>NC_091620.1:46085421-47315421 GCF_027580195.1 Bos mutus
AGAGTCTTTTCCAATGAGTCAACTCTTCGCATGAGGTGGCCAAAGTACTGGAGTTTCAGCTTTAGCATCATTCCTTCCAAAGATTTCCCAGGGCTGATCTCCTTCAGAATGGACTGGTTGGATCTCCTTGCAGTCCAAGGGACTCTCAAGAGTCTTCTCCAACACCACAGTTCAAAAGCATCAATTCTTCAGCGCTCAGCTTTCTTCACAGTCCAAATGTCACATCCATACATGACTACTGGAAAAACCGTAGCTTTGACTAGACGGACCTTTGTTGGCAAAGTAATGTCTCTGCTGTTGAATATACTATCTAGGTTGGTCATAACCTTCCTTCCAAGGAGTAAGTGTCTTTTAATTTCATGGTTGCAGTCACCATCTGCAGTGATTTTGGAGCCCCCAAAAATAAAGTCTGACACTGTTTCCACTGTTTCCCCATCTATTTCCTATGAAGTGATGGGACCAGAAGCCATGATCTTAGTTTTCTGATGTTGAGCTTTAAACCAATTTTTTCACTCTCCTTTTTCACTTTCATCAAGAAGCTTTTTACTTCCTCTTCACTTTCTGCCCCTGGTGGCTCAGAGGGTAAAGCGTCTGCCTGCAATGCAGGAGACCTGGGTTTGATCCCTGGGTCAGGAAGATCCCCTGGAGAAGGAAATGCAACCCACTCCAGTACTCTTGCCTGGAAAATCCCATGGACAGAGAAGCCTGGTAGACTACAGTCCATGGGATCGCAAAGAATTGGACAGGACTGAGGGACTTCACTTTCACTTTCACTTTATGCCATAAGGGTGGTGTCATCTGCATATCTGAGGTTATTGATATTTCTCCCAGCTATCTTGATTCCAGCTTTTGCTTCTTCCAGCCCAGCATTTCTCATGATGTACTCTGCATATAAGTTAAATAAGCGGGGTGACAATATACAGCCTTGACGTACTCCTTTTCCTATTTGGAACCAGTCTGTTGTTCCATGTCCAGTTCTAACTGTTGCTTCCTGACCTGTATATAGGTTTCTCAAGAGGCAGGTCAGGTGGTCTGGTATTCCCATCTCTTTCAGAATTTTCCACAGTTTATTGTGATCCACACAGTCAAAGGCTTTGGCATAGTCAATAAAGCAGAAATAGATGTTTTTCTGGAACTCTCTTGCTTTTTCCATGATCCAGTGGATGTTGGCAATTTGATCTCTGGTTCCTCTGCCTTTTCTAAAACCAGCTTGAACATCTGAAAGTTAACTGTTTACGTATTGCTGAAGCCTGGCTTGGGGAATTTTGAGCATTACTTTACTAGCATGTGAGATGAGTGCAAGAGATACAAATTGCAGGTACAATTAAACAATGCTCTTTTACATCTATTAATATGGCTAAAATCAAGAAGACATGTAGCAATAAATGTTGACAAGTATGTGGAGCAACTGGAAGTCTCACACATTTCTGATGGGCAGGCAAATTAGTATTAACACCTTGGAGAACTATTTTTGTGGTTTCTTACAAAGTTAACATAGGCCAATCATTTTCTAACTGGAAATAACACAATGTGTAATAGAAAAATGGGTTAGTAAATTTTTGTATATTCATACAATAGAATATTACTTAGTAATACAGAAGAACAATCTATGAAACAAAAGTTTTTGTTTTCTTTTGTACATAAATTTTACTCAATTAAAAACAATAGCAAAAACAAAACTTGGCTTCAAAACAATAACAGAGTGTTGAGTGAGTGGACCAGAAGAGAGACACTGTTGGGTGATGCAGTCTTATAAACGTGTATTTATTAAGCATGTGTATATATATATATTATTAAGCATACATATACACACAAACACACACATACACTGATACATTTGTGGTGTGCCCTAAAGACAAAATAGAATTTGAATGATAGACAAAAGGCCTTCTTCCAAGGGGTAAAGAGGTAAGAAATAGATACTGAAAAGCTTACCATGTCAGAAAAGTCAAAGGCGTTTTATAGGAGCAAAATCTGCCACCCCAAATATGTGTTTCTTTGGCATGTAAATTATTTCAAGCTGAGATCAATCAAGACTCCAAAGACTCAGAAAGAACCTTTTACCTTCCTGAGCTCCTGAAAGAATTTAGAGGACCTGTGCCAGGAAGGGCTGCTATCACCAGTTAACTCTAGTATAATATGAACTGGATGTGTTAGACAACGGAGAATGTAGTAAAATCTGTTTCTTAAAATTCCTTTCTGTGTCCCATCATTTCCCTACAAAAAATGTTTACTAAGCATTTGTTCTTTTTTATCTTCCTGTGAATTGCCTTCCTTTCTTTGGAAGTCTCAAAGTCCAACCTGGTTCTCCTTAATCCTGGATGACATATACACCTCATTTTACCTGGTTTTCTTTGAAAACTCTCCTGCTCTGATTCCCCATACATTCATATTTCTATGATACAGTACTTATTATTATTCTAGATTTGAAACTTCTTAACTCTTATCACATCTGGAAGACCCAAGAATGTAGAAAAAACTTCTGAGGGGATATTGTGTGTTTTCAGAATTGGTAGGATTACCAGAGGTAGAGAGAGCCTAATCTCAGTTTGCAGAACTTCTTTCCTTTTGATTCTTCAATTGCACTTGCTTTGGACCTAGTCTTCACAAATATTGAGCTAATATGAGGATTATAAAACAGTTTGCTTAAGGTAGAGAGCAGGTAAGATATACACTCAGCTGAATAAAAAGAAGGAAAGTATAAAGGGCTTCCCTGGTGGGCTCAGATGATAAAGAATTTGCCTATAATTCAGGAGACCTGGGTTTGATCCATGGGTTGGGAAGATTACTTGGAGAAGGTAATGACAACCCAATCCAGCCTTCTTGTCTGCAGAATTCGATGGACAGAGGAGACTGGTGGGCTACAGTCCATAGAGTCGCAAACAGTCAGACATGACTGAATGACTAGCACACATACATACACACACATACATAAAGATTCACAACTTGAATCTCTTAGATTATAAAGCAGATCCAAGAGCAGTTTCTCCACCTTGAATGTGAATCTAGTATTTACCAGCCACTGAATAAGTCCTTTGGATAATTAAGTTTCAAGGTTTTTAAGATATTATAGGGTTGAGTGTTTAAATCTTTATTAAAGTGAGTATGGCAGTTCATGGGACCAAGCAAAGCATTGCTTTAATATACAGAAAATGCAATCAAATTTCTCAGTGAACTATTAGAAATATGATATTCCAAAGAAGCTTCTACTTTACCTTGATGCAATTTAAATTGAGGGATCTTTACTTCAAATTCTCTGAAACATGAAGAATTTATTCAGTTTATCAATGCTGTCTGAAATTACTTTCAGAAACAGAGACCAGTTTTAGTGACCTAGTTTATTTTTAAAAATTCACAATGGTGAGAAATAGACCTGATGTGCAGGGTATGCCTGCTGTGTTCTAAGATAGCCTAAGGCTGTCTCCACAGTCTATCTGTATCCACCAACTCAGTCTTTCCCCTGGTTATGTTTTTTAATCCACTGGAGACTTTAAAAAAATAATCGGTATAATGTATCTCATGACAATGTAATATGTTATTTTACATTCCAAGTTAGAAATACACATTATAAATTCCAAAATTGTCCACATTGACAGTGGCAATTGTTTACATGAAGTTATTTAATCATAGAAACATAAAATATGTGGAGAAAACCAAATTCACATGTGGGCATGCCAGCAATTAGGGCACTTAAGCAATCTTGCAATATCAACAGGTCAGGAAGTAAACAGCAATCAAGTCAAACTGATTGCTAGAAAGTAGGAAAAAAGCTCTGTAAATGAAATTCAAGTGAAGGGAACTTACTAAGCTGCATAACAAATATCAATCAAACTAAATTGATTGCTAGGGAATAAGAGCAAGGCAATCAAGCAAACTCCAAGCTTGCACAACAAAAAATCTGTAACTTCTTAACAATAAATATTAACTCTTTTTTCTCATCTATTTTCACTGAAAGGTAATTTTTTTGCAGTCAGGATACTTATATTAAATCTTTGAATTTCTCCTGCAGTGGTGTATATATACATATATATATGTGTATACATATATATATATATATCAATAAATACTTCAAAAATGATAAAATGTTATGCTTTATCTGGTCCAATCTTATAATTTTTAAGATAAATAAATTAAATGTTCAGAGATAAGCAGAAATGCTGTTTATCAAACTGCAACAGTGGTAGATGGAGAATGAGACAGATTCCCCATTCCCAAACCATGCTCATCACATCATGCTACCTTGAGACAGTGAACACATCTTTGTAAATAATCACATGACAGTCATAGTAAGTGAAATGCTGCCCTTCTCAAAAATCTTCTATAAAGTAAACTTGGGGAGGGGAGGATTGGCAAAGTAAAAGTGAGCAGAAAAATAAAAATTTGTTCAATGTGTATATTATCAGTCTTAGCACAGGGAACTCTACTCAATATTCTGTAATAAGCTATATGAGAAGAAAATCTGAGAAGTTACATATATATACATATAAACTGAGTTACTTTGCTATACACCTGAAATTAACAAACTATAAATTCATTATAATCCAATGATTTTCAAAAAAAAAAAAAATGCCTTAAAGATTCTTTTGAATTCTAACATGCATGCTGAGTTACTTCAGTCATGTCTGACTGCTCTGACCCTAGGGACTGCAGCCTTCCAGGCTCCTCTGTCCATGGGATTCTCCAGGACATACTGGAGAACACTGGACTGGGTTGCCATGCCCTCCTCAAGGGTATCTTCCCAACCCAGTCATTGAATCAGTGTCTGTTACCTCTAACCTGCATTGGCAGGCGGGTTCTTTACCACTAGCATCACCTGGGAGGCCCTGAGTTTGAACAGATATTCTTTGAAAATGATAAATGACTACATGAACACTGGTAGAAGTGTTTTTAATTCGTTTCAAATACATTTTCAGCAATGTTTATTTAGATAATAAAAGATATGCTTCCCAAAGTTTAATATGATTGTTTTTAGCCATCTGTGACAGAAAATCTGTGATTTCTTTTCAAATTATAACATAAGGGCATTAATTATTTTTCTTAAAATAAGTATAATTCATAAGAAAAGCCAGACCCCAAACACTATATGTTTGTTACCCTCTCAAGGAGTGCATTCAGTAAATATTATTAACCAACGAATCTTACCAAGATTATTTGTTCCTAAGCTTCTAATTCAGAGTCAGACAGTTTTTGCATATCAGTTCAGTTCAGTGGCTCAGGAGTATCTGACTCTTTGTGATCCCATGGACTAGAGCACTCCAGGCTTCCCTGTCCATCACCAACTTCTGGAGCTTACTCAAACTCACGTCCATTGAGTCAGTGATGCCATCCAACCATCTCATCCTCTGTCGTCCCCTTCTCCTCCTGCCTTCAATCTTTCCCAGCATCAGGGTCTTCTCCAAAGAGTCAGTTCTTTACATCAGGTGGCAAAATATTAGAGCTTCAGCATTAGCATCAGTCCTTCCAATGAATATTCAGGACTGATTTCCTTTAGGATAGACTGGTTTGAACTCTTTGCAGTCCAAGGGACTCTCAAGAGTCTTCTCCAACACCACGGTTTAAAAGCATCAATTCTTTGGCACTCAGCCTTCTTTATGGTCCAACTCTCACATCCATACATGACCACTGGAAAAACCATAGCTTTGACTAGATGGACCTTTGTTGCCAAAGTAATGTCTCTGCTTTTTAATATACTATCTAGGTTGGTCATAGCTTTTGTACCAAGGAGTCAGCTTCTTCTAATTTCATGGCTGAAGTCACCATCTACAGTGATTTTGGAGCCCAATAAAATAAAGTCTGTCACTTTAATTCAGAGTCAGACAGTTTTTGCATATTCTCCCAGCCAATTTAGTCATATAGGTAATGCAGTTTAAAAACAAAATAAATTTAAAACTAGCTATTTAATTGAACAGATTGATTTTTCTTGAATGAAGTCAGTTAACATGGATTTATTTGATAGGTGATTAAAATTTAACTTTTTAGTTAATACATGTCTTTGTCAGGGGAGAATTGAAAGCTAAAATTCAGGCACATAGAAGCTGGCTTTGGGTTTTTGTAAGAAAACAGTACTGGTACTGATTTAAGGCATGGACTCTGGAGCCAAAGTGCCTGGTTTTAAATGCTGTCTCCACTACTTACAAGGCCTTACAACTTTGGGCTAATTAATTAATCTGTTTGAGCCTCAACTTCATCATGTATAATATGGACATTAATAATAGTAACTCATTGAAGGATTAAATTAATTCTTGGTATATAGTAATGCTATACTAGTGCTGCTGCTGCTGCTAAGTCGCTTCAGTCGTATCCAACTCTGTGCGACCTCATAGACGGCAGCCCGCCAGGCTCCCCTGTCCCTGGGATTCTCCAGGCAAGAACACTGGAGGGGGTTGCCATTTCCTTCTCTGATACTAGTGCTAGCTTTTGTTGTTATTATTATTATTATAGTAGCATTAGTTTATTAATATGCAAAAATGATTGTTTTACAGTCACAAACTACTATTCCACAGTAGGAACAGAAAATTCACATTGATTTGTGTCAAAAGACAGCAAATGTCGTTTTAGAATTTACTGCCTTTTTTTTTGTTGATTTGACTGAAACTCAAAAATAAATACATACCTGTATTTAAAATGAATGTACCCACACTCTCATGCACTACAATATATTTTCATTCACAAGACAGAGTATTTAAATAAATTTACTTTCAGAACTGATGATGTTTAAAGTAGAAAATAGAAAGGAAATCATTTTTTCTCTAGTAGAATTTTTATGTAAGCTCTTGAAAAACATTAATCATCCTTCCCTTAATGGACTGACCACATTAACTTCTACTCAAAATCAAAATTCCTCTATTTAATGAAATTTACTGAAGGAAGACAAATGGTATTTTTACTGATTAATGGCTACTCATTTCTACTCTAACCATGTAAATTATTTTCAACCAAAATCAGTAGCCTTTCCCCAAATTATCTACCATTTCTTCTTTTATTGCATTTATTAAATTAAATTTAAAAATTAAAACATATAGGAGACTGAGAAAAGGAGTTATAGCACTGTGGTATTAATTTGAATACTTTGGGAAGACTCTACAAAGGTTAAATTGCTGAGCAAAACTAGTCAAAATAGATGTGGGTTAGGCAATTATGATATCTGAAAATTATGAAAACTTACAGTTATATCTCAAGATTGCTTCTCAAAGACTTTATCCCACTCTAGTTTAAAGAAACCAAAATTGAATATTTTATACAGTGTATGAGCATATGGCTTAGCCATGAAAGTCTGTATGTTGCAAACTCAAGAGAAAGATCTTAGATCTAAATAAAAAGAATGATGAATGTAGAAATATTCATCCAATTATGATTAATGTTAAAATATATAAGCTATGCATATGCCTTTGTTTAATATCCCCTGCTTTGGGTGCCGTTGGCCCATTAACTAAAAGATTTTGTGTTCTGATAACATTTTATGAAGCTTCTCTAGAATTGCAGTAAGAACATAGGCTTAAAAACAATATTTTCATCATTAGTAAAATATTAAACTAAGATTATTCTAGATATATAGGCAAGTTAAGCTTACCAGAATAAAAAATATCTCTAAGTATTCATTATAATTACATTACCAATACTAGAAAAACTTTATGAATTCAAAGTCTGAATTTTTGCAACTTAACTCATTTCAATAGATGTGTGCTGAGTGGTCAATATATTTAATGCATGTAGCTTCCAAATTTATCCCCTAAAATCTAATCCAGAATAGCTCTGTCTCCACTCTACACATCTGTATAACCATTAAACACCAACAAATATCTAGATGAATGAGAGTAGAGAAAAATAATTACCACAATAATTGCAGACCTCTTAATCTGTTTGAGACTCAACTTCATCATGTATAATATGGATGTTAATAATAGTAACTCATTGAAGGATTCTCGGAGAAGGCTTTGGCACCTCACTCCAGTACTCTTGCCTGTAAAATCTCATGGACGGAGGAGCCTGGTGGGCTGCAGTCCATGGGGTCGCTAAGAGTCGGACACAACTGAGCGACTTCACTTTCACTCTTCACTTTCATGCATTGGAGAAGGAAATGGCAACCCACTCCAGTGTTCTTGCCTGGAGAATTCCAGGACGGCAGAGCCTGGTGGGCTGCTGTCTATGGGGTCGCACCAAGTTGGACACGACTGAAGCAACTTAGCAGCAGCAGCAGCATTGAAGGATTAAATTAATTATTGGTATACAGTAATGCTATACCTCCAAGGAGTAAGCGTCTTTTACTTTCATGGCTGCAATCACCATCTGCAGTGATTTTGGAGCCCAAAAAAATAAAGTCTGACTTTCCACTGTTTCCCCATCTATTTCCCATAAAGTGATGGGACCAGATGCCATGATCTTCATTTTCTTAATGTTGAGCTTTAAGCCAACTTTTTCAACTCTCCTCTTGCACTTTCATCAAGAGGCTTTTTAGTTCCTCTTCACTTTCTGCCATACGGGTGGTGTCATCTGCATATCTGAGGTTATTGATATTTCTCCCAGCAATCTTAATTCCAGCTTGTGCTTCATCCAGCCCAGCATTTCTCATGATGTACTCTGCATATAAGTTAAATAAGCAGGGTGACAGTATACAGCCTTGACATACTCCTTTTCCTATTTGGAACTAGTCTGTTGTTCCATGTCCAGTTCTAACTGTTGCTTCCTGACATGCATATAGGTTTCTCAAGAGGCAGGTCAGGTGGTCTGGTATTCCCATCTCTTGAAAAATTTTCCACAGTTTATTGTGATCCACACAGTCAAAGGCTTTGGCATAGTCAATAAAGCAGAAATAGATGTTTTTCTGGAACTCTCTTGCTTTTTCCATGATCCAGTGGATGTTGGCAATTTGACCTCTGGTTCCTCTGCCTTTTCTAAATCCAGCTTGAACATCTAGAATTTAACTGTTCACGTATTGCTGAAGCCTGGCTTGGAGAATTTTGAGCATTACTTTACTAGAGTGTGAGATGAGTGCAATTGTGCAGTAGTTTGAGCATTCTTTGCTATTGCCTTTCTTTGGGATTGGAATGAAAACTGACCTTTTCCAGTCCTGTGGCCACTGCTGAGTTTTCCAAATTTGCTGGCATATTGAGTGCAGCACTTTCACAGCATCATCTTTCAGGATTTGAAAGAGCTCAACTGGAATTCCATCACCTCCACTAGCTTTGTTCGTACTGATGCTTTCTATGGCCCATTTGACTTCACATTCCAGGATGTCTGGCTCTAGGTCAGTGATCACACCATCATGAATATCTTGGTCATGAAGATCTTTTTTGTACAATTCTTCTGTGTCTTCTTGCCACCTTTTCTTAATATCTTCTGCTTCTGTTAGGTCCATACCATTTCTGTCCTTTATTGAGCCCATCTTTGGAAAAGATGCTTACTCCTTGAAAGGAAAGTTATGACCAACCTAGATGGCATATTCAAAAGCAGAGACATTACTTTGCCAACAAAGGTCCGTCTAGTCAAGGCTATGGTTTTTCCAGTGGTCATGTATGGATGTGAGAGTTGGACTGTGAAGAAAGTTGAGTGCTGAAGTATTCATGCTTTTGAACTGTGGTGTTGGAGAAGACTCTTGAGAGTCCCTTGGACTGCAAGGAGATCCAACCAGTCCATTCTAAAAGAGATCAGTCCTGAATGTTCTTTAGAAGGAATGATGCTAAAGCTGAAACTCCAGTACTTTGGCCACCTGATGCAAAGAGTTGACTCATTGGAAAAGACTCTGATGCTGGGAGGGATTGGGGGCAGGAGGAAAAGGGGACGACAAAGGATGAGATGGATGGATGGCATCACCGATTTGATAGACATCAGTCTGAGTGAACTCCGGGAGTTGGTGAGGGACAGGGAGGCCTGGCGTGCTGGGATTCATGGGATCGCAAAGAATCAGACACGACTGAGCGACTGAACTGAAGAGAATGCTATACTGCTGCTGCTACTGCTGCTAAGTCGCTTCAGTCATGTCCAACTCTTTGCAACCCCATAGACGGCAGCCCACCAGGCTTCCCTGTCCCTGGGATTCTCCAGGCAAGAACACTGGAGTGGGTACTAGTGCTAGCTTAATCCTAAAGCCAATGAGAAGGGAATGCAAATATCAAAGTTGTTTTTTCTATTTCTAATTTCCAGGCTTGATTCATGTTGGTAATGTTATACATTTTATGAATGAAGAACAAATACTAATTCCACGATTTGGTGAATTCTATAGAAACTGATCATTAAAAACTTTCAGTAATTATCTGAGATGAGAAATGAATTGTTAATATGCTGAATGGAAAATAACTTTTTAAGCTTTGGTTTTATACAACTTTACTTCAGGCAAGTAAATAGGATTAATGCACTTGGTCCTTAATGATTATTTCTTTGATTTTAGATTGAAATGTTAACATTGAAACATATTGAAAGTGAAAAGTGAAATTAAAGTCGCTCAGTAGTATTCAACTCTTTGTGACCCCATGGACTGCAGCCTACCAGGATCCTCCATCCATGGGATTTTCCAGGCAAGAATACTGGAGTGGGGTGCCATTTCCTTTTTCATGAGATCTTCCCAACCCAGGGATTGAACCCAGGTCTCCCACACTGTAGGCTGATGCTTACCATTTGAGCCACCAGGGAAGTCTGTGAAACATATTGAAAAGGGATAAAAATGTTGAACTCTTATTTGAATAAATTATGTTAAAAGATAGCTCATTCATAAACTTCCATTTTATTTTTGTTGAAGAAAAAACTCATTGATTCAGTATGATTATACTTTAGAGTACCAAGATAAAGGTGGAAAAGGCCACTAACAACTTGAAAAAAGAAAAAGATAACAGAGGATACATTTGACAAATTGACATAAGAGGTAACAAGCCTCTATGAACATAATTAAAGTTACTTTTTTGAGCCACCTTATAGAATAGTTATTTTAAACATATATTTTACCTTTGCTTGCCTTGAACATGAACAAAAAGTAGAACAAATTTATATGAAGTTATCCCCACGGGTCAATCTGATAATACAGCTAATCATTTGTTCTTAAAATTATAACCATTAACTTAAAAAGAAGAAAAGAAATATCTGATGGCCATCTAAAGTACAAAAGACATGGTATAAATACTTTTATATAGTATTGCAATTACTATTTCTTATGTCTGTGTCAACCTGGAAAGGGAGTATATTATCAAGTCTCAATAAGGAGGAGAATTGTCTTGTTTTTCTCTCCAACATTTAACACAATGCCTGGTGCACACCTGGTGCTTAACAAATGCTCTTGAAATCATCAAATTTAAATGAAATTTATTATCAAAAAGTTCATAGATGAAAATAAAAAAAATTCTCCATTTGTAATAGTCTTTTAATTTCAAACTAAAAGTATTCTGGCTTATATAAATTTTCAAATAGATTTTGTTCTATATTCTTTTTTTTAAAGGCAGTATAATCTAATAGAAACACAATACCCATATATTTATTCATTTCAATTTACATATATATATATATATTAAAGTATATGAATGGTTCATCATGTGTAATGATTTTTAACCCAAGAATCAAACAAAATGATCTAAATAAGAATGTACACCCCTAAACTAAGGTAAACTAAAAGTAAGGAAAGTCGACTAGACACCTGAATATATATTACTGTGTAAGTTTCAAAAACATTATGGATCACCTTGCACATGCTATTCAGTTATTTCCAAACCCATGGATTTTAATATCAGTAAAAGTACTTGACTTACAGTCAAGCTTTTAAAGTATCATTCTAAGTATTGGAAGTTGACACATTCATGGTGATTCGGTGGATATAAACGTTTGTAACATACAGATGATCCCTGTATGTTCAAAGAAAGCATGAAAATAAAGAAAAGTAGAATGCCATGCTCATTCTTTTACTTATTCCATTTATCCACTAATAATTTATGGAACTCCTACTGTATGCCAGACCTGTTCTAGATGATAGCCATACAGCCTTGGACAAAACAGCAGACAGTAAGCTATATAACATGTCTGCTACTGCTGCTGCTGCTAAGTCGCTTCAGTTGTGTCTGACTCTGTGTGACCCCAGAGACGGCAGCCCACCAGGCTCCCCCATCCCTGGGATTCTCCAGGCAAGAACACTGGAGTGGGTCGCCATTTCCTTCTCCAATGCATGAAAGTGAAAAGTGAAAGTGAAGTCGTTCAGTCGTGTCCGACTCCTAGCAACCCCATGGACTGCAGCCTACCAGGCTCTTCCATCCATGGGACTTTCCAGGCAAGAGTACTGGAGTGGGGTGCCATTGCCTTCTCTGATATAACATGTCAGAAGGTGTTAAATGCTATGGAAAACAAACGAAGCAAAGCAGTTTTCTATTTACATTACTTGCTCAGGGGTGGCCTCATGGAGCAAAGACAGGAAGGAGATAAGAACATTAGCCATGAGGACATATAGGGGCATGAATTTCAAAAGACAAAAGACACAGCAAAGAGGCAGGAGTAGGTCTAGTGTGTTTCAGAAACTCCAAGAAGGCCAGAGTGGCAAAAAGAAGGGAGAAAACAGAAAATTAGGTCAGAGGCAAGGGCCCAATTGAATTAGTCCTGGCAACATTATAAGAATGTGCATCTTAACACTCAATGACATGGGAAACCACTAAGGAGGAGCAATAGGATTTGACGTTTCTGTGTAGATGATAATCTGCTTCCCTGTGAATAGACTGTATGGTAGAATAAACAGCAGAGAAAAGAGCTCACAAATCAGAGTTGTTATCACATTTCAAGAATTTTTCTGTGTTACCATTACCTGTAATTAGCTGTCACAAGCAGTTTTTCTTGTATCAGATCTCTATATGATGCTATATAATATTAATATCTCCTATTTTAGAATTTGGGGCTTCCCTGGTGGCTCAGAGGTTAAAGCATCTGCCTGCAATGCGGGAGACCTAGGTTTGATCCCTGGGTTGGGAAGATCCCCTGGAGAAGGAAATGGCAACTCACTCCAGTATTCTTGCCTGGAGAATCCCATGGATGGAGGATTCTGGTGGGCTACAGTCCACGGGGTCACAAAGAGTCAGACACGATGTATAAAATAGTTATTTCATTATTGGAATAGAATTTTTTAATGGATTAATTGTACCGATTTAAATTTATCTCAATGATACAATACCCCCCCTCACCAAATCTCCCTGTTCTGCATCATTTTCTTCTTACTTTTACTTCCTTCCATGAGAGTTCTACCTTCTTCTGTTCTGGTACTTACTTCACTTTTGAGCTTGGCTTTCATGAAGGAATTTGATTTCTTTACTCTGAGGAGTAAGTGATTGGTACAATCTAATGTTTCACCTTCCAGAATGATTTTTTTTTCCATTTCCTTAAACCAGGGACAAAATCTATTTGTGACACAAGAAAAGACAGATGCAGCAGACGGACTGGGATGAATGCTTTGGTTGAGAAGTAGGAATGAAGGAAACATGAGGTCACAACTCTATGAAGGAACTTTTTCTACATCCTTCTGCCAACCTGAGATATCTTTGCTTTCTCCATATACATCCTCAGAGTTACATAGTATTAAGCTGAACTGAAGTATCCTGGCTCTGCATGGCCCTACAGTCAGGAGGACAAATCCTGTGCAGGCAGCTAGTTCTGCATTTTTCAAAAATTTATAAAATTGTATTGTTGCCAGATTGTCACTTCATATATAGAAGCAATACATATTTACAGCTCAGGAGGGGAGGAGTTAAAACAGTTGTTTTTATTCAGTCGCTATGTCCAACTCTTTGCAACCCCATGGACTGCAGCACACCAGGCTGCCCTGTCCTTCACTAACTCCCAGTTTTTAAAATGATAACCATTAATAATTAAGAGAAAATTTACTGTCTGTTTTCATTTAGTTTTAAATTTTAATGACGTTTTAACCAACTTTCAGAAAGACACTCGATTGGGCTTAAAATAAGTAGTCAAGGTTGAGCACATTACTGAAACAACTGCTGGGCAGCCATGTTATCTAAGTAACATTTAACTAGAACACTCTATGCGCACACATATCTGAATGAGTTCCATTTTTAGATTATAAAAGCAGTAATTTGAGTCCATTTTAACATGCCAACAAAGATTAAACAAAATCCCCTCAAAAGAAAGGGGGGCTCACATTTATGAGGCCATGACATGCCAAGTGATTTATGTCTGTACAGAATCTCTGCATGAAAGGTACATGCTGAGTATTTTTAATCTGTTTATAAAAGACCACTGTAGTTCATAACTGGTTAACTTAAGGCTACACAACTAGACTAGTTCCAGGTCTATCACTAACATCTGGATACTTTCCTCTGCACCTCAATGGGAGTCAATTTGCACAAGAGCTTCTAGAATTCTATGCACATTGTGAATAGGCTTTATATAGATACTACTTTTAAGTTTTTTTAACTTTTTTTTTTTTTTAAATTTTAAGTCAAATGCCCTATGTTTTCTGTCCTTCTATGTCTCAACTTTCAGCCTCTTTTTTGTTTTCATCTATAACCTCCAAAATTCTACAACCTAGGTTTCAACAGTACATGAATCAAGAACTTCCAGATGTTCAACTGGATTTAGAAAAGGCAGAGGAACCAGAGATCAAATTGCCAACATCCATTGGCTCATAGAAAAAGCAAGATAATTCCAGAAAAGCATCTACTTCTGCTTCATTGACTATGCTAAAACATTTGACTGTGTGGATCACAAAAAACCATGGAAAATTTGTAAAGATATAGGAATACCATATCACCATACCTGCCCCCTGAAAAATCTGTATGGAGGTCAAGAAGCGATAGTTAGAACCAGAAATGGAAAAACAGCCTGGTTCCAAATTGAGAAAGGAATAGTACAAGGCTGTATATTGTCACCCTGCTTATTTAACTTATATGCAGAGTACATCAGGCAAAATGCTGGAGTGGATGAAGCACAAACTGGAATACAAATTGCATGGAGAAATATCAATAACCTCAGATATGCAGATGACACCACCCTTACCACCGACTGAGGGACCTGAGATTGAGTAAACCCTGGGAGTTGGTGATGGACAGGGAGGCCTGGCATGCTGCAGTTCATGGGGTCACAAAGAGTCAGACATGACTGCGCAACTGAACTGAACTAAACTATGGAAGAAAGCGAAGAGGAACTAAAGAACCTCTTGATGAAAGTAAAAGAGGAGAGTGAAAAAGCTGGCTTAAAACTCAACATTAGAAAAACTAAGATCATGGCATCCGGTCCCATCACTTCATAGAAAAATGGTTGGGAAAGTGATGGAAAATGTGACAGACTACTTTCTTGGGCTCAAAAATCACTGCAGATGGTGTCTTCAGCCATGATATTAAAAGGTGCTTGCTCCGTGGAAGAAAAGCTATGACCAACTTAGAATATTAAAAAGCAGGACATTACTTACCAACAAAGATTCATCTAGTCAAAGCTATGGTTTTTCCTGTAGTCATGTATGGATGAGAGAATTGAACCATAAAGGAAGCTGAGTGCCAAAGAATTGAAGCTTTTGAACTGTGGTGCTGGAAAAGACTCTTGAGTCCCTTGGACTGCAAGGAGATCAAACCAGTAAATCCTAAAGGAAATCAGTCCTGAATATTTATTGGAAGGACTGATGCTGAAGCTGAAGCTCTAATACTTTGGCCACCTGATGCAAAGAACTGACTCATTGGAAAAGACCCGGTTGCTGGGAAAATTGAAGGCAGGAGAAAAAGGAGATGACAGAGGATAAGATGGTTGGATGGCATTACCTACTTAATGAACATGAGTTTGAGTAAGCTCCAGGAGTTGGTGATGGATAGGGAAGCCTAGCATACTGCAGTCCATAGGGTCGCAAAGAATCGGACATGACTGAATGACTGAATTGAACTGAATTCTGCTCCTAGCTTCCTATGATTCTCTCTTTTTGCTTCCTTATCCAAAATTTCTCTTTTATCTTTCTCATTCTTTCTGCAGATAAGGAAGAACTTGAGTATGACAATCTAGGTTTCAGTAAGCAGAGTACCCAAATGCTTTTTAATAGATGAACTGGTTCTACTAATGGAGGCAAGAATTTCTATGAGGTACATGAAACCCAGATGACCTCTTCTGATTTCTTTTCTTTCCACTCCTTTGATCTGTTATTTCCCCCAGTGGTGCTAGTGGGAAAGAACCTGCTTGCTGATGCAGGAGACGCAAGAGATGCAGGGTACAATCCCTGGGTTGGGATGATCCCTTGGAGGCGGAAATGGAAACCCTGTACAGTATTCTTGCCTGGAGAATCCCATGGACAGAGGAGCATGGTGGGCAACAGTCCATAGGGTCTCAAAGATTTGGACAAGACTGAAGAGACTTAGAACACGTCTATGCATGTCTTGGCATTCTCACAGACTGTATATTGCCTTGCTTTGATTGCTGTTTTTAAAAACATTTTCAATTCTTTACTGATAAACAAAGAAAACTTTTATTCTTCAGATAGATGTGCATAGCAGTTACAATATACTAATTCCTAAACAGGAGTAAAAAAAAAAAAATCATTGCTAGCAAGCACCTACAAATGAAGAGAAAAGTTATCAGATGTCTTGATCAGTCTATCTGTCCGTCAGTTCATTCACTCAGTAGTATCTGACTCTTTGCAACCCAATGGACTACAGTACTCCTGGCTTCCTTGTCCATAACCAATGCCGGAAGTCTACTCAAACTCATGTCCATCATGTCAGTGATGCCATTCAATCATCTCATCTGCCTTCCCCTTCTCCTCCCGCCTTCAATCTTTCCCAGCATCAGCGTCTTTTCCAATGAGTAGGTTCTTCACATCAAATGGCCAAAGTATTGGAGTTTCAGCTTTAGCATCAGTCCTTTCAATGCATATTCAGGACTGATTTCCTTTAGGGTGGACTGGTTGGATCTCCTTGCTGTCCAAGGGACTCTCAAGAGTCTTCTCCAACACCACAGTTCAAAAGCATCAATTCTTCAGCACTCAGTTTTCTTTATAGTCCAACTCTCACATCTATACATTTCTACTGGAAAAACCATAGCTTTGACTAGATGGACTTTTGTCAGCAAGGTAATGTCTCTGCTTTATAATATGCTGTCTAGATTGGTCATAGCTTTTCTTTCCAGGAGCAAGCATCTTTTAATTTCATGGCTGCAGTCACCATCTGCAGTGATTTTAGAGCCCTCAAAAATAAAGTCTGTCACTGTATGCACTGTTTCCCCATCTATTTGCCATGAAATAATGGGACCAGATGCCATGATCTTCGTTTTCTGAATGTTGAGCTTTAAGCCAAGTTTTCACTCTCCTTATTCACTTTCATCAAGAGGCTCTTTAGTTCCTCTTTGCTTTCTGCCTCAAAGGTGGTGTCATCTGCATATCTGAGGTTATTGATATTTCTCCTGGCAATCTTGATTCTAGCTTGTACTTCATCCAGCCCAGCATTTCTCATGATGTACTCTGCATAGAAGTTAAATAAGCAGGGTGACAATACACAGCCTTGATGTACTCCTTTCCAGATTTGGAACTAGTCTGTTGTTCCATGTCCAGTTCTAACTGTTGATTCTTGACCCACACACAGATTTCTCAGGAGGCAGTTCAGGTGGTCTGGTATTCCCATCTCTTTCAGAATTTTCCACAGTTTGTTGTGATCCACACAGTTAAAGGATTTGGCATAGTCAATAAAGCAGAAATAGATATTTTTCTGGAACTCTCTTGCTTTTCCGATGATCTAGTTGATGTTGGCAATTTGATCTCTGGTTCTTCTGCCTTTTCTAAATCTAGCTTGAACATCTAGAAATTCACAGTTCATATATTGTTGAAGCCTAGCTTGGAGACTATTGAGCATTACTTTGCTAGCTCAATTGTGCAGTAGTTTGAGCATTCTTTGGCATTGCCTTTCTTTGTGATTGGAATGAAAACTGACCTTTTCCAGTCCTGTGGCCATGCTGAGTTTTCCAGATTTGCTGGCATATTGAGTGCAGCACTTTCACAGCATCATCTTTTAGGACTTGAAATAGCTCAATTGGAATTCCATCACCTCCACTAGCTTTGTTCGTAGTGATGTTTCCTAAGGCTTACTTGACTTTGCATTCCAGGATGTCTGGCTCTAGTTGAGTGATCACACCATCGTGGTTATCTGGATCATGAAGATTTTTTTTGCACAATTCTGTGTATTCTTGCCACCTCTTCTTAGTATCTTCTGCTTCTGTTAGGTCCATAATATTTCTGCCCTTTATTGTGCCCATCTTTTCATGAAATGTTCCCTTGGTATCTCTAATTTTCTTGAAGAGATCTCTAGTCTTTCCCATTCTATTGTTTTCCTCTATTTCTTTGCATTGATCACTGGGGAAGGCTTTCTTATCTCTCTCTGCTATTCTTTTGAACTCTGCATTCAAATGGCTATATCTTTCCTTTTCTCCTTTGCCTTTAGTTTCTCTTTTTTCTCAGCTATTTGTAAGGCCTCATCAGACAACCATTTTGCCTTTTTGCATTTCTGTTTCTTGGGACTGGTCTTGATCCTGCCTCCTATACAATGTCATGAACCTCTGTCCATAGTTCTTCAGGTACTCTGTCTATCAGATCTAATCCCTTGAATCTATTTGTCACTTCCACTGTATAATCGTAAGGGATTTGATTTAGGTCATACCTGAATGGTCTACTGGTTTTCCCTACTTTCTTCAACCGAAACCAGATTTCTTGATGGCAAAAAATTTCTTTCTCTCAATCTAATTGAACTCAGTTTTGGAATATAAAAGTTATAGCAACTATTAAAATGTGCAAAATCAGTCAATTTGAACAGAAATGAATGGTTTCATAATGTCATTGAGAATGATTAACACATATACTATTTTTTTTAACTGAATATATAGGTATTCACTGGTTGTAAATGAAAGAAAAAACTCCAATTTACATAGTAAACAGGTAGCATATCATTTGATTGTTTCCAATTTTCTTAAACACACACACACACACACACACACACACACACATTCTAAAAGGGAGGCATCAACTGGTTTCTAATTGGTTTCTTTAAAAAATAAATAGCAATATACAGTATTTCTACTACAATGCATTATAATGTACTCTGTGTGTTTTTTAAAATACAGTCCATCACCTACTAGCAGTTCACAAAATCCATTTAGTGGCTCATAGGAAATATTTTTAATGATTTAAGCTGGTATATTTTCCAAATTGTAGTTAAACTATAATAAATGCTTTTATATTAATTTGACTTTATTTTATTGTACATTCAGGTTAAACACTACCTGAAGTAATTTTAATTACATAATATATAATATGTATGTAGGTAGGTATATGTATAATTTTAAATATAAAATGTATTTTTAAAATTTTATTAAAGTACGGTTGATTTGCAATATGTTAATTTTTGCTGTATATATCAAAGTAGTTTAGTTATATATATATATATATATATATATATATATTTCTTTTCTCAGACTTGTGGTTAGCAAGATGAGGGTGGGAAAGGGAAGGATTGGTAGCTTAGGATTCGCAGATGCAAACTAGTACATATCGGATGGATAAACATCAAAGTCCTACTGTGTAGCACAGGGAACCATATTCAATATCGTGTGATAAACCATAATGGAAAAGAACAAAATGTATTATTACTGGAAGTCTCAGATTAAAAAAAATTGGATAGTTTTATATTTTGTACACTAAATATGTAGCAAATTTTATATAATTGTTATGGAATTATACTCAACGATTCTTTTGTAGCTTGTCCAAATATCACCACATTATTGTTTAGTCACTAAGTTGTGTTTGAGTCTTTGTAAGTTGTGTTTGAGACATATGTAAGTTGGAGACGATTTTAGTCACTAAGTTGTGTTTGAGTCTTTGTAAGTCTGTGTTTGAGACATATGTAAGTTGGAGACGATTTTTCTTATTATGAGAGGTTACATAGTGAAGTGAAATCACTCAGTCATGTCCGACTCTTTGTGACCCCATGGACAGTAGCCTGCACCAGGCTCCTCAGTCCATAGGATTTTCTAGGCAAGAGTACTGGAGTGGGTTGCCATTGCCTTCTCCAGGGAATCTTACCGACCCAGGAATCGAACCCAGGTCTCCCACTGAGCCACCAGGGGACCTGGTGGTTACATAAGGTGACTAGATATTCATTGTCAGAAAGTTTTGATAGGATTATTTCCTTGACTTATTTTAGCTGTTCTTTTTCAATATCTCTTAGTGTACTGAGAGTGTAAGAAAAAACTTAAATACCGCACATGGAGAACACAGACTTTTTTGGAATAAAACTATTAATGCTTTAAGAACAAAATATTAATCTTTTCTTCTCACACTGATCAGATAATAGAAACTATGCCACTATGAACCAGGAAGATGTCTGAAGGGAAGAAAGGACCCCACAATGGAACTTACTGTAAGTTGGTGAGTTGTGCTGAGTGAGGACATATGTCTGATTTGTTGACTTGGTGTCAGAACTGGAACTAAAGAGTTGTGTTTGATTGGTTCTGGAAAAGATGATGGTTAAGAATGCATGCATTCAGGACTCACCAACCTGGCCTGGGTGTACGTTTCTAGGAAACAGTACCTGAACATGACAACATAAACCAAGAGAGTCACAACCATGAAGCAGAAACCCATGGGCACCTGCTCCCTGTGCTGGGACCTGAACCAATGGAGACATCACTGCAGAGTAAACAAAGCCCCCAGGCTTCTCTATATCAGCAACTCTCTTTATCAGTGTACTTTATCAGTGTAAAGCTTCATCTAGCCCTTGGAAGAAAAAGTGACTTTCTTTGAATGGAATCAGTTTCTGGAATTCTTTAACAATTTCTAAGGGAAGGTAAAGCCTAAAGAGGGAGATCTTAGAAAATACTGGTAATCACAGGAGGATAAGCTTCTAGATTGTGTGGGAGGAAAGAAAGGAAGACAATTGACCATATAAATGAGATGCAATACCCATAACTGGGTTCCAAGTGATACATTTTTCATGTAAACAACTAGATTTTCAGAATGTGTGTACAACAGAAGGGAAAGTCACAGGTGACAAGTTTTCTAGCTGGAGGTTGGAAGAGAAAATAACGTGCAAAAAATATAAGGTAGATGATGAAGCTATAAGAATCCAGAGACTATATAGGAGGTGAGGCAGGTTTGAGAGTTTAGATAATAAATTAAATTGTGGATGTATTTGGTTATAAAGGACTCCAGACTATATAGATAGATATGAAGATGTATTACTAAATACTAGACTATTTCCTTTACTTCCTATGACAAAACTGTAGATTAAGTACTGTTATTCTACTGTTTTGTTGATGAAGAATCCTAGGAAAAATGGAGTTATGATTCTTTCTGGAGATGTTGAATAACTCTGCCCTGGAAAAAATAAAGTGGAATTCCAACTGAGGCAGCTGAGCACCAGGGCCTCTGCACTATGCTGGTGATGGAAGGGCTGAAAGAGTATAAAGTTCAGAGGAAGAGGAACCCACGTTCAAATCTCAACTTTGTGAAGAGAAGCTGAACACATTCCTTAATTTGCCAAAATTAAATCTTCATCTATAAATTGAAAATCTGAGTCCCAATTTAGAGAATTCTGGTGGGATTTCATAATACAATGTATTTGTTCCCTATTGTCACTATAACAAATTACCAGAAACTCAGTGGTATAAAACAGCAAAAATAAAGTTCCTTAAATTTTTTGACATCAGAAGTCCCAAAGCAGTGTCACTAGGGCTGTGCTCCTTCTGGAAGCTTGAGAAGACAATCTATTATCTTGTCTTTTCCAGTTTGTAGAAGCTGCATTATGGACATTTTCTCAATCTTTGAACCACATCACTTGAGCCTCTGATTCCATTGCCACATCTCTTTTTCTTGACTCATCTTTCACCCTTCTTATGAGGACTCATGTGATTACAGTGGACCACCCACAGAATCCAAGATGATATCCTTGTTTTAAGATTTTACATTTGATCTCATCTGCAAAATTCCTTATGCCATATAAGACCATTTATTCACAGATTCTGAGAATTAGCACCTAGATATCTTTCATTATCCAGCCTACCACAATGTATGTACAGTGGCTAGCAGAACATGGGTAATCATAAAATTAATACTAAAATAGCAATAAAATAAGTTTATTGAACATCTCTCTTGATTATCAATTCTCTATGCACAGCCTTCAATAGAAGTTGGAAAGCAGTCAACTTGTGATTGAGTTCATAATAGGCATAAATAAAGTGCAGCTATTATTATCACTTTGGACATTATTATTCACTTTTTTAAAGAGAATTAATATGCATAATTCTCAGAGCATACCCCTTTAAATGCCCAGCCAAATAAATTTCTCACGTTGGAAAGATGACCTTTCTAACTTTCCTCTTATAAAAGTACTGGGCACATCACATAATTGCAGTTTCATACTCCAACTTCAAATTCGAATCAATTATAGCTATAGCACTCCAATTAAATTCACTGGCTAGTTGAGTACATACTGCCTTCCAGAAAAACCTGAGTAGCCTAGCCCTTAGAATATCTTTCATCATCTCTGTACCACTGCTGCTGCTGCTGCTGCTAAGTCGCTTCAGTCATGTCTGACTCTGTGCGACCCCATAGAAGGTAGCCCACCAGACTTCCCCACCCTTGGGATTCTCCAGGAAAGAACACTGGAGTGGGTTGTCATTTCCTTCTCCAATGCATGAAAGTGAAAAGTGAAAGTAAAGTCACTCAGTCATGTCCGACTCTTCGCGACCCCATGGACTGCAGCCCACCAGGCGCCTTCGTCCATGGATTTTCCAGGCAAGAGTTTGTACCATTAATCATCAGGTAATCATTACTTTTTTAAAGTTGTAAAATATACATACATAATAGTTTGTGAAGTATACATGAATAGTAAGAACAATAAAATATAAATATCACCTATTTAATAAAATATTAGTCCCCCATGTGTCTTATTCCTCTCACTTTTCCTGCTTGAGACAAACACTATCTTGAATTTTGCTTTCAATCTTCTTGGATTTTCTGTGGTGTTTTAATAAGCTTTTTATTTTAGAAAAATTTAAGTACAGGAAAGGTGTATGAAAGTACAGAGTTCCCATATATCCCATACCAAAATTTCCATATTATTAGCATCTTAGATTAGCATCATCTATTTGACAAAACTAATGAATCAGTCTTATAATTAATATAAACAAAACCCCATACTTTATTTGGATTCTCTCAGCTGTCTTTCTCATGGTTAGACTAGGGAAGTGGGTTGGAGGAGAAAGACCACAGTGATAAGCATTATCTCAGCACATTATGTTAAGAGTACATTCTGTCAACATGATGTGCATTAATGATGTTAAGCTTCATCCCCTGAGGCAATACTTGTCCAGTTTCTCCATTGTACTTAATTCTCTCTACCCTCTACCCTTTAAATATTCTACTCTTTGGAATGAAATTGCAATGTGCAGCCCACATATAAGGAGTGGGGAATTATGATCTACCTTTTAATAGAATTACTTCTATGTATATTATTTGGCATTCTTCACAATTTGTCTATTCTCCCCATTTAGTTATTCAGTCATTTTTTTCTATCACCACAGATTCTAGACAGTCATTCTATACTTCATATTATAATCCAATATAGTTTATTTTGTTGCTCAAATTGTTTCAGCGTTGAGCACTGGGAGCTTTTGCAGTTGGCTCCTTTATCCTTTTGATGTACTCCATCTTTTTATTTATGAAGCACTTACTTATTTTCTAGCACTACCAGATGCTCTAGGCTCATCTTGATTATTTCCCGTCAGCCCTAGAATCAATCATTTCTTCAAGGAGCTCTGGTGTTATTGGATAATGATATTAGAAACCAAGATCTTGGTGCTGGATATGCTCTTTAGCTTCTAGGTCCTCTCAGAGGACAGAGCTAGGAAATTAGGTCCGTACACTAACCCATACATATATTAACACATATCTATAAATATTTCTCTGTGTATACATCTGTGCCTTTATTAAGCTAAACATCAAGTTATATGGATGCCTCCAACCTTAATCCATACCACAAAGTTCATTCTAGCCTTCCCTCTTTCTTATCTGTGTTTCCACTTCTGTAAGAAACCTGACTCCCACCACCTGCCATCCATTTACATGTTCAATCTTTATATATAATGGTTTCAGAATTAAACTTCTTTGGAAACAAGTTTATCAACTAGAGTATAGTATCTATGTATAGTTCATCATTAGGCTTAAATCTCCAATAGTTTCCTAAATTACACCAATTAAAAGAAAATAAAACAAAGCTCAACAAATCTTAATCCCCCATTTCAATGAGATTGTTTTACTCACATTTTAATAAAGTTATATTCTTTCATTATTTAGTTATACTCCTTAATTAATGAAATTATAGTATTGTATTAGCCGCTCAGAAGCCTGCCAGGCTCCTCTGTCCATGAAATCATCCAGGCAAGAATACTGGAGTGGGTAGCCATTCCCTTCTCCAGGGGATCGTCCCAACCCAGGGATCAAACTTGAGTCTCCTGCATTGCAGGCAGATCCTTTACCATCTGAGCTACCAGGGAAGCCCTAAGTGTAAAGTTAATTTTATTTTTACATCTTTCTTAAAAACAAAAGGGCCTTATAATGTGTTCTACCCAACCACCCTACTAATAACTTCAATGCTTTCATTTCATTATTGCTTGATACAGTTAGTATTTCTTTCAATTTACATATTGTTTCTAGTTTCCTTGATTTCTAGCTTTTTTTTTTCTTTGGTAGTGTCTTAAGCCTTCCTTCTCAGATAATTTTCATTATCCCTAAAGTATAGACATTATGTGCTACTTTAGGAAGTGATAGCTTTTAAGATGTATTCGTAAGCAGATTGTGTCTATACAAAGATCTTAATATCACTTTCATTGATGAAAAAACTTGCTTTGTTAGGAGTATATCTGTAGCTTAATAGCAAATCTTTCTCATTCAATTGTCTTCTGCCTATTATTTTAGTTGGAAAGTCATTTTAATTGTCAATCCTTTGTATGAGACATCTTTTACCTCTGACTCCTTTATAAGTTCTACAGTCTCACTGCCATTTATTTTATCGTAGACTTAAAAAAAAATATATTGTCCTTGGGATCCACTGGGCTTCTTACAAAGGCAAAATATCATTATTCATTAATTCTGGAAATTCTGAGTTATTAATTATGTCAATATTCACTTTTTTTCTTTAGTCTCCCTCTAAAATAGTATCTCTTTCTCCTGTAAGTCTCTTAAACTTTCATATCTTCTGTCTCTTTGTCTCTTTGTCCCTGGCAACACACATTAGTAGGAGCACTAACTGAGGGTACATCAAAGAGAATAGTTTTTTTTTTTTTTAAATTATGTAAGTATTGTCACTTCTAGGCCTAAACTTGCTTAGATTTAGAATTTTCATCAGAAATTTTTAGAAAAAAAATTTTATACTTCTCTGATTATTTTCCTTTTCAGAGTAATTTTTAACTAGTTTGTCTGCAGAAGAGGTTGCCCTTTGTGGAGTTTCTATGGGGTTTTAATGGTGGTTTCAGATTTGGACTATTTGTTGCATTCCAAGTTTTGCTTCATATGCCTCAAGAACTTCTGGTCATTACATTCAGAATCTATGTCAAAAGTTCTCAAATATACCTCCAGGGTAAATGCCAATTCTAGTGATTGCTTACCATATGAATTACTTTTTTATTATAGTTTCCGTCCTCTGCAGAATATAGTTGCTTTCTCACCATCTAAGCCAAGAATTTTAAAGGGTATTTAAAATATGTCATCTATCATTTGGGGGTATGCTTATCTGAAGTGGATTAATTTTGAAATGATTAATCCATTATTATATTAAACTCTAATATAATAAATGTTAAATAATAACATTTTAAATAATTTTGAAATGAGGTGTATATATTTGCTAAATACAAATTGTGTCTATTTCTAGCTTTTAAAAAACAGTATATAAACTATGCAATCATTAAAATATCTCCAAAATATCAAAAGCCATACAGTAGAATATAAATTAACATACTAGGAATTGACACAAAGAATACCTGTTAAAATAGAATGTTCAACTTGACAGAACCCAGCTTAAAAGTGTGGCCATCAAAGGATAATAGACTTAAAGAAACATGACAAGAAAAAGTACTCAGACACATCTGCTTCTTGGCCTTTAGCCTGAAAAGCCATGTGTCACATGGATCTTTATAAGATACTTTCAACAACCTAACAGATGATAGCTTCCAATAGCTTTATAAAATGGCAGGAACAGTAATTACATGGCTATTTCTAATTTTTATTCTCAGTGTCCATCATAATTTTCAAAATCAGCATTCATTACAGGCATTGTTATAGGGAGTTAAAGTGGGCAAGGGATAGAACAATCTGATGATTTGCTTTAAAATAGCAAAACAGCATAGAAAAGCAGATAAATGTACTATTAGCATGTCCCTGAAATAAGTAGCATCTACATCTATCTAACTACTATCTGTCTACCAACCTACCTATTCTACAAAAGGACCTTTTAGAGATGTTAAAAAACAATTTCAGATTGAATATTATTTCTCAATTATGGATCTAAATGACTTATATGTAAAACCCTTTAGCAATCTGATAGTATGAATGTCACAGTTTTAGCTGGAAAAGCATGGGGAAAACATCATACAACACTTTTTTGTAACTTTACGTGTAAGAGGTTTTTTTTTTTTTTTTTGTCCCTTCTACTTTCACTTTCATTTTCTAGTTTACAGGTTTTAATAAATCAGACACTTGTTCTTATGAGATTCTTTAAAAACCTCCACTGGGTCTTTGTACTTGTTGTTCTCACAAAGAAAATTTCAGCTAAAGAACTATGGTAAATTACCAATTTGTTGAGCTTTCCTGACAGCTCAATTGGTAAAGAATCCATCTGTAATGCAGGAGACCCAGGTTCAATTCCTGGGTTGGGAAGATCTGCTGGAGAAGGGATAGGCTACCCACTCCAGTATTCTTCGGCTTCCCTTGTGGCTCAGCTGGTAAAGAATCTGCCTGCAATGTGGGAGACCTCGGTTGGATCTCTGGGTTGGGAAGATCCTCTGGAGAAGGGAAGGCTATACACTTCAGTATTCTGGCCTGGAGAATTCCTTGGACTGTATAGTCCATGGGGTTGCGAAGAGTTGGACACAACTGAGCGACTTTCACTTCACTTCACCAATTTTGTACTAAATAATTGAAATACATAACACATTTGCATATTATTATAAATTAAAGTCTACTACTTGATTAAGAATCCCTGCAAAATACAATAGTTTATTTCCTCAACTAATTAGACTTATTGTTAATATAATGTAAAAAATAAAAGGCAGTAATGTGGTTAACATTTTACCTGCAAATTGTATTATTTGCAAAATACGCAATTTAATCAGTTATAAAGATAATGAAAACACTATTTACTATCATACAAACCAATAATTTTAACATTTTAATTTAAAATTAAGAAAATAATGTTGAAAAATTGAGATTATATTAATTATTTGTAAACAGTACTTCTGCATCCATGGGAAAGTGTTATTGTGAATTTTCTAAAATTACTCCTAATTAAAATAACCTATTGTCTCTGTTGGAGAAGGCAATGGCACCCCACTCCAGTACTCTTGCCTGGAAAATCCCATGGATGGAGGAGCCTGGTAGGCTGCCATCCATGGGGTTGCTAAGAGTCGGACACGACTGAGTGACTTCACTTTCACTTTTCACTTTCATGCATTGGAGAAGGAAACAGCAATCCACTCCAGTATTCTTGCCTGGAGAATCCCAGGGATGGAGGAGTCTGGTGGGCCACCATCTATGGGGTCACACAGAGTTGGACACGACTGAAGTGACTTAGCAGCAACTTAGCAGCAGCATTGTCTCTGTAAAGTTTTTTCTTTAAGTTTATAGTAATAATTTCCAATGAATAATTTTCATTGTATTTTAAGTAGCATTCCCCTCCGCTCTTCAATTAAAGACATGGTCAGGGATCAATAGCCAATCTCTCCATGATACTACAATTCAAAAGAGAAATAGTGCAGTGTGGCCAATATAATAAAATCATTTTTATTACAAAACATACAAATATCATCAGCAACAGAAAAATATGTCAATTTTCCATGTGGCATATATGACTGGCAATCAATTTTTAAATAATATTTCTAATTAAAATGAAATGTTTCAGCTGATAATTGCTTCTAGTTTCTAGCACTGACCATCTTTCAGAGCTAAATTACAGATACAGTGTATATGAATATAGAAAACAAAGAATAAAATTATTATTAATGTATGATTCACTGGAAAGACTATTGTGAGATGACATGGGAAGAGGGTGCATGTGAAGTGAATATGGATCCATGCTTTTCTTTTTGCAAAAACACATACAGAGCTTACTTTAATACTTTTTAAACATAAACTTGATGTGATAACATTATGATCAATATTCACAGCTAAGATTTGTGGAACACTCAAATTTCTTAAGGAGTGGCATAATGATAGTGCTATCTACTAATGGCAAGAACAATAGGGGATTCCAAGGAATGAACAATATTCCAAGAAACCTCAGAAGTGGGACCTGGAGGTGGTACAGACTACGCTTATCTATGGACAAGAAGATATTAGGATAAGACAGATTTAAAATCTGGTGCATGTGCTGACCTTTGATTTTTTTTTTTTTTTTTTTTTTTAGTTTCAGTGTCTAAGTAGGTAATGAAATGGCAATTGTAAGGTGAGTTCAAATATTTTGTCTGGTATCATATTTACATATTGTGAGAATAATCAGTTATAAAACAAGCAAATGATTTTGAGATAAAGACATAGGTTTAAAGGTTGATTAACCATAGGGTACTATGAATAGTTTGATCACTTAATTATATGATATGTGGCTTACATTATACTTGAGAATACTTCCCACTTTGTGACACATAATTAAAGAAGTTTATTCTCCAGTGATCTCAGAAAAGCAGGAGCTCTCAATGCTACCTGACTTGGGAAAGCAGTAACAAAAGGAGGTAGAGACACTGCTGCTGCTGCTAAGTCGCTTCAGTCGTGTCCAACTCTGTGCGACCCCATAGACGGCAGCCCACCAGGCTCCCCCGTCCCTGGGATTCTCCAGGCAAGAACACTGGAGTGGGTTGCCATTTCCTTCTCCAATGCATGAAAGGGAAAAGTGAAAGTGAAGTCGCTCAGTTGTGTCCAACTCTTAGTGACCCCATGGACTGCAGCCCACCAGGCTCCTCTGTCCATGGGATTTCCAGGCAAGAGTACTGGAGTGGGGTGCCATTGCCTTCTCCGGTAGAGACACTAGATATAGGTTTATAATTTACCTCAGTTCTGCAATATAGAAGGAATCACAGGTTCCTTGTGGGAACAGGTGCCAGGAATTTTATTAAATCATGGCTTACTGTTTGTCCCAAGTTATAATGTTAGTATAATAACAGCGATAGTGGAAGATGATTCTATGAAGTTCAATGTCAAGCTAAAAGGAAGATTAAAATATATGTTTCAAGGCTTAATACAAATGGCAGAGGAAGGGTTGTGTAGAAAGAGACAACTAAGTAAATAAAATCCAATATAGTAAGTGCTATAAAGTAGCAGTTAATATGCTCTGGATCTTAAGGAAAACTAAAGTTGGGAGGTGCTGCTTGTAGGTAATAAGTGACACCAATAACAGACAGAAATGGCAGAAATAGCAGCCCACAGATATAACAGTGAATAAATAATACATTCTAGAATCAACTGACACTTTACTGTGGCTACAGAGTAAGTTGTGTGCAGGGGGAAAGAAAAGGTAAATAAAGACGTAAACAAAGTGGAATCTATGCATGTGAGATTTTCAAGTCCATATTAAGAAATTTGGACTCCATATTTACAGGTAAACGATGGATATTTATAAGCAAAGAAGTAAAACAGAATCATATATTACAACATATTATAGTCATATATTACAATCTGTGCCTGCATGGGTCAGAGATCATGTGGGGAGTGATTTAGCAGCAAAATGGAGTGGGAAGTTAGAAGACTGAGAAGCAGAAGGTGGAGAGGAATTACCTACATAAGGGAAAGGGAAGAGAACTCTCACTTATTGAGCAATGCTTCTGTGTAGGAGCTGTGCTAGGCTTCAAGTGAATATATGTTCCCTTGACTTGTGGCTGCAAACATATGTAAGCAGATATAATATCCATCTTACAGATCAGTTTAAATTTTATGAAAGTAAAACACAGAGCCATACCCAAGCCATACCCATACTCAACTACTGACAGTTAACACAACTAATTTAAGTGACTTATGCTACTAAAATTGACTTTTGTTGGGCAAACTATCTTTCACTGAGTTTAAAAGTTATGGTTTGCAGGACAGAATTTAGGAAACATAAAGAGAAAGCTAAACATTGATAGGCGAGGAAAGCATAGCACGGTAAGAGGAAGAAGAATACAAATTAAAGTGGGGAAAGAAGAGCAATTGACACTAAAAGCAATGTCAATGGAAAGACTATGGTGGCCTCAAACTGTAAAAACCAGACTATTTAATAAGGCCCATGCAAATGCACACCTTGTGTGGGAAGGTTAGGGGCAGTTCATATAAAGGAGTCATGTTCCTTTTCTGAATTTACTTGGAGCAGAAACAAAGAGTTTTGGAGAGACAAGGAGTTAAGTTCTAGTCAGAGAACACCGGGAGGAATTTATGATTCTTAAGAACTCTCTGAGATATTAGAAGGAGTGGGGGATCCCCATTGGGTGTAATTCAAACCAAAATGCATTCAACTATCAATAGTGAAGTTGCTCAGTCGTGTCCAACTCTTTGCGACCCCATGGACAGTAGCCAACCAGGCTCTTCTGTCCATGGGATTTTCCAGGCAAGAATACTAGAATGGGTTGCCATTTCCTTCTTCAGGGGATCTTTCCAACCCAGGGATCGAACCCAGGTCTCCCGCATGGTAGGCAGACGCTTTACCATCTGAGCCACCAGGGAAGTCAAAGGAGAGGGCAATTATCATTAATACCTGGCTTTTCATAAGGAAGATGATAGCAAATACCTGGGTTAATTTACCAAGTAGCCCAGAGAACCAAGTATCTGTAAGCAAGCAAGGCCTCTACACCCTCACCTACTTACACTTACAAATGTCCTTTCCCTCTTAACAGAGAAAACCAAGAGAAATAGCATCCCTGACCCCTTCTACCTTCACCAAAAAAACTCCCAGATTTTAGCAATAATTTTGGAATAAATGCATGTTATAATCACTTTATTTGTATTAACAGCCTATAATAGATTTTCTATTGCTCTGGATTAACTCATCTGCTAAATTTTTGAAATACTTTATGATAAAATTTAAGATATGCCTGTATTTGTTGCTAATGGACAATTAACAAAATACCTCAGTTTCCTAAAAAAAAAAAAAAAAAAAGACAGCTACAAGACCATTGCATTTAGACTCCCATTGAACAACTTTCTTCAGTAATAAATTCTCAGAGCAAAAGGTTAACTTGTAAATTCAATAAAGAACATTTTACTTTCTTAGTGACCTGAGTGCTAATATAATGAATAAAGCATCATTTTATTGCATACAACATATGGGGATTCATTTCCAATTTCATTACAATGTTTCATCAGGTGTAAACAGGCCTTTATGTCTTACAGATTTAACTGTGAAAAAATAATTTAGATATTCTGGTAAGTAATCTAAAGGAAGGTTATGAAAATTTCAAATCTAATTTCTGAAAGAGGCACACAAGAGATATAATTCCTAATAGACTTATTCTTTTCAATGGATTGCCTATATCTAGTATGGGATAAAATTGTCCATGGTTGCTTCTCTCACTTCTGCATTTTTAATATTGTCTGACTTAGGAAAGATAGACTATTCAAAGGAGAAAATCAAAGTCTCTAATAGGAAATGGTATAAAGTTGTACTAAATTATCTTATGTGCTCCTCAGTATTTTTAACCAGACTTTAGCAATGTTGTATTGTTCAGCCAAAATCAGATCAATACCTAACTGAAACAGCAACAGCCACAGAGAAAAACCTGTATTGTTTTAAGACAAAAGATGAATTAGCATAGTGAACACAAGCTAGTGATCTCATTTAGAGATTTGGATTCTAAACTATGAACAGTTCAATACCCTGCTGAAGAAAAACAAAAGACAATTTTTATCCAGAATAGAATATTCGCACCCTGAGAAAGATGTCAGGTAATGTAATGTGATCTCCAACTATTTTCACTTTGATAGTAGCATCCTGAATACATAAACTCTTGATTTCACTCAAAAATTAGAATCACCAAATATGGGTGACTAAAAATAAAACATTGCATTTGAAGAAGATATACAATTATATATGCATTAAAGTGCTTTCTTTTTTCCATTGGTTGATGGGAGGATTTAGTTTGATAATGTATTCAGGACCACTTGGAGCTCAAAGTGGAAAAGCATTAAGAGAAAATTATTATTAGTACCCTTCTCGGGAGGAAATGTGTGCACCGTGATTCAATAGATAAAACTAATATACATAATTGTAGACTGCCGGTTCGGCAACTTCCACTCGATAGCGGAAGCGTTATGATGAAAATTCATTTCACAAAATAAGAAGTATCTATAGAAAATTGTTAATTATAAAAGATTTTCTCACAAGCTTTAATATTTTGTAGACAAAAGAATAAGAAAGAATGTTAATTTGCAATGCAATTTTCTAGGTGAATGATATTGAGCAAGTAGGTTATCACATCTAAGCCCTATTTCTTCATCTTTCATATGGAATGAAACATAAATGGCTATTTCAAATATTAAATTTCTATAACATGCCAAGCTCTTTGTTTTGAATGTATAATAATTCCTCAACACGCAGATAGGAAACCACTAGAGGGAAATCAAGGCCAAAGGCCATAAAGATGTATATAGTATTGCAGGTCTTTTTTTAATTTAAAGAGGAAAAAAACTTAAGGTTATTTTTTAAAGTGCAAGAATAACTCAGTCAGGTATGTAAATAAATAAGGTGCACGTACTTCACATTTGAAAGTACCATATATTTAGGAAACTGAATAATGTTTCATATTTAAAATATATGATATAAATAAAGCATATTTAAGTAAAAACCAATAATTTCTGTAATATTCTGCATTGTTAATATTCATCAGAATGTTGTATTTTGCTCTATTTTTCAAAAGAGGTAAAGGGTATGGAGAACACTCAGAAGGAAAAAGAAAAGGAAATGATTTTGGATATAAAATAGTACCTTAAGGGAATGATTGAAATAGCTGGTATTATTTAGTTTGAGATAAAGTGGCTAACAAAGGGGAAGATTAGACATCTATCTTCATTAGGATATGAATTGAACTAGATGACTTATTGAAATCCATTTTCCTTTTTCAGTAATATATAATGCTACTTTCTTCTAAGGTAAATATATACTGATGTAGATACAGATATAGTTCAATAGGTGAAGTGACAACAAACATTAAGAACAAGGAATATTCCTTACACACACACATACACACATTCACATTTCTCAAAGCTGAGACCCAGAATCATACATATCAAAATCACCCAGTAATTGTTTAAAATGCAGATTCCTGGATATCTCCCAGGGCCTACTGAATCAAAAACTTTAGTGATGGGATTTGAGAATCTACAGATGTAAAAAGCATACAAGATGATATATAAGTTCACTGGAATTGGAGAACCACTGATTTAGAAGAAAGTGCTTAGTTCTGTGTATTTTTCAGTTGACTGTCAAGGTCACCATGGCGGTCACCTCCATGTAAGCTAGCCTGGAAAGGGAAAAGAGTTTTAACCAAGTGTGTTGAAGATTTATGAGCCAAAACTGATAACTGCCTTGCATTCACATTCTATTGGCTACAATTCAGTTAAATGACCACACCTTACATAAGGGTGTCCTGGAAATCTAATCCAGTTGTATGCACACGAAAAGGAAACAGGAAGTCTCTGACTAAATCTAACTCCACGGAGGCAGTGGAAAAAGATTCCTTTTCATTGTTTCTCAAAGTGGGGTAGATGCAATCTCTGGAGTTTCCTAGACACCACCCTGACTTGATTAGAATCTTGGCACTGTGGCCTAGAAATAATCATTTTAAACAACTTTCTTATGATATTCTTAGACATAGAGAAATTTGAGAATGATTCCTATTTTTTCTCCCTTTTTCTCTACCATGTTTTCATTCAAGAGTAATTTAAAAAAATTTTTTCACCCGATTTTCTAGAAGAAGCAGTCATTTAAAAATATTTTGAGGACATATTTTAATGAAGAATTGTATCAGTATTAATTTTTGAATTGAAGATCATCTAGACATTATAGACAATCTTAAATGCCAAGTGAAGAAAGAAATGTTCATGAGCTGATACTAATCACTGAAGCTTTTGTTGTTTCCTCCAACAGAGTCTTGCTCCATATTAAAGGGAGAAAGGATTAAGAGCTATGGTTTTTACTAAAACAAACAAAAATTTAACTTCTGCATCAGCTATTTCTTTTTTTTCTATTGAAGAATTTTTTTAAAAAGAAATGTTAATGTTCTCCTTTCAGGGATTATTTTTTTAAATCATTCTAAGTTGAAGTACTCCATAGTTTTTTGTTTACTAGGCTATTCGACATACATTTGGCAGCTACTAGTCACTCATGATCCCTGAAACCCAAGATGCTCACAGTAATGTAATTTCAATTACCTCTTGTCAAGACCAATATCTTCAAAAATGACCAGAATAAATATATAGTGGGAAGTAGCAAGTCTATGATGATAATTTTAGAAAAGGAAATGCACAAGTCTACTGATTTCTTATTTTTTTTATATTTTTGTCCTGCTGTGAAATGCCCTATAATTGCATTCTCCAAACAAAAAGATGAGTTAAAAAGGAAAGTATTTATAAACTAAACCATTTTACTATGTTCTCTCAATAACCAATAAATATTCTGAAACATGTTCAGATGTTTTAGACTTTCTTTGTGAAAGTTGGAAGATTGGCTAAACCTAAATTCTAACAAATACTGATGGAGAAGCTGCCTTATGCCAGGTATCTAGCAGAGAAAATATATGAAACCACAGTTCCCACAGGCCCAAACAGTCAATAAATTCTCATGATGTATTTGTAATTACAGAATGAAATCTTCATTTAGACATATGTTTTTCACTATTCAAAAAATATTATTTGTATGACAAAAGGCTATTGTATGAAAAATAGCTTATTCTAATTTCTCTTTATATGCCATTTATTCTTTTCTACAAACAGCCTAGACTTCATTATGAATCATTCCATGACTGTTGTTATAATGTACAATATCTCTATGATACATTAGTGATTATAAAGATATTCTTTTATACTTAAAGTACCATTTGAAAAATGGAAAGATCCTTATACTCATTTTATGATGAGAGAAAATATTTATGAGATACCCTTAGTTCCATGGTGAAATAATGGTCATACATGTCTTTAATGAAATATTATTAATCTGTTTCTACTAATCTCTTTAACTAAATGTTTTGATGTTACAGGAAATTTCAACTAAAATAATCCTCACTGACCATTAAATTAATGGTGGAAATAGTAGAACACAAGTATCAGTACATGTAAGGATCACAAAAGAAGCAAAATTTCTATTCATCATAATAAAAATGGATAACTTTCCATCCAAGATTCTTTATCACATATAACCAAACTATAATTATGACACTCTTTCTTCAGTTCAGTTCAGTCACTCAGTCATGTCTGACTCTTTGTGACCCCATGAACCACAGCACGCCAGGCCTCCCTAAACATCACCAACTCCTGGAGTCTACCCAAACTCATGTTCATTGAGTCAGTGATGCCATCCAACCATCTCATCCTCTATCACCCCCTTCTCCTCCTGCCCTCAATCTTTCCCAGCATCAGGGTCCTTCCCAATGAGTCAGCTCTTCACATCAGGTGGCCAGAGTATTGGAGTTTCAGCTTCAACATCAGTCTTTCCAAAGAACATCCAGGACTGATCTCCTTTAGGATGGACTGGTTGGATCTCCTTGCAGTTCAAGGGACTCTCAAGAGTCTTCTCCAACACCACAGTTCAAAAGCATCAATTCTTCAGCGATCAGCTTTCTTTATAGTCCAACTCTCAGATCCATACATGACTACTGGAAAAACCATACCTTTGACTAGCCTTGTTAACATTACTTTGTTGACAAAGTAATGCCCCTGCTTTTTAATATGCTGTCTAAGTTGGTCATAACTTTCCTTTCAAGGAGTATGCATCTTTTAATTTCATGGCTGCAGGCACCATCAGCAGTGATTTTGGAGCCCAGAAAAATAAATTATCTCACTGTTTCCAATGTTTCCCCATCTATTTGCCATGAAATGATGGGACCGGCGGCCCTGATCTTAGTTTTTTGAATGTTGAGCTTTAAGCCTACTTTTTCACTCTCCTCTTTCACTTTCATCAAGAGGCTCTTTAGTTCTTCTTTGCTTTCTACCGTAAGGGTGGTGTCATCTGCATATCTGAGGTTATTGATACTTTTCCCTGCAATCTTGATTCCAGCTTGTGCTTCTTCCAGCCCAGCGTTTCTCATGATATACTCTGCATATAAGTTAAATAAGCAGGGTGACAATATACAGCCTTGACATACTCCTTTTCCTATTTGGAACCAGTCTGTTGTTCCATGTCCATTTCTAACTGTTGCTTCCTGACCTGCATACTGGTTTCTTAAAAGGCATGTTTGGTGGTCTGGTATTCCCATCTCTTTCAGAATTTTCCACAGTTTCTTGTGATCCACACAGTCAAAGGCTTTGGCATAGTCAATAAAGCAGAAATAGATGTTTTTCTGAAACTCTTGCTTTTTTGATGCTCCAACAGATGTTGGCAATTTGATCTCTGGTTCCTCTGCCTTTTCTAAAACCAGCCTGAACATCAGGAAGTTCACACTTCATGTACTGCTGAAGCCTGGCTTGGAGAATTTTGAGCATTACTTTACTAGCGTGTGAGATGAGTGTAATTGTGCAGTAGTTTGAACATTCTTTGGCATTGCCTTTCTTTGGGATTGGAATGAACACTGACCTTTTCCAGTCCTATGGCCACTGCTGAATTTTCCAAATTTGCTGGCATATTCAGTGCAACACTTTCACAGCATCATCTTTTAGGATTTGAAATAGCTCAACTGGAATTCCATTACCTCCACTAGCTTTGTTCCTAGTGGTGCTTCCTAAGACCGACTTGACTTCACATTCCAGGATGTCTAGGTCTAGGTGAGTGTCACAGCATCATGATTATCTGCATCATGAAGATCTTTTTTGTACTCAGTGAACTCCAGGAGTTGGTGATGGACAGGGAGGCCTGACGTGCTGTGATTCATGGATATATATATATATATATCCCCCTCATATCTCAACTGGTAAAGAATCCGCCTGCAATGCAGGAGACCCTGGTTTGATTCCTGGGGTGGAATGATCCGCTAGAGAATGGATAAGCAACCCACTACAGTCTTCTTGGGCTTCCCCTATGGCTCAGCTGGTAAAGAATCCGCCTGCAATGTGGGAAACCTGGGTTCCATCCCTGGGTTGGGAATATCCCCTGGAGAAAGGAAAGGCTACCTACTGCAATATTCTGGCCTGGAGAATTCCAAGGACTGTGTAGTCCATGGGGTTGCAAAGAGTCAGACACGTTGTTGCTTAGTTGCATCCGACTATTTGAGACCCTACAGACTGTAGCCCACTAGGCTCCTGTATCCATGGGATTTTCCAGGCAAGAATATTGGAGTGAGTTGCCATTTCCTTCTCAGGGGATCTTCCCAACCCAGGGATCAGACTCAGGTCTCTCACATTGTAGGCAGACCCTTTACTGTCTGAGACACTAGGGAATTCCTTTATATACATATAAAAGCTGCTTCTACCTAGTGTCTGCTCTCAGGTTGTTCTACCACACTTGGTATAATAGGGTGCATAATATTTTAACTTTGAAAAGGCATATACAAAACATTAAATTTCAAAGGAATACAATAAAAAACAAAGCAAACTTCCAAAAAGTCTGAAATACAGTTGCCTAATGATGTTTTCTTTATTTATGTTTTTCTATGTGGAAACAGTGTCAGACTTTATTTTTCTGGGCTCCAAAATCACTGCGGATGGTGACTGCAACCATGAAATTAAAAGACGCTTACTTCTTGGAAGGAAAGTTATGACCAACCTAGATAGCATATTCAAAAGCAGAGACATTACTTTGCCAACAAAGGTTCGTCTAGTCAAGGCCATGGTTTTTCCTGTGGTCATGTATGGATGTGACATTTGGACTGTGAAGAAGGCTGAATGCTGAAGAATTGATGCTTTTGAACTGTGGTGTTGGAGAAGACTCTTGAGACTCCCTTGGACTGCAAGGACATCCAACCAGTCCATTCTGAAGGAGATCAGCCCTGAGATTTCTTTGGAAGGAATGATGCTAAAGCTGAAACTCCAGTACTTTGGGCACCTCATGCGAAGAATTGACTCATTGGAAAAGACTCTGATGCTGGGAGGGATTGGGGGCACGAGGAGAAGGGGACGACAGAGGATGAGATGGCTGGATGGCATCACTGACTTGATGGATGTGAGTCTCAGTGAACTCCGGGAGTTGGAGATGGACAGGGAGGCCTGGCGTGCTGCGATTCATGGGGTCGCAAAGAGTTGTACACAACTGAGAGACTGATCTGATCTGATATCAATTAAAAAAATGACAATCCAAAGGATTATAATTAAATATGGCCTTTTAGGAAAAATATACAAACTAGACAACCAATATAGAAATAAATGCTTAACCTCACTCAAAATTACTTTCAAACAAAACAAACTAGTTATCTAATGTATTTTCAAAGACTAAAATATCTCTAATATTTATGTCTGTCTAGCATATGCAAATGTGATGTAATCTCAAACTATCAGATGGAATGAAACTTTGTACAATAATCTTGAGAGACAATTAACATCTATCAAAAGTTTAAATCTATCTTCAAATATATAATTTCACTCTACAACATACTTTTGCATTTAAAGAAAAGAATCTTACTAGTTTCTAGTCTTCCTTTTCCTTTTTTTTTTTTTTTGCTTGTTTTTTTCTTTCCTTACTGTTCTGGAGTATGTTTTCAAGTAGCTTTCTCAAAATGGTATGTGCGAGAGGTTTTTAGTTATCTAAAGGTATCTTTCTTCATTCTTCCAAGTGTTAGGTAGGTAGAATAGGGAAAAGGAGTCCAAAATGGCGGTGGCTAAAAGACAAGGAAGGTCTGAGGACCAGAGTGAAGACTTCAGGCAGAACAAACAGCACTCCTGGCTAAGCCCAATTTGCATAGGGCAGGCCCAGGTGGAGGAAAAAACATATAAAAGGAGGAGCCAAAGCGCTTTCTCTCAGACTCACTCTCCCGTGTGTGCCCACTCTCTCTCTCTCCCCTGCTATCTTCTAAATAAAATAGAGCTGTAACACTGATTTGCCTAAGAACTGTAGCATGGTTTGTCCAAGACCCGAGAGCTGTGATGCGCAGAGGGCTTTAATGTCCGTCGCTCTAATTCTTTGTTGTGACAAGACAAAGAACCGAGGAACATACACTCGCGTGACACAAGGAACAAAAATCTGTGTCACTCAGTACACTTAAGGTTGAGGTTATGTTCTTAGGTAGAACCAGAAACTGCAAAAGAGGAAAGACAGAGCCTTCCTAATGGTACTGCCTCAAACTAAGCAAATATTAAATCTTCTATTAGAAAATTCTTGTATTTTATTACACTACAAAGTGTGTCTCCATTCACGAGAGTTTCCTGTATTTATTGTCTCCAGTTTCTAACAGTTCCCTCAACTCACTATAACTTGTCTTCAACTCTCCTTTGCTTCCCTAAGACAACTTTAAGAAAACCAATGATCTCCCTTGTATTAAATCCAATGAACATTATTATGAAATGCTTTAAATTCTCAGCATAATCAGTAGACATAAAATTCAGTCTCTCATTGGAATTTTTTCATGCCTTTTCTAGGGAAACATCTTATTTGTTGGCATTCTGAATTGGCCTCTTTGCGAGCTAACTCCACAAGGCTTAGTCACAGAATCCTTATTCATTATATACACCTATTCATTAGTCAGTAGAGTTTAACCCTGGCTGTGTTTTAGACTTAACTCAGAAGACATGAATAGTGGTATTTCCACAGTATTATGCCCAGAAAATTTTGTGTATATAGTTGTTCAGTTGTTAAATCATGTCTGACTCTTTGCAACTCCATGGACTGCAGCATGCCAGGCTTCCCAGTCCTTTCCTACCTTCTGGAGTTTGCTGAAACTCATGTCCATTGAGTCAGTAATGCCATCCAATCATCTCATCCTCTGTCGCCCCCTTCTCCTCCTGCCCTATGTGTGTGTGTGTGTGTGTGTGTGTGTGTGTGTACAGGCTTCCCTGGAGGTTTAATGGTAAAGAACCTGCTTGCCAATGCAGGAGACACAGGAGACTCGAGTTCAATCGCTAGGTCAGGAAGATTCCCCTGGAGAAGGAAATGGCAACCCACTCCATTATTATTGCCTGGGAAATCCCATGGACAGAGGAGCCTGGCAGGCTACAGTCCATAGGGTGCAAATAGATGGACCTGACTTAGTGACTAAATAACAGTGACAATACATATGAGAGGGTAACAGGCAGGAAGGCTAGGGGTTTCCAAATGGAGGAAACAGGCTGCAAGTGTCAGACATTTTCTCTTCTCTCTTAAGCAGCAGGAGAACACAAACAACAAGTGTCAGAATTTTTTTCCCCTTCTCTATACAAATTTAAAAGGAGGTTTATTTTAAAATTCTGTGTTGCCATGATGACACCTGGTTCCACCTGAACTTAAAACTTTTCTCAAATCTTGAGCTAACCAATGCTTTGTCTTATGGAAATATTTTTCAATATTTCCAGTGTTTTTCTTAAGCTATATTAATGAACTATGTATTTACCCTAGACTCTGTCTTCACATCAGTTCCCCTAAGACTCAGAACCAACTTGACAAACCAGTATGTTTTACTCATGCAAATGTTCTTTTAAGCTATGTTAATGAGACTATGACTTTGCTTGGAAATCAGCCTTTCTTCAAGATTCATGTCAATTGTTTTCTGTTCTGGGACAACTTACCTTGTGCCAATGTTATCTCAGAATGCATGTTGTGGGTGAGGAGCCTGGTGCCAGTCTCTGAGTTTTGAGACATTTCCTTTCTCTAGCAGCATGCTGGCATGCTGCAGTCCATGGGATCACAGAGTTGGACACAACTGAGCGACTGAACTGAACTGAGTAGCTATATAACACCCAGCTAAAGACTAGCAGTGGGGCACTCTTTCTGCCCCCTTCTGATGTCTATGTCAGAAGCTTTCTCTATCTCTTTTATACTTTAATAAAATTTTATTACACAAAAGCTCTGGGTGATAAAGCCTCATCACTGGTCCTGGATTGAATTCCTCTCCTCTGGAGACCAAGAATCTCAGCGTCTTTGACAGCTCAGCAACAACCTTTCATCTATATGTGTGTATATGTCCTTTCCCAAAGAGTCTTAGACACTGTTTAACTACTTATCACCTATGAAATTTTAATATCATTATGTACTTTATATACCATGATACCATTATTGCCATTACCATTAATACTATTATATACTGTATATCTGTACTATGTGCCTCTCGCTGCTTGTGCATAAACATGTGAGATATTTGTCACCACTCAAGAAATAAGTTTCACCCCTTTGGAGATGATATCACCTTCATTGAGACTACATGGATAATACAATCCATGGGCACTTTAAATTGTACATGTCCAGAACAAATGTGATTGTTTCACCTCAAACAATTCCACCAAGGATTTTTATATAAGTAAATGGAACTAACATGTAATCAGCTATAGCAGCCAGACACTTAGAAGGAATCTTTGCAATCCCCTGCTCCTAGCTAAACCCCCGTGCTGGGTCTGTTAATATTTTCTAATTCATTTCATGAATATCTCAGTCACCTGCCAACATTTTTACATCTCCCTTTCCACCATCCTAACAGATTCTTGCCTTTATAGAGCCAACAGGGTAGTCCTTGGCCTCGATGACTTGAAGCATGAATATGATTGGTAGCTTTCCTGGTGGCTTAGATGGTAAAGACTCTGCCTGCAATGCAAAAGCCCCATATTCGATCCCTGGGTCAAGAAGATTCCCTGGAAAAAGGAATGGCAACCCACTCCAGTGTGCTTGCCTACAGAATTCCATTGACAGAGGAGTCTGGCAGGCTACAGACCATGGAGTCACAAAGAGTCGGACATGAAGAAAGCGACTAACACACACACACACACACACACACAAGATAGGTATTTAGGCATAGTTGCATATATTAAAATATGGAGAAAGGAAATTAAGTGGTATATTTAGGAGATGTACAAACAAAAGATTAATTTGGAGAATTATTTACACCACTAATCTTAGAAACTTTTAAGTACTTTCTAGCTCTTATCAGTCAATATCCACACAGAATTTCATCAGTGATTTGCTTTTGTTTCAATATTATATTTTCCCAAATGTCCTCTATCGCCCCACACCCACACCCACACACACATGCCTATGATGGCTTAGGGGTAATAATTGTTAACAAAGGCACAGACAATGGAATAATAATCTCTGATTCATTTGAATTCAAGAAGCCTAGACTCATTTGGGGGCAGGAATGTATTGAGAATGAGTAGTGAAATAAGATTCAGCTAAATTAGATGCAACCATATTATCGAGGGTTTGGAAAGAGAAGTTTAGATCTAATGTGACAGGAAAGAGTCAGTCAAAAGACCTATTCAGAGAAAGCTGGGATCTGGCAGTTCTGAAAAGACTGGATAGAGTAAGAAAGCCTTGAGTTAAAGATGTTGTTAGAGAAGCTAAGCCTGTCTGTCCTGGAAACCTGGAAAAGAAGAGAAAAAGATGGACTTGTGGAAAATAAGGGGAAATCATTTTCATCAGCCAACATGCAAATCAATTCTTTCTAGTAGGAATTATCACATAGTATGGTGGAGAGATCATAGATTTTAAAACATCAATTCAATTTCTCCTAGATCTACTATTTGTCATCTAGATAACCCAGTATTTGACTCTGCCTATTCAAACTCTATGAATCTTAATTCAATGTGTTTACCTATTTTCTAGTGTTTCAATAAAAAAAGATGGCATGCAAAATTCCTAGTTGAGTCTCCATAAAACACTTAAGAAATGCTGCTTTTGTTTAAAAAAAATCATATTTTACTATGGAGATTTTTCACCATGGAAACCTATTATGTACATTTTATAAACCAAAAAACATCTTCTACATATTATTATTTATTTTACTTAGCTTTCATTTCTGGTTCTCAATTAGGCAGGGTATTCTCAGATGGTAATTCTGAAATTTGTAACTGAAAAAAAATCCTATAAGTAGCATCATATTGTCTAATTAAGTTTAAATATATAATATATCTTATGTGTTATTTTATATATTTGTATTTTCTTCAGGTTCCATATGGTATAATTTTTCTCTTATATATCATTCATGAATTTTATACTACATTTTAACTGCTATTGATGAATTAAAAAATTTAAAAAGCATACAGTTGTCCCATGGGATCTGTGGGGATCAGCTGCAATCCCATGGACTATAGCTCAACCAGGCTCCTCTGTCCATGGGATTCTCCAAGCAAGAATACTTGATGGGTTGCCATTCCCTTCTCCAGGGGATCTTCCCAACTGAGGGTTTGAACCCAGGTCCTTGGCATTGCAGGCAGATTCTTTACCATCTAAGCCACTAAGGAAGCCCCAAGGAGTCTCTAGGGATACCCAAATTCACAGATGCGCAAGTCCTTTATAAATAATGGTGTAATACAGTCAGACCTCCCTCTGTATCTGTGAACATGAAAGCCATGGATAGACTGTGTTTCCTTTACTGTCTTTAAGATTTTTATATTGCCTTCTTTTACTAAAGTAAGTTGTGCTTTTACTTCTCTACTAGTATTCTTGCCTGAGAAATCCCATGGACAGAGGAGCCTGGTGGACTACAGTTCATGGGGTTGCAAAGAGTCGGACATGACTGAGTGATTAACACTTTCACTTTCATAATAACTATAAGTTATTCCCTTTTCCCTCTAGTTGCACTGGACCAAGGCACCTTCTCATCTGCCTGCCATAGGCCTCAGTTAAGATTTCTTTGTATTTGCATAGCTAATTAGAGTTCACAGAGATGGTTCATATTATCATACTTGATCTTTTTCAATCACCTCAGTAAGAATGAAAAAATAGTATGTTTTATTTTCTAGGTACCTTTACCTCACTGCAGGAACCAATTCCATATAAAGTTATTTATCCCTCAATGATTTCCAGGTTTATTTTAAAAATTCATTTATATCATTCCCCTGACCTTGTAGAACTGATCTAGAATTACCAGTCTTTCATAAGATATATTTTGAAATTAATATGGAATTAGACGTAGTGAGAAGCAAATGCTATTAAATTATTATCTTATTACTGAATCTTATTAAAAGTTAATATCCTTCCTTACAGAAAACATGTTAGATATTAATATCTAATTAACATCAGTAATAAACACACAAAGAAAAAAGTCCTAAAAATAAACAAAGTAAAGACCCTCCTCACAGTATCCTACTTTACAGCAAATGATTCAGTAATGTTTCACCTATATATGTAATGCTTTCTTATGTTAGGTGTAACTGTTTAAATTGGAGAGATAAAAATTGTTCTTAAGCACTTAAATTTTGAACAAATTTTTAACATTTTGAACAACAACAAAAAATGACTCCTTTTGGCCTCTTTTCCAATATCTTTCAGTGCTACAGTGTATAGGAAACTAAACTCTACATTTTCAAGACTACCTTGCAGCTAGATCTCTGAAAGTTCTCACAATCATTGGTAAGATTTTAATTTGAATTTCAATTAAGGTTGGGGGTGGAGGAAATGTCTTTGATGCATCCATTTTCAGCTGATATAGTTCTAAGAAGATGACAAGACAGTTACCTTATCTCTGAATCTCAGTCTCTGTAAAAGAAGGCAATATAAAAATCTTAAGACCAATAGGAAGTGTCCATTTTCCAGCTGCCTAACTTTCTATTAGCAGGATTATTGGAGAGACTGTTTTATACTGAGATTATGGTACTCAACCTAATGTCTGGTCATTCAGCCCTTCCAAATACTTTATAATTGTGCATTTCCCTACTTTTAAATGATTTTCTCTTAGGATTGGTTTCAATTATCTATATGTGAGTAAACTCTACTTGATGCATTTTTAAATCTTGGAGACAAATAATTAGCAAGAAAAAATTTGTTACCCTGTGAATTATCTCTTCTCCTGAGAAAGACATAGGGGGTTTGCCTTCCCTACAACACCCCTCCAATCTTCATATCAATAATACCTTCAGACCTATCCTTGGATAAAATATGCACTTCAGAAGCCCTTTATCCTTAAACATCTCACCTCTCATTCTTTAATACCAAAAAATATGTTTCAGTTCAGTCGCTCAGTCGTGTCTGACTCTTTGCAACCCCATGAATCACAGCATGCCAGGCCTCCCTGTCCATCACCAACTCCCAGAGTTCACTCAAACTCATTTCCATCTAGTCGGTGATGCCATCCATCCATCTCATCCTCTGTCATCCCCTCCTCCTCCTGCCCCCAATCCCTCCCAGCATCAGAGTCTTTTCCAATGAATCAACCCTTCGCATGATGTGGCCAAAGTACTGGAGTTTCAGCTATAGCATCATTCCTTCTAAAGAAATCCCAAGGCTGATCTCCTTCAGAATGGACTGGTTGGATCTCCTTGCAGTCCAAGGGACTCTCAAGAGTCTTCTCCAACACCACAGTTCAAAAGCATCAATTCTTCAGCACTCAGCTTTCTTCACAGTCCAACTCTCACATCCATAAATGACTACTGGAAAAACCATAGCCATGCTAGATGGACCTTTGTTGGCAAAGAGAGGCTAAAACCTTACATTGCCAAAATGAGAACTTAAAAAACAAATTTTAGTAAAGTACATATTTGGTTTAAAGACTACTTTTTTTTTAGCTTATGATTAGACAATGAAAAATGATTGTCAACATCAGTTTTCCTTGCTTTATGGCTTGTTGAAGGAAAGAGGAAGTTTTCTAACACCTGAAGGAAGAGGAGGTGATGAGAGATGGGGAATGTTGAAAGCTGTCAGAAAGACCAAAAAAGGGATGATTAATTAATTTTTAGTTTTGCCCACAATAAAAACTGTTGACTTTAACAGTAGTGGGTTGTAGCTGTGAGTTCAAAGACTGAAAGGTGGGTCCCAGGATAGTTTTGCCTAATGGGGAAAAAATGAAACTGGGAGAAAGGTGAAAGTGCCTTAAAAATAAAATCATATTTTACAGCTGAGGCTGATGCTGTATGATGAAAAGTTTTTACAAATACTTAAAAGCTAGTGTGAGCATCTTAATGTGCTTTTGCCTCATACTTCTGGTTAAGAATTATTTTATTACTAAGATATCTTTTAAGAGGAAAATATGTGATTTTTACAAATGTATTGTTTCTCTAATATGTGTGAGGGTTGTATTTAAAGAAGGAAAACAGGCTATATATATATATATATATATATATAGCAAAACATCTTCAATAGGTTATTCTTCTCACCCTACTAAAAAATGATTTTGTTGTACTTGTGATATAACTAGACTTAAATCATTAAAATGAGATTTCCTTCTTTTTTTCTCCCACAAGGAACTGACATCTAAGAAAGCTTTTGAGTTGTTTCAAACTAACATTTCAAAGCTACTTTGCTGGTTTAAATCTAGATTTGGCTTAGCAGATTTTACCACTGAGTTCAAAAATAGTTCTAAATTTGACCCAATATGTTTTCCTGTCTTTAGATATGCTGTAAAGCATCTGAGATTAATGGGAAATATGAATAAAAGGTCCTGACAACATCAATAAAGGCTGTCAGCCAACTGCAGCTGGCAGTGATTGGCCATGACTGTGAGTCAAATAAACTGTTGGTGGCAAAGAGTTGACGGGTGAAATAGCATTCAGAATGTGTGTATGGGTGTATGTGCCTGAATGGTTAAAATTGACTTCTCCAACCCTCCTATTCTGGTCACTGCATATTTTATAAGAGTGATCACAGAAGAGGTAATAAGAATTTTTCTGACTTGTAAAACTAGGGAATAATAATTAATTGGGGTAATAGTAATGAGCAAGGCCTTCCCTTGTAACTCAGCTGGTAAAGAATCTGACTGCAATGCAGGAGACCCCAGTTTGATTCCTGGGTTGGGAAGATACCCTGCAGAAGGGATAGGCTACCCACTCCAGTATTCTTGGGCTTTCCTGGTTGCTTAGATGGTAAAGAATGCACCTGTAATGTGGAAGACCTGGATTTGATCCCTGGGTTGGGAAAATTCCCCAGAGGAGGGTATGGCAACCCACTCCAGTATTACTGCCTGAAGAATCTCCATGGACTGAGGAGCTTACCATCTGTGGGGTTGCAAAGAATCAGACATGACTGAGTGACTAAGCACAGCACAGCACAGTAATGAGTAAATAACAGATTTTGATATGTTCAAAATGTATTTATTCTCTTCGACCATCAGATTCTCACTCTTTAGTAATGGATATGCATGGCAAGTTGGTTCATGCTCTGACCAATGAGCAGTGAAGGGGATTGGAGAATTTTACAACAATGTCCAGATAAGGGAAGGAAGGAGGAGGAGGCAAGAGTGGTCAGACTGTCAATAAGCCACTAATCAAGGCAAATCACTACATCAATGTTCCAACACATCTTGGAACAGCAGTATGCATTATTAAGATAATAAATAATATATACTTATATATACATACATAGATAGTAGGTTTATGAATATTATGTTACATTGTATGTTTTATATGTGCATACATCTATAATACAGGTTATTATACAAACAAAAATTACATATTAGTACAACTAGTAGTTAACCCTGAAGGCTGCCGTGTCAGAGAACTTTTCAGACTCTAACTCCTGCTGTGTGGCTTGGCATAAGTTATTTAACTTCTCTATATTTCAATTTCATGGACTGTAAAGTGGATTTCCTAATAGTAACTGTCTTACGTGATTGTTCTGAGTATTAAATGAGATGCTATTCCCTGGGCACATAGAAAACCTCCATAAAAGTTTTCTTATGGCTATTGTCATTACTACATTATACTGGACAAATTATTAGGGAATTGCATGATTTCGGGTTAGTAAGTTTATTCTTAATTATGTCAATGCTTTTCCTTTACATACTATCTCCTTACCAGTTGCTCTTTTTTCTAGGTCTTCTGTACTCATTATTCATCTAATGATGGTTTACTGTGTGCTTATCACCACTGGGCAAGGTGCACAGTTCTGGTTGTGCTCATTCCATAGTGCACTCCATAAGGGTCCACCCACAGAAACACTCAATGGATTCTTATAAACTGAGTGACCATGCTTGACTTCCTTCATAGCTAGGGCCCTAATTAGAAATCAACCTTTTTAGTACAAAGTTATAATGTCAAGATAGATTTTTAAAGGGAATGCAAAGTTAAACCTGGTAATTTAGTAATCCATTGATGTACAACAAGCCACCCAACTTTTATGAATTAAAGCAATGATTTGTTATTTCTGTTGGCTTGTTTAACTCAGTTGAGTGGTTATTCTGTTCCAGCTGGAAGTGCCTGGCACTACACACTTGGGTGCATTTAACTTGGCTGCAGGACTGGGTTAAAATGTACAGAAGGGCTTGACTCATAAATCTGGGCCTCAGTTTTCCTTCACATGGCCTGTTTTCCTTCATGTGGCCTCTCTTCCTCCACATGACTATTTGTCCTGACAGTATGGTGGTATCACAGTAGATATACCACATATATTACAGTCAAATGCCCACAAAGTGAAAATTAAAGCCTTTAATCTTCTTACAGTCACTTCTTCCACATTTTGTTGACCAAAACAAGTCAACAACTCAGCTTATATTTAAGGGAATGTGAAATCGACACTACCTCGTGGAAAAGCAAGTAACGCAGGAAGGGAAATAACTGATCAGACCCATTTGAAAGACTATCGTAGATAATCATTACTCTAAGATTTCTAGAATATTATTTTTAATTATAACAACTAAAGACTGAATTAAATACTTTATTAGTGGTCAGGTGAAAATATATTTACTGTTCTTTGTCCCTGCAGATTAAAAGTAGATAAGACAAAAGATCTACATTGTTCACCAAGATTTTTGGATCATTTAGCCCAACTAGTACAACTTTTTTAAACCATTTATTAACTGCTCATTCTGGAGCAGTTGATATATAATTGATATATAAATATGAATGAACCTAACAATTGATATATAAATATGAATGAAAAAAGTGAGATAATTCAAACTTAGGAGACTGCATAAAACATACCATATTAAACCAAAGCAATAAATATGATTTGAGTAAGGGCAGGATGCCAGAATTACTAAGAGAGGCACAACACTCAGACTGAGCTGAGGAAAGGGTCAGCAAAGGTCTCCTGACAAATACGCCATCTGGACTGAGTCACAAAGAGAGAAAGAAGCAGAAAAGTTCATTCAAGGTAGAGGGGACCACAGGATCAAAAGAGTGAAGCCGTGTGAGAGGACAGGGGACATAGGGATTTGAAGAGCGCTGGGACCCAGCCCTTCTGTGTGTCAAGTATAAGACACAGAAAAGCTAGACATAAGTTTGGGCAAAAAAGAGAGAAAAAGAGGGTAGAAAATTGAAGAAGAATTTAGGGTACCAGCAGTTTGTTTCATTTTTGTTGTTGCTTTTTAGATTGACTTACATGTTCTTATGGACGGAGAAGAAGGAGCCTAGGAGAAAGCAAGGTTTGACGATTTCATTAATCAGTGCTTTTGCACCTTCTCAGAGTCTCTCATCTTCACTTGTATCTCAGATCCTTGGCCATTTGCTCCATCACAGCTGTCACAGCAACAACAGACCCACAATGCACCCACTGTCTGAGACAAATGCCAGAGGTCTGGTTCTTCCCATTGCATCTCAGATGAAACAAGCATGGGATCTAGCTTCCCCAGGGACCACCGGAGGCCAGGTCATCCAGGGGTGTTAATAGCAGGACATTGCCTAATGGGGAATAAGAGGAAGGGCAATGCCAGCAGATAAATCCCCCCCCCACCCCCGTACTCCCTCTGTTGAATATTCCCTCAGAGGTGGATTTTCTGTACAGCCCATCTGATACCTCACATAGCCAAACATCTAGTTGGTCTCCTTGGGATCCAACTGTAACATCATATCTCTCATTCTGCCTGCCTCACTGCCCACTTCCAGGCTCTGAGATTACTCACCTCAATAAGTACACTACCACTTAAGTCTCACCTCAGATTCTGTTTTCCAGGAAACCTCAACCAATGTAAAAATAGAGTGGATGGCAGAGATAAGACATACATTCATTGTCTCATTCATTGCAAAACACAAATTATTGAATGCTAATTAACTTATTATGATAAGCATTGAAGCCATTAAAAATATTTAAATGAATAAGAAAGATTCCCTACCTTCAAGACACTGAGAGAAAAAAGAGAGGTATAAAAACATGAGTACAAGAAAGTACCCTTCCATTTAAAGATAAAATATGAATGCAGTAGCAGGGAATTTATGAAGGGGGAGCAGGTCTATTTAGGGTGATTGTAGGTGTGTTGCTATCTGGTGGGGATGGCCAGGAAGTAGGAGGTAGGCACACAAAATTTCCACAAAGGAGGTAACTGCTGAGCCAAGTTTTAAAATGTGATTCAGTACAGGAAGCCTTAGAGATAAATGAAATGGAACCCACCTTTCAGACAGCTGCAGTCTAGAGAAAGAGACAGGTCAATTTGAATTAAATCTCCTCTGCCTCTTTCCAACTGCCAAACCTGATTCTGCCTCCAAACATTTGCACTGGTATTTCCCTTTGTTTGGAAATTCTGTAGCCTAATCCCAATATCTCTACTCATATCACAAACTACCACACAATTGCACTCAACTCACATGCTAGTAAAGTGACGCTTAAAATTCTCCAAGCCAGGCTTCAGCAATACGTGAACTGTGAACTTCCAGATGTTCAAGCTAGTTTTAGAAAAAGCAGAGGAACCAGAGGTCAAATTGCCAATATCCACTGGATCATCAAAGAAGCAAGAGAGTTCCAGAAAAACATCTATTTGTGCTTTATTGACTATGCCAAAGCCTTTGACTGTGTGGATCACAACAAACTGTGGAAAATTCTGAAAGAGATGGGAATACCAGACGACCAGACCTGCCTCTTAAGAAACCTATATGCAGGTCAGGAAGCAACAGTTAGAACTGGACATGGAACAACAGACTGGTTCCAAATAGGAAAAGGAGTACGTCAAGGCTGTATATTGTCACCCTGCTTATTTAACTTATATGCAGAGTACATCATGAGAAATGCTGGGCTGGAGGAAGCACAAGCTGGAATCAAGACTGCTGGGAGAAATATCAATAACCTCAGATATGCAGATGCATTTTCTACCACCCTTATGGCAGAAAATGAAGAAGAACTAAAGGGCCTCTTGATGAAAGTGAAAGAGGAGAATGAAAAGTTGGCTTAAATCTCAACATTCAGAAAACTAAGATCATGGCCTCCGGTCCCATCACTTCATGGCAAATAGATGGGGAAACAGTGGAAACAGTGTCAGACTTTATTTTTCTGGGCTCCAAAATCACTGCAAATGGTGCCTGCAGCCATGAAATTAAAAGATGCTTATTTCTTGGAAGGAAAGTTATGACCAACCTAGACAGCATATTATAAAGCAGAGACATTACTCTGCCAACAAAAGTCCATGTAGTCAAAGCTATGGTTTTTCCCATAGTCATGTATGGATGTGAGAGTTGGACTGTAAAGAAAGCTGAGCACTAAAGCATTGATGCTTTTGAACTATGGTGTTGGAGAAGACTCTCAAGAGTCCCTTAGACCGCAAGAAGATCCAACCAGTCCATCCTAAAGGAGATCAGTCCTGGGTGTTTATTGGAAGGACTGATGTTGAAGCTGAAATGCCAATACTTTGGCCACCTGATGCAAAGAGCTGACTCATTTGAAAAGACCCTGATGCTGGGAAAGATTGAAGGCAGGAGGAGAAGGGGATAACAGAGGATGAGATGGTTAGATGGCATCACTGACTCAATGGACATGGGTTTGAGTGGACTCCAGGAGTTGGTGACGGACAAGGAGGCCTGGTGTGCTGCGGTTCATGGGGTTGCAAAGAATCAGTCACGACTGAGCAACTGAACTGAACTGTACTGAACTCATATCACTTTCTACCAAATCACCTGGTATTATTTTATCTATAGCAACTAGGACTATGTAAACCTGTTTTAAACATAAGTCCAGTGTAAAAGACAGCATGTTCATCTTCTCATCAATATAATTCCATAATTCCAACATAATTCTTTTCAATATAACATCTTTCTCTTCAATATAATCCCACACTGTTTAGTAAATACTGTAAATACTTGCTAATGAATGAATCAGATTATTTTTAAAATACAAAAATTTACAGATTGAGATTAAAACTATGAATGGGCAAAGCAAAGTCTAGAAAGACATCCAACCTTTTCTGAAAGACAAGGAAAGGGGTCCCTAAGGCAGGGTTTTTTGAGCTGATAACAGGATACGTAAGCATTAAGGGAGTGAGGGATGGGATGGAGAGGGAGGTGGTAGGAGGGATTCAGGATGGGGAACACATGTATACCCATGGCTGATTCAGGTGAATGCATGGCAAAGAACACCACAATATTGTAAAGTAATTAGCCTCCAATTAAAAAAAAAAGAAAGGTGGGAAGCAGAAGGACAGAGTATCAGAGCATTGCAGGGAGAGGGAATAACACGTGAACAGCCCTGAGACAGGAAGCAGTAAAACGTATTCCTATACCTGAAAGTTGGTCAGTTTCACTGAGACATTGTGAACGAGGGAAAGGTTGTACTGTTGCAGAAACCAGTACTTGAGAAACCAAGCACCACACTCAGAGAGTTGGAGAGCTTGGGTTTATTTTGCCGGTGGGCAGATAGGAGTTAACACTCCAAGCTCTGAGCCCCGAGCAAAGGGATTACAGAGTTTTTATAGACAGACTGTGGTGGGCAACACTAGCTGTTAATAGGCTGGTTTAAACTAAGGGGTTTCATGCTCAGAAACAGCAGTCAAGATGGGGAGGGGGATGCCTGGCCTGGACAGGCATGATTAAACAGATTTGCAGGGTCTGGGTGATTGCATAGAGCAGAACAAGGGTAAGTGAGATAAACTCCAGTTCCTAGTATTCCAACTTCCCACTTTCTGAGACTACATGACCTACTTGATCTAGACTTTGCAAGGGGCAAGCTGAGTTACAGAGGCAGAAGGAGATTATGTAAAATTTTAATTTTTCCTCTTCAGTATGAGAAGAGGCTGGAAGGAGAGGCAAGGATCAAACCACTGAAGGGCCTTGTAGCATATTAGAGGCTTTGATCCCATAAGGCCAATGATGGGTGTTATGAAGGGGAGTGATAATCTGATTTGTCATTCAAAAAGATTCTTGTGACTACAATGAAATGTAGGGTGAAAGGAAAGACCACTGCATTCATTCAGGTGAGATGGTGGATTCTCAGTGTGAGACAAAGCTGAGGACAAAGAGAAAAGCAGTGCAGAGGAGTGAATGATCTAATTAAGAGTCAAGGATGACAGGTTAAAAAAAAATCACAATGTAAATATCCAAGAATCAACAGCAACACAATCCAGTTTTACAGTTTGTACTTACTGAGTACAAGAGGGAGGTCAGTTTATAAAAATGAACTCAGGATAAGAGGATAAAAATCATAAAATGGTATACATATTAAAAATTTTTTTGATTGAGAAATTATTCTTTTATCCTAGTCAAAGCCACACAAATATAACATGGTGATTATACATTTCATGAAAGTAACACAAGCTTTGTAACATTTCATAGACTGAATTTTTCAATTTCAAATTTGAATAATAAGAAATAATACAACAAATAATCTATGAAGAGATGATTTTAAGACCCATAGTGCAAATTATCACCTAGAACATTCTGACTTTCCATTTTGGCATATTTATAGTGATAGCTACAATTCATAACATTGTTTTCTGTGTATTTGGGCTTGATTTCCCCATCTATCCTCTTGTGTTCTCCATCACTATTCTTATGTCCTTTTTTCACCATGAATAATTAGATGCTCTCTAATCAATGGAATGACTGCATTATTGACTCAATGGTTAGCTCCCTAAGGCCCTTTCATCTTTGTAGTCTTTGCATTCTCAGTACCAGACATGGTGCTTTGAATCTAGAATAATTTTTTTTTTAATTATCAAGATCTTAAAGGATTTGGTAACCCTAAAGTAAATTTTGAATGATCAAAGAATGCTTAAAATATTGGCTGCATAATTTTATATATTATATGTCTTTTTATCCACTTATTTGAAAGCACATAATTCAGTCTAAATGTTACATTAAATAGAATATTTGATTTTTTGAAACATTCCACACCCAAACAATGCCGGATAGCAGTTTGATACAGAAGCAATGTTGTCAGTGTCTGAGTGAAGTCAGCTGATGGGAGATGAGGAAGTGATTGCTAGTTGCCCTTACTCTCATGTCTCCTTCCCTACTCACCAATGACTCTCCCCTAAAACACACTGCTGAGTCTCTTTCTTTTTCACATGATTCTAGATGTTTTCTATTGATAAATACCCAAAAGGATATTATGGTGGTCACTGGGGCACTTTGCTGTTTTTGGATATAAACAAAATGGATATAAAGTGTACACTAGATTTTGATGAGAATAAAATAAGATCTTTTATTTGAAACTATACTGAAAATATAAAGAATGAATAGAGATTTAAAATATAAAAAGGATCCTTAATGCAGTGAACATTTGGCTAGAGACTGTGGGTATCAAAGATTTTAGGGACCAGGGTAGAAAACTTGACAGGCAAACCTAGAAGATCAGTAATACCCAAGCAAAGAAAAATATTAATAGCTTCCTACGTCTGCTAAAAATGAAGTCCAAAATCCTCAGTATCATACTAAATGCCGTGCAATTAAATTTGTGGCATTCAGTTTCCAGCCTCATGCACTTCCCTCAGTTCATCATCAGCAGAATCTTCTGCTTCTGTTAGGTCCATACCCTTTCTGTCCTTTATTGTGCCCATCTTTGCATGAAATGTTACCTTAGTATCTCTAATTTTCTTGAAGAGATCTCTAGTCTTCTCCATTCTATTGTTTTCCTCTGTTTCTTTGTGCTGATCACTGAGGAAGGCTTTCTTATCTCTCCTTACTATTCTTTGGATGTCTGCATTCAGATGGGTATATCTTTCCTTTTCTCCTTTGCTTTTCACTTCTCTTCTTTTCACAGCTATTTGTAAGGCCTCCCCAGACAGCCATTTTGCTTTTTGCATTTCTTTTCCATGGGGATGGTCTTGATCCCTGTCTCCTGTACAATGTCATGAACCTCATTCCATAGTTCATCAGGCACTATGTCTATCAGATCTAGTCCCTTAAATCTATTTCTCACTTCCACTGTATAATCATAAGGGATTTGATTTAGGTCATACCTGAATGGTCTAGCAGTTTTCCCTAATTTCTTAAATTTAAGTCTGAATTTGGCAATAAGGAGTTCATGGTCTGAGCCATAGTCAGCTCCCAGTCTTGTTTTTGCTGACTGTATAGAGCTTCTTCATCTTTGGCTGCAAAGAATAGAATCAATCTGATTTCAGTGTTGACCATCTGGTGATGTCCATGTATAGAGTCTTCTCTTGTGTTGTTGGAGGAGGGTGTTTGTTATGACCAGTGCATTTTCTTGGCAAAACTCTATTAGTCTTTACCCTGCTTCATTCCGTATTCCAAGGCCAAATTTGCCTGTTACACCAGGTGTTTCTTGACTTCCTACTTTTGCATTCCAGTCCCCTCTAATGAAAAGGACATCTTTTTGGGTGTTAGTTCTAAAAGGTCTTGTAGGTCTTCATAGAACCATTCAACTTCAGCTTCTTCAGCATTACTGTTTGGGGCATAGACTTGGATTACTGTGATATTGAATGGTTTGCCTTGGAAACGAACAGAGATCATTATGTCATTTTTGAGATTGCATCCACGTACTGCATTTTGGACTCTTTTGTTGACCATGATGGCCACTCCATTTCTTCTGAGGGATTCCTGCCCACAGTAGTAGATATAATGGTCATCTGAGTTAAATTCACCCATTCCAGTCCATTTCAGTTCGCTGATTCCTAGAATGTTGACATTCATTCTTGCCATCTCTTGTTTGACCACTTCCAATTTGCCTTGATTCTTAGACCTGACATTCCAGGTTCCTATGCAATATTGTTCTTTACAGCATCGAATCTTGCTTCTATCACCAGTCACATCCACAGCTGGGTATTCTTTTTGCTTTGGCTCCATCCCTTCATTCTTTCTGGAGTTATTTCTCCACTGATCTCCAGTAGCATATTGGGCACCTACTGACCTGGGGAGTTTCTCTTTCAGTATCCTATCATTTTGCCTTTTCATACTGTTCATGGAGTTCTCAAGGCAAGAATACTGAAGTGGTTTGCCATTCCCTTCTCCAGTGGACCACATTCTGTCAGATTTCTCCACCATGACCTGCCTGTCTTGGGTTGCCCCATGGGCATGGCTTAGTTTCATTGAGTTATACAAGGCTGTGGTCCTAGTGTGATTAGATTGACTAGTTTTCTGTGAGTATGGTTTCAGTGTGTTTGCCCTCTGATGCCCTCTTGCAACACCTACCGTCTTACTTGGGTTTCTCTTACCTTGGGCGTGGGGTATCTCTTCACAGCTGCTCCAGCAAAGCACAGCCATTGCTCCTTACCTTGGATGAGGGGTATCTCCTCATTGCCGCCCTTCCTGACCTTCAAGGTGGGATAGCTCCTCTAGGCCCTCCTGCGCCTGTGCAGCCACGGCTCCTTGGACATGGGGTTGGTCCTCCCGGCTGCCGCCCTTGGCCGCGGGTGTGGGGGCATGGGGTAGCTCCTCCCACCTGATGCCCCTGGCCTCGGGCTTGGGGCATGGGGTATCTCCTCCGGGCTGCCGCCCCTGACCTTGGACGTGGGGTAACTCCTCTCGTCGCCGCCCCTGACCTCAGATGTGGGGTAGCTCCTCTGGGCCGTTCCTGCGCCATCGCAGTCTGGTACTCTCGGCTGCTACCCCTGACCTTGAACGTGGGGTAACTCCTCTTGGCTGCCGCCCTTTGGGCATGGGGTCCTCCTGGCTTCTGCCCCTGACCTCAGACGTGGGGTGGCTCCTCTCGGCCGTGCTTAGTGCTCCCGTTGCAGCCGCCTGCGCTTTAGCGCGCCTGTCACAGCCGCCTGCACTTTCAAGAAAATCAGAGATACCAAAGGAACATTTCATGCAAAGATGAGCTCGATAAAGGACAGAAATGGTATGGACCTAAAAGAAGCAGAAGATATTAAGAAGAAATGGCAAGAATACACAGAAGAACTGTGCAAAAAAGATCTTCACGACCCAGATAATCACGATGGTGTGATCACTGACCTAGAGCCAGACACCCTGGAATGTGAAGTCAAGTGGGCCTTAGAAAGCATCACTATGAACAAATCTAGTGGAAGTGATGGAATTCCAGTTGAGCTATTCCAAATCCTGAAAGATGATGCTGTGAAAGTGCTGCACTCAATATGCCAGCAAATTTGGAAAACTCAGCAGTGGCCACAGGACTGGAAAAGGTCAGTTTTCATTCCAATCCCGAAGAAAGGCAATGCCAAAGAATGCTCAAACTACTGCACAATTGCACTCATCTCACACGCTAGTAAAGTAATGCTCAAAATTCTCCAAGCCAGGCTTCAACAATATGTGAACTGTGAACTTCCCGATGTTCAAGCTGGTTTTAGAAAAGGCAGAGGAACCAGAGATCAAATTGCCAAAATCCGCTGGATCATGGAAAAAGCAAGAGAGTTCCAAGAAAACATCTATTTCTGCGTTATTGACTATGCCAAAGGCTTTGACTGTGTGGATCACAATAAACTGTGGAAAATTCTGAAAGAGATGGGAATACCAGACCACCTCCCCTGCCTCTTGAGAAATCTGTATGCAGGTCAGGAAGCGACAGTTAGAACTGGACATGGAACAACAGACTGGTTCCAAATAGGAGAAGGAGTACGTCAAGGCTGTATATTGTCACCCTGCTTATTTAACTTCTATGCAGAGTACATCATGAGAAACGCTGGACTGGAAGAAACACAAGCTGGAATCAAGATTGCTGGGAGAAATATCAATAACCTCAGATATGCAGATGACAACACCCTTGTGGCAGAAAGTAAAGAGGAACTAAAAAGCCTCTTGATAAAAGTGAAAGTGGAGAGTGAAAAAGTTGGCTTAAAGCTCAACATTCAGAAAATGAAGATCATGGCATCTGGTCCCATCACTTAATGGGAATTAGATGGGGAAACAGTGGAAACGGTGTCAGACTTTATTTTTCTGGGCTCCAAAATCACTACAGATGGTGACTGCAGCCATGAAATTAAAAGACGCTTACTCCTTGGAAGGAAAGTTATGACCAACCTAGATAGCATATTCAAAAGCAGAGACATTACTTTGCCAACAAAGTTTCGTCTAGTCAAGGCTATGGTTTTTCCTGTGGCCATTTATGGATGTGAGAGTTGGACTGTGAAGAAGGCTGAGTGCCAAAGAATTGATGCTTTTGAACTGTGGTGTTGGAGAAGACTCTTGAGACTCCCTTGGACTGCAAGGACATCCAACCAGTCCATTCTGAAGGAGATCAGCCCTGGGATTTCTTTGGAAGGAATGATGCTAAAGCTGAAACTCCAGTACTTTGGGCACCTCATGCGAAGAATTGACTCATTGGAAAAGACTCTGATGCTGGCAGGGATTAGGGGCAAAAGGAAAAGGGGACAACAGAGGATGAGATGGCTGGATGGCATCACTGACTCGATGGACGTGAGGCTCAATGAACTCCGGGAGATGGTGATGGACAGGGAAGCCTGGAGTGCTGCGATTCATGGGGTCGCAAAGAGTCAGACACGACTGAGTGACTGATCTGATCTCATCTAGAAGGTCTTGTAGGTCTTCATAGAATCGTTCCAGTTCAGCTTTTTCAGCATTACTGGTCAAGGGGCATAGACTTGGATTACCATGGTTTTGAATGGTTTGCCTTGGAAATGAACAGAGATGATTCTGTTGTTTTTGAGATTGCATCTAAGTACTGCATTTTGGGCTCCTTTATTGACTAGGTGGCCACTCCATTTCTTTGAAGGGTTTCTTGCCAACAGTAGTGGATATAATGGTCATCTAAGTTAAATGCCCCCATTCCAGTCCATTTTAGTTCACTGATTCCTAAAATGTCAATGTTCACTGTTATCATCTCCTATTAGACCACTTCCAATTTGCCTTGATTCATGGACCTAACATTTCAGGTTCCTATGCAATATTGCTCTTTACAGTATCAGACCTTGCTTCTATCACCAGTCACATCCACAACTGGGTTTGTTGTTGTTTGCTTTGGCTCCGTCTCTTCATTCTTTCTAGAGTTATTTCTCCACTGATCTCCAGTAGCATACTGGGCATCTACCGACGTGGGGAGTTCATCTTTCAGTGTCCTATCATTTTGCTTTTTCATACTGTTCATGGGGTTTTCAAGGCAAGAATACTGAAGTGGTTTGCCATTCCCTTCTCCTATGCTCTTCCATAATCTGACTTAAATATCTTTCCTTAGCAGAAAAATTCTCTAATGTATTACTCTCTCCTTTCTGAAGCCTCCTGATCCCAGATTTTTTCTTTGATTCTGTGGCATTCTTAATCCACTCATACTATAGAAATGTTAATAGAACTAATACAGATCTTTTAGTAGCAGTTTGGTATTTAACTAGTGCTTTAAATAACTGTTCATGTTAAATGTTTCCCTGGTGGCTCAGTGGTAAAGAATCCACCTTCAGTGTAGGAGATGCAGGAGACATGGGTTTGATCCCTGGGTCAGAAGATCCCCCTAGAGGCCGGCATGACAACAGACCCCAATATCTTGCCTGGGGAATCCCACGGACAAAGGAGCCTGGCAGGCTATCGTCTATAGGATCCCAAAAGTGGGACATGACTAAATGACTGAGCATGCATGCAAACTCATGTTAAAAGCTATATTTTTAAGAAACAGGGTTTCTTCTGTGGTAGACTGAGACCACCATGGGGACAGATTATGTCTCTCACTCATCTTTATGTTCCCTGGCACTTAAAACAATGTTTGTAACTCTATAGTAGATTAATATATAATTGTTGAACAAAGAATAAAACTGAAAATAAGGAAATAAGTTAGACTCATATGTTAAAACAAGGCAGTCAGCAACCTGGACAGGAATTTCTTGTGATAAACTAGTGTGATTCTGTGATAGACTGCTGAATTTTATTTTTGCCAGGAATGAATAGCTTACTTTGAATATGGAATGAAAAACATAAAGTGTTACCCAAAGCAATCATCAAAGTTCTGCTGCTAAATTGGTATTTGAAGATGCCATTTAAAAACAAGAAAAAGTCTTGCAGGTCCATTGTTTCAAACAAATTAAATATTCTGATTTCTTTAAAGTTCACATTAGTTAATGAATTGATTTTATATGAATCAAGCTTCTTGTTTTCTCATTCTCTTTTCATTTTTATTTTGTTAACATAATTCTTTGCAAAAGCAATCCAGTTATTTCAGGCACACGCCTATAAATATGAACCTTAAATTCTTATAACTAAATGTCCTACAGAGTTCAGATGAATTTGGGGTAACTTGCTTTGTTCCAATTAAAAAGATTATTTCTGAACGCTAAAAATTAAAAAATTTACTGAAGACAAAGATATCTAAAAAAAGTTTAACTACCCAACAGGTATGTACAAAAATATTCAACAAAGTACATTTTTAAATATAAATTTATTTATTTTAATTGGAGGCTAAAAATATTCAACAAAGTATACTTTAACTTGCTTTTAATGTAAACAACAAATACATCACCTGAAGTACTTCAGAGCAAGTACAAAGTAAATATATTCCAACATTAAGCAAACAAAATTTAAAATATTATGTTTAATTGCACATGTATAAATGTAATAAGCTTAATGCTATACAAATAGGAAAAGGAGCATATCAAGCCTGCATATTGTCACCCTGCTTATTTAACTTATATGCAGAGTACATCATGAGAAATGCTGGGCTGGATGAAGCACAAGCTGAAATTAAGATTGCTGGGAGAAATATCAATAACCTCAGATATGCAGATGATACCACCCTTATGGCAGAAAGTGAAGAACTAAAGAGCCTCTTGATAAAAATGAAGGAGGAGAGTGAAAAAGTTGGCTTAAAGCTCAACATTCAGAAAACGAAGATCATGGCATCTGGTCCCATCACTTCATAGGAAATAGATGGGGAAACAGTGGAAACAGTGTCAGACTTTATTTTTCTGGGCTCCAAATTCACTGCAGATGGTGATTGCAGCCACGAAATTAAAAGACACTTACTCCTTGGAAGGAAAGTTATGACCAACCTAGACAGCATAATGAAAAGCAGAGACATTACTTTGTCAACAAAGGTCCGTCTAGTCAAGGCTATGGTTTTTCCATCAGTCATGTATGGATGTGAGAGTTGGACTATAAAGAAAGCTGATCACTGAAGAATTGATGCTTTTGAACTGCGGTGTTGGAGAAGACTCTTGAGAGTCCCTTGGATTACAAGGAGATCCAGCCAGTCCATCCTAAAGGAGATCAGTCCTGGGTGTTCATTGGAAGGACTGATGTTGAAGATGAAACTCCAGTACTTTGGCCACCTCATGCGAAGGGTTGACTCATTTGAAAAGACCCTGATGCTAGGAAAGATTGAGGGAAGGAGGAGAAGGGGATGTCAGAGGATGAGATGGTTGGATGGCATCACTGACTCAATGGACACGGGTTTGGGTGGACTCTGGGTGTTGGTGATGGATAGGGAGGCCTGGCATGCTGCGGTTCATGGGGTCACAAAGAGTCGGACATGACTGAGCGACCAAACTGAACTGAAAACTATATTTACATATAAGTGTATGGATACTTATGTAAATATTCCCTTGGGATCTTAGTTACACATAGTTGCTTGTGGAAAATATTTTTACTTTAGGGGTCTGATGATTAACAAACTATTTTTCAAATCATCAGATCTAAATTATAAGATCTAAATCAAAATACATTATTTATGCCTCTGTAAATTGTGATCCCTAGAGAGTTTTCAAATTAGTAGGAAAGAGCATCAAAGAGTGTATTTATTCTTATTACCCAAATAAAATTTTGCTAGGTCAAGTCCACTCATAAAAACTTAATTAACTGTAATTCTGCAATGCCTGATAATATCACCAGTTAGAAGAAAGTTACACTCTTTTATTAACATATAGCTTATCTTAACTTTTGAAAAACACATGAAGAAATGGCCGGATCCAATTTTTGTGTTTAATTCATTGATTTTAAGTCATTCCATTGAGTTGGTTTGTAAAAACTTGCTAGTAAAACATCCCCCTCTACAACCTATACAGAAACATAATCCCCCCCAAAACACAAAGCTCTTGATATAACATTCCTACATTTTCCTTCATCTTATTGATGAAGAGTGTTGCCTGAAAAATCAACCCAAGAAAGTCTACCTGCTCACTGGACAAAGAGGCCCAGTATTAAGCAAAATGTATACTTCATTTAATGTACTATATTTTTAATGCTTTCATAAGACTGTTTGTTCATTTATATATCTATCCCTTAACATTCAGGAAATGTGTATAAGACTCTCCATTAATATCTATCTCAAGCTTCTTTATTTCCTGAAAATACTATTGAAAATATTTCTGTCTTAAAGCTGTAGGACCAGAAAAACAGAATATAAAGCTGGAAAATATTGGCATCATCAAGTCCACAGTTGCTGCTGATTGTGTTTCCCTAAATTCATAATGTAGTAGTTCTTTTTTAAAGTCATTATTCTTTGGAATATCACTGCATTTTTCTATTCTATAACATTCTAAAACTCTTTATGAAACAGTAACATTAATAGTAACATTATTAATCTGATTTTAATATAAATATAATTCAGTATGATATTACTGTCCATGATTTTCCTACCAGGTCTGTACTTGCCTCAAAGTCCTTCATTATACTCAGTTTGCCCTAGCTCTTCAGGGACCATGAAATTTGGCAGCATTTATTGAATATTTTCTGTTTTTTCATCTACTATAAAATATTCTTCAAATTCAGTTACATGTTGTATTCTCTCCATCTCACCTTAACTATTATCAACTGTATATAAAATGGTCAGCCTTATTCCATGGAAGAAATTATAACCCCAGCTCTATTCTTTGACTTCAAGTTGAGTGAGTTCTTAGTTTTGATTTTTATTCTTTTTTGTTGTTTTCGTTTTTACTAAAGTTACTTTCTATCTTTTGCAAGAAAGGATCAAAAATTTATCAATTTTAACTCTTACTGCCACAAGAGGTTTTATACTCAACAGAAAATCCTGAAGAAAGGAACTTATGTGGGTAATATTAATCTAGGAAAAGCCAGAAATTGTTCTAATGTGAGGGGTGGGGTATTTAAATCTCCTTTGGTATTTATGAATTAGAAAAACTGTGGGTCAGGAAGAACAGATAATTATAGGTAAAGGCATACACTACTTGGGAGTACAGCTTCTGGAATCAGACTTCTTGATTTTTAGGGTGGGTCCCAATACTTCCTAAATGTGTGAAACTTGGATAAATGAAAACTTCACTTAAGCATTTGTTTAGCATATATAAAATGGAGGTAAAACAGTTAATTCATCAGAGCTACCTGAGGTTTGAACAAGGAAACCCCTGTTAAAAGTCTAGCACATTGCTTGGCTTAGAATAAAAGTTTAAAAAAAAAAAAGTTATTACTCTGAGGCTGGAATACCCATGAATTATCGAAACCATAAATTTGTTGCACAATTTAAAAATTTCCTCTTGCAACTTCAGCTGCTTGTGTAGAAGAGCAATTAAGAATAGTAGGTGGTGTAGAGTTCTGGGGTTGAGGATTTGCAAAGCTTATCAAGATATTCAAAAGTTAAATCTTACTTTTTGTTTAAAAACAAAGGCAGTTAGATAAACCCCCAACTGATTATTACCAACTATATATCCTAAATATTTTCTTCATGGGATTCTATATTTTTTTAAAATGTACAATTTCAAAAAAACTTTCAAAACATTCAAATATCTTCATTATTATCATCATTAAGCATACATTTACAAAGTCCTCATATGTGTTTAAAGCTCTGAAAGTTAGAATTAAATGAGAACAGTCTATATCCAAAGAGGCCACATCATCTTAATGGCTATCATTCTTTGCGTAGTCATCTTTCTGAGGGTTACTATACATTGGTTAAATTCTTGGCCAAAAATTAAACTTATAATTTGAAGAAACATAACATATTGCTAGTTCAGTGAATATATATATATATGTATGTGTGTGTGTATATATATATATATACACACATTTATGAAATAACAGAGGAATCAATTTCTCTATATTGGGGGTTATTTCACTTTAATATGATATAATATCACTTATCCTATATTTTGAACTATTCATTTTAGTGATAGATAGGGACTCTGTTTAGTTCAGTAAATGTTTGGAGAGAATGTGAAAAATTAATGATAGCATAACCCAGATATCTCTTCATCACAAGTTCTTTAACATTGGAATCTCTGCATTCCCCACAGTAAATCCACTTTACCATGAAGTCTTAGAGAGCAATGCAGATTTTCACTTATGACTTGATAAAGACGACATCACACACCCCTCCTCACATAACTAAATAAATCTTTCACACATCTCATGTGCCAACTCTGCTGGCTCTGCTTTCAACTGTGTTCCTCCTTTTTCACCATTCGCTTGTCTTGGGAAGTGTAAAACAGACTTGGGGCACTATTTTCACTTGTTTCAGCATATGTTTGTCTCTCTGATGAAAGAGTAATTTTCTAATTCTAGCAGATACTAAAGCAGGTTATCTTTTCTCCAGATAGTTGATACCAATTCATACACTACGTCTAAAAACACATGTGTGCATGCATGCACACACACACAAACACAGCTGTTTTGCAGTGTAGTCCTTCATTCCTCCTGAGATGTGGTTAAAGAGGCGTGCAGGGTTTGGTCACTCCTATGGCACAGAAAGGGGTTGGAGGAGAAGAAAACCATTGCTTAACAGCAGTCATGTGTCCTAAAAAGCTACGATGCTTCTACTCTAGCAAGAAAAGAGAACAGCTTTATCAGTGTAGGTAAGAGGCAGTATAGTGTGGACAGCACAGGAATAAAGAGCATACCCTGGATGTTGCCTGGTTTGACTCTGAGCTCCATCATTTGCTAGCTCTGCGGTCGTACAGTGACTTAAATGCTTCAGTCACCTCATCTGTACAATAATGATAACACTGGCCTCACAGGGATTATTTACTGTGTGTGTGAGAATCCGTGATGTAGTTAGTTTGTGTAAACTGCTCAGTATCGTGATGGAACAGAGTAAACACTGAATGTCAGCCATTGTTATCAGAAGTTTACTCTGGATCTCAATAAAAAATATAGCATGGTTAGATATGTATCTTAAAGAACTGGCCAGTGGGCCCGTTTTTTCTCATAGGGTCAGCCAGATTTAATCTGAGTCTTACTTGGAGGTAACTGGAGTTGAGTAGCAAAATTCAGTGTGAGTATTGAGTACCTAGAGGTCAGGCAGCCTGATCCAAAGAAAGGGAGTCAACCATTCAGGGACTTCATCAGTCAAGGCAAAAAAAAAAAAAATCCTCAAGTTGTTTTTACACTCATAGCTACTGAGTAGAATTTATCTGAAAAGAAACACATAAAACATTACTTATTGGCTGCTTCTAGGAAGGGAAAGTCAAAGTCTAGTAGAAAAAGGTTGGAGTGGATATTTTTATTGTACACACGTGGAAACTCAAAATTTTAGAGCTTGAGAATTTGATGCTTACCCAGAAAATAAAGTAACTAAAATTTTTGAAATATAGCCCAAAGTGAATTGCGTATGTATTTTCAAACATAGCTTAGTTACCTAAATTCAAATTGCTATACTGCAATGAACTTCCACCAGCTGATCTTTTTAGCTAAGTTCCAAGACTTTAAGTCCTCTCAGAACATTCGCTTGCAAACATGTTTTGGCCCTGATTCACAATAAGAAATATATTTTGTATTGCACCAAAGCTATATGTGTTAATTGGAAAGTTAGAGATCAAACAATACTTAGTTTTTGTTCAGTTGCCCACCTGTGTCCGACTCTTTGTGACCCCATGGACTGCAGCATGCCAGGCCTCCCTGTCCCTCACCATCTCCTGGAGTTTGCTCAAGTTCATGTTCATTGCATCAGCAATGCCATCCAGCCATCTCATCCTCGGCACCCTCTTCTCCTTCTGCCCCCAATCTTTCTGCGCATCAGGGACTTTTCCAATGAGTTGTCTGGGAAATACTAGATATCTCCTCAGGAAAATTGGAAACATTAAGGGAGCTTTCCACCTAAAGATGAGCACAGTAAAGGATAAAAATTGTAGAGACCTAGTAGATGCTGCGGAGAAGGCAATGGCATCCCACTCCAGTACTCTTGCCTGGAAACTCCCATGAACGGAGGAGCCTGGTGGGCTGCAGTCCATGTGGGCGCACAGAGTCGGACATGACTGAAGCGACTTATCCGCAGCAGCAGCAGTAGATGCTGAAAAGATCAAGAAGAGATGGAAAGAATACGTGGAAGAACTGTATAAAAAAGATCTTAATGAACCAGATTTCTATGATGGTGTGGTTAGTCTTCCAGGGCCATTCTGGAGTGCGATGTCAAGTGGGCTTTAAGAAGCACTGCTGTTAATAAAGTTAGTGAATGCAATGAAATTTCAGAACTATTCAAATCCCTAAAGGAGGATGCCATCAAGTTTTTGTATTCATTATGTCAAACAATACTTTGCTGCTGCTAAGTCGCTTCAGTCGTGTCCAACTCTGTGCGACCCCATAGATGGCAGCCCACCAGGTTGCGCCGTCCCTGGGATTCTCCAGGCAAGAACACTGGAGTGGGTTGCCATTTCCTTCTCCAATGCATGAAAGTGAAAAGTGAAAGTGAAGTTGCTCTGTCCTGTCCGACTCTTAGCAAACCCATGGACTGCAGCCTACCAGGCTCCTCCATCCATGGGATTTTCCAGGCAAGAGTACTGGAGTGGGGTGCCATTGCCTTCTCCACAAACAATACTTTACTGATCTCCAAATTTTACATTGATGATGCATGTTCTTGGGGTACCAAGCCTCAGTTTTGCCCTGTCTGTAAGAAGAATCTGATGCTGAATCATTCTTTTGACTTTTACATCCCTTCTTTTTTTTTTTTTTACATCCCTTCTTTAAGAAAGTTTTTCAAACTTCTTTCACTGTGGGATTCATTTCAAACACGACATCTAGCACAATGAATTTCCTGCCTTCCTGTAATCACCACAGGCTAATTAATTAGACTTGGAGATACTATGAGTGGAAAACTAGATATTCCTTTATGTAGAGTAGCCATCTGCATCCCTGAGGTCTTTTATATTAGATGGTGCTCATGCCAAGGAACTGCATGATCACTTAGGGACCCTGCTTGCTGCTTGTACTCTCCAATCTTCCCTGTTTTCCTATAATCCATTTCCTAGCATATCTCTGAGAGAACTGTATACTGACAAAAGGACAAAACGTATCTCATTCATTTTCCCAATACTTGAAGGTGAAAAGGAAATTACCTCAATTTTTTAATTATTAATTGGCCTCTGCTTCCTTCCTTTTGCATTTCATAGAGTCTAATATGTTCTGAAAATTATGAAAAACTAGCTTTTTTTCAAGACTTTTAATCCCTGCTCCTTTTTTCAATGCAAATCAGTTTATAAGACTTTCCTGGTGGCTCGGTGGTAAAGAATCCACCTGCAGTACAGGGGATGTAAGAGACATGGGTTTGATCTTTGGGCTGACAGACCCCCTGGAGAAGGAAATGGCAATCCACTCCAGTATTCTCACCTGGGAAATCCCATGGACAGTGGTGCCTAGTGGCCTACCGTCCATGGGGTTGCAAGAGTTAGACACAACTTAACAACTAAACAGCAACCAGTTTGCATGCAGATACATAGCTGTATGGAGAAATTACCTACAGGCCTTTGCACCATAATCTAGCAGATTCTCTGCTCTAAGGTACTTAGCAAAGTGTTGAAAAATGCACTGTTAGAGGAATCCAAGCCAGTTATGAGATGCAGACAAAGCCAACCTATAGGAGCTCAGTGCCCGCCCACAGTCTACATATCAAATGGAGTCTTACAGTGATTAGTGTGAGTAAAGTCCATTTATTACCATCCTTTTACTTTATTATTCATCCTTTAAATGCTAACCTATGTGTGTCCTTACTTTTAAAGTGGACTTTTTATAGGCAGCGTAAAGTTGAGTTTCTTTTATCCAACCTAACAATATCTTCCTTATATTTTTTAACTTTGTATTTAATGTATCATTGATATTTTAAAACACCATCTTGCTATTTTTTTTCTATTTGTCCCAACTCTTTTTTCTTCCTTTTTTTCTTTGTTTTCTATCTTTCAGATTGACAATTCTTTGTAATTCTATTTTATTTCCTTAGCAACAATTCTTTGTTGTGATATTTTACTGGTTTTTGAAGCTTATAGTATACATTTTTAATATAACACAATCTACTAACAAGACACCTTATACTAATGGTCAGTAGGTAAAGAATCCATTTGCAGTTTAGAAGACACAAGAGACATGGGTTTGATCAATCCCTGGTTCAGGAAGATCCCCTGGAGGAGCAAATGGCAACCCGTTCCAGTATTCTTGTCTGGAGAAACCCATGGACAGAGGAACCTGGTGGAGTATATACAGTCCATGGGGTCTCAAAGAGTTGGACACAACTGAGTGACTGAGCACACACACACACACACACTGTCAAGACACCTTATATTAATACTACTACGTATACCACATAAGCAGAGAAGGCAATGGCACCCCACTCCAGTACTCTTGCCTGGAAAATCCCATGGATGGAGGAGCCTGGTAGGCTGCAGTCCATGGGGTCGCTGAGGTTCGGACATGACTGAGTGACTTCACTTTCACTTTTCACTTTCATGCATTGGAGAAGGAAATGGCAACCCACTCCAGTGTTCTTGCCTGGAGAATCCCAGGGACGGGGGAGCCTGGTGGGCTGCCGTCTATGGGGTCACACAGAGTTGGATATGACTGAAGTGACTTAGCAGCAGCAGCAGCAGCATACCATATAAGAACCATAAAATGGTATGTGTCCATTTATCCCCTTCAAAATGTTGTACTCTTGTTTTTAAACACTTAACTTCTGAATGTGTTATAAACTCTATGATGCATTATTGTCAGTGTTGCTTTTAAAAAGAAAAACTTGTTTCAGATAGCTAAATTCAGTCTATTGTCTGCTGTGGAAATTTCTTTATTATATTTAATCTGTCGAGCTTAGAAAGAATTTCTAGATTGATTTACATTCAACTATTTCGCTGGTGAATTTTTATTTTATTTATAATGGAAGACAAGAGGATGTCAGATTCTTTTCAGTAATCAAGAATATAAAGATAAAAAAAGAATATAAGGAGAACTTAACTCTATATGTTTAAAATAAACTTGCCTTAACTGCAATTATTTAAAAAATTATGTTGCTTTAATGCAATGGCTTTGAATAAAGACTGAAGACAAGTTTATATTTGCAAGAAATAACATTTAACATATTACTTTTCCTTATTCTCACATTTGTTAATCAGTTATTTAACATCTTGTTACCTATTCAGTATTTATAAAAAATATAAAACATTAGATTGAATCTATCCTTCCCTTTTTATATCTTCAATTCCTTAAATATATATAGGCAGATCTATCTATCTATATATATATGATCTCTTTTGAATATACTTTCCTTCTCATGAGTTTTGATCTGAACCGTATTAGCATATACTATTCAATCTGAATCATCATTGTAAATGAAGTGAGATATATTATAGAAAAAACACAATTGAAAAAAGGAAGATAAATCACTGAAATGTTGGGAAATGTACTTGAAGAAGAAAGGCTAAAAAACTAAGTAAGTGTACATACCCAAGAAAATTGAAAAGAAACTTACAAGCATGGTTCATGTATATGAAAAGATATTTTATGGATGCCAGCTATTTTGTTTGTAAATTGAGGGCAGAACTTCAACAGTCTCCCTGTCATATGCTTCATTTTCTTCATGCTATGATCTGTCTAACACAGGATTGGAAAACCAATATCACTCAATGGCCATTTTCATTCATCTCTTTCCTATTCAGTAACTTAACAAGGACTCTAACTCTCTGCATCAAATCTAAACTTCCAACAAACAGCCCTCCATAAAATATTGTTATATGTCTTTATCTCCTGGCTTAGTATTTCCCATACTAGCCCCTCCATTTATTTATTTTTTAGAAACTAACTTTATTTATTTATAGGCACCATAGCCTAGATAATGCACTTCCTATATGAGTTTCATGCATACCTGAACAGTTTTATGTTTGGACAGCATCTCTCCTTATCTTTTTATTTTGTCATCACTGATGATAATACTCATGTTATTCTTTTACTCCCGAGGTTGATATGCAAAGTCATCCCCACCATTCCCAGAACATAAATACTGTCTGCCTTATCTCCTTCTATTTCTCCTTCTTATCACTTCAGTTTTCCTGTTTTAGTCAAGGCCTTCTCAAGCTTAGCATCGTCAACATTTAAGACTAGGCAATTCTTTGTTGTGGGGCATGTCCTATTCATACTGCAAGATGTTGAGTAGAATTGCTGTCCTCTTTGCACTAGATGCTACATTACCCTGACCCCATCAGAGCCAAAAATGTCTCCAGCCATTGCCAAACGTTCTTGTGGAGGCAAAAATGATCCCTGATGAAGAACCACTACTCCAGCCATACCAGCTTAGTAATAATTCCCCAAACAGTGCCACTGATTCATGTGCCCATGCCTCTATCAGCATGATTCTTTCTCCCCTTTATACTATTCCTGTAAGTGAAAACTTAAAGAATTGTGTTCACAGTTAGAAGACAAACCAACAAAGAATAAAGCAACAACCATAAAACTACCACAATGACCACAGTAACTTAGGTATCTCTGCATTGATGAAGCATAACCAGGTCCATAGGCAGAATTTATCTTTTTCTTCTTACTGCTTCTATCATGTGCATTTTCCCATTGCTGCCTTCATCGTACTTCCTCAGTATTTATTTTCTTAAAATTTATCTCAACTAAAGGAATGTGAAAATAATGTGAATCCAGACAATCCCTGTAGCCCCCAGCCAGGCATGAATGTACCAGACAGTTATTGAAGAAAGCATTCAATATAATCTTTTCTGATGATTATCTTGATTAAACAACCTGTACATATAACCAATTGTATTAAAAGCTCTTAATATTTATTTTATGGTTTTAATAACCATGGTAGATTAAAAACTGTTGTATTTGTTGTACAAGGGTATATTGCATTAATACAACACAGAGAATAGAGCCAATATTGTATAATAATTATACATGGAGTATAACATTTAAAAATGTTGAATCACTATTTTGTAAAGGGATCTCTGGTGGCACAGCATTAAAGAGTCTGCCTGCAATGGCAGAAGACCACCTGCAATGCAGGAGATGTGGGAAGATTCCCTGGAGACGGAAACGGCACCCCATGCCAGTATTCTTGCCTGAGGAATCCCATGGACAGAGGAACCTGGTGGGCTACATAGTCCATGGAGTGGCAAGAGTCAGATAAGACTTAGCGACCACACCACCACGTTTTGCATACTTATAATTTAAATAGTATTGTACAGCAATGATATGTCCAAAATAAATACATAAGATAAAAATTAAGCTTAAAAAGTCAGTGTCTAAAAAAAGAAACAGTTTAAAAATGAAGCTTCAAAACTTATATAACTTTTTAATAAAAATAAATATTTTATTGAAGAAAAGAAACTTTTTTTCTTAATGCAGCATTAGAAACACAGTTTTTGTGTGAACAACTGTTTTGATTGGATAGTAACATAATTGAGGAAAATATTAACTCACAAGAATTAGCCTAAGTAATATTACAATGCATAGGATTTTGTTGAAGAGTTTTCTGTGCTTTACTTTTTTACTTCATATACATATGTATATACCATTTTAATATGTTTTCTAAAATATAGGTCATTTTGAAAATTTAATAAACTCTACTTTAGACTAAATGCATCTTTAAGCATTCTAGATACATCTTCAAACTTAAAACATTACTTTTGATATAATCTTTACCAAAATTTGAAAGTTTGTTTCTAGTTGTTTTTTTTTTTTTCCTTCCATCAATTTCTATTTTCTTCTAAGTTTCTTGGCCAATATTTGGTAGTGGCATATCTTTAAATAATCATGTGTGTGTGTGGTCTACCTATGTTTATATATGTCATACATATATTATATATATATATATATATACACACACATACATACAAACTATTTGCTCTTTTTCATCATCCCATTGAACCACATATGAAACTAAAGAGGAAATGAACCTCCATCCTTCCTGTTGCTCCTTGTGCCTATGGAAAGAAGTGTTGTGAACAGCTGAGCTCCAACCCCTGGTTATCCTGCTCTCTGGTAATAACTGGACGATGACAAACTCCAAGGCATCCAGAGTGAATCTGTGGATAAATAAATGTCTGCTCACAGGTTCTGACTAGCACATCCCTAAAGACACTGAGGAAACGCTAGATAACATTTGTCTTTTGGAGCCTCTTTCCCCTGTATCTTGGTTCTTATCCTTCATGGGGCTCTGTAAACTATCAGAAAGCTGGACACTTTCTGGTCTCTTCTTGGGATCTTTATTTCACAGTTATCATTTTTTGGAAGGTAGTTATTCCTGCTTAGCTCAATAAGCATACAGAATATCTACTAGTGACTCTGTGGGAGATTTTATGAATACAAAATGCACTAGGCTCAGCTCCAGTATATCATACTCTAAAGGATCTTGTTTGAGAATTTAAAACAATAAGGGGGTTGTTGGACATCAAGAGTTATGGACATTAAGCTAATGTTATAGTTAAATGTTCGGCTTAACGCACAATGTTATGCCAGAGTCAGCATATCTTTGACCATTGGTGCCTTTCTGCTTTAGAAGTTGGTGACATTCCAAAGCTGGAGACTTAAATCAGACCTCAGACTACCATACTGATTACTACTCTCCTTCCCCACAACCCCTCCCTACAGCTTTCTCTTCTTTATCTCTTTTCCAGTTGTTACATAGGCTTACAATTTTTTCCATACATTTATTAAACACATATTCATTTTTTACATAATTCAAGGCACTAACAGAGATGAAAAGGACATTGTACCTAACTCTGAGGCCACTCAGTTTAGAAAGAAAACAGTTCCACCAACAGATCAATTGAAAACTGGTAAGTTCTATACTAAGAAGCTAGAACAGAGGCTCAGGGAAGGCTTTAGTTTTGAGACAACTTGTACACTGCTTTGAAAGGATAATTAAGAGTTGTCATGGCAGGAAAAAGAAGGAAGAACAGTGCCATGAGAGGAAAAAAAATAAAAAAACAGCCTGAACAAAAGCTGTCTTGAAATAGAGAGTGTCATTTGAAAAGTGATAAAAATATTTTATGGACCACATCTCTGGGTTCCACTAGCAAACTTTGCATGGCTGTCTAATGCCCCTCAGCTTGAGAAGGTAGCAGTGATCAGGATTGCCAGCTTCTTCCTCAGGGGTGATGCCATCTGAGTGATTCTCAGGCCCCTACACCATGTACTAAGATCCACATGGATAAGAATTGGAACTTTCTTGTGTAATGCTTGTTGTTATGTGCATATGTGAGTGCTTTATTTGTCCTTTTATCATAAAGCTTAAATAAAATTTTACATAGAATCAGGAGCTCAATAGAAAATAGATGATGAGGGAGGTGACGTGATCTAGGTGAAGAAAGAACCTTTTGCTAGTATGATTTTCCACTGAACAGCCACTCACCTCACTACAGCATCAACAACTTGCCTTGTAAGTTTTCCACAAGCAAACGGTGCTTTTGCTTGCCTTGTGGAATTACAGAAAAGGAAGAAACTAGGCCCCTTCAAACATAAACCTATAGAAGAATATTTCTATGATGGTTCTGCTTTACTGGGAGAATTTCCAGCTTGCAAACCACAAACAAGAAAAGTTCTATATTTTTTGAAGTTTAATCCAATTAGAATAAGGCCAAAAAATTCAAGGATGAACTTCCCTTGTCTCCTGCTATAAAACCCAGAATTATATGTCAAGTAACGGAAAATGTAAAATAGAATGAATATGGTTAGAACTTGGAGCAATTAGCGTGAAACTCTAAATTTAAAACGTATAGCGCCCAGTTGTATTTTACACAGCAAGATTCAGATAAGGAAGGTAAAGTAGAATCTACCACGGAGAATCCAAAATATTACCACCTGAACCCATAGATCATTTATAGAAAAAATGAATCCTGGGACAAGTAGACTTTGTGTGCATTCAGATAGAATGGAATGAGTTTATAGCATCACTTACAGGGAATTCTTCCTAAGATTCAATAACATGATTATAACCAGACTGCTAAATCTAACTTCTTGTCCATGGAATTCTCCAGGTAAGAATACTGGATTGGGTTGCCATTTCCTTCTCCAATAAGAGGAATGGCAAAAACAAGTTAGATGACACTATGAGGTGGAAGAAGCAGTTGGATAAATAAGCAGGACCCATTCGTCAATAAGTCAATGTCAAAAAAAGATGGGGAGAGGGTAGGAGAGGAAAGGTGCCCAGTCTAACAAGATTAAGGAAACATAGCAACTAAAAACAATGCTTTACCTTAACTGGATCTTAAACAAATGAACTTTATAAAACATTTTTGACTAATTGGTGAAATTTTAAAATGTAATAGATGAATTTTTGTTAATGATAATATTAATATTAATGATTTCATGATATTTTCTGATATTTTAATGGTAGAAAATGTCCCATTTTAGAATTGGTACAAAAATATTTAGGTTTGAGATGTTCTCAATATATATGTAATTTACTTTAAAATTATTCAGCAAGAAAGTGAAAGAGCAAATGTGGCAAAATGTTGATATTTGTTAAATCAAGGTAATGAGTATATGGGAGTCATTTTATATTCTACATTTTTCCATATAATTGAAAATTTTTATTAAGAATTGGATTTTAAAAATTGATATGTTTGATGTTAACTTGTTAACATTTTTTTACTTTTTTATGTCTAAATGGATTAATGACATCAGTAGGAATCTTTTATATATAATGTTCCTAAAACAGCCCAAAAATATTTCATAATTGCTATTATTATTCAGATGTAAGATACAATGAGTTTGACACTAACTTCATTTGTTCATTCATTCTTCATTTATTCTTCTCATTCAGTAAATGATTTATAGTCTCATCATTCTCCAGAAATTACTGAATTTTTAATTTTTATGTATCATAGATCTACTTGCTCAATTTACTAAAACCATCTGAGTTTAAATTTTATCAGCTATAAAAGGAGGATATTAATAAATATATCATATTATACAGGGCTTCCTTGGTAGCTTTAAAGAATCTGCCTGAAGTGTAGATCACGTAGTGATGAATAATCTACTTCCAAATGCAGTAGATACAAAGGTGTGGGTTTGACCCTTGGTTCAGGAAGATCCCCTGCAATCTGCTCCAGTATTGTTGCCTAGAAAATACCATGGAAAGAGGAGACTGGCGGGCTACAGCCCATGGGGTCAAAGAGTCAGACATGACTGAGTACACACACACACACACACACACACACACACACCTTTTTCGAGGAATAAGTAAGTTACTAAATATAAGGTGTTAGAATTCAATGGTAACAAAGTGAATGGTGGCATTTTAAAAAATAATGGTGTCACTGACATTAAAAGTATAATTATAAAGGTAGACTATTTTCCAAAAGTTTTTTTTTCCTGCTTCAGAGCATTCTTCATCTCCTTTTAAGCAGTTTTCTTATTGAAGAATTACAGCAAACTTTATTGCATATGCCAGATTAGCTATTTCTTAAAAAATAGAACCAAAATCCTAAATTCTCCTTATGATTTAAGGATTAAAAAATTATAAGCATGGGCATGTTTCAAAGAAAGATTTTTCTCCTGTATTGTGGAATCATTCAGATTATTTCTGTTAGTGAGCATTTTAAATAAAAATTATAAAATACTCAAAAGGTTTCAGGAATAATTTTCAAACACTTTGTTACATTTTGAAAGATACCAGATGAATTTATCCAGTAAGTTTGCATTAGAGATTGGATAACTGGTGCAGAACAGTGCAATTCTTTCTTATATATGTTCCTTTGAAACAACGGTGCCCATGAAATCTCTGGATTATACTTTCTAAATAAAACAGCACACTGTTAAAGTTTCAGAGTCTAGAAATATTTGATATCAGAAACAGACTCCATAATTAAATAGTTCATGCACAGAAAGATCAGGTGACCCACCTTCCTTAATTGAATTTTAATAATTCGATAACTATAGTGCTACCATTTATGCAGTTGTCCTCAAAGGCTCTGTGTTTCAATTTTCATTCCTCATTTTCTTACCTGTTTATAAATGTCTGCCTTAGGCTGAAGCCCACAATGCAAGGTTTTGTTAATAATAGATTTAAGATAAAACTGTGATAGAACGTATGTTCCCCCAGTAGAGAAGGCAGTGTTGTACTTCACAGGAGAGGTGGTCTCTCTAAGCTCACTTCCCAAGAATTGATCACAGCTGAAACAGAATGAGTTGGAACTAATCAAATGAAACCAACTTTCTTGGGTGGTTCAATTCATTTGTACAATTGATGAGGACACAACAAAATAATTAGTTACTATTCTTAAGTCACTAAGACAGCCTTAGGGAAAATTAGACTGGGGAAAAAGTACCAATCAAAAAGTGCTTGATTTAACCCATGGTAAAAACACAAAAATTGAGATGGATGTGGACTAGAATGTAACTACTGTACCCAAATATTTATGTTGTATCACTAAATGGAAAATGTACTGTTTATATTGAATAGTCTATTCAGAAGGCAGAGCATGGGTAAAACTATGACATATACCTAACAATAAAATACCTAGAGTAATAAAATAATTATATATATCAGCCAGAAATATATGGTAAGTAGCCAATATATATTCTATTACTTGAGTGTTTATCTCTTCTTAAGAAATAGGACACTTCCAAAATAACAATAAAACTGCACTAAATATAATTTAGGCTGAGAAAATTCAGAAGGCAATTCAGGATTTAACAATGCTTATAATGTTTATTAAGAATGCCTAGAAATAGTCAAATTCTGAAGCGTGAAAGCATAGTTTCCAACACTGTTCCAATTTCTAACAAGTTCAGGGGGATTCTAAAACCACTTTCAGGTTCAAGAATTTTCATAGAACTCCCTGAAATCTTATATTTATGGCTACTGTTTATTAAAGTGAAAAATACAAATTTTGCAAACAGTCAAAGGAAGAAACACATAAAGCAGAGTCTAGTAGGATTCCAAACATGAAACTTGCATTCTGCTTTCCTGGAAATGACATGTAACAATGGGCAAAGATTTTGCCAAACAAGGAAGCACAACCAAAATTCTGTCTCTATACTTTCCGCTGTAGCTTTAATACACAGATATCGTTGGTTGATTGCTCACGCGGCTGAACCAGTCTCTAGGTCAACTGATACCAAAAGAGCCAAAGCTGCCACTCTAGGTCACACTGTTGGTCTTTATAGTGGGGACAGCCCCCATCCTCAAGCCATTGGGTATAGATGACCTGACCCCAACATCCAGTGTAGCCAGCCCCCACCTCAAACAAAGATGCTCCTATCAGGTATTAAATAGATATCTCAGAAACCAAGGGCAAAAGCAAGATATTTCTTTGAGCAAAGCCAAATTCTTTACTATACAATGAATATTAAATGATTATTTCACACCTAGATGTGAAGTTAAAGAAAATAAGTAATATCAATAGATAAGTATATTGTGAATCTCTGGTTTCACTATGAATTTTCTTAACTAGGACAATATAATCATCTACTCTTAAATATTCTATTCCCTAGAAGTCAATGAGTATTCAGTTTATGCAGTTGGATGTATAACCAACCTCTCTACTATTGAGACTGCCAAATGCATTTTAATCTCAAGTCAATTTATTTTAATCATCAAATATTTTTACAGATACATGTCTACTCTGAGGTGTTTTTTGACTCACCAAGAAAGCTTTTCATCACACCACATGCCGCCTTCTCCCACCTTCTTAAACATAATTATAACAATATTAACTCTTGGCTCACCCTTTGTCCGGTTCAGGGACTTCTCAGCTAATTTATTCAGCTCAGTCTCATTTCAGTTTAAAACTATCCCTTGGAAGATAATTTAATTTGATGGAAACGAGTTAATGACCATCAAATAGACCTGAATTAAATATTTTAGGAATTCTAATTATTGAGTCTGATCAGTTCTAACATATGATTACTAATATCCCCATTTTTAAGGAGATTATTCATAAGGATTAACATTTTCAAAATGAATAAGATTATCTGGTGCCACTCTGAGAACAAAATACAAGGCATATTGATTTTATAAATACTTGTATAAATAAAATTGTATAATTTTTTCATGAAAATTTCCATTTAGAATATTATTTATCCAGAGGGAGAATATCTATAAGCAGAGAACCCAGCAATAGGAAAGAAAAAGCTGCCAATCAATTACCCTAATGCCATGATCATGAAGAAGGAAACACTTTAGATGAACAACTGATTGCAGAGTTGGGAGTCAGAACATAGCTTTGCCATGAAAGTCTCTGAAAAACACCCTTGTGTCCATGGAAGGCTTCAGGAATGCTGCTTCTGTGCCAGAACTTAGTATTAGTCTGTAGGAATATTTTTCTCTAGAGGATGTCTCCTATGTGGATATTACTTCATATTACACTTCTCTAAGGATCATATACAATGATCTGGCATTCACCATGAAGGGGCCAACATACGACCAGCCTTACAGAAATCTTGAGCATAAATGTCTTTTTTAAAGAGCTTTCTAGTGGAAAATGACTACTTTTAATCAAAGTAAAACTAGTTCCCAGTCTAAAGAACAAGATGACATATATTGAGTGCTTATTATATGTCATGAGCTGTGTATATATTATTAATTCATTCCTCCTGCACAGATGATTCTATTTTTATTTTCGAGGAAGAAATTAGGTACACAAGGGTTGAAGAACCTCTCCCAGATGAAGCTGCTAAAGTAGCCAGTGAAAGATTAATCCCTACTTTATAGTATTCCAAAGAATATTATTTCTCACACTCTTGTCTTACCTGTTGCAAGGTCATACCAAAATGGCCCAGTTGCTCTGAATCTAGTGTTGTGAATAGCCTTATTGATGGATCTGATTGTTTCAATGCTTTTCCTTGAGGCTAAGAAAGACAGAGATGCTAATAACTTTCAGGGAATGAGATGGTCAGCCTGCCTTCAAATCTCTATCTGCCACTTGCTAGCGTGCAACATTCAGCACATTACTCAACTCTCTACACAAGTTTTCCTCCTAAGTGAACTAGGTATGACATAGCCAACTTCATAAGTTTTCTGTACAGAAAATGTAAATAAAGCACTTAGCATAGTACTTGATACTAAGGTGTGGGACAGCAAAGCAACTTCTCTGGGAGACAAACACAAGGGACCCCAGCATTAAACTGATTGAAAATTTGATGCTAGGAACCCAGGTTTTTTTGATAAAGCATCTTAAATACCAGGCAAATATAAACTGGACCCAGTACTGTCAAAAAAGAGTGAAGTTAAGTCATGCCTAAGGTAATTGATCTGCTTGTCTTTTTTTTTTAAGGCTAACAAAGTTGAGAGTTGCAATTACAAGAGCTAAAACCGCCCAATGATCATACATGAAGATGGAAGATATAGTTAATTGAACATCTGAACTGAAATCATACAAGTTCTAGTTACATTTAACTGAAATGCTGAACTCAAGGAGTTCAAGGTCTGATTCTATGTATAAGACTTTTAGCTCTTTTTAAGTAAGTGATATTAGTGACTTATCAATGACTGGCTAACACTCTTTGCTTATTACAACAGAAGTACTTAATATGTATTGAAGGGTTACCATGCTGCTAGAAAGGTTCTAAGATGTTTGCATATGTTAATTCAAGGAATTCTCACAAGTTTCTTATGAGGTAGCTTCTATTATTATCTCAGTTCTACAGACTAGTAAACAGGCACATAGAGTTGAAATGGCTTGCCCAAGGACTCACAAGATCAGAACCAAAGAAATTTGAGCCCCATTTCTTACTACTACAATGTTTGATTCTCTAAGTCAAAAGTGGCTGATATCTATGAAATAAGAGATATTAGGTGTATTAACACCTACTTGGTAGTATAGGTAAAAGATTTCTATCTAAGGATTCAAAAACAAGCATACACTTTGTTTATAGAAAATTACTTTCAATGCCCTTCCAAGTAAATATAAAAGGAACATTAAAAACCCTAACAAGGAGCCCCCATGTGACTCCCTGTGGCCTTGAACACAATACAAGGAAGCATACTTCAAAAACTACATTTGCTTCTGTTTTCAATCCTAGTTTTCACATGGAGTTCTTTCTCTCATTCCTAAACTTTACTGTAAAAATTTTCATTTACACAGAAAAGTATATTGAAATGATAGTACAATCAATAAGCATCTACACACTCTATCTAGATTCATCAGTGGTACCATTTGGCTATACATACTTTGTCTTCCTTTACAAACAATGTGTGTGTGCTAAGTCACATCAGTTATGTGTGACTCTTTGCAAACCTATGGACTGTAGCCTGTGAGGCTCCTCTGTCCATGGGATTCTCCAGGCAAGAACACTGGAGTAGGCTGTCATTCTCCCCTCCAGGGGATCTTCCTGACCCAGGGGTCAAACTGCATTTCTCATGTTTCCTGAATTGGCAGGTTAAGTTCTTTACCACTAGTGCCATCTGGGAAGCTCCTCTCCACACACACACACACACACACACACACACACACACACAGTGGGTTGGTATTTTGAAACTAAGTTGTATACTTGGTATTTCACTTCTTAATACATCCTCATGAATCCCTCAGGAACAAAGTATTCATTTGATACTTTATTGGGAATATTCTTAATTTGATTTTCTGTATCTCAGCTTTATAAGTGAGACTAAATCAAAAGATACCCAAGTCTTATAAATCTTAACTGATTCAGAAAGTCTGAATATGAATAGAATGACTTTTGTCTGGAATTGCTAGTGAAAGTATCTGTAAGTCTTTAGTAAATGCTCCTGTCACAGTCAAGTACTATCATCATCCCCAAATGAAAAAGATGTATAAATCACAGGGTTGCTACATGCTGAATTCAAGTACAGCTCAAGGATCTCATGTGGTTTGTCATCATTTTTAAAATTATGTCTGGGATCCAGATGGTGCTCATCCCCAAAACTTCAGCTTTTATACATGGAGAGGAGCCCTCACTATTCACTCTACTTGTTTTAACACTCAGCATACAAGTCTTAAAACTCCAATATACACTGAATGTTCTTTAGAAATTAAACAATGAATATTCCTCAATGCTAACTCAATGCTGTCACACACAAAAAAGTTGTGAATTTGGTAAATTATCTCCCATATTTAAAACTGATTGCAAACTTAATCAGATCAGATCAGTCGCTCAGTCGTGTCCAACTCTTTGTGACCCCATGAATCGCAGCACGCCAGGCCTCCCTGTCCATCACCAACTCCCGGAGTTCACTCAGACTCACATCCATCGAGTCAGTGATGCCATCCGGCCATCTCATCCTCTGTCATCCCCTTCTCCTCCTGCCCCCAATCCCTCCCAGCATCAGAGTCTTTTCCAATGAGTCAACTCTTTGCATGAGGTGGCCAAAGTACTGGAGTTTCAGCTTTAGCATCATTCCTTCCAAAGAAATCCCAGGGCTGATCTCCTTCAGAATGGACTGGTTGGATCTCCTTGCAGTCCAAGGGACTCTCAAGAGTCTTCTCCAACACCACAGTTCAAAAGCATCAATTCTTTGGTGCTCAGCCTTCTTCACAGTCCAATTCTCACATCCATACATGACCACAGGAAAAACCATAGCCTCGACTATACGAACCTTTGTTGGCAAAATAATGTCTCTGCTTTTGAATATGCTATCTAGGTTGGTCATAACTTTCCTTCCAAGGAGTAAGCATCTTTTAATTTCATGGCTCCAGCCACCATCTGCAGTGATTTTGGAGCCCCCAAAAATAAAGTCTGACACTGTTTCCACTGTTTCCCCATCTATTTCCCATAAAGTGATGGGACCAGATGCCATGATCTTCGTTTTCTGAATGCTGAGCTTTAAGCCAACTTTTTCACTCTTCACTTTCACTTTCATCAAGAGGCTTTTGAGTTCCTCTTCACTTTCTGCCATAAGGGTGGTGTCATCTGCATATCTGAGGTTATTGATATTTATCCTGGCAATCTTGATTCCAGCTTATACTTCTTCCAGCCCAGCGTTTCTCATGATGTACTCTGCATATAAGTTAAATAAACAGGGTGACAATATACAGCCTTGAGGTACTCCTTTTCCTATTTGGAACCAGTCTGTTGTTCCATGTCCAGTTCTAACTGTTGCTTCCTGACCTGCATACAAATTTCTCAAGAGGCAGGGGAGGTGGTCTGGTATTCCCATCTCTTTCAGAATTTTCCACAGTTTATTGTGATCCACACAGTCAAAGCCTTTGGCATAGTCAATAAAGCAGAAATAGATGTTTTTCTGGAACTCTCTTGCTTTTTCCATGATCCAGCAGATGTTGGCAATTTGATCTCTGGTTCCTCTGCCTTTTATAAAACCAGCTTAAACATCAGGAAGTTCATGGTTCACATATTGCTGAAGCCTGGCTTGGAGAATTTTGAGCATTACTTTACTAGCGTGTGAGATGAGTGCAATTGTGTGGTAGTTTGAGCACTCTTTGGCATTGCCTTTCTTCGGGATTGAAATGAAAACTGACCTTTTTCAGTCCTGTGGCCACTGCTGAGTTTTCCAAATTTGCTGGCATATAGAGTGCAGCACTTTCACAGCATCATCTACTACAAATATTGGAATTTGAGAAAAACATATACTCCTGCTTCATTGACAATGCTAAAGCCATTGTGTGAATCATACAAACTGTGGAAAATTCTTAGAGAGTTGGGAATACCAGCCCACCTTACCAGTCTTCTGAGAAACCTGTATGCAGGTCAAGAAGCAACAGTTAGAACTGGACATGGAACACCTGACTGCTTCAAAATTTGGAAAGACTATGACAAGGCTGTATATTCTCACCTTGCTTATTTAACTTTTATGCAGAGTGCATCATGCAAAATGCCGGGTGGGATAAATTACAAGCTGGAATCAAGTTTGCCAGGAGAAACAACAACTTCAGATATGCACATGATCTCACTCTGATGGCAGAAAGTAAAGAGGAACTAAAGAGCTTCTTGATGAAGGTGAAAGAGGAGAGTGAAAAAGCTGCTTTGGAACTCAACATTAAAAATCTAAGATCATGGCATCTGCTCCCATTACTCATGGCAAATAGATGGCGTAAAAGTGGAAATGGTGACAGATTTTATTTTTCTGACCTCTAAAATCACTGTGAATGGTGACTGCAGCCATGAAATTAAAAGACACTTGCTCCTTGGAACGAAAGCTGTGACAAACCTAGATAGTGTTTTTTAAAAACAAACAAACAAACAAACAAAAAAACAGAGACATCATTTTGTCAACAAAGTTCCATATAGTCAAAGTTATGGTTTTTTCAGTAATCATGCATGGATGTGAGACTTGGACCATAAAGGAGGCTGAGTGCCGAAGTATGGATGCTTTTGAATTGTGGTATGCTGGAGAAGGCTCTTGAGAATTCCTTGGACAGCAAGGGGATCAAACCAGTCAATCCTAAAGGAAAACAACCCTGACTATTCATTGGAAAGACTGATGTTGAAGCCAAATCTCCAATACTTTGGCCACCTGATGCAAAGAGCTGACTCATTGGAAAAGACACTGGTGCTCAGGAAGATTGAGAGCAAGAGGAGAAGGAGGTGGCAGAGGATAACATGGTTAGATAGCATCATCAACTCAATGGACATGAGTTTGAACAAACTCTGGGAGATAGGGAAGGACAGGAAAGCCTGGCATGATATACTCCATGGGATCACAAAGAGTCAGACAATACTTTTATGACTGAACAATAACAAGAAAATACTTCTAATATAAACTCTTTGTAATACTGAAAGCACTGCAAGATTTAGACAGAACATAGCATAGGAATATAAAATGAGGTGTCGGAGTACAGACTATGGAGCCATACCACCATATGGCTCCAAATTCAGCCATATCCAAATTCTGATTTCCTCCACTTAATATCTGCATGAGTTTGAGTAAATTGTGCCTCATTTCTCACACCTATAAAAAAGAGATTATAATATTTATCTCATTGTCCAATTGTGAGAATTTTTGACAGTCATGAGTATATCAGCAAAACTTTGATAACATCGCATACAGTCAGTTAAAGTGTTAGTTATAGCTGAAAATATCACAATGATTAGAGAAGCAGTTCTCAAAAATTTCTGGTCTCTGAATTCCTATATTGAGAATCTCAAGATGTTTTGTTTAAGTTGTTATGTATAACCATGTAAGAAGTTAAAATTAATTCATTTAAAAAATAAAATATGTTCAAATAAACAATATATTTTAGTAGAAAATAACTACATCTTCTCCCAAGAAATAATGAGAAGAGTGGTGGTATTTTACATCTTGGCACAAGTCTTTACCTGACGTCTATGGTGTCAGACATTAGATTTTCATATTTGCTTCTGAATGCGGTATGTAATATTATGTCCTTTTGGTTGAAGTATCCGAAGAAAATCCAGACTCACACAGACATGTAGTTGGAAATAAGAGGACTATTTTAATAGATTTTTTTCAGAAAACTTCAGATATTCCATTCTTATTGACACTGACACCAAAATTTGACAAGTGATTGTCTACTAAAACTTCACTGCAGTGTGCATTCTGAAACTGAGTCAACGCACATTGCTACATTCTCTTACATTATACTCTGTTACACTGAAAGGTTCTATTTTTCACTTTGGTCTCTTCTTATAGAAAATGGATCAGTTTTCTACATTGATTGCTTGAAAAATACTGGCTCACTGAGTTATGCCATTCTTTCAAATATTAACATATTTTATAAAAATATGTTTGTTAATATCACCAACACCTTTATCTGAAAACTCTGTAAAGATTGGGAATCTCTCGAACTCACGGTGGCTATCTCAATTTTTCCTGAATTCTAATTTTCTCTTAAAAGCATGAATTTTTCATTGCCAACAAATAGTACCAGTTGATTTTCTTTGAAGTGACAAGATGACTTCTTTTATTTTAAAGTAAATGTGTGCCAAATACTCAAAGCCATATTTTGTCTGTCAGTTAATTTTTCAAGTAAAAATTGTATTCCATGAAAAGAGGGAGATTGTTACAACTCTCAACTCAAATGGACAAGTGCTCTTTCCGAAGAAAGCCATGATAGTCAAAAATGCTTTTTTGTGTACTTCTCAATTTGTCAAAATATTAAGCAGACATGTGTTCTCTTGCTTGTGGACAAGATGGAATAAAAGGGACAGAATAGATCCTCCTCCCATCTCTGCAAAAACACAGACAAAATATATGAATCAAATGTTTTCAAAAACACTGGGTAACAACTGAAAAAGCACTGATTCTTGGCAGACAGAAAACAAAAGAAGTCATCCCTACAAGTGCCCTATTTCATTCCTTCAAGAGAGTTTCTAGGTCATGGCACAAAGAGAGAGAAAGCAGAGGGCTCATGGACTCTCCGAGTTGAGGAGACTGAGAATCCAAGTGTCTAAGTGTTCACAGGAAAGAAAAGTGAACAACACAAAGAGCCCTGGAAATCTTTTCAGGGTCTCCCTCAAGTGTTCATTAGGATGCTGATTAGCAATACATTTATTTTTAATGTGTGTGTTTATAATATTTATTCATTCATGTTATTATTATATTATTATTCCTACTTTTATATCCTCCTGAGGCTTAGCATTTTAACTAGATATTTATTTTGGAAGCCTCCTAGATTAACAAAAAATTTCTCACTTCAAAATAGCAAGAATTCTACCACAGGTTAAACGTCATTGCTTGTTCTGGATTAAGGACTAAGTGATTCTTGGCAAAACTCAGATGACTTGATTTGTTGCACTGAGCAAATCCTATTCTTTCTCTTCATTTCCAGGAAATACTGTTTATTTTTTTGTTGTTTACTTTCTAAATGGTCAGTGTTACTTAGGTTATAATATTAGTATAGTTACCTATACAAATTTTTTATTATGCTTAAAAGCTTCTGTTGGCTTTATCTGTAATTTAAGATCACCTGAATGCTCATCCAGCCATTTTATCCACTAGAAAATGAAGGTTTGAATCTGATACAGTAATTCTTCCATTTAGAACATCTGGCTAAATTAGCATCCTGAAGTAGGATGTTATAATAATTAACGCATATGACCACCAGAGTTGATCAACTGATGGATAACCTTCCCACCTAGCCATCATGAGCTGAAATTATTTGGTAAATAGACATCTGCTGGGAGAAGGCAATGGCACCCCACTCCAGTACTCTTGCCTGGAAAATCCCATGGATGGAGGAGCCTGGTAGGCTGCAGTCCATGGGGTTTCGAAGAGTCGGACACGACTGAGCGGCTTCACTTTCACTTTTCACTTTCATGCATTGGAGAAGGAAATGGCAACCCACTCCAGTGTTCTTGCCTGGAGAATCCCAGGGACGGGGGAGCCTGATGGGCTGCTGTCTACGGGGTCACACAGAGTCGAACACGACTGAAGTGACTTAGCAGGCATCTGCTACAATGTCTTATCTTGTAGACCTCTCAGCAGAATTCTTACCGTTAGAGAATATGTGGCTACTCAAAATTAATCCTCTTCATTCTTTCTTTTAGATTCTGATTATACACAGACACTCACATATATACATATTTAATTTGTACATGCAGGAAAAAGTAAAAAAATATTTATATTGACTTCCTCTTTTAGGCATATGTTTCTATCTTGCTTATCAGTAATAATTATATATATGTGTGTGTATATATATGTATACATATATATGTATAATTATAATTAAACACTGCAAAAATATATGTATATGTAGAATATATATACATGTACTAAAATTATTAAAATCAATAAAATGTACTAAAATCAATAAAAAACCAACCATCTACCATCTATCAAGGTTTTCCATTTTTGGCATTACAACTACTCCAGTGTGTATTTCATTCTCACTTTTTAAGTTTCATTTTTAACTTATGGCCTTTAATAGACTTGAAAAGTTTCCATTACTTAAGATTTCAAGCTTACATTTTTTTCTCTTAGCTGATGACCAACTCCTTCAGCTAGATTATGCATCTATTTAGTAATTGTCTTGATATATTTTTTAAACTTCCCTTATTTTTGGCAATGATAGAAGGTTTTATGCCCATGAATTATCTCTGTCCAAGAATAGAATAAAATCTTCTCTAAGAGACACCAGTTCACTTTTTTTTGCAATTGAGATTAAAAATCATAATCTTGGCATAAGGAGGTGCACATGAGAAGATGTAACAGCTTCTATTAACATATGTGATTTTAAAGTAATACAAACATCAGTTAGGTAAGACAATGATCACTGTAGTTTTGTTCAGGAGTGATAGAACAATGAAAGTTCAGGGGTGTTTTTTTCTATATGTGCATGAATTCCTTTTTTTTTTTTTTAAAAACACTTTCTCTCACACTTATTTCTATTTTATATTTTCTATTTTAAAGTCTGAATGAACCACTTCAGGCTACTCAGGCTTGTACCTATCCATTCAGTGACCTGAGCAGTATGGGTTGCAGACCAGTCTTCAGTGATGGGCTGAGCAACTCCGCCTGCCATAGGGACTGCTGAACCGGCCCCAGAACACCTGAACCTCTAGATACCTCTGTGATCTCAATTGAATAGCAGTTAACTCAGGTACTAGACCAGCCTATTAACCCCGAACAGTTCCTACTTGGTCACTCTGCCTTTTCAGCAATGGCTCATTTTGCTTTGCAATCTCTTCAGGATGAGGTGTGACCTCCTATGATGTTGCTGCTGCTACAGCTAAGTCACTTCAGTCGTGTCCGACTCTGTGCGACCCCATAGACAGCAGCCCACCAGGCTCCCCCGTCCCTGGGATTCTCCAGGCAAGAATACTGGAGTGGGTTGCCATTTCCTTCTCCAATGCATGAAAGTGAAAAGTCAAAGTGAAGTCTCTCAGTCGTGTTACTACCATGGAAATGGTACCGCACATGTGCAGAGCCTCCTGAGCTAGCATCCACCACTCAGATCCACTGAGTGAGTTCCCTTGTTGCTGCCTAGGATGGCAATGTCCACAAAGTCCAGAAGAGAGTCTCTGTTACACAGAGCAAGGTGGACAGGTTAGCATAAGACATCCCTGTGAGAGGCTGGTGGTCTAATGGGATCAGTAACCTCCTGAAGGCTGTTCTCAGAAGGCTGTCTGGATCTGGTGAGTGAAGGTTCCAGAAGTGAAACAGCCAGCAATACGAGTAGCTCTAGTGGCAGCAGCAAACATCAGCCCAACTCTCTGGTCAGTATTCCTGGAGGAAATGACACTGACATCAGCCAGGTTTTTCATGCGAACAATGGCATAAGCTTCTAGCAGAAGCTTCCCTCAGATTTTCTTCAGATTTATGATGTAAGACATTATTACTTTTCCTTTTGTAGAAGTAGTGTTCCATATGGAAGTCAAGATCCATGCCAGCTCAGAGTATTCCCACTGTAAGGAACTTGAGGACATCCCCTTCCTTCATTCGCTGGACACCAAGAGCTCTGGACATTGTGAAAGCTTCCCTTAAATCATGACAGGAGCCCAGAACAATGCTACATGAACCCCTATCCAGGTAGCTCTGTGCACACAATATTGCTGTGCAACTTCATGGAAAGTAGGTGCCTTCCATAGATAGCAACATTTCATTATATATTGTTCTAAGACATTCTGCATGTCAGCATTCCATCATATATTTTGTTAAGACTTTTAAAATATTTATTCCCCAAAGCTACATTTCTGGTAACCCAAAGTTCAAGGATCTAAGAAACCAAAGAAAAGCAAACTGATATACAGAACATCTGAGGTCAGATTTCAACATAATGTTTTGTTAAATCTACTTTATTGTGGTACAATTTAATAATTTTTAATTAAACTTATTCAAACTAATAAAAAAATGAAGACAGCTCACCTATTTCTCTCACCTTTCACACCATGGCTCTGGCAACCACTAATCCATTCTCTGTATCTATAAGCTTGTTTAGTCTTTATTATTTAGATTCCATATAAAAGAGAGATGATAGGGTACTTGTCTTTCTCTGAGTTATTTCCCTTAGTATAAAGCTCTCAAGGTCCATTCATGTTGTCACAAATGGTGAGATTTTATTATTTTTATGGCTGAATAATACTACTATTGGAGAAGGAAATGGCAACCCACTCCAGTGTTCTTGCCTGGAGAACCCCAGGGACGGGGGAGCCTGGTGGGCTGCTGTCTATGGGGTCGCACAGAGTCAGACACGACTGAAGCGACTTAGCAGACTTAGCAGCAATATTACTATATATAATGGTATATGTATGTGTATTATAGTTTCCCTATCTACTCATCCATTGATGATAGATAGTTTGTTTTCATATCTTGGCTATGGTAAATAATGATGTAATACATCCTTTGTTATACAGAATCATTTTGGTTTGTTGTAGTCTCATTCATTTTATTTTTGCTTTTGTTGTCATTATTTTTGGTGTCAAATTCAAAAAAGAAAAAACTCATGTCCAGGACTAATGTTAACATGCTTACAGCCTATGCTTTTTTTTTTTTTAGTATATTTTATGGTTTCAGGCTTTACAGACTATGTTTTCTTCTATGTTTTATAGTTTCAGGCTTTTCCTTCTAGTATTTAATTCTATTTAAAATATTTGTGTATGGTATAAGATAGTGATCTACTTTCATTCACTTTCATGTGTGTCTAGTTTTCCCAATACCATATATTGAAGAGACTATAATTTCCCCATTGTATATTCTTTGCTCCTTTGTTGTGCTCCTTAACTAACATAAATGCATAGATTTACTTCTGGATTCTCTACTGTGGTCTGTTGATCCATGTGTCTGTTTTTATGCCAATAACATATTGTTTTAATTATATAGCTCTGTAGTATAGTTGAAATCAGAGAGCATGATGCACCCAGCATTGTTCTTCTTTCCAAACATTGCTTTGTTATCCAGGATCTTTCATGGTTTTATATAAAATCTAGAAATGTTCATTCTTGAGTTTGTATATTACTAAGGCTGTCACCAAGTATACCAGCTCCAAGTAAATATAATATGCCTAGCTGCTGTTAACAGAGAAGGCAATGGCACCCCACTCCAGTACTCTTGCCTGGAAAATCCCATGGACAGAGGGCCTGGTGGGCTGTAGTCCATGGGGTCGATAAGAGTCGGACACGACTGAGTGACTTCACTTTCACTTTGGTAATATGAATCTTTAGACTAGATTACAATATAGGCTACATTCATCTGTAATTTTTATGTTATTACAATTGCATTTTGTTATAGTTACAAAGAGAATTTTGTGCATAATTTTTCTTATTTAAAGACTTTTTGCACAGAACTGACACTCTCAATAAGTATCTATAAAATGTGGAGCTCAAATTATTTCTGATTATAGCCTCCCATTTAAAGGGAAACTTCAAATGACTACAGCTCACTGGTATGTGTTAAAAAGTAAGTAGATGCTGAAAATTAGCCCCATTCATAGAGAAGACCTTTTTTAAAAATTAGAAGACCTGATTTTTTAAAATTGTTTTACTTACCTGAAAGTCTGACCTCACTTTCTTAATAGTGTTTCTGGTAGAAAAAAAAATTCAGCAATTCTGATGTAACTGTGAAAATGTTTTTAATGGAAAACAACTAGGAACCTGGATCTAGCCCTAGTCTAATCACTGAACTGTGAGGTTCCCTGGTGGCTCAGATGGTAAAGAATCTGCCTGCAGTGTGGGAGGCCTGGGTTTGCTCCCTGGCTTGGAAAGCTCCTGGAGAAGGAAATGGCTATCCACTCTAGAATTCTTGCCTGCAGAATGCCATGGACAGAGGAGCTTACAATGTGGTCACAAGGAGTTAGGACAGAATGACCAACACTCTCACTTTTCTGAGTATCTCTGGTTCTGTTTCCTTACCCAACCGAGATAAACTCACAAATGTAGAATCAGCTATTCTCAAACTTCATTTTTTAATCTTTTTGGCTCTTATTTTACAAATAGCAGAGACTATTTGAGAAACTTGACCTTCTTACATTAGATGAATAGAATTAAAGCTCTCCATTAAACTAATGATAAAACAGACATTTAAATAGAATGGCAAGATACTTTTTTCATATTATTAGCAGAAATAATGAAATTGAAACTACATTGGCCTCCTAGACCAGTCTTTTTGAAACCCTCAAACTCTTTCCATATTCTTTGTCTAAAATCGCCTAAGGGCTGAGTGCCTACCTTCCTAATTTTAATACCCTAGCAACATACCCTGCACATGTAATCGCCTAATTTTTCTTTTAATTTAACTGAAGTACCTCAGTTAATCCTCACTGCCACCTTAAAAGATAAGCTGTTTTCAATCCATTTTATTGATTATGAAAATAGGATCAGAAAGGTTAAGTAATTGCCTTGAAATCCCAAGGACTGTACATGACAAAAGTAAGATTACACTGTCAGATCTTAAAGTTTAAAAAAATAAATAGATAAAAGGTGGATAACTCTAATTACCGGAGAAGGCAATGGCACCCCACTCCAGTACTCTTGCCTGGAAAATCCCATGGATGGAGGAGCCTGGTGGGCCGCGGCCCATGGGGTCCCGAAGATTCGGACATGACTGAGCGACTTCCCTTTCACTTTTCACTTTCATGCATTGGAGAAGGAAATGGCAACCCACTCCAGTGTTCTTGCCTGGAGAATCCCAGGGACGGGGGAGCCTGGTGGGCTGCCGTCTGTGGGGTCACACAGAGTTGGACACAACTGAGGTGACTTAGCAGTAGTAGTAGCAGCAACTCTAATTACAGAGGTGATCCTTTTTTCCTTGAAATCCTTGAAAAGGATTAATTTTACACTTTCAGTAAAATGTTTTCTTAAGAAGAAGAAGATAGCTGATCCAAAGAAAGCAGAAAGGAAACACTGAAAGGTGGACAGGAAATTTAGATTTGAAAATTTGCATTACTTGAGTCTAAATTCATAGGTTAAATAAAAGTATCAAATATAAATTGAGTTTAGCACTAAAAAGATACACTGAGATACTTTCAAACTGACAATCCAGCTGAAATCCTTCAGAGTGCATATCTATACACGAGTATAGATCTCATGGTAAGTGCTCCTACTACAATAAAATTTAAAAAACATTTAAAGGAAAAGATAAATGGCTAGATCAGATGTAGAACAGAACAGAACAGAACAATCTGACTACGAGATCTGTTCCTAGGGACAAAATGGTAGGAGACAAAATGGTAGGAGAAAGTTAATATTTTTGCCCATATTGTTTTGTTGTGATTTTCCCACAGATAAAAAGCAGGTGGAGCGTTTGGCTGGGTTCAGCCTAGAAGAAATTTCAACAGCAATGACTGAAGTCAATAACACTTAAAATGACTGAGGATAAGTTGAGAAAGTAGCACTGACAAATACACACTGCCGTGTGCTAAGTCACTTTAGTCATGAAGTGAAGTCGTGAAGTCATGAAGGGTTGCAACTCTGCAACCCCATGGACTGTAGCCCACCAGACTCCTCTATCTATCGGATTCTCCAGGCAAGAATACTAGAGTGGTTGCACTTCCAACTCCAGGGGATCTTCCAGACCCAGGGATCAAATCCTAGTCTCTTATGTCTCCTGCATCGGCAGGCGCGTTCTTTACCACCAGTGCCACCTGGGAGGCCCCACACTACCACGTATAAGACAGATAACTAGAATGAAACTGCTTTGTAACACAGGGAGCCCAGCCTGGCGCTCTGTGAAAGCCTACAGGGCTGGGATGGAAAGGGGAAGGAAAGCTCAAGAGGGAGGGGCATATATATATATGTGCACACACACGCACACACACACATGACAGACTTCCACTATTATACAGCAGAAATCAACGCAATATTGTAAAGCAATTATCCTCCAATTAAAACAAAATGACTGATAAAGAAAATTACAACACTATTTTTAGTACGAACACTTCTCTTGAATTTTTGTGAGACCAAGATGATCTGTGTTGTAATTACAGATTGAGAGTGAAAGGAAAAAGAGAAACATATGAAATTCTAAATTAGTGCATGTTTAGTGATTTAATAATTTAAATAACTTTATAGCAAATGTGTAAGATAAATTTCAGTATTTATGGGATGGGAAGATACAAAACAATTTTTACTGATGGGTTTTCTGAGTAGAAATAGTGTAAATTTGGCCTGAAATACAAAACCATTGCCTTCCAGGGAACACATGGCAAACTTCATAAATTAATTGGAGAAACAGAGTTCTACCTAATATTCATGGCAAGCCAGTAAGTTCTACATATACTGATGGGTAAAAGAAATAAATTAATTAGAAAGAGTATTTCTTTGGGTGTATAAAGACTGATAACAATAATTATAAATATTTTAAGATTTATACAACATAAAGAGCAAAAACAAAATTAAAAGATGCAACTAGAGCAGAGAAAATTGGCAACATATATGATAGAAAATTTGTCATTTTACCTATGAACAGCTTGTAGAAATCAATCAATTTTAAAGGGGCAAAGAACATTAATAGGCATTCCATCATAAGAAAAACACAAATATTTAATTATTTGAGGAAGAAAAGTTTAGAATCTCTGTTAATCAAAGAATTAGAGGCACCTTTCAAGTAAGATTTTTTTTTTTTAAATCTCTGATTCTAGTTTTTGGTAAAGGTGCATGCTGTTGAAAACAGTTTATACTGGAAATCTCTCTCAAAATTAAGGGACAAAACATGATGAAAACATTAAAAAATGTGCCTACACTTTAACCAAACTACCTGATTCCTTAAAAATTATATTTAGGACATGACAAGGAATCCATTAGGATGTTAATTGTATCATTTTTAATATAAAAATTTGGATATGATCTAAATATTTAATAATCATTGATGGCTTAAATAAATATTGAAGCATGGCTACCAAATAAAGAGTTTACTCGCTAAGATTTAAATAACCCTTGAAATTTGTGGTAAGACATATGAAAACTTTTATGCAGAGTACATCATGTAAAATGACAGGCTGAATGAATCACAAGCTGAAATCAAAATTTCCAGGAGAAATAAACAACCTCATATATGCAGAGAATACCATTCCAATGGCAAACAGCAAAGAGGCACTAAAGAGCTTTTGGATGAGCATGAAAGACGAATGTGAAAAAGTTGGCTTAGAACTCAACATTCAGAAAACTAAGATCGTGGAACCCAGTCCCATCACTTCATGGCAAACAGATGGGGGCTCCAAAATCACTGCAGATGGTGACTGCAGCCACAAAATTAAAAGATGCTTGCTCATTGGAAGAAAAACTATGATAGACCTAGACAGTGTATTAAAAAGCAGAGGCATCAGTGTGCCAACAAAGGTCTGTATAGTCAAAGTTATGTACAGATGTGAGAGTGGGACCATAAATACAGCTGAGTTCCTTGAACGGCAAGGAGATCAAACCCATAAATCTTAAAGGAAATCAAGTCTGAATACTCATTGGAAGGACTGATGCTGAAGCTGTAGCTCCAACACTTTGGCCACCTCATACAAAGAGCCAACTCATTGGAAAAGACCCTCATTCTGGGAAAGACTGAGGGCAAGAGGAGAATGGGGCAGCAGAAAATAAGATGGTTAGATAGCATCACCAATTCAGTGGACATGACTTTGAGCAAACTCTGGGAAAGAGTGACAAACAGGGAATCCTGGCATGGTGCAGTTCATGAGGTCATAAAGAGTCAGACAAAACTTAACAACTTAATAATGAACAACATCTGAAAATCAGAAAAATGAGTAAAATACACGAACAGACAAAAAAGTGAAAATGATATTTAACCTTATGAAAAGATATTTATTTCATTCCCCAAAGAAGAAACACAAATATAAGCACACTGAAGATAAAATTTGACAGAACATATATACATACACACAGTGGGCTTGTGTAAAAATAAAAGCTAGAAAAATCTGAATGAGATCTTTAGACAAAATTATTGTGCCAATGTAAATTCCTGCTTTTGATCAATGTACTCTGTGATTATATAAAATGTTATATAAACATATAAATGCGGTTATATAAAATGTTATCAATGGGGGATGCTGGGCATAGACCACAGAGAAAAATTACTATTTTTACAACTTAATTTAAATCTAAAACCATTACAAAGTAAAACATTTTTGTAAACATGTAAAGAAATATTAACATATCAAATTTAAAAGGAAAGATAAAAAGGAATGCGTCAGGTCAGTTCAGTTGCTCAGTCGTGTCCAACTTTCTGTGACCCCATTGATTTCAGCACACCAGCATTCCCTGTCCATCACCAACTCCTGGGGCTTACTCAAACTCATGTCCATTGACTCGGTGATGCTATCCAACCATCTCATTCTCTGTCATCTCCTTCTCTTCCCACCTTCAATCTTTCCCAGCATCAGGGTCTTTTCAAATGAGTCAGTTCTTCACAGCAGGTGGCCAAAGTATTGGAGTCTCAGGTTCAGCATCAGTCCTTCCAATGAATATTCAGGACTGATTTCCTTTAGGATGGACTGGCTGGATCTCCTTGCAGCCCAAGAGACTCTCAAGAGTCTTCTCCAACACCACACTTTAAAAGCATCAAATTTTCAGTGCTCAGCTTCCATTATGGTCCAACTCTCACATCTGTACATGACTACAGGTAAAACCATAGGTTTGACTAGATGGATTTTGTTGGCTAAGTAATGTCTCTGCTTTTTAATATGCTGTCTAGGTTGGTTATTGGAGAAGGCAATGGCATCCCACTCCAGTACTCTTGCCTGGAAAATCCCATGGATGGAGGAGCCTGGTAGGCTGCAGTCCATGGGGTTGATGAGGGTCGGACATGACTGAGCGACTTCACTTTCACTGCTCACTTTCATGCATTGGAGAAGGAAATGGCAATCCACTCCAGTGTTCTTGCCTGGAGAATCCCAGGGACGGGGGAGCCTGGTGGGCTGCTATCTATGGGGTCACACAGAGTCAGACACAACTGAAGTGACTTAGCAGCAACAGCAGGTTGGTTATAGCTTTTCTTCCAAGGAGCAAGCATCTTTTAATTTCATGGCTGCAGTCACCATCTGCAGTGATTTAGGAACCCAGGAAAATAAAGTCTGTCACTGTTTCCACTGTTTCCCATCTATTTGCCAGGAAGTGATGGGTTGTGGGGCGCTGGAGTGGTGGCTGCATGGCACTGGAGCAGCTGTGAGGAGATACCCCATGACCAAGGGCAAAGGAGAAGCCCCAGCAAGAGTGTAGGTGGGGTGAAATCACATTTAGAATCAAACCCCATACCCACCAGAGATACTCAAAGGGCTCAAACAAAGCTTGTGCACACCAAGACCCAGAGACCCCACAGAGACTGAGACAGAACTGTGTTTGAGCGTCTCCTGTGGAGGTATGGGTCAGCAGTGGACTGACGCAGAGGCAGGGGCTCTGGGTGCAGCAGACTTGGGTATGGCATAAGCCCTATTGGAGGAGGTCACCGTTAACTCCACCATAGAGCTGCTAGAACTTACACAGGACTGGGAAAATAGACTCTTGGAGGGCACAAAATGAACCTTGTGCACATCAGGACCCAGGAGAAAAGAGCAGTGACTGCAGAAGAGACTGACCCAGACTTGCCCGTGAATGTCCAGGAGTCTCTGGTGGAGGTGTGGGTCTGCGGTAGCCTGCTGTAGGCTTGGGGCACTGAGTATAGCAGTGTGTGCGTGGGACCTTTGGAAGGAGGTCGCCATTTACCTCCACCATAGTTTGACCCCAAAAGGCAATGAGAAAGAATGCTCAAACTACCGCACAGTTACCCTCATCTTACACGTTAGTAAAGTGATGCTCAAAATTCTCCAATCCAGGCTTCAACAATATGTGAACCGTGAACTTCCAGATGTTCAAGTTCAATTTGGAAAAGGCAGAGGAACCAGAGATCAAATTGCCAACATCTGTTGGATCATCGAGAAAGCAACAGAGTTCCAGAAAAACATCTACTTATGCTTTATTGAATAAGCCAAAGCCTTTGACTGTGTGGATCACAATAAATTGTGGAAAATTCTTAAATAGATGTGAATACCAGACCACTTAACCTGCCTCCTAAGAAATCTATATGCAGGTCAGGAAGCAACAGTTAGAACTGGACATGGAATAACAGACAGGTTCCAAATAGGAAAAGGAGTACATCAAGGCTGTATACTGTCACTCTGTTTATTTAACTTGTATGCAGAGTACATCATGAGAAACACTGGTCTAGATGAAGCACAAGCTGGAATCAAGAATGCTGGGGAAAATATCAACAACCTAAGATATGCAGATGACACCATACTTATGGCAGAAAGCAAAGAAGAACTAAAGAGCCTCTTGATGAAAGTGAAAGAGAAGAGTAAATGTTGGCTTAAAATTCAACATTCAGAAAACGAAGATCATAGCATCTGATCCCATCACTTCAAGGCAAATAGATTGGGAAACAGTGGAAATAGTGACAGACTTTATTTTGGGGGACTCCAAAATCACTGCAGACGGCGACTGCAGCCATGAAATTAAAAGACGCTTGCTGCTTGGGAAAAAAGTTATAATCAACCTAGACAGCATATTAAAAAACAGACGCATTACTTTGCCAACAAAGGTCCAATTAGTCAAAGCTATGGTTTTTCCAGTAGTCATGTATGGACATGAGAGTTGGACTACAAAGAAAGCTGAGTGCCAAAGAATTGATGCTTTTGAACTGTTGTGTTGGAAAAGACTCTTGAGAGTCCCTGGACAGCAAGGAGATCCAGCCAATCCATCCTAAAGGAAATCAGTTCTGAATATTCATTGGAAGGAGAGATGCTGAACCTGAAATGCCAATACTTTGGCCACCTGCTGTGAAGAACTGACTCATTTGAAAAGACCCTGTTGCTGGGAAAGATTGAAGGCAGGAGGAGAAGGGGAGGACAGAGGATGAGATAGTTGGATGGCATCACCAACTCAATGGACATGAGTTTGAGTAACTCTGGGAGTTAGTGATGGACAGGGAGCATGGGGTGCTGCAGTCCATAGGGTTGCAAAGAGTCAGACATGACTGAGCTACTGAACTGAAATAGCAGGGAGGGAACACAGCTCCACCCATCAAAGAAAATTGGATTAAAGATTTACTGAGCATGGCCCTGCCCATCAGAACAAGACCCAGGTTCCCCTTCAGTCAGTCTCTCCCATTTAGAAGATTCCATAAACCTCTTATCCTTCTCCATCAGAGGGTAGACAAACTGAAAACCACAATCACAGAAAACTAACCAATCTGATCACATGGACCACAGCCTTGTCTAACTCAATGAAACTATGAGCCATGCCTTGCAGGGCCACACAAGATGGATGGGTCATAGTGGAAAAAGTGAAAGAAAGTGAAGTCACTCAGTCATGTCCAACTCTTTGCGACCCCATGGCCTGTAGCCTACCAGGCTCCTCTGTCCATGGGATTCTCCAGGCAATAGTCCTGGAGTGGACTGCCATTTCCTTCTCCAAGTGGAGAGTTCTGACAAAACGTTTTCCACTGGAGAAGGGAATGGCAAACCACTTCAGTATTCTTGCCTCTGAGAACCCCATGAACAGTATGAAAAGTCAAAAAGAGAGGACACTGAAAGATGAACTCCCCAGGTCAGTAAGTGCCCAATATGCTACTGGAGATCAGTGGAGAAATAACTCCAGAAAGAATGAAGAGACGGAGCCAAAGCAAAAACAACACAGTTGTGGATGTGACTGGTGATAGAAGTAAAGGCCGATGCTGTAAAGAGCAATATTACAAAGGAACCTGGAAAGTTAGGTCTATGAATCAAGGCAAATCGGAAACGGTCAAGTAGGAGATGGCAAGATTGAATGCCAACATTTTAGGAATCAGCAAACTAAAATGGACTGGAATGGGTGAATTTAACTTAGATGACCATTATATCTACTACTGTGGCCAAGAATTCCTTAGAAGAAATGGAGTAGCCATCACAGTCAACAAAAGAGTCTGAAATGCAGTACTTGGATACAGTCTCAAAAAGAGCAGAATGATCTCTGTTCATTTCCAAGGCAAACCATTCAATATCACAATAATCCAAGTCTATGCCCTGACCAGTAATGCTGAAGAAACTGAAGTTGAATAGTTCAGTGAAGATCCACAAGACATTCTAGAACTAACACCCAAAGAGATGTCCTTTTCATTATAGGGGAAAGAAAGTGAAGGTGAAGTCACTTCAGTCGTGTCCGACTCTTTGCAACCCTGTGGACTGTAGCCCACCAAGCTCTTCCGTCCATGGGATTCTCCAGGCAAGAATACTGGAGGGGGTTGCCATTTCCTTCTCCAGAGGATCTTCCTGACCCAGGGATTGAACCCAGGTCTCCCACATTGCAGGCAAATGCTTTAACCTCTGAGCCACCAGGGAAGATCTCATTATAGGGGACTGGAATGCAAAAGTAGGAAGTCAAGAGATACATGGAGTAACAGGTAAGTTTGCCCTTGGAGTACAAAATGAAGCAGGGCAAAAGCTAAGAGTTTTGCCGAGAGAACGAACTGGTCATAGCAAACACTCTTTTCCAACACAAGAGATAAATCTACACATGGACATCACCAGATGGTCCATACTGAAATCAGATTGATTATTCTTTACAGCCAAAGATGGAAAAGCTCTATACAGTCAGCAAAAACAAGACTGGGAGCTGACTATGGCTCAGATCATGAATTCCTTATTGCCAAATTCAGACTTAAATTCAAGAAAGTAGGGCAAATCACTAGACCATTTAGGTATGACTTAAATCAAATACCTTACGATTATACAGTGCAGGTGAGAAATAGATTCAAGGGACTAGATCTGATAGAGAGAGTGCCTGAAGAACTATGGACAGAGGTTCATGACATTGTACCAGAGATGGGGATCAAGACCATCCCCCCCAAAAAGAAATGCAAAGGCAAAATGCTTGTCTATTTGTCTATTCAAATAGCTGTGAAAAGAAGAGAAGCAAAAGGCAAAGGAGAAAAGGAAATATATACCCATTTGAATCCTGAGTTCCAAAGAATAGCAAGGAGAGATAAGAAAGCTTTCCTCAGTGATCAGTGCAAAGAAATAGAAGAAAACATTAGAATGGGAAAGACTAGAGATCTCTTCACAAAAATTAGAGATACCAAGAGAACATTTCATGCAAAGATGGGCACAAGAAAGGTTAGAAATGGTATGGACCTAACAGAAGCAGAAGATATTAAGAAGAGGTGGCAAGAATACACAGAAGACGATACAAAAAAGATCTTCCTGACACAGATAATCACAATGGTATGACCACTCAACTAGAGCCAGACATCCTGGAATGCGAAGTCAAATGGGTCTTAGAAAGTATCACTATGAAAAAAGCTAGTGGAGGTGATAGAACTCCAGTTGAGCTATTTCAAATCCTGAAAGTTGATGCCGTTAAAGTGCTGTACTCAATATGCAAGCAAATTTGGAAAACTCAGCAGTGGCCAAAGGACTGGAAAAGGTCAGTTTTCATTCAAATTCTAAAGAAAGGCAATGCTGAAGAATGTTCAAACTAGCACACAATTACACTCATCTCACACGCTAGTAAAGTAATGGTTAAAATTCTCCAAGTCAGGTTTCAACAATACATGAACCGAGAACTTCCAGATGTTCAAGCTGGATTTAGAAAAGGGAGAGGAACCAGAGATCAAATTGCCAATATCTGTTGGATCATCAAAAAAGCTACAGAGTTCCAGAAAAGCATCTACTTCTGCTTTATTGACTATGCCAAAGCCTTTGACTATGTGGATCATAAAAAACTGTGGAAAATTCTTAAAGAGATAGGAATACCAGACCACTTGACCTGCCTCTTGAGAAATCTGTATGCAGATCAAGAAGCAACAGTTAGAACTGAACTTGGAACAGACTGTTCCAAATCGGGAAAGGAGTACGTCAAGGCTATATATTGTCACCGTGCTTATTTAACTTCTATGAGTACATCATGAGAAACACTGGGCTGGATGAAGCACAAGCTGGAATCAAGATTGCTGTAAAAAATATCAATAACCTCAGATATGCAGATGACACCACCCTTATGGCAGAAAGTGAAGAAGAACTAAAGAGCCTATTGATGAAAGTGAAAGAGGAGAGTAAAAAATTTGGCTTAAAGCTCAACATTCAGAAAACTAAGATCATGGCATCTGATCCCATCACTCCATGTCAAATAGATGGGGAAACAGTGGAAACAGTGACAGACTTTATATTTGGGGGCTCCAAAATCACTGCAGATTTTGACTGTAGCCATGAAATTAAAAGATGCTTGCTGTTTGGAAGAAAAGTTATGACCAACCTAGACAGCATATTAAAAAGCAGAGACATTACTTTGCCAACAAAGGTCCATCTAGTCAAAGCTATGTTTTTTCCAGTAGTTATGTATGGATGTGAGAGTTGGACTATAAAGAAAGCTGAGTGCCAAAAAATTGATGCTTTTAAACTATGGTGTTGGAGAAGACTTGAGAGTTTCTTGGACTGCAAGGAGATCCAGCCAGTCCATCCTAAAGGAACTCAGTCCTGAATATTCATTGGAAAGACTGATGTTGAAGCTAAAACTCCCATACTTTTGGCCACCTGATGCGAAGAACTGACTCATTTGAAAAGATCCTGGTGCTGGGAATGATTGAAGGTGGTAGAAGGGGACGACAGAGGATGAGATGGCTGGGTGGCATCACCGACTCAATGGATATGAGTTTGAATGACTCCGGGAGCTGGTGATGGACAGGGAGGCCTGGCATGCTGCAGTCCATGGGGTCACAAAGAGTCAGACACGACTGAGTGACTGAACTGAACTGAACTGATGGGCTGGATGCCATGATGTTAGTGTTCTGAATGTTGAGTTTTAAGCCAGCTTTTTCACTCTCCTGGTCACTTTTATCAAGAGGCTCTTCTGTTCTTTGGTTTCTGCCATAAGGGTATGCATAATATCTGTATATCTGAGGTTACTGATATTTTTCCCACCAATGTTGATTCCAGCTTGTGCTTCATCCAGCCCGGTATTTCGTATGATGTACTCTGCATGTAAGTTAAATAAGCAGGGTAACAATATACAGCCTTGATGTACTCCTTTCCTGATTTGGAATCAGTCTGTTGTTTCATGTATAACAGACACTTCAAACAAAGCAAAAAGATAGAATAAAAAATTATTTTATCTTTAAGAGGTAGAGTTTTAAATGATTTGTACTTTTGTGTGTGTATGTACATGGATGGGTACTTATATATTTTCTAAAATTTCTAACTTGAACATGTTTGTAGTGTGGAGAAATTATAATTAAAATAATAGGGAAAAAAAACCAGTAAATGCTGTGGCTATATCTTTACCTGCCTGAGAGAAGTAAGCAAGCAGGAATGGCCTTTGCATATTTTTTTTCCTAATTTTTCTACAAATATACAATCTATATTTTAGACTATATTCTGCAATCTATTATAAATCTCTGACACATTATTACCAGAAAAATCAGAGCATACAGTTGCTTTTAGAATTTTCAGAAGGAAATTACATTTACATATAAAATAACATATAACTGACTTTGCTGTTGTATGTCTAAAGCACTTCTTCAGATAAAACCTGGCATACATCATTCAACTTGACAAGATTTTAAAAAATATAACTCTTCATCCTTATTACAGATTACTCTGTGCTCTGGTTAATTTGATCAACATAAACACTTTAATTACATAATTTTTGTTCCCTAATGCCCTTTGGCAATAGAAGCTTCAGTCTAATTCCTTTTTAATAATCAAGCATGACCTGGTTTGTAAGAAATTCTCCAGAAGTACCTGCAGTATTTTTTATTTTCTCTTAGACCCATTAGAACACACTCATTAAGCAAATCATGCCAGTGAAGCACTGTGCCAAAATGTCAGTGGGCCCAATGAGAGATTACAGAATCATAAATCAGTGATGAACAGTAGCTTAACTTTCTCCAAACCACTAAAATATATGGTTCAGAAATGCTTTTAATATGTGAACAAAAATCAAAAGATTCATGGATATTCAAGATGATTATAAGCAACAACATAATTGATGACACTATTAAAATTAGTGTAACAGCATATATTCAGAGTCAAATATATAGCACAACTTATGATTAAACAAATAACATGACCTTATTTTCATCTCAAAGAGAATTTTATATAAAACAATGAATGCTTTAACTCTTCAACATTTTAACAAACAAATCATGATTTCCTTCCAGGCTACAAGAGGTTCAGGAAACTCATGAATAAAAGTCACATAAGCTATTAAAATAACACATTACCAACATTTTCTTTTTGTTAGTTAAAACAGACTATGGGACATTACATCATTTTGTTATATGAAACTTTCTTGGCTCTCTTAGTATGAGAAATCATTTAAATTATCAATTGTGATGTTTAACCTTAAATCCTGATGCGAAAATGGTTTTAACTGATGGTTAAAATGAGTTAGCCACTTTCCCTTTAAGAGGACCATGAAGGGTCACTGGTTACTCCTTTAACTGTCTTCTTTGAGCTTTAAGATTCATTACTGCCAGAAGACACGTCTCACCAAGGAGGCATTCCTGAAACAATGATTGATATTTAATTAAAGAACAGACCTTGGGTCCATGTTGCTTTGGTAGAATGGATTCAGCACTATGATCTGGTCAGAGCTCTCACAGTGACCTCAAAGATCATTAAAAAAAAAAAAAAAGACAGCTAATCTCCACAATAGATATGTGATAACAGATAAAGGATAATGAAAAAGCCCAGAGAAACAATCTACTTCCTCCTCTGTCTATGCTCATAACAAACAGTTCAGTAACTGAGCAAAGACAAAAGTATTTGGTGGAGCAGTAAAGAGAACACAAGGCACTCCTACAACTACAGGGTACTTAATGTAAGATAATCTGATCTGGGGCAGGGCTTCCTGGTGGCTCAGATGGTAAAGAATCTGCTTGCAATGCAGGAGACCCAGGTTCAATCCCTGGGTCAGGAAGATCCCCTGGAGAAGGGAATGGCAACCCACTACATTATTCTTGCCTGGAGAATTCCATGGATAGAGGAGCCTATTGGGCCACAGTCACAGGCCTGCAGAGTCAGATGCAACTGAGCAACTAACACTTTCATTTTCACTGTCTTTGATGATCTCAGGAAACTCACTGACCACATCACCAACTCAATGGACATGAGTTTGAGTAAACTCTGGGAGATAGTGATGGACAGGTAAGCCTGGCGTGCTGCAGTCTATGAGGTCTGAAAGAGTCGGACACAACTTAGCGACTGAACAACAACAACAAAGCTAGAGAAAAAATAAGTTCTTCTGATTTCAGGAAATTGCCAAAATGAATGCCGGATCCTCTTCAAAACAATCTCACTTTGTGTGTGTATGTGTTTTTGAAAAGCTGGCAGAACTGCTATCCATTTTTTTCAATGATTTTATTACAGAAAAATCCTATTCTTCAAACTAATTTGTTATTGTGTGAAGGAAATGTATTATGGTATTTGTGTTTCAAGTGTTTATCAATACAACAATAAAAAAAAAAGAACTTGGGAAAGTATACTGGAGAGATGATTAGGAGGCTATTATACCTGTGCATACGAAAGAGATCAGTAATCCATAACAGAGATGAAAAGTTACATTTTTTAAAAGCTTGTCAAGTTGAGTGAAGTATAATGGGTTTTCTCTGAAGCAGTTTTTTGGACACAGAACATCAAAGTAAGTTATATGTTGTTGTTCAGTCACACAGTCACGTCCAGCTCTGCGATCCCATGGATCAACAAATTTAGTTTAAATTTGTTGGCAGCAGAGATAGAAAGAGCGGGATGTGTTCAAGAGATTCTTAGGTCAAATTAACAGGACTTAGTAATTATGTAATTATTTGTTAGTAATTCATTGGAAGAACGGTCCCCAGATTTTTGACATACAAGACAAGGTGCATTGTGTTTACTGAGATGAGGCATCTTCCTCTTCAAGAAGCCACATGAAGAGGAAGACGGGCAAAGTGAGATAGTAAAGTTCAGATACTAAGTAAGAAGTTAAAAAGTGGACCTAGTGCTGAGATGAGAGGAAAAACTGAAAACGCAACTCTGGGAGACAGATCAGAACAAAGGCAAGTCCTTTTAAATATTTGCCCAAATGATTGTTAGTTTAAAAATAAACACACACATACACTTGCACAAGCAACATAAACCACAAATATTTTTAAGCTGAATGTTTTATAACACATAGTAGAATTTTAAATTTTATACCAACATCCTTTCTTTATAATTATTAAACTATATTTTAATATGTATAAAAATTCTTAAAGTTGCCCTGATTCTAAAGGTTATTTAAAAGAACTGTGTGTTATCTATACGAAATCTTCCAATCAATGAATGAGGTCCATATATTTACTGCCTTGTTTTTAGCATTGTTCCTATACAAGTTGAAAGTGAAAGCTTTAGTCCAACTCTTTGTGACCTCAGGGACTGTAGCCCTCTGTCCATGGGATTCTCCAGGCAAGAATACTGGAGTGGGTTGCCATTCTGTTCTCTGGGGGATATACGCGACCCAGGGATTGAACCCAGATCTCCTGTGTTGCAAGAAGATTCTTTACCATCTGAGCCACCAGGGAATCCTACACAAGTTAAGTCTACATAAAATTTCCAGTATCCCTTCTGTCTCGGAAATTATGTAATCCTATGCAAAGCATACTCAGAATCCTCCTTAAAAAAAAAAAAAAATCCCCATTATCAGAATCTTTTTACACCATAACCTTTTAACAGTAAGTGACATCACCCTTAAGGCAGAAAGCAAAAAGAAACTAAAGATCCTCTTGATGAAGGTGAAAGAGGAGAGTGAAAAAGCTGGCTTAAAACTCAACATTCAAAAAACAAAGATCATGGCATTTGGTCCCATCACTTCATGGCAAATAGATGGGGAAACAATGGAAACAGTGACAGACTTTATTTTCTTGGGCTCCAAAATCACTGCAGATGGTGACTGCAGCCATGAAATTAAAAGACACTTGCTCCTTGGAAGAAGAGCTATGATCAACCTAGACAGCATATTAAAAAGCAGAGACATCACTTTTGTCAACAAAGGTCATATAGTCAAAGCCATGGTTTTTTCATTAGTCATGTATGGATGTGAGAGTTGGACTGTAAAGAAAGCTGAGCGCCGAAGACTTGATGCTTTTGAACTGTGGTGTTGGAGAAGACTCTTGAGAGTCCCTTGGACTGCAAGGAGATCCAACCAGTCCATCCTAAAGGAAATAAATCCTGAATATTCATTGGAAGGAATGATGCTGAAGCCGAAGCTCCAATATTTTGGCCACCTGATGCAAAGAAATGACTCATTGGAAAAGACCCTGATACTGGGAGAGATTGAAGGCAGGAGGAGAAGGGAACAACAGAGGATCAGATGGTTGGCTGGCATCACTGACTCAATGGACATGAGTTTGAGCAAGCTCCAGGAGATGGTGAAGGACAGGGAAGCCTGGCATGCTGCAGTCAATGGAGGCGCAATGAGTAGGACACTACTAAGTGACTGAACAACAACAGTATGACTTTATTGTAAGGCAAAAATATTGGAGCCATGAAATAAAGATACTTTGGAATTCACCCAAGCCTAGTAATATCCCTTAAAACCACCATTCAAGCAAGTCTCATGAGAAAGACCTTGGCATAAGTTGAATTTATATCTAAACGCCCTAATTAGACCACTGTTGAAGCCATAATCATTAGTTTTCCTATTGTGCCTGGCTGCTAAAATAGTTTTTCTCACTGTGTACAATAAATGAGCAGCAACATCAAATTATAACATTTGCAAACTGGAAGGCACCTTTGAGATTAGCTATTTCAACCTCTTCAATTTACACATGAAAAAGAGGAGGTTCAGTGAGGTTAAGTGAATTGCTTAGAAACAACGTGCAAAATCAAAATTTGTTACTGATATTGAAGGGTATTGCATGAGTTAAAAGGTTTTGAAATGTTGCAAAATAGCTCCTCTAATCAAAAACATAAAATCAGTTGTAGAAAATAAAAGAAATAGGAGTATTAAACTCATTGGATTTAAGTGTGAGCACCTAGATTACAGTGTTTTCTGACACTATTGTATCAATCATTTTTAAGTATTTTTTCACATAGTTCACTTATGATAACAAAGTGAATAGTCATTAAACTGTGAGTTCGATCCCTGGGTCAGGAAGATACACCAGAGTAGGAAATGGCAACCTGCTCCAGTATTCTTGCCTGGAGAATCCCATGGAAAGAAGAGACTGGTCCCCAAGAGTCAGACATGACTAAAGTGACTTAGCACACAGGCTTGCAGGAATTTTCAATCATCTGTTATGAGAACATTTCCTGATTTATTAAAAAAATAATAAGCTGATCGTTCTCAACAAAATATTTGCTGACTTTGTAGTTCAAAATTAAATTCTCAAAAAGGACATACACATATAAAGAAAGTGCTCCTTATTTTATATTGCCCTGTCTTAAATGAGGCAGGAATGGACCAGACCATTGTTGATCCAAAGAGAAAGATGAGTCAAACAGAACTTAATGGACCTTGGTTGAGACACAGGAAGGGCTTAAGACAAAAGAATCATCAGTTCACTTCAGTTCAGTCCCTCAGTCATGTCCGACTTTTTGCGACCCCATGGACTGCAGCACGCCAGGCCTCTCTCCATCACCAACTCCCGGAGTTTACATAAACTCATGTCCATGGAGTCAGTGATGCCATCCAACCATCTCATTGTCTGTCGTCCCCTTCTCCTCCTGCCAACAATCTTTCCCAGCATCAGGGTCTTTTCAAATGAGTCAGTTCTTTGCATCAGGTGGCCAAAGTATTGGAGTTTCAGCTTCAGCATGAGTCCTTCCAGTGAATATTCAGGACTGATTTCCTTTAGGATGGACTGGTTGGATCTCCTTGCTGTCCAGGAACTCTCAAGAGTTTGCTCCAACACCACAGTTCAAAAGCATCTATTCTTTAGCACTCAGTTTTCTTTATAGTCCAACTCTCACATCCATACATAACTACTGGAAAAACTTTGACTAAATGGAACTTTGTTGGCAAAGAGATGTCTCTATTTTTTAATATGCTGTCTAGGTTGGTCATAACTTTTCTTCCAAGGAGGCAGCATCTTTTAACTTCATGCAGTCACCATCTGCAGTGATTTTGGAACCCCCAAAAATAAAGTCTCTCTCTGTTTCCCCATCTATTTGACATGGAGTGTTGGGACCAGATGCCATACTCTTAGTTTTCTGAATGATGAGTTTTAAGCCAGCTTTTTCACTCTCCTCTTTCACCTTCATCAAGAAGTTCTCCTTTAGTTCTTCTTTGCTTTCTGCCATAAGGGTGGTGTCATCTGCATATCTGAGGTTATTGATATTTCTCCCAGCTATCTTGATTCCAGCTTGTGCTTCATCCAGTTTAGCATTTCACTGATGTACTCTGCATAGAAGTTAAATAAGTAGGATGACAATACACAGCCTTGACCTACTCCTTCCCGATTTGGAACCAGTCTGTTGTTCCATGTCCAGTTCTAACTGTTGCTTCCTGACCTGCATACAGATTTCTCAGGAGGCAGGTCGGGTGGTCTGGTATTCCCATCTCTTTAAGAATTTTCCACAATTCATTGTGATCTGCACAGTCAAAGGCTTTGGTGTAGTCAATAAAGCAGAAGTAGATATTTTCCTGGAACTCTCTTGCTTTTTTGATGATCCAACAGATATTGGCAATTGGCTGTCTGGTTCCTCTGCCTTTTCCAAATCAAGCATGAACATCTGGAAGTTCACGGTTCGCATACTGTTGAAGCCTGGCTTGGAGAATTTTGAGCATTACTTTGCTAGCGTGTGAGATGAGTGTAAAGAATCATCAGATTGGTGCAGAATGGTACTGAGCAAGATTTTCTCAAAAGATAAAGTGAAAGATCCAATACTGGAAGAAATATGAGAAATAAGCAAGATGCAAATTCTTTTTAAAAAGATGAGGAAACTGAGGGCCAGAGGAAAAGAGTGACTTACTTGGGTTTTTGTACTAGTCAAGGGAATAAGTCAGGGTTAGAGGCCAGGTCTCCTGGGATATAATAGAATGTATCACTTGACTTTACCACTCTGTGGAGACCAGTTTTCTGCAGACTATCACACGTGTGGAGAATTCAGGGATACAAGCTGGGCTATAATCTGAGAGTGCCCCTGGGTTCTCAAGAGTATCTTGTTACCTCTGGTCTTCCACACACCAGATGCTCAGAGGCTAGCACCTTGTAGTCTTTGGATTCCATAAATAAGTCATTTCTTCCTCATGCAGTCTTCTCTTCCTTTGTTGATGATTGAGAGAGATTCCATAGCACATAAACAGTGGTAGTAAAACTATCCCCAAAGACAATGCTTGTTAACTCTGCTCACAAAGTACCTGACATTCTAAGAAATGTGATTCTCAATAATGTAATCAATATCTTTGCTTCTGCCCAGGATCATTCCTCACAGGACTCTACTCAGTTCTTCCTACTCTCCCAAAGCCATCCTTCTGTCTTTTTAAAATGGTGACCCTTTGAACACAGAACTAGATGAGGACAAAAAGGTACCAGAAAAACTCTAATTTTTCATTCATTCCCTTATAGGCCTGGGATTTATCAAGGCCATTGTCAAAATCTTGATTATTGAATTTTCCTTCAGTTATAGAGCTTTAGTTGATGAATCTTGCCTTCTTCACTAAGAAGCATTATCATCTACTAGCCATTTGCCTTAAGCTTCCTTCATAGACCTAGTTAATCATTACTGCTGATTGTAAAACTCTGGCTCATATTATTTTGGCAAACCCACCCACTGAAATGACAGGACAAATTTAACTTGGATTCTGGGATAGTGTTGCAGGCTCTGGGATGTGTCAGATGTAATTTAAAAATTAAGAACAGAGCCAGAAAGCCAATGATAATACAAAAGGGGCTAAACTCAGCATCAGGTTTATAGGAGATTGCAAAGAATTTGGCAAAAGACTCAGCAAGGGACCAGGAACATATCAAGGAGTGGTGTTTAAACAACACTAATTTGAAAGTGGTCGACAAATTTAGGTCCCTACCCATAGTCTTCTACTGAATTGGAAGCCTTTATTTACCAGATACTCAAGCTGCTTTCTTTGTTCAAATTCTCTCAGAATCGTGGGGATTGGGAAGAAGGTGATCCCATGTAAACCAAATCCCAGAGTCAGAATCAGGACAGAGGTCCCTTGGCTGCAGCTGTCTTACTCCCCTTTCCCTTCTGGGCATTGAGGCTGCTGGCCATTCTTTCTGGTATCACCACTATGGGAACATTTGGCTTCTGCTGCCCCTAGGAACTTAATGCTTTTATCAGTAGTTTTTTGGTTTCCAGATCTTTTCATCTCATGTTCATCTCAAACCAGTAAAGAAACATTCTCCTTTTCTAGTGTCCAGCCATTAGCAAATGTATCCCCCCAAATAGCAGAAGCTATCCTGTTAATCTAGCACTTTACAGTTTTCCAGAAGTTGCCCTTGAATATTCATTGGAGGGACTGATACCGAAGCTCCAATACTTTGGCTACCTGATGCAAAGAGCCAATTCAGTGGGAAAAAAAACCCTGATGTTGGGAAGACTGAGGGCAGGAGGATAAGTGGGCAAACAGAGAATGATATGGTTGGATGGCATCACCGACTCAATGGACATAAGTTTGAGCAAACTTTAGGAGAAAAGTGAAGGACAGGGTAGCCTGGCATGCTGCAGTCCATGGGGTCACAAAGAGCCAGACACAGCTTAGCCACTGAACAACATGTTGTCTGGGGACTAAGAAGGGCTGTGGCCAAGTGTATTCATCTCACTGTACCAGGAATTGATACCATTCCTGATCACTCTCCTCCCTACTTGCACACTCACCAACTTCCAACTAAGTCTGATGCCCCCTGCCAACTCCTAACATCCTCATGGTGACCTTTTACTCTTAGAAACTTCTTTGTCCCATCATTGTGGCATTATTCAGGAGATACTGAATTTGCCAAACATGGCAGCGTATATGAACCTCCAATACGGACAGACTGAATGCTTACATTGCTAGGAGTACCACGGGCCCAGGTGGGCTGTGTAGCAGCCATCATGGAGATGGCCTTTGAGGTTTTCACTCTGAGTGCTTTGTGCTCTGATGCCAGCTCTATGTGTACATACACTATGTTTTTACTGAACTTTTATAAGTTCATCTTTCTATCAAGTGAATGCTTGATTAGAGGGTCCTAGATTACTTAAGATAATGGAACCAAGAATGAGGCTAAATCAAAATTGAAAATCACTCATATTGTGTTTGCTTATTTTATTTGTACTTAAAAGTAGTCATGAACAGAGTTATTCTTGTAAATTATATTACTTCAAAATTGTGGTGCTACTGTCAAGCCTCATTGAATTTTTATCATTTTCCACCCTGCTTCTCTGTGGGATTATCTCTTTTTCTCTCTACAATACTGATTAAGAGGATCAATTTTACAATTGAGGAAAAGCATCAGACTAAATAGAACTTTGTTCAACTGTTCTTACACTAAAGCTCACTGTCTTTTTGCCCGTACTTTCCCAGGCTGAAAGAGCTAATTAAACATTCTAGGAGAAAACAGCTTCCCCTCATTACCAGCTGGCCTGTGGGCTGCATTTAGTGAAAACTATAAACAGGGGTGTCAATGATGTTAATGAACTTGAAGCAGAAAAAATGACCAAATAAACCAGGATTATTTGTGGATAGACAATCACAAGGCTGTCTGATCAGGGTTTAGTGTCCTTTTGTTGTTGTTATTGTTCCCATAAAAATAAAGGTTGGTTTTGGTATTTCACTTTTGTATAAAAATTTCATAAAACTGGAGATATTTCAAAAGTCTCAACTCGAATGTGATTTTAAAACTGACAAGTAAGCCAGAAAGAAAAACACCAATACAGTATACTAACACATATATATGGAATTTAGAAAGATGGTAACAATAACCCTGTGTACGAGACAGCAAAAGAGACACTGATGTATAGATCAGTCTTATGGACTCTGTGGGAGAGGGAGAGGCTAAATCAAAATGGAACATCATTCATATTGTGTTTGGGGGAGATTTGGGACAATGGCATTGAAACATGTATAATATCATGTATGAAACGAGTCGCCAGTCCAGGTTCGATGCACAATACGGGATGCTTGGGGCTGGTGCACTGGGATGACCCAGACGGATGGTATGGGGAGGGAGGAGGGTTCAGGATGGGGAACACAGGTATACCTGTGGTGGATTCATTTCGATATTTGGCAAAACTAATACAATATTGTAAAGTTTAAAAAATAAAATAAAATTAAAAATAAATAAATAAATAAAACTGACATGTATACACTGCTCTATTTAAAATAGATAACCAACAAGGACCTACAATTTAACACAGGGAACTCTGCTCAAGACTCTATTATAACCTAAATGGGAAAAGAATTTGAAAAAGGATAGATACATATGCATAATTAAATCACTTTGTTGTATATCTGAAACTAACACATCATTAATCAAATATACTTCAATTTAAAAATGAAGAATCCATAAAATCTGCTTCAGAAAAATAAAAACAACAAAACCAAAAGTCTCAACTCATAATAATAAAATAATAAAAAATTTTCTGCACAGTTCCATTGTCTTGAGAACTCTGATTAGAACAAAATGGTAAAACATTATGGTAAAACAAAATGAATAAATATAATATTACTAGTTGGTGTTATACTCATGTAATTTTTCCAAATAACGCTGCAGCTGGTTTTGGATATCTATCAATATCCAAATATTGGACAGTTCATATTATCATCACACCACAGAGAAAATTTTAGATTTTCCATCTATAGCAAACTATTGCATTATCATAAAACAATGTTTTCAAATGATGATCCAGTATTCCTCCTCATGATGTAAAGAGCCTCAAATAAAGCACAAATAGTATAAATTGTGAAGGAATAAAAATAGGAATAGACCTGTGATCTAAAAGCTGTTTATATGTAATAGGGTGGATTATGTTACATGTGTTATAACAACTTCATCTTCCCCCACTGGTTATGAGGCTGTAATTTTTAATTTCTGCAAGTACCTGATAACCTTTCATGCAGCTAAAGGATATTGTGTAAAGATATGAGTCACTACTGAGTAACTGTCATTGTATCTGTAAATGCTACTCCTTCACAATCCTTGCTATTACTGCTTTGTCACTACTATCTTCCTCATTCCCAGGTTCATATACAAGACACATATTTCAAAATTTAAATTAAATCTGTGTTGAAAACTTTGAGGGGTTATGAATACCATTCATGGTTGTTGAAAACACAAAAAACAACAGAATATTGGGTAAAATCACAAATTCTTTTTATGTGGTCATCTTTTAAAAAATAATTCTTTCATTTGAAGCAAGATTTCAACAATTACAAATTGCAGTCTTGGGATCACTATGAGCACGTGGCTATGCCCCCTGGACCTGGACATTTTGACTTGGCTAGGCGTTTATCATGACCAGGGGATTATGGTTTTATTGTAGTTTCTTTGTAAACTCACATCACAAAGGTGGTTCTTGACATTTACACAATAGATACTTTTGTGTATTATAAATCCATGCCCTAAACCACCTTTCATAGGCCAAATTCAGAATTTCCCACTAGAAGTGATTGTGAGTGATTTAGAGAAACCCATGGAGATTTGGAAAGGGAAGGGAGGTCAGCCTTCATGATGTGACTGTGGCATTTGTAGACTATTTTTTTGTAGCAGCACCAGCTAAGCCAAGCAATGCAAATGCTTTCTGACCGTGTTCACCACAGGACAGTACAGGCTTCTCTATCCCACCCCTCTCTTCCATACTGAGGAGTTTTATGCAGATTCCTAGCACTAGAGGACATCTTTAACTTACCAGTTAATTCATTTTATCATGCACAACTAAAATTACCCCTTACCCCACTGAATCTCCCCTTTCCTTCCAAACCCTTTTTGCCTCCTCAGTCCTAATTCTACTCTAGGCTATGAGAGTGGCAATAAGAAGAGGAAGCACCTGTGGAAGGCAGCTGGCGAGTCTCCTCACCCCGGGGTCTGTGAACAAGTGTGGGCTATCTCCCTACTTCCTTCTGTCTTAGCCATGCTCCAGAACACTGTGAACATCCACTCTAGATTTAAAGGCTGAAGGCCACTCAACATTCAGATCAAGGCTCTATGGAAGAGATCAGACAGAGGCAGGAGACCTATGAGGGAGGTTCAGACTGATGTCTGATTTCTAGGAGGGAGCTGGCAGGATTCCATTCTGCTGCTGCTTCCCCTTGTCCTGCAAGGTTCATACCCACCCACTGGAATGCCTGCAGGGATGGTATTTAACAAAATAGTGCTAATTTTTAGCTTTCCAAAAATGGAACACTACACACACATCACTAAAATAATCATGTATTTTGTTTGTTTTTCAAACATTCAATTTCTCAAATATATCTGTCAAGCATATGTTATATACTAAACTACGTTGTTGTTCAGTCACTAAGTCGTGACCAACTCTTTGCAACCCCATGGACTACAGCACGCCAGGCTACACTGTCCTTCACTATCTCCTGGAGTTTGCTCAAACTCCTGTCCATGGAGTTGGTGATGCTGTCCAACCATCTCATCCTCTGCCACCCCCTTCTCCTCCTGCCCTCAATCTTTCTCAGCATTAGGGTCTTTCCAATGAGTCAGCACTTTGCATCACGTGGTCAAAGTATCGGAGTTTCAGCTTCAGCCTCAGTTCTTCCAATGAATACTCAGGATTGAGTTCCTCTAGGATTGACTGGTTTGATCTCCATGCAGTCCAAGGGACTCTCAAAAGTCTTCTCCAGCACCACAGTTCAAAAGCATCAATTCTATGGTACTCAGCCTTCTTTATGGTCCAATTCTTACATCCATATATGACTACTGGAAAAACCGTAACTTGAACTATATGGACCTTTGTTGGCTCAGTGAAGTCTCTGCTTTTTAACACACTGTGTAGGTTTGTCCTTTCTTTCCAAGGAGCATCTTTTAATTTCATGGCTACAGTCCCCATCTTCAGTGATTTTGGAGCCCAAGAAAATAAAGTCTGTCACTGTTTCCCCAACTGTCTGCCAAGAAGTAGGGACAGTTGCCAGATGGGACCAGATGCCATGATCTTAGTTTTTTGAATGTTGAGTTTTAAACTAACTTTTTCACTGTCCTCTTTCACTTTTGTCAAGAGGCTCTTTAGCTCTTGAATCCTTCCAATGAAATTCAAGGTTTTAGGATGGACTGGTTTGATCTCCTTGCAGTCCAAGGGACTCTCAAGAGTCTTCTCCAATGCCACAGTTCAAAAGCCTCAATTCTTTAGAGCATTCAGCATTCTTTATGGTCCAACTCTCACATCCATACATGACTACTGGGAAAAGCCATAGCTTTGACTATACAGACCTTTGCCAGTAGAGTGATGTCTCTGCTTTTAAAAACACTGCCTAGGCTTTTCATAGCTTTTCTTTCAAGGAGCAAGTTTGTCATAGCTTTTCTTGGGAGAAAAGCTATGATAAGCCTAGACATTAAGTCCATAATAAAGTATCTATCCTGCAAAAGATATCACCAATTAAGAATCTATATGCCCACCTTAGAGTTCTTAAATTAGCTTGGAACTAAAAGAAAAGGTCATGGCTGTACCATTAAAGGAAATAGGAAAAAGGAGTCATTACTTGTCCTTCCATACAACATTTGGGATAGAGCTTTCATTACGACTTAAAATGATACTAAGTTCAGAAAAGTGATGAAAAATTATTAGAGGATCTTAAAAACTTACCTTTAAAGCTTAACATAACAAACTATACTTCCTGAACAAAACTTGGATCAGTTTCTTGACCTTGCCAAGACATAAGGATCAACCATTTTGAGGAATGAAATATTCAATAAATGCCAGTCTGTCAATTAAACAAGAGAACTAGATCTTTGTTTTGTCTTTTAGAACTATTTTGCTAAACTTTTTGGTGAATAGGCCTTTTTCAGTTTATAGGTTTTTATAATGACTCACTACCTAAAAATTCAGATTCTTCATATAATTGTTCATAGAGGAAAATTTAATAGATATTTTTCCATCTTTCTAGATTTCTAAAACCTATGAGAAAGGCTAAAGCCACAGCACTATTGTTGTCTCTGGGACAAATCAGGATGGAGAAAGTATTGTAGATGAGTGCTTATCATCTAATACAGTTGATGAAACTTATCACTGACTGTTCACAGTAAGCGATTTCACAAGCATTACTTCCATGTAGATACACAGGTACAATTAGTACTCCCGTTTTCAGATGATGCAGTGGAAACCAGATTGAAATTTAGGAGCAAATAAGTGACAGAGCAAGTAAGTCAGCAAAAGCTTCAGCCTACAAGCCTGGGTTTCTTCTCACTGTATCCTATTTTTACTATATTCTTCAAAATGAATTAAAATCACCAGATCTGTTGAAATTTGCCAGTGAATGTATTTTATACATTATCAAGTCATTATTCCCTATGGTATAAATTATTCATTCAAAGAGAGAAAGATCAGGAAAGAAAAATAACATTCGCTGGTGACTCATTATTTACTAGGTGGGACATTTTTATGATTGTCACAGATATTCTAACAAGCTAACAAGCACAATAAAATTCATTCCTGTCCCACATTAAAATAATTTTAGCTGGGAAAAAAAAGACATAATTACTATTATCATTTTGCTTTTGAAATTATTGGCTACAAGTCTCTCATCTAATTAGGATAAGCTCTGATTTCTCAGCAATCATTTTGTAGAAAATCTAGTCTACAGATTATTTTCAAATATGACATTTTTATGAACACTAAATTTAACAACTCATGAAGTTGACAATAACGTTATGCTTCATAGACATTTAATAAAACATGTATTCATTTAGATTTTGCCTTTTTATCATAATCTCCAGAGAATTTTCTTTCTTGGTTTCAAGCCTATTTTTTGCAGACCACTGAAAAACCTGTAGCCCCCTAATGCTATGTTCTGGTGCCTGATAAATAAAGTGACCTGGGGCACTATGCCAGGCAGTTTGCAGACCTTACCTCATAAGATTATCTGTCCAGTAAAAAAAAAAAAAAAAGCACTCTGAGCTACAGATAATAGTTTGCTGCAGCAAAACCCCAGAAAATCTATAAGGAGGATGATCTCCTAGGAATTCCTACCACACCAGCAATTTTAGTGTTTTCTATTTAAATAACAATCAAGTTCGGGGGGAGGGGAAGGGGACTGCAGTGAAAATAGAATATTGGAGATACAGGGATATAATCATTTTTTTCCTTTATAAATGTTACTAGAAATGTTAATCATTTATGGACTTTATTTCATTAAAATATATCAATGTCATTTCATTAGTTGTGACACATATACTAATGTATGATCTTAACAACAGGTAAGAAGCATGTGAGGTAAACCAGAACTCTCTGTATTATCTTTGCAATTTTTCACTAGCCTAAAATGATTCTAAATATTTATTTTTATAAATAGAATCATGAACAAAAGTTTTTAAACAGAAAAAATATAGCTCTAATATTTTCTTTGTACCCTTTCCCTTTCATTCCTTCCCCTTCATGGATATTTCAGTCATAAAGCCACTGGATGGGGAAGTGCTAACTGCCTACGTAGAGGATGAAGTTCAAGTGTGGTGATTAAGTAATCACACAGAGAGAAGGCACCAGACATCCTGCTGTTAAAGAGTTACAAATGTGGAAAGAAAGAAAATTAGAACACCATGCTGTGGCAATGAATTAGAATTGGAGGTTTCAGCATGAACAATGGTTTTCAATATATGCATAGAAATATCAATGTAAGTGTGTGTATGCGCCCTGTTCACTGAGAATGACCTGGGTTCAATTTCACTTCAATAACAACTCGTAGACCTAAAGCCCCAATATTAATTTCAAAACATCATTCTTAACTAGAAGAAACTAGGGCCCTTTAGAGTATTAACTGGGTAGTAACTGGTTCTTATTTTTGGAGGGGAACTTGATAATATGATTCTAAATCCTTAAAGAACATATAATCATTTCTCCAGATATTTCACATATGTAAGTATCTTAATGAAATTATGATATGAATTAACAAAAATGAAATCTGTCCATTGGCATGAGTCAAAGAGGTATACTTAGTTTTGCTTATTTTAACAAAGAGGTAGACAAAATGCTCAAGAGTTGAGGTTTGGTTAGTAAGGGCCTATATAGCCATTAAACATTTTATTAACACATTGTATGCTTTTATATACTTTTACACAGGTTTTTAAAATATATTTTTATGTACTTTTGTACTTATTTATGTTTTATTAACTCTAAAAGGCATTCATAATATATTGCTGAGTGGTGAAAACAAAGTAGAAAGCCATATAATAACAACATGGTATGGAAAGTGTGTGTGTGTGTCAGATCAGTGATCCTTATTGTGTAAACTCACTATATGTGAAACTAAATAAAGCTGAGTGCCGAAGAATTGATGCTTTTGAACTGTGGTGTTGGAGAAGACTTTTGAGAGTCTCTTGGACTGCAAGGAGATCCAACCAGTCCATTCTAAAGGAGATCAGTCCTGGGTGTTGTTTGGAAGGAATGATGCTAAAGCTGAAACTCAAGTACTTTGGCCACCTCATGCGAAGAATTGACTCATTGGAAAAGACTTTGATGGTGGAAGGGATTGAGGGCAGGAGGAGAAGGGGACGACAGAGGATGAGATGGCTAGATGGCATCACTGACTCGATGGACATGAGTCTGAGTGAACTCCGGGAGTTGGTGATGGATAGGGAGGCCTGGCGTGCTGCAGTTCATGGGGTCGCAAAGAGTCCGACATGACTAACCAACTGAACTGAACTGAACTGAACCATACCTACACACAACTGCAATTAGAAAAAGATAATCACAGAATATGCACAATTGTTAATTTCTTAAATTATGATGTTCAGGTAAATATCATTTTCCTTTTCTTTGTTTTCCACATTTTCTATAAGAAATGTATACAACCTGGTTATATAAAATAATAAAGAAGTGGAAGCCTTGCCAGAATGCATGTGAGCCATTTCTCAAGTTGATTCATCCTACTTAGCCTTGATCTCCGAGACTCCGGGCTAATCACCATTATTGAAAATGGCAACCTTCTGCTAGCAGAGAAAGCAACGAAGCTGAGAGGCTGAAAACACCTGGGCAGGAGGCATTCACTCTAATGGAAAGTGTTGACTGCTCTCTCTTCACAATCTGATAAGGGACAAGACAAATCAATGTTGTCAATAAAAAGTGTTTCTGTGTCCTTGAGAGAAGACTTTATGCATAGAAAAGATCATTCCTAGGTTTCCTTTAGTTTTAAAGCTTAAAGTTAAATCTATTCAAGGTGCAAATCTAAAAGCCTAACTCACCTTTAAGTTTTTAGATCAATTTACAAATTATTAGTGTAAAATATTTTAATAGTAACTTAAAAGATTTTGATTGATCACTTGTCTAATTTTTAAAAATAATTATTTTAAAAGTAATCCCTTTAAAAATTGTCTGTCTGATAAACTGAATAGGTTAGATAGGTAGATAAACAGATGGATAGATATAGATACCTATGAAATCTTAAAGGATTCCCAGGTGGCACAGTGGTAAAGAATCTGCTTGCTAATACAGGAGACACAAGAGACGTGAATTCCATCCCTGGGTTGAGAAGATACCCTGGAGTAGGAAATGGCAACTCACTCCAGTATTCCTGCCAGAAAATCCCATGGACAGAGGAACCTGGCAGGATACAGTCTATGGGGTCACAAAGAGTTGGACATGACTGAGCATGAGCATGCACACAAGATAAAATCTTGAATGATCCAACACTATATGTAACTTGGTAAGATTTCAACTTAAAATGAGTCAATCTAAAAATTTAAATCATTTACACTATTACACATTTTAAGACAGAATCATTTTAAGATGTTACATGGTAGGGCAAATTCTCTTATACACTAGAAATTCTTAAATACCACATACACACAGATCTCTTCTTTACACAAAAATATTGCTGCAAAACATTTAACTATTTTAAATATTTCTACTGTAAATTATAAATCTTCCAAGGTTAAAAACTCTTTATCCATGAAGGAATGAATATCACTAAAAATAGTTTTGAGGTTACCTTTTCAATCAATTGAAACTGTATGTTGGTTGGAGATTTCAATCAAGCTGGATTTGGTCAGTGCCATTAAGGGTCACCTTGAGCCCTATTCATGGTCTATTGAAGTCAAGTGAAGGTCGCTCAGTCGTGTCCGACTCTTTGCAACCCCAGGGACTATACAGCCCGGGAATTCTCCAGGCCAGAATACTGGATTGGGTAGCCTTTCCCTTCTCCAGGGGAATCTTCCCAACCCAGGGATCAAACCCAGGTCTCCAGCACTGCAGGTGGATTCTTTACCAAATGAGCCACAACCCAGGGAAGCATGGTCTATTACAGGGATTTAATGAGGGTTGAGTTCAAGAGCCTTGAAAGTGACATAGCACATGTTATAGATTTACTTATACCCTTCCCGAATTTTTAAGTTAGATTAACTTTCATCCCGTTAACTAGGATATTTAATTGAATCCAACAATGTGAGTCACTGCTTTTCAGTTCTGAATTATTTTCAGATTCTTTCCATTAGGACTACAATTCCTACACTTGCATATATTCCATAACATTTGACTAAAAGTTAGATCTCTCACACCAAGCAGTCATAATGCATAAAGTTTTTCTCCTGATGAACATGTATGTATGCACATACATGTATTTTGTAGAGAAAGCAGGAGTGAGAAAATGGTTAAATTTCTGGTAAACTGGTCAGTTTAGGGGCAAAGAAATTTTGCTGTTTTTTGCTATCTTATTTTCTAACCCAGGCAAGTTGATAATATAATGTTTAACTGACAAAGCTTAGGAAGTAAGTTCTACTTCTTAAAAATTTATTATTTATTTCTAAAGAATCGGATCACTTCTCCAGCCTACTTTTTTGGAAAAGAGAGTTTAAAGTGCAAGCTCAATTGCTTGGCCCACAATGCGGTGTCACATGGGCATAGGAGGTCAGCTGCATCAGAGCCACCACGCTACCACTCACCCTAGAGCTCCCACTGACAGCGGAGTCCCAACACCTGCAAAACCTAGCAGCTTAGTGAAGTTATTTTCATTTCAGCTATAGGAACGCCACTGACTAAAGAATTTAAAAGTGAAGGAGGAAAAAATGCTGCCTCCTCATATTTAGAATACCTTGTTTATACTCTCCTGAAGGCAGAAAGGTACAACAGACTTAGTTGTGCTCAAGAAGTTATTCAAGAAACAATTATTTACTGATTCTCAATGCCAAAAGAATGTCAGAAAGTAAAAAAAGCAGTCCATGATCTTGCAGAAGAGTTACAGCTGGAAATCCTTATATAGTTCTCACCAATCTAAAAAGAGCTCCCATTTTATCTGTGTCATGAATAAAAAGACATTGGCATCCAGCACCAGGATTATCATCTGCCTACTCGGAAAAATGATTAATTTAAGATAAATAGATGCTGGCTTCAAACACCCTGATTGTATTTCCCAGATACTGCTGTAGCAACACTCTCTCCACTCAGATGTTATCTAGTATTCAGAGGATGGCTCTTTCCTACTCACAAAACACAGAGCATTCAAGATTTAATCTAGCTCCCTGTACGATGTGGTTGAATTTTTTTTTTTCCACTTTACCATCACCCCTACCAATACAAATCTCTTTTTTAACTTTTCATAGCATAAACTTTTTTTTCCCTTTCCATTTCATTATAGAAAAATAGCTTAACTATAAAGGATGATAGTAAAAGTATGCCACTCAAAACAAATAAGTAGAAAATAGCAATCACAATCTGATTATTTAATTTTAAAATTTTGCAGAGCATGAGTATGCTCTAGTTAACCCTGAAAAGATTTTTATTCTAAAGATCCTCTTTTTAAAAGTACACCTTATAAGTATAAAGTTGTCTTCATTCCAAAAGGCTACTACATTTTTAAATTTCTTTAATTCAGTTTGTTAAAGGCAGAGGATATGTACTACCAGTATTTTTTTTTTTACAATAAAAACATGACCTAGAACAATTTTCCTCTTTTTATGAGACATAGATCTTAGAGAATGACCTTATAAAAAATCTAAGGCTATTCTGATCCTAAAATATATCACTGAAAGCAAATTCTAACAACTAAGGATGATCACTGAACACACATCACACTACTTGTCTTCACATCTGGAAACTCATTGAATATCACTCCCCACAATCCTGGGAGCCTTCAGTCAAGAGATGAAGCTTAAAAGTATGTTTTCTTTTTACCAGAGTGCTGTCTTACTGAAAAGTCACACACACACACATACACACACCCACACAAATGAGATATGGGTCCATGGTAATTGAATATGGTTCCATGGTAATTAGGTATAATATTTTGTGGAATAGAGATTTAACTTGTCAAGCAAATGACTTAGGCCAGGCTATTTCTCTACCTTGTGAAAGACTCCATAAAACTGCCAGATATGAAAGTAATCTTATACCTTCAGCTCTGTTTATGATGAAAACAAAGTTATCCTTCTCATCAAGTCAAAACCAAAAAGTGTAGACTTAAAAATAAAATTTAATAAAAATTATCATTGTAAACAGGTATAATCACAGCAATTATAACACAAACAAAAAGTTGTTTGTCCAAAAGAGTTGATAATTCTAAGGAGTAGTTGATCCAAAGGGCCTCAATATTTGATCCTAAAATTTGCAATATGACTCTGAGAATTTTGTGTTTATAGTTATGTTTTTAGACATCTTATAACAATAGCTGGATTTTTCTGAGTATATCACAACTGAACAAAAGTGGCATAGCCAATTGAAAAGTTTTGCAAGAATACAAAATAATCACACAAAAATCATAATTATTTCTACTAACTAGATCCTATTGGGTTAGGAGTTAAGACCTTCTAGTTAGTTCAGCCAATATCTTACAAAATGTAAACCTCAGAGCCTCTCAAGGCTGAAAGAGGCACAATATAATTATTTATCAATATTTAAGCATACAACAACACACTAAGTCCAGGATAGATTTGCCTAGGATCCCTCCAAGAATAAGTGTACATATTGAAAGGGTTTTTCTGTGAGGTCAACAGTGGCATATATATAGCTGAGAGGTCTCTGTAGTAGAAACAAGGAAGTATAGTGACAGGTAAGGAATGGACCAAAATGGCTTTTATGCATCTCCAGCAGATGCAACACTGCAAAGCGGTGATGGAGGACCAGATGCCTACACTGCCCCCCACTGTCATGCCACTTAAGACTCTGGGAATTTGTCCTCCAAAGTAGTCACCTCAGTAAACTTTCACTTTCTGTAACTCACTTCACAAATAAAGTGACATTTATAATCACATATATTAAAACAATGATATTTAGTATCCCACAAGGCTCTGAAATGTCCAAAACCTCTATGTTTCTGAAGAAATGTGAAATTTTCCTGAATTAGAATGAGCAAAAGAGCTTTGAATTCAGCATAGGCTGAAAAGGTTGCACAATAATAAAGATTTGCTGGCTAAATTAACAAAAATCCATTTACATGTCTAGGACAGCCAATTTTTCAAAATATTTCACTATTCTTTCTTTTACTATTTACATTGTTTCTCTGGTTACTTAAAAATATATGATTACTTAGACTTATTTAACTTCTATGCAGAGTACATCATGAGAAATGCTGGACTGGAAGAAACACAAGCTGGAATCAAGATTGCCGGGAGAAATATCAATAACCTCAGATATGCAGATGACACCACTCTTATGGCAGAAAGTGAAGAGGAACTAAAAAGCCTCTTGATGAAAGTGAAAGTGGAGAGTGAAAAAGTTGGCTTAAAGCTCAACATTCAGAAAACAAAGATCATGGCATCCGGTCCCATCACGTCATGGAAAATACATGGGGAAACAGTGGAAACAGTGCTAGACTTTATTTTTGGGGGCTCCAAAATCACTACAGATGGTGACTGCAGCCATGAAATTAAAAGACACTTACTCCTTGGAAGGAAAGTTATGACCAACCTAGATAGCATATTCAAAAGCAGAGACTTTACTTTGCCAACAAAGGTCCGTCTAGTCAAGGCTATGGTTTTTCCTGTGGTCACGTATGGATGTGAGAGTTGGACTGTGAAGAAGGCTGAGTGCCGAAGAACTGATGCTTTTGAACTGTGGTGTTGGAGAAGACTCTTGAGAGTCCCTTGGACTGCAAGGACATCCAACCAGTCCATTCTGAAGGAGATCAGCCCTGGGATTTCTTTGGAAGGAATGATGCTAAAGCTGAAACTCCAATACTTTGGCCACCTCATGCGAAGAGTTGACTCATTGGAAAAGACTCTGATGCTGGGAGGGATTGGGGGCAGGAGGAGAAGGGGACAACAGAGGATGAGATGGCTGGATGGCATCACTGACTCGATGGACGTGAGTCTGAGTGAACTCCGGGAGTTGGTGATGGACAGGGAGGCCTGGCATGCTGCGATTCATGGGGTCGCAAAGAGTTGGACACAGCTGAGCGACTGAACTGAACTGAACTTAGAATAATATTCTCCCTTTAAAAACAAATGCTTTTAAAAGTATCATTGTAGCCTAAATATTCATTACATTTATGGAATACAACAATATTTTAGCAGGCATTTCTGACTCTAAAATTGTGCCTTTCCAAACATCATGAATACAGTTATTAATACCATTAAATGTGGCACCCGCATAGTATTTCCCTGTGTAAAAATATGTAATGGTTCTCTATTGAGCATCACTAAATTCATATTCCTATAACTTTCTTGAATAGCTCTAGCACCACTTTACTCATTGAAACATCTATCATATTTCCTCAAAAGTACTCTAGGAAGAAATATCATTTCCCTCTTTCAGTATTTCATGTATACATGTTCTTGTCATCCTTCCTATAAGATAAGCAACTGGAGTGTCATATTATTAATTAGACTCTTTGTCCTATGTCTTCCTTAACAGCAAGAGGGATTTGTTATGTCAGCAATTTGAAGCTCCCTCTCAGAGTTCATTTTGTTCATTCCCCACAGCACATTGATCAGAAGTAAGCCAAAAGCAAGAACCAAAGTAGATATTAGCTTATTGATGCTGTTGTTCTAATAAATATAATATATAGACCAGAGTAAATATTTGTACTGAAATTATAAAAATTATTCCAATCATAATTATATCCAATACTTTGGCTACCTGATGCAAAGAACCAACTTATTGGAAGACCTTGATGCTGGGAAAGATTGAAGACAGGAGGAGAAGGGGACAACAGAGGAGATGGTTGGATGGCATCACTGACATGATGGACATGAGTTTGAGTAGGCTCTGGGAGTTGGTGATGGACAGGGAAGCCTGGTGTGTTGAAGTTAATGGGGTCGCAAAGAGTCGGACACGACTGAGAAACTAAACTGAAGTGAATCATAATTATCTTTGTGTACAGAAAGATACTTAGATATTTTTGATACTCAAAAATCCATTACTCAGAGATTTTTGAAAACCTAAATTGTGATTTGTTGTGTTAATGTCACATGATATAGAGTGCACAGCAAGTTTAAGTAAGCCATATATCTTTAGAGTTCTTCCAAACATCAAATAACCAGAAAATAAATCTTGTAAGGGAGGAAAAGTAACAAAGCTCAGAGTTTAGTTTTATTAGCAGTCTCCAACTTCTCTATTAGAAGGGATGATCCTAAAATATTTCAAAGCATATAACACATGGATTCCATTCTTAGGCTCCACTTTACCAGCTGGACACAACAGCAATTTAGTAAAACACAGCATTTTAGTTTTTAATAGAGAAAAACTTAGGATTACTGAAGCATAATTACCCTATAATCTTCCTCCTCTATAATTTACTATCAGATACTTTCATTCTTTACCACCAAATGTTTTGAAGAGTGGTCTACTCTTTGACCACAATGACTAACTGATCAATTGCAAACTGGTTTCTCTCAGCCACTTTATTATTTTTTAAGACTCCAGGAAACCTGTAATTGCCAATATTAGTAGGTCATCTCAGTCCTCAAGTTTTTTGACCTCTCTAGAATTTTACTCTACCATCTACTTTTATACCTCTCTCTTATATTGACCTTCATGGCCCCGTGTTTCCTTTGTTCTGCACCTGTAATGCTCTGCCACCTCTTTCATTGAGTCCCATTTGCCCACTTCTTAAAATTAGGTATACATGGTACTCTTCTCCACCTACACTGTCTTGTTTCCTTTCATTATCTCACAATCATTTTGGTTCCCATGGTTTCAACTCTTCCCTCAATGTAGAAGACTATCAAATTTGCATCACAATCCAGACTTCTCCAGTTCTCCAGACTCTAATTGCATTTATACCTACACCTTTCTATGGAAACTCCATTTCAACATAATACATACAATTTTTCTTCCAAAATCTAGGTTTCCTCCTTTATCCTCCATCTCTATGAAAAAAAAAAAAAAAAGCATAGACTTTGTAGTTACTGACATTCAAACCCACAGAGCATCTTTATATCCTTGCATCTCTCACATCTCACGTCCAATTAAGTCATGAAAATCTTGGTGATGACATGCATATTTTCTCCATCTCAGCAACTCCTTTAGTTGAAATTCTAACTGTCCAACTGAGCTAAAATTTTTAAAGACCTACCTTTCTCTCAGTAGTATGCCTTAGGCTAGTTATGCAAACATTTCACTTCATGTAAGATTTTTCTGGACTCCTACACTGTGTCTTGGTAACTGCTCCATCTTTCATCTCTATGTCTTCCTATCTTGACTCATTCATTAGGCCCAAACACCCCTTGTTGAGCCTGATTCAGGATCCAACATTTTATGAATTCTATCCATCAGTGGGCTGATAAGTGAGCCTATCCCAGAGTCACAAGCGGAACAAAACGTGCATTACCTTTCATCAAACCATCACCACAGCCTTTTTTTTTTTTTTAGTGTCAATTTCTTTTTCTAAACAGAACAATAATGTAGACAAGCTTAGAATATTATGAATATACAATGCAAATATCACCACCAAATTCCACTAATTTTAACATTTGGCTAGATTTCTCTCTACTCTGGTTTCTATATTTTTTAAATAAAATTAGGATCACATAGTACATATAATTTTGTATATTATATTCTTTATTTAGAGAATGCCATTTTTCCCTCCACTTAAAATATTCTTCAGAAATTGTTTCAGGGCACCATAGTAATCCATAATTAATACATCTATTAAATTTTCAAAGTTTTCTTTTAATTCCATAATAACCATCTTTACATTAAAATCCTTGTCAATTGTATTTCTTTATGACATGTATCTGGAAGACATTATTTAATCAAAGATTATGAGTTTTTAAGCTTATGATCTAGACCATCAAATTGCTTTCCAGAAAAGCTAAATCAAAGTCATCGACTGGCAGACAGTAAGGGCACTAATTTGCCAACTGCAGAATTCTGAAAAGTGCTCTGGCTGCCTCCAGTATCCCCCACCTCTAATTTCTCTGCACTTCACAGGCAACTTTCTAAAACACAGTTAGGATTACATGTGCTCATTCTCTCCTACCTCTGAGCACATGCCCGGGTTCTCCAAACACTGGATGCAACTTCCTTTCTTGTTTTCCACTCCCTTCTTCTGCTTACCCTCAAGTCTATGCCAGCAAGTCTCCTCCAGGAGAGGCTTTTGCAAATATATAGAGTTCCATTCTACACTAATTAAATAAGAACAGGAGTCAGCTTTAAAAAAAAAAAAAAAAATTCTCCACCAGATGATTCTAATAGCCAAGGTTTAAATCACCACAAGCCAGACCATTCTGCCTTAAAGTGAAATAGACAGAGCTATTGGGAGAACCTGTCAGAAAGTCACTTGACTTTAAGCAGACCTCACTTTAAGTGGACCTCACTTTAAGCAGACTAACTCACACCTTTTAGGGCTAGAGACCAGGAATCAACAATTTAACAAACCTGCAGGTTCTGTGGTCTGAGAACTACTCTAGTCAAGCCAGACTATTCTCATTTTCTTAATGAAGTGAATGTATGTCTTCTGCTCTCTATGCTTCAAGCTTACAGTCATTTCCAAACCCTCCCTGACCCCCATCTCTACTCCACCACCCCCCACCAGACATACAAGTCACATCTTTTTGCATGCCTGGCTTTGCTTATCCTTTCAGCAACATTTAATTGTTCTGGTATTTGTGTTTTCAGTGTTCATTGTTTGTCTTTACTGTAGTATTTCTTCTCTCCAGCCCTGTGTTAAATGTAATTGTGTAGACTTTAAGCTCCACTAAGAGGACTGAGAGGAGAAGGCAATGGCAAGCCACTCCAGTACTCTTGCCTAGAAAATCCCATGGATGGAGGAGCCTGATAGGCTGCAGTCCATGGGGTCGCTACGAGTCTGATGCGACTGAGCGACTTCACTTTCACTTTTCACTTTCACACAATGGAGAAGGCAATGGCAACCCACTCCAGTGTTCTTGCCTGGAGAATTCCAGGGACTGCAGAGCCTGGGGGCTGCTGTCTACGGCGTCGCACAGAGTCGGAAACGACTGAAGCAACTTAGCAGCAGCAGCAGCAAGAGGACTGAGTTTTTCATGTGCGGGTCCAATATCTGACTCACAAGAATACCTCCACACTGTCTGCATATTTTTCTACAAAAACAGGATGTCTGTTACATGCTTATACTAAATAAAAAAGTATTTCTAGCCTGAATCTCCTTGATAAATAATTACCCAACACTGTTCCATAATGTTTTTGCCAAGAGAAAAAACACTCGAGAATTAAACTAGTTTCCCTTTTTTTTTTTAATAAATCTTAAAACACCTAAGTATTCTCTTGGTAACTAAGCTTACTCTGGTTTGTTCTGCTAAATCAAGTATGTTTTGTCTACTTAACAATTTATGTATACCTCAGTTCAGTTCAGTTCAGTCGCTCGGTCCGACTCTTTGTGATATGTATACCTGAACTACTGTAAATTTAAATCAACTGTGTACCACATGCATGTTTGCTCAGTCTTGTTCAGCTCTTTGCAACCTCAATGGCCTGTAGCCTGCAAGGCTACTCTGTCCATAGAATTTTCCAGGCAAGAATACTGGAGTGGGTTGCCATTTCTTATTCCAGGGGATCTTCCCAAGCCAGACACTGAATCCATGTCTCCGGCATTGGCAGGAAGATTCTCTACCACAGTGCCACCTGGAAAGCCCAAGTTAAATATACTTCAATTAAAAAAATAGTAATAAAATGCTTAGTGAAAAGTTCTACCCCAGTTGTTAGCCATTTTTTTTAGACCATTGATTCTCTTACACTAAAGGTATACGTGGGTCAACACATTGAGAGAAATAGTAGAAGGGATTTAGAGTATTCTGTTTCCCGAGTACATGAGCACAAATGAAAGGTTAGAGTGGGATCTGATATTCCAGGTAGAAATCAAGTTCAGCTAATCCTGACATTCTAAAGTAATAAGCTTACACAAAGCCACTCCCCAGTGTCCCTGAAGGCCATGCCCAAATACGAACTCTCTCATTAAACTTTCTAAGAAATCCCAGCCATCCTTTCTACCTTGGTGTTCTAAAGCACCAACATTTGTCTGGTTTTATTATGTTTTTCATAGACATCTCCCACCCCAATGGCCTCTAAACCCCTAAAATTAGCAACCAGGCATTTTCCACATTTGTGATTCTTACAGTGAAAATGATATTATCTGGTACATCAAAGGTGTAAATAAATCCAAAATGAATGAGAAATTAAAGACAGTACATAAAATTTTTGGATCATAGGTATAATATAGGAGTTTTCTCTCAATTTACTTTATTAACACCATATGCTAACTTCCATTTGCAGTCGAACTTTCATATCATAGAAGAGCAAAGAATGACCCTGTGATGATGAAAAGATGGAATAATTCATCTTCTCTTTACCTCAGGTAGACAGAGTACGGAGGCCATTGAGAGCATGTTTAAATTGTGTGCAAGGTACTTGCATACCCCATACCTTAGTTTCCTCTTCTATAAATTCTTGGCAAAATTAGATGTTCCTGGGGGCTTCCCTGGTGGCTCAGATGGTAAAGAATCCACCTGCAATGTAGAAGACCTGGGTTGGATCCCTGGGTTGAGAAGATCCCCTCGAGTAGGACATGGCAACTCCAGTATTCTTGCCTGGAGAATCTCTTGGACAGAGAAGCCTGGCGGGCTACAGTCCCTGGGATCACAAAGAGTTGGACACTGAATGACTGAGCACATCACACAGCTGTGGGAAAGAGGGCAGGAGAATAACAATTGTATGTGGGTTCTGAAAGAAGATATGAGGGAAGCTCTAAATTTTCAGCTAGAGATGAAAATTATTAATATGTGTGATTAATGAACAGAAAAGGGACATGCATGCTCGAGTTGGGGAGCAGACAGAATGGGGTGGTTCTTACAATTTGCAGAGACCCATGCCTCTGAAGTAAGAAGTATATGCCAACATTTAGTCATGAACCAAAAAAGATATTGAAGAAATGGTAACCATGCTAATGAAAGAAATAAAGATTAATGGCAAGAAGAATAACAGGGAGGTAAAAGATTGCTTAGGGAAAAAAATAGCTAATTGGCAGTACTCATTTCAAAATAAACTATATTCTGCTTCTTATACCCACACAAAAATGAAATCAAACTTGCCAAAAGGAATTTGCCAATTGTCAAAGCAAAAAATTGGCAGCTCTAATTATACTTGCTACAAATGAACAAAATGAATACTCTCCATGAATCACATTCAAAGCTGTCTAAAATCCTGAGTAGCATCCTAATAGTTGGATAGTCTATATTTGATTATTTTTTATAGCCTGACTTGCTTTCACAACAGACTCGAGTCATCTAAAAGAAATTTGTAAATTAAAACAAAAAATTTAAAACAATGAGGGTTAAATAAAATAAAAATAAAAGCTAGACCAGGAATAGGAGATAAGTAGGGGTGGGAACATCATCCTGCTTTGAAGGTCAGCATCAATCCTTCTCACTCTGGGAAGCCAGAGATTGGTCTTTAGGTTTCCTAACAGTCGAAGAAGAAAGGGAATATAGTTCATGATACAACTCTCTTTATCTCTCAAGGTAATTACATTATCATTTTTTCAGAAGGTAACATTTAAATTTTAGGTATCAAATTTAAATGAAAGAAGTGTTCACTTTTGATTCAGTGTATGCTATTAGGGGGGATTCCCTAGTAGCTCAGACAGCAAAGAATCTGCCTGCAATGAGGGAGACCTGAGTTCAATCCCTGGGTTGGGAAGATCCCTGGGGGAGGGTATGGCAACCCACTCCAGTATTCTTGCCTGGAGAATCCCCATGGACAGAGGAGCCTGGGGGGCTACAGTCCATGGGGCTGCAAAGAGTCAGACACGCCTGAAACAACAAAGCACAGCACAGATGTTCTTGACTAGATGCTTACATGACACAGGGTAATAACCAATTAATGGTATTTAGTCTGTTCTACTTGTCTTACAAAGACAAAAGGACATTGGGAGATTGTTTCTTCAGAAACATCCGGTTCCAGCGCATAAAGGTGCGTGCTGAGAAAGATAGCAGAAGTAATTTAGAATGTTCTAAAGTGAAAGGTTAGAAAGAAATTTTAAAACAAAATTCTATAATCTGATATTCCCTGTAGAAATCAAGTTCAGCTAATTGCATGCAAGGTACAGAGCTAATCCATGCTTTGGTTTCCTCTTCTATAAACTGTGGACAAAAAGAAGAGAAAATGTCCGGGATTTCCAGGTCCACCATCCAGCTGAGTTGCCAGTGTACTTTGGCCCTTTAATACCATTGACATTCTGATTTCCCAGGGCACCATGGAAACCAGAATAGAACACAGGGCACCTGAGAGCACCCAAGATACTGGCAGTTGCAACAGTGATGGAGCCAGTGGGGGGACCTCGAGGACAGGTAAAAGGGAGAGGCACTAGAAGAAAGAAAGAAATGTTAAGTTGACTTGCAGGGAAGAGAAAAAGATGGGTAAGAACACTAAGTCAAAAGTAACAGCATTTTATATCTCACCCCTACAACAACAACAAAAGAAAGAGCCATTTCTGAGGTCTATTAATAGGAGCTTAAAAAGAAGAACCCAAACTACTTACTTCAAAAGTTCACTCTAATTATCCAAGCAATACTATTAACTTTCACTGTACTGAGTAAAGGTTAAAGAAGCCAGTTACTAGTTAAAAGATCCCCAGATTTTTAAAAATTTATTGATCAGTTAAATGTATAAATTGAGGAATTATCGTAAAAGATATCCTTTAAAATTTTTGACCAAAAATAATCTATTTACCATTAGATAAATGAAAAGACATTTTAATGCAATGCCAAGGCTACTGTTAGTATCAGCAGATACATTCATCTTTGTGTGTGTGTATATATGGTTCAAGATGGGGAGAAAAACATTCTATAAATTAAAAAAATAATAATAATGTAAACATTGACACAGTGAACTTATTCTAGATTAAGCTCTATCTTCTTCCTACCACCCAGTTTGTTGGAGAGTTTCTTCCTAGGAAATGAGTGTTAGTTATCTCATTGTAAATTTTAAAACAAAATTCTATAATTTGATTCTTGTTTCAACAGTCTCTTTTATTTCAAAGACACTATTTATTGATAACACTTGGAAGCATTTGAACAACTAATTTTTTTTTTTTTTTTTTTTTGTCACAAGAAACAAAAATGAGTTTATCACCAAAGAAGTAGCCTGGTAATGTAACTATTTTAGTAAGCTAAAAACTGGAATCATCTGGCAGAATAAATAAGACTCATCATGTCCTTCGGAACCCATCCCCGAAAGACCAACAAAAAGAATTTGCCACTGGAATCTCTAATGCCACAAGTTCCACGTAGCAATTACTTGCAATTTCAGGAAGAAAAGCAAAGACTACAACTAAAGAAATTCCTTCTTCATAGGATGTTCCTAGTGGCCAGGATAACAGCAAACATAGAAAAAAAAGATATTGCTGACTACTACGAACAGTTGTTTCAGTCAATTTTGAAACGTCACCTGGGAGAAGCAGTGACAGGACTGTTGCTCATATATCCTACTTCCATTCTGCATATCCTGGAGTCCTCCAGTGGTACTTTTTACCAAATTCTCTTAGATTACCTGAGCCATAAAAAGGATGAAATGGAATTTTTTATCCAAGGAATGAAGATTATCGTCATGTCCCACAATATCCCAACAAGGCTCTTTATGCAGTGGCATGTTTCAGTAATAAAAGCGCCGGTCATGTATCTAGATGATGTGACACAGACACAGTCCCTACAAGAGGTCATGACGGAATTTCTCATCCAAACACACAAGCTAGCACTTCACCTTTTTAAGACTGTGAAAGTGAGCCCTAAAGGACCAGGAGACAGTTTGCACCAAGCTGCACCTGAATTACTCCTCCCAGAACAAATAATAAAGTACTTGTGCAACTCTGCAGAATTAATGGACCCGGAAGGTTTTATAAACATGTACAATAAACCCATACATGTCACCTTAGATTCTGAGGTGGTATGGCCCGCTCCTTCCCGTTTCTAGGATGAAGAGAGATGATGTGGTCAATGTGGTCAAATCTCTTAAGGAATGCATGCTATTTAAATAAAAGGAAAATATGCCTAAGTTCTCTCCTTAAAAAAGAAACAACATGGAGACCTACACAAAGGTAATAGATTAATCTTTAAAAAATATGTTGAATTAAACTTGAAAATTTATCTGGTCTAATATTAAATTCAACACATTATTTTCAATGGTGAAGGGTTTTCTTAAGGTTATAAGTTTCTCAAAGGCTTATATCATATTGATGGAAAACTTAATTTTTTAATGAAAAATGGAGATGAAAGAGGACAAACACTAGATTCAGATTCTCATTCATTCTCTCAACCATCAATGAGAAGCTGTCACCACACAGTAATGTGTTCTAAGAGTATACTATTTCAGGGAAAAATACAACCCTTCAGTTGGCTGCAACCTAAAGTTGGAGGCAAATATGTGTAAAATGAAATATGGCATATGATATGATATGTGATTGTTATTACAGTAGCAGTATATAGGAAAGGCTGTAACAGAACAAGTGAGGGAGTAATTTCTATATATATGATCCCTGAACTCAGAACACAAAACCTAAACTTTCAAAATAGTTTCAAACTCTCATATTCTGGATGACATAATCAAGAATATCGAGGCAATTATAAAGCTAAAGAACACAATAGTTTTTTGAAATGACTAGAAAATACACCGTCAGAAAGCACTGAATTCTTTCATGCAAATCATTTACTGAGCACCATTCACAGGACAGACATTTATGACAGGGATATGTTAGGATGATTCCTCCCTTGGAAAGTCTTTGTAAGATAACAATTTGGTTATTTTTCCATTTAATTCCTAGATAGCAATTAATTTTTAAATTAAGTATTTCTTTCTGGCTGTGCTGGGTCTTCATTGCTACTCGGGCTTTTCTCTAGTTGTGCGGAATGGGGGCTACTCTCTAGTTATAATATGCAGGCTTCTCATTGAGGTGGCCTCCCTTTTTGCAGAGCACAGGCTCTAGGGCATGGGAGTTTCAGCAGTTGTGGTTCCTGGGCTGTAGAGTGTGGGCTCAGTAGTTGTGATGCACAGGCCTACTTGCCCTGTGCCATGTGGGATTTTCCAGGACCAGGGATCAAACAAACCCTTGTCTCCTACCTTGGCAGGCAGATTCTTTACCACTGAGCCACCGGGGAAGTCCGCATTTACTAAGTTCAAAACAACTTTTTTAAAGCATTGATTGTAACTTCATTGCAGCTGGGGAAGGGTCAACATACTTGTTTAATATAGCTTGAATGAACAGCACAGAAATTTTGTGTAATTATGGGACAGTCAGAAAGTTAATAAATATGTATTGGCAACTGGAACCAAAACCCCAAGTCAAACTACAAATTAGACAACAAAGGGTTAAGGGGTTTTGAAAGGTTCAAGTTTGTTTCTAGTTGCTAAGTTGTTTCCAACTCTTCTGCAACCCCATGTACTGTAGCCCACCAAGCTCCTTTGTCAATGGGATTTTCCAGGCAAGAATATTGGAGTGGGTTGCCATTTCCTTCTCCGTGGATAGCAATTAATTATATGCAATTCCTATACAACTTACTTCAAGTTGGTCTCCCCCTTCCTTTACTAAGGTTAATGCTTTTTTGCACTATTTAAAATTTTCTACTTTAAGCAATTAAACAACATAAATGTCTTACTACTTCAGTGATTTATTTATCCCCAGATTGCTTCAATATCCTGTGAAACAGACTTTGGACTGAATAGAGGAAATACTGTTATATCATTTTAGTTTCTTTTTTCACTGTTTATTTCAGTCACTTTTTTGGAAAAAAGCCATTTCAGTACTCACCTCAGATTTGTCATTATGCAGAAAATATCATAATTTGTTCCATATCAGAATCAAATTTCAGGAAAGACAATTCCTATTTTTTAATTTAGTAAAATAGATTTAGAAAAAGAATGGCATTTTTCACTTTAAGCTGAACTTGAAGTTCCTTTCATTTAAATTTAAGAATAAAAACTATATTTTAGAGAAAGAAAACTCTTCAAATTAAGAAAGAATACATAATTTATAAATGTTTTATCAATTTGGTAAATATTAAACACCTAATATACATCAATGTGATTTTTACTCTTTGAACTATGAGAAGTCACCTATTAGATACTGTTTACTTGACAAAATGAGTTTAGAGTAAAAGCTTCCCAGGCCTCCCCCCACCCCCCCCCAAAAAAAAAAAAAACAAAACAGAAGAAAGAAATAGAAGTGAAGAAAGGAAGAGAGGTAGGGAGGAAAAAAGAAAGCGAGTACGCTTCAGTCTTAGTCTTTGAATGTATGTGAGGAAGAGGTTTTGAAGGGCAGGTGAGTATATTTAAGAGAACAGATACAAGCAAAAGCAGGAAAGAGAAAATGACCCATAAATGTTCATTGGAGCAGATGAATCCATTTAACGGGTAAATTTTGGGAACAATATTTTCTAAAGTGAATAGAAGTAGTTTACAAGTAAAACTACATATCTGAGTATAAAAAGTACGGCACATTGTATTTTCAAAAAAAAAAAGACCACTGCAATATATCTCACCCGATACGCTCTTACAATATGACCTTAAACACTTCTCATCTCATGGTGGGTTCTGAATCCCTTCTCCTTGAAATCAGGTAGACCTTTGTGACTGCCTAGACCAACACTACAACAGAAGTGATCCAATGTGACCTCCAAGGTCTTAAAAATGCCTTGCACTTTGCCTTGATCACTTGAATGGATCACCTAAAATATGCTGTGAGCAATCCAAGCAGGTTTCTAGATAACATCCCCAGCTGAGGCTCCAGCCAACAGCCAGTATCACCACTAGACATGTGACTGAGTGAACCTTCAGGTAATTCCAGACTCTAGGCTCCCAGCCAACCCTGGATTTCAAGCCAGAGCAGCTGACACCGTGTGGGGGAGCAGAGTAGAGATGGACTGTTCCCACTGGGCCCTGTCTAAACTGATCTGTGAACAACAGAAATTCTTGTGTTGACTCCAGCTACCAAGTTTTGAGTGGATGTTTATAATAGCAGTATGGAACACCAATATATAACAGGAATAATTTTATATGTATATTTTATTTATATATATGTGTATATAAATGCATTTTTATATATTTGTTTATTTAGATATGTACATATTTATTTATTCATTCATGTATGCAACTAATATTTTGTAAATATTTACTAGGGGACCAAGCACTGTGCTAGTTACTGGGTATAGAAGCAGAAGTAAGATGTGTGTAATTGTAAGGAAATTATAACCCTCATTGGGGTGAGAATTACTTCATGAGACTTCCTAGCATAGACCTTTTATTGATCTATAATACTTTCTGGTGTGAAACATACTGACAGAAACTTAATTCATCTAGTCAAAGAAAAACATAAAAAACCTGAGTCATTTTTGAAAGAAGTTATAGAAAATTTCTAAATGAAAACACTGATTTACTTAGTAGACTATTATGTCATATTTTTTTTTTTGGCCAATTTTGTCATTTTTATTATATGGATTTACTAAAATCAACAATTCTCTGAACTATTAAGGAGTTAAGTTATTAACTCATAACTATTATTATGTCATATTTAAAGGATTTTTGAAGTATCAATTGTGAAAACTGGAATATAAGCACAAAGTGAGCATAAATAAAACTACTTATTTGTTAAGTGAACATTTTAGAATGAGTTTATTCATATGAAAGTAGTTACCTTTAGGAGAGTTTAAACTCATTTCAGTAACAGCATTATTACTAAAAACATTGTGTGACTCTTTTATGACAGATAAATTAAGGAGGTTTATAAATCAAAGGGAGTTAAAATATCTTAGTGATATCTAGTTTTTTGGACCCCAAATAATATATGTTCCAATTTGACCTGCTTCCTTAATAGTTCAGTTGGTAAAGAATCTGCCTACAATGCAGGAGAACCCAGTTTGATTCCTGGGTCAGGAAGGTCTGCTGGAGAAGGGATAGGCTACCCACTCCAGTATTCTTGGGCTTCCTTTGTGGCTCAGCTGGTAAAGAATCTGCCTGCAACATGGGAGAGCTGGGTTCAATCCCTGCATTGGGAAGATCCTGAAGGGAATGGCTACCTACTTCAGTATTCTGGCCTGGAGAACTCCATGGAGGATATAATCCATGGGATCACAAAGAGTCAGACATGACTGAGCCACTTTCACTTAAAATTCAACCTTCATTCATAGAAAGACTTATTTTTAAATATCGAACTCCCTCTCAAAGGAAAATCTGCTGACACTGAACATATTAAAAGGGCATGACACTGCCTTCAAGGGGAAGCACAAATAGGTTTTCCAATAACAGCTGCATTATTGAAAGCCCTATAGAGCTCACCAATATCATATCTTCAAAGGGGACAATACTCATTTAGCTGTGTCTGTTTCGGTATAATGATAAAACACAGAAATACTATACTCATATCTTAACAAATGTAATTTAATTTGATCAAGTCCAAAAATGTAGCTCATTAAAAATTAGAAAGTCTCATAAGATAATTTTCACCCCTAATGAGGATTAGTTTCTTTACAATTACACTTTACATAAAACCAGGGCACAGAAATTAAACTGAAAAGAAAATGAGCATTTAAATACTGAACATACAATGTTCACTGCCAATATAACAATGACCATGTAACATGTACTCATATATATTCAAGGAACATATGACATTTATATGGCCAGCACCATTCTAGTCCATTTGTTTTGATACCTATAACTTTACAACAGAGTGACAGGTTGACTTTCTTCTTGTTTCAGTATAACCAAGGACTTTCAGAAAGATTATAGTTTTCTTGAAGGACAACTGAAATAATGTTATTTGGAAGGAAAAACCCTCCCAGGATGAATTTTAAAATTCATACTGTCTTCATTTTAATTAAAGAAGCATCTGGATTCCTTCCTGGAGAATTATTGCTTAATACAAAGAGATTCTTACATTCAGTGACTTTATCATAACTTTAACACCACAACACATTTCAATTCAGTGAAACCTATCTCTAGCAGAGAACTCCCCAAACTTCCATGAGGAAGTGGAAATGGTATTAAGCTGAATACCCACTGAAAATAGCAAGTACTTTAAGGCTATTTTACAGTTGAGGTGACTTAATGTAGAATTAGAGTTCTCCCCCTTGTGGTCAATTATGTAAATTTCCAGATTACCTGCTGATAGGATTTATACAATAAACATAGCGCATAGTTTTCAAGAAAATATAAAGATAAAACCCCAAAGGTACCTGTCAAATGTCTGTTCTACCCATCCCCCTGACCCTTCACTGTTTTGCAGAAAAAGACATTAAACATTTGGCTCACAGTAAAAGCAATAGTTGGTAACACTAGTCCCCTATCTCCACTTCATCACTTTAAATAATTAACTGTTGCCAGGCACTTAGTCACGGTTAGTGTCTAGATTTGACTCTAAGTGCTAGTGGCGCTAGTGGTAAAGAACCTGGTACCAATGCAAGGGACTTAAGAGATGCGTGTTCGATCCCTGGGTCGGGAAGATCCCCTGGAGGAGAGCACAGCAACCCACTCCAGCATTCTTGCCTGGAGAAGCCCATGGACAGAAGAGTCTGGCAGGCTGAAGTCCAGAGGATCACAAAGGGTCAGACACCACTGAAGTGATTTAACCCAAACACAGCTCTCTTCACTACTATGCCACACCCCTTCTGTGCTCCAGCCCTCACATAATGCCTTTTCTAAATATCTGACTGACATCTCCATCGCCACATGTTCTGGATAGAATTCATCATTCCTTGTCTCTATTATTCCTTCAGTGTGCTCCCTGCATTCCCCATTACTGTAAAATGGACACTCTCCATACAGTTGCTAAGTCAGAACTTGAAAGTGAAAGCCGTTCAGTTGTGTCTGACTCTTTACAACCCCATGGACTGTATAGTCCGTGGAATTCTCCAGGCCAGAATACTGGAGTGGGTAGCCTTTCCCTTCTCCACGGGATCTTCCCAACCCAGGGATCTAACCCAGGTCTCCTGCATTGCAGGCAGATTCTTTACCAGCTGAGCCACAGGGAAATCCAAGAATACTGAAGTGTGTAGCCTCTCCCTTCACCAGTGGATCTTCAGGACCCAGGAAACAAAATGGGTCTCATCCATTGCAGGTGGATTCTTTACCAAATGAGCTATCAGAGAAGCCAAAAAAAAAAAAATCAGAACTTGAGTGTTGTCCTAACTTCCTCCCTTCCTTTTTATCTCACTGACAGGCAATCAATCCAAGCCCCACTCATTTTTTCCCACAGTGTTTCCTGTCTGGCCTTGTTTTTGTGACATCCTTAGGGATCTCCCTCACTCCAATCTTTTCCTCCTTTCTGTTTTTCTACTCCGTGTAGTATGTCTATCAAAGTTAAAGGCAGTATAGCAGAAGAGGTAGAGAACCCACCTACAGCATTGGACTGCTGTATTGAAAGTTGGATCTGAAAGTTTGTAGAGCCGTAATTTGCTTCTTTACCTTTTTGCACCTCAGTTTTCTCATATGCAAAGTGAGTGTGATAAATAGTACCTACATTATAAGATTGGTTATGGATACTGCATGAAATAATGGTGTAAAGATCCTGCTGCTGCTGCTAAGTCGCTTCAGTCGTGTCTGACTCTGCATGACCCCAGAGACGGCAGCCCACCAGGCTCCTCCATCCCTGGGATTCTCCAGGCAAGAACACTGGAGTGGGTTGCCATTTCCTTCTCCAATGCAGGAAAGTGAAAAGTGAAAGTGAAGTTGCTCAGTCGTGTCTGACTCTTAGCAACCCCATGGACTGCAGCCTACCAGGCTCCTCCATCCATGGGATTTTCCAGGCAAGAGTACTGGAGTAGGGTGCCATTGCCTTCTCCAATAAAGATCCTAGCATACAGTAAGTAATAATAAACATTATTCCTCTGATCAAAATTCTTCAATGGCTTCCATTTCATCAAGATAAAAAGCAAAATTCTAAAATGATCTCCAAAGCCTTGATTCTCTGATCTTTGCTTACTAAGTGACCCACCCTCATCTGTAACCACCATTATCTTTCTCACACTTTGTTCTCTAAAGATGTCCTAATATTTTCATGCTTTTTGTCTTTAACTTCCTTCCTCACTTCTCTTAGCAAAATTCTGCTTATTGATTAAATCTTATTTCTTCTGTGAAGCCTGGCAAGTTCAAGATACTCTTTTCTGTCTTCATCGTACATGATCCTCAACCACATTTTGGCAAGTCTTGTCTTATTGCTGCTGTTTAATTTTATATTCATTTCCCAACAACTTGTAAACAATAATCATGAGATTTTTTTGATATTTGTATCTTTAGCTCCTCATTTTTAAAAGGAGTCATTAAAATATCTGTAAGAATTTCTCCATAAGGTTAATTCTACTTTTATCAAAATGGTTATGAAATCTCAATATATTAAAATTTCCTATCTGACCCATCAGGGTTTGGCCATTGTTCATGAAGCTCTCTAAAATAGCAAGTCTAAACATGGTGACACCTTCTCTGAAATCTTCAGTTTTAAGCACACAATAATTTCTTCCACCCAAATTTGGAAGGATACTAGGAATATATTCTGGGAGTGATTCAGTCGAATTTTTGTTTTTATATAACACTACCCATTGAAAAAAAGAGCTCATTCCCAATTCACTTGATTAAAAATACTTTCTGAATAAGGTACTAGTAACGTATATGACCTTTATTCCATATTTAAGAGTGACTTATTTATGTTCTTTAAGTCCTTTTTTCAGTATCTATACTTATCTGTTGTTTGAGACATATGCTTGATAAGACTAAAATTTATATCCGTATTTGCTTGAAAGTGAAAGTGAAGTCACTCAGTTGTGTCCGACTCTTTGCAACTCCATGGACTGTAGCCTACCAGGCTTCTCCGTCCATGGGATTCTCCAGGCAAGAATACTGGAGTGCGTTGCCATTTCCTTCTCCAGGGGATCTTCCTGACGCCGGGATAGAACCAGGGTCTCCTGTATTGGAGGCAGACGCTTTAACCTCTGAGCCACCAGGGAAGCCTTTGCTTAGGTTATTATAAAAGTATAAATTTGATTCCATTTTAACTATGTAATTTGCATTTCTGATCTGTTTTTATAATATTCAGCTATTTTTAAGGATTTTTTTAAAAACAAGACATTAAATGTAAAGTGTTGATTTATGAAGGGAAAAATAAATGTCTGAGTACTGAATATATTTACATTTTTACCAAAATCCACACTAATGTAATGATCTCCTCTCAGGGATCTCTCTGACTCAAGTCTCACCCTCCTTCTCCCTCCCTTCCCAGTTTATATTCTACTTTGCATTTTGAAATAAAAAATAATAGACTACTCAACAAGATGGTGCATTTTACCATAGACAAAAACTACACACCTTGTAACATTTTAATTCTTTGATTCTTCACTTTCAGTCCTATAAAGTGACAGTTCTTAAGCACATACCTTATTCTCACCAAAATCAAAATTAAAAAAAAAAAAAAAAAACATTAAAGCAAGATGACTGATCTCTTCCATGTACTCTTTTTTTTTTTTTTTAAAGGCGAGAAGAAGCGCAGCCTCCGGCTCTCCGGTCAGGAGTCCCACACGCCTGCTCCCGGTGCCCCTCGCCTTTCTGACTCTCCCGCCCATGTACTCTTATTATGTGCTCTTGAACAAGTGATTTGTTCCTTCAGGGATCTCTGCTCATCTACACTGTAGAATCTACAGGCATCACAAAGAAAGCACATGAGCCCTTGAACTTATCCAAAAATATGGGCAAAAGGAAAGACTATGTTAACTTACAGTCAGTCAGAGGGTAGGATTAAGTATTTTTATTGAAACTGAAATCTAATGTCTAAATGGATGACTAATTCACCCTATCAGAGAGTATTTGTGGTGAAATACCAACATCTTCATTTTTAAAAAAACCTATCTTATTGCATCCATTTAAATGAAAAGATGAGTGGGAATTTGAAAAGTCAGGAATTGATATATGAGATTATGACATCTAAATATTAACTGTGGTAGCACTGTGGAGTCAGAAGATACAGTGAAGAGTGGGACATTTTTATTTAAGGTTGAAGAGAAGTCACTGAAGATTTTAAGCAGAGCATAATCAGATTGGTTTGGCTGCTGAGTGGAGAGTGAGCTGGCAGGGGACATGGTGGTGCAGATAGACTCCTTAGCAGGTTGTAACAAATTTTCTGGCAGGAGAAGATAATAGCCTGGACTAGATTAACGACAGTGAAAATGGATCCAGGAGACCGATTTGAGAGCTAATCAAGAGGTAAATGAACATAGGTTATGAGGGAGAGAAAAGTGTCAAATACATTAGTTTTTATAGTTTTTTCAACAGGATAGTACTATTCCTGAGTTACGAAATATACAAGGAGTATAGAGTTTGTAGGAAAATATTGTCCTTTTAATTAGTGACATATAACCACATCAGACTGGAACAATCTTTGTTTGATATTTCCATTATTAATATCTTTGGATGAACTTTAGAGCATATGCATTATATTAAATCTGACACATGCATTATTTTAAATCTGATACTTTGTTGAAATAGATAAATAGTAAGATATGTTTTCTGATATAAGTAAGTAACTTCTAGAAAAGAAAAGTGAATGAAAGCAGTGTAGTAAATTAAAAAAAAAAAAAAAAAGCTGAAGAAGAAATTATCCCCCAAATTACCCTGCATTCTAATATTCACCACCACAGCTTCCCTTAATCTTATATTTAGTGGATCCAAAAATAAACAGCCCTTAATGAGCTTAATGCCTTCCCTTATTCAAATAAATGTCATTGCAAACATTAATTCAATAATTATTGATTGCCTTCTATAGATGTAGTCATGTGTTAGGAGCCATGTAAGCCACAAACATAAAAGGTTCCATAGAGTCCTCTCCAGATTCATTGGTACACCATTTACTCCATTTGCAATAAACATTTAAGTGAAAACGTATCCTTTGGCATTATCGTAAAATGACTTGCCTCTTGCTTTTCTCATACAATGAGTTTTATTCTCTCTCTGCATTTGTCATTCAGCAAGCATGAACTGAAAAACTGTGTCAGACCGTTTGTCAGTCATAGGGGCTCAGGGGTGCAATGTAATCACAAGCAAATACATATCATTTCTACCTTAGAGTGTACACAGTCTCTGCCTCCCACTACCCCAAACACATAAAAGAAAATGAAACAATTATGATAATTGTTATCATAGTGGGTATACAAATTGCAGTTGTTTCCTTTCCTAACTTTACCTAGTTTAAAGGATCAGGGGATGCTTCTGAGGGGGAAAAAAAAATAGAAGGATTTCTGAAAGTTAAATAGAAGTGAGCCAAATTAAAGGCAAGGAGTAGGAGGGGAGTGTTCCTGGCAGAGGATATACATTCATATTTATGGGCAAGAAGAGTCATAGTGTGCTAGAAGAATGGAAAGAATTTCAGTAAGTGAAGACGTGAAATATGAAGGGAAATCACAAGAGATGAGACTAGATAGTAGTTAGTCACGCATGCATGTGCGCGTGCTAAGTCGCTTCAGTCGTGTCTGACCCTGCGACCATATGGACCACGGTGCACGCTTCTCTATCCATGGGATTCTTCAGGCAAGAACACTGGAGTGGGTTGCCATGCCCTTCTCCAGGGGATCTTTCCAACCCAGGAATCAAACCCGTGTCTCCTATGTCTTCTGCATTGACAGGTGGGTTTTTAAGCTCCACCTGGGAAGCCTTTAGTATTTGGGCAATGGAGCAAATTATACAGACACTTAAAGTTACATACAGAGAAGGCAATGGCACCCCACTCCAGTACTCTTGCCTGGAAAATCCCATGGATGGAGGAGCCTGGTAGGCTGCAGTCCATGAGGTCACTAAGAGTCAGACACGACTGAATGACTTCACTTTCGCTTTTCACTTTTATGCATTAGAGAAAGAAATAACAACCCACTCCATTGTTCTTACCTGGAGAATTTCAGGGACAGAGGAGCCTGGTAGGAGGCCATCTATGGGGTCGCACAGAGTTGGACACAACTGAAGCGACTTAGCAGCAGCAGGAGCAAAGTTACATAATCACCATGATTTCTTCTCAAGTGAAACAGGATACAGACACGGTTTAATCATAAAAGTGCACTGATTAGAAATGCATTAGAGAAGGACCACTTGGAATTGAGAGAAGAGCCTGGAAGTGAACTAGAGAACTAGCCAGGATAGATATACTAATTAGGAGACCATTACAGTATTTAAGGAAAGAAATGATAGGAAATCTAAGATAATGATGGGAAATGCAAAGATAATGGCAACAAGAATAGGAAGAGGAAGCAAAAATCAAGAGATCATATCTTGATATTTGACTGAAAGAAGAAAGCGTGAAAAGCATCAAAGACAAAAAGCAATTGACAGGTGGTGGTGCCACGCTCTGAGACAATAATACTGGAAGAGAAGCAAGCTGTAGTCGCACAGAGTGTAAGATGAAGTTTTCCATTTGGAATATGTTGAATTTGAGGTGTATGAGAAACATCAATATTAAACTCTCAATAAGAGAAATAGATACATTGTCCTGAAGCTCAGGAGATGGGTCATGCTTGGAGACAGAGATTTGAAAATCACAAAGACAATGACTGATGCTTCAAGAGTAATACTATCATCTGGTACAAGTATACAGAGTGCAAGGGAAGAGAGCCTACTTCAAAATCCCAAGGAAGGCAAAGGACGGAAGAATATGGACTCACAAAGAAGCCTAAGAGGTCATTGTTTAAATTGCCCAGAAGCAGACAAAAGAAGAGCAGAAGAGGGCAGTAGTGTCATGGATGCCAAAGGAAAATAACATTTCCTAAAGAAGAGAGTACTTATCAGCATCAACTACTGTCCCAAAGTCAAGTGAGAAACGGACTAAAAAAGTAGATTTTATGACAAGGAGGTCATTGGTGACTTGGAAAGAGTGACTTACATAGTTTAGGAGGCAAAAGAAGGATGCCCCAGGCTCAGGAGTGAGTATTAGGTGAAAATATAGACTAAGTATACACAACATTTCTAAAGGCTTGGGTGTTGAGTTGTCAGTAAATTTGTAGCATCAAATGAGGAATATAATAGCCCTTTTTAAAAATCTTTTTTGTTAAAAGGAAGACCACCGATTTATTCAGGTTTCAAGGAAAGAATCTGTGATTTTATGTGACATGGCCCAAGGGGTAAAAAGCTCTATTCAGTTTCAAAATGCAAAAATACAGTATTGTACCATCAAGGTCCTCAAGTGACTCTTTATACAGTTCTGGACAAGAAATTTTGCTCAATAAACATTTGGATTAGATAAAAAATTGCACTAATTTCTAGAAAAAACCTAGCTGCACAGAAAGCGACTTTAGAATATGTGTGAACTCTGATGTTAGAACTCAAAGTTTGGATATTTTATTGGTATTTCTGAAACTAAGTCCACCTTAAATCAAGTTCCCTTGTCAAGTTTATGATTAATCTCTATTCCCTTTCTTGTCTGACCCCTGATCCTGTCAAGATCTATGAGTTTCAAAGAAAAGGGGGGACTGAAACCAAGCAGAACCCTGAAAGACAGTCCCAAGTAAATATGCCTTTCTGTTTATAGAAAAAAGGCTTTAGAGTCCTAGAACTTCGCTCAGTTCCAAAGAACAGATCCAAACTGTGAAGTGAGGGAACTCAACATTAAAGAGAAAGCAAGTGCAACATAATCTTTCCCGTGATAATTAGCTTAAGCCAATGCCTTGATTAATGACCCCAAACTGACAAGGTAACACCCTGTGGCTTCAACCAGCTGGCCCCAAGCAGACCTAAAAATAGGGTCACTTGAGAATTGAAACTCCTGAACCATCATATAGGCCCTAAACAGATAACAGAATGCCTCAGCTACTGTCTCTGCTCTCTTCTAGAGGAAAGTGGAAGGATCACTAGATCAAACTAAGATCAAGTAGAATAACCACCATCACGGGGGGCAAAGGAAGTTACAAAGTGCTGCCAGAAAGTCTGCAGCATCTTATCTGAACTCAGGATTACAAAGACCTTCTCCTCCCCATTTGCCTTTAACAATCTTGCACCCTAGTCAGTCAGCAAGATGGATTTGAGATCAATCTGGGTCTCCCATCTTCCACGCTGGTGCCTCTGTGATTAATAAACCTTTTTCTGCTTGAAACTCTGATGTTCCCATTGGTTTGGCCTCACTGTGCTTTGGGCAAATGGATTTGGGTTCAACAACCATTTCCATGGTCAAACTTTATAGTTGATTGCAGATTATGTGCTTTATCTACTTTATGGATCAAGCACTTTGCATCTGTAAATTTTGCTCTGAAATCTGGCCTTTATCCAGATTGCTTCCTTTTTTGCCCAGTCAGAGCATGCTAAGAAATTGCAAATTACAATCAAATCCCAATTTTCCAAACTAATGAATTTAAAGAGCAATAATGCATAATCCAAAATGATGGTGCATTCATGAACCATTTATCTCTGTAATGTATATTCATTAAACTTGACTCTAAGTACATTTCATATGGCATTCACAACAAAATGATAAAGCATTTCAACTGAAATGATTCAAGGAGACTTGCAAGGTTTTCCAGATTCTCTATTTCTGCTTCCTACTACATCCTATCACTTCTCTCACATTTCATGCTTAGGTGCCCCAGAAAAATGAACATACCACGATTTTTAGGATGAAGATGTTTCATCTTCTCCTTGCAACATTTCCTTATCATTGCCACTATTTTTACAGCTATGTCCCTCTTTCTCTCTCTAAAAAGTATCATTCAAAAAAGTAAATAGTCCATAAGAGGAATGGTATGGGGAGGGAGGAGGGAGGAGGGTTCAGGATGGGGAACACATGTATACCTGTGGCGGATTCATTTTGATATTTGGCAAAACTAATACAATTATGTAAAGTTTAAAAATAAAATAAAATTTAAAAAAAAAAAAAAAAAAGTAAATAGTAAAATGAACCCATATATCAATTACCCACCTTGAACAAAGACCAACACCTTTTAAAAATCTATAGTTTGTTGGGAGTTTCCTAGTGGTCAAGTGGTTAGGATTCTGGGCTTTCACTCCTGTGATCTGGATTCAGTCTCTGGTCTGAGAGTTGAGATCCCACAAGTCAGGTAAGTGTAGCAAAAAAGAAAAAAAATCTACTGCTTATCAAGAACATGACTATTTTCTCTCTAAGATAATATAGGTTAAGAAAACACATGACTGCTATATATATAATAGATAACCAATAAGAACCTACTATATAGCACAGGGATTTGTACTTAGTACCTTGTAATAACCTATGAAGGAAAAGAATCTGAAAAAATATATATATATGTATGTATAATTGAATTATTTTGATACACACCTGAAATTAATACAACATTGTAAACAACTATACTTAAATTTAAAAAAAAATCAAGAAAACAACCCCCTCTCAAAAGAAAGCACGTCAATACTAGAGTTATAAGGAGCTAATTAAATATTGTCCATCCCAGCCTAAGTCTCTCAGTAAGGAAAATGAGCAAGTAGGGACTTAATAAAGCACAGAACTGACTGATAATAAAGCAAGAACTAGACATTGTCCACACCTATCTTACTTCCTCTGGTGAAATCAAGACTACAGCTCTTCTGTCTTATTCTTGGAACACAATATTTCTCCAAATCCACATAACAATAAGTATTACTTTCTACAGTCATACGAAGCACAAATAATATGCAAAAATGTAAAGTATTTAAAGTTTGATACATTAGTCACATGATTATTGAGTTGAATTTTGAGGGGTGGACAGCTCAGTGATCAGTTGTAAGAAACAAAGAAGGTTCTTACCTTGGATGTTTTTTAACCAGGATGTCACCCAAGAATGTACTCAATATCTATGTTTATTAGAAAGATGGGCTTCCCTAATAGCTCATTGGCAAAGAATCTGCCTGCAATGAAGGAGACCCTGGTTCGATTACTGGGTCAGGAAGATCCGCTGGAGAGGGATAGGCTACCCACTCCAGTGTTCTTGGGCTTCCCTTGTGGCTCATTGGGTAAAGCAAGAAGAGAGACCTGGGTTTGATCCCTGGGTTGGGAAGATCCCTGGAGAAGGGAAAGGCTACCCGCTCCAGTATTCTGGCCTGAAGAATTCCATGGACTGAAGTCCATGGGGTTGCAAAGAGTAGGACATGACTGAGCAACTTTCACTTTCACTTTCTTTCACTTTCATTAGAAAGATAAGATGATTTTTATAAAGGAATGACTTCAGTGGTTCCTGTATTATTTTCACCACATACAAGGGAAGGTAATTATGGGTTTGACATTTTCACTTTTGACCTTCAAATACAAATACAAGGTTTTAGAAACTGAAAATTTAAGGCTTTCATATAGCATTAACTTGAAAAGAGTTGTGATGGTTTCCTCAAGGGTCCTCTTGTCCATAAAAACCTCTTTGGAGGATAATTCTTCGGAGGACCACTCACCCATGTCTGTTGCTAAAGATGTCTACTCAGAGTATTTTAATTATGTCAGGGGAGCTGGAAACCCACAGTTTCAGGTTGACATGTTCTACTAACAGAAGTGTCATTTCTTATCTTTGGCACTACTTTGTTCTTCTTGCTAATATTAACCAAACGATAGTTGTATAAGCACAAGTAATTAGTCTACAAATGATAAGACAATGTTTTCCCCATTGTATTTTTAAGAGACATCAAAATATCTCTTTAATGAAGATGCCTCTCAGTTGACTAGTAGGAATAAAATGCTTGCATAAATAGAATTATGTGCATTTTCAGAATATAATCACAGACATAGAGACATCACTGTGTATATTCATGCATGCATATTAAGCCCCTTCAGTCTTGTCCAACCCTTTGTAACACTATGGATTGTAGCTCGCAAGCTCCTCTGTCCATGGGATTCTCAGACTCAACTGAAATGACTTAACACATACAAGAGAAACCCAAACAAGAGAAACCAATTAATATTCATAAAATTGCTCTAAATCAAGTTGGAGAATCAGATTTAACTATCAAAGTTCAATACCATAGTACAAGAAAGGCTTTGTATGAATAATGCAGATCATTTATCTACCAATTATGTCCTCCTCACCTCTACTGACTCCCATATCAGATGTTCTGAGTATGGGTCACAACTGTGGGACTCTGTTATCCACCCCTTCTCCTAATTTCTCTCCTTCTGTACACACACAGCAGACAGGCTGGACTAGTAGTATCTACCAGGAGCAGAGAAATCCCATGTGTATGGCAGCAAATGATGAAGCTGAAGTTAGAAGCAGAGATGAGATGCCTAAGAATAGCAGAGAAACAAAAGCACTTCAGCTCCTGATTCCATTCTCCAGCCCTAGCTGAGACCTGGTAGCATTTCCTAGGCCTGAATCTTTCCAATAATCTTTTCTTTTGCTCAAGTCAATTGAAGTGGTGTTGGTGGGGTGGGGGGTCGGGGTGGGGAATGTATATCTGTTTCCCTCTTGAAGCAAACAATTCCTTAGCAGCCTGAGAAATATTTGTCAAAGCAACCTACTGACACACAGGGCAAGGGGTTCTCAGTTTCGTATTAGAAGATTCATGTTCAAATCTCCTAATTTCTGCTGGCTGACTGCAACCTTGAGAAAATTATATAACTTTTCTGGGCCTCTGTTTTGTCACCTATAAATTGAATGAGCACCCAAATATTCAATGAGATAAAATGCATAAGAAAATAACCAGCAGCTCAATAAATGTTATTTTAGAGAGTGCTCTGCAAATTTGCCATTTCCATACAGCAAATTTGCCAGTTATGACAATAAGCTTTGTGACAAGGGCATGAGATGGTTTGAATTCTGACCCACAGCCTTGGGATACTTCAGGAATGTTGGGCCAGTTAGCCAAGTTGTTGTTATATAATGCTTTCATAGCAAGAGTCAGGTGGTCTAGACACACTTTAGAAAACCTTCCAGCAGGGTGAACCACAGGATAAGTGCTCTAGCAGGTTTTTGCTGCTGCTTTTAATATCATAGGAAGAATTTGAGCTACCCTTTGATAAATGCTCAAATACCAATGCAGAAAACTGTAGCCCTGATCAGTTAATTAACTTTTATTAATGTGTTGTGAATGCCCAATTTATATTATTTACTAATAATGAGAACATTAAAAATATCACAAACCATTGTAATTAAATGGTGTAATACACGTAAAAAGAAATTTTCTTATTATTTCAAGAATCTCAAATTCTAGTAAGATGAAAATGAACTTATGTTGGTTTTAGGGGGGTTTGTGTCCATTATGTTTCTAACAAGAAATTGGCTACTTAATCATATGTACCTGATAGAAATAAGGTAATAACCCCACTGTGCCTTGTTACCTGACATATAAAATTGATGGTTAATATTCACACCTATGAGCAGAATTGAAGGCAGAAGGAGAAGAGAGCTACAGAGGATGAGACAGTTGGATGGCAGCACTGATTCAAGGGACATAAACTTGGGCAGGGCAAACTCCAAGAGCTGATGGGTTTAGCAAAGGGTCAGACAGGACTTGGCAACTGAACAACAACAACTACATGAGCAGAATTAGTGTAGGACAAAATCAGAAAACTACATAATAGGAGTGGAAGCAACACATACATTTTAATTTCCTTCTATGGACAGATAATTTGGGGGTTTCACCTTGAAAAATTATGTTATTTTCAATTATTTATGTGAGATAAAATTTCTGGAAAGTCCCTCATTTTGAATTATTATGCATTCTTAGTGTCTTTGGGTTCTTGGGAAGTACTTTATAGTTTTGTGTAATTGACAATAACAAGAGTTTAAGTCAGAACATTTATTAATTACACTTACACATTGGCCTGCCTCCTGAGAAATTTGTATGGAGGTCAAGAAGCAATAGTTAGAACTGGACATGGAACATTAGACTGGTTCCAAATAGGAAAAGGAGTACGTCAAGGCTGTATATTGTCACCCTGCTTATTTAACTTATAAGCAGAGTACATCATGAGAAATGTTGGGCTGGATGAAGCACAAGCTGGAATCAAGATTGCTGGGAGAAATATCAATAACCTAAGATATGCAGATGACACCATCCGTATGGCAGAAAGCAAAGAACTAGAGAGCCTCTTGATGAAAGTGAAAGAGGAGAGTGAAAAAGTTGACTTAAAGCTCAACATTCAGAAAACTAAGACCATGGCATCCGGTCCCATCACTTCATGGCAAATAGATGGGGGAAAAATGGAAACAGTGAGATACATTATTTTGGGGGGCTCCAAAATCACTGCAGATGGTGACTGCAGCCATGAAATTAAAAGATGCTTGCTCCGTGGAAGAAAAGCTGTGAGCAACCTAGACAAGATATTAAAAAGCAGAGATATTACTTTGCCAACAAAGATTCATCTAGTCAAAGCTATGGTTTTTCCAGTAGTCATGTATCGATGTGAGAGTTGTACTATAAAGAAAGCTGAGCACCAAAGAATTGATACTTTAGAACTGTGGTGTTGGAGAGACTCTTGAAAGTCCCTTGGACTGTAAGGAGATCCAACCAGTCCATCCTAAAAGAAATCAGTCCTGAATATTCATTGGAAAGACTGATGCTGAAGCTGAAACTCCAATATTTTGGCCACCTGATGCAAAGAACTGACTCATTTGAAAAGACCCTGATGCTGTAAAAGATTGAAGGCAGGAGAAGGGGATGACAGAAGATGAAACGGTTGGATGGCATCACCAACTCTATGGACATGAGTTTGAGTAAGCTCCAGGAATTGGTGATGGACAGGAACGTCTGGTGTGCTGCAGTCCATGGGGTCACAAAGTGCTGGACACGACTGAGCGACTGAACTGAACCAAACTGAATACATTGCTGTTCAAATGAATGTTTTGTCAAAATTTAATTTTTCCATATGTGTAGTTACTCAAAATGTTACATTTACTTCAAGTTAATATTTTCACTTTTACCCAATCTAATCAACTAAGATTGAATGAATGCATAAAGAAATGACCAAGGGGTTACAGGTTTATTAAGTGCCTACTAAGCCCCAAACCCTGCAGCATCCAAGTGCCATCATTTATCTGGATGAAGAAGACACATATCCTACTGCCAGGAGACTCAAGGAAAGAGAAACAAGCATGTGAGCCAACAATTAAAACACAATTCTGTTTTAAGAAGGGAATGTGAAAACTGTCATGGTCGCATGACAGTCAAATGGTTTCACACTTGAGATTCGCTTCTGAAGATACAGAGTCCTAATACAACTCTCTCCCCCTCAGTAGCTGTAAAATGTGGAGGCACGTCTCATTTGCAAACAGAATAGTGACACCATCTTAAGATTGTTTTACAAATTAAATAAGACAATGTGTGAAAGGTGTATTTGGGAACAGTATGTCTGATGTAGAGTGAGTGCTCCTGATCTGTTACTATCTCTATGTACTGGGCATTAGAGAGGTGTTTTGAATTCCAGGCAAACACTACAGAGGATCCCTAAGAGTTCCCAGTGGAGGAGAGCAGAATGAGCAAGTCATAAAACCTTCCTGAGTGCTGGCCTCTGAAGTTCTAAACCACAAGGGTATTTGCAAGTCCACACTGGTTTGATAATTTTACAAAATGTTAATATATAAAACAAACTCATGGGCTGCTTGTTTAAACTATACATCCAGGCCTGACTCAAGGTACATTGATTCTTTAAATCTGCAGCTTAATCCCCTTTAGACAATAACCAATGAAGATGAGCTCTTAAGGCCATTCTAGCTTGATTTTGCCAGGCCATTCTGTCACTGAAGCTGAAGCTCCAACACTTTGGCCACCTGATGCAAAGAGCTGACTCATTGGAAAAGACACTGATGCTGGGAAACATTAAAGGCAAAAGGAGAAGTGGGTGGCAGAGGATGAGATGGTTAGATAACATCACTGACTCAATGGACATGAATCTGAGCAAACTCTAGGAAATAGTGGAGGACAGAGGAGCCTGGCATGCTGCAGTTCATGGAGTTGCAAAGAGTCAGACCTGACTTAGTGACTGAACAACAACAACAAGCTTGATTTTTACTACAATTAACTCAGTTGCCGTATTTGACATGCAATTTATTTTCCCTCTTAATCTTCCAGAATCAGGACAAAGTAACATACATACACCAAAGATTCTCATTACTGATTGCATTTAAATCAGACAAATTGATGGTTTTCCTCTAGAATACTCACAATATTTTAATGCTAATTATTGAAAAATGAATCAAAGATGAGAAAAGTCCACTTCCAAAACATATATCATACAAGTTTATTTGTCTAATGTGTGCTTTCCATTCTAGACTGTAAATTCCATAACAGATAACATGGGGACTCATTCATATCAATAACTTCACTATCACAATGCCAGACACAGTTAAACAAGAATTATTTTCAGGAAAATGTAAAATACTTCCATGCCAGGAAATTGGAGTGGTAGGAAAGATGGAAGGGATAGAATGGAGAAATAGTTAGGAGCTAAAATGAGCAGATGTACTAATCTGATGAGGGATTAAAGAAAAATATTCTCAAAATTCAAGCCTAGACTGTTCAGTGATGTCCCCAGCCAAGAAAGCATGCACTCAGTAGAAGATTAACTTCATTTTAGATATTATATGTTTAAGATATCTATGGGAGATAATGACTAGTGGATAACCACAGATGTCTATGAATCTAAAATTCTGTATTGTGGTAAACAGAATAATGGTCCCATAGACGCCCATAATTTAATTCTCAGAACCTGTGAATACTATCTTCATGTCAAAAGGGACTTTGCAGATGTGATTAAAACTTTAAAACTAAGACCCTTCAGATGAGGAGAGGAGATTGGGTTGTCCAGGTGGGCCCAATATAATCCCCAAAATCCTTTAAAGCATAGAGTTTTTTCTAGCTACAGAGAATCAGAGAGATGGCAGCCAGAGAAAAACTTGCTGGCTTTGAAAATAGAGATGGGAAGCCATGATCCGGGGAACATAGGCAAATTCTAGAAGCTGGAAGAGACAAATGAATTGGTTCTTCTTTAAAGACTCCTGAAGGAAAAGCAGCCCTGGCTATACCTCGATTTTATCCCAGTGAGACCTCTGTGGGAATTCTACAGAACTGAAGAATAATAAATTTGTGTTGTTTGAAGCCACTAAGTTTGTGGTAATTTATTACAGCAGCAATAGAAAACTAATACACATAAAATCTGGGCTGAACATATACATCCTTCAGATTTCTATATAAAAATATAGTATAATTTCCTCTATTATTTAATGTCCCCCCTCTTACTTTCTGCAATCTTGAAGTAAGTGATGTAAATGTAATGCTGGGTATTTCTCTGTTGCCAGTCAGTTCTATCCTAACCATTCCTCTCTCCCTAGGAACTGGGACACAAACATTGTGTATCCCATAACTCCTTGCCAGTTGGTTTCTGGTTAGGTCTGCCAATGGAAAGAGCAAGCCTAATCAGAAAAGGATGAGAGTGGAAGTTAGCAAAAGGAAGGAAGCCATGATTTTCGTCCTTGGCTCTGTCTCCTGACACCTTGCACTTAGCACTCAAAGGTTCTAGCAGTGGTCGCAGCAGCCTCAGACAACTGCCAGCCTCTGCAGTAGGAGCACAGTGGTGCCAGCAGCCAGCAGTTGTAGATACGAGTCACTCAGGCAGCAAATCCACCAGCACCAGTGGGGTTGTCAGCTCTTGGATGACTGCAGAGCAGTGGCGACATGGTGTCAGAAGCAGAATCACAACCAGAGAAAGGCTTGTAGGGTTTAGGCACCACTTTCCCCTTTGTTTCTCCAGCCCTAGGAGCTGCAGTGATTTCCTATAGTTACTAACCTCTTGGTAGTAGCATCTTCCCTTTTCTCTCCCTCAGCCTTTTCAACACATTCATAAACAAATCCTTGCATTGTATTCCCTCTGTTTGAAAAGCTGAGAATGTTTTTTTTCCCCCCTAAGAGGAGAATATATGTGCATAAAAGCTTATACCTACACAAAGACTTTAATATTTGCTGATAAAGCAACATAGAACATAGATATGTACAACCTTTATTTACCTAATATGTCTTCACTTCAAATAGTTTACTATTAAAGCAGGTTGTTCCTGGGGAGAGAAAATAATGGAAGGGAAAATCACATGATTGGTCCATCAGAATTTTCAAAGGAAGTGAAATAAAGATATTTAAACAGTAAGAGTATGAATGCTTATCATCACAGAGTTAGTAGTTTTAGATTAAATATCTATCTCTATAGAAAAGAAGAGGAAAATTACACATGGCAGCAAGATCATAAAAACAATTCATGTTAACGCAATTCACTTTGATGAAAACAAGAAAAATGGAAAAACAACTTCAAATGTATCATTGTCTTGAATTAAAGCTGTATCAGGAAAGCAGGGCATACTGGGCATTTTCATGATAAAAGTTGTGAAAGCACAGGGCTTCTACTTGCAACAGTTCTTTTAAACAGAAAGCTAACCAGCCTGCACTTGTCTTCCAAGAAAACACAGCTACAGTAAAGAGCCATCTTAAAGGACCATTCAAAACAGCAACAGTTTCAACAAGTTGTTTGAGTGCTGACTTCCCAGTCTGTGCTTAAAACAGTTCAAGGGGTCAAGGAAACCTGTTTATAACAGAACAAGCCACGTGCTATAGGAGTAACCATCAACTGCCTTTCATTGCACACTTAGTATATACCTAACACTTTGCTAAGAATTTAGCATTCATTAGCTCATTCACATCTTGCAGTGGCCCCATAAGGTGACTATCATCACCAATGAACAAGCTGAGGCTCTTAGTGCTGAAGCAGTCATACAGCAAGTTAGAACTGGAGTTGGCGGTCAAACTAGTTCACTCCAACTCATCTATATGTTTAACTACTTCTCTATTCTAAATACAGGAAGGTAAAATGTCCATGCTCTCACCTTAAAAGTCTAGGGGGTGGAGAGTACAGACATGGAGAAAATAGGCAAAATAGGTATACAGACAACACCACAAAACCCTACACACATCATGGTTTTTATTTTAAAATTTTAAATAGATATAAAAAACATGCAACCTTTGTCACCAAGCAACACTGGAAGGAACTCCTCTTTTAGTGACCACACATGTATTTCAGAGATGCAGAGGCAACTCATCTAAGGAAGTCAGTGATTATTACTTTGGGTCTTTAATGTTATTGTCTAAATTGTTTCTAATACCGTCTGATTGAATTTTCCTAAAAAAGACAAAATGAGTTTCTATAATTAATTCAAAACATTCTAAAAACCCTCTATTTTCCTTTGCTTTCTGGATAGAAAAATGCTATATATCCATAAAACAAGAAAATATTCATTTGGCCAGATCACCCCAGGTTACCCTAAAACAGCAAAGAGGGATATTTTGGGTGAAGCTGAAATCACAGTATCATTTTTCTGTATAGATCTATAAAGTCAGTCCTCAGTTCTTCTTCCCTTATAATGCCTATTTTAATGGACATGATTAATGATGATCCAACTCCCATACTCTTATTTTCTTATTTTTAAATCATTTCTGATTCTTGTTTGTAACAACATAAAAAGCCATGGTTCCTATCTCATTTGGTACAACCCACAAGAAGTAATTAGGTGTACCCATGTCAGGACCACAGAGTATTTAGTTCTGTACTAAGATTAAAAACCGTATTTCCAACTTAGACGGTATCTTTATTTCCTTGTCAGGTGGCCTACAGGAGCCCATGTGGTTGGCCCTTACCTGCCAGTCCTCCCTTATTTTGCACCCCTTAAGCCCCTTAGATGGGGCTTTCCTCATAGCTCAGTCAGTAAAGAATCCGCCTGCAATACAGGAGACCCGGATTCAATTTCTGGGTTGGGAAGATCCCCTGGAGAAATAAATGAAAACCCACTCCAGCATTCTTGCCTGGAGAATCCCATGAACAGAGGAGCCTGGCAGGCTACAGTCCATGGGTTCACAAGAATTGGACATGACAGCAACTAAACCACCACCAAACCCCTTAGATACCATTTCTATTGTGTTTACCTCACTCTCATCAGCACCTTGGACAGTGCTCGCACTGTATGTGGTAAGGGTCCCAAGTGATTTGTGAAAAATGGATCTGAACTTCATGAGTTTTGAGGTTGTTGTTGTTGCTCAGTTGCTCAGTCTTGTCTGATTCTTTGTGACTTGATGGACTGCAACATGCTAGGCTTCCTTGATCTTCACTAGCTCAGAGAGTTTGCTCAAATTCGTGTCCATTGAGTCAGTAATGCCATTTAACCATCTCATCCTCTGCCACCCCTTTCTCCTTTGCCTTCAATCTTTCCCTGCATCAGGGTCTTTTCCTATGTGTCAGCTTTTTGCATCAGGTGACCAAAGTATTGGAGTTTCAGCTTCAGCATCTGTCCTTCCGATGAATATCCAGGGCTGATTTCCTTTTAGGTTGACTGCTTTGATCTCCTTGCAGTCCAAGGGCCTCTCAAGAGTCTCCTCTAGCACCACAATTTGAAAGCATCAATTCTTTGGTGCTCAGCCTTCTGTTTGGAACTGTGCGAAAATAACAACAACTTTCACATCCATGCATGACTACTGGAAAAACCATAGCTTTGACTATACAGACCTTTGTGATGGTACCAGATGCCATGATCTTTTTTAATGTTGAGTTTTAAGCCACCTTTTTCACTCTCCTCTCTCACCCTAATCAACAGACTTTTTAGTTCCTCTTTAGTTTCTGCCATTTGAGTGGTATCATCCATCATATCTGAGGCTGCTGATATTTCTCCTGACAATGTTGATTCCACCTTGTGATTCATCCAACCTGGCATTTTGCATGATGTACGTTGCTGCTGCTGCTGCTGCTAAGTCGCTTCAGTTGTGTCCAACTCTGTGCGACCCCACAGACAGCAGCCCAACAGGCTCCTCTATCCCTGGGATTCTCCAGGTAAGAATACTGGAGTGGGTTGCCATTTCCTTCTCCAATTCAGGAAAGTGAAAAGTGAAAGTGAAGTCACTCAGTCATGTCTGACTCTTAGCGACCCCATAGACTGTAGCCTACCAGGCTCCTCCGTCCATGGGATTCTCCAGGCAAGAGTACTGGAGTGGGTTGCATATAAGTGAAATAAGCAGGGTGACGATATATAGCCTTCTTCTACACCTTTTCCAATTTTGAACCAGTCCATTGTACCATGTCTGGTTCTAGCTGTTGCTTCTTGACCTGCATACAGGTTTCTCAGGAGATAGGAAAAGTGGTTTGGTTCTCCCATTTCTTTAAGAATTTTCCACAATTTTTCGTGATCCACACAATTAAAAGCCAATTTAACATAATCAATGAAATAGAAGTAGGTGTGTTTCTGGAATTCCCTTGTTTTCTCCATGATCCAATGTATGCTGGCAATTTGATCTCTGGTTCCTCTGTCTTTTCTAAACTCAGCTTGTTTCTACATCTGGAAGTTTTCAGGTCACATACTGCTGAAGCATAGCTTAAAGGATTTGGAGCATAACCTTATAGCATGTGAAATAAGCACGATCATATGGTAGTTGAACATTCATTGGCATTGCATTTCTTTGGGACTGAAATGAAAACTGACCTTTACCAGCCCTATGGCTATAGCTCTGAAGACAATTATAACTGTCCTAAGAATCTTTCATTGGGAACCTGGGTGACAGGTGAGTTTATCTTCTAAGCAGGATAGCAAAGAGCTGTTCCAGGACCTGTTAAGTCTTATTTCTCTTGGGGCCTTCCTCTTAATGGTCTTCACTCTCAAGGGGCACCTAAAGACCTTTCAAATCAGAACTTTGAATTAAGATTCATCTTTGCTGCTCCCTTCTTATGCTTTCATTTCCTCAGTGGTCTTCTACATTTTCTTTTGGGCACCTAACACCTGAGCTATTAGGTTAAGAGAAGAATTTTTTCCAGCTCCTTCATTTACATCAAAGAGTACATCAGTAGCAGGATAAAGGATATTTCTTATATATATATTTGCATCTGGTGGTTCCTGCAGTGCAGGAGACCTGGGTTCAATCCCTGGGTTGGCAAGATCCCTGAAGACAGAAATGGCAATCCACTCCAGTATTCTTACCTGGAGAATCCCATGGACAGACAAGCCTGGCAGGATATAATCCATGGCATCACAAAGAGTTGGACATGACTGAACACACACACACACACACACACACATAAATGGGAATGTCTGGCATTAGCCACTAAGAACAGAGGATTCTCCACAGAATAGAAACAGCATCTTCTCTAAGAGGGTGGCCAACCATGCCTTTTCCCAAGGGAAAGGGAAGCACTCAGATCCTCACACCCCCACACAAAGTCCTATCTAGTGCTCTGATGCAGTCTCTCCTCTAGGAACTCTCTCTACCACATCCCTTCATCCCTCAGCCAATTATACTTTCAATGCTGGCCTAGTAGGCTTCATCCCACAATGACATCAGCAGGATCACAGAAACCCTGCATCAACTGCTGTCATTCCCTTGGTCTCACATAAGCAGTCAAAGTCTAAAAGAAAACAAACAAAAAAAATTTACTAAGATCCAAAATAAAACAAAGCAAAAAGAACAAAATGGCAAAATCTACAGATAAAAGTTTAGAACAGTCTAGGTAAAAATTACTTTTAAGCTCTGACCTAAGTGTTCAGTGCCATGGGCCAACCGACCATCATCTCTCTTCATACAATTCAGATGCCTCCCTCACCTTCTTTCTTATGCTTTATCCAAATGAATTTGGTCACTTACCAAAGCGTGCAGATAGAACTACTTTCAAGTGTATTTGCTGCATGGAAAATATACCTTCGTTTCTGATAGTGTGATTTATCTTTCAGTTTTGCTACATAGCCAATAAGGGTTGGACACATAGCAGACCCTTACAATACTTGTTAAACATGATTGGATGAATAAATGAATTAATGATGTTGACTTCCCAATTGAAATGTTCTTCTGTTTTCAGTTCTAGAAACCTTAGGCTTCTCCCAGACCAGGTTCCTATATCCAGATTTCTGTCCCATACAATGGTTATTTCCCACTGACTCTGAAGTCTGCTCAGGGACTCCTAGGAAAAAAATTGAGCTTCCTTGAGTTTATTCATGAAGGTGTTCCTGAAATCCCAAAGTCACCTTAATGTTTTTTTAATAAAAACTTCAAACTTAGAGTGAATGTAATAGATAATCAATGTCTAGTGATGGAATTAACTGGCAATGTGTCAAATAGTTAATTAAGTTACTCTGGATAAGATATATGCATTTTAATTATGTTTTGGAAACAGCAGATACTTGACCCTCATGATCCATCTAAGTGGTATTCAAATCATAAAGTCCCAGGGCTCATGCCTAGATGTATCTTCCCTGCCCAGAGGAAAAAGAGAAGGTTTTCACCATTCAAAGCTTCCCCCCATCTTTAGCCAAAGGTTCCATCTATTTTGGGCTTCCCGGTGATTCAGCAGTAAAGAATATGTCTGCAATGCAGGAGACACAGGAGATATGGGTTCAATCCCTGGGTGGGAAAGATCCCCTGGAGGAGAGCATGACAACCCACTCCAGCCTTCTTTCCTAGAGAATTCCCTGGACAAAGGAGTCTGGCAGGCTACAGTCCAAAGGGTCGCAAAGAGTTGGACACAACTGAAGTGACTGAGTGTACATGCATGCGTCCATCTATTTTGCCTGGCTCCAAAGATTTCCTTTGAACTAAGAATATATGAAAAAATATAAACAACATGAAAACCACTGATCAAACATTAGTGAGTTGTTTCCAAACAGGCTGGTAAGAAATTGTGAGGTTGTAGGTTCCTCCTATATTGCATCAAACACAGTGCTAATCATAATCAGAAACTGAATCTCAGAGCTATCCTTATATTCACAACTTAATGAAGAATTTAAAACTTTATGTACCCAAATTGGTGTCACACAAGTAGATCACAAGTTGTATTCCAGTTACTGTCTATTGGATCTAATTCTAGGGTCTTCAGATTCAGTGATGCTTATATAAGTTCACGTAATACTCCCTATGAATATGTTTATGCCAATTATAATTTTGTTCTGGATATGCTTTCTCAGGGATTCCCAGGAGGCTCAGTGGTAAAAGAATCCCCTTGCTAATGCAGGAGACATGGATTCGATCCCTGGGTCAGGAATAGCCCCTGAAGGAGGAAATGACACCCATTCCAGTCTTCTTGCTTGGAAAATCCCATGGACAGAGGAGCCTGGTGGGCTACAGTCCATGAGTTTGCAAAGAGTTGAACGTGACTTAGTGATTGAGCACACATGCATGCATGCTTTCCCACCTGTCCCATTTCTTGTAGGAAACTGATTTTCTCTATCCTTTTCAGGGGTGGAGTCTATCCTGATGATCACAGAGGATGTAACTGAGTATGATTATTAAAAAGTTTACAGCAAAGTGACTTACTATTGGTAGGAACACAGAAAGAAAATTTATTGCAGTTTATTACTTTTCCTTTATAACACAATTTCACAAATCTTCCTTCTATAATGATAAGAAAACAAATCATCAGTGATCGTCACTAAAGGTTGCTCCAGCAATGTCATGCAGAGCTCTTGAACTCACAGCATGTAGCATATGGATACTGGAAGTTGAACATTTTATTGAAAATACATGATCAGTTCTTTAAACATATTTAATTTCATTTAATTTAGGGTTGATTAATATGAGCATTGTTTGTTTGGGTTTTATCTATAATCTTCTTGGCAATAATCCTGTTTCCATAGCAACACAGGCCTGTATTTTATCCTTATGCATGTGTGTGAGATTATAACAACTTTTGTAATAAAGTTTACATATCATTTGCACATAAATTTCATTTTTTTATGAGAAGTCCAAGATAGAGGTTTCTTTCCTTTAATCATTTACTAGCTCGCCACTAAATACATAATTCACATATCCTCGAATAATGAGAATTCTACAGAGCCATTCCTAACCACAGATATTGAAATCTACATGATGGTCAGATCTTTGAATTTCAACATGTACTATTAAAGGAAAAATAATGAAATACTTCACAAATGTCACCCTGGATATGACCTATGTGTTGTATTAGCATGAATCCATTCATTCTTACCAGATCAGTATTCTTTTGTTCATTTCAAATAGTTAACAAGTTAGCTGTGTCAGTCAAAGTGAAGTAGGATAGTAAGCAGCTGAAACATTGTCTAGTTACCTATACCTACCCAAAAAGAGGATTTGCTGTCAGCTGAACTGCAAGGATATGTATTTCTTACTACAACTCTTTCTAATATTATTTTTTAAAAAATAAGGCAGTTTATGATCTGCAATTAGGACAATAGTCGCCTTTGGTTTGGGTGATGCTTGATAAGAGGCACATTTGATGCTTCCAGGAAATTGTAATATATCCACATCTGGGGTATTAAAAAGCTATACATTAACAATTTGTGACAATTTATATATTATGTTATTATTTATACAAAATGTAAAAAGTAACTTTCTATTTAGATACTGCTATGTCTACAATAGGAATGTTGAAGATTTTTGAAATTATAATTGTTACTTTGACTCATCCCATTACTTTTTATTTAAAGCTAATGTGTTTCATCACCTAGGAAATTTGCAGATATCTAAATCAAAGACTCAACAAACCAAGAAAAATGGCCTTAAAACATGCTCTTAAGTTTATCTTCTGTATAAAGGATTCATACAGTATGAAAGGGAACTATTAAAAAAATAGACATGATTTAAAAGTGTGGATATTTTTCTAAACATATGATAATATTATACCAACTTTATTGTCACCTTTCAAGAATATAAGAAACATCAGCATAATGCTGCTGCTGCTGCTGCTGCTAAGTCGCTTCAGTCGTGTCTGACTCTGTGCGACCCCAGAGATGGCAGCTCACCAGGCTCTGCCATCCCTGGGATTCTCCAGGCAAGAACACTGGAGTGGGTTGCCATTTCCTTCTTTTCTTCATGAAAGTGAAAAGTGAAAGTGGAGTCACTCAGTTGTGTCCGACTCTTAGTGACCCCATGGACTGCAGCTACCAAGCTCCTCCATCCATGGGATTTTCCCATGGATGTACTGGAGTAGGGTGACATTGCCTTCCCCGAAACATCAGCATATTGTACTTCAAAACATCTATTACATTAAACAGTGTAATAAAGTATTCTGAGTTGCACAAAATTCAATTAATAAATAAGAAAATAATGCAAGTAATATACATGAAGAAGGTTAGTTCTCATAAATTTTTCAGTCCTCCTCTGAAAAATCACCAACTGTCTCTGAATAGTTGAAAGGATATAATACAGATGACAGAGTAGAGCTAGCCTTTTGTTTCCAAGGGGCACACTGAGGAAGAATACTGAGTAAACAGGAGGGAGAGACATTGGGGGAGCGCAGAAGGAGACACAGTCTCACTAGAGGATCAGTCACTTTGGTAAGCAGAGGCACCCTACCACTGGAAATGTTTGCCCATGTTAAGCGTAGTTGTATTCATTTCCTATGGCTATTCTAACAAATAAACACAAATTTACAGGCTTAAAAGATAACACATTTATTATCTTATAGTCTATTAAGTCCGGAGAAGGCAATGGCACCCCACTCCAGTACTCGTGCCTGGAAAATCCCATGGGTGGAGGAGCCTGGTAGGCTGCAGTCCATGGGGTTGCTAAGAGTCGGACACAACTGAGCAACTTCACTTTCACTTTTCACTTTCATGCATTGGAGAAGGAAATGGCAACCCACTCCAGTGTTCTTGCCTGGAGAATCCCAGGGATGGAGGAGCCTGGTGGGCTGCCGTCTCTGGGGTGGCACAGAATTGGACACAACTGAAGCAACTTAGCAGCAACAGCAGCAGCAGCAGTCTATTAAGTCAGAAGTCTTACTAGGCTAAAATCAAGGTGTTAGCAGGGCTGTGATTTTTTTCTGGAGACTCTACAGGAGAATCTATTGACTTGCCTTTTCTTGCTTCAAGAAGTCATATGCATTCCTTGACTTGTGGCCTTTTCCTCTATCTTCAAAGCCAGCAGCATAACAACTCAAAGCTCTCCCTCTGACTCTGACACTTCTGCCTCCCTCTTATAAAGGTCCTTGTGATTCTACTGAGTTCACCTGCATAATCCAGGAAAATTTTCTCAACATCCTTAATTTAGTCACATCTGCACAGTCTTTTTTGCTATGTTAAGTTAAAGCCAAAGGTTTTAAGGATTATAATGTGGGCATCTTTAAGGAGTCATTAGTCTGCTATCATAATGATATCTTAAAACGTATATAGTGGGAGGCTAACCCAGATTGTTAAAATTCCTTCCAATTTTTATATCCTCTAAATAAGACAAATGAGTCAAATATTTGTTAACAACTGTAAAAAAAAAAAAAAAAAAAAAAAACCCTGACCATACGAAAGGCCTGATTCTCTCCACTCCAGAGAGTATTACTATCTTTCTGTATGTCTAGTTGAAATGGCTGGATATTTTAATTAAAACTCATTATTTAGAAAAAAGTCCAAGATTCTTTTGAAGATAGTGACCACATCCTGACTTATCCAAGACAAAAAAAAGTATCAGTACTAGCAAAACCTTATTGGAAACTGTGTGATTGCTAAGTTTAAGCCATTGGAGAGGGCAGGCAATTATGCAACAACCACTTTGCAGCTGCTCCAGAATGGTGCTTTCTCAAGGGCTACAGTGGCCAGTGACAAGGAAATGATTGTCTCTTTTTCAAAAGAAAGAAAATGAGAACAAGATAGAGAGAAATGGTGTGAAAACAACTATCTTTCCTTCTTACTACACACTTCTAAATGGGAAGGGAACGGTCAATTTCCTAACGGTCAATTTCCTAATTCATTTCACAGAAGCTATTAAACATGTGCCAATGAAAAATATGGCTCAACTAACTCAGGTATGAATTTCATCCATTTATATATAGCCATTCTTCAGCCTCTTGTGGCCTTTACAAAAGATGTTCTGAAACAGTTACATGGAATAAAGCACTTTGCAATTTGGAATAATAGGAAGTATTATATTATACTTGAGGCAATTGACCAAAGCATCTTGGTAGAATTTAACGTGAGAAGCATCACCATGGAAAGATTGACCACAAAATCCAGTAGAACAGTTTGCATTCTAACAGATTCTAACTAACTTGGGGAAAAACAATGCTCTAAGAAAATATTTTCTTCTTGGAGCTACCAGAAGGACCAAAGGGAATATATATAACAATTAAATTTCGATTGGAATTCTTTTGTTTTCTACTGAAACCGATAATAAACCAGAAGCTATGCCCAGCTCTGAGAATATAAAGAAAATGACAAACATGACTTCAAGGATCTCACAACTCATGGAGAAATGGAGACAAATAAACACAGTGATTACAAGCAAGTCTGTGACTGTGGCCTGAAATAGAAGCACCTGATTCACGAGATAAGGGATTTCATGTAGATTCACATGAGAACACAACTCTTTCAGTTTGATAGAGTAATTTAAACATATCCCAAGAAATGATAGCAAAAAAAGAGAGGATTTATAGCAAACAGAATAGCATGTGCAATGACGAAAAGGTCCATAAACACATGTCATAGTAAAGAATTTTGAGTACTTCAGTATGAATGGACCATAGGCTTAGGCAGAAGAAGAGAGTTAAAGCTAAAGATGTCAAAGGGGCTAGATCATGAAGACTCTTAGATACCACCCAAGGACTACGAACATGTCCAGATAATGTGAATGTAAGTAATATGGACACCTCTTGTCTCTTGACTTCATATTCAGGTGAAGCAAATTAACAAGAAGGGTCAGATTTCAGTGGAGCCTCCTCCATTCTCTCCATCATTCAATAAGGGGCTCAATAGTTACTTTCTCTTTACAAAATGGTATTCTTATCGTTCGCAAAGAGGAAATGCCTATCATCTTTGCTTGCCAAGGAACATGTTACAGAATAAAATTATTCATAGAAAAATGGGGATCTGAAAAGGATATCATATGTAGGGAGAAACTGACAGTATTTTTCTGCTATTGAGGAGGCAACATGAGACAAATGAACTGCTGTGTAACAGTGGGAAAGGCTTCCCAAATAGCTCAGTAGTAAAGAATCTGCCTGCCAATGCAGGAGATGCAGAAGACTTGGGTTCAATCCCTGGGTTGGGAATATCCTCTGGAGAAGGAAATGGCAACCCAGTCCAGTACTCTTGCCTGGAAAATCCCATGAACGGAGGAGCCTGGTAGGCTGCAGTCCATGCGGTCGCTAAGAGTCAGACATGACTGAGTGACTTCACTTTCACTTTTCACTTTCCTGAATTGGAGAAGAAAATGTCAACCCACTCTAGTGTTCTTGCCTGGAGAATCCTGGGGACAGGGGAGCCTGGTGGGCTGCCGTCTATGGGGTCGCACAGAGTCTGACACAACTGAAGCGACTTAGCAGCAGCAGCAGCCAGTATTCCTGCCTGGGGAATCTCTTGGACAGAGGAGCCTGGCAGGATACAATCCATGGGGTCACAAAGAGTTGGACACGACTGAGTAACTGAGCACAGCATAGCACATAACTGTAGGAAAAAGGGCAGGGGAATAGCAATGGAAGCTCTAAATTTTCAGCTAGAGATGAAAATTATTACTATGTGTGATTGATGAACAGAGAAGGGACATGCATGCTCAAGTTGGGGAGCAGACAGAATGGGGTGGTTCTTAAAATTTTGCAGAGACCCATGCCTCTGACGTTAGAAGTATATGCCAACATTTAGTCATGAACCAAAAAAGATGTTGAAGAAACTGGCAACCATGCTAATGAAAGGAATAAGGATCAATGGCAAGAAGAATAACAGGGAGGTAAAAGACTGTTCAGAAAAAAAAAGCTAATTGGCAGTACTCCTTTCAAAATAAACTGTATTCTGCTTCTTACACCCACACAAAAGTGAAATCAAACTTGCCAAAAGGAATTTGCCAATTGTCAAAGCAAAAAATTGGCAGCTCTAATTATACTTGCTACAAATGAATAAAATGCATACTATCCATGAATCACATTCAAAGCTGTCTAGTAGCATCCTGATAGTTGGATAGTCTATATTTTATTATTTATTTATAGCCTGACTTGCTTTCACAACAGACTTAAGTCATCTAAAAGAAACTTTATACATTAAAACAATAAATGTAAAAGAATGAAAGTTACAGAAAATAAACTAAAAATAAAAGCTAGACCAGGAATAGGAGGTAAGTAGGAATGAGAACCTCATGCTGCTTTGAAGGTCAGCATCACTCTGGGAAGCCAGAGATTGGTCTTTAGGTTTCCTAACAGTCCAAGAAGGAAGGGAATATAGATCATGATACAGCTCTCTTTAATTCTCAAGGAAAATTACATTATCAGTTTTTTAGAAGGTAATGTTTAAATTTTAGGTATCAAATTTAAATGAAAGAGGTGTTCACTTCTAATTCAATGTATGCTATTAGGGATACATCTTAGGAAAAGTAAGATGGGTAGTGAATACTTTTAAAAGTCCTTTCCATTTTAAATAGTATATAATATTCCTTTGCATTCTTGTGTTCAATAAGCTAATAATGTCTTAGTTACAAATGAGAATGCTGTCTAACTATGATGTAATTCATCTTTCCACAGGTTCTTTTCATATCCAATAAGCATTTCCAATGCAAGAAAGACTCTGGAACTTGGTGATTGATATATTCCTATTATCATCATAACTCTGCATTTTATGAGAGCATATCAAATATTTAATATCTCTCTCTAGACCTTATCCACTAAGTAAGCCTGATCTATCTATAAGACTGCTGCTTGTCATTTTATAAGAATTACCTGGAAAACTCTGTTAAAACCAAAAGTATTTTCAAGCAAAGTAGCATTTTTATCTCAATTTTGATTCAAATTATTTTCTACACAATATGTATGTGTATCCTAAAGAATTATTCTAGCATTGTGTAGTTTAACAAACCAAATTCATACTGAAACACACTTCATAAAGTTATTCAAAATACATATTACTCTTCTCAATCTTTGCTCTCAGTACAGCTTTAATCATATTGACATCTCAAGCCCTATTAATATTTAACACATGAAAACTCTGTCTATAAGTGAAATCTTACACAACAAGGATTTCATAGTTACGACTAAGTCTTTTTTTTAACAAAAGTACAAATGATTAAGTTCTATGTTAAATAACATCCCCATTTAGCCACCTGATGAAAATATGTTTTATTCTGTTTCCAAAATATGGGAAATAAACCAAAAATAGAGTTTATATTAATTGTTTGTCTAAAAGAAACAAATCAAGAAATTGACCCATTAAATTATAATTGTGAAATAAATTCAGTATGAGCTAATAAAGCCACAAGTTATAGCACTCAAATACTCATTGGATTCTTATTGTAGAAACTTTCTGAAGTTACAGAAACATAAATTAAGTCCTATAAAGTTGAGAGTTATTCTGGAAAGCACAAATGCCAACTACAAGTTTCTATAATCATTTACTTGGGGGAGAGAAGAAATGGGTTGAAAAGGCTATAAGAGAAAAGGAGAGTGCTTAGTACAATATTCGACATACCAAAGAAAACCTGCTGTGTAAGAATTTTAACTGCGTCTTCCTTAAAGAAAACATCTGAAAGTTTCAATATGAAAGGCACTATATGTATTCATGAATTCAAGAAGAGGCAGGTGACTTCTCTATTGGAGAACATATCTTCATAATTACTCTTGGCACATGAAAAGTGCAACAATTTGAGAACATTTTTGGATACGTTTCACCATGTACTTATTAAACATAATGGAAATACATACAATTATTATAGTCATTAAAAAAAGCAAGGTCATAATTGCACTCATTTCCTCATAAGGGGTTCTCTGAATAAATGCATTCTCGAGGTAATTAATCTGTACTAGAACTTCATTCATTTACACATATGCATTGATAATTTTTAAAAGAGAACTTTATAGAAATTTTTAGTCCATTTAAAATGCTCATTTGTTTATATATCACCTCTTTCAATTAGGTAATGCAGTCAGTCATATAACTTAGAATAAGATCACTAAACAAAACAAGATAAAAATTAAACAATATCATCATCCAAGGATCCTGATATGTCGCTGAGATGAAAATCCCAAGAATTTTCTTCACATCAAATGTTTCAGGGGAAGACAACAGATATTCCCAGAAACAGATATTCCTGGGTGTCTATACAGTTCCCAGGAATAAGTACTTTTGAAGAAGTATCATTTTTTTATGTTTTATTTTATTATTATTATTTTTAATTTAATTTTATTTTATTTTTAACTTTACAATATTGTATTGGTTTTGCCATATATCAACATCCAAAGAATGATAATAAGCTGACCATGTACCACAGATAAAACTATGATTATTGTTAACATTTAATCACTAGATAAACTGAATGACAGTCTTACTATTGTTCACACACAGATTAAATAAACTATAATAAACTATCACAACTCTTAAATTTGATATCGTATTTTACATTACTTAAGATAGCTAAGAATATATTCAAATATTTTTGACACTACATAGAGAAGACTCTTGAGAGTCCCTTGGACTGCAAGGAGATCCAACCAGTCCATTCTGAAGGAGATCAGCCCTGGGATTTCTTTGGAAGGAATGATGCTAAAGCTGAAACTCCAGTACTTTGGCCACCTCATGCAAAGAGTTGCCTCATTGGAAAAGACTCTGATGCTGGGAGGGATTGGGGGCAGGAGGAGAAAGGGACGACAGAGGATGAGATGGCTGGATGGCATCACTGACTCGATGGACATGAGTCTCAGTGAACTCTGGGAGTTGGCGATGGACAGGGAGGTCTGGTGTGCTGTGATTGATGGGGTCGCAAAGAGTCAGACATGACTGAGCTACTGAACTGAACTTAGAGTATATTACTTGTTTATTTGAATTCAAACATGGTGGTAGAAGAACTTTTAAGTTCCTGAGTTGTAAGAAAGTTTAACTTTTAACAGTTCTGACAGTAAAGGTTACAATATATAGGTAGCTTCCTGTACTTGAGCACTGGTAACAAGTGTGTATCTGTATGCATGTGTGCTAAGTTGCTTCAGTCATGTCCGACTCTGTGTGACCCTATGGACTGTAGCCCTCCAGGCTCCTCTGTCCATGGGGATGGGGATTCTCCAGGCAATAATACTGGAGTGGGTTGCCACGCCCTCCTCCAAGGAATCATACTGACACAGGTATAAAACTGTGTCTCTTTTGTCTCCTACATTGGCAGTCAGGTTCTTTACAGCTAGCGCCAACTGGGAAGCCCATGTATCTGTATATTTATGCATAAATATATGCAGGCATGTGCGGGCACGTGTGTGTGTGTGTGTGTGCATCTGTGATTTTTAAAGTCATCATTCAATCTTATTATATATTTGGAATATGATGGGAGATAAATATACTAAAATGTGGGAGTTATAATATTTTCTAAACTTGGAGACTTTTACCAGTAAGCACTATGTGATGCTCTGTCATTTTTTTCTCTAATCTCCTGTATTTAAAGTAACATAAACTATCTCAAATCAAGTATTCACATCTTAATTAGGATAAAAACCAATAAGCTATTTCTTCATGCCAAGTCACCAAAGAGAAGAGAGATGCAACAGATAAGACATTTTAATGTTTTCACTTTGATGATAGGAACTGAATTTCACTCTAGGATTTTTAGTTTACTGATCTGTGAAAACTGTTTAGGGGTAAAATGCTTTATTTATTTCTCAAGTATCCCATTAAGTATTTATTACAAGAGTTCCATGTAATGATTCAATGTTTTCTAAATGAAATCCTTTGAAATAAAAATGTATATAAATATAAGCATCCCCTTTTTACTGTCAGTTTAATACATCATGTGTTCAGATTCTACAGACACGTCATTTTAACATGACAAATTATACAACTACTTTAAATAACTAGAAGACATTCAAATGTTAAATTCATAATACCCAGGTATATTTATATCAGAACTATCAAAGAAAGAAACTCTTATTACATCAAAAAGGAATTGTGGCTATTCTCCATTCTAAACAAAGTTATAAAATAATCTTATTCAATGATTCTGTTATGTGCTACTTTCAAACAGCTCTATTAAAACAGAAAAACATGGATTAAAATAGGAAAGACAGTCAGATTAAGAAAGTAAGAACCAATATTTAAATTACTGTAGAACTAAGTGAAAATGAGTTAAATACCCAATCCATAGTCCCAGATGAGCTGAGTTTCAGTGAGTAGAAATAACTAAATTATTGACACAGAGGTCAATTTGAGACCATTCTGGGCATTAAATTTGAAAAACATACCTTCAGAGTAGCTATGTTTTCATAAAAAATAAATGATTATATACCATAGATCTGTGCGTTTGCTGATGATAAATACTTATAAATACTCAATACTTATGCTGATGAAAAAAATCAATATACTTCTGCTAACCTGAAAGTAACTAAAAAAAAAAAAAGAATGATGTGTAACCAGTTTTCACCTTTATGCTTCACAACTCATTCATGAAGAAGGCATATATAAACTCATCTGGACCAGGAAACTGTTACTTAAGTTCTCAAGGGTCTAGGGTCCAGAGGATAGTGACCTATTTCAACTTAAGGAGAAAGACTAAATGTTATGCAAGGTGAAGGAAAATCTGACTTGTCTCAACAACCTGCCAGTGACAGAGAATGAATAAATATCACTTTTCACGCACTGCTCACCTCATGTGAGAAACTTTTCAAACCTTGAAATAATCATTCGAATTCCATAGTAAAATGCAAAAGAAGACCAAATATATCAGATTTAGGAAATACACAGACTAATTCAGAGATTTTTAAATGACGCAAATGTAATTTAAGTATAGTCAAACATGTAAACTGTAAACATTGGAGAGAACAGTCCAGTGAGTCAAAATGTGACACCTAGGTAAAAGTAAATAAATCAGTATTTTAGTGAAAACCAGCCCAATAATAAATAATAATAGCGTCCTGTAGATGTGAGCTCTGGTCAGCCAGGAGAGCAATGTGGATTATGGGCTATTTTCTTATATCCACATTCATATGTCCAGTCCCTAATGGGGTCATTCAGGCTCCTAGGAAATGAATGAGCATAGTGAGATGGGGAGTATGGAGAGAGGAAGGACTCTTTTCGACCATATAACAGAAATTTTCTTTGCAAACCTTTCAGATTTTGGAAGATTAATACTTTCATATTCTAACCAACTTAAATAGAACTGAACAATGTAAGAACTATGAAGTAATTCTCCCTTTATTCCTTGAGTGATTAAGGGACATACACCTAAGGCACTATGGATTTCTACAATCAGAGAGTTTGGGAAGACAGCCACAGAGCTTATCAAAGGGTGGAAAAAAATACCTGTGAGGAAGATGGAACATTCTAGGTTTTCTAGATGAAATGAGCTTATAGAAAAGTTTGAAGGATTTAAGTCTGCTCTAAGGAAGATTCTGACACCGTGGTTTGCTGAGACTGCAGAAACTAGTCCTGAGAATCCTTAAAAACAAGAAGGATTCAGACCAACTGCTCAGAAACACTGAATATGGGCTTTATTCAACTAAAACTCTCCAAGACCCTTCTAACTCTATGATTGAATTGTAAATGCCAATATGAACAGTATATTCTGTCTTACACTTTTGACTCAGTGCTAAACAGTTGCAGGGGGATTGCAATGACCTACTTTTTACAGTGCATGAAAGCATGTGAGGAAATAGTCATAATCAGGAGTCCTAGTGATATCTCTGGTACCTGCACTTTCTGATTTCAGATTTCTCATGCAAATCATACATAGTCTTTAATCACAGGTTTTTATAATATATTGCAGTTTTTGAATAATTCATGCTAATGAAGAATTAAAAACCAATGGAAAGTACCAAAAAATAAAAATCAGACAAATTCAGTTTTCCCTCTTTAAACTATACATTAAGGTACTGGTTTTTCACATTAAACTGGAAAAAAATGTTCTTCAAGTTTAGACCCTTAGTCGCTTACTAATAATTCAAAACTTTAAAAAGTAAATCATGATGTTTTTGGAAAAACATTTGAATCCTTAAAAAATTCATCTATAGTATATACTAAGAATGAACTAAAATATATACTGAAGCCATAGATTCTGATTAAAATCATTTAACAAAAAATACTAAAACAAATACTAAACTAAATTGAATAGTTTACTAAGTAGCAGTCACTCCAATTTGCATATCAATCCATCTATACATAGTACAAAAAAACTAATTTATATTTTCACAAAGAACTCTTTGCCTTTTCTTAAAGTACCTGCATAGTGAAACATTATATTTCACCATATGGGCATCCAACAGTTTTCCTTTGGCTAGAACTCTGATGCAAAAATCTTTAAAGAGTTTATTTTCTTATAAAGTAAGTGCAGCATGATTAAACTAATCCCAACTGATGACTTCACAAAGCACGGATATGAAGTGCCACTCAAACTTTCTATACTGCCCAAATCAGCAGATTCATAACTTGACACAGCACTCAAGAGCTACTTTCACAAGCCCACACTTTACTGAATCAGTAAATAGTTGCATGCTAAATACTAGAGATACTAATGACTGTGTTGAAAATACACATGTAAATCCACACCCCTCATGTGCAAGTCTCTCAACAAATTGCATAAACAGACACAATATACTTATGAGCAAGGTAGATACCCATCTCCCCCTTATTATGCCAGGACAGCATTTCTTTCTATTTATATTAATTCTGATGGTGGTACGCGTGTGTGTCTGCGCGCGCGTGTGTGCAGGTTACCGGAGAGGGAGATCCATTCTTGCAGAGGGGCCCTCTGAAGACTCCTTTAATGCCCCGGTAGTGCCCATTGCTGAGATGTCTCGAACTGATGACCAGGTAACAAGCCATGTGGGTTCCGGGCGGGAGGTGTAGAGTCTCAACTCCTCACCAGGCGACCAGCCTCGGAAATGCGGACTGGTTTCTCAGCAGCAACAGTGATTGCCACCTCCCGAGATGAAGCGGCCAGCAGTAAGCAGGGGACGCTGCGTCCGCGCGTCCCGGCTCCTTGCCCCGCGCGGGGCTCCTGCTGTCGACAGCAGCTGCTCTGACGGCGGCGGTGGCGGCAGCGGCAGCCACAGAGCACTTAGGGAACCCGGCGAGCCAGTCCACATACTGCTCTGGCCAGGTGGCTGCTCAACCGCCGATCGACGATGTATATTTTTTAAGGACAACTTCCTGGATCCGCTAGATGACCAGCAACTCCTCCTCCCTTTCCCTCCCGCCCCCACCTTCGCACTCAGTGCGCGCTCAGGGGATGCTCAGGCGCGGGTCCCCACGGTCTGGCCCGGGCGTCCGCGGCCGGGCTGTGTCTGCGGTGCCGCGAATCAGCAGCAGCGGCAGCCTTCGCGGGGAGAGTGGCGGGGAATCCTCGGAGCGCCAGATCGCTGCCCCCGCTGCAGTGGCGGGAAGGGGGCTGGGAGGGACGGGGGAGCTGGGGTGAGAACTGGGAGTTGGGGACGCGGAGACTTGTGAGTGGGGGCTGTCAACGCGACGGCTAGGAGCCACCTGGGAGGCCAGGGGCTCGCCAGTGGCTCGGCGTGGCGGTGACAGCTGCGGCGGCGTCAGGAGGCTCTCCCGGGTGCGGGAGGCGCCGCTCCATCATCCCATCAGCAGCCCTGAACCCCTGTCCCTCTCAGCCCTACGTCTCTGGGCCAACTTTGTGTTGTACTGGGGGCGGGGTCCTGCCGGGGGGGCGGGGGTGTGCACGGTGGAGGAGTTGAGCGGGAGGAGAGCGTTTTCTTTACTCTTTCCCTGCCTGCTCGCCTTCAGCGTTTCTTCCGCGCTCCGGCTGACGGCTGCGCTGGCCAAAGCAACAGCTCCCCACCCGGCTGTAGGGATGTGCTGTGCAGCCCCAAATAGGGCAAACAGATTAGAGGCGCTACAGTAGGTAATGGATGGAGGAGGAAGTAAGTTTTAGATAGAGAACTTGTATAAGGAATAGAAACGAAACGCACATACGTGTGTCTCCATTTATTTATCTGTCTTCAGAGTTATAAACATGCACTTACAAGTCTTTCTTGTTTCCTTAAAGAGGCAGATATTTTTGCTCTTTATAGGCCGTTTGTTTCTTCACAAGCTTGAACAATCACCCTTAAAAAGTTGTGGTTTTTTTGTTTTTTTGTTTGTTTGGTTTGGTTTGTTTTGTTTGTGCTTTTTTTTTTTTTTTTTTTTAATGGACGTTGTATCGTTTAGGGCAAATAAAGTCACCAGGGAGGAAGCCGCACTGAGAATTAAAGACTGGTGCAGAAATGAGCTCTGGAAGAAGGAGGCTCTTGCAGAGTCAGGTATCAGTATCAGGTATCAGGTATCAGCCCTCTCCCCCACCCGCTAGCTGATCTTCCTAGATGATTTCTCTCATCCTCTTCAGATCTGTGTTGGGCGAAAAGGAAAGGTCATCCCTTTCCCCTCTTTTGCCTTAGCACTGGAATTAATCGCAAGATTAAGGCTAATGTACCCAGGCCTCGCCCCAGTTTTCTCCTCTTCTAACATAATCCCCATCTGCATCCTGGATAACACTGAAGACCTCTTACAAAAGACAAAAACCGGTAAAAAAAAGAAAGCAGGAAATTAAAATTCTCCTATTTGGTAACTCATAAAACTCTTAAAAATAGTCCCATGAATATAACCTCTGTAACTGCCCAATAAAGGCTTGATTTTTGTTTATATTATTGCAATATCCTTAATGTCTTATTAAGAAACACACAAGTGTATTTCTCGTTTTAAAGGTTTCGTATAATATCTTTCAAGCGTTTTATAAGTGTTTACATACTAGAAAGTGACTTAGTATATAAGGTGAAAATACCAATTTCTTTCAAACTTCAAGTTGAAAATTACTGATAATGAGGTATTGCAATGTAAATCTTGCAGGAATTAATTATTTTGTAACTACCTTGTTGGGAAGAACTTTTGAAATTTTTAAAAAATTTGCAGAAACAGTAGATGCAATATAAACACTTTTCCTTTTCTACTAAGATGTGTTTACTTAATAATGATGTATTTATTTGATGTAGAGTTGCAAAATGTTTCCATAAAGCTGCAAGTGAGTAATGTTGCTCATACATATACTTTCAGATATATTCTATGCAAAGAAAATGTGTTCATAAAGAGTGAAATTTCAAAATTAGGTGAAATTTTTGCCAGAAAAAAAGCAGGGATTTTAAAAGGAGATCGTGTGTCTCAGTCTATAATTACAATCTCACTCTTCGTAAATGTAAGTAGCAAACAGTATTCAGGACCTAAGTGTAAACATTCTTGAATGGAATAGAAAAAAATTAATGATGTCACATGCTGTGAATAACAATTCCAAGGATGCTTTGTCTTCTTCATTAAATAAATATGATTCCTAATAATGCTTGATTATTTTGAAGGATTAGGTATGCTTTTCTAAAATGAAAGGATTGACTTAAGTAATGAAAAAGTATATAATTCAAATATACCATCCTATTATTTTTTTTTATTTAAAGTATCCATTAGCTATCCTGACAATCTTGTTCATTTAATTATTATGTGCATTTGAGTTTTCCCATAGAAAACAAAGTAATCTAATCCCTTTTTTTAGTAATGTTTCAAAGACTGGAGTCATTTTTCTAAATTCTTTAAAAAATTTTAATTTCTTAAAAATTATTTACTTTTTGAGGTCCTTCTTTGTTAGAAATGAATGATACCAATTCTGTTAATTTGCCATGTTTTTTAAATCAATTAGGGTGGACTTCCCTGGTGTCTCAGCGGTAAAGAATCCACCTGCAATGCAGGTCTAAAGGTTCGATCCCTGGGTCAGGAAGATCCCCTAGAGGAGGAAATGGCAATACACTCCAGTATATTTGCCTAGGAAATCTCACGGACAGAGAAACCTGGAGGGCTACAGGCCATAGGGGTCACAAGAGTCATAAACTCATAGACTAAATCACCACCATGGTTGTTCTTGGCTTTCTAATTTTTTTTGCCACCCATCTTAAAATATTTAGGCAAAAAAAAAAAAAAAAAAAAAACTGACACAATTGTTATTCTCAGCCAATTTTAGTAATAGTCTTTAAAACAAACAAAGGAACAGTTCCTTGTTCCTTGCCAGATTGTGACTGATATTTATTAGTGTGGTGTCATCATATGCAACAATTCTCCATCACTCCTGGCCTCTATTTTAAATGTGTTTTGCCCATTCTAAACAACAGAAATGTGTGCTTTTATTTGCAGAGTTGCTATAAATACAAAGTTGACAAGTTGTGTTGACTTATCAAAGGAGATTCCTTCCAACTTCAGTAATTAAAAATTTTCAGAAAAGGTGAAAGAAAAGGAAAACACTTTAAGGCTATATTAAATGAATTTTAGGTACACGTCAAATCCTCTTACAACAAGTGTGAAAAGCAAACATCATGCACAGTTTTACAAGCCCGTTTTATTAAAAAGCAATATCTGGTCTGATGAATTCTCATTCTAAGGAAGGGGATATGAATGGCCAAATAGATTTCAGCCTATAACCAAATGATATTTCACATGATTCCAGGTTCATGGCTGTGTCATAGATGATTGATATCATAAGAAACCCACTCTTTATCAACACATCCCAAATTGCTCCCCTTATCTCCATATCCACAGCCCCCACCTTAGCCCAAACCACCATTACTTTTTGCTTGAATCATTGCATTATTTTCTTAGCTAACCTCCTGCTTTTGATGTTGCCTCCATATAAAATTTATTCTTTGTATCTCACAGCCAGAGTGATATTTTTAAAACATAGAGCATATCTTAATCCATCCCTATTAAATCATCTGATTGTTTCATATCATCAGGTTTATAGAAAAACTGAGCAGAAAGTATAGAGGGTGCATATTTTTTCTCCCCCTTCCCCACACAGTTTTCCCTTTATTAATGTCTTATTTTTGTGTGGTACATTTGTTACAATTGATGAGTCACTATTAATACATATTATTAACTAAAGGCCATAGTTTACATTAGGGTTCTTTCTTGGTGTTGTATATTCTACGAGTTTTGAAAAAATATATAATGACATGTATCTATCATTATAGTTGCACACAGAATAGTTTTAATGCTCTAAAAATCATCTATGTTCCACCTATTCATCTCTCCTCCAATTCCTCTGAATCCCTATCAAACAATAATCTTTTCACTGTGTCCTTTTTTATGTCATTTCAAGAATGTCATATATTTGGAATTATATAGTATAATGTTTTTTCAGATTGGCTTCTGTCATTTAGCAATATGCATTTTAAACTTCCTTCTAGACTCTCAGTGGCTTGATACCACATTCATTTTTATTACTGGAAGAGTTTTATTGTATTCCATTACATGGAATTGTGCCCCCCATAACCCACCCTGCAATGTTGAAGTCCTAACTCCTTTTTAAACGTGACGTTATTTGGAAATAAATTTTTTGAAGATGACAAAGTTAAGATGAGGTCATTAGGGTGAGCCTTAATCCAGTATGGTTTGTTTTCCTTTAGTTTCTTAAGTTGTGTCTGACTCTGTGATCCTATGGACTTCAGCAAGTCAGGCTCCCCTGTCCTTCACTATTTCACGGAGTTTGCTCAGATTCATGTCCATTACGTCTATGATGCTATCTAACCATCTCATCCTCTACTATCCCCTTTTTCTTTGCCTTCAATCTTTTCCAGCATCAGAATCTTTTCTGGTGAGTCAGCTTTTCACATCAGGTGGCCCAAGCATTGGAGCTTCAGTTTCAGCATCAGTCCTTCAAATGAATATTCAGGGTTGATTTCCTTTAGGATTGACTGATTTGATCTCCTTGTAGTCCAAAGGACTTTCAAGAGTCTTCACCAGCAACACAGTTTGAAAGCATCGAATCTTCTGCACTCAGCCTTCTTCATGGTCCAACTCTCACATCCATACATGACTACTGGAAAAACCATAGCTTTGATTAGATGGACCTTTGTCAGCAAAGTGATGTCTTTGCTTTTTAATATATTGTCTAGGTTTCTTATAGCTTTTCTTTCAAGGAGCACATGTCTTTTAATTTCATGACTATAGTCACCATCAGTAGTGATTTTGAAGTCTAAGAAAGTAAAATATGTCATTGTTTCTACTTTTTCCCCTTCTATTTGCCATGAAGTGATGGGACAGGATGCCATGATTTTAGTTTTTTGAATGTTGAGTTTCAGGCCAGCTTTTTCACTCTCCTCTTTCACCTTCATCAAGAGGTTCTTTAGTTCTTCTTCAGTTTCTGCCATTAGAGTGGTGTCATCTGCATATCTGAGGTAGTTGATATTTTTCCCAGCGACCTTGATTCCAAATTGTGATTTATCCAACCTGGCATTTTGCATGATGTCTCTGCATATAAGTTAAATAAACAGGGTGACGATAAAAGCCTTGACATAACTCCTTTCCCAATTTTGAACCAGTCAGTTGTTTCATCTCCAGTTCTAACTGTTGCTTCTTGACCCACATAAAGGTTTCTCAGGAGACAGCAAAGGTGGTCTGGTACTTCTATCTCTTCAAGAATTTTCCACAATTTGTTGTGATCCACATAGTCAAAAGCTTTAGTGGAGTCAGTGAAGCAGAAGTATATGTTTTTCTGGAATTCTCTTGCTTTCTTTATGATCCAATGGATGTTGGCAAGTTGATCTCTGGTTCTCCTATCTCTAAGAATTTTCCACAATTTGTTGTGATCCACACAGTCAAAGGCTTTAGTGTAGTCAGTGAAGCAGAAGTAGATGTTTTTCTGGAATGCTCTTGCTTTCTTTATGATCTAACAGATGTTGGCAATTTGATCTCTGGTTTCTCTACCTTTTCTAAACCTAACTTGTTTGTACATCTGGAATTTTTCAGTTCACATACTGCTGAAGCCTCACTTGAAGAATTTTGAGCATAACCAAGCTAGCATGTGACATTAGTGCAATTATATGCTCCTTTAAACATTCTTTGGCATTGCCCGTCCTTGGGAATGGAATTGAAAACTGACCTTTTCCAGTCCTGTGGCCACTGCTGAGTTTTCCAAATTTGTTGAAATGCAGCAAATTTAAAGTTAAAGTGAAGCACTTTAACAGGATCACTTTTAAGATTTTAAACTGCTCAGCTGGAATCCTATCACCTCCAGGAGCTTTGCTCATAATAATGGTTCCTACGGCCCACTTTACTTCACACTCCAGGATGCCCAAATCTAGGTGAGTGGCCACACCATCCTGGTTATCTGGATCATCTTAATGATGCCTTTTCTATATATTAGTTCTGTGTATTCTTGTCACCTCTTCTTAACCTCTTCTGCTTTTGTTAGGTTCTTACCATTTAATGCCCTTTATCATGCCCATCCTTACATTAAATGTGCCTTTGATATCTCCAATTTTCTTGATGAGATCTCTGCTGCTAAGTCACTTCAGTCGTGTCCAACTCTGTGAGACCCCATAGACAGCAACCCACCAGGCTCCCCCATCCCTGGGATTCTCCAGGCAAGAACACTGGAGTGGGTTGCCATTTCCTTCTCCAATGCATGAAAGCGAAAAGTGAAATTGAAGTCGCTCAGTTGTGTCCAACTCCTAGCGACCCCATGGACTGCAGCCTACCAGGCCTCTCCGTCCATGGGATTTTCCAGGCAAGAGTACTGGAGTGGGTTGCCATTGCCTTCTCTGCCTTTCCCATTTTCTTGTTTTCCTCTATTTCTTTGCATTCTTCATTGAAGAAGGCCTTCTTACCTCTCCTTGCTATTTTCTGGAACTCTGCATTCTGTTGGATATATCTTTCCCTTTCTCCGTTGCCTTTCACTTCTCTTCTTTCCTCAGCTGTTTGTACAGCCTCCTTAGACAACCACTTTGCCTTCTTGCATTTCTTTTTCTTTGGGATGATTTTGGTCACCATTTCCTATACAATGTTACAAATCTCTATCCATAGTTCTTTAGGCAATCTGTCTACCAAATCTAATCTCTTGAATCTATTTGTCACCTCCATTATATAATGATAAGGGATTTGATTTAGGTCATTTCTGAATAGCCTAGTGGTTTTCCCTACTTTCTTCAATTTAAGCCTGAATTTTGAAATAAGGAGTTCATGATCTGAGCCACAGTCAGCTCCAGGTCTTGTTTTTGCTAAGGAACAGAGCTTCTCCATCTTCAGCTGTAAAGAACATAATCAATCTAATTTCAGTATTGATCATCTGGTGATGACCATGGATGGAGTCATCTCTTATGTTGTTGGTAAGGGGTGTTTGCTATAACCAGCATGTTCTCTTGATAAACACTTTGTTAGCCTTTGCTCTGCTTCATTTTGTACTCCAAGATCCAACTCACCTGTTATTCAGGGTATCTCTTGACTTCCTACTTTTGCATTCCAATCCCCTATGATGAAAAAGACATCTATTTTTGGTGTTATTTCTAGAAGGTCTTGTAGGTTTTCACAGAATTGGTCAATTTCAGTTTCTTTAGCATCAGTGGTAGGAGCATAGCCTTGGATTCCTGTAATGTTGAACTGTTTGCCTTGGAAATGAATGGAGATCATTCTGTCATTTTTGAGACTGTACCCAAGAACTGTATTTCCAACTCTATTGTTGACTATTACTGCTATTCCATTTCTTCTAAGGGATTCTTGCCCATAGTAGTAGATATAATGGCCATCTGAATTAAATTCACCCATTCCCATACATTTTAGTTCACTGATTCCTAAGATGTTTAGCTCTGTGGGCTCCACTTTGGGCTTCACTCAACAGAAATGAATTAGGCTGCCCCCTTCCATGGGGGGAAAAGAACTAGCAGCAAAAAAGTCTAGCACCCTGCTGCCCCATCAATGCTAACCTGGACCACCACAGAGCCAGGGGGAAAAAAGAAAGAATTTCTTAATTTTGTCAGATGTATATGTATGCGAGACCACAGATACATTTAATTCTTTCATTAAAATTAATCATTCTGATTGTATGACTAAATAGAAATTTTCAGAGGTAAAGTCCCACTTATGCTTAAGGCATTCCAAGAAAGAGAGACTGCCAGAAAGAAAAAAAAGGGAAGGTGGGGAGGAGGGAGAAAAGAAGAGAGGAAGAAAGGTGAGGAGAGAAGATGAGAAAGCATTCTTTTTCTGCAGCAACTTTAAAACCCTTAAGATAGTGAGATAGTGATATTTCCTCTCTGAAATGAACCTACAGGAGTTTAAAACTGGGTTAAGAGAGACTAAGGGGCCCTCTCTCTGTTAACACACAAGGTATAGCATTTTGACTACTGTCTCCTAACAAATCAAATAACAAAGACTGTGCTGATGAATTAATCAAAGTTAAGAAAACAGGATAAGATTCCTTCAGACTTCAACATTTAATTTGGCAAGAAGACAACAGTAAGTCATACAGCTAAATCTATACTGTGAACTATAAGAATACAGCGCAAAGAATATGAAACCAAACTGACTTCATGGAATTCGTTAAAATTATTTTCCAAGACAAGTGTTCAAGTAAAGAATCAGTTCAATCATTTGCATTAATTAAAACTACATCATAGAGAAATGACTAATACTGACTGATGTTGCCCCAAGTCATCAAGAGAAGGACACAACAGCTCCACAATAATTCAGAGATACACAACCAATCAAATATGACCTATCCAAAACTCTCCAACTGCAGAGCACCAAATTCATTCTACACTATTTTCTCTCTTCAAGGAGGAGTCTTTGAAGGATGCAGGAGGTGGAAAAAAACTTTAGATGACAGAATCATACACACACACACACACACACACACACATAAGCAAGCAAATGAAACAGGAGTCCTTGCTGCTTACCTAGCATTTTGTTCACTTCACAGTTTTCCAAAGCTATGCCACTAATCTGACAACACTGTGGAGAGAGAAGAGGGCTATGCTGCCTACAAATGCCAAGAAAAACAGCTACTATCCTGCCTGCTGGTGCTCAGAATCCCAGTAGTGTCTGGAAGGATGGATGGTAGTGCAATTCACTATAACTCTGATCCCCTTCTTCTTTTCCTAGAACATGGCCCTTTCATATTTAGAGATAAGACCAACTCATTTAAACACAAAGAGCCTTTTCCAGATTTGACCATTCTTGATTTCCCAGGATCACATTTCTAAAATTCAACCTCAGTGTATGTACTCTTCAAATTTAAAATGAATTTTAGTACCAGTTCAGTTCAGTTCAGTCACTCAGTCATGTCCAACTCTTTGTGACCCTATGGACTGCAGCATACCAGGCCTCCCTGTCCATCACCAACTCCTGGAGTTTACTCAAACTCTTGTCCATTGAGTCGGTGATGCCATCCAACCATCTCATCCTCTGTTGTCCCCTTCTCTTCCTGCCTTCACTCTTTGCCAGCATCAGGGTTTTCCCCCAGTGAGTCAGTTCTTTGCATCAGGTGGCCAAAGTATTGGAGTTTCAGCTTCAGCATCAGTCCTTCCAATGAATATTCAGGACTGATTTCCTTTAGCATGGACTGGTTGGATCTCCTTGCTGTCCAAGGGACTGTCAAGAGTCTTTTCCAACACCACAGTTCTGTTATAAAATTGCTTCTCATCACTTTAGACATGATACAAGACATATAAATCCTTAAGAATATAGAACATTTTCCTTTTTTCTTCTTCTCAATCCCACTCTGCATATTGAAAAAAAGAAACAATACCAGGATCTCAGTATCAGCATAAATTAAGGAAAGGAAGTTGAGGAAATATTTATGGAGCGCCATCTATTTGCCAGTTACTTTATATTCATCATGCCATTCCATCTCTGCACCAATTGCTTTAATGCAGGTAACATAACTGAAGTTCAGAGAATTTAAAGATTTTATCTAAGGTCACAGAGCTAAATGATAGAGCTAGAATTCATGTGGGTCTGACTCAAAGCCTAGGCTCTTTACACCTATGCTGTCTTTTTATCTGCATCATTCAGCCTTTGGATGATCAGAGAAGGATAAGCCATGGGCTCCTACTTTCATCAAGCTGAAAATCCTCTGGAGGAAAATTAGCAAATGTGAATGTTTTTACTAAATTAGAAGTATGAGAACCAATCATAATTCTGCATTGGAGGCTAGGTTTTATCAAAATCTATATAGGACTTTGGGGAAGCCAGGTGGTACGAGTGGTAAAGAACCCACCTGCCAATGCAGGAGACATAAATAAGGGTTCAGTCCCTGATCAAGAAGATCCCCTGGAGGAGGGCATGGCAACCCACACCAGTATTCTTGTCTGGAGAATCCCATGAACAGAGGAGCCTGATAGTCTACAGTCCATGGGGTTGCAAAAGTTTGGCGACAACTGAAGCAACTTAGCGTACACATACACACACACATATTTAAAATATAATTTTATATATTTATCATTCATATCATGTGACTCAGAGCTCTTATATCTTATATTTTATGAAAGGTATATAAAAGCAGTTATGCCATTAGCTATATAAAAAGTCCCATATGAGTTATAAAATGGATCTGGTCTTCTTAAAGGTATTCCTGCTTTCAAACAAAAGGAAACAGAGAATGTAATCTAGCAACAAAATAATAATATACCAGAAGACTTCAGTTTTTACTATGTTTATTTTCATATTTTAAATTATTTACAGATGAATTGTTTTGTAATGTTTCGATTTGTGCTGTCAAATTGTGCTGAACTGGTTATTTGGCTTGTGACTTTGTGCAGTTTCTAGAAAGGAGTGGGACTGTGAGCCTTTCTCCTAGAAAACTCATTCCTGGGGTAAACAAATCAAACTCATACTGACTAATAAGTTTATCTCGTTAACATTTCACATAGCTTTTTTATGTCATAAAATTTTAATAAATCGAGGGTTTTTTTGTTGTTGAAATTGTTGTCCTATAAAATTTTCTTTTACGAGGGTAATTTTTCATCTCCCTCTACCTGTAAGACTGTTTCTTTACTTATCATTAATCACACTTCATGCAAATCAACTACACAGGCAAAATGCCAACACCAAAAGTCTTAATGAAAATTTAAACATTTTTTAAATGAAATACTTTCATTATGAATTAAACTACATTAGTTATAAGACATGATATCTAATTAGCTTCTAGATATAAATATAGTTCCATTCCCTCCTCAAAGAGCTTTACTTCTTAATTTCCTTCAATATTGAACATTTCATTTTAACCCTTGAACTGTGAAAGTGTTGGTTGCCCAGTGGTGTCAAACTCTTGGCGACCCTGCCAGGCTCCTCTGTCCCTGGGAAACTCCAGGCAAGAATACTGGAGTGGGTTGCCATTCCCTTCTCCAGGAAATCTTCCCAACCCAGGGATTGAACCCAGGTCTCCTGCATTGCAGCAGATTGTTTGCCATTCGAGTCATTGCAGCTAATCTTCTTATAAATTTCTAGAGTTCCATATTAAAGGAAGTGCAGAATGTGAGAACAATGCAGTTATCATGGATGGTGGGCATGCATGCGTGCATACTCAGTAGCTCATTTGTGTCCAAATCTTTGAGACCACATGGACTATAGCCCGCCAGGCTCCTCTGCCCCTGGAATTTCCCTGGCAAGAATACTGGAATGGGTTGCCATGCCCTCTTTCAGGGGATCTTCCTGACCCAAGGATTGAACTGAATGCATGTCTCCTGCAGCTCCTGCAGGCTGGTTCTTTACCATTAAGACACCAGGGAAGCCCTGATGGGGTTTTTATGTCATAATTTTTTTAACATAGCTTTTTTTCTGTGTTGGTGATATTTTAAGACAAAATCCCTGCAATATACATATATATTTGAATTTAAAATAAAAGAGAACCCTTCATATACTACTATTTATTTTAATTTCATTTTAAGCAATAAATAACATATTTTTAGTTCTCAAAAATACCTGTTTTTCAAATAATAAAACAAAAATGAGCTCACAGATATAGAATACAGATCAGTAGTTGCCTGAGCTGGGGTGGTGGGAAGAGGTTCAAAATGTACAAATTTCCAGTTATAAAGTGAATATCTCATAGGGATATAATGCACACCATGGTGACTCTAGTTAATAATACTGTGTTGCATATTTGAAAGTAACTAGGAGAATGGATCTTGAAAAAAAATGCTGTGACTACATGTGGTGATGAATGCTAACTGGACTTATTGTTGTGATTATTTTTATCATCACTTGTATATATGCTGCTGCTAAGTTGCTTCAGTCGTGTCTGACTCTGTGCGACCCCATAGACGGCAGCCCACCAGGCTCCCCCGTCCCTGGGATTCTCCAGGCAAGAACACTGGAGTGGGTTGCCATTTCTTTCTCCAATGCATGAAAGTGAAAAGTGAAAGTGAAGTCGTTCTGTCGTGTCCAACTCTTAGCTACCCCATGGACTGCAGCCTTCCAGGCTCCTCCATCCATGGGATTTTCCAGGCAAGAGTACTGGAGTGGGGTGCCATTGCCTTCTCTGCTTGTATATATACAACCCATATAAAAAATTGCAGATTTATTCCTACCATTTTTCTGTATTTCCACATTTCTGGGAAATTCATACAAGCATTTAATTTACCATTGGAAATTTCTATGTAGAAAATATTCTATGACAGCAAAATAGCAATGAATAATTAGAAGAATATATAAGGGTTAACCTTGAAAAAAAAATGCTAGAATTAATCATCTTACATCAGCTACAGCCTTAACAATTTATCTTAAGACTCTTTAGGAAAATTGCCAACATGATTATAATGGTCATGTCCAAGAATAAATGTAAGAGAATCTCTAGAAAGTGTTGGCAGGCCTTTGCTTTAAATATTAAACTTGATTATAAACATGTGAGTATAACTTTGTTGAAAAGCAGCTAGGATAGACTCACTACTTAGACTTCGGGAAATGCAATTTAACATGAAGGATCAAAACTTCTAAAACCAAGTGGATTACTCAGCCTGGAACAATAATTTTTAAAAGAGGCAAAATGCATAATGGCTCAACCACAATAGAAGTTAATTTTCAATGGAGTAATCTCTGAGGTAGACATTCCTGGTCCAGTAAAAGGGTCTCTCCCTCCACCTGGTGACTAAGGGACACAGCTTTCTTTTGTCCTTCAGACCTCTTTCTCTGATGGTTACAGGCAGCCTAGGGGAAAGAGAGCCCAGAGGAAGTACATCTGCTTGTCAAGAAGCTAGCCCACAGATGGTGTGAAATAACACTCTTCTATCCATTGGTTAGAACTCAGTCACGTGGTCACCTGCAACTGTACATGAAACTGGGAAATAAAATTCCTGGGACCTAAACAGCAGAGAACAGAAATTTGGATGGATGACTGACTACCAGTCTCTGCCACAACATACATACTCTATGATTCAGCAAATTCACCTATGAGAATCCTAAAGAAATAACTATATATATTTATAAAGACTATACACAATTAATTTTAAGAGAATAATTACATATATTTATAAAGACTGTAGTAAAGTATGTTTATTAAGTGTTCATTTTAATAATGAAAATAATCTCAAATGAAACTAATTTATAGAGCATCAAAATGGTATACCATATACATACATATATATTGTATATAGAATAATAATACTATTATAAAGCAATTTAAAATAAAAAGTATATCATAACATTAACTGGAAAAATGAAAAAAAAATCAATTCTAAACAAGAATGATATGATTTTTGTTCTAATTAAAACTATAAATAAATGCAGATTTAAAGGAGATCAGCCCTGGGATTTCTTTGAAAGGAATGATGCTAAAGCTGAAACTCCAGTACTTTGGCCACCTCATGTGAAGAGTTGATTCATTGGAAAAGACTCTGATGCTGGGAGGGATTGCGGGCAGGAGGAGAAGGGGACGACAGAGGATGAGATGGCTGGATGGCATCACTGACTCGATGGACGTGAGTCTGAGTGAACTCCGGGAGTTGGTGATGGACAGGGAGGCCTGGCGTGCTGCGATTCATGGGGTTGCAAAGAGTCGGACACGACTGAGCGACTGATCTGATCTGATAGATTCATATACCTGTTACAGGTATAGGTTTATGGAGACATAACTGCATGAGAAAAATAAGGATGTATGTGTCCCCAAATTGATTATTTTGGGGGTATGATTTTAAATAATTAATTTTTCCATTTGTATTTTCTTACAATTATTAAATATTTCCTCATTAACTAAAATGAAAAATGAAAAATAATAAATTAAATATGCTAAAATACTGAAGAGATTTCTTATATGTTAAGATTAAGAACAGTATAGATCTGTAAACACATCATGATTACAGTATGTATTTTTACAAATACATGTATATACAAACACATATACAAATATAAATTATAAAGGCATTTATATAAATATATATACAGAGTTTTATTTAAGCTTCTGGTATTATAAATAATTTTCCCTTCTTTTTAAATGTTATGCTCTTTTAACCATATTTTGAAGGTTGGGGTATTTTTAGGAGAAGACAAACATCACTTAAAATCTAACAGTATGCTATGCTATGCTATGCTATGCTAAGTCACTTCAGTCGTGTCCGACTCTGTGTGACCCCATAGACAGCAGCCCACCAGGCTCCCCCGTCCCTGGGATTCTCCAGGCAAGAACACTGGAGTAGGTTGCCATTTCCTTCTCCAATGCATGAAAGTGAAAAGTGAAAGTGAAGTCGCTCAGTCGTGTCTGACTCTAAAAGCCCCAAAAGGACTATAGAATTATTCTGAGAAACAGTATTATTTTTTCTTCTTTAAATTGGGAAATTTTATCTGTCTTTTGTTGTGAAGGTTGAGAAAATTAGTCTGCTTAGATAGACTGTGTAATGGGCTGAGTGATGGCTTGCCAAAAGATATGCCCTAAGGATCCTGAGATGAAACCATTTGGATTACTCAAGTGAACCCTAAATTCAGTGACAAGAATCCTTGTGAGAGACAGAGAAGGTCATGTGAAGAAAGAGGCAGAAATCAGTGATGCAGCCAGAAACCAAGGAACACCAAGGAATGCTTGGCCTCACCAGAGACTGGGAAGAGGCGAGGCAAGGAATCTCCCCTAGAACGTGGGAGAGAGCATGGCCTTGCTGACACCTTGATTTCAGACTTCCGACCTCGAAAACTGTGAGACAGTTTCTGTTGTTTTAAGCCACAGTCTGGGGTAAATTGGTACAGCATCCATGGGAAATACATGCAGAGTGGTTATACAAAATGAAATAAACCACTCTGCTTAATAAAATAGCAAGAACATTGAATATTTTCCTGACCATGGGGAAGCATGTTTGGGGATCCCTGAATGGGAGGAAGGGAAGGATGTGGGAAACCAATCTCTTGGGAGAGAATAAGTGAAGTCACTTAGTCGTGTCCGACTCTTTGCGACCCCATGGACTGTAGCCTATCAGGCTCCTTCATCCATGGGATTTTCCAGACAAGAGTACTGGAGTGGATTACCATTTCCTTCGCCAGGGGATCTTCCCAACCCGAGTTGAACCCGGGTCACCCACATTGCAGGCGGACGCTTTACCGTCTGAGCCAGAGAACAATGTAGTATGAAATGCAGGCCAGACCAAGACAGGGATGAACAAGCAGCTGTCAAACTAAACAATCTTGTTTTACCTTGACGTTATTATCTGCTGCTATGATGTTCTGAGCTTGCTGCTGCTGCTGCTGCTAAGTCGCTTCAGTCGTGTTCGACTCTGTGCGACCCCATAGACGGCAGCCCACCAGGCTTCCCGGTCCCTGGGATTCTCCAGGCAAGAATACTGGAGTGGGTTGCCATTTCCTTCTCCAATGTGTGAAAGTGAAAAGTGAAAGTGAAGTCGCTCAGTCGTGTCCGACTCTTCGCGACCCCATCAACTGCAGCCGACCAGGCTCCTCCATCCATGGGATTTTCTAGGCAAGAGTACTAGAGTGGCTTGCCATTGCCTTCTCTGGATGTTCTGAGCTTAATCACTATCTTTTACCCCTTATTCTTCAGTAAATGTTTTTTTGTTTTTCTTAAAAGAATGGTGCTTCAGGGATTGCGTGACCATGGTATGCACTTCATGTATATGGAGAGACAGGACAGGGAAGAGAAAGCAGTGCAAGGAAGGGGAGAAACGGAGTAGGAATCCAGCCTTCGGCAGTAGCATGAGAATAATCATGAGCAGTGAGCAGCAGAAACAAAAACCTGGAGATCTTCAGAGATTTGGAGGAGGCAGGGGACCTTTCATATAGTACATAGGATGGGGCTCCAGTGAGTACATTTGGAGAAATGTATTTCCAAAGTATTTAAATTCTCTTAGAGTGCAGTAAGTCCAAAATCCTATGGTCTTTGGAAAGTAGTACTCAAATTAAAATTTAAATTTACTATACTTCTTATTAAAAGCCAGAAATTGAAATGATTCTATATAGGCTCTAAAAATATTCAAGTTTAATATAAACTGCCATATTCTGCTGATATAGTGTTCTGTATTCTAAGCCTTCTTTCATCTCCATTTCTACCTCTTTTTTTTCCTGCTGAACTCTCCTTTCATCTCTTACAACTTTTCCTGACTTTTCACTGTTTATTCGATTTTTACCCTACTTTTATTATTATTTCACTCCTATATCATCCTACTTTTTCATCCCTCTACCCATTTGCACAAGCTTCTCTCAGTTTACTGTTCTCTTCTGCTTGCATTTCTTTCCTTTTCTACCTTTTCCCTGCTCTTTGATTTTTTTTAAAAATTATTTATTTTAATTGGAGGCTAATTACTTTACAACATGTACACCCATGGCTGATTCATGTCAATGTATGGCAAAAACCGCTCTTTGATATTTTAGACTTCCACTTTAATTTTTCCCCACCCCTGAGGTTGAGTCCTCACCATCTCTGTTATTTGATAGTTTGTTGTTGGTAACAAAGCAGGAGAAAACTGAGGATGAAATAGCACTTGACTCCTGTTTTTAGTAAATTATTGGTCTTTTCTAATTCCAACATTCATTTTGTTATTTATGTGAATTAATACAAACTCTGAAAACAAACTATTCCATGTTATAAAATTTGAAAAATGTGACTTTGGAAAACTTACAGTCATCCCTTTTAGTTTTGTAGGAAAGAAGTTCTTACAAAAAGATGAAATGTGAAGGTGATGAATATGTAATAATGTTTTCATACACTTGCCAATTTAATGTGTTTGCATAAATATTTAATACATCAATCTTTTCAAGAACATGTTCTGCATTTCAATGTATTTTTTTCATTTTCATCAGATTGGTCTATTAATAATGTCCCCAGAGAAGGTTTTATTATTTTGTGGACATTTCCAAAGCAGTGATCAAATCCCTTTAATTTGTGAGTATATAAGAAAAGGTAATTTTTTAGACTGTATGCAAAATCATCATTACATATATATATGTGTGTGTGTGTGTGTGTGTGTGTATACACATATATATTTATGTATATGTGTATATGTGTGAGTTATATGAGTAAAATATGCTTTAGTTGATTTGTATTCTAAAAAGCGTAATTTGTATCAGATATGTAGAATGAAAAAAATTGTTGAAATTATTTTAAATTTCAGTCTAAAGTAGAAAAGATTTTGGTAGATGCCAACACCACAATTTTGTTCAAGTAATATGTACAAAACACATGAACATTTTTTATGAAATTTAGTCTAGCTTCACTCAAATTATCTTTTTAGTTTCTATTCATCTAAACACAATCCCTCATTGAACTGATATCTCCAAATTTCATTCAAATTCAATTATTTTTCCAATATGTCTTCTCAAGTCATTGCCTGATCATTCTGCCTATAACTTTTCCCAATAACATTCTGAAGTTGTGAGTTTACTTCTTTACACATACTCTTTGAAGTTATATTTTTTATATATGTGCTTGCTGCTTAATAAAACCATCTACTTTATCACTCAGTGTTCCTATTCTTGTCTCATTTTTTCCATACATCATGTACTGGGGTATATGATTTTGAAATGCAAAAATTAATAAACAGATCTCAATTAAATAGAGTTAGAAGACCAGAAGAGGGTGCTCTCACACCCTGCTACAGTAACAGAGCCCAAGAGGAAGAAGAAAGTTCCTCTTTCCTGGCAAGGACTCAACCAGTGAAAAGCCACAGACCTTTTGTTGTTTCCCCAACTTTATTTTTCTGTCTATAAAAGCTTTTTCCTTCCCTTGTTGTGTGGGGATTTGCACATAGCTTGCCATATTTGCAGATCCCCAAGTGCAAGTCTCTGCTGGTCCTCAATAAACCCAACTTTGTTGGACAAATATCTGGCAGTCTATTTGTTTCAAGGCAATAGAAACAACAGACAAAATGATGGCAAAACAAAACTACAGACCAGATATCAACTACTGAGAATCTTTCTAGTGTCTTACATTTAACAGGCAGCCCTCTCTCAGCTTTTAACTTTCCTGCAGGTCCTGAGGGTCAGCAGGACAGAGGCTACACTCCCAGGACTCTTCATGTGCAGGTGGGCACTACTTTCCCCCAGGGATATCACAGATCATCAAGTATTAAACCTCTCTGGGACTGGTAGACTATTCTTGCTGCCTCCTTCAACAAAGAAACAATTGAGAGGTGGAGTGTTGGTGAGCATTCAAGCTGCCATTCTCCTCAGAACCCTTTCGCAAAAGGTTTAGTTTAGTAAAAATAAAGTTTGAAGACACAAGAAGGGGAAGGAGTGGAAAAGAGAGAATATATACGAGAATACCAACATTTGAATGTAGAACAGACACTCCTTTGAGGACAGAGATTTAATTTTCAAAAGCTTTTGCACAACAAAGGAAACTGTAAATAAAACGAAAAGACAAATTACAGAATAGCAGAAAATATTTGCAAACAGTACAAACTACAAGGGACTAATCCTCAAAACAACTCATGGGACTCAATATCAAAAAATGGGCATAAGACTGAAATAGATATTTCTCCAAAGAGGAACATACAGATGGCTGAGAGGCACATGAAAAGATGCTCAACATTGCTAATGATTAGAGAAATGCAAATCAAAAGTACAATGATACATCACCTCATACCAGTCAGATGGCCATCATCAAAAAGTCTACAAACAATAAATGCTGGAGAGGGTGTGGGTAAATGGGAACCCTCCTACACTGTTATGGGAATGTAAATTGGTACAGCCACAATGGAGAAGACTATGGAAGTTCCTCAAAAATACAGCAATAAACTATTAGGCATATATCTGGAGAAAAATGTAATTCAAAATGATAATGCACCCCAATGTTCATTGCAGCACTGTTTATAATAGCCAAGATATGGAAGCAACTTAAATGTCCATTGAAGATGAATGGATAACAAAGATGTGGTACATATACACAATGGAATATTATTCAACCATAAAAGGATGAAATAATGCCACTTGCAGCAATATGGATGGAACTGGAGATCATCATACTAAATGAAGTAAGACAGACAGAAAGATGAATATTACATGGTATTGTTTATAGGTGAAATCTTTAAAAAATGATACAAATGAAGTTATTTACAAAACATGAACGGGCTCATAGGCTTCAGTTCAGTTCAGTTCAGTCACTCAGTAGTGTCCAACTCTTTGCAACACCATGAATTTCAGCACACCAGGCCTCCCTGTCCATCACCAACTCCCGGAGTTCACTCAGACTCACATCCATTGAGTCAGTGATGCCATCCGGCCATCTCATTCTCTGTCATCCCCTTCTCCTCCTGCTCCCAATCCCTCCCAGCATCAGAGTCTTTTCCAGTGAGTCAACTCTTCGCATGAGGTGGCCAAAGTACTGGAGTTTCAGCTTTAGAATCATTCCTTCCAAAGAAATCCCAGGGCTGATCTCCTTCAGAATGGACTGGTTGGATCTCCTTGCAGTCCAAGGGACTCTCAAGAGTCTTCTCCAACACCACAGTTCAAAAGCATCAATTCTTCGGTGCTCAGCCTTCTTCACACTCCAACTCTCACATCCATACATGACCACAGGAAAAACCATAGCCTTGACTAGACGGACCTTTGTTGCCAAAGTAATGTCTCTGCCTTTGAATATGCTATCTAGGTTGGTCATAACTTTCCTTCCAAGGAGTAAGCGTCTTTTAATTTCATGGCTTCAGTCACCATCTGCAGTGATTTTGGAGCCCCCAAAAATAAAGTCTGACACTGTTTCCACTGTTTCCCCATCTATTTCCCATGAAGTGATGGGACCAGATGCCATGATCTTCGTTTTCTGAATGTTGAGCTTTAAGCCAACTTTTTCACTCTCCACTTTCACTTTCATCAAGAGGCTTTTGAATTCCTCTTCACTCTCTGCCATAAGGGTGGTGTCATCTGCATATCTGAGGTTATTGATATTTCTCCCAGAAATCTTGATTCCAGCTTGTGCTTCTTTCAGTCCAGCGTTTCTCATGATGTACTCTGCATATAAGTTAAATAAGCAGGGTGACAATATACAGCCTTGATGTACTCCTTTTCCTATTTGGAACCAGTCTGTTGTTCCATGTCCAGTTCTAACTGTTGCTTCTTGACCTGCAGACAGATTTCTCAAGAGGCGGGTCAGGTGGTCTGGTATTCCCATCTCTTTCAGAATTTAGAGAACAAATTTTTGGTTACTGAGGGGAAGGTTAGGGGGAGGGGAAGATTAGGAGCTTGGGATAGACATGTATACACTGTTATATTTAAAACAGATAACCAAAAAGGACCTAATTATATCAGAGAGAATTCTGTTTAATATTCTATGATAACCTATATAGGAAAACAATTTGAAAAGAATGCTGCTGCTAAGTCACTTCAGTCGTGTCAGACTCTGTTCGACCCCATAGACGGCAGCCCAAGAGGCTCCCCCGTCCCTGGGATTCTCCAGGCAAGAACACTGGAGTGGGTTGCTATTTCCTTCTCCAATGCATGAAAGTGAAAAGTGAAAGTGAAGTAGCTCAGTCGTGTCTGACTCTTAGCAACCCCATGGACTGCAGCCTAGTAGGCTCCTCCATTCATGGGATTTTCCAGGTAAGAGTACTGGAGTGGGGTGCCATTGCCTTCTCCATTGAAAAGAATAGATACTATTATTTCTGTGTGGTTGGAAAACAGCCTCATGCATGCTAAGGGCTCACTAGTTAGTGGTAAGGTAAATAAATTATAGAAAGGCAATAATTTTAAAATAAAAAAAAATAAGTAGCTTCATGCTGTGTCATTTATAAGTCAAATAATGAAATAAATCTCTAATAAATAAAGATGATCAAAATTGGACAGGCCTAACTTCAAGGCAGATTTGGTAAAAAAGAAAAAAAAAAAAATATCATCACCAACAAGTCCCTAACTTGGTCTTCTCTGATAACATGCTATCAAATAACAACAATCTCTTTTTGCCTTGTATTCTGGGAGTTTTGGTTTCCTATCAGTCCATTCAATAAACATTTCAGTGTGGGATCAGAAGAAAAGACACAATTCAATTGGCTGAGGTTTAGAGAATAGCTACTATCAGCAAACATTCTGTTAAGAAAGATATATAAGATACCTTTAAACCATTGAGGGAAGAGGTTCATAAAAAACAATAGACTTTCAAATGAGAATATATGTTAAAAATGTAGCCCTGTATAAATCACTTTGACCTTTTTCAGAGGATGATTTTCTAATTTAAATTATGTCATGTGGTTTTGAATAAACACAGTAGTTATGTTCCTGGAACTTAATGAGCACAGCATAGATATATTCACCAAAGCTATGTAGCAACCTGGTCACATGCATTCTACATATATTTATGGAAAGGGGCAGGGAAAATATAATTTTTATTTTATCTTTATATTACTTCTAAAGATTCAGGAGACATAAAACCCCAAGTATTTAAACAAGGCTCTGTAAACAAGGACTATTTACTGAACAGAAATGTCTCAATTATTTAGTTAAAAGACTGACAGTTTTTCCATAAATTTCTCATCAAATCACACAAAAAATGCTAAAATATATAAACTAGGAATTGACATGAAGCATTTATTAAAAGTGAAAGAAATTGCTGGTAGCCAAAACAGCCGTTAACATCTAAGTCAATAGTTGAGTAAAGTAATTCAAACCTAAAAAGCAATAATTGTTCTTAAATATAATTTAAATATTCCATTACTTATAACAAGGGTCCATAAGATTTTTTCTGTAAATGATCAAATGGTTAATATTTTAGGCTTTTCAGTTCTTAAACAGTTTCTGTTGCAATTGCTAATCTTGTCATTGTAGGAGGAAAGTAACATAGACAAGCATAAAATAATGTATTTGTGTTGCAATAAAACTTATTTACAAAGAACATGTTTGCTAAATCCCCTGTCATGGCATATAAAGCTCTTCACAATACAGAAAATACATATCATTTTGATATTTGGCAAAACTAATACAATTATGTAAAGTTTAAAAATAAAATAAAATTAGAAAAAAAAAAAAAAGATTCCACATCTAAATCCATGCCCCAGTTAACTGCTTGCTAACTTTCTCTTCCCCCTCCCCATCTCTTACTCACACTTCTTATCTTCTGCAGTAGCCAACCAAGGGCAGGGTTCCAAAAGTGCAATTGGAATGGTGACCCCAAGGGAGATACAGAGGAGACTGGCATGCTGAAGTCCATGGGGTCACAAAGAGTCAGACACAATTTAGTGACTGAACTACAAACAGCAAACTCAGAGGAAAGAGTATTTTTTAACTTATATTGTGTAAATTGCCAGCTCATGGTAACAATTAAAGGCAGACCACTTTTAGTTGGTTTTATTACTGAACTGAAATTCTCTATCATTTTTATTGCCCATATTGCCTGCGCTCAAAACAGACTGTTATCACGGTGCTTGCCTTCCAGTTTAACATTATCTTCTGCATCTTTTTTTCTTTTCTTTTTTTTTTTTAATGTGGACCATTTTTATAGTCTTTACTGAATTTGTTACAGTATTGCTTCTGTTTTATGCTTTGTTTTTTTGGACAGGAGGCAGATACAATCTTAGCTCCACAACCAAGGATTGAACCTGCATCACCTGATTAGTTGGTGAAGTCTTCATCACTGAACCATTAGGGAAGTCTCCTCTTCTGTATCTTAAGTGGAAAATATAACTGCGTATGTTGGACTTTTCTTTCTAATTAATATTCTTTAACTGTTGTCTAGAGGTTATATGATGTGTTGTAACTTATTTAATAAATCCTACATGATAAATATTTAAGCTATTTCCAATGTTCCCTGATACAAACAATGCTCTATTGAATTTACTTGAACACTCATCTTTGCACACTTGTGGTAGTGTTCTGTGTGGATAAATTCCTAGAAACTGAATTGATGACACTACAATTTTAACCACATTACTCTTCAAAAATGCTGAGTCAATTTAAACTCTAGCCAAGAGTAAATGATAGTATCTTTTCTCCATGCTCTCTCCATGAGAGATAAGATCAATATTTTTAACTTTTGCCAATTTGTGAACTCAAATATTCTATCTCATTTTATTTCAAATTGTATTTCTTTTCATAAATTATCAACTATTTTTTATTTTTTCCTCTGAAAATTCTCTTTGACATATAATGATGTGTAATTTAAGGTCAGGTGGAGGGAAGGTCCAGAAAGGCAGTCTTAAAAACACACAAGTAAAGTTTAATATATTCTAATAGAGTATCAAAATTATACTGCTTGGTCAGTTAAATCCACCTGGTTAAGATTGATTATCTAGCTGCTGTAGGGGAATGTGTTTGGATATTTCTGTCTTGTTACACTTAAAAACTCCCACAGCTCATCAATAAATTATTTGTATTTTTGTCAGTAAGAAACAGTTATAAATATTTGTTTGTATTTAGTATCAATAATTTCACTCTAATTTGAGTATGATATTTGTCAAACACATACCTCCTCTCCAGCAAACTATGTTTCTCTTCTTTTATTTTGGAATGAGGGTGGGGTGGACCTATCCATAAACATCCACAATATTTACTAATAAAATTAAACATTTCTAATCTAATTTCATAAGTATATCATTTGGCCCCTGGTATGAGATGACAACTTCAGACATGTACGTGATGATCTTGAAACCACATCGGACACTTGACTTTCATGGGGGAAGCCTTGAGGTATGCTTCTTTTGAGTGTTAAAGTCCTATTAAACAAGATATGTGTGCTCAGCCTTCCTACTATTTGACAGTAGTAAGGCTCTTACCTTAGGGTCTGCCCAAGGGCTTTGTCCTTGTACTCTTCTAATCTTGATTTATGTCCACTTTCTAAATGATCTTATACAAATTCTTGTCTTTAAATGCAGTCTACTGAAAATTCTTTATTTGCATCTCAAAGCCAAACCTCACTCCTGAACTCTAAATTAATGTATTCAAATAGCTTACTTAAACTCTCCAGCTACGTAAAGAAGAGGCATCTTTAACATTTTTAAAAGTGGACTCTTGACCTCCTTCATAGCATTTCCTCCCATGGTTCCACTTCTCAGAAAATGGCGATTCCACTTTTTCATGTTGTTCAGATCAAAACATAAGAGGCATAACTGAGTTTTCTCCTTTCCTTATAACTATATAGAACCAACAACAAATACTCTCAGTGTTTCTTCAAAATTGGTCCATAATTTAATAATTCTGAGGAAACTAACTCTAATTACCTCTATGCCTATCACCCTGGTCCAAGTCACTATCTTTATCTTATCTCCTTGCAGTCTCTTCTTCACACAGTATCCTTAGCCATCTTTTTTTTTTTTTTTTTAAGCAATCCTTTTAAAACAAAAGTCAGTTCATGTTCCTCCTCCCATGGCTTTCCAACATGCTCAGAATAAAAGCCTAAGTCCTTGCCACGATTTGTAAGCATTTCACCACCTAGCCCAACAAGATGTCTCTCCGACTCCATCTCACACCGTTCCGTCCTGTTTACCTCTAGTCACAGTGGCATATTTTCTATTTTCTAGAATACATCTGGCCCTCACTCATCCCAGGAGTCTGTGTTCTTTTTGCCTATGAATCTCTTTTCTAGGTAAATCAGCACTGCAGTCTTCTTCATTGTCTTCAATTTTCTGGTAATTTATCTTAGAGACCTGACATCATATAGAATATTAATAAAAACTAGGACATACATAATAGCAAATGTGTGCTAAACCTATCATTAGATATTACATACAAATAGATATTATATGTAATTAGAGAAATACAGTTTCAATGTATAATAGAAATCTAGTAGGTTTTAAAACAGGATAAGTATCTTTAATGTAACTGTGAAGGAGAAATACAAATAGCTAACATTTACTGAATGCTGTTCTCCTGGACCCTGTAAGAAAGAAAAAAGTAGAAGTGTCAACATTAACAGAGTAGATATTTTAAAACTGCAGAGGCAACTAGGATTATTTACATTGACCAAAGAGTTATAATCTACCCTATAGCTGTAACAGCCACACACTTGTGTCTGCTACATAAAATACACAAAGTCAAACATGAGATGTACAAGAAGAATTAATAGAAAGATTTCTGAGAGTTGGTAGTACACCTTTGTCAAGCTCAGATGGAACTCACAGAGTTTATATGTTTAAGGGAGCTTGGGGGCAACAAGAACAGATAAGAAACAATATGGACAGATTGAGAAATAGCATTTCAGTTCTGCCCTTAGTTCTAGCCTGAAGGAATAACAATTTCTTGCTCGTTTCCCCTTATTTGGTAAGATATACAAAAAGTTCAGTGTTTTAACCAAATAAGAAAAAACCTGCTACATTTCTTTGACTTAATTTTACACTATATCCTGGCTTTTGCATAGTTATGTCAGTGTTTGGAAGACCATTACTGACAAAATCCGGGATAAAAAAATTACATGCAGTGTGATTTCAACTAATCAGAAACAAATCTTGTGACATTTGGTTATTGTGTACTTCAACTACTTTTATTAAAATTTGTATTGTTTTATTGGAGCTTCCCTAGTGGCTCAGCGGTAAAGAATCTGCCTGCAATGCACGAGCCACAGAAGATGTGGGTTCAGTCCTTGGGTCAGAAGATCCCTTGGAGGAGGGCGTGGCAGCCCACTCCAGTATTTTTGCCTGGAGAACTCCATGGACAGAGAAGCCTGGTGGCTACAGTCCTGGTTGCAAACAATCGCACATGACTGAAGGGACTTAGCATAAATAGTTTTATTGAAATTAAATACCTGTTCATCCTTTTCAAATAGACTGCAACTTCCATAGTGTGGGGTAGAGCACTGGTTTTCATACTGGTTGGATACACACACACACACACACACACACACACACACACACACACATATATATACATATACATACATATATATCAGAGGACACACAAAGCTTTTCCAAAGGGTTAAATTTTTCAAAGAACATTGATCCTTTTCATATCCTTAGCTTCTGTGTGAATTCTTCCAATAACGATCTTAGGAAGATATAGGTTTTGCTGATTCTTTATTCCCAACTCCCCTTTCATAATCCTTTCTCCCACATTACACAAGAAATGACTCTCTCTTACCATCCAGAATCTTACTATGAAGTGTAATCCTGGCAAATAAAACTAGCCCAGGCATTAAATGAAAGACTGTTACCAAGTCCAAGCTCACTCTGCTTGTTGCATGACAGGCCAATGAATCTGAGAGAGAAGTTGAGGCAAGGAATATAACTATTCAGAAAGATGACTGACCAAGATGACAAACAAATGTCTCAAAACAATCATCCTGGGGGGTCTGGATGCCAGGTTCTTTTATGGATCAGAGATGGGGAAGGGGGAAGTGAGGAAACAAAGTAAAAAGGCCATCAATCTTGAAAATATTTCCTAGTGTGGCATTGACAGGTGGACAGGGTTCTGAACTTTAGCTTAATTGTTAGGCTGAGGAGTAGGATTCTCTGAGGCTGGTCATTACGTATGATTAAATTAATAATAACGAAAACAATGGAAAACAGTTCAAAGAAATAGTTCCAACATGGAGTCAGAATAGACTTCTCTCTGCAACAAGGCCAGTTTGATTAAAATACTGGTGTTGATGTTGACCAAGTGAATGACTCTAATGACTGTTTTTAACAACTTGTTTTGCAAGTCAGTTGAACTTAAGTTATTTGCTGTCAACAAAATTGACAGCATGTCCTGTCAAATCAGTAACCTACACTACTAAAAACAATTTTTGTGCCTTTGGTATATCTATAAAAATTTCAAAAGAATAACATTGATACTTCTACTCCCATCCACTTAATTATGTGAAATGGATTCTCAGCAATCACATTAATAAAAGCAGAAATTAAGACCAACAAATGATTGAACTACAGCTTATTCTAATGATTCTTAATATTCATCCATAGTTAGAGGAATTGAAAAGTTTTATCTTTCTCATTTAGAAATGTATGACCAATAAATCTTAATTTTCATATGTAATAATTATCAATCTTTTAATATATATATTGTTCTGATCACATTAGAACTAATAAAAATTGTATTGACAGATTATTTATGAAGGTATTTTTAGTACCTTAGAGCCTTATGATTATAGGAAATTAAAAATTAATTTTTAATTATACCTATTTTTATTATAAAGAAGTATAATAGGATGATCAATAAAAGATATCAAGCATAAAAGTATTACTCAAAGACAAAATTTTTTGAAGATTGTAAAATCAAACTCAAAGATTGAGGAGAAAAAGGTATTATGTGAAGTACTCAGACACTCAGTCATGTCTGACTCTTTGCAACTCCATGGACTATGGCCCACCCGGGTCTTCTGTCCATGGAATTCTTCAGGCAAGAGTACTGGAGTGGGTTGTCATTTCCTCCTCCAGAGGCTCTTCCTGACTCAGGGATTGGACCTGCATCTCTTATGGCCCCTGGAGTGGCAGGCGGTTCTTTAACACTAGCACCACCAAACATAATATCTGTGTGCTTTTAAAAAACAGACTGAAAACATCAAATCATTGTGATACTTAGGTTTGATTAGACACACTTTTAAGAGAGTGATCTGGAGGTCAATTTTTAAGTGAAAATATAATATGTAAAATTGTACTTTTATGACTATTGAAAATTTCAACTAAGATTTTTAGCTATCAGCTTAAACCTACATGGGGAGCATATTTTTCACAATTCATTCAAAGGCTATGTGAGCAAAAACGTTTGAAGGTATTACCATAGAGCAAGGAACTTTGTATTTTTGCATTTCTGGAATCTAATAATTTTTATCCTACTTAGTAACCAAGAACCTATTTCATCAGCCATAAAATGAAACAAATATCATTTTCTATCTTTCTGGGAATAAATAAAATAATGTTTGTAATTGGCTAACCCAGTACTTGGTACCAGAACCTTTCTCATATTTTCTACTAAAGATAGTATGGTTCCTAACCAATGTACTATTCAATGAATATGTTGATTTGATTTCAAATAATCAGCTTTAATCATAACAAATTTCATAGAAAAAGCTTCTTGATGGTGACAAGTAGAGCTGTGGGCTGCAACATTTGGAGAACACAGATATAATTAAAATGAAATGAAAATGAAATGAAAGTGGCTCAGTTGTGTCCGACTCTTTGCAACCCCATGGACTATACAGTCCATGGAATTGTCTAGGCCAGAATACTGGCGTGGGTAGCCTTTCCCTTCTCTAGGGGATCTTCCCAACCCAGGGATCGAATCCAGCTCTCCCGCACTGCAGGCAGATTCTTTACCAGCTGAGCCAAGGGAAGCTCTATAATTAAAACAGATCGTTTATTTTTTTAAACTGGTTTATGGCCCACCTAGCTGAATTCAATTATTATAGAGACTATCTCAACACTACACATGTAATTCATGTATTATAAAACATACTTGTCATTAAAATAATAAAAAGTCAGATTTTCCAAGAGAATGACAACCTTACTCTATAAAACAGTTCATCAAAACACTTATTTCCTGAAATTAGCGTATTCTATTATGGCTAGTAGAGACTTCAATCTAGATTTTCTTTTGTTGTTGTTGTTGAGGGGGAGCCTAATGGGAAAGTCAAAATTACTGTGTCTTTATTTTCAGCAAACTTTATGATCGACATTTGCCTGACAAATACAATGTGTCAGTGATCATTATATAGATATGAGTAAAGCAGAGACTGTGTGTTTATAAGAAACATGGATAAAATTTTTAAATTAAAAGTCTTAATAGATCACTCAGAATCATGCACGGCAGTGAGTGGAAGACACTGCTTCTCTGAAACTTATCCCTCAAGTTAGGAGAAAGAATAAAGAAATCAGTGATCCTCAGAAATGATTTAATAGGAATCAAGTCTAAACAGGACTAACATTACATAGTAAATGATGGCATACTTACTCGAGTGGTTTTAGTTCCAACTATCAAGTACAATTTATTAACTTCTGTAAATCAGAGCCATTTGTTAATGAATCAATCTAAAACATAAACTGTGGAAAATGATTCATATATTAGATTTCTGATTCATCATGACAGCTGAATGCCCTGGGTCTATTTTTGATTCTCATAAAGAAACTCCTTAAATCTTTCTGGTTGAATGGACTCCTGGCAAATAGGTAGGACAGACTCCCTAAGTATAACTGTGGTTTGAACAGACAAAAGATAAGACTACTTTTACATATATACTTTTATTACTTCTTATCCAAATGTAAATTAAAATTTTTTTCACCATCCCTTTAAATAATTTCTGATGTAGACAAATTGAATTGGGCTGAATTGTTAACTATTTAGAAATAGATATACATTTATTTAATAAATGTATCTATTTATGATTCAGTCTTAGTAAGGATATTTGAAAGATGCTTATGCCTAATTTTATTTAATCATCTCTATTCCCATCTTTTTATTACCATTGTCTTTAGGATTTTTTAGGAAATAACTGCTTATGCAAAAGTGTAAACTTTTTTGAAAGGAGTCATTTAAAACTAAGTGCAAGCAAAGATGAGAATCACATGAATTTGTTATTCAATATTAACAAAATGTTTATGCCCAAAGATTTTACAACATTCACTTCCTTGAAAATAAATAAAATACATATGTTATAATGTGTTCTGCCTTGATTTTATGCACATTACATATTCTAATTATTACAATCTAATTTATAAACAATGCATGCTGTGGTTCTGACAGTGAAATTGTGATGAAACACAGAGTACCAATTTTAATTACATACAGTTCTAATACAGCGAGCACTGCAGCATTTCTGTCATCTTTGAAATGGTAACAGAATGAAAAAAAGTTTTTGAAATATGAGCATGAAGGTAATGAGATCAATAAATGTCAGCTAGAAAAAGTAATCACAACTCCTGAGACTCACTGACCTTTCTACAAATTCCAGAAATAATAGAGTAGCTTGGGATGAGGAATTCTTTAACAATGAGAAACTGATACTATTATAAAAAGAAAGGGAAGCAGAGATTGCCCTCTGACATCAAAAACATTGCCTATAAAGGTAATTTTGACACAATAATTTATTCCCTTGATTTTTTTCCTAAGGTCACCACCAACATAGATCACAAACCTTTGGACTTTACAGAGACAAAATTCCCACTGAAGCCTTCTGAATACTGAAATACCTGCTTCATAGACTTTTAGTTTGCTTCACAATATTCAGCATCCCAATAGAGTTTAATCATACTGTTGGTTAATTTAAATGCCCAAAGTGAAAAACATTCTATTTTCATAGTTGTAAAATCACTCTATCAGTATCTGAATATAATTTGGGAGAATTCAATTTTGGAAAGTGTTTGAAGGAGTGTTCAGAAAGATTTAATCATCATGAAATATTCAGCATTTGAATATAAAATGAGGTGATAATATAAAACTCTAAATTATGATATTAAAATAATTTTAAAGTCCACAAAATTTTAGAAGATACTGCAAAACCAGTCTTCTGTAATAACTAAGTTTCTACAGGACTAGAAGCGGCTAGGTTAGAGTAAGTTTTTGGTTATTACAGGTTTTATCCTGATGGCAAACTGAAGTTAGCACCATAAAAGTGGCTGAGATTTCAATACAAAACCCACAGCCTTTCTATACTAGAAGATAAGAGAAAAGTTCAGGAAACTCACAGATATTCAAAAGTAAAGGTGAAATCAAAGAAATAACAAAGTCATAGTTGTGAATCCAAATTTATGCTTTTATACTCTGTTGATATATTTAGCTGACCCCTGAACTACACAGGTACTGGGAAAACTCAAACACATACAGTTAAAGATAAAATAACTGAACTGATATCTAAGTTGCCAGCCAAGAGACAAAGTTTGTAATTTGACTCCAACCAAAGGAATGACCAACTAAAACAAGTCACCAACACACTTCTGAGAAATATAACAAAATCCAGAGACTCCATAAGATAAAATCCACGATGCACAGGAAACAATTAAAAACTGCTTTATTCATGAAGTATCAGGAATGTGTAACCCAGATTCTGGAAAAAAAAATCAACTAAAATCCATCCCAAGAAGAAGCAGTTACTAAAATTATAAGAAGATGATATAAAATAACAGTTATAACTATGTTCCATAAAAATATGATCGCAATGAGAAAAGAAAATCAAATATTGGAGAAGAAATAAGAATCTACAAAAGAGAACCAAATAAGAGAGGATTCTGGAAAGATGGTAAAGTAGGAATCATCAGCAATCTGTTTCTCCAACTAGACAACATTACACTTGAAGAATCTGATATAACTGTTTTGGAACTCTAGTGCCTAGAAGGTTTGCAACTTCAAGGAAAGGCCTGATTAGGAAGATGCAGGTAATTTCAGCCCTTAGCACAGTAGCATCTACTCAAATCCATTCTACACCTGCTGTCAGGTAGCTGTGCCCATATTCCTAAATAAGCCAGCACATAGTTTGCCGGAGACAGGATGAGCAAGCTTTAGGTATCCCCAATAAGACCGTCAACAGATTTCTCATCAGAAACTTTGGAAGCCAGAAAGCAAAGTCTGGTATATTCAAAGTGCTAAAAGGGAAAACAAACACTTCCAACTAAGAATACTATATATTGAAAAACTGTTTAAGAGTGAGAGTAAAATGAAGATATTTCCAGATAAACAAAAGCTGAAGGAATCCATTATCACTAGAACTGCCCTTCAGGAAATGGTTTGAAAGAGTCCTAGAAGGGGAAGTAAAAGGATGCTAGGCAATAACAGAAGGAATAATATTCTGTCTAGGTTTGTCACTGCTTTTCTTCCAAGGAGCAGGAGTCTTTTAATTTCATGGCTGCAGTCACCATCTGCAGTGATTTTGGAGCCCAAAAAAGTAAAGTCTCTCACTGTTTCCACTGTTTCCCAATCTATTTGCCATGAAGTAATAGGACCAGACAGAGAAGGCAATGGCAGCCCACTCCAGTACTCTTGCCTGGAAAATCCGATGGATGGAGGAGCCTGGTGGGCTGCAGTCCATGGGGTCGCTAGGAGTCGGACACGACTGAGCGACTTCACTTTCACTTTTCACTTTCATACACTGGAGAAGGAAATGGCAACCCACTCCAGTGTTCTTGCCTGGAGAATCCCAGGGATGGGGGAGCCTGGTGTGCTGCCCTCTATGGGGCTGCACAGAGTCGGACACGACTGAAGTGATTTAGCAGCAGCAGCAGCATTCTGCATATAAGTTAAATAAGCAGGATGACAATATATAGCCTTGACCTTCTCCTTTCCTGGGCTTTCCTGGTAGCTCAGACAGTAAAGCATCTGCCTACAATGCGGGAGACCTGGGTTCAATCCCTGGGTCGGAAAGATCCCCTGGAGAAGGAAATGGCATACTCCAGTATTCTTGTTTGGAAAATCCCATGGACCGAGGAGCCTGATAGGCTACAGTCCATGGAGTCGCAAAGAGTCGGACATGACTAAGCGATTTCACTCTCCTTTCCCAATTTGGAACCAGTCTAATGTTCCATGTCCGGTTCTAACTGTTGCTTCTTGACCTGCATACGGATTTTTTAGGAGGCAGGTAAGGTGGTCTGGGATTCCCATCCCTTCAAGAATTTTCCACAGTTTGTTGTGATCCACACAGTCAAAGGTTTTTAGCATAGTCAGTGAAGATGAAATAGATTTATTTTTTTTTAATTCTTTTGCTTTTTATATGATCCAATGGATGTTAGCAATTTGATCTCCGGTTCTTCTGCCTTTCCTAAATCCAGATTGAACATCTGGACATTCTTGGTTTATATACTGCTGAAACCTAGCTTGAAGGATTTTGAGCATAATCTTGCTAGCATGTGAAGAGTGCAGTTGTACGGTAGTCTGCACATTCTTTGGAATTGTCTTTCCTTGGGATTGGAATGAAAACTGACCTTTTCCCACCCTGTGGCCACTGCTGAGTTTTCCAAATTTGCTGGCATATTGAGTGCAGCACTGCGACAGCATCATTGTTTAGGATGAAGGGTACACTTTAAAATACTTAAATGGTAAAACTTCTATTATATGCATTTTACCACAATAATTTTTTTTTCTTTGATGAAAGAAATGAGATTCTAGAACTGAAGAGAATAATATTTGAGATTTTTTTTTAAAAAAACTAGATTTACTACAAAGCAGGATAGAGAAGACAGAAAAGTCATTGAATATAAAAATTGATCAACATGATCTAATTACCTAATGTAAATAAATCAAAATAGATTGAAAACAAAATGAGCCATACCTTAGAGAACTCTTGAATGAAAGCAAAATATCTAATATATGTGCAATTGCAGTCCCATAAGAAGAGATGATTTAAAAAAAAACATGAAGCATAAAAAATTTAAAGAGATAATAGCTAAAATTTTTATGAATTTAGTAAAAGAAAAGTTTACAGATTCAAGCAGCTATGTGAATCCCAAACAACAGATATTCATGTAGAAACAGACTGAAGCACATCACAGCCAATGTTCTGAAAGAGAAATCTTGAAAGCAGCCAGTGAAAAATGATAAACAACAGTTTGAATTACTAATAACTCTTCGTCAGAAATCACTGTGGCCAAAAAGCAGAGGAATGGCATCACTAAAGTAGTAAAAGAAAGCTACCAATCTTAAATTTTATATTAATAAACACATTTAATGAAACAAAATATTCTTAGTTAAAAACAAGATAATTCACTACTAGCTGAAATTCATTACTATAAGAAATGTCAAATGGAGTCCTCAGCCTGAAGGGAAATCATACCATGTGAAAACTCAGTTCCTTGGGAAGGAATGAAAAACCTAGAAAATTTTCGGTTTGCTTTTTTTTTTTTTTTAATGTGGAGGAGGCAAATAGAAAAGGCTGTATTTCTCTTTTACTACATTAAAATCCATGGGATTGTTTAAAATAAATATTACATATGTTTGATATAAGTGTAAAGCATAATAGCCATAGTGTAGATGGTGAAGGGAAGGAGGAGACCTTTATAGTTACTACATCTTATATTAAATGATACATTATTATTTATATATAGATGCATATGGGAATCTCTAGAGAAACTACAAAATATTATGTACAAGTTATAGCTCAAAAAATCAAGAGTTTATCAAGTATGTAAAAATTACTCAAATAATCCAAGAGAAGTCAAGGAAAGAACAGAGGGTCAAAAAAATAAGGGCAAACAGAAAGAAATGAGCTAAACATGCCAATTAAAAGGCAGATATTATCAGAACAGATTTTAAGAGTGAGAATAATGAAAGGCAATAATGAAAGGCTTCCCTGGTGGCTCAGATGGTAAAGAATCTGCTTGTAATACAGGAGACCTGAGTTCAATCCCTGCGTTGGCAAGATCCCCTGGAGAAGGGAATGGCACTCCAGTATTTTTGGTTGGAGAATTACATGGATAGAGGAACCTGGTGGACTACAGTTAATGGGGTTGCAAAGTGTCAGACACAACTGAGCAACTAACACATTCACTGTCAGTAATGAAAGTAAAAGACCTAGGATAGCTTCTAGTTACCTCAATGGAACCTAAGTTTCTTGAGTCAGAATTCTTCCCTATTCTAATCAGAACCTAAATCAAGGTGAGAATTTCAGGCTATTAAAATAGTAAATAACATGTTAGAGAATTCTCTGGTGGTCCAGTGGTTAGGACTTCATGCTTTCACTGCAAGGAGCTTGGATTTGATTCCAGTTAGGGAACTAAGATGTTAGAACTAAGATACTGTGCCAGGGCCAAAAAAAAAAAAAAAAAAGGATGTTAAACAGTAGCACTGGTGAAACAATCGCTAGAGCAGAGGGATCCACATAGTCTTTCATAGTATTATTAAGAAGCTGCATGGCCCTTTGCATCTATTCCTCAACTGAGATTTCAAGATAAAAGGAAATTTCCCAAGAAAAGGATACTCTTGGTCACATTTGTCTATCAGAAGTTAACAAAAGAACACACATTTAAGAAAAAGTGAAAGCTATATAACCTGACAGATAGAAGGCAGTCCTGCAAAATGCAGCCAGCATTCTGTAGAACATAATAGCAGGGAGCAAAATCACTGTAGACTTTACCTAAGCTATGATGTGTAAATCAATTTTGAATACTTATTAATGCAAAAATGAGAATTTTTAGGAATTAACCAAAAATAATGACTATCACAGTATCAAACTGTGGTACAATAATGACATGGGGCATACACATGTGGGATGAGGAGGATAGGTTAACTCGAGAAATGCCGTCTATAAAAAATAGAGTCTACAGCTCTGACAGTACTACATTTGAAAGCTAAGAAGATTCAGTACTGATGTCAGAAAGTGCTTTACAATATTTATATAAATTTTGTATGTGTTTTCAAATGTATCAATACATATTAAAAAATGCATGGTTCAATTCCTATATACATGTTTGTTCTCAAGTACTATTTTTATTCATTTAAGAAATTTCCAATAAAGAGAATTGAGCCTATTATTGATATATCTGTATATCTGACTTGGGTGACCCTCCACCTGAAAACAGTAGGTAGAAGTCTAATGTAAATAGCAGTCAAGATTAGCATAGCACATCTTCATAATGTTTCTTTCTTTTCAGGATGGTGCATATAACAACTGCATTTTCTAAAAAAGCTTCCCTGGTGGCTCAGGAGGTAAAGCATCTGCCTCCAATGCAGGAGACCCGGGTTTGATCCCTGGATCAGGAAGCTCCCCTAGAGAAGGAAATGGCAACCCACTCCAGTATTTTCCCCTGGGGAATCCCATGGACAGAGGAGTCTGGTAGGCTACAGTCCATGGGGTTGCAAAGAATCAGATACCACTGAGCGACTTCACTTTCACTTTCAACAAAAGGTAGTACATGTATTCCCATTCCACAGTTATTTCTGATATTCTCTTTGAGTAAAATAATAAAAATTCAGCATTAATGAAAAGAACTAAGGCTTACATGTTAACCAAATATTCCTGATGTTTCTAGAAACGTAAAAGTTTTCATAAGGCAATCTTTAATTTTCTATTGAAAAGATAATTACCTGACATATATGCAACTTCTGAAAGACCTCTGAAAAGAAACACATACATCAACCTGTCATATTCTGATTTTCTGATAAGTCAAATTTCATTCCAATGTTTGGGAGAGTGCTGAGCATACCATCACCTGCTATAAAAGTGTAAAATAATACTAGCTTCAGTAATAACTCAGCCTCTAGTTATGACCAAGTAAAAAATCAAGCCTAGGCCAAATTCTTCATGAATCTGGATTATTTATTAAATGTAAAAACTATAATTCTACCATATATAATTTTAGTATATTATTATTAATGGTTTATTAACATGCAGTGAAAAAATACATGCTTTAGTGAGTAATTATAAGCAAAAAATAATGTAGTTCTATCATCAGAACTTTCACTATTTCTCCTATATGTTGGTAACTTAAAACTGTCTTTGAAAATAATCAATAGATTTTCATCTAACATATTCATAAGCTATTGTGATTGTCTGCCTCAGATTTAGTTCCAAAACTATAGGGAAAAAAAATCACTTAGTGATATTAATGTCAGGCAAAGGGGCAATAATGTGATGATACTCCCCTGCTCAGTGATGAATGAAATAGGATTATCTTAAATATGGTCAATTAAAAAATTTATACTTTGCCTGGGCTTAAAAGTCTACAAAAGAATCACTTGATCCTATTAAGATGGTTTTACAAGCAGTAACCATAAATTGAATGGCTCTGTTTGATTATAAACATCAGGCAACCTAAGGGGCAGAATCAGTACCATGTTAGTAAGGATTCCATAGGTATGACTGATATTCACTGAGCCAAGGGCTAGATTATACGTAATTCCTGAGCACTTCACATAAAACTGCAGGTAATACCAACAATAGGGACATTTCCATATGCAATATCATGGCTTCAGTTCAGTTCAGTTCAGTCGCTCAGTCGTGTTCGACTCTTTGCGACCCCATGGACTACAGCACGCCAGGCCTCCCTGTCCATCACCAACTCCCGGAGTTTACTCAAACTCTTGTCCACTGAGTTGGTGATGCCATGCAACCATCTCATCCTCTGTTGTCCCCTTATCCTCCTGCCTTCAGTCTTTCCCAGCAGCAGGGTCTTTTCCAATGAGTCAGTTCTTCGTATCAGGTGGCCTAAGTATTGGAATTTCAGCTTCAACATCAGTCCTTCCAAGGAATATTCAGGACTGATCTCCTTGCCGTCCAAGGGACTCTCAAGACTCTTCTCCAAAAAACACAGTTCAAAACCATCAGTTCTTTGGTGTTCAGCTTTCTTTGATAGTCCAACTCTCACATCCACACATGACTATGGGAAAAACCATAGCTTTGACTAGACAGACCTTTGTTGGTAAAGTAATGTCTTTGCTTTTTAGTATGCTGTTTAGGTTGGTCATAACTTTCCTTCCAAGGAGTAAGTGTCTTTTAATTCCATAGCTGCAGTTACCATCTGCAGTGATTTTGCAATCCAAAAAAAAAAAAAAAAAAAGTCTCTCACTGTTTACACTGTTTCCCCATCTATTTGCCATTAAATGATGGGATTGCATGCCATGATCTCAGTTTTCTGAATGTTGAGTTTTAAGCCAACTTGTTCACTCTCCTCTTTCACTTTTATCAAGAGGCTCTTTAGTTCTTCTTCGCTTTCTGCCATAAGTATGGTGTCATCTGCATAACTGAGGCTATTGATATTTCTCCTGGCAATCTTGATTCAAGCCTGTGCTTCATCCAGTCCAGCATTTCTCATGATGTACTCTGCATATGAGTTAAATAAGCAGGGTGACAATGTACAGCCTTGCTGTACTCCTTTTCTGATTTGGAACAAGTCTGTTGTTCCATGTCTGGTTCTTACTATTGCTTCTTGACCTGCACACAGATTTCTCAGGAGGCAGGTAAAGTGGTCTGGGATTCCCATCTCTTTAAGAATTTTCCACAGCTTGTTATGATCCACACAGTCAAAGGATTTGGCATAATCAATGAAGCAGAAGAAAATATTTTTCTGGACCTCTCTTGCTTCTTCAATGATCCAACAGATGTTGGCAATTCGATCTCTGGTTCCTCTGCCTTTTCTAAAATCCAGATTGAACATCTGGAAGTTCACGGTTCACATACTGATGAAGCCTGGCTTGGAGAATTTTGAGCACTACTTTGCTAGCGTGCGAGATGAGTGCAATTGTGCCTTAGTTTGAACATTCTTTGACATTGCCTTTCTTAGGGATTGGAATGAAAACTGACCTTTTCCAGTCCTGTGGCCACTGCTGAGTTTTCCAAATTTGCTGGCATATTGAGTGCAGCACTTTCATAGCATCATCTTTCAGGATTTGAAATAGCTCAAGTGGAATTCCATCACTTCCACTAGCTTTGTTCATAGGGATGCTTCCTAAGGCCCATTTGATTTCACATTCCAGGATGTCTGGCTCTAGGTGAGTGATCACACCATGATGATTATCTGGGTCATGAAGATAATTTTATTATAGTTCTTCTGTGTATTCTTGCCACCTCTTCTTAATATCTTCTGCTTCTGTTAGGTCCATATCATTTCTGCCTTTTATTGTGCCCATCTTTGCATGAAATGTTTCCTTGGTATCTGTAACTTTCTTGAAGAGATCTCTAGATTTCCTTTCTATTTAGGAAATAGAAAACAACTTTCTATTGTTTTCCTCTATTTGCATTGATTACTGAGGAAGGCTTTATTATCTCTCCTTGCTATTCTTTGGAACTCTGTATTCAAATGGGGATAGCTTTTCTTTTCTCCTTTGCCTTTCACTTTTCTTCTTTTCTCAGCTATTTTTAAGGCCTCATCAGACAACCATTTTGCCTTTTTGCATTTCTTTTTCTTGGGAATGGTGTTGATCACTGCCTCCTGTACAATGTCACAACCTCCATCTATAGTTCTTCAGGCACTCTGTCTATCAGATCTAGTCCCTTGAATCTATTTGCCACTCCACTGTATAATTGTAAGGGATTTGATTTAGGTCATACTTAATGGTCTGGTGGTTTTCCCTACTTTCTTCAATTTCAGTCTGAATTTGGCAAAAGGAGTTCATGATCTGAGACACAGTCAGCTCCTGGTCTTGTTTTTGCTGAGTATATAGGGCTTATCCATCTTTGGCTGCAAAGAATATACTCAATCTGATTTCAGTATTGACCATCTGGTGATGTCCATGTGTAGAGTCTTCTCTTGTGTTGTTGGAAGAGGGTGTTTGCTATGACCAGTGCGTTCTCTTAGCAAAATTCTATTAGCTTTTGCCCTGCTTCATTCTGTACTCCAAGGCATAAATTTCCTGTTACTCCAGGTATCTCTTGACTTCCTACCTTTGCATTCCAGTCCCCTATAGTGAAAAGGACATCTTTTTTTTGGGTGTTAATTCTAGAAGGTCTTGTAGGTCTTTATAGAACCATTCAATTTCAGCTTCTTCAGTATTACTGGCTGGGTCGTAGACTTGGATCACTGTAGTATTGAATGGTTTCCCTTGGAAATAAACAGAGATCATTCTATCATTTTTGAGATTGCATCCAAGTACTGCATTTCAGACTATTGTTGACTGTGATGGCTACTCCATTTCTTCTAAGTGATTCTTGCCCATGGTAGTAGATACAATGGCCATCTGAGTTAACTTCACCCATTCCAGTCCATTTTAGTTCATTGATTCCTAAAATGTTGACGTTCACTCTTGCGTCTCCTGTTTGACCACTTCCAATTTGCCTTGATTCATGGACTTAGCACTCCAGGTTCCTATGCAGTATTGCTCTTTATAGCATCTGACTTTACTTCCACTACCCTATTATGGATTACTCATGATATCATGGCTTACTCATAGAAAAAATACTATAGAGTATTCATAATTGCCATTTACAGCACAGAGGAATGAGGTGAAGAAGGGTTAAATGACTTGTCTAATTCACACAGAAAGTGAATTATGAAGCAGAAACCATAGCCCAGAAGAGAGAAAACATAGCTTTCAAATAGCTGAAATACAATGCAGTGGTGTATAGTAGTTACTTCATGCTGAGTTGCCATTTTTTTTTTTTTAATTATGAAACAGAAGGCCACTAAAAGCATTAGAGCCATTGGATTTTCTTAAGAAAATGTGTATTTCAGCATAAACATTGCACTTTTCTCCATGTTCCTACTGTTTTTGTTTTGAAAAAGCCATACATCTTACCATAGATGAGTCCTTAAATGAAAGAAAATACACATATTTTCCTTTAATAATATTTCAAGAGGCATTAGTTATATAATCACTCAAAATACTTCGTTATTGCACATTCTCGAGTAAATGTTCTCAATATTTTCCTAAAAATCTATACAGTGTTTTTGGTATTTAATATTTGGGAGTTCTTTTCAAAGAAAGATATCTTTAAAAAGACAAATAAAATTGATAAATATTTAGCCAGATTCATCCAGAACAAAAGTGATAAGGCCCATATAAATAAAATTAAAAATGAGAAAGGAGAAGTTACAACCAATATTACTAAAATACAAAGGACCCTAAGAGATCACTATGAACAATTATACACCAATAAAATGGACAATCTAGAAGAAATGGACATATTCATAGAGAGGTACAAGCTCCTTAAACTGAATCAGAAAAAAATAAAAATATTACAGATCAATTACCAGTGATATAAATCAGTACTAATAATAACCAAAAAGAAAAACTTCAAACAAACAAAAGTCTAGAACCAGACAACTTCACAGGTATAAAGTCTACCAAACACTTATAGAAAAGTTAACACCTATCTTTCTCAAATGATTCCCAAAAACACTGCAAAAGGGATGCTTCTGAATTCATTCTATGAGGTCAGCATCACCTTGATAACAAAAATCAAAGATATCACACAAAGAAAGAAATATACCATAGCCAGTAACATATTCAATAGTGAAAAATTTCCTGATTTCCTCTAATATCAGGAACAGGACAAAGAGATGCACTCTCATCACTTTTATTCAACATAGTATTGGAAGTCCTAGCCACAATAATCAGACAAGGAGATGCATTCTTATCACTTTTATTCAATACAGTATTGGAAGTCCTAGCCACAATAATCAGACAAGAAAAAGAAATAAAAGTAATCCAAGTTGGGAAGGAAGAAGTAAAACTGTCAATGTTTGCCGATGACATGAACTATACATAGAAAATCCTAACATCACCACTAAAAAACAACTCATCAATAAATTTGGTAAAGTTTCAAGATACCATATTAAAAGAAACCCATGGCAATTCTATACACTTACAGTGAACTATCAGAAAGAGAAATTAAGAAAACAGTTCCATTTACCAAAGCATCAAAAAGAATAAAATACCTGGGAATGAATCTAAGTAATGAGGTAAAAGACTTGTACTCTGAAAAGTATAAGACACTGATGAGAGAAACTGAAGACAACACAAGCAGATAGAAAGACAATACTGTGTTCATGGATTGGAATAATGAATATTGTTAAAATGACTGTAATACCCAAGGCAATCTACAGAATCAATGAAATACTTATCAAAAATTTAATGACGTTTTTCACAAAACTGGAATAAATAACTCTAAAATTTGTATGGGAAGCAAAAAGAACCTGAGTAGCCAAAACAATCTTGATAAAGAAAAACAAAGCTAGAGGTATCAATTTCCCTGATCTCAAACTATAGTACAAAACTGCAGTAATCAAAACAGTACAGTACAGATACAAAAACAGATACATAGACCAATGTAACAAACAGAGAACCCAGAAATTAATCTACATTTATGTGAGCAATTAATTTATGACAAAAAGGGCAAGAATATTCATTGGGAAAAAAAGACTTCAATAATCGGTGTTGGGGAAACTGGGCAGTGACATACAAAAGAATCAAACTGGCCTTCTTTCTCACGCTGTACACAAAAATACAATCAGAATGAGTGAAAAACTTATTAGATAAAAATAATACTTAAAACCATAAAAGTTTTCATGAAAATATAGGCAGTATACTTGCTGAAACTGGTCTTAGCAATATTTTTTTTTTGGATATGTCTCCTCAGGCAAGGGAAACAAAAGCAAAAATGAAAAAACAGAGGTCATCAGCTAAAATGCATTTGCACATTGAAGGAAGCTATCAACAAAATAAAAAGGCTCCCTACTGAATTGGTAAAGATATTTATAAATGATGTATCTGATAAGTAATTAATATCCAAGATTCATAGTACTCATGCAGATAGATATAGATATATAGATATATATATACTGAGTTAAAAAGTTGGCAGAATATCTGAATAGACACTTTTCTTCAAAAAAGACATACAGATGGCCAAATGGCACAAGAAAAGTTGCTCAGTGTTGCTCACTGATCATCAGGGAAATACAAATCAAAACCACAGTGAGATATTACCTCACACCTGTTAAAATGGCTATTATCAAAAGGACAACAAATAACAAGTGTTGACAAGTGTAGAAGAGGGAATTGTCATACTCTTGGTGGGAGTGAAAATTGGTGCAGCCTCTATGGAAAACAGTATCAGTTCCCTTTAAAAATTAAAAATAGAACTACCATAAAATCCAGCAATTCTCCTGGGTGTTTATCCAAAGACAATGAAAATACTATTTCAAAGGATATGGGCAATCCTACATTCATTGCAGCATTATTTGCAATAGCCAAAAGATGGAAATAACCTAGATGACTATCAGTAAATTAATAGAAATGCAGATGTGGTATATATAACAAAAGAATATTACTCAGCCATATAAAGAAGGAAATTTTGCTATTTGCAACTAATTTGGATGGACCTAGAGGGTACTATGCTAAGTGAAATAAGTCAGACAGAGAAATACAAATACTGAATAGAAACAGAATCATATATACAGAGAACAATCAGGTTGTTGTCAGAGGGGAAAGGGTGAGATGACAAGAGAAATAGATGAGGGACATAAAGAGGTACAAACTTTCAGTTACAAAATAAATAAGTGATAGGTATGAAATGCACAGTGTGGAGAATATAGTCAATAATTATGTAATATGTTTGTATGGGGACAGATGGTAACTAGACTTATTATGCTGATCATTGTGAAATGTATAGAAATATTAAATCACTATGCTGTATACCAGGATCTAATATAGTGTTGTAGGTCAATTACACTTCAAAGACAAATTCATAGAAAAAGATATTTGATTTGTGACTACCTAGGCAGGAGGAGGGGAGGATTTGTTGAAGGTAGTAAAAGGGTACAAACTTCCAGTTATAAGATAAATAAATACTCAGATGTAAGGTACAATATGATACATATAATTAACATTGCTATACATTATATATGAAAGTTGTTATGAGCATATATCCTAAGAGTTTTTAACGTATGGAAAACAATTTTCTACTTCTAAAATTTTGTATTTAAGGAAATGGATGTTCACTAAACTTACTGTAATAATCATTTCATGATATACACAAGCAAATAATTATGCTACACATGTTAAATATATACAGAATTGTATGTCAATTTTAGCTCAATAAAACTAGAAGAAAAAATTAAAAATAAAAATGGAAGTGTCTTTTTTAGGAAGTCAACGAATGAAGTCTTGCTTAAAATAAAAATGGTCAAACCAGTAAGATTTACCAGTTAATTATGATACTTTGTCATTCTAAATCCACTTTTTTATATTGCTTTAATTTACTACATTTTAAAAATAGATAGTCAAAGGAGATAAAGTTAAATGTTGTTGGTTAGTTGCTAAGTCAAATCTGACTCTTTGCAACCCTTTGGACTGTAGTTTTCCAGACTCCTCTGTCCATGGGATTTCCCAGGCAAGAATATTGGAGTGGGTTGCCATTTCCTTCTCCAGGGGATCTCCCTGACCCGGGAAATAAACCTACATCTCCTGCATTGCAGGTGGATTCTTTAGCACTGAACCACCTGGGAAGCCTAGTTAAACATAGTAGTAAAAAATAGCTTTTTAATGGTAGCAGTATTGTGCTTAATGATTAGATCATTTTAGGCATAAGGATGAGATTTTTATCCCCTTTATTTGATATCCATGTATCACATCATGTATATGGTTGCTCTTCTCTAATTCGCTAGTCAGTAGAACATCACATTATAGTACTTTCTCCTTAAACTAGTTCCTTGATGAAAACTATTTACAATTTTTTATTCTACCTGATGTAGCAAATGACAATGTTCATCTACATGCAAAAGTGAAGCCCACTGACTATTTTCAAAGAGAGATCATTTTGATGAAGGTGCATAATACAAGCATGCATTATTTTTGTGACTATCCACTTAAAACATGGCTTCCCAGGTGGCGCTAGGGGTAAAGAATCCACCTGTCTATGCAGTAGACACAAGAGACTCTGACCCCTGGGTAGGGAAGAGACACTGGAGTAGGAAATGGTACCCCATTCAAGTATTCTTGCCTGAAAAATACCATGGGTACAGAAGCCTGGTGGGCTACAGTCCATGTAGATGCAAAGAACTGGACAAGACTGAATAAACACACACTTAAAACATATTTTTAATTACTAGCAATTACTTATTATATTTTATAATTTGCAGTGAAACTTTCCAGGTTCACTTTGTAACCCAGATTCTTGAAAAATTTGTCATTGATTTGATATCTCTAAAAATCATGTTTATATCTTGAGAAATAATGAGCAATTACTGATGCAAATATTATTTAACATATAGAGACAATGGAAATATGTTCAGCACTTTGAAAACCATTAGTAGTGAAGTTTGACATATTAAGAAACCAGATTATGACAAATTGATGCCTGTTAACATTTCTTGAGTCATTTAGTTAGTAAATGTACAACAATTAGGTAAATCATATTTATGACAGATCTATGTAGTAAAGTATACTGCATCTACTTTTCCTTCTTGGACAAAATATTGTTCTTATTGGCCTGTTGTTGTTCAGTAGCCAAGTCATATTCAACTCTTCACAACCCTATGGGTTGCAGCATGCTAGGCTTCCCCGTCCTCCACCATTTCCCAGAGTTTGCCCAAGTTTTTGTCCATTGCATCACTAATGCCATCAAAGCATCTCATCCTCTGTCGCCTTCTTCTCCTTTTGCCTTCAATCTTTCCCAGCATCAGGGTCTTTTCCAATGAGTTGGCTGTTCACAACAGGTGGCCAAATATTGGAGTTCAGCTTCAGCATCAGTCCTTCCAATGAATATTCAGGGTTGATTTCCTTTAAGACTGACTGATTTGATCTCAGTCAATCTGAGATCAAGAGTCTAAGGGACTCTCATGAGTCTTCTCCAGGACCACAATTTGAAAGCATCAATTCTTCAGTGCTCTGCCTTCTTTATGGTCCAGCTTTCATGACCATACATGACTACTGGAAAGACCATAGACTTGACCATATGGACCTCTGTCAGCAAAGTGATGTCTTGCCTTTTTAGCACACTGTCTTAGGTTTGTCATAGCTTTCCTGCCAAGAAGCAATTATCTTCTAATTTTAAGGCTATAGTCACCATCTGCAGTGATTTTAGAGCTCAAGAAGAGGAAATCTTTCACTGCTTTCACATTTTCCCTATTTGCCATGAAGTGATGGGACCAGATGCCATGATTTTCATTTTTTAAATATTTAGCTTTAAGCTGACATTTTTACTCTCCTCCTTCACCCTCATCAAGAGGTTCTTTAGTTCCTCTTCACTTTCTACCATTAGAGTGGCATCATCCACATATCTGAGGTGGTTGATATATCTCCTGGCAATCTTTATTGGCCCAATATTCTAGATATTCATCATTTTTCATCCCCAAATAATGCCTCAATTATGTAAATCTTCACTCAATGTATCTATGTGTGTGTCTGCTCAGTTGTATCCAACTGTTTGAGACCCTGTGAACTGTAGCCCACCATTCTCCTTGGTCCACGGAATTTTCCAGGCAAGAATACTGGAGGGAGGTGCCATTCCCTACACCAGGGGATTTTCCCAACCCAGGAATCAAACTTGCATTTCTTGAGTATCCTGCATTGGCAGGATGGATTCTTTACCACTACTGCTACCTTGGAAGTGCCAATGTATCTAAATACATCAGAAATCCTAACAATCTATCTTCACAGATAAATTTTTCATAGACATCTCTGACTTGCTCAGTCTAGTCACATCACTGTGCAGTTATTTTCTTTATAAACTCTTTTGTCATCATCCTGGGATTCCCTTCACTTCTCGCTTGTATTAGACTCCCATTTCCTAGGTTCCATATATTCTCTTTTTTTGATTTACTCCCTGGTTTATGGAAAGTATATCCTTCAAAAGCTTTTTTTGCCCTGCCATCCAGTATGTGGGATCTTAGTTCCGCAAGCAGGGACTGCGCCCATGCCCCCTAAAGTGGAAGTGTGGAATCTTAACCACTGGATTGCCAGAGAAGTATCAAGACGTATATATATTATCTTGCATGTCCGAAATATTCTATTTTCATTCCTATATTTGATTGATAGTATAAAAATTCTAGGTTAGATGTAATCTTCACTGGAAATTTTTAAAACAGTCTTTGAGCTTCTAGTACTGCTAAGAAGTCCAATATTATTCTGATTCTTAATCTCTTGAGGGAAATGTATGTTTCTCTGGAAATTTGTACAGCCTCCTCATGGCTCAGGTTTTCTCATTTGGACAGATGAAACAAAAACAAAATGGGACATTAAGTGTCTTTAGCTGAAGACTTTACATCTTTCAACCTTCTCAAAATGTTTGTGTACTTAAAGAGAGAAACCAAAGGAGTTAATTCATGTCTTAAATATCTCATAACCAAAAAAAAAAAACAACTCATAAATCTCAGAAAAGCAGTGTTCTCAAAAGCAACCCATCCTGGCTAGGGCTTTATTTAGAATGTGCCCCAATTCTCCTCACCATCAAAACCATGGTTTTTTCTTCAGGGGCTGACCTCCCACAGGGCTGTAATTGTGGGAGTAGGGACTTCATTTCATTGGCTTATTTAATCTTAAAATCCAATCAGAGGAAAAGACTCTGGAGATATAAAGCTTTATAACACTGGAAGCTAATATTTTATTTAAGTGACCAGGTCATGTTAAACAATAAAAAACTATCTCAAAATCATTATAATCACAATATGCCGATGATGAGTGTTAGTGTCTTTTGTCCCAAAGAGAAATTTCAAAAAGAGTTAAAAAGAAAACACAGAAAGGAATGAAAAAGATGATTACCTAGATAAAGGCCCAGGATATTTGCTCATATCATCCTTTTCTCAATTCTGTCTCCAAAATTATGGACTTTATTCATGGTTTCAAAAGCTACTTGAATTGATCAAGGTAATGATTTAAATATCAATAACCTCAGATATGCAGATGACACCACCCTTAGGGCAGAAAGTGAAGAGGAACTAAAGAACCTCTTGATGAAAGTGAAAGAGGAGAGTGAAAAAGTTGGCTTAAAGCTCAACATTCAGAGAACTAAGATCATGGCATCTGGTCCCATCACTGCATGGGAAATAGATGGGGAAACAGTGGAAACAGTGTCTGACTTAATTTTGGGGGGCTCCAAAATCACTGCAGATGGTGATTACAGCCATGAAATTAAGAGGCTTACTCCCTGGAAGAAAAGTTATGACCAACCTAGATAGCATATTCAAAAGCAGAAACATTACTTTGCCAAAAAAGGTACGTCTAGTCAAGGCTATGGTTTTTCCAGTGGTCATGTATGGATGTGAGAGTTAGACTGTGAAGAAAGCTGAGTGTCAAAGAATTGATGCTTTTGAACTGTGGTGTTGGAGAAGACTCTTGAGAGTCCCTTGGACTGCAAGGAGATCCAACCAGTCCATTCTAAAGGAGATTGGTCCTGGGTGTTCTTTGGAAGGAATGATGCTGAAGCTGAAACTCCAGTACTTTGGCCACCTGATGGGAAGAGTTGACTCATTGGAAAAGACTCTGATGCTGGGAGGGATTGGGGGCAGAAGGAGAAGGGGACGACAGAGGATGAGATGGCTGGATGGCATCACCGACTCGATGGATGTGAGTTTGAGTGAACTCTAGGAGTTGCAATTCATGGGGTCACAAAGAGTCAGACATGACTAAGTGACTGAACTGAACTGAATGAGTTAAAAGAAAAATAAGACATATCTTTCAGATTCAATGTATTACATTCCCTTTATTAACAGTATTCTTTTGGAAAATTCAGGCTAGATGTTTGAAATATTCTTCAGAAATCATAACTAGTGTTCTCTTTATTATCCAGCATAATTTAAAGACATTAACCATGTTAGCTTCTGTTTGTATTACTATTGTCATTATAACTTTGGGGGCAAAACAATGAAACCTGTTCTCTTTGCGATTTGTGCAGAATTTTCTATATACGTTTCCTATAACATTTTCCTGGTGCTTCCTGATATCTTTATGTTCATGAGGTAACATTAAGGAATTCACATTGGGGAATTTTTCCAGTTATCCAGAGAAGAAGTTTTCTTTTTTTTTTTAAGCTGAACAAATACTATACAATAGGCACTATATATGTCATCTTCATTGGTTCACCTCATACTATTTAATTACCACTTGAATACTGCACAGTAAATCTCCTCATCAACATTTTGACAAATTTTAAAAACTGAAGCTCAGAGAGATTAAGTAAGTTGACCTACTTTTCAAAGTTATAAATGGCAACATCAGAGTTTACATACAAGTTTTAACTCAGGTTCTTATGCTTTCTCACTTTTGATGATTAGATTTAAATAGAATATGATGATGTCTGCTTGGCTGCCACTAATACAACATTCAAATGTTTTAGATATTTTCCTTCTAATGGGAAAGAGGTCATACATTTAATAAAGATTGGTTTACAAAACTTTACAACTGTTATGAAAGTGTAGAAAAGTCACTAGTAATATGAAATGGCCAGATAGATCACTTATATGATAGAAAGTATTTCTGTTTCAACCTCTGCTTCTGAAACTGGTGAAGCAGGTACTTCAGATGAGAACCTGACTAAAGATCCACTCTGAGAACAAGCTTGTTTGTTCTCATTTATCTCATACATCTCTAATTTATTTATCTCATAAATCTCATTTATCTCAGAGATTCTAATGAAATATTGAATTGAAGTAAAAATTATTGAAGTAATCATTAGGAATGTAGGTGTGGGATGTCTGCAGTAGGTTAAGAAATCAAAAACATTTCTGGAAGAGAGAAAACATATTGGAACATCGCTGTTGAGATTGGAACATCAATCTCAACAAGAGGTTGAGAGTATATTACATGGAAATCACAGCTCCAGAGTTGCTCAGTCTGTCCACTGAAATCCCAAAGGCAGCAGATGTAATGGAGGATGGTGTGAGGTAGGGTCTGAAAACAGTGAAATTAGCTGAAGATCTAAGTATCTAGCCTCATAACAATAGGAGCAGATATCCTCTTGCTCTTCTCCCCCCATCAACTCAGGGCACAAACATGTGGCATTTACCCTAGTCTTATTTCAATCCTAAAAGGTCCCTCTCTTAAAAAAAAAAAAAAAAAGAAAAGCTAGTATAAACTTTTCCTTCCCACTGACATTTCAGGGCCTATAGCCTGAACCCCAGCTCCCCATTTATTTATTCTGTCTGTCTGGAGTCAGTAAAGGAATAAAAGCACTCTGATCTTCTTTGTTTTTGCTTCTTTTAAGCAAGACAGGATCAAATAATGGGAATTAGGTGATTCTAAAATCAATGGAAGTTATAGAGCAGTAGTATATACAGTCAGGTTTTAAACATGACTCTCAGAACAGTATGGAACTGATCCTGATCACTAAAACAGTTGCTACTTCTGCAAAAAGCAGAACTCTGGAAACAACTGAAATTGTGAACATACAGATCAGAAAACAGAGATTAGAAAAGAGCTGCTGCCTACAACCTGACAAGCTTTAGAAAACTGGAGATGAGAAACTGAAACCTTCCGGCAGAGGTACATTTCCGATACCTTTATTGCCAGAAGAAAACAGCCAAAAGACAGCAGGAAGAAGCTCTTTTTTCTAATATGTAGAACCTATTTCACTCCCAAATCCTGGTTGCTGGAAAGTCTAGGGGAAAAAAGTCTCTAGCTTTCCAGACAGTGAAAAAAAAAAAGGTCTCACTTAGAAGGAAGTGGATCCTGATGCTGAAAGTGATTAGACCACATCCACAACTCACCTTCAAAGAAGAGCCTTGCACATACATTGGTGCTCTATGCCTTACGCTATGGAGAGTTCACAGTCAGAATACCACCTGCAGCAAAGATCTGAAAGGAAAACACACCTATTTACACAATAGTAAGAAACACCATACCACCTACTCAACCCTTCATCTGATGACTGTTAATGACAACCAATAATTCTTAGTTATAAGAGGAGAACCAACACTGTGAAAGAAAATGACAAAAATTTAAAATCACTCAGGTATCAGAAGAGAAACCTCTGACATGATCAGAGAAATTAGACAAACTAGGATTCTGAGTAAAGTGTCACCTAGAGAATTTTTTAAGCACTCAGAGATTTATATTAAAATTGCTCAAATTAAGCAGCATAAAATATCTTAAAGTGCAGAGAATAAAATATGGACATACAATATGAATGAAAAGAGGAAAATAAAAGACCAATCTATGAGATACAGCCTCTGAATAAGAGAATGTCCTTAAATGCAGCCAACCCAGAGAATACTTGTACAGAATGCAATATAAATGCTGTTCACTGATTCTTCACTTTTAGAGTCAAGCTAAAATCATCTGCTTTTTGAATACTGGCCTAAATATATAAGGCCTAAATACATAAAATACTCCACAGACCAAATAAAACACACACACTGCCTAAGTCCAGGCCATAGGCACCAGCTGACAACCATTATACGGAAACCATCAGCAGACAGAACCTCCAAAATGGTAGTCGTCAGCCAGAGGTTTTCAAAAGTTTTATTTATTTGAGCAGTTGGTAGCTGTTACTACACTTGATTCTGGCAGTCAGGCCAGGGAGGAAAAGCATTAGATAACATGATTGTGGTTCAGAAAAAGAATATAAAATGTCAACACACTGAACAATACACAAGTAAACTATAGTTGATTGACGATAGGAAGCAAAAAGTGGGACAGGTGAAGGAAAGGGTAGGGACACTGGAGTCCTTCTCTCATTAGTGGGAGCTAAGAGGTATTGGTAGTTGAGAATACATTCAAAAAAACAAAAACAAAAAGATGATGAAGAAGAAGAAGAAGACTAAACATAGCATTAGAATTGCAGTGGAGATAAACAGAAAAACTTAAAATAATTACTTTAAACATTTGAGAGGAGGGGGAGGAAAACGTGAGCCAAACCCCACCTTTCAGCAAAGGAGTGAACAATGTTTTCTAAAGACCTAATCACTGCCAATCCAGTCCATTTTAGTTCTCTGATTCCTAGAATTCTTGCCATCTCCTGTTTAACCAAAAGATGATGCTGTGAAAGTGCTGCACTCAATATGCCAGCAAATTTGGAAAACTCAGCAGTGGCCATGGGACTGGAAAAGGTCAGTTTCATTCCAATCCCAAAGAAAGGCAATGCCAAAGAATGCTCAAACTACCGCACAATTGCATTCATCTCACACGCTAGTAAAGTAATGCTCAAAATTCTCCAAGCCAGGCTTCAGCAGTACGTGAACCATGAACTTCCAGATATTCAAGAGGTTTTCGAAAAGGCAGAGGAACCAGAGATCAAATTGCCAACATCCGCTGGATCATTGAAAAAGCAAGAGAGTTCCAGAAAAACATCTATTTCTGCTTTATTGACTATGCCAAAGCCTTTGAATGTGTCAATCACAAGAAACTGTGGAAAATTCTGAAAGAAATGGGAATGCCAGACTACCTGACCTGCCTGTTTAGAATCCTATATGCAGGTCAGGAAGCAACGGTTGGAAGTGGACGTGGAACAACAGACTCGTTCCAAATAGGAAAAGCAGTACATCAAGGCTGTATATTGTCACCCTGCTTATTTAACTTATATGCAGAGTACATCATGAGAAATGCTGGGCTGGAAGAAGCATAAGCTGGAATCAAGCTTGCTGGGAGAAATATCAATAACCTCAGATATGCAGATGACACCACCCTTATGGCAGAAAGTGAAGAAGAACTAAAAAGCCTCTTGATGAAGGTGAAAAGGAGGTTAAAAAGCTGGCTTAAAGCTCAACATTCAGAAAACGAAGATCATGGCATCCGGTCCCATCTCTGCATGGGAAATAGATGAGAAACAGTGGAAACAGTGTCAGACTTTATTTTTGGGGGCTCCAAAATCACTGCAGATGGTGACTGCAGCCATGAAATTAAAAGACACTTACTCCTTGGAAGGAAAGTTATGACCAACCTAGATAGCATATTGAAAAACAGAGATATTACTTTGCCAACAAGGGTCCGTCTAGTCAAGGCTATGGTTTTTCCAGTGATCATGTGTGGATGTAAGAGTTGGACTGTGAAGAAAGCTGAGCACCGAAGAATTGATGCTTTTGAACTGTGGTGTTGGAGAAGACTCTTGAGAGTCCCTTGGACTGCAAGGAGATCCAACTAGTCCATTCTAAAGGAGATCAGTCCTGTGTGTTCATTGGAAGGACTGATGCTAAAGCTGAAACTCCAATACTTTGGCCACCTCATGAGAAGAGTTGACTAATTAGAAAAGACCCTGATGCTGAGAGTGACTGGGGGCAGGAGGAGAAGGGCATGACAGAGGATGAGATGGCCGGATGACATCACCAACTCGATGGACGTGAGTTTGAGTGAACTCCAGGAGTTGGTGATGGACAGGGAGGCCTGGCGTGCTGTGATTCATGGAGTAGCAAAGAATCAGACATGACTGAGCAAATGAACTGAACTGAACTGAACTGAATCATTGCCAAGCACTGTGCCAGGTGCTGAGGACACAGTATTGCACATGGGAGGGAGAGGAAGAGGCTGATGCTTTAGAGGCATCTCACTGCCGTTCTCCCTTTCTCCTCTGCATAGAATATTTTATTACTTACTCTTCTGGCAAGTGTCTCTCCCTCCAAAACAAATCCATGCTTAAAAGCATAGCACCTCACCATGACTGAAGAAACAGAGTATATATAAAAGTATATAATCTATAACTCAAGAGTAATCACTAGAAAATACCCAAACAAGAATCACAGAAAAAAATATTGGCTGAGGGGAGTAGGACTGGTGATAGGATGGGGGTGGAGAAGGAGACTCCTTTTCCTGAAATACTTTCTGAACCATCTATAAAGAGATAGTACCGGCTGCCAACAGGGCTGCTGACAGTCCCCTTCAACTATCAGCCTTTTCTGCAATGGTCTTAGCTGACAAAAACCATGTCTTCCAAAGTAAAGTAGCTTCCCAGTCAGCCTGTATTTAATGATGGACTGAAGTTGGGCCAGGCCATCTCAACCCAACTTGGGACAGATAACTCTTAAAGGACATTCTAGCTCCATTTTAGCTGGACATTCAGCTGATACTGTCCTTGGATCCCCACCACAGCTTGACTTCTCCGTCGGCTTTCCTTTTATTCCTTTCTACAAGGCTTAATCTCAAGAAAGCTCAGTATTAAACAAGTTGTATGCTAAGTTGCGTGTTTCCCAGGAAACCCATCCTATGGCAACTAGTGTGGACAGGTGTTACATTGACAAATACAAGGTTTAAAGGCTAGAAAAGTACCAGTGATGTTTTATTTGCTATACACAACAAATGAACAATTAGCCAGTAAAACAGAGAATATATGTGTCTATAAAATTCACTTTCACTAACATGGTTTTCTCTTCATTTTATTCCAATTTTTTGTTTTATTTTTGCATTTTTGTCAAGGATGAACTGCTTTCTACCTTATTATTTACCCTCAAACTTGAAATTATGTGTTTGGGATACACAGAAAATATTATTAGTTGTTTATTGCTGTGTGTTTCCTTTATATTACATGCTTAAATCTCATCAGTAAGTTTATCATGACAAGTTGTTATTACTGATTGGGCAAAAATCACATTTAAGTTATGAAATCTATTAACTCATATATATGTCTTTTACTTTATTACCAAATGATAGTAAATTCTTTTACCTATCTTATTTTAAAGGGATGATTCCTGGCATGTAAATATCATAATCAACACTGGAGATTTGATTGGTATAAAAAAAAGTTCTTATTTAGCATGCTAATAGTACATAATAGAGATAATTGTTTGATTGTATTATCTAGGTATCAGTTTACTAGCTTTTATTTCTAGAAATACTGCCAATAAAAGTGATAATTTCTGCGTCTGTCTTCTTCAAAGCTCTTGTTTGAAATATTTAAAGTGTATCTCTGCAAGTCAGGGACTCTAGCTTCATTATTTATATATCTTATTTCTAAATATTTTATATAATAGTGGTTAATAAATTTTTAAAGAAGGAACAAATGAATGAATGAATGATTAGACTTGCTTCAAACAATATTTTATCCAGAAATCTTTATTCACTTATTTCATATATTGACTTTTTGCTATTTTTCCCATCATATTCTGATTTCCAAGCATGTCAGTCTCCTTGCAGTTCCTGGAAACTCCAAGTCTCAGGCATTAAATTCATTAATATTTATTAAATACCTACTCTTTGCCAGACAGCATGCCAGGTACTGAGGATGGAATAATGTATATGAGTAGAAGGACGAGTGCTTGAAATGCACCTCCTGGTTGTCCACCTCCTCTCTTCTGCCTGGAATGCTTTATTATTTTGGTTTTCTGTTTACCTGCTACTCCTCAAACCCAAAGCTGTGGCTAAGAACAGAGTCAGAGCACCAACATTCAAATCTTGACTCCACAATTACTATGGAGTCTTTGTGACTTTGGGCAATTCTTCCTTAACTAGTCTTCATTTTTCTCGTATTTGGAGTAAGAAAGATAATGATATCTAACACATACAGTTGTTGGTGTTATATGAAAATATCTCAGGTGAGTTCCCATTTCAAAATTGTTGAATAAGTGTCATCTATGATTGCCAATATTATTACGCCCTGCTGTTAGAAAAATAGTTAAATCTTGACAAGAAATGCTAAGGTATATCAGCTGCCATCAAAGTACAGTGACTTTAGAATATTAGCAAAGCCCTTTTACTCACTACTTTTTACAAGAAAAAATTTTAAATCAACAAAACAAAAAAAGATCTGCAAAAAATAAAACACTGTCTATATGTACAATATATTAGAGCATTAATAAGCAAGTTAGTTCACATTACCCAGCAATAACTGTGAAGACCGTGAAAAGAGTGGGAAGGATAGAAAATTTGGATGAAAGTGAAAGAAGATAACCCACATTGTTCTGAAAGATAACCCACGTTCCAGGAAGCAAGCGTTTCAAAACATATTCATATTGCTTTATTTGGTCCTTCCATCACTCCTATGAGGCAAGTAAAGCTTCCATAATTGTCCTCATTAGATTGCTGAAGACTCTGAGTTGGAAAGATGAAATTCTTCTCATGGTTTTCTTTCATTATGGAACAGAACTGGTACTAGAAACAAGACCCTACAGCCTCTTGTCAAATATTCTTTCTACTATTCAAAATTCTCATATATTCACAGGGGTTTACATCAAAGCCATAAAAAGTCCATTCCTGGGTCAAGGTTAAATTATCTATGGGGTCATTGATGTGAGGGCATGGATGGGCAGTCTCCCCATCAAAATGGCACAGAGTAACACAAGAAGGATGATGCGGAAGATGTGTTGCCAGGAAGAGAGTGGACTACTACCTCCTCCAGCCTTTCTTTCAATATGTATTTTTGTGTGTGTGCGGGGGGCGGGGGGAGATTATTTTATTTTATTTTAATTGGAGGCTAATTACTTTACAATATTGTGGTGGTTTTTGCCATACATTCACATGAATCAGCCATGGGTGTACATGTGTTCCCCATCCTGACCCTCCCTCCCCATCCCAACCCTCAGGGTCATCCCAATGCACCAGGCCTGAGCACCCTGTCTCATGCATCAAACATGGACTGGTGATCTATTTCACATATGATATAATATATATGTTTCAATGCTATTCTCTTAAATCATCCCACCCTCGCCTTCTCCCACAGAGTCCAAAAGTCTGTTCTTTACATCTGTGTCTCTTTTGCTGTCTTGCATATAGGGGCATTGTTACCATCTTTCTAAATTCCGTATACGTGCATTAATATACTGTATTGGTGTTTCTCTTTCTGACATACTTCACTCTGTATAATAGGCTCCAGTTTCACCCACCTCATTAGAACTGATTCAAATGCATTCTTTTTAATAGCTGAGTAATACTCCATTGTGTATATGTATCACAACTTTCTTATCCATTCATCTTCTGATGGACATCTAGGTTGTTTCCATGTCCTGGCTATTGTAAACAGTGCTGTGATGAACATTGGGGAACAGGTGTCTCTTTCAATTCTGGTTTCCTCAGTGTGTATGCCCAGTAGTGGGATTGCTGGGTCATATGACAGTTCTGTTTCCAGATTTTTAAGGAATCTCCACACTGTTCTCCATAGTGGCTTTATTAGTTTGCATTCCCACCAACAGTGTAAGAGGTTTTCCTTCTCTCTGTACCCTCTCCAGCATTTATTGTTTGTAGATTTTTTGATAGCAGCCATTCTGACGGGCATGAGATGGTACCTCATTGTGGTTTTGATTTGCATTTCTCTGATAATGAGTGATGTCGAGCATCTTTTCACGTATTTGTTAGCCATCTATATGTCTTCTTTGGAGAAATGTCTGTTTAGTTCTTTGGCCCATTTTTTGACTGGGTCACTTATTTTTCTGGAATTGAGCTGTAGGAGTTGCTTGTATATTTTTGAGATTAATTCTTTGTCAGTTGCTTTGTTTGCTATTATTTTCTCCCATTCTGAAGGCTGTATTTTCACCTTTCTTATAGTTTCCTTTGTTGTGCAAAAACTTTTAAGTTTAATTAGGTCCCGTTTGTTTATTTTTGCTTTTATTCCCATTACTCTGGGAGGTGGGTCATAGAAGATCCTGCTCTGATTTACTTCAGAGAATGTTTTGCCTATGTTCTCCTCTAGGAATTTTATAGTTTCTGGTCTTACATTTAGATCTTTAATCCATTTTGAGTTTATTTTTGTGTATGGTGTTATAAAGTGTTCTAGTTTCCTTCTTTTACAAGTGGTTGACCAGTTTTCCCAGCACACTTGTTAAAGAGACTGTCTTTTCTCCATTGTATATTCTTGCCTCCTTTGTCAAAGATAAGGTGTCCATAGGTGTGTGGATTTATCTCTGGGCTTTCTATTTTGTTCCATTGATCTATGTTTCTGTCTTTGTGCTGGTACCATACTGCCTTGATGACTGTTGCTTTATAGTATAGCCTGAAGTCAGTCAGGTGGATTCCTCCAGTTCTATTCTTCTTTCTCAAGATTGCTTTGTCTATTTGAGGTTTTTTGTATTTCCATACAAATTGTGAAATTATTTGTTCTAGTTCTCTGAAAAATCCTGTTGGTAGCTTGATAGGGATGCGTTGAATCTATAGATTGCTTTGGGTAGTATATTCATTTTCACTATATTGATTCTTCCAAACCATGAACATGGTATATTTCTCCATCTATTTGTATCATCTTTGATTTCTTTCATCAGTGTTTTATAGTTTTGTATATATAGGTCTTTTGTTTCTTTAGGTAGATTTATTTCTAAGTATTTTATTCTTTTTTTTGCAGTGGTGAATGGAATTGTTTCCTTAATTTCTCTGTTATCTCATCTTTAGTGTATAGGAATGAGAGGGATTCCTGTGTGTTAATTTTATATTCTGCAACTTTACTATATTCATTGATTAGCTCTAGTAATTTTCTGGTGGAGTCTTTAGGGTTTTCTATATAGAGGATCATGTCATCTGTAAACAGTGAGAGTTTTGCTTCTTCTTTTACAATCTGGATTTCTTTTATTTCTTTTTCTTCTCTGATTTCTGTGGCTAAAACTTCCAAAACTATGTTGAATAGTAGTAGTAAGAGTGGGCATCCTTGTCTTGTTCCTGACTTTTGGGGAAATTTCAATTTTCACCATTTAGGATAATGTTGGCTGTGGGTTTATCATATATGGCTTTTATTGTGTTGAGGTATGTTCCTTCTATGCCTGCTTTCTGGAGGGTTTTTATCATAAATGGATGCTGAATTTTGTCAAAGGCTTTCTCTGCATCTATTGAGATAACCATATGGTTTTTATCTTTAAATTTGTTAATGTGGTATATCACTTTGATTGATTTGCAAATATTGAAGAATCCTTGCATCCCTGGGAGAAAGCCTACTTGGTCATGATGTATGATCTTTTTATTATGTTGTTGGATTCTGTTTGCTAGAATTTTGTTGAGGATTTTTGCCTCTATGTTCATCAGTGATATTGACCTGTAGTTTTCTTTTTTTTGTGGCATCTTTGTCTGGTTTTGGTATTAGGGTGATTGTGGCCTTATAGAATGAGTTTGAAAGTTTACCTTCCTCTATAATTTTCTGGAAGAGTTTGAGTAGGATCGATGTTAGTTCTTTTCTAAATTTTTGGTATAATTCAGCTGTGAAGCCATGTGGTCCTGGGCTTTTGTTTGTTGGAAGATTTCTGATTACAGTTTTGACTTCTGTGCTTGTGATGGGTCTGTTAAGATTTTCTATTTCTTCCTGGTTCAGTTATGGAAAGTTATACTTTTCTAAGAATTTTTTCATTTCTTCCAAGTTGTCCATTTTATTGGCATATAGTTGCTGATAGTAGTCTCTTATGATCCTTTGTATTTCTGTGTTGTCTGTTGTGATTTCTTCATTTTCATTTCTAATTTTGTTGATTTGATTCTTCTCCCTTTTTTTCTTGATGAGTCTGGCTAATGGTTTGTCTATTTTATTTATCTTCTCGAAGAACCAGCTTTTATCTTTGTTAATTTTGGCTATGGTCTCCTTTGTTTCTTTTACATTTATTTCTGCACTAATTTTTAGATTTCTTTCCTTCTACTAACCCTGGGGTTCTTCATTTCTTCTTTTTCTAGTTACTTTAGGTGTAGAGTTAGTTATTTATTTGATTTCTCTCCTGTTTCTTGAGGTAGGCTTGTATTGCTATGAACCTCCCCTTTAGCACTGCTTTTACTAAATCCCATAGGTTTGGGTTGTTGTGTTTTCATTTTTTTTGTTGCTATGCATATTTTGATTTCTTTTTTTAATTTATTCTGTGATTTGTTGGTTATTCAGAACTGTGTTGTTTAGCCTCCACATGTTTGTATTTTTAATAGTTTTTTTTTCCCCCTATAGTTGACATCTAATCTTACCACATTATGATCAGAAAATATGCTTGAGATGATTTCAATTTTTTTGAATTTACCAAGGCTAGATTTATGGCCCAGGATGTGATCTATCCTGCAGAAGGTTCCGTGTGCACTTGAGAAAAAGGTGAAATTCATTGTTTTAGGGTGAAATGTCCTATAGATCCGAGAAGGCAATGGCACCCCACTCCAGTACTCTTGCGTGGAAAATCCCATGGATGGAGGAGCCTGGTAGGCTGCAGTCCATGGGGTCGCTAAGAGTCGGGCACGACCAAGCGACTTCACTTTCACTTTTCACTTTCATGCATTGGAGAAGGAAATGGCAGCCCACTCCAGTGTTCTTGCCTGGAGAATCTCAGGGACGGTGGAGCCTGGTGGGTTGCCATCTATGGGGTCGCACAGAGTCAGACACGACTTAAGCGACTTAGCAGCAGCAGCAGCAGTCCTATAGATATCAATTAGATCTAACTGGTCCATTGTATCATTTAAAGTTTGTGTTTCCTTGCTAATTTTCTGTTTAGTTGATCTATCCATAGGTGTGAGTGGGGTATTAAAGTCTCCCGCTATTAGTGTGTTACTGTTAATTTCCCCTTTCATACTTGTTAGCATTTGTCTTACATATTGCAGTGCTCCTATGTTGAGTGCATATATATTTATAATAGTTATATCTTCTTCTTGGACTGATCCTTTGATCATTATGTAATGTCCTTTGTCTCTTTTCATGGCCTTTATTTCAAAGTCTATTTTATCTGATATGAGTATTGCTGCTCCTGCTTTCTTTTGGTCTCCATTTGCATGAAATATCTTTTTCCAGCCATTCACTTTCAGTCTGTATGTGTCCCTAGGTTTGAGTTGGGTCTCTTGTAGACAGCATATATAGGGGTCTTGTTTTTATATCCATTCAACCAGTCTTTGTCTTTTGATTAGGGCATTCAACCCATTTACATTTAAGGTAATTATTGATAAGAAGATCCCATTACAATTTACTTTGTTGTCTTGGGTTCAATTTTATAAACCTTTTCTGTGTTTCCTGTCTAGAGAAGATTCTTTATAATTTGTTGAAGAGCTGGTTTGGTGATGCTGAATTCTCTCAGCTTTTGTTTGTCTGTAAAGCTTTTGATTTCTCCTTCATATTTGAATGAGATCCTTGCTGGGTACAGTAATCTGGGGTTGTAGATCTTCTGAGACTCCTATGATTCGAATGGTGGGGCATTTGACATTGTCCCAGAGGTTTCTGAGGTTGTCCTCATTTCTTTTAATTCTTTTTTCTTTTTTCCTCTCTGCCCATTTATTTCCACCATTCTGTCTTCTACCTCACTTATCCTGTCTTCTGCCTCAGTTATTCTACTGTTGGTTCCCTCCAGCATGTTTTTGATCTCACTTATTACATTATTCATTCTTGATTGACTCTTTTTTATTTCTTCTATGTCCTTGTTAAACGTTTCTTGCATCTTCTCAATCCTTGTCTCCAGACTATTTATCTGTAACTCCATTTTGTTTTCAAGAGTTTGGATTATGTTTACTATCATTATTCTGAATTCTTTTTCAGGTAGACTCCCTATCTCCTCTTTTGTTTGGTTTGTGGGCTTTTATAATGTTCTTTTACCTGCTGAATATTTCTCTGCCTTTTCATCTTATTTAGGTTGCTGTGTTTGGGGTGGTCTTTCTGTATGCTGGAAGTTTGTGGTTCCTCTTTATTATGGAGGTTCCTCTGTGTGGGTGGGGTTGGATGAGTGGCTTGTCAAGATTTCCTGGTTAGGGAAGCTTGAGTCAGTGTTCTGGTGGGTAGAGCTGGATCTCTTTTCTCTGGAGTGCAATGAAGTGTCCAGTAGTGAGTTTTGAGGTGTCTTTGGGTTTGGTGTGACTTTTGGCTGCCTGTATTTTTGTGCTCAGAGTTATGTTCCTGTGTTGTTGGAGAATTAGCTTGATATGTCTTGCTCTGAAACTTGTTGGCTTTTGGGTGCAGCTTGGTTTCAGTGTAGGTATGGAGGCTTTTGGATGAGCTCTTGTCTATTAATGTTCCCTGGAGTCAGGAGTTTTCTGGTGTTCTCAAGTTTGGGATTTAAGCCTCCTGCCTCTGGCTTTCAGTCTTACTCTTACAGTAGCCTCAAGAGTTCTCCATCCATACAGCACTGATGCTAAAACATTTAGGTTAATGGTGAAAAGGTTCTCCACAGTGGGGGACACCCAGAGAGGTTCACAGAGTTACACGGAGAAGAGAAAAGGGAGGAAGGAGATAGAGGTGACCAGGATGATAGGAGGGGGAGTCAAAAGGAGAGAGACCAATCTAGCCTGTGATCAGCTCCTTAAGTGTTCTCCACAGCCCAGAACACACAAAGAGATTCACAGAGTTAAGTAGAGAAGAGAAGTGGGAGGGAGGAGATAGAGGTGACCTGGGGGAGAAAAAGGAGAGTCAAAGGGGATAAAGCAATCAAGCAAGTAATCACACTCCTAAGTAAAAATGGGTACTGCAGATTGGATTCTTAAAGGTACAGAGTTGATAATAAATACCAAAAAGCAAAGATTAAAAATCTAGAGTAGAGGTTAGACTTTCAAAATACAAAAAAAAAAAAAAAAAAAAAATCACAAAAGTCATAAAAAAATATGAAATTTGCTTTAAAGATAGGGTCTTTTTTTTTTTGCATGGTAATAGTAGGTTTTAAAAATGAAAATTAAAGGAGTAATAAAGAACTTAAAAATTTTTTAAAAATTAAAAATGTTAATAGTAAAATATATCTAGTAATCTCTCTGGAGCTTTTGAGGGCAGTGTGGGGTCAGTTCAGTTTCAGATAGTTCCTTGTTCCAGCTTATACTTCATCTCAAGGTCTATATAGGTCCCTTCCAATGTAGCCAATGCTAACTACAGGGTTTTAATCTGTTGCACCTGTCACTTCTAAAGGGGTTCCCTTTTCCTTGTTTATTTTGGCTTCCTCTGTTTGCAAGTCTCTTCAAGATCTAACTTCTGCCCTGACACAAGGGGGTGAAGGTGGTCATTTATTTAGGCTCACTTGTTCAATTTTGCTGCAGGGAGGGAGGAACACTGCAAACAAATATCACTGGCGTGTGGAGGGAGTGCTTGCAGTGTCTGGGCCACACTGGGTTTGCCCCTACTCACAGCATGTGTGCTTTCCCAGTCTATGCTGCTCAGGCTCCAGGTTGCTCTGCAGGGGAACTGTCTAAGGTGGGCCCTGGGTTGCGTGCGCTTCCCAGGTCTAAGCCACTCAGGTTCAGGTTCCCGGGTACTCCGCAAAGGCACAGACTCAGTTGGGCCTGCTTTTTGTGCCCTTCCTGGATCTGAGCAGCTCAGGTGACCAGGTGATTGGTGAGCGCACACTCCCCAGGTGGGGCGGTGTATCTTATCACCTCCCCTGCCCAAGCTGCTCAGTTTCCTGGGTGCTCAGCAGGACGCAGTCTCAGGTGTTCCGTGTGTCTCCTCTGGGGAGCTGATCTCTGGCTGCCACCCTCCTGGCAGATGTCAATCGTCCAGGATCCCAGGAAGACTTGGTTAGCAACTGGGAGCCTGCTTGCAGTTTGGTAGAAGATGCCATCTCTGGGGCCAAGTTTGCCCCTTGCCTTCCAGCTCTGGCTGTCGCCTGTCTGCCTCCCTGCCTCCAGCGGGGGATGGGCCTGTCCTCAGCCTGCTAGCTCTCCTCTGGTATTCTCTCAAACCTTTGTTCTGTGAGCGGGCCTGGCAGTGCCTTAGGTTAGAGTTTTTAGTGGGAAAGTTCTCTCTCTTTCCTCTTTTTTTTTTTCACTCTCTGGCTATCCCACAGTTTGGGTTGCTATCTCACATTAGCTCCCTCAGATTGTCCTCAGGGCATTCAGGCCCAGTCCTTACCCTAAGCATGCAGCCCACGCCTCCCTGTTCAGCCCCCACTGGCTGGTGCCTGATGCAAGCATCTGGGCTATTTCTCTGCAGGGAGTTGCAGTTAGGAGCATAATCTGTGGGGTTTATTTATTTATTTTTTCCTCCTGCTTATGTTGCCCTCTGAGATTCCAAAACTCCCCACAGACCTGCTGGTGAGACGGTTTCCTGGTGTTTGGAAACTTCTCCTGTTTTAGGACTTCCTCCCCGGGATGGGTCTCCATCCCTAACTCTTTCGTCTCTCCTTTTATCTTTTATATTTTGTCTTATGTCCTTTCAAAAACAATAGGCTGCCTTTCTGGGTGCCTTGTGTCCTCCACCAGCGTTCAGAAGTTGTTTTGTGGTATTTGCTCAGCATTCAAATGATCTTTCGATGAATTTGTGGGGAGAAAGTGGTCTCCCCGTCCTATTCCTCCACCATCTTAGGGGGAGATTTTCAATATGTATTTAAGTACCAATCATCTACTGGGTCTATGGGTAATCTAAGATATTGAACCTGATCTTAATTAGCTTGCAATTTAATTGAATGCCAACATTCTGCCCAAGAAACAATGAACATTGTTTAAATGAATAATGGTCCTTGGACTCAAGTCCTTTATCTGTAGGAATATATAGTAACTTCCAGAGCAGTGAGAATTAGTTGAGGTATCTTATGAAAATCACTAGTGCATTGCCTAGCACATTTTGTTGTGTTAGTCATTTAGTCGTGTCCAACTCTTTGTGACCCCATGGATTGTAGCCCACCAGGCTCCTGTGTCCATGGGATTCTCCAGGCAAGAATACTGGAGTGGATTTCCATTTCCTTCTCTAGGGGATCTTCCTGCCAGAGATAGAACCCAGGTCTCCTGCATGCAGGCAGATTTTTTTATCATCTGAACTATAGGGAAGTCCCTTATACTAGCACACAGATGAGCTCAATAAATAATAGCTAGTAATGTGGCTAATGACAGCAGCATCTGTAGTATAGACAGCTAAATTTTTAGTAGTTTAAACCTTATGGGGTCAAATGGGAGTGCATGTTCATGGAAACATTAATCAATATTAGTTTGATGTCTACTTTTAGATGTACAGCTAGAATCAAGTTCTTTTTTCTCCTAAATGAAGTAGCCTTTTGTATTTATTTTCTAGGGCTGTCATAACAAAGTACTACAGTGGTATCAAATACAGAAATGTATTTTATCACAGTTCTGGAGGGTAGTGCTCAAAGATAAAGTTGTAAGCATATTTAATTCCTTCTGAGGCCTCTCTCCTTGGCTTGCAGATAATTGCCTCCTTGTGTGTTTAATTGGTTGTTTCTGTGTATGCATGTGTCCAGTATCTGTACATCCAAATTTCCTCTTCACATAAGGGTTCCAGTCACATTGGATTGTGGCTGACCCTAGAGACCTTGCCTTAATTTAATCAGCTCTTTAAAGACCTTCAAATATGGTTACATTCTGAAGTACAAGGGGTTAGGACTTCAACATACAAATTTGGGGATGACACAATTCTGCCCATATTGCCTTTGCATGAATACACAGAATCACAGAGACAGATTATGTACCACAGTTCTATTATTGCCTAGTCCAAGAACCCAGTTCAAAAGAAAGGGAAAGATTCTTAGCTAAAATGATGCAGATAGGGAACAGTCTCTGGTCATCACTGAAGAATTTGGCACACACCAAAATACTGACACTCTGTGGATAGATCTGCAGGAGATTTAGCCCAATTTTATAGAGAAAGGAGGAATGGAATTTTTCTCAGTAGGTTTCTGAATGTGTAACTCAGGACTCAGAAAGAGTGCATGTCCTAATACCTCAGCATCTGGAGAAGTGATCATTGGAACAAGCCAATCTCCTTCTTATAGGCTTCTTACAGCATCACTTTCTTTTCAGAGTCACCAGGTAACAGAGAAGAGGGTGCCTACTGATATTTGTGGTGTCTATGCACTCAGAATCTAGAAATGCCCGGAAAAATAAATAAACTGACACTTGAAAAATACACTTAACACTTCTAAGAATGAATGATTATAAAAGTGTCATAGCAGGTGTCACTATCAAGTATATTTCCTGGAGCAACTTTAGGCACCAATAAAAGGCTGTTGTTCCACAGAAGCTATAATATATAATGATTAAGACTCTGTTATATATATAAGATATAGTATAGAATGGATAAACAAAGTCCTCATAGGTATAGCACAGGGAACCATATTCAATATCCTGTGATACACCATAGTGAAAAAGAATACATACACACACACACACACACACACACACACACACACATATATATTTCAAGCTCTTGCTCCAGAGTTGCTGGCTCAGAGTCAGAAATTATATTTATTAGCTGAGTTGGGTGACTTTGGGCAAGTTTATTGACTATTGCTTCTCAACACCTTCATATGTAAATGGGGGATAATCTGGTTGTTACATCATTGGATAGTTCTGAGGATTACCTGACCTAAGATGTGTAAAGCACCAAGAATATTATATTATCACCAAGAAATCCACAGTGAAGCACTCAGTCTCCACAAAGGGAAGGAAATTTCTAAAATGCTCCTTGCCAGATATAGCAAATAAAAACATAGATTGCTCAGTCAAATTTTATGATATAAACAATGAATACTTTTAGAATAACTATGTCCCAAATATTGCATTAATACTCTTATACCAAAAAAGTATTGTTTATCTGAAATTCAGACTAACGGGGCATCCTGTATTTTTTTAATCTGGCTTTCCAAAGGGAAACATATTAAGTCATATTAGGAAAGAATATCAGAGAGCACAGTTCTTTGAGTGCCACAGTTGTTTAATAAACACATGTATTACAACTGGTAAACTTAAGGGGGCTATAATGCAGATAACTTGGAAAAAATGAAAGCATTTGGATTGACCTTGTGCTTTAGGAAAACTAAGTAGCATGCACACAGAAAAATGAATTACTAAGCCCCATTAAAGTGGCCACTGAATTATAATCTCAGTTCTCTTACAGAATTTGTGTCATGAATAAGGTATTTAGTAATATTTTTATCTTTGAAAAATTAGTTTATGATAAAACAACAAAGAATAAATGGAAAAATATTTCAGGTGGTAAATTAGAAAATATGAGGCAAATGAAAGGGTTCATGAACTCAGAGATAAATCAAGAATGACTTGTAGTCCAGCTGAAAGTAATAAGGAGCAAACTAGAAATAGATGGAGTTGAAATAGAGATGCTGCTGCTGCTAAGTCGCTTCAGTCATGTCCGACTCTGTGAGACCCCGGAGACGGCAGCCCACAAGGCTCCTCTGTCCCTGGGATTCTCCAGGCAAGAATACTGGAGTGGCTTGTCATTTCCTTCTCCAATGCATGAAAGTGAAAAGTGAAAGTGAAGTCGCTCAGTCGTGCCCAACTCTTAGCGACCCCATGGACTGCAGCCTACCAGACTTCTCCGTCCATGGGATTTTCTAGGCAAGAGTACTGGAGTGGGTTGCCATTGAGATGAGACAGATTCTAAAAGTGTTTCAAGACAAAAGTCATTGAACAGGGGAACTATGCCTAACTTTATTACCACCATCCAGCTATGATATTCTCCTCAGAAATGGTTTGGTTCAGTTGCCTCAGATTTTGTATAAAATACATTCCAAGGGGAAAAACACTTCATTGTGAATTCATCAAGGCTTTCCATTTCAAGGGCAGAGTGTAATAGGAACAATAACAACAACCAAAAATGTTGCTGTTTACATTTTTAAAGTAGAAAAAAAGAAAGTTTAATCATAACCTATAGCAAATATTCTCCATACAAAAAAAGAGTCACGTTGTCTCTAAGGAAATTCTAAAAGTAAGACAGGATATATACATGCAAGCATTTGAGAGTCTCAATGTAAATAAGTTTTATCTAAGATTGTTTTTCAAGTATTCTGATTCCTACAAACATGAACACTTCTAAACACTCATTCCTCTTAAATGTAATACAAGAGAACAATACAATTCAACCCACTCAAATTGGCAAATCACTAAAGATTTCTCTTTGAACAGGTACATATTTAGTTCTTATTGTTGCTCTATCATCACAACTGCCAATGCACAAACCAACAAAGAAAAAGAATTAAAGAAAATGAAGCTAAAAGCTTTATTTATATAAATGAAATTTGTCTCTCACAAGCACAGAAATAATTTTCAAATTGATCAGAAATTATATGTAACATTTTTTAAAATTTCACAGCAATCAAAAATATGGAGTAGGACTAATTTTTATTTTTTTATTAAAAATAAGTATTATGGATATGTTTGAGTATTTTGGAATTCATGGAGATAATACAGCGATTTATGGTTTTCAAATATTTGATGGGTTTGACAATGCAAATCAATTTTGAAAAAACATTTTATAATTTTCAAACACACATTTTTCAAAAGAAAAGGACTCATGTTTTTAACCCTAGCTCAAATTTTTAAACTTTAATTGATTTCACTAGCATAATTTTTTTCCTTCAACTGAGAGGGAGACAAACACTTTACCCAAAAGTCTCTCTGCTAAGGGTTGAATCTTGAAATTTTCTCTATGGAAGTCCTAACAGGATAGTAGGTTGTCTAATACAACACATGTAGGTGGACAATATAAAAATAATCATGTTATAATCCCCCAGATGATCAGTTTCTTCACTCACACAATTCCACTTTCATCCCTTTGACAGTTTTGCCAAAGAATGATGATCTTGGATATATACTTAGAAAATTCAGTTTCATAGTTTTTGAATGGTCTACAATCCAGCACTTAAGGGTTATAGTGGCAATAAAGGTAGATCAGAATTAAAGCAGAGAACAAAATGTAGATATCAGCAAAATTGTGTACACTTCTAACTCTCCCACAAAACTTAGACCAATTCAAAACTCACTAACAGTGATGTGGAAGTGGAAAGTTCAAATTCAGCCTATAGTCTATGTTTAAATATTTGCTACTAGTATTAGCCAACTACTCTTAGCAATATTTAAAATAAACAGCTAAGAATCAAAATAATTCAAAGAAAGATTTCTTTTTTCCAAACCCTTATTCTTATTTTTATCTTAGATTGATCCTGTAAACACAAGAGAAGACTCTACACATGGACATCACCAGACGACACCAAAATCAGATTGATTATATTCTTTGCAGCCAAAGATGGAGAAGCTCTACACACTCAGCAAAAATAAGACCGAGACCTGACTGTGGCTCAGAACATGAACTCCTTTTGCCAAATTCAGACTGAAATTGAAGAAAGTGGAGAAAATCACTTGACCATTCAGGTATGACCTAAATCAAAGCGCTTATGACTATACACTGGAAGTGAGAAATAGATTTGAGGGACTAGATCTGATAGACAGAGTGCCTGATGAACTATGGATGGAGGTTCATGACATTGTACAGGAGAGAGGAGTCAAGACCATCCCCAAGAAAAAGAAATGCAAAAAAGAAAAATGGCTGTCTGAAGAGGCCTTACAAATAGCTGTTAAAAGATGGGAAGTGAAAAGCAAAGGAGAAAAGGGAAGATATAGCCATTTGAATAAAGAGCTCCAAATAGCAAGGAGAGATAAGAAAGCCTTCCTCAGAGATCAATGCAAAGAAATAGAGGAAAACAATGGAATAGGAAAGACTAGAGATCTCGTCAAGAAAATTAGAGATACCAAAGGAACATTTCTTGCAAAGATGGGCTCAATAAAGGACAGAAATGGTAAGGACCTAACAGAAGCAGAAGATATTAGGAAGAGGTGGCAAGAATACACAGAATAACTGTACAAAAAAGATCTTCATGGCCCAGATAATCACAATGGTATGATCACTCAACTAGAGCCAGACATCCAGACATGATTTAGCTACTGAATTGAACTGAACTGATCCTGTAAAATGATTCCTTCAAAAATTATTGAGAGTAATTCAAAAGTTGTAATGTTCAGTTCAGTTCAGTTCAGTCACTCAGCCATGTCCAACTCTTGCGTCCCCATGAATCCCAGCACGCCAGGCCTCCCTGTCCATCACCAACTCCCAGAGTTCACTCACACTCACATCCATCGAGTCAGTGATGCCATCCACCATCTCATCCTCTGTCATCCCCTTCTCCTCCTGCCCTCAATCCCTCCCAGCATCAGAGTCTTTTCCAATGAGTCAACTCTTCACATGAGGTGGCCAAAGTACTGGAGTTTCAGCTTCAGCATCATTCCTTCCAAAGAAATCCCAGGGCTGATCTCCTTCAGAACGGACTGGTTGGATCTCCTTGCAGTCCAAGGGACTCTCAAGAGTCTTCTCCAACACCACAGTTCAAAAGCATCAATTCTTCGGCGCTCAGCTTTCTTCACAGTCTAACTCTCACATCCATACATGACCATTGGAAAAACCATAGCCTTGACTAGACAGACCTTTGTTGGCAAAGTCATGTCTCTGCTTTTCAATATGCTATCTAGGTTGGTCATAACTTTCCTTCCAAGCAGTAAGCATCTTTTAATTTCATGGCTGTAATCACCATCTGCAGTGATTTTGGAGCCCCCAAAAATAAAGTCTGACACCGTTTCCACTGTTTCCCATCTAATTCCCATTAAGTGATGGGACCAGATGCCATGATCTTCATTTTCTGAATGTTGAGCTTTAAGCCAACTTTTTCACTCTCCACTTTCACCTTCATCAAGAGGCTTTTCAGTTCCTCTTAACTTTCTGCCATAAGGGTGGTGTCATCTGCATATTTGAGGTTATTTATATTTCTCCCAGAAATCTTGATTCCAGCTTGTGCTTCCTCCAGCCCAGCGTTTCTCATGATGTACTCTGCATATAAGTTAAATAAGCAGGGTGACAATATACAGCCTTGACGAACTCCTTTTCCTATTTGGAACCAGTCTGTTGTTCCATGTCCAGTTCTAACTGTTGCTTCCTGACCTGCATATAGGTTTCTCAAGAGGCAGGTCAGGTGGTCTGGTATTCCCATCTCTTTCAGAGTTTTCCAGTTTATTGTGATCCACATAGTCAAAGGTATTGGCATAGTCAATAAAGCAGAAATAGATGGTTTTCTGGAACTCGCTTGCTTTTTTCATGATCCAGCAGATGTTGGCCATTTGATCTCTGGTTCCTCTGCCTTTTCTAAAACCAGCTTGAACATCAGGAAGTTCACAGTTCACGTATTGCTGAAGCCTGGCTTAGAGAATTTTGAGCATTACTTTACTAGCGTGTGATATGAGTGCAATTGTGTGGTAGTTTGAGCATTCTTTGGCATTGCCTTTCTTTGGGATTGGAATGAAAACTGACCTTTTCCAGTCCTGTGGCCACTGGTGAGTTTTCCAAATTTGCTGCCATATTGAGTGCAGCACTTTCACAGCATCATCTATCAGGATTTGAAATAGCTCAACTTAGAAAGCATCACTACGAACAATGCTAATGGAGGTTGTAATGTTAGCAATAAATTAAAATGTACTTAATATTTATTAAATCATAATTCAAATCCAGGAATTACATTAATATGTTAATACAAGGGCTTTCCAGGTGGTGCTAATGGTAAATAACCTGCATGCTAATCTAGAAGACAAAAAAAGAGGCTTTGATTGCTATTTCAGTAATATCCCTTGGAGGAGGGCATGACAACCCATTCCAGTACTTTTGCCTCAAGAATCCCATGCACAGAGGAGCCTGGTTGCCTAGAGTCTATGTGTCAGGTTGCAAGGAGTCAGACACGACTGAAGTGACTTAGCACACACACATATTAATAAGTACCAACTAATACCAATCAATATAAATATATTAAGCATAATATAATATGTATTATTAGGTTGGTGCAAAAGTAATTGGAAAAGACCCTGATTTGGGGAAAGATTGAAGATAGGAGGAGAAAGGGATGACAGAGGATGAGGTGGTTGGATGGCATCACTGACTTGATGGACATGAGTTTGAGCAAGCTCTGGGAGTTAGTGATGGACAATAAAGCCTGGTGTGCTGCAGTCCATGAGGTCACAAAGAGTCCAACATGACTAAGCCTGAATTGAACTGAAAGAGTAATTGTGGTTTTTGCGTTGTTGAAATTAGCCATTTGATATGGAATATATTTTAAATAAATGTGGTTATGTTATACATTATTTTAATATACATTTCTCTCTTTGTGTTTTTTGATAATGACTCATTACTTGCTGTTTATTTTATATATATTTTAGGCAATGGAAATTACATTAGACAAAAAGCAAATTTTCTTATTTGAGTTCAAAATGGGTCGTAAAGCAGCAGACACAACTCACAGCATCAACAATGCACTTGGCCCAGGAACTGTTAACAAACATACATGCAGTGGTGGTTCAAAAAGTTTTGCAAACGAGATGAGAGCCCTGAAGATGAGGAGGATAGTGACCAGCCATCGGAATTTGACAACAACTAAGAGTCATCATCGAAGCTGATCCTCTGATAACTACATGAGAAGTTGCTGAAGAACTCAGTGATCATTCTATGGTTGTTTTACATTGGAAGCAAATTGGAAAAGTGAAGAAGCTCGATAAGTGCGTGACTCATGAGCTAACCAAAAATCAAAAAATCATTTTGAAGCGTTGTCTTCTCTTACTACATGCAACACTCATGAACTATTTCTTAATCAAATTGTCACGTGAGACAAAAAGTGTGAAAAAAAGATACACAACAACTGGTGACAGCCAGCTCAGTGGTTGGACCAAGAAGCTCCAAAGCGCTTTCCAAAGCCAATCTGACACCAAAAAATGGCCATGGTCACTATTTGGTGGTCTGCTGTCCATCTGATCTACTACAGCTTTTTGAATCCCAGTGAAATCACTACATCTGAGAGGTATGTTCAGCTAATCAACGAGATGTACCAAAAACTGCAATGCCTGCAGCTGGCATTGGTCAATAGAAAGGGCCCAACTCTTTTCTATGACAACGCGCAACTCCACATTACATAACCAGTGCTTCAAAAGTTGAACGAATTGGGTTACAAAGCTTTGCCTCATCCACTGTATTCACCTAACTTCTCGCCAACTGACTACCGTTTCTTCAAGCATCTCAACAGCTTTTTGCAGGGAAAATGCTTCCACAACCAGGAGGACACAGAAAAAGTTTTCCAAGAACTCATCAAACCCCAAAACATGGATTTTTATACTACATGAGTAAACTTATTTCTCATTGGCAAAAATATGTTGATTGTAGTGGTTCCTATTTTGATTAATAAAGAATTGTTTGAGCCTAGCTTTAATCATTTAAAACTCAGTCTGAAACCATAATTATGTTTGCACCAACCTACTATAAATAAATAATATAATAAAATCATAATTAAGTATAAAATAATAGGGCTTCCCAGGCAGCACTAGCGGTAAAGAACCTGCCTGCCAATGCAGGAGACATAAGGATGCAGGTTCGATTCCTGGGTCAGGAAGATTCCCTGCAGGAGGGAATGGCAATCTACTCCAGTCTTCTTACCTAGAGAATCCCATGGAGAGAGGAGGCTAGCAAGTCCATAGGATTGCAAAGAGTCAGATACAACTGAAGTGATTTAGCACAAGCACATTAATACAATAAATAATTATATTAAGTATTATATAATAAATAAGTCTCTAATGTGGTTTCAAAATGCTTATCTCTATGAAGTTTAGTTCTTAGACTGCCTGTGATAGAGTAGGAATTAGTAAACTAAATTATCTTTCAAAAGTAAACAGTTTATCTTTCAATAAAAATATTAGGTTCCTATGATATTATTGAAGACAAACATAAGAGGTCATCAGAGAAAAATGAATAAATAAATGGAATACCGTCAGCTTGGAAAAAACAAAAGTTAACATTCAGTATTACCTTAAATCAGAATTATAAGCTTTACTTCAACGAGTCACAGTCTAGAAAAAAATCGCTGATATCTAAATAGCTATAATACAAAACAGAACATGATTAAGTGCCATGAAAGAGGACTAGAATATAAGAGGAAAGAGAAGCTATCCAGTTAGGAAATTTGCCATATTCCATGTGGGGAAAAAAAAAATGAGTTGCGCATAGGAGGACATTCTCCATCAAGGGAATATCACAAGCAAAGCTGCAGAAATGAAAATTTTCTGAGGTATATACTATGTCCAGAGAATAGTTCCATTGGCAAAACATGCTATATATGAAGGAGAAACTTTGATAATAATAGTAGGAGGATAGTGAAAGCACATAGTAAATTAAAATTCCCTTAGACTTCTTAGTGCTGCTGTAAAAAAGTACTGCCCTCCTGAGACATGGAAATATAAAAATGCTTGTTTTCACTTTCTCTAATAACATTTTTAATTTCCACATCCCATAAGGGTTAGATCTGCACTTATCTGTACAGTTAATTGCTCTGATCCAAAAGTATGATAAAAATTCTCTTATCTTTTCTAGAGAGCAAACAGTTACAGTCCGAATTAGGGCCCTAGGTTAAGTCATCAAGGTACTACCAAAAAGAGCTTCTCCCTAGGACTTTATAATTCAAAAAGGATGAAACCCAGACCTTGGTTATATCTTCAGGTCATAAATGCTGTAGACTCCAGGGTAACTTGTTCCTGAAAGGATGTATTTACATTCCAAAGGTTAGAGTGAGTGAGAATCTAGGATCATTTCCATCCCATTTCAAAAGATCAAAAAAACACATTTTTTTCTCTCTCTCTCTTCAGAAGGGGAGAGAGGTAGCTGTCTTTCTGGTGAATAAATCCTTTGTTCCCCATTTCTTCTCTACAGAGTGAAACTCAACACTAGCCTTGAAGGTTTTCATAAGAGCTCATTTAGAAGTGGGTAGACTAGCTCTGGCGAACCAATGCTGCAATGTTAAGGTAAATCTGGTTGTAAGCATCAATACAGAACTCTTTTTTCCTGACCCAGACACTTCCTATTCCTATTTCTATGTGTGTGTCTGTGTGTATAGGAGCTTCCTTGGTGGCTCAGACATTAAAGAATCTGCCTGCAATGTGGGAGACTGGGGTCCAATCCCTGGATTGGCAAGATTCCCTGGATAAGGGAATGGCAACCCACTCCAGTATTCTTGCCTGGAGAATCCCAAGGACAGAGCCTGGCAGACTACAGTCCATGGGGTTGCAAAGAGTCAAATACCACTGAGTAACTAACACTTTTACCTCACTTTCATGTCATATATATGTATTTCATGTCTACATACACAGAATCCATAAATATACATATTGCACACACACACAACACACACACACAGAACAGTCAACATGAAGAAATTTCCCTGGCAAGTCAAAGGTTTTAATTCGAAAATGCTTCATTTGGAATTGTGTATGCCTCTTCCAAAAGTTGCAGGAGAGTGGTGCCTTATCCTGCAAACATTACAACTGCTTCCAAAATAACATCAACACAGAAAGGAACAGCGCTATAAACTGTTGCTGCAGTCTACAACACAGAATGTGGAACCAGTAACAATCAGAAAAGACAGAGGTTGAGACCTGGGCCAATTTAGACTAAAAAGCTTAATTGTATTCAGTTATTCCTCTTTCTTGGGAACTTGGGGATACTAAAGAAAAACATAATCAAGAAGACTGCCTTTAAAGAACTGACTTTTCCCCCCAATGGGACAAGACAAAAATATACATCCAAACTAGACTAATGCTAAGATTTTTAGATCAGATAATAGTTGCTAAAGATGGTCAGGAAGGGGGAACTCAGTGTGGTTAGACCATATTTCTGAAGAAGGGGCATTCACAAAGACTCTCTTCCCTCACTACTTAGTCATTAGTAACTTCATTGTTTTATAACTCCTCAAGTAGATCTGATCAATCTAAACAAAACTGTGCCTGCCACCCTCAACCCTTTCCCAAAGCAAGAGAAGACAATGACCCTAGGATAGGCAAGGCTGGGTTGAACAAGCTTAGAAATCATTTAGAAGAGTGCCTAGACTTTTGAATTTTCTCATCAAAATCCTTACACCTCTGAGCTATGGAGTGAGATAAGCTTGAGTTTGCTCTTGGATGGCTTACTTAATCTCTCTGACACAAAGTGATGCCTTCTGTGAAATAATGAGGCCATGAGGATGAAGTGAGATACTGGATTTAAGATGCTCATCACAGCCTCAGACTCACAGACACTCAACAAATATTATTCCTTACCCTTCTGAAGTCACTCCTCCCATACTTCCCTGGTTCTGGAAAGTCTTTGAAGTGAAATGTGGGACAACAGGGATGTCATTGTTTTGAACAAAGGTGGATAGTCAGCAGTATGGAAGAACATAAAATCGCTTGTGATTTTCAGCTTCAGTCATAAATACGGAAGATGACAGACATAGGAAAAATATTAAGAGAGTTCCCTGTGGTATTGCAAGCTGCCAAATCAGGGAAAAGATGAAAAATAAGTGTTCAATCAAATTGCTTCTCCTCACTGAAGAAGTAATAGCAATGACAGACATACTACTGGATAAAGAAAGAAATCAAATCGAATATATAAAAATATATAAACAAACAGGAAAGTGTTCAGTTATAGGAAAAGTATCACCATCTCATAGGGTGATCAAACACATTTCTAAGTTAAAGGGAAAAAAATAATAATAAATCTATGTCTTTTAGATCTATTTTTGAAAGCTTTTTGGCTTTGATTTTTAATAAATTGCAAAACATTTCCATAAAATAAAAGAAGTTATTTAGATATCAAAAAATGAAAATAACATTTTAATTGAGCAGCGCTGAATCTGAAAATATGCTGGAAACTCAGGGAAGTCTGATTCACTCTCGGATTTCTTGAATGACTGAACCTGGGTAAATGATCTTTTCTGTTAATACTGATAATACTCCTTGTGTCTTTTACTTCTCAGGTTTGCAATCGCTATCATCATTTGATGGAGAGAATGTTTCTAATTATAATAAATCAGTAGGTTTTCATAGTGCTGCATGGTTGCAAATCTGTCTGGTTACAAATTGGGCTTTCTTTATAAGTTTGGAGGAGGTACACATCTAATTTGGTCTGAATATTTTATTTTATTTTTATTTTATTTTTTTGTTTTCAAGAGGGACTATTGTTTTTTTAAGACTTTCTGTTTGGGAATTCTCTAGGCTAGAACACTGGAGTGGGTAGCCTTTCCCTTCTCCAGGGGATCTTCCCAACCCAGGGATCTAACCCGCGTCTCCCACGTTGCAGGCAGCTTCTCTACCAGCTGAGCCACAAGGAAGCCCTGTTTTATATTAGTCTCTTATAAAACTCTATTGACCTTAGTTATTTGATATCAAGATTTTGCTGTCTAAACAGAATATTTTAAGCTTCTGCTTTATTATCTGATTACAGATTTCTTGATTACTGATATTCTGTTGAGGATAAGAATTTTGTGTCACGCTTTTTTTTTCTCCTCTATATCGTATCTCCAGTGCAACACAATTCTTAGTCAATTTCCCTTCTTGGCTTTAAGTCCCTTTAATACCCAGAAAAGCAAGAGAGTTCCAGAAAACATCTATTTCTGCTTTACTGACTATGCCAAAGTCTTTGTGTGGATCACAATAAACTGTGGAAAATTCTGAAAGAGATGGGAATACCAGACCACCTGACCTGCCTCTTGAGAAACCTATATGCAGGTCAGGAAGCAACAGCTAGAACTGGACATGGAACAACAGACTGGTTCCAAATAGGAAAAGGAGTACGTCAAGGCTGTATATTGTCACCCTGCTTATTTAACTTATATGCAGAGTACATCATGAGAAACGCTGGGCTGGAAGAAGCACAAGCTGGAATCAAGATTGCCGGGAGAAATATCAATAACCTCAGATATGCAGGTGACACCACCCTTATGGCAGAAAGTGAAGAGGAACTAAAAAGCCTCTTGATGAAAGTGAAAGAGGAGAGTGAAAAAGTTGGCTTAAAGCTCAACATTCAGAAAACGAATATCATGGCATCCGGTCCCATCACTTCATGGGAAATAGATGGGGAAACAGTGGAAACAGTGTCAGATTTTATTTTTCTGGGCTCCAAAATCACTGCAGATGGTGACTGCAGCCATGAAATTAAAAGACGCTTACTCCTTGGAAGAAAAGTTATGACCAACCTAGATAGCATATTGAAAAGCAGAGGCATTACTTTGCCAACAAAGGTCTGTCTAGTCAAGGCTATGGTTTTTCCAGTGGTCATGTATGGATGTGAGAGTTGGACTGTGAAGAAAGCTAAGCGCCGAAGAATTGATGCCTTTGAATTGTGGTGTTGGAGAAGACCCTTGAGAGTCCCTTGGACTGCAAGGAGATCCAGCGAGTCCATTCTGAAGGAGATCAGCCCTGGGATTTCTTTGGAAGGAATGATGCTAAAGCTGAAACTCCAGTACTTTGGCAACCTCATGCAAAGAGTTGACTCATTGGAAAAGACTCTGATGCTGGGAGGGATTGGGGGCAGGAGGAGAAGAGGACGACAGAGGATGAGATGGCTGGATGGCATCATTGACTCGATGGATGTGAGTCTGAGTGAACTCCGAGAGTTGGTGATGGACAGGGAAGCCTGGCGTGCTGCGGTTCATGGGGTCACAAAGAGTCGGAAATGACTCAGTGACTGAACTGAACTGAATACCCAGAAATTCATTCACCGTTTTTCTGTAAGTTGGAATATGGAAATAACCAATTCATGGTGTTTTTTTATTCTCTCAAGTATATGTACCATTTTGACAGGATACATTTCTCAGATAAATAAAATTTAAGCTATTTCAATAAGTTCACAAAATTACAATTAGAAGCAGTTTGTCAAAAACAGTGCTTGGTTGCTTTTAAATAGTGTTATTAAAGAGCAGAGTGGGACTGCTTAATCTGTTTCACGTGAAGTAATGGAATTATGATTGTGCTTGTGCTTAGTTGCTCAGTCGTGTCTGAGTCTTTGCAACCCCTTGGATTGTAGCCTGCCAGGCTCCTCTGTCCATAGAGATTCTCCAGGCAAGCATACTGGAGTGTGTTGTCATGCCCTCCTCTCCGAGATCTTCCCAACCCAGGAATCAAACCCAGGTCTCCCGCATTGTGGGCAGATTTTACCGTCCGAGCCACCAGGGAAGCCCAAGAATATTGGAGTGGGTACCCTATCCCTTCTTCAGGGGATCTTCCCAACCCAGGAATCAAACCAGGATCTCCTGAGTTGCAGGCAGATTCTTTACCAGCTGAGCTACCAGGGAAGCCCAGAATTATGATTAGATAATATCAATGCCAAGGGAGGCTATGAGAAAACTTAGAACACCTGTTCCCACCTCTGCCCACGTTCTTACCTTTTTATTGAATTATAACATGTATACAGAGACATATACAAATCATTAGAATATAACTCAATGCATTGCCACAAATTTAACCTACCTGTATGATAGTAAGACAGGCAAAATCACCAGTGCCTCAGCAGCCCCTTATGAACTAATGTTCTGGTCACTGCTCCCAAAAGAACAATCACTCTCTTTCCCTGGTGGCTCATTGGTAAAGAATCCACCTGACAATGCAGGAAATGCGGGTCTAATCCCAGATGGGGAAGATCCCCTGGAAAAGGAAATGGCAACCCACTCCAGGATTCTTGTCTGAGAAATCCCATGGACTGAGGAGCCTGGCGGGCCACAGTCTATGGGGTCACAAGAGTGTCAGACATGACTTAGTGACTAAACAGAACAGAACAAACTTTTAAACCACAGCTTCACTTTGCCTGTTTTGAAATATAAATGGAGTCATAGTACAATTTATTTGGAGTCACAGTACAATTTATTTTGCTCAATATTAGGCTTATGAGATTTATCTATGTTATTGAGTATGGTCAGCTCACCTTTTAGGGTGTGAGACTAGTTATGGACAAATCTGTATTTCCTGCCTCCCAAATGTGTGGACATTCTAATTCTGCTTCATCTTTGTAGCATGCTGAAACTTGTGAAGTCTTAAATTCCATACAATTGTCAACTTATTATGGAAATCAATAAGCATATATTATACAAAAGTAAAGAGACTGATGTATTGAAACTACATGTAGCCCTCTTCTACTGTCAATAATTTTATCAACTCAGGAATTTCTGTTTCATCTGTAATTTCACTTGCCTCTCCCTCTTCACTCCACAATGTGAGATTATCACTTCATCTCTTATAAATATTTCAGTGTTGAACTCAGAAAACAATGACTCATATTGAAACAAAATTTTAAATGCTATCATCATACCTAAATATAATTTCTTATTTATTTAGTGTTTGCACAAATGTCCCACTTTTCTCATTTTTTTCCAGTTTTGTTTGTTGTTTGGTTGGTTAGCTGGTTGGCTGCTTGCTTAAGGTAGATATCAAATGAAGTTCTTTGGTTTAAATGGTTAAAAGGTTCTTCTTAACCATCTAACTACCCCCTGTTTGTTTTTTCTCCTTGCAATTGTTTGTGTGTTTGTAGAAATGGTTATTTTTTCCTGAGGATTTTGCCACAATATGAATTTTAATGCTTACCTTTCCGTGGTTCCAGTTTTTCTTTTGATAAATTAGCTAGTGGTTTATCTGTTTTGTATACCTTTTCTGAAAGAAACCAGCTTTTACATTTATTCATTGATTCTATTGTTTTTATTTTTTCCAACTCATTAACTTTTGTCTTTATTAATTCTTTCTACTTTCTTTCTTTCTGCTTTACTTTTTCCTTAGCTTATTGCACTGAGTGTTTAATTCTTTTGAGGGACTTTGTTTTACTTATATAGGTATTTATATTTTTTGGTGGTTGTTCTACTGCTATCCCACAGACTTTTTATATATCATACTGTATCATTAGTTTCAAAGAATTTTAAAATTTTACTCTTTAATTTTCACCTGAACATTTCTTAACATTTTGCTGTTGTTGTCTTCTGGTAGAATATTCTATTTGAGTTTTATTTTCAGGAGGAGAGGTGTCATTATTCTTTTGTTTGTAAGTTGTATTCCTGTGTATTTTCCTTTGAATTTTTTGATTTTTATGCTTCATGAGAACTATTGCTGTGTTAGTTTACACATAAGTATTCATCCCTTAAGCAGTTTGTGATACATAGCCTTTAAGATTATTAAGTATGCTTATTTATCTCTTTGATTTTTAATCTGATTTCTGCCTTGAGAGGTATGATTATGAGCTCTACTTTCAATCTGCTATCACCTAGTAGTATACCTTTGCCCATGTTTTATTATGTCCAAATAGGTTCAAGATAAAATTCACATATAGTAAAATTCACCTTGTTAGCTGGACAGTTATATGAATTTGGACAGCTGTAGTCATGTTGCCACAAACACAATCAAGATAATAGAATAACCTTGTAGATCACAACAAACTGGAAAATTCTTAAGGAGATAGGAATACCAGACCACCTTACCTGCCTCCTGAGAAACCTGTATGCGGGTCAAGACGCAACAGTTAGACTTGGACATGGAACAATTGACTGGTTTCAAATTGGGAAAGGTATAGAACAAGGCTGTATATCATCATCTTGCTTATTTTAACTTATATGCAGAGTATATCATGCAAAATGCCAGGCTGGATGAATAACAATTTGAAATCAAGATTACCAGGAGAAATATCAATAGTCTCAGATATGCAGATGATAATCACTCTGATGGCAGAAAGTCAAGAGGAAGTAAAGAGCCTCTTGGTGAGGGTGAAAGAGGAGAGCAAAAAGGCTGGCTTAAAACTCAACATTCAAAAATCTAAGAGCATGGCATCCTGTCCCATCACTTCATGGCAAATAGATGGGAAAAAATTAGAAACAGTGACAGATTTTATTTTCTTGGGGTCCAAAATCACTGAGGATTGTGACTGTAGCCATGAAATTAAAAGAGGCTTGCTCCTTGGAAGGAAAGTTATGACAAACCTAGACAGCATATTAAAAAGTAGAGACATCACTTTGCTGACAAAAGTCTGTATCGTCAAGGCTATGGTTTTTCCAGTGGCCCTGTACAGATGTGAGAGTTGGACCGTTAAGAAGGCTGAGCACTAAAAAACTGATGCTCTAAATTGTGGTGCTGGTGGAGACTCTTAAGAGTCCCCTGGACTGCAAGGATATCAAACCAGTCAATCCTAAAGGAAATCAACACTGAATATTCTTTGGAAAGACTGATGCTGAAGCTGAAGCTCCAATACTTGGGCCATCTGATGTGAAAAGCTGACTCATTGGAAAATACCCTGATGCTGGGAAAGGTTGAGGGCAGGAGGGGAAGGAGGCAGCAGAGGATGAGGTGATCAAATAGCATCATGGACTCAATGGACATGTGTTAGAGCAAACACCAAGAGATAGTGAAGGACAGGGAAGTCTGGTGTGCTACAGTCCATGGAGTCATAAAGAATCAGACACAACTTAGTGACTGAACAATAACAAGAAAATCATGTTGCCACCAATACAGTCAAGACATAGAATAACTACTACCACAAAAGCTCCTGTTTTTAGTTAACTATTAACACACTTCAATGCATTGTCAATTACTGATCTGATTTTACCACAAAGTAAAATTTCTGCTTTTTCATGGATATTGAGCCTCAATTTTTATCTTCACCTCAGGTATCTGCCATCAGTTCAGGACTGTGACCACTGAATTTGGGACTAGAGAAGTGTTAGAATCTCCCCAGATCCTTGAGTTTTCCCTTCTACCCCAAAGGCTTATTTCATCTGACCCTCTAAGTACAACTGATTTATAAACAAGTCCGTCTACCACGCCCCCTCCCAGAGTAGTATTAACTTGCAAATTGCCTATTTGTTTCATGAGCATACCATTACTCTTCCTTGGTGGTTTCTTCAGGTTGGCAAAATTGAGCAAAAGATACAGATAACCTTTTCAAAAGTAGGGTGAGAGGAGAGAAAGCAGTGGTATGTGTTCAACAACCATCTCTGGGGAAATAAAGGCCTGATGTGTTTTTTTCCAATGCCTATGATATAAACACTTTCACCAGGACGGATCTCAAGCTACCAAGAGGTTGTAAACCAGCATGCAAATTTCCTGAAAATGTAAAAGTGACAGGGTTTAAAAATTCTGTTTTGGAAAACACTTCATTATGTTTACGAATACTTATCATCTATCATTACCAAAATCACACCATTAAATTCACCTTTTTCCTTCTTTTTCTTGCATCCTACAGATCATTCTTGGAGAAACAAAAAACTAATCTGACTGCTAGCTTTTCTAACTTCAAAGGGACACAACCCCTGTTACTTAACATAATCATCCCATCAACTGTTCAAAATCCTTTCTGATCAAGTCAAGCCTTCAGTCTCATATTCAACATCAGTGGCTTTGGATAGAACCTAATTTCCGAAATAAAATGAAATGAAATGAATTAATAAAATAAATATAAGGAAACTTCATATGTGTTTTCTTTCTTGCCATCAATTCCATTTCAAGCTATGTCTGACTCATTCATTCTTCCCTTAAATATCAGAAACATGAGTGATCCCTTTTACTTAATGTCTCCCTGTCTATTTTTGCTATCTATTAATTCCTATTACCTATTGTTTATATCTTCAGTTGTACCATTTTATTATTTTAGTCTCCTACACTGCAACTTTTCTCTCTTAACCAAATGTACTTATTGTTCATGTTCTTTTAAAACAATCATTTTATACCCAATTCTCAGATTTTGTTTTCTAGTACCATTCTCCATTTCAAGAAACCAGGGCTTCTTCCTTGAGGGTAGAGTTGAATAGTAAAAATATATCAAGAGCCTAGAGTGTCTAGAAGTATCACAAAGTAAGAAAGTGCTTAAAAAGTAACTCCATTTGGCCATGTTAAGAAGACACTGAGCAAATCTTGAAAGAGCTCTTAATGGCCAAAGTTAGGGGGAAATGGAGTGATGGATTATAACCTAAATTGTAAAATAAACATACATGAGTCTGTATTTATTAAATAAATAAATTTATTGAATAAATAAATAAAAAGAAAAGATACAAAGTTGTCATAAATGGAGGTGGAGTTTAATTCTCATACCTGTACTTCCAATGAGTATAGGCTGGACTTAGTGACTCATTTCTATATAATAGAAACTGGAAAGGGAAGACTAGTAACTTTATAGCACAAAAACCTAGCAAAGTCTATCTACCTAAGAAACAGGACTAATGATGCCATGTGGATATCATGTACCCCTAATACAAAGGGTTGAAAAACTCATATCATGTCTATAGCATTCTTTCTGACAGTACATAACTCCAGTCTAATCATGAGAAATGATATATCAGACAAAACCAAACTGACGGAAACTTTACAAAATACTTGACTGGCACTCTTTAAAACTGTCAAGGCCACCAAATACAGCAAAGAATGAGAAACCATTAAAGACCAGAGGAAACTAAGGAGACAAGATTACTAAATGGCATATGTTAGACTGGATTGCTTTCTGGAAGAGAAAAAAAAAACATATAATGGAAAAAAATGGTAAAATCCTAATAAAATGAAGTATTTAGTTAATAATAAAATATTAGTGGGCTTCCCTGGTAGCTCAGCTGGTAAAGAATCCACCTGTAATGAAGGAGACCCGTGTTAGATTCCTGGGTCAGGAAGATCCCCTGGAGAAGTGATAGTCTACCCACGCCAGTATTCTTGGACTTCCCTGGTGGTTCAAATAGTAAAGAATCCATCTGCAGTGTGGGAGACCTGAATTCGATCCCTGGGTTTGGAAGATCCCCTGGAGGAGCACATGGCAACCCCCTCCAGTATTCTTTCCTGAAGAATCCCCGTGGACAGAGGAGCCTGGCTGGCTACAGTCCATGGGGTTACAAAGAGTCAGACATGACTGAGCAACTAAGCACAGCACAAAGTATCAGTACTATTTTCTTAGTTTTGAAAAAGGTACATGGCAATGGAAGCTACCAACAACAGGGGGAACTGAAACAGGATGCAGGGTTTATAGCAACTGTAAAGCAAAGAGTGTGGTTCCATAAGAATGAAGTCATCAGCTACAGCAGTCACTGACCTACAATACACCCTGAAAGGAATTCAGGGAAAGATCAGGATGAGGCACTCTGTGCTTTGGGAAAACAAATCCTTAGATAATCAGAAATATTTCAGGAGAAAATTTTTTATGAACCTGGATTCTTGTATCTTCCCATATAAGAAAAGCACTAACATCATTAACTGAGTTGCTGATGATTAACAGTATTCTTTTACTCAGATGTATGCTTGATTGCATGAACTCCTTCACCAAAATCATATATATATCAACCCTTTCCCTTTACCTTTTTGGAGCAGTTCCTCAGAGCTATCTGAGAGGCTGTCACTCACGGAGTAGTCCTCAGCATAAAACTAAAACTCATAGTCTTATGTTGTATATTTTTATTTCAGCCAACCCAAGTCTCTGCTCTCTACGTATTTTTTTTCTGTAAATCTAAAATTACCGCAAAAAAAAAAAAATTTTTAACAATTGCTTTATTCTATTATCCCCTCTAGCTATTATCTCTACTCTCTGCCTGGCAAACAAATCATGGTAATGATGATAAAATATTTTAAAATAAATTTTTCTCAGAATACTTTTAATCACAACTACTACATGGAAATATAAATATAAAAAGCAATATTAAATTTTACAGAGAAAATGGGATATCACTGAAGGAAACTTCCCCAAAATTTAGTCTTCAAGACTCCCCCAAATAAAGTCAAATATCTATCAAACATCTTAGTTATAGAAAGAAATCGCACTTATGCAAGGAGCAATAAGTTCTGTATATGTAATAACTTCAGATTGCCAGCAAATTTAGGAAATTCACATTACTTATTACTTAGCAATATCCTTCTCTGAAGCAGCAGATTTCATGTTAATATCAAAATGTATTAACAGTTCCTTAGACAATTTTCATCTATTTTTCAACAAAAGCTGTTGAGATAACTGTAATACACAAAGAAGTACTATTCAAGGTTAAGAAGAAAAAATGTGCAACAAGAATAAAATCTTTGTGTCACCAAGTTATATAGCTGATAGCTAGAAAAATACTGTGCAGACCTTCTCAAACTGGCATCTCAGAAATCCTTTGTGTATGACTAACTGCCTTGATAAACTGCAATTACATCTGCAGCAAAAGGTCCTGGAGAGAAAAGGTTTGACCCAGTGAAAATGAAAAAATCCCAAGGCACTCTTCGAAGGGTATTTGTGTCCATACTTAAATAATTGCAGTATGAGCTCAGCTCCTTTAACCATAAAGGTCTTGAATTCATGTGTTGAACTATAAGTGTGTAATGCAGGTTAATTCATTCTTGGTAAGATACAATTCAGTAAAAGTAAAACCAAACTGCTATGTAAACATTGTACAAGTGCTGATTTTAAGGTCAATGTCAAATGGTTACCCTTTTTTTTGATAATGAGGTTTATAGGTGATCATTTAAAATTTTAACTCAAAGTTCACTATTAAAATTACACACACAGTTTTTTTTTTTAAACTTTACATAATTGTATTAGTTTTGCCAAATATCACACACAGTTTTGAGTCAAAGAGATAAAATGCTTGTAATAAGAAAAAGAGCCTTGATATCACTGATATCAATTCTATTAACCAATTTTGAAATAACCAAATTCAATTATTTTAGATGATTCTTATAAGTTTTTTCACTTATACAAATTAATTTTATCCTAACAGTAAACATTAGGTTTTAGTACCATAGGCAGACCTATTATTTCCCTACAGAATACCTTTGCTCAGTTCTCCACATTCTATTTTCATCCACAGGGCAACAAGATGATGGAAAATATCACTTTGCTGCATGTGTGTGTGTGTGTGTGTGTGTGTGTGTGTGTGTGTGTGTGTTGGGGGCAGGAGGTATCTGTATATCTGATTCCAGAAATTATGAAATTAGGAGATTATATAGGAGATATCACATATATTCCTCCTCCCCTCCAGCAAGAGACAGAGGGAGAGACAGTAACAAGACAAAGAACCTTTCTTAAGGAAAGATAAGAAGGTATCTACCCTCAAATATAGGTCTTGTCTTTGCGGGAGATAAAAGTTTTATTGCCCTAATTGCCTTTTAGGGGGACCAGAGAGTTCCAAGATGAAGGACAAGTGGTTTCTACCCTTAATGGTATGAAGAGCAGTTGGGGAAAGAAACATTTTCTATCTTCTGTTACACTGTTCAGAAAACCTTGGCCATGAAGACAAATGAAAATATTCACATTACTTCCTGATGTATTCCATATTTCTAAATGATATACAGTTGACCCTTAAACAATGGGGGTTTACAGGATCCATGGTTGGTTAAATCTGGAATGGATGTGGAGAAATCAAGGATGCAGGGGACTGACTATGAGTTATACATGATTTTTAACTGTGGGGAGGATAAGTACCTCTAACACCTCTCCCCAGTCCCCACCACCCCACTGAAATGTTCAAGGGTCCAATGTCCAATGTGTTAGTCGTTGAGTCATGTCTGACTCTGCAACCTCTGTCCATGGGATTCTCCAGGCAAGAATACTGGAATGGGTTTCCATTTCCTTCTCCAGGGGATCTTCCTGACCCGGAGATGGAACCTGGGTCTCCTGCATTGCAGGTGGATCCTTTACTGTCTGAGCCACCAGGGAAGTTGTATTTATATTGCTACTTCTAACTTCTAACATTTTACTTACTACTATTGGCACCTCATTCTTTCATTGACCCCCCAAATGAATACTCCCATTACCTACAACTCTCAATGTAGTTATATCATAATTTTAGTTAGCTCAGTATTCGGTATTTATATTGTTATTACCATGTAAATAATACTCACTATTGAGGCATGTGTGTGCATATATGCTAATGACTGTTATCCTTTGGGTTCCCAGATGGTACTAGTGGTAAAGAATCTTTCTGCCAATGCAAGAGATGCAAGAGATGTGGGTTCTATCCCTAAGTCGGAAAGATCCCCTGAAGAAGGAAATGGCAACCCACTCCAGGATTCTAGCTTGGAAAATTCCAATTTGATGCCCAATAGTAGTATTCTTTGGAATTAATACTTTTTCCTTAGTTTTCTATTTTTTTAGAGATATAATCTATAAGTACATTTTCTAAGCCTACTCTCTCCCATCAGTTGTGTCTTCAGTTATGTTAAAAAGTCAATATTGTAAAGTAATTAGCCTTCAATTAAATAAATTTATATTAAAAAAAATTTTTTAATGAAAACCATATGCATTTCTAGGAAGAGTAATGGCATATGTATATTTGTTTAAATAGCAAAAAAAAAAAAAAACATCAAGACAATCTATCCAGTTTGCCTTCCTGAAGAACTCTTCTGAAGAATTATGACTTGCTACAATCTCAGGAAAGAGCTCTCTAGCCCTGAATTGTAGGGATCTATGGCAGCCACCACTGCTGTCTTAATTCAAAGTCTCTCTACTTCTCTGATTTCAGCTAAAGTGGGATAAAATGTGGCCTGTGATCTCAGACTTACCTTGCACTCATGTTCTCTTTGCATGTCTTTTTGTCCTCTGACTTGGTACCTTAGCCTACTCTCAAATATGGGCCAGAATTGAGGAGTTAACTTTCCAGGGCTAACATTGAACAACTGAAATAGAAACATAGATATGGAGAATGGACACAGAGGGGGAAGGGCCGGATGAGACAAATTGGGAGAGGAGGACTAACGTATATGCACTACTGTATTCAGTGCAGTTCAGTCCCTCAGTCGTGTCTGACTCTTTCGACCCCATGAACTGAGCACACCAGGCCTCCCTGTCCATCACCAATTCCTGGAGTCCACCCAAACCCATGTCCATTGAGTTGGTGATGCCATCCAACCATCTCATCCTCTGTCATCCCCTTCTCCTCCTGCCTTCAATCTATCCCAGTATCAAGTTCTTTTCAAATCAGTCAGTTCTTCGCATCAGGTGGCCAAAGTATTGGAGTTTTAGCTTCAATATCAGTCCTTCCAATGAACAACCAGAACTGATCTCCTTTAGGATGGACTGGTTGGATCTCTTTGCAGTCCAAGGGACTCTCAAGAGTCTTGTCCAACACCACAGTTCAAAAGCATCAATTTGGCGCTCAGCTTTCTTTATACTCCAACTCTCACATTCATACATGACTACTGGAAAAACCATAGCCTTGAATTGATGGACCTTATTGACAAAATAATGTCTCTGCTTATTAATATGTTGTCTAGGTTTGTCATAACTTTCCTTCCAAGGAGTAAGAATCTTTTAATCTCAAAGCTGCAATCACCATCTGCAGTGATTTTGGAACCCAGAAAAATTAAGTCAGCCACTCTTTCCACTGTTTTCCCATCTATCTGCCATCAAGTGATGGGACCAGATGCCATGATCTTAGTTTTCTGAATCGTTGAGCTTTCAGCCAACTTTTACACTCTTGTCTTTCACTTTCATCAAGAGGCTCTTTAGTTCTTCTTCACTTTCTGCCATAAGGGTGGTGTCATCTGCATATCTGAGGTTATTGATATTTCTCCTGGCAATCTTGATTCCAGCTTGTGCTTCTTCCAGCCCAGCGTTTCTCATGCTGTACTCTGCATACAAGTTAAATAAGCAGGGTGACAATATACAGCTTTGATGTACTGCTTTTTCTATTTGGAACCAGTCTGTTGTTCCATGTCCAGTTCTAACCGTTGCTTCCTGATCTGCATACAGATTTCTCAAGAGGCAGGTCAGGTGGTCTGATATTCCCACCTCTTTAAGAATTTTTCACAATTTATTGTGATCCACACAGTTAAAGGCTTTGGCATAATCAATAAAGCAGAAATAGATGTTTTTCTGGAACTCTCTTGCTTTTTCCATGATCCAGCGGATGTTGGCCATTTGATCTCTGGTTCCTCTGCCTTTTCTAAAACCAGCTTGAACATCTGGATGTTCACAGTTCATATATTGCTGAAGCCTGGCTTGGAGAATTTTAAGCATCACTTTACTAGCGTGTGAGATGAGTGCAATTGTGTGGTAGTTTGAGCATTCTTTGGCATTGCCTTTCTTTGGGACTGGCATGAAAAATGACCTTTCCAGTCCTGTGGCCACTGCTGAGTTTTCCAAATTTGCTAGCATGTTGAGTGTAGCACTTTCACAGCATCATCTTTTAGGATTTGAAATAGCTCAACTGGAATTCCATCACCTCCACTAGCTTTGTTCATAGTGATGCTTCCTAAGGCCCACTTGACTTCACATTCCAGGATGCCTAGCTCTAGGGAAGTGATCACACCATCGTGATTATCTGGGTCATGAAGATCTTTTTTGTACTACACTGTGTAAAATATTAATAGATAACGGGAAGCTGCTGAATAGCACAGGGAGCTCAACTCGGTGCTTCGTGATGACCTAGAAGGGTAGGATGAGGGGAGGGTTGAAGGGATGTTCAAGAGGGAGAGGATATATGAATACATATAGCTGATTCACTTCGTTGTACAGCATAAACTAACAGAACCTTGTACAGCAATTATACTCCAATGAAAATAGATAAATAAATAATGGGGTACCTCTACAACTTCCCTGGTGGCTCAGATGGTAAAAGCATCTGCCTACAGTGTGGGAAACTCGGGTTTGATCCCTGCGTTGGGAAGATCCTCTGGAGAAGGAAATGGCAACCCATTCCAGTACTCTTGCTTGGAAAACCCCATGGACGTAAGGTCCTGGTGGGCATATACTCCATGGGGTCTCAAAGAGTTGGACACAACTGAGTGAATTCACTTTCACTTTCTACAACTAGAGATAACAAGTTGATATCAAGAAGTAACTAAAACCTGACACTTTGGAGAAATTTCATTTGCAAATCAGTTGTCTTTACCACAACCAATAATAAAAGTCAACTTTCTTGAGTCTGCTAGGTCATTTCCACTTGTCTATGTACTTTCCAGTTAATAAAATTCTGTTCCTTTTTTCTCTCTCCTCTCCCAGCTTTTTGTCCACTTGTTTTATACCCATTTAAAAAATTCTATTACTATTATTTTAGTGGCATGTCAGGAGGAGGTGATATAAGTTTGTGTGCCCAATGTCAGTTTTAGCTGGATGTGCTAGATGCTTTCCAAGTCAATAAAATGTTCTATTTGGCAGAAATATCTATTATGTTTTCTTATCTTCTTAAACAGTGTTTATCATAAATAATTTTACCTTTTGTGAGAATTCATGGTAATTTAATACATCAATTATAGTGTTTTGGTATAAGAAATTATATCCTCAAGATTTTATTTCATAATATGCAATGCTACTTATACTAAATGATCTCAAATTTTTCTAGTTTTTCTTGTTTTTTACTTCTCTTCTCTATTTATTTTTAATCAATTTTTGTAATGTATCATTACCAACAGGATGAACTTGTGGTTTCTAGTCTACTTTATTTAACATACAACTTTCAAAATTAGGTTGGCTCTACAATTGAATAAGACATAAAGAAAGCTTTTTGATAATTACATTTTGGAGGTCCATCATCCTCAATTCTTATTCTCTTGGCTTGTGAGTTGACAATTATTTTTAATGTGATTTGCATCATTATAATATAGTCTGACTAAATTAGGCCTTGTTGTACCTTAATAACAAAAATAAAGATGATAATAGTGACAGAAATAATAATTCCTAAAATTTATTGATGACTCCCAAGTGTCAAGCATTGTTTTGCATGCCTTACATGCATGTCTCATTACAATCCTACAAAGTAGCAAGTATTATCATCTGTACTATGGTACAGGAAAGAAAACAGTGGACTAGAGAAACAATATCACCTTTTCTTAGAGTAAATAAACATGTATCTTGGATTTTACTTCCAGTCTGAGTCTAAAATCTCTGTTCTGCCGTCACCAGTCTATACTGACTCTGCAAATCATCATACTAAAAGTCATAAATAGACAATGGGTATCACTATTGGATTTTTATATAATTTATAAATCTTGGTTCATAACATTTGAGGTCACAGACTAAGATCGACTCTTTAATAAGAAGCTCAATGAAAGTAAATCTTGTGGTCACAAGGTGATGCTTGGGTAATGGCTGCTAATCACCAGTCCTATAATGTACAACCTTGCTCCTGAGTGTTACACAGAATTTGATATAAAAGCTGTGTAACATCTACTACTATACTTCTTAAATCAAGGCAATATACATTTACTAACAGTTCATAGTATGTTAAACCATGTGCTGCGGCTGAGGTCACAACAAATAATTGTGAATAGAAAATAAAGAAGATATGTATCCTCTGCCTTCAAGGCACTTACAGTCTAATTGGAAATTTTAAAAATCATATGAAAAATGTAGAAACTTTACAATATCAGAAAAGTTTTAAAGGTTTGAAATGCCTGCAGTACATCATGTATTTAGGAGAGCTGAGGCAGGAATAGGCTGAGATGGCTGGTAGAGCACAATCTGAAAGGTTATGCAGCTTTCAGATTGATGAAAAGGAGTTCAAAGGTTTGCTCACCAGGAAGAGATATCAAATAAAAGACAGAAATGATAATAATACAGTCACAGTGCAGAGAAGGTAAATAACCAAGAGGACTCTACCTATAACAGGAGATTTGAGGAATACAGTTGGAGAAGAAAGGCAAGGTAATACAGAGAAATGTCTTGCACAGGGAACCATTCTATAAATAGTGGCCAAAATTGAAGACGCCTAGAAATCAGGCTGAGGAACATGGGCAGTATCCCTTGACCGAAGATCTTAATTTTTTCTAAGAGGAATGATCTAATGAATCCTGAGGTTTATGGGGGGAAAATGATTAGAAAGTAATATGAAGGAAAAATTAGGGAGAAGGACTGATATCACAGTTGATATCAGTTAGGAATAAAACATAGAAATGTGAGTTTAGGTTATAACTGCCTAGATACATGAAAATGAAGAAATAGAAAATTTTCTATAAGGGAAGAATTGGAAGGTTTTATAGGAACTTCCCTGGTGGCTCAGTTGGAAAAGTGTCTGCCTGCAATGTGGGAGACCCAGGTTCAATCCCTGGGTCGGGAAGATCTACTGGAGAAGGAAATGGCAACCCACTCCAGTATTCTTGCCTGGAAAATCCCATGAATGGTGGAACCTGGTAGGTTACAGTCCTTGGGGTCACAAAGAGTCGGACATGACTAAGCAACTTCACTTTCCCCTGCAGTGGAGGCACAGAGTTTTAACAACTGGATCACCAGGGAAGTCCCAGGATATATAACATCTTAGTCATCCCCACAGGACAGGCTCCATGCCCCTCTACAGTGAATTAGTATTTTGATCTGGACTCAGCTTGTGATGGTGGGATCTTTGCCAGAGGATCTGGAGACCAGTTTAATAATTACATGTTGCTTGTGTCATCATGTGTCATCACTCAGAAATATCTGACTCTTTGTGACCCCATGGACTGTAGCCTACGAGGCTCCTCCCTCCATGGGATTTTCCAGGCTAGAGTACTGGAGTGGGTTCCCATTTCCTTCTCCAGGGGATCTTCCCGACCCAGGGATTGAACCTGAGTCTCCTGCATTGCAGCCAGACGCTGTACCCTCTAAGCCACCAGGGAAGGGGCTTATAATTTAGGTAAACAAACTTAAAAAATAAACTCAAGACTGCCTAGAATAAAAGAAATCTTATCAAACACATAAATACAATTAATTTATTAATCTGAGCCTACCCTGGAAAAGAGAATAAAATGTCATAGTGAATTACATGGAAAATCCAATTATTATTTATTCATCTAATTAACCACTCATTTAAGCACTTCTCTGATGGCTTAGATGGTAAACTGTCTGCATGCAGTGCTGGAGACCCAGGTTTGAACCCTGGGTTGGGAAGATCCCCTGGAGAAGGAAATGGCAACCCGTTCCAGTACGCTTGCCTGGAAAATCCAATGGACAAAGGAGCTTGGTAGGCTACCATCCATGGGGTCACAAAGAGTCAGACATGACTGAGTGACTTTACTTACTTAAGCAAATAGCATATTCATTCAACAAATCTTACATGTACTATTTACTGCATGCCAGATATTGTACTAGGTACAATATCTGAAGATAGAAATAACAGTAAAACAATATCCCTCCCCAAGAGGCTCATGGATTGGTCAAAAAGGTAACTTGGGGTGCTAGGAAATCACAAAGGGGAGACACTTTCCCATGTCACCTCAGAATTGGGCAAGACAAAAAGTGTGCAGGACTCTGATGTGGAAAAATAAAAAATGTTGTTATATTTTAAGTGACATTAACTTCATTCTTTCTCTCTCTCCAGACTCATTTTTTTAAACTTCTCTCTTTATATGTAATTTCCAATCCATTAGAGAATTTTAATGGGTCTACCTTCTCAACCTATACCAAATTGGGTTTTTTCTCACATTCTCCATGGCTGTATAGGAACCCAGCTTGAGTATCAATAATCTCACATGTGGGTTACGGTAACAGTCTTCTCACTGGTCTCTTGCCTCCATCTTTGATGTCCTAGCATCTATTTTCCACCCAATATTCAGAACGAGCTTCTGAAGTTAAGTCAGAACTTTTAACTCCACTGGTCAAAACCTACACTCATTGAGAGTATAATGCAAAGTTCTAACAATGCCCTATAAAGCCCTATATAGAGCACATTTGTCTCCAACTTCCTCCCCATTCCCCATTCCAACTTTACATGTACCGTATCCCCTCCTTGCCATTCCCCAGCAAACTAAGCACACTCCCACCCTAGGGTTTCACGCTTACTGTTCTTTCTGTGTGGAATGTTCTTCCTTAAATAACTTCTTCTCTTATATCTTTTTGTCTTTGCATAAATGTCACTAAATGTGGATGTCTTTCTCTAACTATCCTCTAAAAATAGCACCCCCCATAAATCTCTAGTCTTATTATTGCTTTCTTCTTGTTTATCACATATATGGTTGTTTATGGTTTGTCTTACCTTGCCAGAATGAAAATTCCACAAGTGCAGAAATTTGTTATATTTTGTTTGCTGCAATATCCCTAGAAGAATGCCTGGCATATAGCACACCCACAGTCAGTATTTGTTGAATTAGTGAGTCAAATGCAAATGATATGGGCTTAGGTTTTATTTTTTTAGCCTACTTAAGTGGGCAAGTAAACAAGGGATAAATATTTATGAGATAACCCTTTTTTTTTAATAGTCAGTGATTGTAACTTGTAACCCCTCTAAGGTTTAAGGAGCCCATGTGTTACTATTTTTTATTTTAACATTTGAATAGGGTTTTACTGAGATTTTGAACTAAAAGGTTATACAAATCATTTTAGGAAATTTATAAAACAGATAAGAATGCTTTAAAAAAATCAGCTATATTTATCCATGGCTAATATCTCCACGTGAGTGTCATACTATACAGAAAATTGTATGCCCTGATTTCACTGCCTATTATTAGGTTTTCCTTTGTGTTATGTACTTAAGGTTCTTGGAAGCTAATACATGCGTGGATGTATGTGTGCTTCCATACTAACTGGTTTCTAGAAGTGATGCATCCATCAATATACACTTTGACGGGCACAGTCTCACCTTGACCTTAACTGGGAATTGAGAGGCAAAGTAGTGGGAGCGGCTGACAGCACAGAGTCAAAGCCAGAACATCCACAGTCAAGCCTCAGGTCACCACTTAGCTTTGTGACTTTGAGAGACTTACATAATATCTTAATGCTTTGATTTTTTTAGTTATAAAAAGAAGATAATAATGGTACCAAACTCATAGGTGTATCATGAAAATAACATTGAGTGAATATATGCAAAGTGCTTAGGAAAGTGCCTAGCAAATATTTAGTATGTATAAATGTTAGCTGAGAATAGGAAGGAAGCAAAATTCAATATTATTTGTGTACATTTCAAATGTTTACAAATATGGGGGAAGAGTGACAATACCCCACGTATTTCTTTGATTATGAATGATATTGAATAACTTGATTTCCTGACCATTTTCATTCCTTTTTAATTCATCTATTTAAGTCCTTCATCATTACTTATTCATTTGTAAGAGATATATATATTGAGATTAACTCTTCATATATTTATTAAAAATATTTCTCTAATTCATTACATCATTTGTTCATAACTATCATGTATTATATTTGTAATGTACCAAATTTTTAAAAAATGTATGTTGTCAAACCCACTTTATGCTTCTATATTTTCTCCAGTATTTTATGATTTAAAATTTTTCTTTAGTTCTCCATCTGGAAATTAGAATATGGTATGATGTGAAATTTTGTTTTGAATTTCTTTTGAACAAAATTTCTCAATATCATTTACTTAAAAAAATGCAGCCACACACATTCTTTTACAATCCTTCCTCCATATTGTTTATTTGTATGTATATATGTACACATATAAAGTTAAATTTATATTTATAGATATAAATGTAAACATATTAAGTTTATGTGAACTATATATATACACAGATTTTGTTTTATATCAATTTTGTGGAATAAATAAATATGAGTTGAATCGAGCATAAGGATAAAAATGGCATTAGATTGGTTTTCTTTTGTCTGTCCAATTGAAGCTAAATATTTCCTTCGTAGGGGAACTTTCAATACAAAATTCCAATTAAAAGTAGACAGCAGTGTATGAGAACCTCCTGCTGCATTTGCTGCATGTAAATGATCTGGCAACGCTAATAGCTTCATACACTCAATGTGATCGTGCATGAGTCTGTTACTAATAAGCCCGCTCAAATAAACTGGCTAACATATAGCACAATAAATAGAACAGTTAGAAATGTCATGGGGTCAATCCAAGCATTTGTGAGATTCTAATCTTTGTTTCTAACCATTTAGGCTTGTTTTCCTGCTGCTGTTTCTAAAGCCCACACTCTTATTAGCACTGAAAGGATGAGAGGTTTAAAGAGTAGTATAGAAGGCCTGCTGCTGATCACTTATCCTTATACCTTTAATGAACCTGAATATTTAAAATTAAATGAATTTTAAATTCAGGGTCTTGAACTCATTTCAAAATGAAAATACAGATTTTATTTCTAGCCCTTCAGTTGTTAGAAATGGATAAATGAATGAATAAGTGAACGTATGAATGAATCAATCAATAGGTTGTCCACTGCTTGCTTATATTTTTAAACAAGATGACTGCAAGTAAACTGCTCAAGGCCCCTCCAAGAGGATGGAAGCATAGCATGCCTCTAGGCATCCAGGAGAAGAGATGGCAGGGCTAAGACTAGGTCTAGGAGACATAAGCAATAAAGTAATTAGCCTCCAATTAAAATGAATAAATAAATTTTTAAAAATTAAAAAAAAAAACAGTTAAGGACACTTGCATCCACATAATATAATCTTTTAGTTCATTCTGGCCAATTGTTCCAGGTCAAATATGCTATAGTAAGAAGAATCTGTCTCCTAACAACCAACTCCAGAGAAGGCAATGGCACCCCACTCCAGTACTCTAGCCTGGAAAATCCCATGGACGGAGGAGCCTGGTGGGCTGAAGTCCATGGGGTCGCTAAGAGTCTGACACGACTGAGCGACTTCACTTTCACTTTTCATTTTCATGTATTGGAGAAGGAAATGGCAACCCATTCCAGTGTTTTTGCCTGGAGAATCCCAGGGACGGGGGAGCCTGGTGGGCTGCCGTCTATGAGGTTGCACAGAGTCGGATACAACTGAAGCGACTTAGCATAAGCAGCAACAACAACAAACTCTAATGTTCATTTTCTTTTTGTGGCAAGATGTCTTTGGTGTTTCTGGTAAATTTTTGTATGTCAGTGGGCAATTTTTCCGAATTTCACTTTTTTTTTTTTTTTTGGGGGGGTGGGGTTAAGATTTGTGATAGATTTGTCCAAACAAATGTTGAAGCAATAAAGAACTAATTTGTTATATCTTCTTGAGGTATATACTACATCATTTCATAACACAAATAGACTCCAATTAGGGCAACATGGAGAATGTGGGGTTTTAAAAGAAAGGTATGCACTTTATAAAAATGATGCTGATACCCAGTTTGCTAGTTAGGAATATAGTCTCACATATCAATTTAGAGAGACAGAAATGGCAACCCACTCCAGTGTTCTTGCCTGGAGAATCCCAGGGACGGGGGAGCCTGGTGGGCTGCCATCTATGGGGTCACACAGAGTCGGACACGACTGAAGCGACTTAGCAGCAGCAGCAGCAGCATGTCATTCAAAACTCCTTACCAAATAAAGAAACTGTAATGGCATTTTACCACATTTAATCATAAGATAACACCATATTTTCACAGTAGAGTGATACCCAGGTATCACATTATTTTCAAAGGGTCCAGAGCAAGCTATAACAGAAAACTGGGGAATTTGCTGATATGGCCATCAATGACTAGGAGAAAAAGATCAAAGTCGTTCAGAGTTGTGCTTGTAGAGACTCCTAATCCTGCACTCTTTCCAAGTACAGTCACATCATAGCTCTCTCCAACTACAGTCACATCATAGCTAAAAGATAAGAATATAGTAAAGGCTCTGAGTGAACTACAAATAAGGCTCTTACATGTGAACCATGTCCACAGGCCATATGCAATTAAGTATTCTATTTTCCCAGGAGAAATGTATTTTAATTATTAATTATGACCAACCTATGAAAAACTAATCATCAAGGCTGCTTCTGCAGATACCAAATTATCTCTCACCAAGGAACATTCCAAACTTAAATACTTCATATTGTAATATCCGTTATCTTTTGTATTCTCATCAAGGCTTTCCAGGATTCTGAAATGATTGTTCTTTCACTGATGTGTTAACAATCAGTTCAGTTCAGTTCAGTCACTCAGGCATGTCCGACTATTTGCAATCCCATGAACCGCAGCACACCAGGCCTCCCTGTCCATCACCAACTCCCGGAGTTCACTCAAACTCATGTCCATCGAGTCGGTGATACCATCCAGCCATCTCATCCTATGTCGTCCCCTTCTCTTCCTGCCCCCAATCCCTCCCAGCATCAGAGTCTTTTCAAATGAGTCAGCTCTTCACATCAGGTGGCCAAAGTATTGGAGTTTCAGCTTCAACATCAGTTCTTCCAATGAACACCCAGGACTGATCTCCTTTAGAATGGACTGGTTGGATCTTCTTGCAGTCCAAGGGACTCTCAAGAGTCTTCTCCAACACCACAGTTCAAAAGCATCAATTCTCCGGCGCTCAGCCTTCTTCACAGTTCAACTCTCACATCCATACATGACCACTGGAAAAACCATAGCCTTGACTAGACGGACCTTTGTTGGCAAAGTAATGTCTCTGCTTTTCAATATGCTATCTAGGTTGATCATAACTTTCCTTCCAAGGAGTAAGCGTCTTTTAATTTCATGGCTGCAGTCACCATCTGCAGTGATTTTGAAGCCCAAAAAAATAAAGTCTGACACTGTTTCCACTGTTTCCCCATCTATTTCCCATGAAGTGATGGGACCGGATGCCATGATCTTCGTTTTCTGAATGTTGAGCTTTAAGCCAACTTTTTCACTCTCCTCTTTCACTTTCATCAAGAGGCTTTTTAGTTCCTCTTCACTTTCTGTCATAAGAGTGGTGTCGTCTGCATATCTGAGGTTATTGATATTTCTCCCAGCAATCTTGATTCCAGCTTGTGCTTCTTCCAGCCCGGCGTTTCTCATGATGTACTCTGCATATAAGTTAAATAAGCAGGGTGACAATATATAGCCTTGACGTACTCCTTTTCCTATTTGGAACCAGTCTGTTGTTCTATGTCCAGTTCTAACCATCAAGGTAACCATCAGGTAACAAAAATAAAGGATGTAGCAGATCATAAGTTACAGAATTATTTTTTCACTTTATTACACCAGGAACACAAGTGAAAAGAGAGAAATAGGAAATCAGACCTTTCAATGGAATCTTAATCAACCTCAGCTATTGTTCAGAAAATGTAGAGGATGCCCAGTAATACACACCACTAACAACACACATGATTGTCTGGTAAGAGTCACCAACAAAAACTGAAGACCATAACATAAGGATTCCCTGATCCTGCACTGCTACTCCACAGAGAGAAGTGAGCTTGGGCTGCAGAGCTGGACCTGCTGAAAGGGAACAGAGCTCCATACTACTTTCCATGTTTATGGGACAGCTAAGGAGGGGTGTCCCTTGGACTGCAAAAAGATCAAACCAGTCAATCTTAAAGGAAATGAGTCCTGAATATTTATTGGAAGGATGATACTGAAGTTGAAACTCCAATACTTTGGCCACATGATGAGAAGAACTGACTCATTTGAAAAGACCCTGATGCTGGGAAAGATTGAAGGCAGGAGGAGAAGGGCATGACAGAGGGTAAGATGGTTGGATGGCATTACAACTAGATGGACATGAGTTTGAGCAAGCTCTAGGAGTTGGTGAAGGACAGGGAGGCCTGGCATGCTGCAGTCCATGGGGTTGCAAAGAGTCAGACACGACTGAGTGACTGAACTGAACAAAAGAGGGGGATGGGACATCCAATTTTCTGTGTAATGAAGAGATCTCAAAATTTCTAACCCAGGAAATAGTCTCAAGGTTACTCAAGATCTTATAATGGCCCCACTATTGACATTAGACAGAAGCTTTGTTTCTCTTCGTAAATACCTCCATCAAGCCACCAAAATAAAACAATGGAAAGGAAGACGATGGTCTCAGGAACACAAAAATCCATAACTTTCTTACCCCAATTTAAAAAATGGATAAGAAAGCTATGGTACATATACACAATGGAGTATTACTCAGCCATTAAAAAGAATACATTTGAATCAGTTCTAATGAGGTGGATGAAACTGGAGCCTATTATACAGAGTGAAGTAAGCCAGAAAGAAAAACACCAATACAGTATACTAACTCATATATATGGAATTTAGAAAGATGGTAACAATAACCCTGTATATGAGACAGCAAAAGAGACACTGATGTATAGAACAGTCTTTTGGACTCTGTGGGAGAGGGAGAGGGTGGGATGATTTGGGAGAATGGCATTGAATTGATATATGATTCAATATCATATATGAAATGATTCAATATCATATATCAATGATTCAATATCATATATGAAATGAGTCGCTAGTCCAGGTTCGATGCATGATACTGGATGCTTGGGGCTGGTGCACTGGGACGACCCAGAGGGATGGTATGGGGAGGGAGGAGGGAGGAGGGTTCAGGATGGGGAACACATGTATACCTGTGGCATGTTCATTTTGATATATGGCAAAACCAATACAATATTGTAAAGTTAAAAAATATAATAAAATTTAAAAAAAAATACACCATTCCCAGGTTCAGTTTCAGTACTGATGAACTGACCTGTTTTATTGACCCCAGAAAAATTATTTCTTGATGCTAGTTTCTCTCACAGAAAGACATTTTTCAGAATGACAAGAAGTTATGAACTTCTGAATCTATGCATACTGCAATAAATAATGACCATTGGTTTCTGCTCCTGATTCTTCATTTTACAGCCTTCATCTTACATCCTTCACAAACAATTTTACTCCATGGCACACAGAGAAAATGATAATACCTATACTACACACTGGGCCAAATTGGGATGTATTGTAGAATAGGTAGGAGGAACTTGGTACAAAAATTCATTAGGTGTTCTTTGTATTATATAATTAGAATAAAAATAAATGATAAATAATTAATAGACAAGTTAAACTTTGAATTTATATAAAACTTTCAAAGAAAATCTTAAATTCAAATTTAAGAGAGAAACTTGGAATTGTTTTCATGTTCATAATTTTTTTTATGCTTGGAATGTCTACATACAGTTTCTGATTGATGTATTTTAATGATGATGTCTTCAAATGTATTGTAGTCAACACTGATGAGAAATTTTTGCACACGTGATAGCAAAATGCAGAAGTGTATTTATTGCTTTACTGCTTCGTTGATGAATATTTTTTTTCCAGTAACATGATTTCTGATAATTTTATTTCCTATCATTGTATTTCAGAGTATGATCATTCTTCAGCTTTAATAGTTCTTCTTTTTCAGTGAAACATGAAATATTAGAAAGTCTTGAGATAATTCAAAATGGATTTAAATTGCAATAGAAGTTTTTCATATTAAATATTTAAAATAATGATAAAGAGATTTCCAGGATCAGTTCTGACATGCAAAGTGATTGGAAATTGTCACTCCCATTGTTAACAACAAGAAAGCTAGGCACACTGAAAATCAATGACTTGTTTTGGACGATCAGAGAAATGATGTCATATCACAAGACAAATTAAAACCCTGATATCTGACGAGATATGCGTACCAAGAAACACAGACTTGATCTGCTTACTGAGAGCAGATGCCTGCAGAGCCAAATATCAGTAATTTTGATAAAGACTGAATAATCCTAGATTGTCCAGTAAAACAACAAAAAGAAGTACAAGTTATACAGTTTAGAAAGTTAAAAAATTAGATCAGTTTGATTGTTTATGTATACAATCCCTAAGAATCTACCAAAAATTCCTGGAACTAATAAGCAAGAATGCAAAACCTAATGATACAAAGTGAACAAACAAAATTCAATTCTTTTACCGTATTTCAGTAACAATTGGAATTTGAAGTCTAATAAGCAATACCATTTACCATGGGGTTGCAAAGAGTCAGACATGACTGAGCATCTAACAATTCCACTTTTTCACCATTTACCATAACATTCAAAAACTGAAGTACTTTGTTATCAATCTAATAGAATAGCACATGATCCGTAAAGAAAATTAAAAGAAAAATGTTGAAGAAAGAAGTTGAGGGAAATTCATATTGATGGAAAAATATTCTATATTCATGGATTGGCAGATTTAGTATCAATTAAGGGAGCGCATCATAGCTATAACTTACACAGCTAAGTTTTTCCCAACTTGATCTATATATTTAATTGAATCCCAATCAAAATTCTAGTTGGTTACTATGTAGATACTCATAAACTAATTCTAAAACTTCTATGGAAAAGCAAAGGATCTAGAATCATTAACACAATATTGAAGAAAAATGCAGTTGAGGAACTTAAACTACTTGATTTAAATATTTAATATAAAGTTCTAGGAATTGAGACAGCATGTCATTGGAGAAAGAACAAACAGGAAAATCAATGGAACAAAACAGAAAGCCCAGAAATAAAACTGTAATCAATGGAGAAAGGATAGTCTTTTTCTCAATAAATGATGCTAGAACAATTGGACATCCATAAATAAACAAAATTTTTAAATTTTTACATGCCCTTGACACAGCCGTTACATCTTACACAAAAATTAACTCACAACGAATTTTAGAGCAAAATGTAAAACAAACAAACAAAACTATAAAACTTCTAGAAGAAACTTGGGAAAGAATCTGTTACCTTGGATTTGGTAATGAGTTTTTAGGTAAAATATCAAAAGCACAATCCGATTAAGAAAGAAACTAGTAATTTGGACTTCGTTAAAACTAAAGTTTCCGATACTGATTAGAAAATGAAAAGGTAAGCCACAGACTGAGAGAAAATATTTGTAAAATACCAATTTGATTTCAAAAACTTATATACAAATTATAAAAAAGAACACTTAAAACTCAACAATAAGAAAGCAAACAAGCAAATTAAAAAACAGGCAAAAGATCCAAAAATACATCTCAATAAAAAAGATATTTAAAAATATCATTTGTCATCATAAAAGTTAAAACTAAAATATCAAGATAGCACTAAACAACCGTTAACACTTGCTAAAATACATTTGACAATGCTAAATTGTCAAAGATGTAGAGCAATAAGAACTCTCATTCCTTGCTGTTGGAATGCAAAAGTGCATAGCTACTTTGAAAGATCATTTATCTGCTTCTTACAAAACCGAACATAATCTTACCATGTGATCAAGCAGTTGTGCTCCTAGTTACTTACCCTACTGTTCTCAATACTTAATTCCACACAAAATCCTGCACTAGACTGTTTACAGCAGCTTCATTCATAGTTGTCAAAAATTAGTAGCAAGCAAGATGTTCTTCAATGGGTGAATTAATAAGCAAATTATCGTACATACATATAATGGAATGTATAGAATATTAGTCAGCAATTAAAATAAATGAACCATCAAGCTATGTAAATAACAAGGATGAGTTTTAGCTGAATATTTCTAGTAAAAGTAGCCAGTCTGAAAGGTTACATACTGTATGACTCCATTTATATGATGTTTGGGGAAAGGTAAACAACAGGGATGGTAAATAATCATGACTGCACGGGTTCAGTGGAAGAGAGGAGGGATGAATAAATGGAACACAGGATATTTTTAAGGTGGTAAAACTCTTCTGCATGGTACCGTAATGGTAGCTTCACACATGGATTTGTGAAAAACCCATAGTACTTCACAGCATACAGCAGAGTGAACCCAAATGGATATATACTTTAAAAAATCGTTTAGGAGGTTGGGAGAATCCCAAGAGAGAATACAGACAGTGACAAAATAATCAAAGTGTGTCACAAGTGTGAGGTTTCCCAGGTGGCGCTAGTGGTAAAGACCCTGCCTGCTAATACAGGAGACATACGGGACATGGGTAGAATTCCTGGATTGGGAAGATCTGGAGGAGGGCATGGCAACTCACTCCAGTATTCTTGCCTGGAGAACTCCATAAACAGAGAGACCTGGTGGGCTATAGTCCATGGGGTTGCAAAGAGTCGGACACGACTGAAGCGACTCAACACACACTCATAACATCACAAAAGTACAAAGCAATCTCACTGAAGTGGATTGGGAAGAAGTATGCTCACCTAAGTATTGAATAATTTTCCAAATGAGCAGACGCAGTAAGACTAAAATCAAAATGGACAGTACATAGCACTATTTCAGAGTTGATAAAGTTACTTTTTTTTCCTTCCACAGGAGCAACAATCTAAATTGTTTTTAGATTAACAATTTAAAAATTCCAATCCAAATTAAATATTATTAGGAAGTACTTTAAACTTCATTTTTCCAAAGCTGAATTTTGACTGTGAATCCACAAGACTTTTCAGTATACATATATAATCTTTGTACTTGTCTGTAATTTTATTTGAATGTTACAGAATTTTCATTAGGTAAGTCATTTCTGAAATAACTCTTTCAATCATATCTCGTGATAATCACACCGATGCATTCACCACCCACAAATACACAGATACCAGTTCTTTTAATTTACAAACTCTTAACAAATTTCTTTCTTTTTATAATCAGCATATTTCAGTATTAAGCAGTAGAGTGTGGTGTTCTAATCCTATTTCTTTAAATAAAGCTGAAGATAGAATTGGAATACTGAAGCTTATATTTTAATAGAGTCATCGTTTTGACAACATTATTTAATGTGGATTTCAGAACTCCAGGCAAAACTTTATATGTAAGAGATTCTCTGAAAAGAAAAACGTAATACTTCAGTTTCAGGGTTTACAAATTGAGCGTAATGTGTAAACCTTCCACATCGCTGCTGCACCATTAACTACAAACTTGCAGTGTTTCAACATGCTGCCATTTTTTTTTTTTACAAAGGGTTCATCTACATGTGAATATGTCATCTCTAAAGTTTACTCTATTGTCTCTTTCAAATCACATTGTTTTTTCTCAGCATTTTCCTTCAGAGATTCCAAATGAGAGGTAAGAAGAATTAACTTTTCCAAGGCTGATTCCATGCAGCCTGGTCTTCCTGAGCATGTTGGGTAAATGCAGATCAGGATTAATAGGAAACTCAAACTGCTCCATAGAAAAGAGGTACAGACAAGCAGTAAGGAATTTAATTCTGTGAGAAAGCTGAGGTGGTGTGGATTAGGGTTGGAAGCCAGGGATTTGTTATATCATATATTTACAACTGTAAAGCACGGACCCCAGTCTTTGATCATGGGGTCTCTGATCTTTGTGCTCTCCTAATGGAAAATATTACTGTGACAGAGCAGGGTTGATGAGCAAAACTCTATCAATTAATAGAGCTGTGACTATAATCCTCAGCCCAAGGTCCAGGTCATGCAATGGTTCTTCAGCCAGGGGACCATCTCTGATCATGGTATCTGCTGCTGCTGCTATTGCTACTAAGTCGCTTCAGTCGTGTCCGACTCTGTGCGACCCCATAGATGGCAGCCCATCAGACTCCCCCATCCCTGGGATTCTCCAGGCAAGAACACTGGAGTAGGTTGCCACTTCCTTCTCCAATGCATGAAAGTGAAAAATGAAAGTGAAGTCACTCAGTCGTGTCCTACTCTTTGTGACCCCATGGACTGCAGCCTACCAGGCTCCTCCGTCCATGGGATTTTCCAGGCAACAGTACTGGAGTGGGGTGTCATGGCCTTCTCCGGATCATGGTATCTAGATGCCTTATATTCCTATGTGCTGCTCCATTACCATTACAGAGGAAACTACAAATCCATTAATTCTCCTATATTAGAAATTTCTCTTTAGAAATATCATTCCATGCCTGATGTGTGTATTATTGGGTTAATTGTTCTCACTTGTTTGACAATTTGGTGCAGAGAGCTAAACCCATGATAACCTTCAAAGGGAGCCTAGTAATTAAAGATCAAAAGCATATCAATGAAAGGTTAAGAAAGTAGTCTGGATTGAAAACAGAATATTGCTGCAATCTATGTCAGAGAGTGTTCTGCCTATGTTTTCCTCTAGGAGTTTTACCATGTCTGATCTCACATTTAGGTCTTTGAATCACTTACAGCTTATTTTTGTGGATGGCATCAAGTAATGATCTAATTTCATTTTTTTTAACATGTAGCTGTCCGGTTTTCCAAGCACCACTTGTTGAAGAGACTGTCTTTCCAACATTGTATAATCTTACCTCCTTTGCCACATATTAACTGACCATAGGTGCATGGATTCGTTTCTCAGTCTTCTATCCTGTTCCACTGATCTATATTTCTATGTTTGTGCCAGTACCATACATTTTTGATGACTGTAGAGTAATGGAAAAAAAAAACAAAAATAAACAATAGAACCTACTTAAACTCAAAAGCTTTTCCACAACAAAGAAAACAATAAACAAAACAAAACAAAAACACAAATTGGGAGAAAATATTTTCAAATTATGTGCCTGGCAAGGGATTAGTCTCCACAATTTACAAACAGCACATGAGGCTTAACAGCATTAAAAAAAAAAAAAAAAAAACAGGCCAATCAATAAATGGGTAGAATACCTAAACAGATATTTCTCCAAGGAAGACATACAGATGGGCAAGAGGCGCATGAAAAGATGTTCAATATCACTAATTATTAGAGAAATACAAATCAAAACTACATTGAGATATCACCTTACACCAACAGAAAATGCGAGAGAGGGTGTGGAGAGAAGGGAACCCTCCTATACCATTGGTGGGAATGTAAATTGGTATAGCCACAATGGAGAACAGTGTGAAAGTTCCTTAAAACCATACCTGTGGCAGATTCATTTTGATATTTGGCAAAACTAATACAATTATGTAAAGTTTAAAAATAAAATTAAAAAAAAAAAACCTGAAAATAGAGCTACCATATGACCCTGCAATCACATTCCTTAGGCGTATCTCTGGAGAAAAATATACTCTGAAAGGATACATGCACCCCAATGCTCATTGCAGCATGTGTTGTGCTTAGTCGCTTAGTTGTGTCTGATTCTTTGTGATCCCAGGGACTGCGGCCCACCAAGCTCCTCTGCCCATGGAATTTTCCAGGCAAGAATACTACACTGGGTAGCCATATCCTTCTCCAGGGGATTTTCCCAACCCAGGGATCAAACTCGTGTCTCTTGTGTCTCCTGCATTGACAGGCAGATTCTTTACCACTGTGCCACTGGTTTACTGCAGCACTATTTACAATAGCCAAGCCATGGAAGCAACCTACATGTGCATCAACAGAAGGATGAATGAAGATGTGGAGATGTGGTGTACACACACACACACACACACACACGTACAATGGAATATTACTCAGCCATAAAAAAATGAAATAATGTAACTTGTAGCAACATGGATGGATCTATAGATTGTCATAGTGAGAGAAGTAAGTCAGACAGTGAAGGAGAAATGTATGATAACCTTTATATGTGAAATCTAAAAAGAAATTAAACAATGGACTTACTTAGGAAACAGAAACAAGCTCACAGACATAGAGAACAAACTTATGGTTGCTAGCAGGAAGGGAGAGGTAGGAAGTTTGGGATAGACATGTGTACATTGCTATATTTAAACTGGATAAGCAACAAGGACCTACTTTATAGCACATGGAACTCTGCTCAGTGTTACGTGGCAGCCTGGATGGGAAGCGAGTTTGGAGGGAAAATGGATACATGTATATGTATGGCTGAGTCTCTTTACTGTTTACCCGAAACTATCTCAACATTGTTAATCAGCTATACCCCAATACAAAATAAAAGGTTTAAATTTTAAAAAAAGTACTTTTCTGGAAGTGGTAAGATTCAACAATGACAAAGATCCAAATTGCAGGTGACTAATTGCCACTTATCTCCTGTGTTGACTGTATCATGAACCAGAGACCAAGGAGAATATTCTTTCATTGTCATTAATGGTCTTTAAGGGAGATTGCCAGAAATAAGCAGGCTCCATGAAGAGGAGCAGGCAAAGTGTTACAACTTGCTAAACTATTCAGGAGGAATAATGCTCTTATTCTTTCATCTTTCACTTTCCTCTGAATATAAGTGTATTAGTCCAAGACAGGATAGTGTTTCTAGGGTGCTAGTTATTCTGTGTAAAAAGAAATGAAAATAGAAAATGCCTTAAATGCATGGCTTGGGTAACTACACCTCCTCCCAGAAAAACAGGTAACATTCAAGGGTACCAAACAACCTAACATAGTCACTAGATAGATTCTTATAAGGAATCTTCCTCTTACAAGGCTATGCATAATAGCTTATAGAATAAAAAAAAATAGCTAAAAAAGATGATGGTGTTCCCAATTATAATTTATATGAAATAGATTAAAAATAAAATAGATTAACAAAATAAAGTACTGATAGGTAGGGATGGGGGCTTCTTTCAATTGACAAAAAAGTGTATGGAATTGAACTAATTAATACTTACAAGGAGAGGGCTCAGAACTTCCCAGAAATGAAGACAAAAGGGATTTAAAAACTACAGCCTCTCCCTATGAGATTAAGGTCATTAAATGATTAGTTCAAAAGGGTGGCCAGGGGCTCTGATTTGCAGAAGCAGTGCCTATGCAACTGTAGATTATACCATAATATAGTTCCAGCTTTAGGGATATTGTTCTATTTTAGGAATATTTTTATGTTTTCCACTGTAATACCCAGGTTATCATCCAAATAAAACCCTCTTCACTGAATCAGAAATACAACAGTCTATTTCTGGTATGGAATTTTTTTATCATGCTCCATATAGGCCACAGACTAGAGAAGGAAATGGCAACCCATTCCAATATTCCTGCCTTGAAAATCCTATGGACAGAGGAGACTGGTGGGCTACAGTCCATGGGGGTCATGAAAGAATCAGACACAACTTAGTGACTAAACAACAACAATAGGCTACAGAACACAGCACAGAGGAGAAGCTTACTCCAAAACCCTAGGAGTCTGCATTATCTTCTCTTTGGGATGAAGCAGAGGCTCCATGCAGCAACCTTTCTAGCCTTTGCAAGTGGATCTATTGGATTTAAAATAGGTTATCCTGAAATCTCTATCTGTTACAGACCCTTGTGTTATTTTGAGTTCCTTGCAAAATCTGAAGTTCACTCAGTAAAAGGGTTGAAAGAGCATCTCCAAATATGAAATATGTCAGCTTTAATATACAAAGAAGCCCACTGAAGAATCACCAAAGTGGTTCTTTCTTTGTGTGGAGCAGCATATAATGGGAGGAGAGGGGGCTACCTACTATGCCTGTCAGGGCCACCAGAGTTTGATATAAATAACAAATATAGGTTGCAATATAACAATAACAAACATAGGTTGCAGGTTTTGGGTTAGGTCTGTCTAGACAAACATTTTTTGCAAGAAAAGGATGAACAACTGTGAACCAAAGGCTCGTTATCTCCTTCCAAATTAATGACAGTCAATATAATTCATAATTAAATTATTGAATTGAAATGCTGTTCAGTGGCATTTGCCATACAGATAAATTGTAGTGTTAACACTAATTTGATTATAAATATTACCAAATAGTAGTTTTTCTGGATCCAGTTATAGTGTTTTTTTTTTTTAATCATCTACCCATGCTTTATCTTTCATTCCCCCTCAGTTGTTGAGCCCTATGGTTGGTAGTCTATGTTTTAATGTTTACACACATATACATCATATACATATATTTTTTGCCCATTAAATGTTTTGTTCCTTGAGTCTTAAAAAAATATATATATATATATATTTTTTTTCTTTCTAGTGCAAAGCTTTGTTCATAGAGGTTGTCTTTATGATGTTTCTAGAGAATAAAACACTGGCCAACATAGGTGATGGGGTGTCCACTAGAAAGCCTCACACTCTGTAAGAATGCTTTTACTTCAAACAAGCAGGTACTACCATCACAATGATTTACTTACCTTGCCTCTTTGTGGGATTACACCCTGTGGGAATAAATATACATTAAAAATCCTAAATAATGGCAGTGAATTTGCCTAGAAATTACACATGTGGGTTGTATAATGTTTTGGCATGCCTCAAATTCATCATAATAGGTTTGGATACCTTGTCACAATAATTTACTTAGAAAAATACACTTAAATTTTTACATCTTGTATAATGTGGTTCATGTCAACAGAGAGATTACTAATTCCCTTAATGATTCATTCCATACTCCAGAGAATGCAGGAGTCTAGAAGAAGGTATCATTTTGCAATAAGTGTCAAAAACATGTTTTATCTAAATAGCTCAACACACAGTACTGACAAAATTTAGTTAGACATAATTTATACTCTTCAGTGGCCAAAGTAATCTATGGGTTTCTTCAAGTTGCTTTTGTCTATAAAATAAATTCAATTTGCTTTATTACATGAAGCACAAATTTAAAGCAATATTTCATAAATCTTTGCCACTGAAGATTAAAGCAATATTTAATTTACAAATACTGCTACCAGTCTGTAAGCTTTATGTTGCTGGAGATTGAAAATTGAGTTAGACAACATAAAGCTGATTTTCAACCTCACCTGCTAATAAAAGCAATTTTTTTAATAAAATAAGAAGAAATAAGTCATTATTAAATGTCCCTAAGGATCTCATATGTGCACTAACATAGTTCTAATTTTTTATTTGTCTGAAGGATTGTTTTAATAGAGCACTAGGGATGATGCGTTTAAGATGCATCCACAGCTATCTGTTACAGTAACTCCATTTAGTAAATTTCATGCAATGTTTGCATCTGCTGCATAAAGCCAAGAAGCTGCATAAGTTCTTTAGCCCTCATTGGAAAACACATATTACCAGAAGATTCTCTCATTTAAGATGATTGTCTCAACACTATGTACCAGTCACAAATCAGAAACGTAATGAAATTAAGCTCTATGCCGATGTATATATTAAATTTCTAACAGGCTAGTGTCCAGCTATGTCAAAATTTTCCACTTCAAAAACAAATGCAAATATGTGATATTTATGAAACTCCAACATCTCTTTAACTAGACAGAACATGCTTGACTACCTGCTACACACAAGGCACTGTGCTAAGTGATTTACATGTCTTATCACATTTAATTTTCACAACTCTATAAAGTAGTTCTGTTATTAGTCCTTTTTGGCAGAAGAGAAAACTGAGGCACAGACCTCACAACTACTAAAGGTTAAAGTGCATTTTTCTTAATGAATAAACCAATTTTTAGAGTAGTTTAAGGTCTACAGAAAATTGAGCAGAAAGTATAGGGAACTCCCACATACTTTCTCACAACCATCCTGCATAGTTTTCCCTATTATTAACACCTTGCTATTATGGTACATTTGTTAGATAATGATACATTTACATTACTAAAATCATAGCTTACATAGGGTTCACTGTTTGTGTTCTATCATTTCATGGGGACAAATGGATAAAGTCATATATTTCTGTAACAGTATCAGACAATAGTTTCACTTCCCTAAAAATAACCTGTACTCCACATTTTCATCCTTTTTCCCTCTTGCCAGATCCCTAGCAACCACTGATCATTTACTGTATCTATAGTTGTGCCTTTTCCAGAATGTCATATCTTTGGAATCATACAGAATGCAGTCTTTTCAAACTGTTTTCTTTCACTTAGCAACTCTGCATTTAAAGTTCTTCCATGGGTCTTCATGGTTTGATAGCTCGTTTTTTTAATCACTGAAAAATATTCCTTTGCTTAGATGCATCAAAGTTTTTCATTCACCTACTGAAGTTCATCTTGGATGCTCCCAAATTTTGGAGACCATGGATAGAGCTGCTATAAACATTCATATGAGGGCCTCCCTGATAGCTCAAATGGTAAAGAATATGCCTACAATGCAGGAGACCCTGGTTTGATTCCTGGGTTTGGAAGATCCACTGGAGAAGGGATAGGCTACCCACTCCAGTATTCTGGCCTGGAGAATTCCTTGGACTGTATGTCCATGGGGTCACAAGGAGTCAGACACGACTGAGCGACTTTCAGTTCAAACATTCATATACAGATTTTTGAGTGGACATAAATTTTTGATTCATCTGAGTAATTACCCAGAAGTTCTGTATTAGTTTCCTAGGGCTGCTGAAACAAAGTACCACAAACAGTCCCTACGAACAACAGAAATTTATCACAGTTCTAGAGGCTAGAAGTCTGAAACGAAGATAACAGGATGGGTTCCTTCTGACAGCTGTAAGGAAGAATCTGTTCCATTCTGCTCTCCTAGGTGAGGTGCTGGCAATCTTTGGTGTTCCTGGAAAGATTTACTCCAATCTCTGCCTTCTGCATGTGGTGTTTTCCTCCGTGTCATCATTTCATTTTGACAGTGATGTGTCTCTCTGTGTTCTCTTTCCCCATTTTATAAGGACACCAGTCATGCTGGATTTGGGCTCATTCAAGAAACTCATTTTTAACTTAACAACTTTTCTAAAAGACTCTGTTTTGAAACAAGATCACATCCTGAAGTACCAAGAGTTAAGATTTCAATGTATCTTTCTTGGGCAATGCAAATCAATCTACAATAAGGGCAATTGCTGGAGCATATTTTAAGACTAGGCTTTTTTTTTTTTTTTAATACCAAACTGTCTTGCATAACCTTTGTACGATTTTTGCATTGCCACAGCAATAAATCAGAGTTTCTGTTGTTTCACATCCTCATGAGCATTTAGTGTTGGCAGTGTCCTAGAGTTTAGTAATTCGAATTGGTGTACAGTGGTTCAGTTCAGTTTAGAAAAGGCAGAGGAACCAGAGATCAAATTGCCAACATCTGATGGATCATCGAAAAAAGCAAGAGTTCCAGAAAAACATCTATTTCTGCTTTATTGACTATTCCAAAGCCTTTGACTGTGTGGATCACAATAAACTGTGGAAAATTCTGAAAGAGATGGGCATACCAGAGCACCTGATCTGCCTCTTGAGAAACCTATATGCAGGTCAGAAAGCAACAGTTAGAACTGGACATGGAACAACAGACTGGTTCCAAATAGGAAAAGGAGTACGTCAAGGCTGTATATTGTCACCCTGCTTATTTAACCTACATGCAGATTACATCATGAGAAACGCTGGGCTGGAGGAAGCACAAGCTGGAATCAAGATTGCTGGGAGAAATATCAATAACCTCAGATATGCAGATGACACCACCCATATGGCAGAAAGTGAAGAAGAACTAAAGAGCCCCTTGATGAAAGTGAAAGAGGAGACTGAAAAAGTTGGCTTGAAGCTCAACATTCAGAAAACTAAGATCGTGGCATCTGGTCCCATCACTTCATGGGATATAGATGGGGAAACAGTGGCTGACTTTATTTTTCTGGGCTCCAAAATCACTGCAGATAGTAACTGCAGCCATGAAATTAAGAGATACTTACTCCTTGGAAGGAAAGTTATGACCAACCTAGACAGCATATTAAAAAGCAGAGACATCACTTTGCCAACAAAGGTCCGTCTAGTCAAGGCTATGGTTTTTCCAGTGGTCATGTATGGATGTGAGAGTTGGACTATAAAAAAATCTGAGAGCCAAAGAATTGATGCTTTTGAACTGTGGTGTTGGAGAAGTCTCTTGAGAGTCCCTTGGACTGCAAAGAGATCCAACCGACTATTCTAAAGGGTGTTCATTGGAAGGACTGATGTTGAAGCTGAAACTCCAGTAATTTGGCCACCTCATGCTAAGAGCCAACTCATTTGGAAAGACCCTGGTGCTGGGAAAGATTGAGGGCAGGAGGAGAAGGGGATGAGAGAGGATAAGATGGTTGGATGGCATCATCGACTCGATGGACATGGGTTCAGGTGGACTCCAGGAGTTGGTGATAGACAGGGAGGCCTGGTGTGCCGCAATTCATGGGGTCGCAAAGAGTTGGACACAACTGAGTGACTGATCTGAACTGATGATATAGGATGTTGAACGTATTTTATATGCTTACTTGTTATCTACATATTTTTTCATGGAGTTATCTGTTCATATATTTCCCATTTTTAAATTGGGTATTTGTTTTATTATTGAGTTTTAAGTGTTTCTTGTATATTTGGAGACAATACTCTATTATCAAATGATGCGTGTGTTGCAAAGATTTTCTCCAAGTCTATGCCTTGTATTTTAATTGTCTTAACAGTGACTTTCATAGAGCAAAAGCATGTAACTTTAATGAAGTTGAACTTATCATTTTTTTCTTTCTTAGGTCATGATTTTTGTTTGTATATAAGAAGTCATCACTAAATCCAAGGTCACCTAGATTTTCTCCTTTGTTATCTTCTCAAAGTTGTATAGTTTTGTGTTTTACAGGTAGGTCTATGAGCTACTTTTAGTAAACTTCTGCAAAAGTGTAAGATTATTTTTTAAATGTTATTAATTTATTTATTTGACAGCACTGGGTTTTAGGTGTGGCGTGCAGGGTCTTCAATCTTCATTGCAGCAAGAGAACTCTTAGTTGCAGCATATGAGAACGAGTTCCATGACCAAGGATAGAACCCAGCTTCCTGCACTGGGAGTGCGGTGTCTTACCCACTGGATTGCAAGGGAAGTCCCAAAAGTGTAGGATTATTTAACTTACTAATTTTTGTATATGGATATCCAGTAGTTCCAGGGCCATTTCTTGAAAAGTTTATCATTTCTCTATTGAGTTTTTGTCATGACTTGGTGGTAACTTTTTTTTTAAATTGTCTTAGTTTCTTTGTCAAATATCAGCTGACTAATTTTTGTGAGTCTATTTCTAGGCTGTAATTCTGTTCCATTGATCTATTTGTCTACTGTTTTACCGTTACCATACACTCTTGTTTAGTTCTGTAGTAAATATAATAAGTCAGATAGTGCCAGTCTTTCAGCTTCCTTCTTCAATACTGTTTTGCTAATTTGGATCTTTTGCAAATCAGTTTGACAGTATTCACAGAATAATTTGCTGGGATTTTTAATTGGCATTGCACTGAGTCTATAAATAAAGTTAAGAAGAATTGACATCTTAACAACTCAAATCTTCCTATGCATGAACACAGAATATCTTTCCATTTACTCATATCTTATTAGATTTCCCTCATCAAAGTTTTCTAGGTTTTCTCAGGCAGATCTATCATGTTAGATTATACTTAAATATTTCATTTTTTGAAACACAAACGATGTTTTGTTTTTATTTCCATACAAGTAGCATTATCTTTTTAATTTAAAATACAATTGTTCACTGCTGTTATATAGAAAACAACTGATATTTTAATATTAAAATAATTATTGCTGCATCTTGCAACATTGCTATATTTTCTTATTAGTTTCTGGAATGGTTTTCTTGGTTCTTTGGTATTTCTATATAAAAATGTCATCTATAAACAAAGAGAACATTACTGTTTCCTTCCATTTTGTCTAATTTTTAGTTCCTTTTCTTGTCGTATTGCATTAACTAGGACTTTCACTACAAAGTTGATGGAGTAGTGAGAAGGGACATTCTTGCTATGTTCCTGATCTTAGGGAGGTTTCTACTTTCTCATCATGTAAATATAATGTTAGGTGTAGGGTTTTTTGCAGATTTTGTTTACCTATCTTCCTCACTTGCTGTTTTTTGTCATGAATAGGTGTTAGACTTCTTTTGAATGCAGTTTATACATCTATTGATTATGTTTTTTCTCTGTTAACCTATCAATGTGATGAGTTATGTAAGGGCTTCCTAGATTGCTCAGTGGTAAAGAATCCGCCTGCCAATGCAGGAAATGCAGCAGACACATGTTTGATTTCTTGGTTGGAAAGATCCCCTGGAGGAAGAAATGGCATCCCACTCCAGTATTCTTACCTGGAAAATCTCCTGGATAGAGGAGCCTCCAGGCTACAGTTCATGGGGTCATAAAAAGTCAGACATGACTGAGCTACTAAGCGCATAGACATGTAATAAGTTGTAGCCATTGATTTTGGAATTTTGAACCAACCTTGCCTAACCCGGGGCTTCCTTGGTGGCTCAGAGGTTAAAGCGTCTGCCTATAATGCAGGAGACCTAAGTTCGATCCCTGGGTCGGGAAGATCCCCTGGAGAAGGAAATGGCAACCCACTCCAGTATTCTTGCCTGGACAATACCATGGACGGAGGAGCCTGGTGGGCTAGAGTCCACGGGATCACAAAGAGTCGGACACGACTCAGCGACTTCACTTTCACTTTCACTTTGCCTACTCCAGATAAATCTACTCAGTCATGATGTATAATTCTTTTCCACATTGCTGGATTTGATTTGCTAACATTTTGTTAGGGGTGTTGACATGTTAAGCTCATAGGAGATATTGGTCTATAGTTTCCTCTCTTATAATATCTTTGTTCAGTTTTGGCATTTTGAAACCATAGTCTGATTGCAGAACTCATGCTCTTCTACTATATCTAAATTGGTTGAGGTTCAACCGTGAACCAGGCATTGTTAGATGTTTTCAAACATATTGTCTCACTTTTCTGAATTATATAAGAGGACAAAAGATACTGCTGGTAGAAAAAGCAAAGTTGTCTCATTTCTAAAATGAGTGATAATAACAATACTCCCCACAAAGTTTTTGTGAATAAATTGTGCAGTGAATGCTAAACATTTAATACAACACTTAACACTTTACAAACATATAATGTGTTGATTAGGTGATAGCATATGACTGTTGAATTCTTTTTTCTATACCAATAACTATACTACTGTTATACATTTCTAGCTGTATGATACATTGGTTCTTCACAATTAATCTTTTCAAACTAAAATCTCTATTTCCATTTTTAAAACCTATTCTCTTCCACGTTATTCATCTCCTTTAAGAGTTTCAAAGCTGGCTTGGATAGCAAGCTATAAAATGTGGTTTCATTTTTTTAACTTCTTCCTTACCCCACATCAAATGATCAAATTCTGCCCAAATTTATTCCCAACTACTTTAAAATTCTAAGAGTCCCTTGTATTGTCATATTACTTGTTTAATTTTATGTTTATGGCAACCCACTCCAGTACTCTTGCCTGGGAAATCCCATAAACGGGGGAGCCTGATGAGCTACACCATGGGACGAGGAGTCAGACGTGACTGAGCGACTTCACTTTCATTTTTCACTTTCATGCACTGCAGAAGGAAATGGCAACCCACTCCAGTGTTCTTGCCTGGAAAATCCCAGGGACGGAGGAGCCTGGTGGGCTGCCGTCTATGGTGTCGCACAGAGTCGGACATGACTGATGCAACTTAGAAGCAGCAGCAGCATACTATTTACCTTATCTATTGAAAGAGCTTCCTATGGCATCATCCTACCTTAATTTTTTGATCCAATCATTTTTATACCCTGCCACCAGAATCAAATTTCTAAATAAAGCCAAGGCTATGCTTAAATTCATCTCACTGCCTATTTTATTATAGCATTCAGTAATTTTAGTAAGTCACACAGATTAACCACAAATCTAGACACATATCTTACCATCCTACATTCACAATTGCTAGTCAAGCAAAATTATACTCTCCTTTCTCTGAGTACTTATTCCAAGTGTGTGTATGTGTGTGCGATGCATATATGCATTTTATTTGTTTCATACAGCAGGACTTGGCTCGCTCTCTCATTTCTAAAATATCTCATTCATCCATAAATCCAAAAAGCCCTAAAGAGATGCCTCGTCCCTTCTAAAGATTTTATAGATATTACTCTGGTACAGTTCTTTGCTCCTGTCTTCCACATTTTTTTCTTAAATAACTTATATTGCACTTCATATACTGCTTTACAGATTTTTGTGCCTGCCTTCCTGCTACATCTGAGTTCCTTGAGATCAGGAATTACATAATCGATTTTTACCCCCAGTGCTTAGCATAATATTTGGCACATAGTTGATATTCAACAATCTTGTTAAATTGCAGACATAAATATTTTAAATAATACTCTTAAATTTTACTTTTATGTTTTTAAAGCAAGTAAAGATTTAAAACCTAAGGTTACTTTTACAAATGGCGATGACTAAAGAAGAAATATAAAATAAAATATTTTGAAATTTAATAATAAAAAATAACAGATGTTCACATTTTCATGATACAAATATTTACACAAACTTCAATCATTTACACAAACTGCAAGTATAAAAAGATTTATTTTAAAGATACTAAATACTCTATGAGATTCTACTTTACCACATTAAACATTTAGAAAAAAATTTTAGACTAATTACAATGAGATTGCATCAGAGCATAGAAACATTTTCATCAATACATATTTTTATTATTTTATTGATATAAAATTGCCAAGTATGCAAAGATTGATGCTTCCAGAGCAAACAACTTATGATATTGTAATAAATTTTTTCAAGTTCCATCATCCAGAATCACTGAAATGAAGGATACGATCTGGCTTATCTGGGCACAGCATAGAAACTACAGACCAAATCATGTTCCTTAGCAGAGGAAAAATTTCTTGCTTAAGCTTCAACCTGAAGCATAAGTACCCATCTTAGACAGAGCAAAAGTTTTTACTGTGAACCTATTTCTGATCTCCTAACCTGCATTTATCAGAAGAAAGGAATGAGATGCTCTAGAATGGGAGAAACCAACTGTGTTCAGTCTGAAGCCAATTATTGTACAATCCATGAGCAAAGAATGTTTTTTATATTTTTAAAAGGTTATAAAAATATAAGACATAGACCTTGCAGGGCCACTGAGCCTAGAATATTGACTCTACAGCCCTCTGGAAAAAGTTTGTCAATCCCTCCTTTAGAGCAGCTCTGTCGAGTAGAACTGTCTATGATGGTTGAAATATTCTGTATCTCTGCTGTCCCAGAATGGCAGTCATAAAACTCATGCAGCTATTGAGTATTTGAAATATGGCCAGCACAACTGAGGAAATGGATTTTAATTACATTTAATTTTAATTAACTTAATTTAAATAGCTGTATTTGTCTAGTAGCTACCACAATTTTTCCTGTCCCAATAGTCTGAAACTTTACATGCCATAAACAACAGAGAGAATAGAAGACAAGCTGCCATTACCTAAACAATACTTAGTTATTTGGGTAATCTACCTCCAAAAATATTTTCTTCCTCTTCCATTTTGTATCTTCTATTATTGTCTCTCAATTATTTTCTTTGAATGCATCTTCAGCCACCTTGCCATCTCATTCTCTTGTGTTTCAAAGGGAAAAGCGAACACAAAGGCAATGCAGGGCCTTACTGAAGGGAGCAAATATATTTCAGAACTGAAGGTCAAAACTCTAAATCATTGCCCTTAAGATCATAGCTAGATTTCTTTGATACCATGTTGAATTCCACAGATCTCTCTGACACATGATGAATTAGCCTAAAGATTTAACCATCATGTATAATGTAATTTCTATAGAAAATTCTATACTGAACTCCAAACACCTGACTTTAAAACTTGCCACAAACTTTCCGACAAATTAGGAATAAACTGTATATAGTTTAACAATAAAAATCACTTATAAGTTTTAAAGTATGGTGAGTCATGTAAAATGTTTACTAGACTAGTATGGAAATTATCCCACAACTTCATAGATGATACAAATGCTTTGCATTTAGAACTAGTTAGTGCTTCCCTGGGCCTTCCTCGTGGCTCAAACTGTAAAGAGTCTGCTTGCAGTGTGGGAAACCCAGATTCAATCCCTGGGTGGGGAAGACTCCCTGGAGAAGGAATTGGCAACCCACTGTAGCATTCTTGCCTGGAGACTTCCATGGACAGAGATTGGCAGGCTACAGTTCATGGGAATGCAAAGAGTCAGACATGACTGAGTGACTAGCTTTCACTTTTCAGTGCTTTAGTAGTTGCGTGCCCTTAACAGTCACCTCTATACTAAGGCAATTTTGTTCTATCAGAGTCACACTTGCAAAATTAAGCACATTCTCCTCAGCCTAAAGGTAAAAGAGATTTGCAAAAAGAGTTAGACAACAATACCATCTTTAACACATTTTCCAAAACTGCATTCTTTTTATTTTATTTCATTGGCCACAAGGTTCAGAACAAGATCCTCTGTGTAATTTACATGCATTATTTCTTAGAAGTCAGAATTACAGTTCCAGTTTGCTAATTCCAAAATAAATTAATTCAGGAAATTAAATTTAGTTTTTGTGCCAAAGCAACTGTTGCTATTAGTTTCTTTTGAACTGTAAATTAGCCTATCTTCAATGCGTTTCTCTGTTAGGTAAAAATATAAGATGAACAGCAGATAAACATTTAGACTATAATTCAATCATTTTTAAGTAGCTGCCAAATGCTGTCTTCAGAAAGTGTCCCATGGGGAAATGGCTATTCTGAGAGTAAATGCTACAAAGTATCTTAAAAACATGCCAAATGCTTTTTATCTGTCAAAAATGGCTAGTAAAGGAAAAGTACGATTTTAATAAGAGATCAGGGAGAAAAGAAGGAAGACCTGTTCCTTTCCAGTCTTTTGAGAGTTTTTCACGCAATACAATTATATGGGAAATTAAAGGGTGTGCTTACATGAACATTTAGAAATTCCAGGGTCCTTTTCAAAACAAGGACAAGGTAACCAGACAATTGACTGTAAACAGACAATTTTTAACTTAAGTGTATTTTTCTATCAATAAAAAAATCAGCCAAATTTCCCAAAAATATTTGACAAATAATATATTAAAAACTCAGCTTAAAACCTGCTGACAAATTGAAAAAACTAATCACTGGCAAATTATAAGAGAAAACTTTGTATATAGAAATATACCAGTGATAATTTCAGGTTTAAATTTTCTTGGAAGAATCCATAGACCTTCAAAGTTACTATGGTTTTACATGACTTACCAATTATGAGATCTGATTAAACTGTATATTTAATTGGGCAAATAGAAGAATTTCAATTTTTGTTTTGCCTATGTTCAGGACAAGGATGTTCACAGCATAATACTTCATTTAACATTATCTCACAGATTTAGCTCCATAAAAATGAGAAAGTGAAGTCAGTTACAACTAGCATTCAAGGAATAATAATTAAATGGGATAGTAATAATAGCTCTGGCTGGACAGATGGCAAATCTAAATACTCTGAGATTAAGAAGAGTATTTAAAAGGGCTTTATAAATCAAATAGTCTGCTTTTTCACCCAGTACAGTGATTCCTTTCAGTTTCCACTAGTTAACAGGGAGTTCTCTACTTGGTGGCTCAAACAGTAAAGGATCCACCTGCAATGCGGGAGACCTCGGTTTGATCCCTGGTCTGTGAAGATCCCTTGGAGAAGGGCATGGCAACCCACTCCAGTATTCTTGCCTGGAGAATTTCATGGATGGAGGAGCTTTTTGGGCTACAGTCTATGGGGTCGCAAAGAGTCGGACATGACTGAGTGACTTTCATTTCACTTCACTTCTCTACCTCCCATACCAGTAAATTCTATCTTTGGAACATTCTAAATGTTATAAAAGTCTTTTGAAAAAGATATAAATCTATTCATAATTACTTCCTTATGTTTCTTACTTTAAATTCTGGATTGGGCTTCCCTGGTGGCCCAGAGAGTAAAGAATCTGCCTGCAATGCAGGAGACCTGGGTTTGGTCTCTGGGTTTGGTCTCTGGGTTGGGAAGATCCCCTGGAAAAGGGAATGGAAACCCCCCGCCCCCCAGTATTCTTGCCTGGAGAATCCCATGAACAAAGGAGCCTGGCGGGCTATAGTCCATGTGTTTGCAGAGTCTTACTCGACTGAGAGACTAACCCTTTTCTTTCACTTTCACTCTGGCTATATCAGGAATCAATAGTAATTCAAATAATTAATCCAAAGCCTGATATGGAGTGTCACAAGTCTACTATAAGACATATGTGTCCACCATGAATATAATGTGTCCTAAGGATTTGAGGTATAAATATAGCTCATTTCAGGGCATTGACACAGTGAAGGTTAAGAAAACAGTTTCCAAAAACTCTCTTCTGTGTATATAATTTTAGTTTTGACTTTTATTTTCATTTGGAAAGTTTCTGAGGAAGTTATTTTCTTTTGCCATACAATGTTGTCATAAGGTGTTAATAAGATAAAAATATTTTGAAAAAAAGCTACTATAAAATCACTGACATTATTGGTATAATGTCATAAGTTATAGTAAGTTATAGTGGTAGTAGCTTTGATAGACTAGCTTTTTCATGAAGATTTGCATAAGAATAAAAATAGATTGATCAAGATGTGATAGGAGAATTAAAAATCAGAGCCACTGTATCTTAAACCACAATGTACACAGAGTCCTCTGGAACCTTCTTTAATGCAGATTCTTTGCACCCACTTCCACAGATTCTCATATAATGCTTGTATTCTGTACTTTATTCCAAGAGGAAACATAATGGAACATACTTTGAAAATTGCCAGTTTGGACCCCAAATAAGGAAACTAACTCTAACATAAACTATGTGAAAGTGTTAACAATGAAATAACATTTTATAAACATTAGAAGTCAAGGAATAATTTGAAACACATATAAAACTAAAGATTTGCTGATAAAAGTAAATATATACATATGGATGTACAAGAAATATAAGGTGTCTACCCATTTACAATAAAGAAATTAAATGTTTTTGGTTGTCTTAATATTTGATGAAGTTTTGAAAAAGCAATTAGGAGGAGCATCCAAAAGTCACAGGAATGACAACATTATTCAGCCTAATGTTTGCTCAATTATTTGGACATTATCTCTTTAATAGGAAGACAGATTTGCTCAAAAACCCACAAAACAAAAACAATATATGTGCCTCAGAAAATCTCACTTTGGCTGAGTTACAAGTAGAGGATTAGAGTATTAGTAGTATTTGGGAGAAGGCAGTGGCAACTCATTCCAGTACTCTTGCCTGGAAAATCCCATGGATGGAGGAGCCAGGTAGGCTGCAGTCCATGGGGTTGCTGAGTCGGGCATGACTGAGTGACTTCATTTCACTTTTCACTTTCCTGCATTGGAGAAGGAAATGGCAACCCACTCCAGTGTTCTTGCCTGGAGAATCCCAGGGACGGGGGAGCCTGGTGGGCTTCCGTCTATGGGGTCGCACAGAATCAGACACAACTGAAGCGACTTAGCAGCAGCAGCAGCAGCAGCAGTATTTGGGAAGACTTAACCTGGATATAAAAGTAAAAGGTAGCTCTACTAATTGTTTTCTATATCCTTGGATAAGTTGCTTAGCTTCTGGGCGTCTTTATTTTGTCTCTTTTAAAAAGGTGGTCATCATATCTGTTCCCTTCTGCTTCAAGACATTCTTGTACAGATCAAATGAAAAAAGAATAAAAAAGTGCTTTTGAGACTATAAGCCCTATCACATGGTTGATGCATGGCTATATCAGAATCTTACTATATAACCTGCTTTTTCAAATGCCAAAATCAGTTAAATACTTTTAGAAAGGTCATGACTTCAGGGGAAATAATGACATGTTCTGGATTTCTATCATATACACTTCTGTGAGAGAGTGAGAATGAATGAGGAGTATGACTTATACAAATGGGAGCAAAATTATCACCTTCTGAATGGGTTTCATAGTGATTTCAAAAGTGTGCTAAATGAATACATCATCATAACCATAACTGACTCTATGAGGAATAAACACTGGAATATGGTAGTTACTAAATTTTGAAATTCATCTAACCATTTGCCATTTTTTGAGGTTTTCGTCATCCACATCAGTTCTTACAACTGACTCCCAATAATACCTGTGATTAAGATGGACTTAAAGTTCCTGTCAACTTGATTAAACTTTAGACAGCTTATTCTTGACTCTAGGCCTTTGATATCCCTTTCTTGGAGCATTTACTTAAAAAAAAAAAAAATTCCTTCTCTGCCCATTTGTGATGTAAATTTTTAAAAATCTTGTCAGTTTGACAACCCAGGACTGTCTTTCTCCAGACCTGGGAGCCCTTGCTTTGATATGTCAACATAAAGGAAGGCACAGTAGTCCAATCCCCCAATCTCTGTGTGAAGTTAAGAGCCTAGCTGCAGTGGACGCCTTACTCCAAGTTGTGAAACTTTTTCCTTTTACAAAGACATGAGAAAGTTTACTTTTCGTTCAGGTAAAACCAGTTAGTCAAAGCAAATGTCCTGTACTCTCCCTCTCACCTCAGTGCTTAAAAGTCTTCCCACCCTTTGTTCAGTGGAACTGAGTTCAGACTTTAGTCTGGCCCATTCTATTGCAATAAACAAAATCTTGAATAAAGCTGTATATTGTCACCGTGCTTATTTAACTTATATGCAGAGTACATCATGAGAAACGCTGGGCTGGAGGAAGCACAAGCTGGAATCAAGATTGCTGGGAGAAATATCAATAACCTCAGATATGCAGATGACACCACCCTTATGGCAGAAAGTGAAGAGGAACTAAAAAGCCTCTTGATGAAAGTGAAAGAGGAGAGTGAAAAAGTTGGCTTAAAGCTCAACATTCAGAAAACAAAGATCATGGCATCTGGTCCCATCACTTCATGGGAAATAAATGCGCTAACTGTAGAAACAGTGTCAGACTTTTGTTTTTTGGGTCTCCAAAATCACTGCAGATGGTGACTGCAGCCATGAAATTAAAAGAAGCTTACTCCTTGGAAGGAAAGTTATGACCAACCTAGATAGTATGTTCAAAAGCAGAGACATTACTTTGCCAACAAAGGTCCGTCTAGTCAAGGATATGGTTTTTCCAGTGGTCAGGTATGGATGTGAGAGTTGGACTGTGAAGAAAGCTGAGCACCCAAAGAATTGATGCTTTTGAACTGTGGTATTGGAGAAGACTCTTGAGAGTCCCTTGGACTGCAAGGAGACCCAACCAGTCCATCCTAAAAGAGATCAGTCCTGGGTGTTCATTGGAAGGACTGATGTTGAAGCTGAAACTCCAATACTTTGGCCACCTCATGCGAAGAGTTGACTCATTGGGAAAGACCCTGATGATGGGAGGGATTGGGGGCAGGAGGAGAAGGGGACGACAGAGGATGAGATGGCTGGATGGCCATGAGTCTGAGTGGACTCTGGGAGTTGGTGATGGACAGGGAGGCCTGGTGTGCTGTGATTCATGGGGTCGCAAAGAGTCAGAAACGACTGAGTGACTGAAATGAACTGAACTGAACTGAAGCTGTTTAACACTTGTGTAACTTTTTAGAACAGGAAAAAAAATACTTCCAATTTGCAATCATGAAAAGGCAGATTAGAAGCAGCATTTGATACAAGATATAATCAGAAACTATCTTTTTGTGAAAAGTCTGCTGTCACTTACATAAATTAGCATTAAGTTTGGAATTACTAATTTAAACAAAGCCTAAATAGAATTGATGTTGGGCAAGGAAAATTTTGTGCATAATTGTAACACTGTCCACTAGAATCAGAATAGTCTTTTCCAGGTTGCCAAAATTTAACACATGGCTGATAGCTGGAGCTTTGACAAATATGAAAGAATGCTAAAGAAAATCTTGCCATCTGGTAAAAGAGAAAGAGAGGTGGGCTGCAGACTTTTTTCTATTTTTTATGAAACTTTACATGTTCTCAAAGACTAAAATGATTATATCCATATAGAAAACCTGCACTGTTATTTTAATAAATTTAAATATTAAATAATTAATGAGATTACTGTGCTTAACAAATTACATTTCCATGTAATATAATGAAAACATGATTTGGTATATGTATGGTCTGTACAAGCACAGAGTGTAGTTTTAACTATTCATATATCATGTTGTAATTGCATATGGTCCTTCAATGAATGTGCTTATGTATTATATGCCTGATAGACTTTCACTAAACCTAAATTCTAAGTCATTTAAAAATTATGTTGTAAAGCATACTCATTTTTATTTTTAATTTAGTGTCATACTGTACAATCTCATTCCTCAATCATGGCTATGTTTCCACTTGGAATCATTTAACTTTTCCGCCTTTTATCATGTTAACTGGTGGGAAGAGTAATATTTTACAGTTAAATATTGTGTGATTAATATCCATAATTATAAGATGTGACTGAATTAAAATCAATAACCCTTTATTTGAAGTAGATATCTCTTAACCCTTAATTGCTGATTTAGTAGTTAATTGAGAAAATCCTTGTTAATGATCTGATGTAGCTCTGAAGACTGTTGAATGAGTAAGAGATTTCTCTCCAGTAGAAATAGTTTTCCCAACAGCATACGACTGATTCAAAAGAAAGATTGGTGGAGGGGACAAGGAAATTCAGTGGTTCAGTCTCTCTCAGCCACAGTCAGCCATGACATACACACAGAAAAAAATACGTAATAGGAATTTTTCATCTCAATGCGAATGTTGATCAATGGCACTCAACATAAAGGAAAAAGTCAGAAAGAATAATATTCCCTAGAAGCTATGTTTTAGGAGCACATGAAACATACATATTTTGTTACAGAACACCTATCTGTTCATCCTTCTTTGTCTCATCTGTCTTTCGCTTGACTACTTCTTCCTTCTTATTCACTCACTGCTTACTTTGCTGCTGAGATAATTGTTCGTGGAAAGGAGATTGTTAATGGTTCTGGCAGCAAAAATTCTCCAGAATTAAACATCTGATCTCATCTGTATTATATTCCTTATGCTAATTTTAAAAACCATTGCCCTTCACAGACTTTACAGAGGGATTTCTCATTTTAAATATGTGTTATGTGGGAAAGAAACATGATCAATTTTATGAGATATTCTGTGTAGAGGAAGGTAGAAGGAAAACCATATTCACTGAAGCCCATAAGGCATCAAGTATTGTGGTAGATATTTCAGATACGGTATTTACTCAAATTCTGACAACCACCATGCTGCTGCTGCTACTAAGTCATTTCAGTCATGTCTGACTCTGTGCGACCCCATAGATGGCAGCCCCTTGGCTCCCCCATCCCTGGGATTCTCCAGGCAAGAACACTGGAGTGGGTTACCATTTCCTTCTCCAATGCATGAAAGTGAAAAGTGAAAGTGAAGTCACTCGGTCGTGTCAGACTCTTAGCGACCCCATGGACTGCAGCCTACCAGGCTCCTCCGTCCATGGGATTTTCCAGGCAAGAGTACTGGAGTGGGGTGCCATTGCCTTCTCCGATAACCACCATAAGAAGAACTTATTATTATTATTTCCATGTTAAAGATAAAAAAAAAAAAAGACTCACAGTTGTTGGGTAACTTGATCAAAGACAAACTGCTGGTTAATAATCAAACACAGATTTTAAACATTGACTTCAAATCCATGCCTTTCCCCCCACCCCCAGGAACTGGATGCTTCTATAAAATAATCTGTATTTGGAATAGAAACATCAAGTGTGAAAACGTATCTTGAATTAATCATGCTTGAATGCAAATTGTAATGTGTTCAGGTTAACATTCTCGATATGTGTCACATAATGTATATCCATGTTTCCCAAACTACATCTGTGCCCGAGGATGTCATCACAAATTTACCAGGAACTAAGGGATACTTTAAATTTTAAGGATAACAATGAAACTCAACATCTATCAGATTACTGCAAACTACTAACTTGAAGTTCCGTTTCAGAAGTAGATTGTGCTAACTTCCTCTTAATGGCATATCTTTGTGTAACTGGTTTTTAAGTGACTGCTGTGATAAAAAACAAATAGCAAGCAAAAATCAATGTGGAATGAGTAAAATGAGGGTCCTGGTGATATCTAGTTTAGTTCCAGTATCTGAGAGTTGTGCAGTCCTCAATTGATGCATAGATTCCACTAGTAAGTAATTGTGCTTATCTAAAAATAAATATATGTATGCATATAATTTGCTTCAAACATCTATTAAGTCATAGAACATAAATGTTTACTGAGTTATTGGACTTCACTGCTTAATAAGTGGAACTCTTAAGTCTTTCTTTTGGCCTTAGGACATGGTGGTGACGTGTTTGAGACACTAAAGATTCAACAAAACAAGAAAGCTTGGGAATCTCAAGAAGTATTTAACATCTTCCTCTTAATAAAGAGGTCTTTGAACTTGTACCTTTAAGTTAGTCATATGAGTAACTCAGAAATAGATGAAGATTTCTTTTATCGTGCCTCAATCTGTTGTTCTTTAGCTATAAAGCGAAGGCAATCTCAGAGAAGATTACTTAAAAGAAACATTTATTTCAAAACATTTCTCAAGATGAGAACATAGCCAAGTCTTTGGAGATTGTGTGACTGGCAAACTTACCTTCTGAGCTGAGCACAGCCATCAGAGCTATATAGTGTAAGGGACAGAGAGGACTTGACTCCAAATTCCATTTCTACCACTTGCTGACAAAGCTAGTCAAAAATTAGTATTGCTATCCTCATCTGCAGGATGAGCAAAATTCAGTGAGAAGCCATATTTCATATGATTCCATTGTGAGAACTGAAAACAATATGAACCAAAGTTGATTCCAGGCACAAAGTAGATATTTAATAAACATTCCTGCCTGCCTTCTGAATTCACCCTTCCATTGCAGAGAGGATTAATAATCAATACATAAACCTCATGGCTGAAAAATAGTCAACACTTCCTTCTGTTTTATTCTATTCTGAATTTGCACAATAGATAAGAAGACTACAGCCTCAGAAAGCCTCTCCAAGGCTTTATTATTCAGTCAAGGTTCAGATTGATTTTCTTTAGGTCATTTCTATCACTCCCCTCAAATAATACTTCATTCTTTCACTATTTAATATCTGCCCTATCCACAAGACCCATGTCTCCCAAACACAAGTCCAAATATATCATTTATGTCTACTCAGAGTCTTCAGTGGCTTCCTCTGTCTGCAGAATAAAGTCTTAAGTTATTGAGTACAATCATCAAGGACCTCCTTCACAGAGACAACTATCCTTTTTTAAAGCAATATAGTCCAAGGGTTAAGAGTAGAGTCTAGAGATAGACCTTCTAAAATCAGAGCTCTGTGAATGTAAGCAAGTTACTCATCCTCTGCATGCCTCAATTTGCTCATCTGAAAATGGGAAAACTAATAGAACCTACCTGAAATGGTGGCTGTGCAGAGTAAATGAATTAAGATAAACTCAGATCAGTGTTCAAAATAGAGAACATGCTGTTTAAGTGTTAGATTATAACTAATACTACTCAACATGCAACTTCAACAAACAGGACTGTATAATACTCTGAATAAATCCCACATTTTTGGGTATCTGTCATTTTTCTTATATTTTCCATATATTTAAATACCCTTTCTAAGCTTATCGTCAGCTTATTAATCTTTACAAATTCTATTAGCCCATCAAAAGCCTCTCTAGGATGCTCTCCCAGATTTATTTATTTTGCTTCTTAAGGAAATTAATTTCTAAAATTGACTTTACTGACAAGTTTCTACCTTATATGGCTAGCTACTTATTTTCATCATAGTCTTAATCATAATTTATAAGCAAATGTTTCTTTGTTGGTTAATCTGTTTAGGGCCTATCATTAAAATTTCAGATATCTATGTATGTGTTTTATTTACCTTGCACATTCAGATTAGAGTATCTTTATATCATTGATGCATAATTACATGATGGGTAAATGAATGAATGCATATCTACTACTGAAATACAGATTTCCTTTTCATCTTATATATACTACAAACAGTCCTTTCCACTGATGGATTTTCCTTAGGATGGCCCAAATACCCCTTTTTTTCAATATTGTGTGCTGAGTTTATAAAACCTATAAAGAGAATATTATTCTCTTAATATGTCAAAAGATATATGGCTTTAATTTCTTAAATTATTCTATGAAAAAAAAAAAGATAAGGTAAACTAAGACCCATTGCCTACTTGCTTCATTCATTTTATTGTGATTGATATAAATAATGGCTTAAAATCACAAAACCTAATTCACACTGAAAATTTATGTTTAAATATCTATATATGACACAGCCAGATATCTCTGAAAAATCTTTCAGAAAGTGCATATTGCTACAGAAATTCAGCTCTTACATCTGCCTTTTGTTTTGACTATAACCTCTGTATGATTTTTTTCCACAACACAAACATGCAAGTATATTACTGATTTTTTTTTAAGTTCACAGCAGAAAAACAATGGGTGAGCCAATAAATATGAACAATAACTTAAGTGAAAAGTACAACATTTAATAAAACTAAAAACAAGAAAATTAAGCAACTGACTGTTCAGGGAAACATAAACATGTGATGAACCATAAAAATTCATGGGAGAATAAACACAAAATTTGGTAAGTGGTTCCCCTAAGGAAGTGGCAGAGTGATGGAAGGGAGGAGTGCAAGGGGGTGAAAGTTATTGGTGATGGTACTTAGATTGCATGGTAGGTTCAGGAAGGTCTTTACATGTTCTTCTTTTAATACACATATCTATAATTTACATTTAAATACATGTTAAATATATCTTAAAAGAAAATTAAGACCATTGTGTAACATTAAAAAAGAAATAAAATGAAGAATAGGAGATAAAAGAATTGAAGGAATTAAAGCTGCATAAAACAAAACAAATAACACAAAGGGAATTGTCTAGACTGCTTCAGAGTACAACTGCCATCTGGATACGTGTAATATTACTTACACTTTATGTATGTGTATGGCTGTTTTCTAGTTATGGAAAGTGATGATGGATTTTCCATGTATGACTGTCAACATAAAATTTCCTCTTGTGTGTATAATATTTATGTAAAAGTGTAAAACCACGTGTATTTTTCTAAAATAATAGCATTGGGGGGCCTCACTGTAATTTCAGCAAATTAAGATAACATGAAAAATATTTTAGGTAAAGAAACATTGTATCAAAAGGGATTTTTCAGGAGCCATAAATTTGAGAGTGTTAACACTGGAGAAAAAAATATCAGGTTACTAAAAAGAAGAGGTTAACAGAATTCTGTGACAGAAATGGCTATTTTTCTCTCAATATCTTGGCCTTTGATACCTGTTTTTCCTCAATATTTTGATGGACCGTGGTGTCCTACAATAGAGGCTACGTTGCTCAGTACACATCGCAGCAATACAAAGTAGTCCTGCAAGTTGTCAATAAAGAAATATAAAGAGAGGCAAATATAAAACTTTCAGAACATGTCCTTTTTACTACTGGATGGGATGAGGATAAAAGTTAGAATGGAAGCATTCATCTCATTGCATGAGGTTATCATGGAAACTGAGGTCTTTGCAGAGTAAAAAGGGAAGTCATGAGGTTTTCAGACTCCTGAGTGTCACAGCATCTTTTAACTGACTACTTTCAGACTCAAGAAAGAAAGAAACTTCTCATTTATAAAAACCAGTATTGTGTGCGATTTTCTGTTACCTGTAACCAAATCTATATTCAATTATCACATAATCATAAGCAATCAGATTGTTATTCATTTTTTCATTGTTTTTTTTTTTTTGAAGAACTTTGTACATCTAATAGCAAGGACTATACAAGGTCCTTGAAATTTTTACCCATGACTTAGTTGTAAAACCTCCAAAGATATAATAATTTGAAATGTCATTTATTTAAATTTGGAATCCATTATCAACTGTGAGAATTAAAATGAGACAATTACTTTACATTTTATGTAGTATATATTGGAGGCATTTTGCCTACTTCCATTGCATCTAGCAATTTTATTCAGAGGAAATGTTGACTCCTGGTGATCTAAGCAGACCAATCATATTTTTCCCCCCAGGAATTAGAAGGTTGGGATAAGGCACACAGAATTGGAAAGTGAAGTAGGTGAGCATACTAGAGCAGCACGGTAGCAAAAGCCCCTATGTTCCTGCTGCTGCCCATACCAGGAAGCTCAGGCTCTTGGTGGCACAAATTTTTGGTCACCTTTCTAGCATTCAAGGCTTCCCAAGTGGCACAATGGTAAAGAATCTACCTGCCAATGCAGAGATGCAGAAGACGTGAGTTCAGTCCCTGAGTTGGGAATATCCCCTAGAGAAGGAAACAGCAACCCACTCCAGTATTCTTGCCTGGAAAATTCCATGGACAGAGGAGCCTGGTGGGCTACAGTCCATGGGCTCACAAAGAGTTGGACATGACTGAGCATGCATGCACACACTGGTCACACGATACTAGCATTCACTTTCCCTTTCCCAGTTATAACAGTACCCTAAGGCCTCATTCATGTAGTTTGAGTGGTATTTGATCCATCATTCAGGACCCGTCCTAATTTGCTGAAGCCAATAGCATAATCCATCCCCATGTCACCATTATGAATTAGGAATATGTAGCCTAGACCTCAGCCTGGGGTGTGCAGGAGCTGTTTCATACCAGCTCTGAAGAGCCAGCTGCTAAATTTCTTGAAAATGTGCAGTCCTTTACTAACACCACCATTAATTAGAAAATAAATCATATAAACTCATTTAAATTCTATGAAAATATAATAAATACTCAAACCAGATCCATTTCTAAGTGTTTTGTGTGATTTTACTACACTTCATTAGAATCCATGTACTTGAGATTATTCATATTTACTGCACAAGGTGGAAATTCTATGTAATGATGTGCAACTGCATGGTGGTGGTGGTGGTTTAGTTGCTAAGTCGTGTCCAACTCTTATAACCCCATGGATTATAGCTTTCCAGGATCCTCCGTCCATGGGATTTCCCAGCCAAGAACACTGAAATGGGTTGCCATTTCCTTCTCCAGGGGATCTTCCAAACCCAGGGGTGGAACCTGGGTCTCCTGTATTGCCAGCAGATGCTTTACTGACTGAGCCACCAGCGAAGCCCATATAAGTGCATACCTTTTCCTGACTCTGTAGTCAATGGCATCATATCAATAGCCAAATAATATATATTCTTCCAGTATTTGAAAAGTATTGTCCAAATGAACAAATAATTACCATAATCAATGAATGAATCAGTAAGGTTTCCGAGCAGCTAGACTATTTTCAAATCATGACTAGATTGCAACTATACATTGGCTACAGACATGAGTCTGGCAAAAGTTAACAGAAGTACTATGTGAAAATTAATCGGCCATATGAAATTCATATTGAAAAGTATTCTATCCTTACTATTTATAAATTGTGTGCTAAACATCTTTTACACAAGTAAAGTTCATAATAATCTTATGTACATATAGAACATGCTTAAATTTTTTTTCAGAGAACTGCTTTTCATCATTTACCAAGAAACCCATGTCTAAGCCAGCTAGTTAGTACGTGACTTTCCATGAATGAACATGGGCCAAATTAGTTCAATCCCAGAGAAGGTTGGGACTTTCTTTTTTCAATGACTGAAACAGACATTTCTATCTCTCTAAAACTCTGAAGCTCTTTCTTTGCCTTCCACACATACAAATACACAATCACTCACTCTCGACATAAGGAAGAATGAAGACTTATGAGCTTATTATTGTGTATGATGACACTACAAATGAGCTTCCCTGGTGGTTCAGATGGTAAAGAATCCGCCTGCAATGCTGGAGACCTGGGTTCAATCCCTGAGTTGGGAAGATCCCGTGAAGGAGGCATGGCAACCCACTCTCCCATTCTTGCCTGGAGTATCCTGATGGTCAGAGGGGCCTGGCGGACTACAGTCCTCGGGGTCACAAAGAGTTAGACACAGCTGAGTGACTATGCACACATGACATGACAAAGGAGTCAACTTTAGGATACAAAAAGCAGGTAAGAGAAAAGAAAGAAGCTAATTTCTTGTTGAAAGTTTTGAGGTGCTGGGTCAAACTGACACTATAGTAGCCCTAATAGCTAATGAGTTTTTTTCATTCCTTAAGACAGTTTCAGCTGAATTTTCTGTGCTTCCTGAGACCCAAAACTATCCAGCTATTTTGTCTGTAAACTATACCACTTCCCTTCTATGAAGCATTTCTTTTTTTCTCATATTTACCAAAGTTTGTGAATCAATCGTCTAAAAAGGTTAGGTTGGAGGCTTAATATGTTAGAAGAAAAAAATAATTCTGATATATTTTTCTTACAGAAGGTACAAAGAAGGAGCAAAGAAGCTTTGGGGTGAGTGTTGTTTTTCAAGACTCTCCAGGTAGTCTTAGACAATACACTTAGGTTGGTAGGGATGTTATTCTTTTACTCAGGCCCTAGATCCCAACTAGTCATGAGAAACCATAAGGGAGCTTACTACAGGCTTACAGGCCTCCTATACTATCCATTTTATGGCCCTGAAACTACAAAATGATGATCTTTTGTGACTGTGAAATCATTTAGCAGGCCAGGTCATGTATATCCTAATAACCAAGTCTCACATATAATTTTGTATTACGTCTCCAATGCCATCTCTGCAGATATAAAGTAATGAAAACATATTTTTGTGTTAAGATTCTCTGCATCATACTATGTAATGCTGGCAGGTCTGTGGCAAGCAGCTGAGTCCACTGCTTACAACCACAAACACCCCAACAAACACAGAATTGGCACCTAGGAGTAGTACAAGGGCCATAGATCCTCGGGTAAATTTAGCTTTCGGGAATTTGTCATCAGGTTGACATAAAACAAACAAACAAAACCACTGGGATACTTTCCCATTAGGAAAGTGCCAGCCCATGACACAGAGTAGTGAATTTGTCAGTCAACTTGGTAACTTTGGCTACTGGAAAAACAACAAAGAATGAAAAAGCCCAGGGCTATGGTAGGATCTTTGCTACATCCAATAGCAAAGTGTAACTTAAAATAAGAGAACCCTAAAAAGCAATTCTTGAAAATCCTACCTCAATGTGATGACTGATACTCAGTTTCTATATGTTGCAATGCTAAAAAAAATCTTCTATCTCTTGTAGCCATAGAGTGAAGCTGCTAAAGGTCATAGAAACTGATTCCAGGGGATGCTTAACTAAGAAATTAGTTAAATTCACAACATCACTAATTTTTATGCAATGTATGATATATGAATAGGAAATTAGGGAATTCTGAAATAAGAAAATTAGAGAATCCATTGAAATTAACATATCCAGGAGTATTCTTAGGATTTGGAGAACCCCAACCCATAGAGCTGCTCTAAAATGTTCCCATTGTATCTTTCTTGCTGTATGGATCTAATAATTTACCTAATTCTAACATTCATAGCCTCTCAATTTTCCCAGTCACTGAAATGCAAAATCAGAGTAGAGAATAAAATAATTAAATCCAGAAAAATTTCATGGATTTAAAATTTTATATCCAGAAAAATTTCATGGATTTAAAATTTTATATCCAGAAAAAGTTTCATGGATTTAAAATTTTATATCATTAAAAATGAAAAATTGTAGAGAAGTATTTTGATAGCTCTCAACCATGAAGAATAGAGTATGATTTTGGATAAGGCTTAAATCTTTGCTATTGGTGAACACAGAGCAATTTGGAACTCAGCAGCTTGCAAGCAGCTAACTATAATTCCAAGAATTTGTTGGTTTGGTCAAAGCAAAACTGTATGAAAAGGTGACCCATGTTGCTGTTGCTGCTGCTGCTGTTAAGTTACTTTAGTCCTGTCTGACTCTTCGCAACCCCACGGACTGCAGCCTACCAGGCTCCTCTGTCCATGGGATTTTCCAGGCAAGAGTCCTGGAGTTACTCATGTTCAGTCAGTTCAGTTCAGTTCAGTCTCTCAGTCATGTCCGACTCTTTGCAATCCCATGAATCGCAGCACGCCAGGCCTCCCTGTCCATCACCAACACTCAGAGTCCACTCAGACTCACATCCATTGAGTCAGTGATGCCATCCAGCCATCTCATCCTCTGTCGTCCCCTTCTCCTCCTGCCCCCAATCCTTCCCAGCATCAGAGTCTTTTCCAATGAGTCAACTCTTCTCATGAGGTGGCCAAAGTACTGGAGTTTCAGCTTCAGCATCATTCCCTCCAAAGAAATCCCAGGGCTGATCTCCTTCAGAATGGACTGGCTGGATCTCCTTGCAGTCCAAGGGACTCTCAAGAGTCTTCTCCAACACCACAGTTCAAAAGCATTAATTCTTCGGCACTCAGCTTTCTTCACAATCCAATTCTCACATCCACACATGACCACTGGAAAAACCATAGCCTTGACTAGACGGACCTTTGTTGGCAAAGTTATGTGTCTGCTTTTCAATATGCTATCTAGGTTGGTCATAACTTTCCTTCCAAGGAGTAAGCGTCTTTTAATTTCATGGCTGCAGTCACCATCTGCAGTGATTTTGGAGCCCCAAAAAATAAAGTCTGACATTGTTTCCACTGTTTCCCCATCTATTTCCCATGAAGTGATGGGACCAGATGCCATGATCTTCGTTTTCTGAATGTTGAGCTTTAAGCCAACTTTTCACTCTCCTCTTTCATTTTCATCAAGAGGCTGTTTGGTTCCTCTTCACTTTCTGCCATAAGGGTGGTGTCATCTGCATATCTGAGGTTATTGATGTTTCTCCCAGCAATCTTAATTCCAGCTTGTGCTCCTTCCAGCCCTATGTTAGGTAATATTAAAAAGCCAGAAAGCCTTTAGTTGATGTCAAAGAAAGAATTCAAAGACTACAGGAAAACGTGATATTAGATTGGATACATCTTGTACATTTCACCCATACATCCCCCTCACCGTGTTCATTGCCAGGGTTCAGACAATTATTCATTCTACTTTTTAATTAGGAACAAAGTGGTGATGGAAGTCCTGCTGCTGCTAAGTGGCTTCAGTCATGTCCGACTCTGTGTGACCCCATAGACGGCAGTCCAGCAGGCTCCACCATCCCTGGGATTCTCCAGGCAAGAACACTGGAGTGGGTTGCCATTTTCTTCTCCAATGCATGAAGTGAAAAGTGAAAGTGAAGTCGCTCAGTCATGTCTGACTCTTAGCAACCCCATGGACTGCAGCCTACCAGGCTCCTCCATCCATGGGATTTTCCAGGCAAGAATACTGGGGTGGGTTGCCATTGCCTTCTCAGGATGGAAGTCCTAGTTTCTTTGAAAAATACTTTGCTGCTGCTGTTACTAAGTCACTTCAGTCGTGTCCGACTCTGTGCGACCCCATGGACTGCAGCCCACCAGGCTCCTTCACCCACAGGATTTCCCAGGCAAGAGTACTGGAGTGGGGTGCCATTGCCTTCTCCGGAAAAACACTTTACTAGGCTGATAATTCTAGTGAACAAGGGAAGAATAAAAATGTGATCCTTGATCTCACTAGGGTTGAAATAAGCTAAGCCCAGTGAGGCCAAGACTGTATGTTATTACCCTCCAGAAACAAAATATCATTTTGCCATAGATTATATATCTCTTATGACCTCCATCTTCCAGATGTCTCAGTTCACATTCAAATCCAGTGATAGTAAATTTGATTATTCAAATGTGGGTCTGATATCTGTCCTAGAATTAATCAATCATGGCCAGAAACAAGGCTTGGTAACAATCACTGAGGCATCACTGAGCCCATGAAGTGTCACTCTACTTTAATCCATTATGTTCTTTTTTACTTGATTTTCAACACATGTACATGAGGACAGGAACACATGCATGCACATGCACACACACACACACACACATTTTTGTTTCCTTAATCCCAAAATGTCATCATCTAATAAGATCTAAACTCTCCCATGCACAACTACATCCTCTTCCCCACCAGCACACAATTTCTAGTTTATATCTTGCAACTCAACCAGAATTTTCTCTCCTATAGCCATACCCCAAATTTCCCCACTGCCTTTTCAACCTAATAACTCATATTAAAAATTAAAGGGAACCAGTATAGGGATTTGCTGTTTGCCTTTTGACAGTAAATTGTTAATAACAGCATTCTGGTAGGAGAGATGTCTTGATTTACAGTGTTTGCTAATTTCCATAAACATTTCTACCATAGTCAACTTTGAGCTACTAATGTGAAGTCACTGAATTGCAGAGTTGGAAAGAGACGTATATAATCAACTCTGTAAGTAAATGCAAATTGGCTCCAGCACACCTATATAATTATACAATCAGGAATTAGGGGAAATTCAGGAGTTTTATGCCTGATGGATTGTCTCTCTAGGCATATTTAACTAACTTTCATTTATTATCTTACCCTCAATGCCTCCCTTTATTAGTAGATTTCAGTGATGTTCTGTAACATCAGGAATTAGTGTAAGCACCGAGCCAGGATCCAATAATCTCCACCAATTTTTTAAATATCTTTTTCTATATATTTACTAAATTAAGCAATCAATTAGAACAAAGATTAAAACATTTACAACTCATATATTTAGTGTTATAATAGCATCATTTTATTAAGCTTCTTCTTGTTCCAGAAAGGAGATGGTCAGCTCACAAAATTAGGTAATAAAATGAGTATGCAGTAATAAAATAGGCATTTGGTTGTTTCAGATTGAAGTTTTTAAGTTTTCTGCCAATTAAGTAGGTTTTAATTAATTAAATCAAGTAGAAACAGTCCATTTTATTTCCTTAGAACACATGGTTAATTGACCATAATTGGTATGCCCTTTGGCATACTATGCACCATCTCTGGAGTACTGCACTGATCCTATGCTCCTACCACCATTATATACCCATAGACTTATTTTCCTTCAACTTATGGTTATTATAAACTCTATAAAGGCAGAGTTGTTGTATATTTTACTCCAAGAATAGTTTCTGACATCAAGATGAAGGAGAGAGGTAAGGAAGGAAGGGAAACAGTGAAGGAGACATGTTGAAAGATTGATCAAACATGCTAAAGTCATAGAATCTGGAAGTTTGAAGACACCTGATGCTATCTAATTCAGAAGCCTCCTCTACAGATTAGGAAACGGAATACTGAAACAGGTCAAAATACTTGTCCATGAATTTGTTGTTATTCAGTCACTCAGTTGTGTCTGATTTTGCAACCCCATGGACTGCAGCATGTCAGGCTCCCTTGTCCTTCACTAACTCCCACAGTTCACTCAAATTCATGTCCATTCAGTTGGTGACATTATCTCACTCTTCATCCTCTACCACCCAATTCTCCTTTTGCCTTCAATGTTTCCCAGCATCAGTGTCTTTTCCAATAAGTCGACTCTTTCTATCAGGTGGCCAAAGTACTAGAGCCTCAGCTTCAGCATCAGTCCTTCCAACAAATGTTCAGGGTTGATTTGCTTTAGGATTGACTGGTTTGATCTCCTGGCAGTCCAAAGGACTCTCAAGAGTCTTCTCCAGCACCACAATTCAAAAGTATCAACTCTTCAGTGCTCAGCTTTCTTTATGGTCCAACTCTCACATCCATACATGACTATTGGAAAAAGCATAGCTTTGGCTATACAAACTTTTGTCAGCAAAGTGATAACTCTGTTTTTTAATACTCTGTTTAGGTTTGTCATAGCTTTCCTTCCAAGGAGCAAACCTCTTTTATTTTCATGGCTGCAATGACCATCCACAGTGGTTTTAGAGCCTCAGAAAATAAAATCTGTCAGTTTCCACTTTTCCCCTTCTATTTGCCATAAATTGATGGGACCTGGTGCTATGATCTTAGTTTTTTGAATGTTGAATTTCAAAACAGCTTTTTCAGTCTCCTCTTTCACCTTCATCAAGAGACTCTTTAGTTCCTCTCCACTTTTGCCATTAGTGTTATCGTCTACATATCTGAAGTTGTTAATATTTCTCCAGACAATCTTGATTCCAGTTTGTGTTTCATCCAGCCCAGCGTTTCACATGATGTACTCTGCATAGAAGTGAAAGAAGCAGGGTGACAGTATACAGCCTTGTTGTACTCCTTCTGCAGTTTTGAAATGGTCAGTTGTTCAATGTCCAGTTCTAACTGTTGCATCTTGACCTGCCTACAGTTCTTAGGAGACAGGCAAGGTGGTCTGGTATTCCTATCTCTTTAAAAATTTTCTACAGTTTGTTGTGATCCACACAGTCAAAGGCTTTAGCATAGTTAGTGAAGCAGAAGTAAATGTTTTTTTTTTTTCTCGAATTTGCTTGCTTTCTTTATGATCCAACGGATGTTGGCAATTTGATCTTTTGTTGCTCTGCCTTCTCTAAACCCAGCTTACCTTCCTAAACATATGGGAGTGCCTGGTTCACATACTACTGAAGTCCAGCTTGAATGATTTTCAGCATTACCTTGCTAGCATGTGAAATGAGTGCAATTATACAGTACTTTGAACATTCTTTGGCATTGCCCTTCTTTGGATTGGAATGAAACTGATCTTTTCCAGTCATGTGGCCACTGCTGAGTTTTGTAAATCTGCTCAGCATATTGGGTACAGCACTTTAACAGCATCATCATTAGCGTTTGAAATACCTCAGCTGGAGTTTTGTCACCTCCTCTAGCTTTTTTCATAGTACTTCTTTCTAAGGCCCACCTGACTTCATACTCCATAATGTCCAGCTCTAAATGATTGACCACACCATCAAGGTTATCCAGGTCATTAAGACCTTTTCTGTTTAGTTCTTCTGTGTATTCTTGCCACCCATTCTTAATCGTTTCTGCTTCTGTTAGGTTCCTACTGTTTCTGTCCTTTATTATGTCTGAAGAGATCTCTAGTCTTTCCCATTCTATTGTTTTCCTCTATTTCTTTGCATTGGTCATTGAAGAAAGCCTTCTTCTCTCTCCTTGCTATTCTCTGGAACTGTACACTCAGTTTGGTACATTTTTTCTCTTTCTTCTTCAGCTATTTGTAAAGCCTCCTCAGACAACCATTTTGCCTTCTAGACTTTCTTTTTCTTTGGGATGATTTTGGCCATTGCCCTCTGTTCAGTGTTACAAAGCTCTGTCCATAGTTCTCCAGACACTCTGTCTATGAGATTAATCCTTGAATCTATTTGTCACCTCCACTGCATAACCATAAGGGATTTTATTTAGGTCATACCTTAATGGCCTAGTAGTTTTCCCTCCTTTATTCAACTTAGGTCTGAATTTTCAATAAGAAATTTATGATCTGAGACATAGTCAGCTCCAGGTCATATTTTTGCTGACTGTATAGAGCTTCTCCATCTTTGGCTGCAAAGAACATAATCAATCTGGTTTTGGTATTGACCATCTGGTGATGTCCATGTGTAGACTCATCTCTTGGGTTGTTGAAAAAATGTGTTTTTTCCTGTAGTTTTCATACTGTGCCCAGCATTTTCTGTTGATGAAACTCTGTTAGCCTTTGCTCTGCTTCACTTTGTACTCCAAGGCCAAAGTCACTAGTAATTCTGAGTATCTCTTGTCTTCTTACTTTTGCATTCCAATCCCCTATGCTGAAAGGACATCTTTTTTTTTTTTTTGGTGCAACACCTCCAGAAGGTGTTGCGGGTCTTCATAGCACTGATCAACTCAGCTTCTTTGGCATTGGTGGTGGGGCATAGACTTGGATTACCATAATGTTGAACGGTTTGCCTTGGAAATGACCTGAGATCATTCTGCCATTTTTGAAGTTGCACTCAGGTATTGCATTTCCAATTATTTTGTTGACTATGCGGGCTACTCCATTTCTTCTAAAGTTTTCTTGTCCACAGTAGAAGGTTAATAGTCATCTGCATTAAATTTGCCTATTCCCATACATTTTAGTTCACTGATTCCTAAGATTTTGATGTTTAATCTTGCTATCTCCTGCTTGACAACATCCAATTTGCCTTGATTCATGACCTAACATTCCACCTATACAATACTGTTCTTTACAGCATCAGACTTCACTTTCACCACCAGACACATGCACACCTGAGTGACATTTCTGCTGCAGCCCAGCCACTTCATTCTTTCTGGAACTATTAGCAATTGCCCTTTGCTCTTCCCCAGTAGCATATTGGACACCTTCCAACTAGGGGGGCTCATCTTCCAGTTTCACATGTTTTGCTTTTCATACTGCTCATTAGATTCTCTATGCAAGCATACAGAGTTGTCATCTCCTCCTCCAGTGGACCATGTTTTGTCAGAACTCTTCACTACGATTTGTCCAACTTGGGTGACTCTGCATGGCCTGACTCATAGCTTCATCAAGTTATGGAAGGCCCTTTGCTATGACAAGGCTGTGATCCATGAAGGATTGTCCATGAATAGCCCCTGTATAAGTGCCAAGTCAGAACACAAGTCAGAGAACATAGGTATCTCAATTTTATAAAGGCAGTTTATGTTAAGAAAAGACTATAAAATAAATACAGAATGGAAAAACACCATGAAGGTATACCAAGGTATACAGAGAAGAGTGAAGTAAAAAGAGAGAGATCTTTAATGCACCACAATTTTGTAAAAAGCATACTATTTACTATTTTTTTTTAATTAAACTAGGTAAAATTCACCAAAACTCTTGGATTCTTGCTTTCAGCTTTCTGATTCCTGGCCATCACAGTGACTCCAAAGGTGCTGAAGCTGACATTTTTTTGTTTGTTTGTTTGTTTTGGTCAAAATGGAAATAACTTCCCTCTACATGGCCTCCAAAACATTTTGTGGAGAGGTCACTCCAAACTCTTGATACTTTGGTATACACTATTTGTAGGGTCACAAACTATTTATAGAATCAGGCAGATTCTCCGAAATGCAAAGCGCTTTGTAATTACAACCTTCATTTATCCTGAAAAATACAAATTTTTGTATCCCCAAAATGGAAAGATAAAAGAATCATCTGTCAGGAAGCAACAGAACTGGACATGGAACAACAGACTGGTTTGAAATCAGGAGAGGAGCACGTCAGTGCTGTATATTGTCACCCTGCTTATTTAACTTATATGCAGAGTACATCATGAGAAATGCTGGGCTGGATGAAGCACAAGCTGGAATCAAGATTGCCGGGAGAAATATCAATAACCTGAGATATACAGATGACACCACCCTTATGGCAGAAAGCGAAGAACTAAAGAGGCTCTTGATGAAAGTGAAAGAGGAGAGTGAAAAAGTAAGCTTAAAACTCAACATTCAGAAAACTAAGATCATAGCATTGAATCCCATTACTTCATGGCAAATAGATGGGAAACAGTGGAAACAGTGACAGACTTTATTTTGGGGGACTCCAAAATCACTGAAGATGGTGACTGCAGCCGTGAAATTAAAAGACACTTGCTCCTTGGAAGAAAAGTTATTACAAACAAATAGTGTATTAAAAAGCAGAGACATTACCTTGCCAACAAAGGTCCGTCTAATCAAAGCTATATTCTTTCCAGTAGTCATGTATGGATGTGAGAGTTGAACTATTAAGAAAGTTGAACACCGAAAATTGATGCTTTTTAACTGTGGTGTTGGAGAAGACTCTGGAGAGTCCCTTGGATGGCAAGGAGACCCAACCAGCCCATCCTAAAGGAAATCAGTCCTGAATATTCATTGAAAGGATGATGCTGAAGTGGAAAACTCCAATACTTTGGCCACCTGATGCGAAGAACTGACTCATTTGAAAAGACCCTGATACTGGGAAAGATTGAAGGCAGGAGGAGAAGGGGATGACAGAGGATGAGATGGTTGGATGGCATCACCAATTCAATGGACATGAGTTTGAGTAAATTTCAGGAGTTGGTGATGGACAGGGAGGCCTGGCGTGCTGCAGTCCATGGGGTTGCAAAGGGTCAGACATGACTGAATGACTGGACTGAACTGAAATGATTCTATTCAGGAAGGTTATGCTTTGAAATGCTAAAAGATATATTTATACATTATAGTTATAATGAAATAAGTTGGACTTTGTTCCCATATTTTGATTTTTGAATCAAAATATATATCTCAAAGTATAAATTAATTTCTCAATGCATAAATATTGCTTTATCAAAATGTTTAAGACAAAAAACTAAGTCATTTTGAGTATCAGGAAAGACTTAACTCTCTCATTATCATTGCAGGACAGAACATTCAGTTAAGCTTTCTTAGAATTTTAGGAAGCTTCAGTTCTGGGCAAGAGTTCTGTAATGATACTCAGTAGAATGAAGCTTCACTTTTCCTTGGTGAAAGCTGCTTTTTTTCTGAGAGATGAAAATTGTGCCAATCAAATTTGAATTTTTCTAGAACAAGTAGGTAATTTAGGAAAAGACTAATGCATATCATTTGTAACAGTTTTAAAAAATCATGCATTTCAGTAATCCTTCCAATATAACTTTAGCTGCTAAGGTATATAAAGTTTCTAAAAAAATTAAAACTGAATATTAAATGGGTGAGTTATGGCTAACAAAGGTAACACATTGGAAAGAGTAAGATAATTTGAATAATAATTCACTCAGTATTTCTATGATCCAAGTAATCCAGTGTTTCATTTATGGAATGATGATGAAGAGGAAGAAATAGAATTATCAACCAACCACATACTCTGAAAGGGATTGGGTAATTATAAATCTTTCTGACTTTAAAATATTGTTGTTGAGAAGATATGTTAAAAAGATAAGGTGTCTACAAGGAATGAGCTTCATAGGAGATGTTTAAACAAACCTTAACAGATGTGAATCCTTGGAAGTTTAGTAAGGTATTTAAAACCAGTGAAGCAAGGGAAAAGGGTTATAACATTACACCTTGCAGAAAATCCAAAGAGATAAATATTTATCACACATGTGAAGTTGGAATCAGATTGCCCTAACACTTACAAGACAGAAACCTAGTCTTAATCATGTAAAATAACAATATGATAAATACTAAGTGCTTGTTATTTGTCAATGATTATTTTAAATGTTTTACATGCATTAATTTATACAATCTTCATAAAACCTATGACATCATTAGTATGATCATTCTTGATTTACAGATGCTGGAATTTAAATATACAGATATTATGAAATTTTTCCAAGTTCATATACCTAATAAATGGTGCAAAAAGGATTTTAACATAGGTACTCAATAAATGGAAGCTATTTTTTACTTAAAATATTTTAAAGTGATGAACTAAAAATCTCTATAAAATACTGGCTGAAACAACTTTTCAAATTGAAAAAACTCTGCAAACATCATATTTTTATTGCTGGTTCCCCATTTCCAGAGATTAATGTATTACATATTTCTTATATAAAGACTATTCAAAAGAAGAGTAGATTATACAGAAATGGAAATCAGCCTAAAATATTCGTTAGCCAGGAGGCATTGTTCTACTAAAAATTACTGGATATAGTAAATTAACCTAGGGCAATACTGTATTGCTGTATCTAAATGATAAAAAATGTAATTTCATGAGTCATTTATCAAATGCAACTGAATAAATTACTAAGAGTTCAAACAAACATGTTAGGAAAAAATTAACAAGTGTTTAAAAAAGAAAACATTCAACATTATGTCCACATATTTATAGGGTGTGTGTGTGTGTGTGTAAATTCACAGTAATCTGTATACATGTTACGGATTGTCTATAAATTTTAATTAATTTATTTATTATAATTGAAGGCTAATTACAATATTGTGGTGGTTTTTGCCATATGTTGACACAAATCAGCCATGGGTGTATTTAAATTTATTATAATACACAGCTTGCTTCTGAAGTGCTATCTTGTTATTTTCAACCAAATAAACTAGGCAGATCAATAATAAGCAAGTCAATGACACAGCTTAATCAGATAAAAGTATATAGAAAATATTCATGGACTGTAGCCCGCCAGGCTCCTCTTTCCATGGAATTTTCCAGGCAAGAATATTGGAATGGTTAGCCATTTCCTGCTTCACGGGATCTTCCTGAACCAGGGATCGAATATGCATCTCCTTCATGGCAGGCAGATTCTTTACCACTGAGCCACCAGGGAAGCCCCTCCTAGAGATGTAAGGATAAAATTTGAAATCTTTATCTGTAATCAATCAGTTCTGTTGCTCAGTTGTGTCCACCTCTTTGCAACCCCATGGACTGCAGCACACCAGGCTTCCCTGTCCAACATCAACTCCAAGAGCTTGCTCAAACTCATGTTTTGGTGATGTCATGCAACCATCTCATCCTCTGTTATTCCCTTCTCTTCCTGCTTTCAATCTCTCCCAGCATCAGGGTCTTTTCTAAGGAGTCACTTCTTCACATCAGGTGGCCAAAATATTGGAGTTTCAGCTTCAGCATCATCCTTCCAATGAATATTTAGGGCTGATTTCCTTTAGGATGGATTGGTTGGATCTCCTTGCAGTCCAAGGGACTCTCAACAGTCTTTTCTGACACCACAGTTCAAAAGCATCAATTCTTTGGTGCTCAACTTTCTTTATAGTCCAACTCTCACATCCATACATGACTACTGGAAAAACCAAAGCTTTGACCAGACAGACCTTTGTTGGCAAAGTAATGTCTCTGCTTTTTCATATGTTGTCTAGGTTGGTCATAACTTTTCTTCCAAGGAGCAAGCGTCTTAATTTCATGGCTGCAGTCATCATTTGCAGTGATTTTGGAGCCCACCAAAAATTCTCCAGGCAAGAATACTAGAATGAGTTGCCATTTCCTTCTTCACAGGGTCTTCCTGACCCAGTGATTTAATCTGGGTTTCCTGCATTGCAGGCAGATTCTTTACCATCTGAGCCACCAGGGTTAGTATTAAACAACACCTCCACAAATAAGGCAACTAGATTTGCTTAAGGGCTTCTCCCATAGGTCAGGTGGTAAAGAATCCACCTACAATGCAGGAGACTCTGTTTCAATTCCTGGGTCAGGAAGATACCCTGGAGAAGGGATGGCTACCCATAACTCCAGTATTCTTGGGCTTCCCCCTCCAGTATTCTTGGGCTTCCCTGGTGGCTCAGATGGTATGCAATGTGGGAGACCTGGGTTTGATCCCTGGGTTGGGAAGATCCCCTGGAGGAAGATATGACAACCCAATCCAGTATTATTGCTTGGAGAATTCCCCATGGACAGAGTAGCCTGGAAGGCTACAGTCCATGGGGGTTACAAAGAGTCAGACAGGACTGAGCAACTAAGCACAGAATACTTGCTTAAAAGTGTTTATAAAAGATAAAGCAATAAAATATTTCTCAAATAAGAAATAACTTAACTCAATAAATATTTCTTGAATAGGCAGACCACATAGATTGTAAACACACTATAATTCCAAATCCAACATCCCTCATTTTACTAGTTTAAAAAAATTCTGTGAATAAATCCAACCATTCTTTTCAGAAGAAAATAAGTAAGACTTTTAAAAATTGTTTTTAACGAATGCTTTTGTGAAGCAAATAACCACTTTCTGTTTCCTTCCCATGCCTTCTATTCTCTATTCTTACATTTATGATTACCCGTTCTTTCCGTGCAATTCCAGGAGATAAGCAAACCTACAGGCAAAATAATTACTGTTTGTCTTATATAATTAGGTCAAGGATGGAAAGGTCATAAAGTTTGGAAGGTGGCAAAGAAAATTTATATTAACACGAGTGTTGCTTCTCTCTAGTGCTTGAGGACATGGAAAGGGAATTTATGATATTTGGGTTGTGAATTCACTCTTCTGAATAAGTCAGCAGGTATCTTTGAAAGAGTTATAAAAGCTGGGATTTGGATGTCTCCCAAATGTCACAACATTTTAATCTGTTTCAAGCTCTATATACTATAATACGTTTACTTGAATTCTACATGATAAAATTCTGTTATATTGTTATCAATCATTTTAAATTCCAATAAGTGGTACTCAGTCTCAGATAGTCACATGAAATTTAGGTTAACTCCTGCCTGTCTAAAAATCTGTTATTCACAAATGCCAAAAGAATGCATTTAAGCAATTCATCATCAAAATAAGTGAGAAGAGAATACCTGACTAATTTAAAGCCAGAAAATGACATTGCTCAAGTATAAATAATAATAGTGGCTACATTAGCGATATGAAGGTACAGATGAATGACTTCTATTTTTACCTGTTTTCTAATTTTTAAACTTTACTTAATGAAAACTATATAATTCTTATTCTTCAATTAAATTATTTCATTTCATTCTTTAATAAAATTTTTAAAGGTATATTTTAAACAATGAAACAAAGAAATAAAAGGAATTCAAATTGACAAGTAACTTTTTGCAGATTGCATAATACTATACATAGAAAACACTCATGATTCCATAAAGAAAACTATTGGAACTAATCAATGAATTCAGCAAACAAGATAAAAAATTAGCATAATGAAATCTGTTGCCTTTCTATATACTAATAACAAACTATCAGGAACCAAAATTAAAACACAATGCCATTTGCAGTTATATTAAAAAGAATAAAATAACTAGGAGTAAATCTAACTAAAGAAGTGAAAGACCTATACTTTGAAAACTATACAATGTTGATGAAATAAATTTAAAATGATACAAATAATTGGAAAGCTATATCATGCTCAGCTCATAAGCTAGAAGAATTAATGTTATTAAAATATCCATATTAACTAAGTCAATTTATGGATTTAATGCAATCTTTATCAAAATCTCATTGATAATTTTAAAGAACTAAAAGAAACAATTCTAAAATTTATATGAAAACAAAAATGACCTCAATTAGTCAAAGCAAATTTAAGAAAGAAGAACAAAGCTGGATGTATCACACTTCCTGATATCAAATAGCCCTCCCCCCCCAAAAAATAGATAAATAGATCAACAGAACAGAGAGCCCAGATATAAACCCATATAATTTATAATATGAAATAACCTATGATAAAAGAGAGAAGAATATACAATGGAAGAAAGACAACCTTTTCAATAAATTATATGGGGAAACTGGACAGCTACATGGAAAAGAATGAATCTGGACCATTCACTCCCATCATATATAAAAATAAACTCAAGATAGATTGAAGACTTAAATGTAAGACTTGAAACCATAAAACTTATAGAAGAAAATATAGGCAATATGTTCTTTCACATCAGTCTTAGCTGTATTTTTTGGATATATCTCCTCAAGTAAGGGAAACAAAAGCAAAAATAAATGTTAATGCAACAAATTAAAATGATTTTGCACGGCAAAACAAAAAAGACAGCAAACTGAGTAGGAGAATATATTCATAAACAATATATTTAATAAGGCAAATATTCAAAGGTTAATATTCAAAATATCAAATATTTCATACAATTCAGTATCCAAACAAAATCTGATTTTAAAATGGGTAGAAGACCTGAAAAGATATTTTTCCAAAGAAGACACACAGATGGCCAACACATATGGGAAAAAATACTCAATATCATTAATTATCAGGAAAATGCAAATCAAAACCACCATGAAATTTAACCTTATATCTTTCAGAATGGCTATCATCAAATACAGGACAAATAACAAGTGTTGGTGGGGATGTGGAGAAAAGGGAATCTTGATACACTATTGGTCAGAATATAAATTGGTACAGTCACTACAGAAAACAGTATGGATATTCTTCAAAACGTTAAAAATAGAACTACCATATGGTCCTACAATTCAGCCATGGGCTATGTTTCTAAAGAAAACAAAAGCACTAATTCAAAAAGATATCTACACTCCTCTATTCACTGTAGCATTATTTATAAAAGGCAAGATATGGAAGCAACCTAGGTGTCCCCTGATAGATGAATGGGAATAGAAGTGGTATGTATAGATATAAACACACACACAATGGAATATTATTCATCCTAAAAAATGAAATCTTGTCATTTGTGACAATACTGATGGATCTAGAGGGTATTGTGCTGAATGAAATATGTCAGACAAAGACAAATACCCATTACTTCACTTATATGTGCAATCTTAAAAGCAAAACAAACAAAATGAAAACACATTCACAGAGAGGAAGTCCACACGGGGCTAGGGAATCAGGCAAAATAGGTAAAGGGCATTTAGAGACAATCTCCCAACTATAAAATAAATAAGTCATAGGGATGTAATATATACCATAAGAAATATGGTCACTGTAATAATTTTGTATGAGGCCAAATGGGTACTAGGCTCATTGTGGTCATAATTTTTAATGTAATTAAAGGTCACATCATTATGTTGCACACTTGAATCTAACATAACATGGATACAAATATATTCAATAAAAAATAAAATGATTGATTTTAGTCAGTTAATTTTTGCGTACATAGAGCAATGAAGATAAATGAGGAAACAACCTATACTGCATTGCCTGATAGGTAGAATAAAGTTAATTATCATCTCCCACTAAAAATAAGTAGCATCTGGAAACTCTGTATGATCCCTCATTAAATAATATGTGTGATAATCATAATACAAGAGTTTATTTTTTCAAACCCCTCTCAGTATTATATAGGTTTAATTTAACAAAACTCAGTGGATTTCTTGAATGTCTAATTTGTCAAAAATTTATTAGAAAATAAATGGAGTATGATAATAGTTTTTAAAGTGACTTGACAGGTACCAAAGAGAAAAAAATAATATTATTTAATTAATGAATTAAACCTTTAAAACTCTGGAATCACTAATTGTAGAACTCCAGGGACTTTAGATATCATTTGAAGCCAACCTTCATATTTTCCCATTAAGCTATCTACAGACCAGAGAGGTAAATTTACTTTCACAATAAATGTCACACAGTGACATTCTGCACTTCCTAAATCCTAAGAGGTAATGATAATCTATAAGAAACCTAGGGAAAAGAACCCCTTCAGATATATGACATTTGTTAAGATTTAATGTATCAAGTACTTTTAATATTATGGCTCATTTAATCTTCAGAGAATCTATACAAGCTATGACTTATTATCTCCACTTAATAGATGAGAAAATTGGTTCAAACTGTGAATAACTTACTCTGCCATACAGTGAGGGGTACAGTCAAATTTGATGTATGACTGCAAATTTCAAACTCTTTCCACTAAGCCATACAAATAAAAGGGACTACTAGCAGAGTAGCCTCAGAAGCCAGATGGGAATAGTTTATCTGAGATTAATACTAATGGTACTACTACCACTAATAATAATTTTTTATATCTCAGTTCAGTTCAGTTCAGTCACTCAGTCATGTCCAAATCTTTGTAGAGTCAGACTGCAGCATGCCAGGCCTCCCGGTCCATCACCAACTCCCGGAGTTTACCCAAACCCATGTCCACTGAGTCGGTGATGCCATCCATCTCATGCTCTGTCGTTCCTTCTCCTACCACCTTCAATCTTTCCCAGCATCAGGGTCTTTTCCAATGAGTCAGCTCTTTGCATCAGGTGGCCAAAGTGTTGGAGTTTCAGCTTCAACATCAGTCCTTCCAATGAACACCCAAGACTGATCTTTACGATGGACTGGTTGGATCTCCTTGCAGTCCAAGGGACTCTCAAGAGTCTTCTCCAACACCACAGTTCAAAAGCATCAATTCTTTACCACTCAGCTTTCTTTTTTTTTTTTAATTTATTTTATTTTATTTTTTAACTTTACAATATTGTATTGGTTTTGACATATATCAACATGAATCCTCCAAAGGTATACACATGTTCCCCATCCTGAACCCTCCTCCCTCCTCCCTCCCCATACCATCCCTCTATACAAGCAATAAATGCTGGAGAGGGTGTGGAGAAAAGGGAACTCTCTTACACTGTTGGTGGGAATGCAAACTAGTACAGCCACTATGGAGAACAGTGTGGAGATTCCTTAAAAAACTGGATATAGAACTGCTTTATGACTCAACAATCCCACTGCTGGGCATACACATTGAGGAAACCAGAATTGAAAGAGACACATGTACCCCAATGTTCATTGCAGCACTGTTTATAATAGCCAGGACATGGAAGCAACCTAGATGTCCATCAGCAGATGAATGGATAAGAAAGCTGTGGTACATATACACAATGGAGTATTACTCAGCCATTAAAAAGAATACATTTGAATCAGTTCTAATGAGGTGGATGAAACTGGAGCCTATTACACAGAGTGAATAAGCCAGAAAGAAAAACACCAATACAGCACTCAGCTTTCTTTTTAGTCCAACTCTCACATCCATAGATGACTACTAGAAAAACCATAGCCTTGACTAGATGGATCTTTGTTGGCAAAGTAATGTCTCTCATTTGTAATATGTTGTCTAGGTTGGTCATAACTTTCCTTCCAAGGAGCAAGTGTCTTTTAATTTCATGGCTGCAGTCACCATCTGCAGTGATTTTGGAGCCCCCAAAAATAAAGTCTGACACTCTTTCCACTGTTTTCCCATCTATTTCCCATGAAGTGATGGGACCAGATGCCATGATCATAGTTTTCTGAATGTTGAGTATTAAGCCAACTTTTTCACTCTCCTCTTTCACTTTCATCAAGAAGCTCTTTAGTTCTTCTTCATTTTCTGCCATAAGGGGGGTGTCTTCTGCATATCTGAGGTTATTGATATTTCTCCCAGAAATGTTAATTCCAGCTTGTGCTTCTTCCAGCCCAGTGTTTCTCATGATGTACTCTGCATAGAAGTTAAATAAGCAGGGTGACAATATACAGCCTTGACGTACTCCTTTTCCTATTTGGAACCAGTCTGTTGTTCCATGTCCAGTTCTAACTGTTGCTTTCTGACCTGCATACAGATTTCTCAAGAGGCAGGTCAGGTGGTCTGGTATCCCATCTCTTTCAGAATTTTCCACAGTTTATTGTGATACACAATAAAGCTTTGGCATAATCAATAAAGCAGAAATAGATGTTTTTCTGGAACTCACTTGCTTTTTCCATGATCCAGCGGATGTTGGCAATTTGATCTCTGGTTCCTCTGCCTTTTCTAAAACCAGCTTGAACATCTGGAAGTTCATGGTTCACATATTGCTGAAGCCTGGCTTGGAGAATTTTAAGCATCACTTTACTAGCGTGTGAGATGAGTGCAATTGTGCGGTAGTTTAGGCATTCTTTGGCATTGCCTTTCTTTGGGATTGGAATGATATCTGACCTTTTCCAGTCTTGTGGCCAGTGCTGAGTTCTCCAAATTTCCTGACATATTGAGTACAGCACTTTAACAGCATCATCTTTTAGGATTTGAAATAGCTCAACTGGAATTCCGTCACCTCCACTAGCTTTGTTCATAGTGAAGCTTCCTAAGGCCCACTTGACTTTGCATTCCAGGATGTCTGGCTCTAGGTGAGTAATCACACCATCATGATTATCTTGGTCATGGAGACCTTTTTTGTACAGTTCTTCTGTGTATTCTTGCCACCTCTTCTTAATATCTTCTGCTTATATCTAAGTGTAACTCTAAAATTTAAAGTAAACTCACACATAATGCTATTTTATTTGATTGTCAGTACAACCTCTGAACTGTGAAATAAATATAAATGGTAGGAAAATTGTACCCACTATTCACAGCTTACCTAAAACAGCTCATATATATGAGACAGTTATATATATCAAGTATTTTATATATATGAGTAATATATATGAGTAATGAGTAATTCACTCATTGCCTTTCTAAATCAATGCCTATATTAGTATTACCTCCTCTTTCTAAAGTTGAAGTCCCATTTATGAACATCTACTTGATAGTGGCGATCCATATCACTCAGATAATGATAGAAAATTTAGTGTCCTAAGAGTAAATCGTAGATGAAAGACTCTGCAATAGGAAAATCAATGTGATACAAGAACAAGATACTTCTAATCTGAAGGTATGTGTCCTTGTGCTAATTGCCTGTCCCTTTATTAAGAAGATTGCAGCTAATTATTAGAGGTGTTATGAACCATTCTAAAATATTTATTCCCACCAACAAATATTTTTGAATGTTCAGTAAAAGAGAAGCCTTGATTTGGCAGAAATTGAGATGGCTTTTGTGGGCTCCACAACCTCTCAGGAATCTAGGCACTGATAATTTGCTTTGGCGGAAAAGGAATCTGTGAGAAGTAGATTTCTGCATGAGTTCTATAACTAAGAAAGATAAATACTTCCTACCCTTTTCCTCAGTCCAGGCCCATGACTGGGATTGAGGCCGTAAGAAAAAAAGGCATTTCTAAACTGGTTCTGAGGCAGAGAGATTGTAGGAAATACATCATAGTCTTGGATCTCAAAGGTGTACAGCTTGGGAGTTCCAGGAGACAGTGTCTGGATAACATGGCAACTGACCAGCAGAGCAACAGCAAGGCTTTGGTAGGTGTGGTGGAGCTGAGTGTCCCTGACAGAGACTCAGTGAACAGCCCTGGCCACTGGCAAGACTGAGGTTTATACCAAGCACATGCAAACAAATATCTCCAGAAATACATGGGTGAATTTTTCAAAAAGCTGAGGTCTATGGGCAAAAAAGGAGAAGAAATGTTTTCAGTAAAATCTGGGTAGATATGCTAAAAACTACCACACAGTTGCACTCATCTCACACGCTAGTAAAGTGATGCTCAAAATTCTCCAAGCCAGGCTTCAGCAATATGTGAACCGTGAACTTCCAGATGTTCAAGCTGGTTTTAGAAAAGGCAGAGGAACCAGAGATCAAATTGCCAACATCCTCTGGATCATGGAAAAAGCAAGAGAGTTCCAGAAAAACATCTATTTCTGCTTTATTGACTATGCCAAAGCCTTTGACTGTGTGTATCACAATAAACTGTGGAAAATTCTGAAAGAGATGGGAATACCAGACCACCTGACCTGCCTCTTGAGAAACCTGTATGCAGGTCAGGAAGCAACAGTTAGAACTGGACATGGAACAACAGACTGGTTCCAAATAGGAAAAGGAGTTCGTCAAGGCTGTATATTGTCACCCTGTTTATTTAACTTATATGCAGAGAACATCATGAGAAACGCTGGACTGGAAGAAACACAAACTGGAGTCAAGATTGCCGGGAGAAATATCAATAACCTCAGATATGCAGATGACACCACTCTTATGGCAGAAAGTGAAGAGGAACTCAAAAGCTTCTTGATGAAAGTGAAAGTGGAGAGTGAAAAAGTTGGCTTAAAGCTCAATATTCAGAAAATGAAGATCATAGCATCTGGTCCCATCACTTCATGGGAAATAGATGGGGAAACAGTGGAAACAGAGGCTGACTTTATTTTTTGGGGCTCCAAAATCACTGCAGATGGTGACTGCAGCCATGAAATTAAAAGACGCTTACTCCTTGGAAGAAAAGTTATGACCAACCTAGATAGCATATTGAAAAGCAGAGACATTACTCTGCCAACAAAGGTCCGTCTAGTCAAGGCTATGGTTTTTCCTGTGGTCATGTATGGATGTGAGAGTTGGACTGTGAAGAAAGCTAAGCACCGAAGAATTGATGCCTTTGAACTGTGGTGTTGGAGAAGACTCTTGAGAGTCCCTTGGACTGCAAGGAGATCCAACCAGTCCATTCTGAAGGAGATCAGCCCTGGGATTTCTTTGGAAGGAATGATGCTAAAGCTGAAACTCCAGTACTTTGGCCACCTCGTGAGAAGAGTTGACTCATTGGAAAAGACTCTGTTGCTGGGAGGGATTGAGGGCAGGAGGAGAAAGGGACGACAGAGGATGAGATGGCTGGATGGCATCACTGACTCGATGGATGTGAGTCTGAGAGAACTCTGGGAGTTGGTGATGGACAGGGAGGCCTGGCGTGCTGCGATTCATGGGGTCACAAAGAGTCGGACACGACTGAGCGACTGAACTGAACTGATATAAAACAAGTTTATTTGCTAGGCTGGTGAGGGAGTCAAATCCAAACATGTAATGCTATAAAATGTAGGCTTACAACCATAGGTTATTAAAACTGAAATGATGCTTACATATTATAGAGTCCAACCCCATTTGGTCTCTCATGAGGAAACTGAGGTCTCATGTTACTTCCTTCTCAAGGAAACAAGCCTCGAGAGTGATTAAGGCAGAGCTTATGACCATTGCTTTCCACCGGATCATGGTGCAGATTTTTCTCACAGCTGGTCCATTTCATTTACTTAAAAGAGCTTTGCATTTAGCACTCTTGGGCTTCTTTAAATTTTTGAGAAGTGAGAATTCTTTTTAATAGAACATGGGCTTTGCAGTTTTAGAAATACTAGTTTTGGTAAATATCAAATTCTTCCCTGAACCAGCTCTTTGAAAAGGCTTTGATGTAAAAAGAAAATTATTTCTAAAATAACTTTTTGTAACACCAGCAAGGGCACCTCAGGACAATTTATCTTTTCTGTGCTATTCATCTAATATCCTTACATTTAAAATGCTAGTACAAGACAAAAATATTGAAATCAAATGCAACATTGACTTAGAAATTTGTCCAGTTAAGTCTTGCTGTTGCCTCTGGTCTTTTTTATACTTTCAGAATGAAATGATTTAAATTTGGAAAAGAAGGATGCCACATGTTGCCTGGAAAGTCAATGATAGTTTTAAATTTAATATCATATGTAATGTGTAGTTAAATATTGAATTGGAAGGATGTGGCTAGTGTCTACCATATATACATACATATTTATAGTCTAAGCCTATGTATACAGGCTCAGACTGCCTCTACATTAAATAATTAGCAGAGACCATCTTCTTTATCAGTATTAGAATAAGAGTAAGAATTTTGAGTTCTAATTTCAGCTCACTTTCTAATTGCTTTGTGGTCTTGTGTGATTTAATTTCTATCTTCAGTTCTTGGTTTCTAGAAGAGTATGCATGTATGTTTCCTTCCTAACCTAATAAAACAGTGTCATATATATTGGTATTGATTTAGAAGGGCAATGAATGAGTTATTGATATACAATATAATATTGATTTATGTTGTCTCATACAGATCATTAGCTGTTTTAGTAAATCAGGAAATAGTGAGTATACTTTTCCTACCATTTGCATTTATTTTATAGTTTAGGGATTGTACTGACAATCAAGTAAATAGCATATGTTGGTGATTACTTTAAATTCTAGAGTCCCATTGAGATATGTGTGTGTGTGTGCCAAGTCACTTCAGTCATTTTCAACTCTTTGCAAACCTATGGACTGAAACTGGCCAGGCTCCTCTGTCCATGGGATTCTCCAGGCAAGAATACTGAAGTGGGTTGCCACGCCTTCCTCCAGGGGATCTTCCCGACCCAGGGACTAAACCCATGTCTGTTACATCTCCTGCATCAGCAGGAGGGTTCTTTACCAGTAGCACCACCTGGGAAGCCCCCATTGAGATATAAGGAATCATTATTGTTTACTTAGAAAATCTTCCCATCTAGCTGTTGAGACTACACCACTAGCAATCTCTTCCATCAGTAGGCTGAGGTCTTGCAGTTGGTTAGCAGTGCACTGAGGGTGAATCAGAAGGAGAGAGTCCTATTTCATACTCAAATATCCTAAGGGTTGCTGATAACTTAGCCATAGTTATCTTGACTGACAGACAATATCCTATTCTCCTCATCAGATCAACTCTATGGTCACTTCTTTCTCCTTGAACGTAAACCCTAAAATACTGTGTTGGGTTTGAATTCTCGAAGTCCTATCTAGAGTAAATAACTAATACTTTTATTTCCATGCCTACTTAAGAACCAAAAACAAAGGCAAAGTCGGGCTCCTCTAGAAGGAAGGCATCACAATCTATTAGCTGGGAGAATAGCAACCCTTCATCACAAATGGAGGTATGAGGAGGGAAAGTAAGATGGCATGTGATCTTTTTATTCCAATTACTGACTCAAAAGAGAAAAGTCTCATCCTAACCCACAACACACAAACGCATGATGGCAAGTCCAAACAATCATCACCCATGGCACCTAGAAAGTGACCAGAAAAGAATTATCTCCAAGAATTCTGAACTGGCTGTGGTCTGTCTCTCTTTCACCCTGGAATTGCTCTTCCCTTAATTGGTCATTGTGAGTGTGTGTGCTTAGTCGCTCAGTAGTGTCTGACTCTTGTGCAGCCCCATGCACGGCAGGCTGCCAGGCTCCTCTGTCCATGGAATTCTCTAGACAAGAATACTGGAGTGGGTAGCCATTTCCTTCTCTAGGGGATCTTCCCAACTCAGGGATTGAAGCCAGGTCTCCTGCATTACAAGCAGATTCTTTACTGTCTGAGCCACCAGGAAAGATAAATTTGTCATTGATTGATACATAAGGTACCAATCCAATCAAGAATCAAGTCATCACTGTCATTCTACAGATGCTGTGCCTTACCCGTTTATCTATAGGTATATCTCACCCATGTTCTCAGTTATCACAGTCTTCCCTGTATTGACTGATGATTTTATTATGTATTACAAGCAGTTTTCTGTCTGGCAATATATCATAATCCTTTCCATGCTTAACATTTTTAGCCAACACCCTATTCTATCATCATTTGGGAAGTTTAGAATACAGCATATACATATCACTTCCCATTCTCTATGGTATGTTAAACTCTAGTTTTCTACTAGCATCAGCTTGTTATGTTTGGCACATTCTGATGAGCCAGCCTGATTATTCTGAATTAATGATGTTTCTTCACTATTCTTAATGAAATCTGGTTGATCACAATCTTCAAAAAGGCAAATGAGAGGTATGAGAAATCACCACCATGTAGGAAGTTGGAAAACTAAAATTCTCTATTTAAGAGGGGAAGGTGAAAGTGAAAGTGAAGTCTCCCAGTCATGTCTTACTCTTAGCAACCCCATGGACTGCAGCCTACCAGGCTCCTCCGTCCATGGGATTTTCCAGGCAAAAGTACTGGAGTGGGCAAGGGATTAGTTTGAATTCACTCTCTGAACTCATGGCTGACACTTCTGTTGTCCTCTGTATTCTTTAAGGCTCAGTGTCTAATGTGATTCCTTTGTCTCCTTAAACAGCCTCATGGGCATAGGGCACACTCATATCATCTGAGGAAGCCTGCAGAGCACCTAGCAGACCAGGATGCATAGCCATTGTTGATAATTTCAACTTTAATCTTTTGTACTTACAGTGAGTTTACAGAAAAACAATTCATGTTGGATTAATAACAACCTTGTATATAAAATTGTCTAATAAGCTCTTCATTAAATAAAATAAAATGACTCAGTTTATCCAGCATATTTCCATTAGAAATGAACAGTTTATAAATTATCTGTAAAGTTTGGTGAGCAATTCCTCAGCATCGAGAATTAATCTGCATTCAACAAGTGAGCAATTTAACCTCCTTCCCATCCATACAATCAGCAGCAACATCATATCCAAGGGGAGGAAAGCATAAAACATGTTTGGATATCATAATGAATTCGATTACAATAACACCAAATTAAGCCTATTTTCATTTTGATATTATAAAAAAGCAGCAGGAGGTTTGACTAGATAACTTGCTTTTACTTTATTAAATTCCTTATGTTACAGTCAGCTGGATTGAGTGCTCCCTGGGAGTAAATTAAGAACATTTGGGCCTTGTCTTTACATTCCAAACAGTGTGGCTTTTACAATTCATTTTACTTGGGATGCCAGAGGGAAATTAAGAAGAGCTCCCTAGTTCCTTGGCTTGTTTATTGCCTTCTTTATGCAGAAGGGTTTACTCCCACCTTCAGGTCATGAAATATCACACTGTGGCATGAGGCAAATAAGACTGACTTGTCCCAAGAGCACCATCTCTGTTGTCCAGGACAAATGTCACACAAATACGGGAATTGTCCACATCCTGTTCACTTAGGAGTGAACCGAAACCCTAAGCCCTCCCTCCTTTTTGGTCAACACATATTTATGGCTCCATCTCAACAATGCTAATTAATTAAATGTTTGCTTAGTGGACTAAAAGAGCACACCTCCCAAAGCTTCAGGCAGACACTAAGAGGATTTTAAGTTTGGCTATAAAGGGAAAAGGGCACTTCTGAAATGTTAGAATCCTAATTTACAATGGCATACTGGTACAAGAAGGAAAAAAAGGCCCCTAAATAAAACTGAGTCAACTTCAGCAGTCCTCAAACAGTTCATACCACTAACTTGGAGCACATGTCCAACTGCAGCCAAGTCTAATGAAAGCTTGAATACTCAGTTCTCTAATGGCCCTGCCATTTTCCCTTTGCAGCTTCCTGTTTCTCCATACGTTATGGCGTTCGAAATCTATTTTTATAGCAAGTTTATTACATTTCATTTCCTAACAGTTGGCACATTTTGTCTTACTGCAGCCATGTTATGAAGTCAGCCACACGTTATCCTATCATCAATTGCTGGGGCTGTGAATCTTCTTGTCTATTGTCAGGGATTTGATTTTCTCTAGTAAAATGTGTTTTCCTCTGCAGGCTTCACCAAAGCATTCACAGCAGCTGAAAAGGGAAGGCTGAGAGGCAGGGCTAGCCACCGGCCCAAACCCAAACGGGATGCTGTTGGGTCCTATGGTGGGGCAAGAAGGGAGGGAGGCCTCCTTCCCCAGACAGGACAGCACGTGTTCGCCGTGTGTTTCCTCTCAGTGCATGCCATTGGAATTTTTGTTTATTTGTTTGTTTTTGCAGGGCCAGTCCTAGACTGAAGATGAGAAAGTGGTACCTTCCGGCTCAAGAACAAAGCAATTTTAGAAACCATTGGTCAAACTGTAGAGAAAAGGTTTCCGGTACCCGGGAAGAGAGTTCATTAACTTTTATTGAAATAAGCACAGGAAAAAGCAACGTCCACTTTTTCATACCATATTTTACATGTGAGCAGGTGCAGAGGGTTCTGCTATGAAAACATCATCAATATTGACAGACATAAAAAAATGGTTATGCATTTGGATATGTTATAAATTGATTTGGATATATTCTTATTAGAATATTGATAGACACGAGAAATGTTCATATTATACAATAGAGTGTTTGGCATAATTGTAAAGCACTCCTTTTCATATCCCCTCCACTCTCCTGTTCTCACTCTGTCATGCTCATTTTACACTCCGTAAGCCTTGGTTAAATCCAACTGTCTGTCTAATCCACACCTGAACCTGAGCATCAGAGAACTGTTAAGAAAAAGCACTCAATCTTGCTGAGTGACTTCACCTAAAATTTTCAATATGTGTGTGTGTGTGAATCTATCTATCTATCTATCTGCAGAATCACCCAATCCCCTGGTTTAAATGTATAAATGTTGGTTTAAATGTAAATATATTCATTGATTATACAACACACAAATTGTATCTTCAGTGCTGATTTCCCTCCTGAACTATATAGATTTATAGAAATAATAAGATTAGTATTAACTGAGCATCTTTTATACATAATGAGAAGTTCACATGTATTCTGACCAAAAGAGAATTATGTCCTCTCCACTTTCCCCCAATTATTCTTTCCCCCATCACTATTCTCCAGAAATGGTACATCATTGTTCCTGCACCTCACTCCAAAAAATCTGCAGTCATTTTTTTTACCACTCTTTGTTCCCCATAGCCTATGTCCAATCTGCTAACAATAATTGCATTGTTATGCAAAATTACAGTTAACAGCAACCATTCCTTACTAACAGCGTCAGTTCAACTTATAATTTTTTTTGTCTAGAATAGCTTTCAAATGGTCAAGCACTTCTGTTTTTTCCCCCCAAAGGTCACTTTTGCATGGTATACAAAGTGATATTTTTGTAAAGCATAATTCAGGTTATATCACTCATATGACTAAAACCATCCAATGACTTCACACATACTGTAATGTTATACATTGTTATATTTTTAATATATTCATCATCCTATGAGGCGTTGTTGTTGTTGTTATTGTTCAGTCGCTAAGTCATGTCTGACTCTTTTGCGACACCATGGACCATGCTCCTCTGTCCACAGGATTCCCCAGGCAAGAATGCTGGAGTGGGTTGCCATTTCCTTCTCCAGAGGATCTTCCAGACCCAGGGGTTGAACCCATGTCTCCTGCATTGGCAGTAGTAAAGACCACTGAGCCACCAGGGAAGCCCCATATGAGGCATATTTTTCTGCAGTTTTTTTCAAGATGAATTAATTCTTCCACTCAGCAAATATTTATTGAGTGCCGACAAGGATCCAGGCACTACACTCACCTCTGGAAATACAGGAATGGAGAAGGAAGAAATCTTGTAAGAACTTACACTATTTGCTCTGCTGTCTCACTGCACATTTGTCCTGTTGAGAAAAATAAATGTTCACTACATGAAATTTGGAAGACACAGAAAATCATACAGAAGAAACATAATATACTACATAATTAGATTAATGTTACTTCCAGTGTCCTCTCATGCTTTTCTGTATTTCCTTACTGTATTATTCCTGTGGCCATAGCCTATGTTTCTGCATTCCTTAGTACCCAGGTCAGGATAGTCCATCCCAGCTGGGTTTTGGAAATTACTTCAGTCCTGAGCTATCTTCCCAATGACTGAGATCATGCCTTATCAAAGTCTTGTACTGTAGGGGGGCAAGCTTGTCCTTCTGTCTACCTTTCTAGAGAATCCTTCCTTGATGTATGCATCACATTTAGTATCTATCTCTAGGTTACAAAGGATCTATCTCTAACCCTCAATTAAAAAAGCAGGAGAAGCTCCAAACTTTAGGCATGTATCTTATGGTTTTGTTGATTTAACCTCCAAAGCAAGCAAAGGAAAGGGGCTGCTGGTGGTTGTTCTTTTATAAAAACAGCCAGATCAGACATCCTGGGGGACTTCTTGGCTGATTCTAAAACTGCCATCAAGCTCATATGCCATTCATAAATATTAAGAAATAGAAAACTCAAGCATAAGCACGAGAACTTCAAATAAAATCAAAAGCCCTGTGAGAATGTAGTTTTACTGCAGAACTACTGCACAGCCTGAAGTCATAAAGAGAAGCACCAGGGAACTGATTAACTAGGACTGTAGTGACAGTAAGCCAGAAAATACGTTTTCCCTTCAAAGGCAGAGAATCTGATAGCCCTGCATGATACAGTGCAATGCCACATGCCTCATGGACACCAATTTAAATCCAAGCAGGGTCAGTTGTCAGAGCAGAAGTCATTTGTGTCCAATAGCATTTTATTAGCACATGCACTATGTTTCAAATTCTGAACCCCATTCTTCGCGTGTATGAGTACATCAATAAGAACATGGAAGGGGGATTAACATATACACACTACTATATATAAAACAGATAACCAACAAGTACCTAATTTACAGCACAAGGAACTCTATTAAATATTCTATAATAACCTATATGGGAAAAGGATCTGGAAAAGAATGGATATATGTGTGTAAATATATGTGTGTGTGTGTATATATATATATATATATATAAAGTGAATCACTTTGTTGTACACCTGAAACTAACCCAACACTGTAAATCAACTCTACTCAAATATAAAATAAAAATTAAAAATAAATTAATTAAAATAATATTACTCAATTTGTTCTCACTTGGACTCCAAAACAAACCATGTCCACATAATACAAGAAACTAGCAAATAATGAGTAGCAGAGAAACTCAATTTTATAATAATTATAATAATAGCCACAGCAAGGTGTTTTTACACCTTGTATTTATGTACTACTTTACAACTCTTACATTTATGGTTTTGTTATTTCTTTTAGCAACTCAATGAAATTAGCTAATTTACAAATTTTTATTGGTTTTATTTTACAAAGGTGAAAAACTGAAGTTCAGATTGCTAAGTAACTTGCACCTTGATTTGTAACCTAACTCAAATCCTAACCATGAAGAGAAGGGAACTAGGACTCTAATGTGGGCCTTCTGATTTCAAGTCTACAATTCTTTCTTAAACAGCATGTTGTCTCTTTTTAAGGGTTTTGTAACAACTCAGTCTTTAGAAAAAAGTAATTTCATCAATTGGACAATTTAGAGAATAAACCATTGTCCAGGTATTTTTTCCCTAGTGCAGAAATACTATATTCTTTCACAGTAGAGCAATTATGCAGTACTTTTAGAATAATCAGTTGAACATACTATAATTATTCACAGTAGAAAATGTATATCTGTTCTTTCCTCAAGTTGATAATAATAAAGCCAAAAATTAAATAACAGCATTATGTTTATTGATTACTTTACATGTGACAGTTTTTACTTTTAAACCTTGTAAGAACTTAGCAAAATGAGCATTATACCCTGTTTTTCAGATGGAAACTCAAGAATATAAAGGTTAAGTACGTTGAACAAGCACAGAGAAAATGTAGCAGGGCTGGGGCAAAATTTCTATTGATCTGATTTCAAAGCTTGTGGTCAATCATTACAATTTTACCAAGAGGATAAGAAGCACACAGCAGAATCACTAAGGAACCTTCTCTGAGGATGGTACAAGGAATACCAGACTTTGAAAACCTGTGTCATTTTTTTTTTTAAGGACTCACTGGATCAAGGGAAAATATGTAAAATTATTTTCTCAAGTACTCTGCTATTTTTCTAGGGAAAATATCCAATATATATATTTTACAACTAGTGTACTGACATACCAAAGTCAAGTATAATATCAACTTAACAGCAAATATTCATTAATACTGAATGCAAAATACTGTAAACTCCATGGTCTTAGCAATATGAGGAGTTCAAGATAAAAAAAAAAAAAAAAAAAGACTAAACAGACATACCTAAAGCCTTGGAGAGCCAGTGGAGGAATTGTTGCAAGCTACAATAAAACAGAAATGAAATATTGTATGAGTTGCGAAAGCCATAGTTCTCAAGTTTTAGTGGGGATTGGAAACACCTGGAGGACTTAACAGACTGTTGGATCCCACCCCCTGAGTTTCTGCCTCAGACAGTCTGGGAAGAATCTGAGAATTTGCATTTCTAACAAGTTTCCAGGTGATACTCGTGTTGCTTGATCCTTGGTCTCCTCCCTCCATGGGATTCTCCAGGCCAGAGTACTGGAGTGGGTGGCTATTTCCTTCTCCAGGGGATCTTCCTGACCTAGGGATTGAACCTGGGTCTCCCACATTCCAGGCAGACGCTTTAACCCAATTCTAAGAGAGTGTAGAGGGAGATGTGATAAGCCTTCCAAAGCAGAAGTAATACTTTTGAACTGCATTTTGACAAAGAAGCAGAATTTCAGATATTGAGAGATAATTGCTTCAGTCTCAAGAAGAGGCATAATCCTTCAGGCTCTTCTTTCTCATTTTAGTGATTTGGTTATTCTACTCTTGCAAAATAAATATGAAACCATGTCTCCTTATTCAACAACTCAGTATACTTTGTTTTCTAGGCTTAAACCAATGTACTGATATCCAGAAAAGAATGAAAGAACAGTTTCAGCACATTTTAAGCCTTTAATTAAATTCTTTCTTTTTTCCATTTTGAATAATTTCAATTTCCTCTGAAACTTTACATTTTGTTTTACTTGGCCCTCACCTGACTCTCACAGTCTAGGGATGACTAAGAAAATGAATGAAGTGTTGATCAAGTTTTATTTTGTAGGCTTGTTTGATTATAATGGCCAAAATAGTCACAACTTCTCATGTAAGCATGTGTCCTAGTTTTAAACCAAGAGGCAAAAAAGAAAAAAAAAAAAAGAGTTGGAAACATTTCTAAAAGCATTTAAACTGTATGCTGAAGCTGGAGAATAATCAAGAGAGAAAATAATACTAACTTGTGAGAATAATTTTGTTCCCAATTCCTCTATCATTTTACCACCTGGTTCTAATGAAGTAATTTAAGTTCTCATTGCTCTGAATTTTATATTTGTAAAACAGGGATAATATTTGCCAGGAGGCTTAGTTAATGATTGAAAATCATTTTGAGATCATTGGGAAAGGACAATAAAACACCATTTCTCTTCTTTGAGTTTTGATAATCAAATGATCAAAAAAGAGGAATTAATACTCTTTCAGCAACAAATCCTTTTAAAGTCATTTTCCTACTACTAAGTTGCTTATTGTCATGATAAATGTATATTAGATTCCAATATCGTCAAGTACGTACAATCATTTCTACTAATGGTTTTTATTCCATTTCTCTTGCAGATGTAACAACTAAGTGGAAGATAATTCAAACAGTCTAGACATGAGAAAACTTTTCCCATAAAGGGCCAGGTAGTAAATAATTTAGATTTTGCAGGCCACATAGGAGCATGTGATCACAATGATCATGCTCACGAGTCATTGAAAAGTGGGACAAAGTATCACAACTAATCATTATCATTTTTTATTTCCATCCCCCAAAGCATCAGCATCTCTTCCCTCTTCTTTTACTTACTCAGATTTAGTCAGTAATAAAAATTGAGGTAGAATTCACTGATCTTAGCTTTTTTTGTTATAAAATGGATTGCTTTCAAAAATAACACTGTTGTTTTCAAGTTTTGTTTGGCTTCCCCAAAATAATTTATTAAGTCAAGCTGGTTGATTTCAGTATCCCAAATGTAAGCCATCCTGTTTCATTCACATTTTCTATTTTGTTTTGCCTGCTGCTTTACTACTTGTGTTTCCTCATGAGCCTTTACAGAAAATAATACTATTCCTTCAGTTGTGCAAATTGAAAACCTATTTTTAAGGAGCTGTGTTCCAGCCATCTTGATTATCCTACTTTCCATTCCCCTCTTCATTTATTTAAAAAGAAAAGACTATATACAAGCCCCCATCTCTCTCCTGAGTGTAGTTGTGGAAGCCTGTTGTATTCTTACTAACGCTTTTACACACATTTCATTTTGTTTCCTATTGCAGCGATAATTTACCTTCGTGTTTGCTTTTCTGTTTAGACTTCGTTTAAGAAGTTTTGTCTAAAGTGCTTTATATAAAGATTCCTAATTAGGTCTCCTTTTAAAATGATTTAAAGTGGAAATCGAGAGTCTCACAATTTAAGTTGCAACAATTTACAAAAATTGTTTAAAGATTTTTGCTACTTTGTGGTTATAATTAAGGTTTTTAAGATTAAGAGCTTCTTTTAACTGAGATGGACTTTTACACAAAGATCCTCAAAACTTCATAAAAATCAATAAAACATTTCTTATTTTAGTCTAATATAGAATTAATATATTTTATGCTATAGAAAATGGAAAAGATACTCATTTTTAATATTTGACCATAATTTCACAATTTAATATTAAGTTCTTCCCCTGCCCCCATTTCTACGGTGTGCACTTCAGAAATCAGCCTATCAGTCCTAGACACGAGTCACACTGTCACGTTTCCCTTCAGTTCATAATTGGAAATCAGTCAGTCACAGAAATGTCTTCATAGCACTGTGATTTAGCCTTATGTCCTCGGCTTTTATTGAGGGCTGACATAATAAAGGGCTCTGTGAAGAAACTCTTTGGATAAAACTGCTGCTAAAGACACCCCCATTACATTGTTCAATGTTCCTATAAAAAGTATCCAATTTATGTTTTCCTAGTTTCCAAACAAGCAAGAGATTTCCCCTTTTGATGATTTTATTTGGTCTCTTTCATTTTACATAATTTAAAAAGCTGCTGCTGCTGCTGCTAAGTCGCTTCAGTCGTGTCCGACTCTGTGCGACCCCATAGACGGCAGCCCACCAGGCTCCCCTGTCCCTGGGATTCTCCAGGCAAGAACACTGGAGTGGGTTGCCATTTCCTTCTCCAATGCATCAAAGTGAAAAGTGAAAGTGAAGTCGCTCAGTCGTGTCCAACTCTTCGAGACCCCATGGACTGCAGCCTACCAGGCTCCTCCGCCCATGGGATTTTCCAGGCAAGAGTACTGGAGTGGAGTGCCGTTGCCTTCTCCCAATTCAAAAAGAGTTGTAAACTAATAAACAAATTCAATAAAGTTGCAGGGTACAAAAACAATATACAAAAGTCAGTTGAATTTCTATACACTAACAGTGAACAGCTCAAGATGGAAATTAAAAAAAACATTTCTGGGTAAATTGCCTATCTCTAAGTGACTTAGTTCTTCTTCTGGGTTTTTAGCTCATTCTTTCCTCTGAAATATATTCCTTTGTCACCTCATTTTGTCTAAATTGCTATTTGTATTTCTATGCATGTGGTAGGTTGATTAGGTTTATCAACCTTAACAGAGAAAAACAAATATCATATGATATCATTTATATGTGGACCCTAAACAAACACACAAATGAACTAACTTACAAAACAGAAACATACCCACAGACTTAGAAAATAAACTTAGAGAACAAACCAAAAGGGAAAGGTGAGGGGGAGGAAAACCTAGGAGGTTGGGATTAACATATACATACTACTATATATAAAATATGTAAACAACAGGACCTACTATATAGCACAGGGAACTATAATCAGTGTTTTGTAATAACCTTTCATGGAAAATAATCTACTGTAACTGGAAACTAACATAACATTGTAAATTAATTATGCTTCAATTTTGAAAATAGAAGAAAAAAAGGAAACATTCCTGTTTCCAACAGCATGGGAAAAAAAAAATGAAATGCTCAGATTGTTAACCAAAAAGGTAAAGAACTTGTGCATTGAAAACTACCAAACATATCTAAATTCATCCAACTCAGAGAAGCAGAAAGCAGAATGGTGGTTGTGTAACCCAGCAGGACCCAAGGGGACCTTCCTGGAACAGTCTCCCTTCCCCTATATCCTCTGCTGTAGCTCCTCTTTGATGTACTGGATAATAGTATTTCAGGCAGATTTCCTGAGTTTTTCAGATGCTAAAATCCACTACCCAAAGGAATAAATGAACTACTTGATGATCATGAGCATGTACCCCAGATCTTCTGGCACTTAAGGATTGATAATGTTAGCACCTGTGACACTACCTTGTTACCTCAACATCAACCAATCAGAATTGTGCACAAGGTGATCACATACCCTGGGATGGCCCTCCCTCAAGTTGCCTTGAAAAAAAATGTTTTGCTGAAACTCTTTGGGGGAGTAGGGGAGTCCCATGTTTTTTGAGCATGAGCCACTCATTTTCCTTCCATGGCCCTGCAACAAAACTTTTTCTGTTCCAAACTCCAGTGTTTTGGTTTGTTGGCCTCACTGTGCCTCAGGCAAAGAAACTGGCATTTGGTAACACTTAATAATGTCTGCAGGAAGGGGAAACAGAATACTGTTAAATAGTATAGAGTTTCAGTCATGTGAGAAGGAAGAGTTCGGGAGATCTACTGTACTACACTGTGCTTACAGTTACCAACACAGTAGTTGAACAAAAAATTTGTTGAGAGAGTAAATCTCATGCTAGCCATATTTTTACCACCAATAAATAAATTAAAAACCTACAAAATTTCTGGAGAAGAACATAAGAGAAAAATCTTTGTGAATGTCATCAAAATTTTGTACTTCTACTATTTGAAAGGTATCATTAAAGTGTTTAAAAGATAAGCTGCCAACTGGGAGAAAATATTTGCAAATTATATATCTAATAAAAAAAATCTGTACCCTGAATGTATAAATGACTCTTAAAAGGTAAGAAAAATAGACAAAATATTTGAATAGTCTACCATACAAGATATAAGGTCAGAAAATACATGACTTAAGCACATAAATATATATTCAGTATCATTAGTCATTAAGACAATGAGATGCCACAACATACTGATTAGAATTTCTTTTTTTAAAACATTTAAGACAGTGCTTTATTTTTTTTCTTTTAGCTTTCAATTTATTTTTTAATTGAAGGATAATTGCTTTACAGCATTATGTTGGTTTCTGTCAAACATCAACTTTTTTTTAATATTACTGCATTTTTATTACTTTAATTCTCTGATATTTCTTCATTATTGTGGCGGTGGAAATAAAAAAGTAAAATTTCTCCATGCACAAACAGTGTCCACTGACAGAAAATGATGCAGGAAGGATGTCTTTCTTTTGGCAACATTTCTAAATATGCTCGCCAACTGAAGTCAATTGGCAGTGTAATTTCAAAGCGAATTCCAGTGTCTGAGATGGTCCATCATATGTCAAGAAGCATATTGGGGAGGAACCCTTCCCCTCCCTGGTGGTTAGCCCTGGCTCAGGAACCTGAGGGAAAAAGTTACCTAGGTTCTAAGATCCCTTCACTCCTGGCCCTGGGCCAAGAAATGCACACCAGGTGGATGGGGAGGAAGCTATAGGCCTGGGATTCCCGCTGTTACCCTGGGATCCAGATGCATCCTAGAGTGCCAGTTGTCCAAGAATTTCTGAAATTAAAAAAATGTTACCATACGAAGTGATGATGAGACTGTGAAGTAACTAGAACTCTCAAGTGCCATTGATCAGAATATAAAATGTCACATGCACTTTTGAAAACAATGAGTAGTTCCTAAAATATTTAAATACACACATATCACTTGACCTGGTTATCCCAGTCCTTGTCTTTACCTGCTGCTGCTGCTGCTAAGTCGCTTCAGTCGTGTCCGACTCTGTGCCACCCCATAGACGGCAGCCCACCAGGCTTCCCTGTCCCTGGGATTATCCAGGCAAGAACATTGGAGTGGGCTGCCATTTCCTTCTCCAATGCATAAAAGTGAAAAGTGAAAGTGAAGTCGCTCATTCGTGTCCGACTCCTAGCAACCCCATAGACTGCAGCCCACTAGGCCCCTCTGTCCATGGGATTTTCCAGGCAAGAGTACTGGAATGGGGTGCCATTGCCTTCTCCTTGTATTTACCTAAGAGAAAGGAAAGAATGTGCCCATACAAAGTCTGGTATCTAATTCAGAACAACTTTATTAACAATTTATTTACCACAGACATATTAATACGTCTTTTGTTACCTCAATGTTATAGACTGGTGTGTTTCAATAGTCACTTACATAACAAGTTGCTGGCTACAGGCATTAATTTCTGCAAAAACCTCTCATTGTGTCAGTCAACAATGTGTTCAGTTCAGTTCAGTTGTTCAGTCGTGTCTGACTCTTTGCGACCCCATGAATCGCAGCACTCCAGGCCTCCCTGTCCATCACCAACTCCCTGAGTTCACTCAAACTCACGTCCATCGAGTCGGTGATGCCATCCAGCCATCTCATCCTCTGTTGTCCCCTTCTCCTCCTGCCTCCAATCCCTCCCAGAATCAGAGTCTTTTCCAATGAATCAACTCTTCACATGAGGTGGCCCAAGAATTGGAGTTTCAGCTTTAGCATCAGTCCTTCCAATGAACACCCAGGACTGATCTCCTTTAGGATGGACTGATTGGATCTCCTTGCAGTCCAAGGGACTCTCAAGAGTCTTCTCCAACACCACAGCTCAAAAGCATCAATTCTTCAGCCCTCAGCTTTCTTCACAGTCCAACTCTCACATCCACACATGACCACTGGAAAAACCATAGCCCTGACTAGATGGACCGTTGTTGGCAAAGTAATGTCTCTGTTTGTTAATATGCTGTCTGGGTTGGTCATAACTTTCCTTCCAAGGAGTAAGCATGTCTTAATTCCATGGCTGTAGTCACCATCTGCAGTGATTTTGGAGCCCCAAAAAATAAAGTCAGCCTCTGTTTCCACTGTTTCCCCATCTATTTGCCATAAACTGATGGGACCAGATGCCATGATCTAGTCACCATCTGCAGTGATTTTGGAGCCCCAAAAAATAAAGTCAGCCTCTGTTTCCACTGTTTCCCCATCTATTTGCCATAAACTGATGTGACCAGATGCCATGATCTTAGTTTTCTGAATGTTGAGATTTAAGCCAACTTTTTCACTCTCCTCTTTCACTTTCATCAAGAGGCTCTAGTTCTTCACTTCTGCCATAAGGGCGGTGTCATCTGCATATCTGAGATTATTGATATTTCTCCCGGCAAGAAATAAGCCTAATTGCCAACATCCGGTGGATCATCAAAAAAGCACGAGAGTTCCAGAAAAATGTCTATTTCTGCTTTATTGACTATGCCAAAGCCTTTGATTGTGTGGATCACAATAAACTGTGGAAAATTCTGAAAGAGATGGGAATACCAGACCACCTGACCTGCCTCTTGAGAAACCTGTATGCAGGTCAGGAAGCAACAGTTAGAACTAGACGTGGAACAACAGACGGGCTCCAAATAGGAAAAGGAGTACGTCAAGGCTGTATATTGTCACCCTGCTTATTTAACTTCTATTAAGAGTACATCATGAGAAATGCTGGGCTGGAAGAAGCATAAGCCGGAATCAAGATTGCCAGGAGATATAGCAATAACCTCAGATATGCAGATGACACCACCCTTATGACAGAAATGATCTGAGTTATGCTTAAAAAGGAGTTACTGAGGCAGCATTCTCTAAGGTAAAGAAAAGATATGAGGATAGGAATTCAGTGAAGATGCATTTAATAGGGGTCCTGTGAGAATTCATGAAAGACTGGGTTGGTATATTCTCTTTGGGAATTATCTTGCTCGGTACTGTTGGTTTACCTAAGAGAGTATTCCCCTTTCCCCTACACAAAAACTGGAAACTCATTTGGCCCATAAAAGTCCACTCTAGTTTTATCCACCTCATTAGAACTGATTCAAATGTATTCTTTTTAATGGCTGAGTAATACTCCATTGTGTATCTAGTTTTATGAAGCATAACCACTTTTCCCCCTCCAAGTCAGTCTCAAGTTTAAAATAATTCTTGGAGTCGAAGAAGGCATTGGAATGCTCCATAAACTTTATTGTATTAATTAAATTCATCATCATGTATTCAATCAAGAAGTATCTTTTGATCACCTACTTACTTTGTGCAAGTCTATAGACTAATCACCAAAATTTTGCGAGTTCTGTGAACAGGTGATAGCAGATAGCAACTGCCATACACGTTTAGCAAGATGAACCAAAGAATTAAACAACTGCCTTTCAAACAGAGCCATCAGTCTTATGTTGATGGCTAAGGTTTCCAGATTTGGCTTTAAATTTTTATCCTACGTAATTATATAATTTTTAGGGAATTATACATGTACCAGTTACTATGTTGATAGGTATTATACAAAAGTCCAACATCTATCTTGAGCAAAAACTTTGTGCCCTACATCAGCCTTTGCTTCTCTGGTAGTCAGGCTGGCCTCAGGACAAATAAAATTACATATAAATGCAACCTTGAGTTTTATTTCCCCCCACAGGTTCTAAATGATTTGGCTGTAACTCTTTGGGGATGATGTTCATGAAAAACCCTATAATCTTCGTTATTGTATTTCTCAGTTGCAGGTATTTCCAAAGCTGTGATTTGTCTAAATTATATTTTTGTCAAAGGGTTATAAAGGGGATAATGTGAAAAGTCTATTGGGATATTGTTAGTAAATTTATAAAATTACTTTCTGTATCCAGTTAGACCAAGTAATTTTTTCACTCCTTGTTTTTAGAGCAAGCTTATGCATCATTGAAGACTTCAAGGGAGTAAAAGTTAAGTGTCCAAACAAAAATTCTTTGTTTAAAAGCATATCTGTTAGGTCAAAGTTATCATTCATGGGGCTCAAGGAGAGCTTTTAGTGAGTGAATAATCTAAGCCTAAAGGTACAAAATTGCATGCAGATATTTCCAGAATTCTTCATCTTACCCACTTTATGTTGTTCCAAGTAGTGAGTTATTGGTCCCAGTGCAATATACAGAGCCCTGGGGGTACATTCTCACTGCTGCTGGATCCAATCAAGGTCAGAGTCCATACACCAGGGGGATTTCCTCCAAAGAGAGGTTTGTCTTATGTAATGGATGCTCTTTAGCACACCATCCCTTTATGTAGCTAGCAAGGAGCCAGTTGTACCAAATACTGAGGCGTGTCTGATATCCTCTGGTCTTGTGGACATGAAGGAACTATTGAATTTACAGTGCTAGAGCTCTAAAGAATTGTGAGATCTCACCTTATCCCTTGATGTTATTTTGAGCAGTCAGTGGATATGAAATATTGGAGCTTATCAGTTTTGTAAATTTTAACCATATGTTTGGAAATTTTTCATATTAGCCAGCCAGGAAATTCCTGTGGCCCCAAAGTAGGAAATGCCTATGAAGTAATTAGCATAAAGCCCAAAGGTAAAGCTAGCTGGCACTAGAGTCAGAGATTTGTGTATTGCATAAAGCAGCAAATTTTTAGCAGCAGGTACAAACATCAAAACTGAGCAAACAGCAAAATGAGAGAGCAGAACTATCAAAGCCTGAATAATTCATTGTCTATATCTAAGATATCAGTTTAAATCACTTAGTTGCTGGGTTATAAAACTGAATAAGAAAAACAAGCAAAGACTGATAAATTGTCATAGATCCCCAAAGGCTAAGGAGGTATGATAACTGAATGCAATATAGCATCCTGGACAGAATTCTGAAACAGAAGTAAATTAATGGAAAAACTGGTGAAATCCAAATAAAGTTTGCAGTTTAGTTAATAAAATGTGTCAATGTTGGTTTCTTAGATTTGACAGATATGCCATAAATGATAGCACTAGAGAAAGTAAAATCAGATGGGGATTTTACAGGGATTCTCTGCACTCTTTTAGCAACTTTTCTATAAGTCTGACATTATTTCAAAATAGAACATCTGTTTTAAAATGAATAAGACAAGACTCTTATCCTGCAGTAATTGGAGCATACTTGGGAAGATACAGTAATGAAGAGATCAACTCAATTCTAGCACTAAATGGTTTAATAGAAAGATTCTCCAGGTGCAATGGTACACAGGACAAGGAGAACTCTTAGTGCAAACTAGGGTTTAATGAGAATATCTGAGATCGATTCTGAAGGGTTTGTCAGGAAAGGAAAAGTGACCAGAATTACAGGTAGAAGGAAGGGTATGAGGCATGTGGAGAACTAAGATGATCTGGAAGCGCAAAGGATCAGACTAGAGATGGGAAGAGATTTGGGTTTGTGACCTGGATAAGGAGCTGGAACTCCACCTAGGGACAACGGTGAATAAGATAATCAGATCTGCAATAGCACAGGGATATATATTTTGGAAACAGAACTAATTTTAAAAATCTAAAAGATATTGCATACATAAATACAATAGAAGGAAAATGACCAAATATAAAAGATATTATTAATGATAGAAGAGCAAAGAAAAGAGAATATCAACAAAATCAAAGAAGGTCTCTTGGAGAAAATTTTAAAGAGTAACAAATCTCTAAAAGTAATGTTCAAGAAAAGAAGGCATTAAATAAAGAATATTAGAAAGGAAAGTGGATACATAGAAATTAGAAGTAATACAATAATTTTTCAAGAATTAAAAACATAAAATTTTAAAAATTGGAAAAATATAAATTCTGAAACAGATTCAGGAATAATTAAATTAAACAATAAAAAGACTAAAAAACACACTAAAAATACATTTCTCCCTCTAAAACTATTAACCTAAGATAATATTAGACCAATTATACTAAACTTTTTGACACTTTTGGTATCATCATGATTACAAAATTTGATAATATGTGATCTTTTAAGTTTTAATCAATGCAATAAAGTAATAAAAATAAAATTAAGTAATAAAAATTAGAAATAAACAAAAATTGTCATTTTTCACTGGAGATATAACTGTTGCACAGAAAAAACCCAAGAGTATCTGTGGGGAAACTATAACATAAACTGTGCTACATCTAGAAAATGAAATATCATTCAGCACTAAAAATAAATGAACTATCCTGCCATGAAAAGTCATGGTGGAATTGTAAGTGTACATTACTAAGTATAATCTGAAAAGTCTATATAATGTATTATTTCAACAAAATGACAATCTGGAAATGCAAAAATATGGAGACAGTAAAAAGACTGCCAGGAGTTGAGTAGGAGGGTAGGATGAATAAATGAAACATGGAGGATTCTTAAAGTAGTGAAAATAAGCTATATGATACTATAATGATGGATACATGTCATTATACATTTATTTAAGCTCGCACCATATTGCAACAGCAGGAGTAAACTGTAAGGTAAGCTATGGGTTTGGGGTATCAACTGTAACGAATACACACGGTGCCTATTCATATTACACTGCCAAATGTATGTGTGTGCTCATAATCAGCTGTGTTCAACTCTTTGCGACCTTTTGGACTATAGCCCACCAGGGTCCTCAGTCCATGGAATTCTCCAGGCAACAATACTGGAGGCGGTTGCCATTTCCTCCTCCAGGGGATCCTTCCAACTCAGGGACTAAACCTGGGTCTCCTGCATCACCTTCATTGCAGGTGGATTCTTTACCACTGAGAAGAAGTCCAGTTGCCAAATAAAAGATGCCAATAACTGTAAACTCAATAAATAAACACCTGAATGGTAATGGTAGATGGTATTCATATCTTTTAAGCACCAAACATGTACAAGAAATTACATATTTTTATGTTAAATTATGTGTTCCTCATGACATAAAACTCATAATACGCTATACATCTATGTTACATTTTTTACAAAACCAATTATTTGTACAATGTCTATTTTGATTTTGTTAACTAGGATAAAAGCTTCATGAAGATAGATTTTCTTGATCTATCAAGATTTTCTTAACCCTTTCTGCATTTCCAAGACCTATCAAAACACCTGTGACACACAAGAGGCATTCAACAAACATGAATTGACTCTGAATAAACAGATAAATAGCTATATGATCTCGGTATTATTATTTCAGTTTTGCTGATAAAACAGGAGCATCAAATGACTTGCCCAAAATAACATAGCTAGAAGATGGCAGAACCAGATTTAAATGCACAATTTTTCAATGTTCAATGAAAAACTTGCTTCTTAGTCAGTTCAGTTCAGTTCAGTTGCTCAGCTGTGTCTGACTCTTTGCAACCCCATGGACTGCAGCACACCAGGCTTCCCTGTCTGTCCATCACGAACTCCCGGAGCCTGCTCAAACTCATATCCATTGAATCGGTGATACCATCCAACAAGTTCATCCTCTGTCATTCCCTTCTTCTCCTGCCTTCAATCTTTTCCAGATCAGGGTCTTTTCCAGTGAGTTAGTTCCTCGCATCAGATGACCAAAGTATTCTTATTGGTACCCAATAATTGTAGCCCAGAGTACATTTACAAATCTCCTGTGAACTTTCCCCAAGGAAACTTTAGCATGCTTCATCAGTTTCTTCTTAAAGATAATGAAAAATGATGTTAAATACATTAGTAAGGTTATCCTTAGCTCTTTAAAATAATAATAAGTTCAGCCTATTTGTCTTCTGGGAAGCAGGGTAGAAAGTTCAGAGACCAGTTCTAGCCAACTGGCTGGGCAAAATTATTGAGCATCATTTTAGTTACATACTGGCAGGCCCTGAATTATTTCCATTTGCACTTCAGTTCTTTCTACATGTTTCAAATTGATCATGTTCTTGCATTATCTATCTTTAGCAGTAGGGTCTCATTTATAACACCTGAAGACAATCAGATAATTGTTAATAAATATCTACTAAACAGTAATGGCATGAGAATGAAGCTTTTGGGGGACATGAAACAAAACATATGTGTTTGATCTTTGTTTTCTATGACTCAGTATCAACCCCATGGAATGAACAGAATGAACAGAATCATTACCCTTTTCTAATCAGAAACTTTTTCACCAGATTTGTGACACAGGTTAGGTAATACACTATCCTTCAGTGGTTAAGCTCACAAATATATTTCATCATGTGATGATGGTATCAATATTCTTGACACTTTGTTAACTTCCTAAGTGTGAATATCACTTTCTGTTCACAGAGTGAAGTAAAAGTAATTCCAACATTATAAAAAGGTTCAACCAATATGTTGACTGTGTATACATAGACACACATACGTGTATATGTGTAATACATGCACATGCTCATTTAAAGATAAATTATAGATCCTGATTTTTTTTCAAAAAACAGAGATAATTGATACAGAAAATATCATGCTTGAAAGGTTGAAGTATTTTTTAGGCCAGTGAAGCAGTATGCTTTAGAGCAGTATCTTTATGATTTTATAATGGTCAATAAGCTAAGTTGCTTCAGTCGTGTCCGACTCTGTGAGACCCCATAGACGGCAGCCCACCAGGCTCCTCCGTCCCTGGGATTCTCCAGGCAAGAACACTGCAGTGGGTTGCCATTTCCTTCTCCAAAGCAGGAAAGTGAAAAAGTGAAAGTGAAGTCGCTCAGTCCTGTCCGACTCCTCGCAACCCCATAGACTGCAGCCTACCCGGCTCCTCCGTCCATGGGAGTTTCCAGGCAAGAGTACTGGAGTGGGGTGCCATTGCCTTCTCCGATAATGGTCAATACATTAAAAAACTCATAGAACATTACAGAAAAAAAAGGAAACCTTAATGTATGTACGTTATTAAAAAATCACTTAAGAGGTTGGCAAATGTCAATATGGAATGCAGACTATTACAAAAGACTCTGTGTTACAAATGTATGAAATCTCACTGAAGAGAATGGAATAACAGGGACTTAAGTAGTTTTGGAAATGAGTGAATTCTGCAATACTGAAAGTAAAGTAAATATTCACGAGCACTGGGCAATGTTGTTTCTCATTAGAGCATGGATTAACAATTAACTGAAATAACCATATATGTACATTTTTTATTGTTTATTGTTTTAGTCACTCAGTTTTGTCTGATTCTTTTGCAACTCCAGGGACTTTAGCCTGCCAGCCAGAAGTATTTCATCCATGGGATTTCCCTGGCAAGAATATCAGAGGGGGTTGCCATTTCCTTCTCCAAGGGATGTTCCTGATCAGGTATCAAACCTGTGTTCCTGCATTAGTAGGCAGGTTCTTTACCACTAAGCCAACAGGGAAGTATACATGTACATTGGAATTAAACAATTAAGTATACAGATGGCAAGGAGAAGGATTCTGCTTTCTCATGCTTGGGAGTGGGAGATTACATATAAGCAAGGTTTGAAGGTTAGAATGGTCATTATGTAGAGAATTAGAGTTGAAGACACCAGCATGAGCTCATACTTAGCTTAATATATATATAGAAAGCTGTGTATATAAAAATTTATAGCTATGGACCTCACAGAAGCAGAAGATATTAAGAAAAGGTGGCAAGAATACACAGAAAAAATATATCCCCCCCAAAAAATTTTAATGACCCAGATAAGCACTAAAAATCCTCTACCTAGAGCCAGTCATCCTGGAATGTGAAGTCAAGTGGGCCCTAGGAAGCATCATTACTAACAGAGCTAGTGGGGGTGATGGAATTCCAACTGAGCTATTTCAACTCCTAAAAGATGATGCTGTTAAAGTGCTGCACTAAGTTCAGTTCAGTTCAGTTCAGTTGCTCACTCGTGTCCGACTCTTTGTAACCCCATGAACCGCAGCACACCAGGCCTCCCTGTCCATCACCAACTCCTGGAGTTCACCCAAACTCATGTCCATCGAGTCCGTGATGCCATCCAGCCATCTCATCCTCTGTCATCCCTTTCTCCTCCTGCTCTCAATCTTTCCCAGAATCAGGGTCTTTTCAAATGAGTCAGCTCAGGTGGCCAAAGTATTGGAATTTCAGCTTCAACATCAGTCCTTCCAATGAACACCCAGGACTGATCTCCTTTAGGATGGACTGGTTGGATCTCCTTGCAGTCCAAGGGACTCTCAAGAATCTTCTCCAACACCACAGTTCAAAAGCATCAATTCTTCAGTGCTCAGCTTTCTTATAGTCCAACTCTCACATCCATACATGACCACTGGAAAAACCATAGCCTTGGCTGGATGGACCTTTGTTGGCAAATAATATCTCTGCTTTTTAATATGCTGTCTAGGTTGGTCATAACTTTGCTTCCAAGGAGTAAGCATCTTTTAATTTCATGGCAGTAATCATCATCTGCACTGATTTTGGAGCCCAAAAATAAAATTTTAGTGCACTATTTTTAGTGCAAAAATAAAATTTTGCTGCACTAAATATGCCAGCAAATTTGGAAAACTCAGCAATGGCCACAGGAATGGAAAAGGTCAGTTTTCATTCCAATCCCAAAGAAGGGCAATGCCAAAGATTGTTCAAACTATTGCACAATTGCACTCAATTCACATGCTAGCAAAGTCAGGCTCAAAATCCTCTAAGCTAGGTTCAATAGCACATAAACCAAGAACTTCCAGATGTACAAGCTGAATTTAGAAAAGGAAGAGAAACCAGAGATCAAATTGCCGACATTCATTGGATCATAGAAAAAGCAAGAGAATTCCCCAAAAACATCTATTTCTCCTTCACTGACTATGTTAAAGCCTTTGACTTTGTGGATCACAACAAATTGTAGAAAATTTGAAAAGAGATGGGAATACCAGACCATCTAACATTCCTCCTGAGAAACCTGTATGCAGATCAAGAAGCAACAGTTAGAATCAGACATGGAACAATGGACAATTCAAAATTGGGAAAGGGGTATGTCAAGGTTGTATATTGTCACCTTGCTTATTTAACTTATATACACAGTACATCATCTTAGAAATGCCGGGCTGGATGAAGCACAAACTGGAATCAAGATTGCAGGGAGAAATATCAATAACCTCAGATATACAGATGACACCACGCTTAAGCAGAAAGCAAAGAGGAACTAAAGAGACTCTTGATGAAGGTGAAAGAGAGGAGTGAGAATGTTGGCTTAAAATTCAACATTCAAAAAAACTAAGATCATGGCATCCAGTCCCATTATTTCATGGCAAATAGATGGTGAAACAATGGAAACAGTGACAGACTTTATTTTCTTGGGCTTCAAAATCACTGTGCGTGGTGACTACATCCATGGACTCTGTGGGAGAGGGAGAGGGTGGGAAGATTTGGGAGAATGGCATTGAAACATGTAAAATATCATGTATGAAACGAGATGCCAGTCCAGGTTCAATGCATGATACTGGATGCTTGGGGCTAGTGCACTGGGACGACCCAGAGGGATGGTATGGGGAGGGAGGAGGGAGGAGGGTTCAGGATGGGGAGCACATGTATACCTGTGATGGATTCATTTTGATATTTGGCAAAACTAATACAATTATATAAAGTTTAAAAATAAAATTAAATTTAAAAAAAAAAGACACTTGCTTCTTGGCAGAAAAGATATGACAAACCTAGACAGCATATTAAAAAGCAGAAATGCTACTTTGCCAACAAGTTCTGTATAGTCAAAGCTATGGTTTTTCCAGTGTCATGTATGGATGTGAGAGTCAAACCACAAAGAAGGCTAAATGCTGAAAAATTAATGCTTTCAAACTAGTGTTGAAGAAGACTCTTGAGAGTCCCTTGGACAGCAAGGAGATCAAACCAGTCAATCCTAAAGGAAACAAGACCTGAATATTCTTTATAAGGACTGATGCTGAAGCTGAAGCTCCAATATTTTGGCCATCTGATACAAAGAGCCAACTCACTGGAAAGGACCCTGATGCTGGGAAAGATTGAAGGCAGGAGGAGAATGGGACAACAGAGGACAAGATGGCTGGTTGGCATCACTGACTCAATAGACATAAATTTGAGCAAGTTCTGGGAGATGTTGAAGGACAGGGAAGCCTGATGTGCTGCAGTCCATGGAGTTGCAAATATTCGGACACTACTGAGTAACTGAGCAGCAACAACAAATGGCTGTGTACATGAGTTAGTAAACACACATGTTTTTCCTTGTTCTGGTAGCTGAGAGAGTATAGAAGTATGATACTCAAGGAGCAAAAATATATCTAGTATCCAGATCTTGGTTCCAAATACCTTTATCCAATAAAAGGAACAAATGCTCTTTAAATAAATATCTAATACAAGATTCGGAGAAGGCAATGGCACCCCACTCCAGTGCTCCTGCCTGGAAAATCCCATGAATGGAGAAGCCTGGAAGGCTGCAGTCCATGGGGTCGCTAAGGGTCAGACATGACTGAGTGACTTCACTTTCACTTTTCACTTTTCACTTTCATGCATTGGAGAAAGAAATGGCAACCCACTCCAGTGTTCTTGCCTGGAGAATCCCAGGGACTGGGGAGCCTGGTGGGCTGCCATCTATGGGGTCACACAGAGTCGGACATGACTGAAGTGACTTAGCAGCAGCAGCAGCAATACAAGATTATGACAGAAAATACACATAAGATGATATTGAAGTCTGAAAAGTAACAACATGCTCAAAAAAAAAATTCACAATGATAGGGGTATATTTAAGGGTTATTGGAACCAACTGGAAGATTTCCCAATGGCCACAATTAGAATAATTTGAGCAAGAAAATAATAGAATGATTTTGGATTACAACCACAAAAATGAATATCCATCAGTCCATACTGATACAAATAAATAATCAAATTAACTTTAAATGGGGGACAAATATTTAATGGAGAGGAATTACAATTTATGTAGATACGCTATCCTCAAGGAAGGAATGTAACTTCCCATTATATTAATGGAGGCTGCACCTTAAGACATTCTTCCTAAGAATAAATATGGATCCCAGTAAATAAAAGAGTAACTTTAAAATGAAGAAATTTGAATACACGACCTCAGCCAGGGGATCAAAAACAATATAAAGTGGTGTCATACTGATAGTCCCTTGATATATGATGAGAATGGCACTTTGGTTCTGTGTGCTAATCCCCGAGAAACCATAACACCAGTCTAGTCAGACAAATGCAAATTTAGAAACACTAAAAAAATACATATCCATACAAAACAAGATGAGAAGTTGTCACAGTCAGAGGATCTGTCACAGTCAAAGGACTCCAAGGACATAGGACAACTAAATGTAATATAAATAATATCCTGGCTCAGTCTTAGAAAACAAAGGACATTAGGGAAAAATTTAGGTAATCTGAATAAATTATGGACATGAGTTGAGGACAATAATGTATCAGTATTTGTTATTTAATTGTAACAAATGTACCATACAAACTATGAAATTGACAGTAGAGGAAAATAGGTATGAGAGAGTACTGGAGCTCTCTGTACTATCTTCACAGTAACTCTATAAATTAAGACTTTTAAATATTTTCTCCCATTCTGAAGGCTGTCTTTTCACCTTGCTAATAGTTTCCTTTGTTGTGCAGAAGCTTTTAAGTTTAATTAGGTCCCATTTGTTTAATTTTGATTTTATTTCCAATATTCTGGGAGGTGGGTCATAGAGGATCCTGCTGTGATGTATGTCGGAGAGTGTTTTGCCTATGTTCTCCTCCAGGAGTTTTATAGTTTCTGGTCTTACATTTAGATCTTTAATCCATTTTGAGTTTATTTTTGTGTATGGTGTTAGAAAGTGTTCTAGTTTCATTCTTTTACAAGTGGTTGACCAGTTTTCCCAGCACCACTTGTTAAAGAGATTGTCTTTAATCCATTGTATATTTTTGCCTCCTTTGTCAAAGATAAGGTGTCCATATGTGCGTGGATTAATCTCTGGGCTTTCTATTTTGTTCCATTGATCTATATTTCTGTCTTTGTGCCAGTACCATACTGTCTTGATGACTGTGGCTTTGTAGTAGAGCCTGAAGTCAGGTAGGTTGATTCCTCCAGTTCCATTCTTCTTTCTCAAGATAGCTTTGGCTAATCTAGGTTTTTTGTATTTCCATACAAATTGTGAAATTATTTGTTCTAGCTCTGTGAAGAATACCGTTGGTAGCTTGATAGGGATTGCATTGAATCTATAAATTGCTTTGGGTAGTATACTCATTTTCACTATATTGATTCTTCCAATCCATGAACATGGTATATTTCTCCATCTATTAGTGTCCTCTTTGATTTCTTTCACCAGTGTTTTATAGTTTTCTATATATAGGTCTTTAGTTTCTTTAGGTAGATATATTCCTAAGTATTTTATTCTTTTTTTTTGCAATGGTGAATGGAATTGTTTCCTTAATTTCTCTTTCTGTTTTCTCATTATTAGTGTATAGGAATGCAAGGGATTTCTGTGTGTTGATTTTATATCCTACAACTTTACTATAATCATTGATTAGTTCTAGTAATTTTCTGGTGGAGTCTTTAGGGTTTTCTATGTAGAGGATCATGTCATCTGCAAATAGTGAGAGTTTTACTTCTTCTTTTCCAATTTGGATTCCTTTTGAAACATGTATACTATCATGTATGAAATGAGTCGCCAGTCCAGGTTCGATGCACAATACTGGATGCTTGCGGCTGGTGCACTGGGATGACCCAGAGGGATGGTATGGGGAGGGAGGAGGGAGGAGGGTTCAGGATGGGGAACACATGTATACCTGTGGCGGATTCATTTTGATATTTGGCAAAACCAATACAATATTGTAAAGTTTAAAAATAAAATAAAATTAAAAAAAAAACTTTAAATAAAAAGCTTATATTTGAGAAAAAGGAAATGGGGAGGCAAGTTTTTTTGTTGTTGTTGTTTTTAATTTTATTTTATTTTTAAACTTTACATAATTGTATTAGTTTTGCCAAATATCAAAATGAATCCGCCACAGGTATACATGTGTTCCCATCCTGAACCCTCCTCCCTCTTCCCTCCCCATACCATCCTCTTGGGCCGTCCCAGTGCACTAGCCCCAAGCATCCAGTATCGTGCATCGAACCTGGACTGGCAACTCGTTTCATACATGATATTATACATGTTTCAATGCCATTCTCCCAAATCTTCCCACCCTCTCCCTCTCCCACAGAGTCCATAAGACTGTTCTATATATCAGTGTCTCTTTTGCTGTCTCGTACACCGGAGGCAAGTTTAAAGAAAAGAACACTGTTATGAAAAACAATAAATCAGAACATGAGGACCAAAATCACAATATACTATTTTTAAAAAGCAAGTAGTAGAAAGGAAATGTTCAAATTTCCAAAAATAAAAGCAAACAGAGCATAAGGGTAGAAAATTCCCATCAGTTACTAGTCATCATTGCAACTTAAATTCTATACATGAGAGGTTATTTCCTTACCTATTGATTTATTTGGGAAATGAGATTATCTATATCTGATAATCTCTTTGGGATATCATCATCAGCAGGATATTTAAATAATGATAAATAAAAAAATTGGTGAGTTCCTTAAACTCAATAAGTCTCCCATTCCTTCTCCTTAATATAAATATAATAATGCTACAAACCTAAGAATGCTGTTATATGAACTAAATAAGATGATGCATTTAAAGCCTTTCCATAGTACATGGCACATAGGAAGCCCACGATAATTCTACTGGTATTCCCCCTAGGATCAATGATATAAATTATTATTATAGGTGTTATTTGGTATTGGTAGATAGTGTCAGAGATGATAAAAGTTCTATGGTAAACGATTTCCCCTTATCACTATCTTTAATCACTACTCTTCTTGGAAGACTGACCTGTTCCTACACTGTTCTGATTTCAAATACCTTTCAGTATTTCCCTTTTTATTATTTAGTCTCATTTTCCAAAACACATTTCTTTTTCCTCATTTATTCCCTATTTGCCCAATGAGTCCCTTTTGGTTACTCTCTTTCTGTAAATAGTACCACCATTATTCCCGGCTTGACATCTCAAATTAATCTTTTAATCTTCTATCTTCTTGTTCAATTCAACTAGCCATCATCCCCTACCCTCATACCCACCCCCCAAAAGTACAATAAAGTGCTCCTTAAATCTTTCTCATATCTGTCCAGTTCTTTCTTTTGCAATCTCCAGCATTAGGGTTTACAAAACTCATTCCTGGCTAGCCTTATTATATGCTCATTTTCTTATTTCTCATGTCTCCTCATAGTAAAATTTCCTCTTCCAACATTGTGTAAATATTTCATTGAATCAGCTTGACTTACTAGGGTACAGAGACCAGGTTTATTCTTTCTTCCATTCTACTTCCAAACATGTTTGTGAACTAATTCTTTCCCTGCGTCTTCTGGAACAGGCAGAGCCCTTCAAATTTCAAAGTTCTTTTAGTCACAGACTGTCTCAATCTGGTTTAATTCAATTTAAAAGCCTTCTCCTTCCTCCCCTCATCTCCCTGTCCCTGATAGAATCTGCATCAGACTTAAGCAAGCAAGGGAGGATGGAGACTGTTTTGCTTCTTCTCTATTCCTCTTTCACCTTCTCTATTCATTTTTGTTCTGATACCTCAAGTACCAAGACCAGGAGAAAAGGTAATTAGAGATAAGCTGTGTAGTATCACATAGCTATTAGAGGTGTTCCTCCTGCTGGATGTAATGCATGTGCAGGTACTGTTTCATTTTGACTAATTTCTCACTTGGGAGGCACCTGCATAGGTTATTCAAAGTTCCACTACTAGGCCTGCTGACTACAGTTCCCAGAACACAGTCCATAACTCTTCTCCATTGTAGGGAACAGGTGGACATATACTGGACAGACACCCCTGTCCCGAGAAACTCTTTCTCTCCAATCTCTTCACTCCCATACATTTTTAAAAAAATGAAATGAAAGCTCATAACACTGGTAGCAATATATTTCTAATATGTTAGCATGATCTGCATTAGACAGTCCTATGGGATCCAAAGTAGGTATTTGACCTTTATTCAGTTATTCTCAGTTCAGTTAAGTTCAGTCTCTCAGTTGTGTCTGACTCTTTGTGATGCCATGGATGGCAGCATGCCAGGCTTGCCTGTCCATCACCAAATCCCAGAGCTTATTCAAATTCATGTCCATCAAGTTGGTGATGTCATCCAATCATCTCATCCTCTGTCATCCCCTTCTCCTCTTGCCTTCAATCTTTCCCAGCATCAGGGTCTTTTCAAATGAGTCAGTTCTTCTCATCATGTGGCCAAAGTATTGGAGTTTCAGCTTCAGCATCAGTCCTTCCAATGAACATCCAGGACTGTTTCCTTTAGGATCAACCAGTTGGATCTCCTTGCAGTCCAAGGGACTCCCAAGAGTCTTCTTCAACACGACAGTTCAAAAGCATCAATTCTTAGTGCTCAGCTTTCTTTATAGTACAACTCTCACATCCATACATGACTGCTGGAAAAACCATAGCCTTGACTAGATGGCAAAGTAATGTCTCTGCTTTTCAATATGCTGTCTAGTTTGGTCATAACTTTCCTTCCAAGAAGCAAGCATCTTTTAATTTCACGGCTGCACTAACCATCTGCAGTGATTTTGGAGCCCCCCAAAATAAAGTCAGCCACAGTTTCCACTGTTTCCCCATCTATTTGCCCTGAAGTAATGGGACCAGATGCCATGATCTTCATTTTCTGAATGTTGAGCTTTAAGCCAACTTTTTCACTCTCCACTTTCACTTTCATCAAGAGGCTTTTTAGTTCTTCTTCACTTTCTGCCATAAGGGTGGTGTCATCTGCATATCTGAGGTTATTGATATTTCTCCTGGCAATCTTGATTCCTGCTTGTGCTTCTTCCAGCCCTGCGTTTCTCATGATGTACTCTGCATAGAAGTTAAATAAGCAAGGTGACAATATACAGCTTTGATGCACTCCTTTTCCTATTTGGAACCCGTATGTTGTTCCATGTCTAGTTCTAACTGTTGCTTCCTGACCTGCATATAGGTTTCTCAAGAGGCAGGTCAGGTGGTCTGGTATTCCCATCTCTTTCAGAATTTTCCACAGTTTATTGTGATCTACACAGTCAAAGGCTTTGGCATAGTCAATAAAGCAGAAATAGATGTTTTTCTGGAACTCTCTTGCTTTTTCGATGATCCACCAGAAGTTGGCAATTTGATCTCTGGTTTCTCTGTCTTTTCTAAAACCAGCTTGAACATCTGGAAGTTCACAGCTCATGTACTGTTGAAGCCTGGCTTGGAGAATTTTGAGCATTACTTTACTAGCATGTGAGATGAGCGCAATTGTGCAGTAGTTTGAGCATTCTTTGGCATTGCCTTTCTTTGGGATTGGAATGAAAACTGACCTTTTCCAGTCCTGTGGCCACTGCTGAGTTTTCCAAATTTGCTGGCATATTGAGTGCAGCACTTTCACAGCATCATCTTTTAGGATTTGAAATAGCTCAACTAGAATTCCATCACCTCCACTAGCTTTGCTCATAGTGATGCTTTCTAAGGCCCACTTGACTTCACATTCCAGAATGTGTGCCTCTAGGTGAGTGATTACATCATCGTGGTTATTGTACAGTTCTTCTGTGTATTCTTGCCACCTCTTGTTAATATCTTCTGCTTCTGTTAGGTCATACCATTTTTGTCCTTTATTGTGCCCATCTTTGCATGAAATTGTTCTCTTGGTATCTCTAATTTTCTTGAAGAGATCTTTAGTCTTTCCAATTCTCTTGTTATCCTCTATTTCTTTGCATTGATAACTGAGGAAGGCTTTCTTATCGCTCTTTGGAACTCTGCATTCAAATGGGTATATCGTTTTCTCTGCCTTTTGCGTCTTTTCTTTTCCCCTTTGCCTTTTGTGTCTTTTCTTTTCTCAGCTATTTGTAAGGCCTCCTTGGACAACCATTTTGCCCTTTTGCATTTCTTTTTCTTGGTGATGGTCTTGATCACTGATAAGTTTTATCTTTATAGGCTGTTTAAAGTACTTTCAACTCACACTTATGAAAAATCATCATATGCTCGTAAAACCCATAGGGTATTTTCTTAGTGTAAGATTTGTAATCTAAAACCTTATCTAATCTTCTCTGACTGGTCATTCTAACACATTCCCTACTACTTAATTAATCCGAACATCATTTGCTGCTCCATATCTAATTATTATTTTCTAAATTCTGCCCTTATTGCTTCTTCATCCTCTATTCCTATCCTCACTTCCCCAGTCAGGATCCTTTGGAAATAAATTAAGGAAAGGAGAAAGCCCAGTCCCTTTAATAGAAATATTATCAGAAATATCATCAGTGATGCAAGGGGACATGACTTAGCATTAGAAATTAGTCAAATTTACTATTTTTGGCACATAATATGACTGTTTATATAAAAATCCCAAGATAATATCTTAAAATAATTAGAATTCATGTGAGATATCCACAAAAGTGACTAGGCACTACATTTGTATGTAAAAATCAATGTATTCCTTATACAAAAATAATTAGAGAAAAAATTATGAAAAAGATGCCAATCACCAAACAATACAAAATATAGACTCTTATAAAGAAAACTACAAACACTAATTCAGATTTGTAACAGAAGATTTGAATAAAAACAACCTTTTTTTGAATGAAAAGACTCTTAGGGTAGCTCTTGTTTACTTTACCTATGATACAGGATGAATTTGGACTATATGTAACCACACTTATACAGAACAGTATAAATTTAGTGTGTAAGTTAAATTTTGTTGATTTGATTGAACTTTAGTGTGTGAGTTAAATTTTGTTGATTTGATTGAACTTTAGTGTGTGAGTTAAATTTTGTTGATTTGATTGAACTTTAGTGTGTGAGTTAAATTTTGTTGATTTGATTGAACTTTTTTATATTAAAAGGAAGGGGTGGTGTTTATTTGGTGTGTGTGTGTATACACATGTGTATATTCTGACTCCGAGGGCACTAAGGCTGTCACCAAGTATACCAGCTCCAAGTAAATATAATATGCCTTGCCGCTGTTAACGGAGAAGGCAATGGCACCCCACTCCAGTACTCTTGCCTGGAAAATCCCATGTACGGAGGGCCTGGTGGGCTGTAGTCCATGGGGTTGCAAGAATCCGACAGGACTGAGCGACTTCACTTTCACTTTCACTCTTTTATAGACACTGAGATGTATAGAATTACAGATTATAGGCTAACAGGGTTGATATTAAATATGAAATAATTGAGCAGAAAAAATATCTAAGTTTAAGCCAGAGTCATGACACCCATATTTCTACCCAAAGAGGTGTTCATATTTTAAACCTAAAATTCCATTAAGGATGCTATGTTAACTTTTAGTTTATTTTCCATTCTGTCAATACAGTCACTTAATCCTGGATGGATTTCATATACCTTTCAGAAATTAGAGAGCTATTTATTCTTAGTTGTTTTCTGCTACTTTGTTCTGCTATTAGAGGCTTGGGTAGATGACAAGATAGGAACTAAGATTGTTAAATCTCAACTTGAAGAACCTCACATGTTAGTTACCAGTTTATCTTCAAGAAAAAAAAAAGATGTCATTTTTAAAGGAGATGAATGAGGGTGGAGAATTAAAACAAAAATAAAGTTAGAATAATTAGGGAATTATAGTCAAATTGGGGGTATACAGTGAATGCTCAAAACAAGACTTGCTTATTATTTCCCTGCATTTAATAGCTCTCCTTTAGCAAATGCTATGACTAAAGACTATCGGAATATCAAAAGCCCTGTGTAACCAAATTTCAATAGGGAAGAACAAATCTGACTCCATATTAGATGTTTCTTTTACTTTAACCTTTGTATTCTATTGCTATTGCTTTGAGTTAAGAATGTTGCCTCCAGAGTGAAATATATGGGATAGCTCTTTCTGAAGGCTCTGACCTTTCAGGGTATAACACTTTTCCATTCATATAGAAATAAAAAGTTGCACAACAGAGAATAAATTTGTCTTGATGAAGGTTTACAGAAACATCTGACCTACATGGACTACTTGCTATAAGAACAAAAGATTCCTACACAAAGAAATTTGCAACAGCCACCACATGCCTCCATCATCTCGCCTTTTAAAATGCTTTGCTGAGACCCTTTGGGGGAGTTTGGGGTTTGTGGAGGGTGGGGGGCAGGAGCCATCCATTCTCCTTCATGGTCCTGCAACAAAATTTTTTCTGCTCAAAACTCTGATGTTTTGGTTTGTTTGGTCTCACTGTATATGCGGCACATGAACTTGCTTTGGTAACAATATGAAACCCTGAGGTCCTATCCAATATCACTAATATCTCCAAGTGCGTTTGCTAAATCTCCAAATCCATTGTGTGTTTGATGTAGAGCCATTCAGGGGAGCTAAACAACCCTGTGCTGTGCCCCATTGTGCAGTCCTCATGTTCTCTCAAGAACACATCAACGTGCTCTCATTATTCATTTTATCTTGAAATAATGTGTGAATTATTTATAAAAACAAGGAAACAAATTATTACTAACCTCAAAGTTCCCCCCTCAGATATAAATAGGGTTAAGTGGATCCATTGGTTACTTAACTACTTACTGGTAATCCCTCTTGACTAAAATATTTCTTACATTAATTAAAAATGTTTAAACTGCTGTTGTTTGGAGAGAGGATATAATGTAAAAAGTAACCAAAGCTACCCATAGCCCAGCCCCCTCACAGTGTTTTATGGTGTTCTAGTAGTCTCTGAGGTGGACAGGGATGTCCCTCCAACTCGCCCATTCAGAAGGACAAGGCATTCATTCATTCAAAAAATATTTACTATTCTGAATGAGTACTGTGTGCCAAACACTGGGGATCTGACAACAAATTAAAAAAGACAAAAATCCAGTGGGGAGAGACAGACATAAGCAAAATAAATAGAAAAGCCACTCTCTGGCTCTATATCAGGCTATTTCAAGCACATCATCCCTTGAGGCCACAAAGATTATGGTGTCTGTTGACTTCTAGCTAGTTCAGATCTTGTTTCCGGTAATTTTCTCAGCTACTTTTCCTTCTTGCTGGGTATCTCTGCTGCAGGGTTTTCTCTGCTTTCACATCCAATTCCAGAAATGTCTGCAATGTAATGAGTTTCTGCTAAAAACAGTACTACCCCCAGCAAGGTCCATTAAACACACAGAGGTGCAATGACTGGAAAAGAGCCATTGTTTACGATATTGCAAGAAGAAATAAGCTGGGAATGTACATTATTTATGAACTGTTTATGATGTCATCTAATCCTGTCATAAACATGGACTGACAAAACTATATAATAAACACAGCAGCTGTTTCCTTCACCATCTCACTGCTCCACTGTTTTAACTGCTAATGCAGGTTTTAATTTTCACTCTCAACCTTCTATGATACTGATTGACCTAGCAATATACTAATCAATCTTCATGCAAAATCTCATTATATAGCCAGCTAAGTACAATAAATCATGCATTCAAGATGTAAAAACGCAGCATGCAGTTTTGAAGCAACTTTATTAGAAATGAAAGTTATGAAACTTTATTGGGCACTGTGATTTTGGTGGGTGTGGGTACTCTGTGCTCTGAACTCAAAAGCTAAATTTCTAATTGTCTCTTTTTGAAGCAACAGTTTCTGATTGTTTTACACTTCTGGTGTGAAAATAAGTCTTTGCAGAAATAGAGATAAGTTAGCATTGCTTTGGAAGTATTTACACTTTATCCTTTTGATAAGCATCTTTTGATCAACAAAGGAATTTATTTTAGTCGATAGTGAAAATACAATCAGTGCCTGCTGCTACTTTGGTGTTGCATCAAAGGCATGGTATATTTGTGGCAATTGAAGCTTGAAAGAAGGGGGACAGGACAAAATGCATCAAGCCATGGGAAGTAGGGCAGGGCAAGGAAGAAAAGCTTGAACATATGCCCTTCTACTTTTTCCTAATAGACTACATATTTAGGAAAATCAAACTACCCGTATCTGTAAGATAATATCTATTAACAAATGCATTGATTATGGTACTTTATAAGTCTTATCATGAAGGGCAGTCATTTTAGATTACAACTCTGTATTAAGAACTCTGCTTTATTGAAAATAATGGCTTATTAAAAATGTTAAGTGGAAGTTTATCCTATGAAATTAAACAATTTATCAACTTATGATACAGAAGCCACTAACAACCAGTAAACACTCTAGGAATTGTAAATGGAAGAGTCAATATTATTCTAAAGAATGAACTGTGGGTCCTGATTAGTTTGCTTTGCTGTGCATCTGAATCCAGTACAACATTGTAAATCAACTATACTCCAATTAAAATTAAAAAAAAGGAAAAAAAAATAATGAACTGTGGGGGCAGGGTGATATGGATAAGGGGTTCAACTGTACAATGGAGGAGAGAAACCTACAGTTTTGGTGGTGAGCAGGATGCAGGTTACACAGAAAAGCAAATATAACATTGTACACATGAAACTGATACAGTGTTATAACCCAATGTTACCTCAATACAAATGAATTAAAAAATAGAAATGGATACGTTATTGCTATATATTTATTCTGGTGTTTGTTGTAGTTTGGTCAGTAAGTTGTGTCTTACTCTTTTGTGACCCAGTGGACTATAGCTCACCTGGCTCCTCCATCCATGGGATTTCACAAGCAAGAATACTGGAGTGAGTTGCCAATTCTTCTCCTGGGGATCTTCCCAACCCAGGGATTGAACCACATCTCCTGTATTGGCAGACAGATTCTTAACCACTGAGTCAACCAGGGAAACCCTTCTTCTGGCAAATTAACCTTCAAAACAGTAATGATTGCCTTTATTAACTCAGTTCTGCTCACATTGCTGCCCATGACTGTCAGCTCCTGATACACAACATGCTAATCAGAGAAACTGAAAGGAGGTGTTTGTAAACTTTTGTGGCTGTTTGATATACTGATTTTGATATCTGCTTAATTTAATAAAAACCAAATCCAGATTGTGAAAAATTCTTCCAGATCTACTTTGGTTTTCAACAAATAAATAGCAATGGGAAAAAGGGGAAGCAGAAATTATTAGAGAGAAAAAAAAATGTATATAAACATTAAGCAAGTGCAATACATGGTACTTGTTTAGATTCCGATTTAAATAAACTATAAAAAGATGCTTTACACAACTGGCAAATTGAATATGGACTGATCATTAGATAGCATGGTTGGTATTATTAATAATGAAAATGGCAATGTATTCATGAAAAGTCACTACCTGTAAGGAATGTGTTCTGAAGAATTTATGGTACCTGGCTATTGTTTTTAAAATAATTTAGAGTTTTGTGTACCCCAATGTTCATCGCAGCACTGTTTATAATAGCCAGGACATGGAAGCAACCTAGATGTCCATCAGCGGATGAATGGATAAGAAGTCTGTGGTACATATACACAATGGAGTATTACTCAGCCATTAAAAAGAATACATTTGAATCAGTTCTAATGAGGTGGATGAAACTGGAGCCTATTATACAGAGTGAAGTAAGCCAGAAAGAAAAACACCAATACAGTATACTAACGCATATATATGGAATTTAGAAAGATGGTAACGATAACCCTGTATGCGAGACAGCAAAAGAGACACAGATGTATAGAACAGTCTTTTGGACTCTGTGGGAGAGGGAGAGGGTGGGATGATTTGGGAGAATGGCATTGAAACATGTATAATATCATATAAGAAATGAATCGCCAGTCCCGGTTCGATGCAGGATACAGGATGCTTGGGGCTGGTGCACTGGGATGACCCAGAAGGATGGTATGGGGAGGGAGGAGGGAGGGGGGTTCAGGATGGGGAGCACGTGTACACCAGTGGCGGATTCATGTTGATGTATGGCAAAACCAATACAATATTGTAAAGTAATTAGCCTCCAATTAAAATAAATTTAAATTTAAAAAAATGCAAAAAGGCAAATGGTTGTCTGAGGAGGCCTTACAAATAGCTGTGAAAAGAAGAGAAGCTAAAGACAAAGGACAAAAGGAAAGATTTACCCATTTGAATGCAGAGTTCCAAAGAACAGCAAGAAGAGATAAGAAAGCCTTCCCCAGTGATCAATGCAAAGAAATAGAGGAAAACAAGAAAATGGGAAAGACTAGAGATCTCTTCAGGAAAATTAGAGATACAAAGGGAACATTTCATGCAAAGACGGGCACAATAAAGGACAGAAATGGTATGGAGCTAACAGAAGCAGAAGATATTAAGAAGAGGTGGCAAGAATACACAGAAGATCTATACAGAAAAAGATCTTCATGACCCAGATAACCATGATGGTGTGATCACTCACCTAGAGCCAGACATCCTGGAATGCAAAGTCAAGTGGGCCTTAGAAAGCATCTCTACAAACAAAGTTAGTGGAAGTGATGGAACTCCAGTTGAGCTATTTTAAATCCTAAAAGATGATGCTATGAAAGTGTTGCACTCAATATGCCAGCAAATTTGGAAAACTCAACATTGACCAACCAGACTGAAAAAGGCCAGACATCATTCCAATCTCAAATAAAGGCAATGCCAAAGAATGTGGAAACTACCACACATTGCACTCATCAGATCAGATCAGATCAGTCGTTCAGTTGTGTCCGACTCTTTGCAACCACATGAATCGCAGCACGCCAGGCCTCCCTGTCCATCACCAACTCCGGGAGTTCACTGAAAACTCACGTCCATCAAGTCAGTGATGTCATCCAGCCATCTCATCCTTTGTGTCCCCTTCTCCTCCTGCCCCCAATCCCTCCCAGCATCAGAGTCTTTTCCAATGAGTCAACTCTTCGCATGAGGTGGCCAAAGGACTGGAGTTTCAGCTTTAGCATCATTCCTTCCAAAGAAATCCCAGGGCTGATCTCCTTCAGAATGGACTGGTTGGATCTCCTTGCAGTCCAAGGGACTCTCAAGAGTCTTCTCCAACACCACAGTTCAAAAGCATCAATTCTTCGGCGCTCAGCCTTCTTGACAGTCAAACTCTCACATCCATACATGACCACAGGAAAAACCATAGCCTTGACTAGATGAACCTTTGTTGGCAAAATAATGTCTCTGCTTTTGAATATGCTATCTAGGTTGGTCATAGCTTTCCTTCCAAGGAGTAAGCGTCTTTTAATTTCATGGCTGCACTCACCATCTGCAGTGACTTTGGAGCCCAGAAAAATAAAGTCTGACACTGTTTCCACTGTTTCCCCATCTATTTCCCATGAAGTGGTGGGCCCGGATGTCATGATCTTCATTTTCTGAATGTTGAGATTTAAGCCAACTTTTTCACTCTCCTCTTTCACTTTCATCAAGAGGCATTTTAGTTCCTCTTCACTTTCTGCCATAAGGGTGGTGTCATCTGCATATCTGAGGTTATTGATGTTTCTCCCGGCAATCTTGATTCCAGCTTGTGTTTCTTCTAGTCCAGTGTTTCTCATGATGTTCTCTGCATATAAGTTAAATAAACAGGGTGACAATATACAGCCTTGACGAACTCCTTTTCCTATTTGGAACCAGTCTATTGTTCCATGTCCAGTTCTAACTGTTGCTTCCTGACCTGCATACAAATTTCTCAAGACGCACATCAGGTGGTCTGGTATTCCCATCTCTTTCAGAATTTTCCACAGTTTATTGTGATCCACAGAGTCAAAGGCTTTGGCATAGTCAATAAAGCAGAAATAGATGTTTTTCTGGAACTCTCTTGCTTTTTTGATGATCCAGCGGATGTTGGCGATTTGATCTCTGGTTCCTCTGCCTTTTCTAAAACCAGCTTGAACATCAGGAAGTTCACGGTTCACATATTGCTGAAGCCTGGCTTGGAGAATTTTGAGCATTACTTTACTAGCATGTGAGATGAGTGCAATTGTGCAGTAGTTTGAGCATTCTTTGGCATTGCCTTTCTTTGGGATTGGAATGAAAACTGACCTTTTCCAGTCCTGTGGTCACTGCTGATTTTTCCAAATTTGCTGGCATATTGAGTGCAGCACTTTCACAGCATCATCTTTTAGGATTTGGACTAGCTCCACTGGAATTCCATCACCTCCACTAGCTTTGTTCGTAGTGATGCTTTCTAAGGCCCACTTGACTTCACATTCCAGGATGTCTGCCTCTAGGTCAGTGATCACACCATCGTGATTATTTGGGTTGTGAAGATCTTTTTTGTACAATTCTGGCACATGCTATTAAGGTAATGTTCAAAATTCTCCAAGCCAGGCTTCAACAGTATGTGAACCATGAACTTCCAGGTGTTCAAACTGGATTTAGAAAAAACAAAGGAACCAGAGATCAAATTGCCAACATCTGCTGGATCATCAAAAAAGCAAGAGAGTTCCAGAAAAACATCTATTTCTGCTTTATTGACTATGCCAAAGCCTTTGACTCTGTGGATCACAATAAACTGTGGAAAATTCTGAAAGAGATGGGAATGCCAGACCACCTGATCTGCGTCTTGAGAAATTTGTATGCAGGTCATCTATCTACTACTACTAGCTACTACTATCTACTACTACTATCTACTACTAGCAATAAAGACTGGGTTTGCCCAGTGGCTCAGTGGTAAAGAATCCATCTGCAATGCTGAACACATAGGCTCAATCCCCGGGTCAAGAAGTCGGGAAATCTTTCCTGAAGAATCCCACAGTCAGAGGAGCCTGGCAGGCTACAGTTCATCGGATCACAAAGAGTTGGACATGACTGAAGCTACTGAGCACTCACACAAGCATGCACAGCAATAAAGACTGAACTGCTATATTCACATGTGTAAATTTCAGACTCCAAAGAGTACATATAATATGCATTCATTTACATGGAGTTCTACTGAGCAACTTCACTTTCACCTTTCCCTTTCATGCATTGGAGAAGGAAATGGCAACCCACTCCAGTGTTCTTGCCTGGAGAATCCCAGGGATGGGGGAGCCTGGTGGGCCGCCATCAATGGGGTCACACAGAGTTGGACACAACTGAAGAGACTTAGCAGCAGCAGCTACCAAAAAAACTAAATAGTGGTGAAAAACATCATCATAATTGTTACATACTGAATATGAGGAACAGAAGTGGGTATTAACTTAGTATTCATGGTAACATTCAATATCTTGATAGGAGTTTGGATTATGCATGTCTATACATTAGTTCAGTTCAGTTCAGTTCAGTCACTCTCATCAAATGCTACACTTAAGATGTATGCATTTCCCAGTTGGTAAAACCTACCTTAATAATGGAAACATAAGTGTAGAGTCAGTTAATTATATGCATGCTGATGTGTCTAGGGTAAAGTATAGAGCTGTCTGCAACTAACTTTGAAATTAATTCAAAAACCAAGATTGATTGGTAGATAAAGATAAGGATAGATGGATTGATATATGATTAAGAAAATATGGCAAAATATTAATTATAGAATCTAGGTTAAGACTATACAATCTTTAACTATTTTGTATACTTTATTTATTTTTTTTTTATAATGGATGGGTGGGAAAAGGACAGTTTTCCCTCTTTAAGTTTTCAACTCTTTTGAATTGAAATACTCAAAAGTACTTCCTCACAACCTGTCAGGCCTTCAAAAATGCCCTTTATTAAATAATATAAGACTTGTTAGGGCTTCCCAGGTGACACAGTGGTAAATAAGTCACCTGCCAATACAGGAGACACAGGAGATGTGCGTTCGAGACCTGGGTGGGGAAGATTCCCTCAAGTAGGAAATGGCAACCCACTCCAGTATTCTTGGAAAATTCCATGGACAGAGGAACCTCGAGAGCCCCAGTTCACGGGGTTGCAAAGAGACACAACTGAGCAACTGAATACACATGCACATAAGACTTGTTAGATTATTTTCCAGTATCTTTCTTTTGAAATGCAAACTCAGACACATGCAAAATATAGGGCATTACTAGAAGAAGAAAATCTGTGTTTAAGCAACTAGTTATGTACTTGGTACTGTCATTATCTAATTTAATTCTTGAGAAAATTTTTAAAATTAGGTATTATTTTAGGTGCCAAGGTCATGATTTTAGTATCAGTGGCCCCTTAAATTCTATAATAACTTAGAAATCAGTATTCCATACAACACTGTAGATTTTATTAATATCTTGACATCTTTGGGGCAACAAGATCAAAAATGTTTTAAAAACTCTGAATACACATTCTGAAGAATCATTTTAAAAAGGAGAAAAGATCTTCCTTACTTTCCATCAAAATCAAGCCCTGTATGTTAACAAGGGAGCTCCTTAGGAGATGCTTTTCTGTCTTATCGTAAGTCTCAGTTCAGTTCAATTCGGTTCAGTCACCCAGTCGTGTCCTACTCTTTGTGACCCCATGAACCGCAGCACTTCAGGCCTCCCTGTCCATCACCAACTGCCGGAGTCTACCCAAACCCACGTCTATTGAGTCGGTGATGCCATCCAACCATCTCATCCTCTGTCGTCCCCTTCTCCTGCCCTCAATCTTTCCCAGCATCAGGGTCCTTTCAAATGAGTCAGCTCTTTGCATCAGGTGGCCAAAGTATTGGAGTTTCAGCTTCAGCATCAGTCCTTCCAATGAAGACCCAGGACTGATCTGCTTTAGGATGGACTGGTTGGATCTCCTTGCAGTCCAAGGGACTCTCAAGAGTCTTCTCCAACACCACAGATCAAAAGCATCAATTCTTTGGTGCTCAGCTTTCTTTATAGTGCAATTCTCACACCCATACACGACTACTGGAAAAACCTAAGTCTCAACTATCTACATTAAACTCAACATCTTGGCATTTGATGACCATAGTCAAGCCAATTATTAATATTTAAAAAACATAATAATTATAATCAGACAATGTCTTCCTCTATCTACATCTCAGATCCTGGAGAACTACAGCTGGCTCTAAGCAAAGAAATAAAAGGTAGGAAAGGAGACTTGTTCTCTGAGAAAACAATTTCTTTGGGAAGATCTAATGTCATGTTGGCTTAAGCTTATAAAATTGGGGTGGATAATAGATTCTCAAGTTTGTAGCTCTCCAAGTTGGGCATATAGCAGAGCCCACTCCATTATAACTGAACAAACTGCTTTAATCCCATAAACAGATACCATCCAAACATTTCTAGAGAACAGTTTGTAGAGCTTATGAACTTGTCAGGAGCCCCATAGCCAGACAGAGTAGGGACACAGTTCAGACCTGTAATTGTTCGTTTGTTTGTTTAATGTGCTTTTTCCCAGTACCAAGTTATGGTTTACACACAGCGTGAATTGGTTGGATAAGATTCCGGCACATAACTAACAACTGAGAATGGTGGACCATGGCAGCTTCATCTGAACAACACTGGTGTTGGTACTACCTAAGCTGAGCGCTGAAGAATTGATGCTTTTGAACTGTGGTGTTGGAGAAGACTCTTGAGAGTCCCTTGGACTGCAAGGAGATCCAACCAGCCCATCCTAAAGGAGACCAGTCCTGGGTGTTCTTTGGAAGGACTGACGCTGAAGCTGAAACTCCAATACTTTGGCCACCTCATGCGAAGAGTTGACTCATTGGAAAAGACCCTGATGATGGGAGGGATTGGGGGCAGGAGGAGAAGGGGACGACAGAGGATGAGATGGCTGGATGGCATCACCAACTCGATGGACATGAGTTTGAGTGAACTCCGGGAGTTGATGATGGACAGGGAGGCCTGGCGTGCTGCGATTCATGGGGTCGCAAAGAGTCGCACATGACTGAGTGACTAAACTGAACTGAACTGAGCGATGGCAGGACTAGGGGTGTCAAGAAAGTCTGGAGCACAGTGAAAGAGTTTTCAAAAGGTAAACAGTGCAAAGAAAGGTAAAGAGGAAGGCATCAAAAATAAACTTCATCCATCGCCCAATTTGTCAACCCCATGCATTATTCTAATTGGTTATATGTGTAACAGAGGTAGGATTATTGTAGACTCTGGTTTACCCAGGATGGTCCTGGTTTATGTTTGTTGTCTCTGTGGATTATAAATTTTATGGTCATCCTATTTAGAAAGGAAAAAAGAAATGTATTAACAAATGTTCATTAGGAAAAAAAGTATACCTTATGAGAAGAAAACTTTTTTTAAGTTGAATGTAATTGTAATTAAATGGCAGCCAAAAGTATTTTGTGCAGCTACCATTTTATTTGCCCTGCTTTTCACTCACTGGCTAACCACTTCTTGGAGAATCAATCCAACTAGAATGACTGTTTATGGAAAAGCTTTGAGGTCATAGAAAGTTCATTTTTCTCCTTTCAGAAAGTGATCTCTGGTCTAGGCATATTGCTCAGATACCCAGGTATTTTACATAACTATCACACATACATTATTATATAAATGTCTATTTCATGTTCAGTGTGAATTTTCATTTGTCCTTTCAAATATGAAATGAAATCTGTCTAAAGAATGAGAAACCACCATCTCTAGTTCTTACGTGTTAGTCCCCAATTTACTTTGTATTTATGTCTTATTTTATAGAGATAGTGAAATAAATACTCACAATGCTTTAAAGATTAAATAGATCAAAGAAAATCTTTAACTCCCTGCAAAAGCTAGATAACCTTTCTAAGTTTGTTGAGATAGTACATAGTGACAGTTTATTAGAAGCCATTTAAACTTTGTCAAACTGCTACAAAGATATGTGTTCTGCAAAGGATTCCTTGGCAGAGTTCAAAGTAAATTCTGATTATGCATGCTAAGTCATTGATAAGACTGATCAGGGAAGAAGTAAATATAGGTGTGTATCTTCCTAAGGGATCTCAGTAGAATTAAAGCCTCTCCTGTTCACATCACATTATCAATTAACTAGGTAACTTTGGACACATCACCTCACTTCTCTACACCTCAGTTTCCTCATTTGAAGAACTAAGATGTTGGGTTTAAAACTTTATCAGTTGAGAAACTTTAGAAAACAATGTGATATTTTGATCACACCTATTTTTGTTCTAATATCTTAAGCCTTTAAAATTTGGAACAGGAGAGTATGACTTTAAGGACATACAAAATGCTTAGTGTGCATCAAACACCTTGCCAGGCAATTTCCTTATGTTGTAGCACTGGATACTTAAAATAATCTTGGAAAGAATAAATAGCATACCTGAGGATGATCTACTAAAGAATAAATAGACCAGACAGATTTTAAAAATTGCTCAAGACCATATGTTAGTAACTGGCAGCACCAAGGGTCAATGTCAGGACTCCCCATTCCAAACTCCATGATACTAATCAATATGACGCCCTAACCCCACACCAAGCCCAGTCTGGGCATGTGGAGTTAGGACTCTGAGATACCACTGTCTATGGCCTTGACACTAAATAACTATATACCTTTGACAAATCTTTTCTTAGTTTCCTAATTTTTAAGTGACAGACTCAACAAGATGGCTTCCAAAATTTATTTCTTATTCCACAGCAATCATCTGAAAGTTTATCGTGTCTAATCTCAAATCCTTTTCTGATGCCCATAAAGTCTTAACTTAGGAAATTACATAGTTCACTTCCTTATTGCAATGATCAATGCAAATATGTGATGGTGGCTCAAAATTGGTTATAGTGAAGATGGAGAAGACTCAGGAGATTATAAGGCTATTTAGGGAATAAAGCCTGTAGAATTCAGTTACAGATTAGGATACAGGATATAGAGTAGGAGAGAAATAGTAATAAGAGGAGGACCCTTCAGTTCCTAGTTTTTATAAAAGGGTGAAGGTGGTGTGATTCACAGTTGGCCAAGAGTATTTGGCTAAAGCACAAGGGTGTTTATGCAGAGGTAATTTTCCATTTTCTAGGTAAAAAAGCTTGTCCAATATGACATTTGCTGCTGGTATTTTACAGTGAAAAAAACTGCTAGTCTCAGATGAAAACACACTTGCACCACAATCTGCTGAAGTAGATGGTTAGAGGAATCCATGAAGTAAGAAAGAAAATGTGTCTCAGTCCTTTCTTTTCAAGCCATAAACTTGATTACATGGATGGTCATATCTATTCAAAGACTCAGGCCTAGAACCCTACACATGACTCTGGCTCTCGAAAGACTCTCTCCCTGACTCAGCCATCCTCAGGTGCAGAGCACGATTTGTAAGAGCCTCATTCCAAGCTGCGGTGAAAGAAACAAGATTAAAATTGTACTAATGAGAGGCACTAGTGCTTCTCATTACTAGTGCTTTCCTTTTCTTCCACACAGCTTAGCCTAAATGTTTCATATTTCAGTTCATAATCTTAAATCTGTTTTCATATGATAATGTTCTACTGAGGAATATGCAGAAGGTTGGCTCTCCATGACACTTACAAGAGAATAAATCTCATAATAATGTAATATTGGCAAAAACCCTGAGTATCTATTTCAGTTTCTCTATAAAACTTCCCATGAGTATCTGTCTTCAATTTCATTGTATTATTGCATCCTTTATTTTGTCCAGATGTAATATGATAATTAATATTCAAACTTTGCAGCTGTCTGGGAAGGAAGGAGGATTTTACTGTGTAATTCTGCAGCTGCTGTAATTGCTGCTACAGTAGCTCACCATTCTTGAGTTTTAGCAAAATGAAGATCCAATACATAGGTTATTATCTCTGTTTTCAAGTGTCATTTTTGATGGTTCCCAGAGAATATTTTTGAATTATACATTTTAGAAGTTGTTAAAAGGCAGAGCCTAGTGGCTTATGATTTTCGTCTCTATAACAGCCAAGGGAGTATTAGTACCATAGTAGAAAATAGTACATAATGTTAACACACAAAATGTCATTTATTTTAATACATCATTTCCCAAATGTATGTGCTTTCTTCTACTGTCTTATTATTATTATTACCTATATTATTATTTACTGAATTTTTCTTTGACAATATATTTTACTCAATATATTTATTTATAAAGTAAATGTTATCACTATAGTTTAACTGGGAAAAAGTGAGTCTTTTTTCAAATATACACTAAGATAAACATAAGTGCCATCGTAGATAGCTTTGAAAGATGTTTCTAGTGATCCTCTCCACCCTATGTTCACACCCTTGTGTGATTCCCTCCCCTTCAGTGTGGACTGGAACCTTGTTTAATCCCTTCCCCTTCAGTGTGGACTGGAACCTGTATAATCCACTCCCCTTCAGTATGGACTGGAATCTTGTGTAATCTCCTCCCCTGCAGTGTGGACTAGAGCTCATGACTTGCTTCTAATGACCTGGATAAGTACAGCAAAGGTGACGGGATGCAACTGCCATAGAACTTGGGCTGCCCCATGACAGGCACAAGTAAATCTGAACCATTAAGGTTGAGATCCCTCATTAGGTATTTTTAAAGGTCTCCAGGTAATTCCCATGTGCAGCTAAAGTTGAGAAATACTAACTGAATTTTAGGACTGCCCCAGGGAATGGCCCTTGGACCTTCTCTTCCTTTAGTGATCTCAACAAAGACTTCCAATAACACCTAGGTGCCTGAAACTTCTACATAGCTAAAACTCCAGCATGGATTTCTCCCTTCAAATCTAGATTCCTATAGCCAACTGGACTATTTCAAATTAGTACTGTGAAACTGAACTACTGACCCTACTCCAAAATTCGTTTCTCCATTATCTTCCCCTCAGAAATTGGCAACTTCACCCTTAAAATACTCAGGAGGAAAGACTGTATATCTCATATGCCACCTACTAACAAATCCTGTTGGTTCTATTTTTAAAATATATCCAGAATTCAACTTTTCCTGTACCACCACTACTACTACCCAGGTCCAAGCCACCATCATATCTTATCTAAAACCCTTTAATCTGCCCCAATTGCTTCCTTTCTTGTTCCTTCAGTTTCAGTTCAGTTCAGTCACTCAGTCATGTCCGACTCTTTGCGACCCCATGAATCGCAGCATGCCAGGCCTCCCTATCCATCACCAATTCCCGGAGTTCACTTAAACTCACGTCCATCAAGTCAGTGATGCCATCCAGCCATCTCATCCTCTGTCATCCCTTCTCCTCCTGCCCCCAATCCCTCCAAGAATCAGAGTCTTTTCCAATGAGTCAACTCTTCGCATGGGGTGGCCAAAGTATTGGAGTTTCAGCTTTAGCATCAGTCCTTCCAAAGAACACCCAGGACTGATCTCCTTTAGAATGGACTGGTTGGATCTCCTTGCAGTCCAAGGGACTCTCAAGAGTCTTCTCCAACACCACAGTTCAAAAGCATCAATTCTTCAGCACTCAGCTTTCTTCACAGTCCAACTCTCACATCCATACATGACAAAACCATAGCCTTGACTAGACGGACCTTTATTGGCAAAGTAATGTCTCTGCTTTTGAATATGCTATCTAGGTTGGTCATAACTTTCCTTCTAAGGAGTAAGCATCTTTTAATTTCATGGCTGCACTCACCATCTGCAGTGATTTTGGAGCCCCCAAAAAATAAAGTCTGACACCTCTTGTTCCTTACAGTCCATGAATTACCCAACAACCGGGGCATACCTTTTAAAATATGATTGATTATTTCACTCATGAGATCAGTGATTCACACTCTCACCAAGTAAAAATGAAAGTCATTAGAGACCTATGAGAACTTATAAGATCTAATTTTCCCAATTATGACCACCCTGACTTCATCTTCTACAAAACACACATGTACACATTAATATAGCCATCTGCCTCTGACCACAAAAGCTTCTCAAGGGAAGAAATTCCTGCCTGCTCTGTTCATTACCAATTTTGTTCTCAAGAACAGTTTTTGACATAGAGTAAGTGCTGTACTAATACTTGCTGATTTCCATATGAATTTTTAGTCGTAAATATTATTTTCAGAAACAAATTGTGATAAACATATTTTACCATTCCCCCAAAGAATGGCAATTATATAAATCTTATAGGGGAAAGGGTGTTTTAGAATTTAGAGGATAAACTATTTTATATTTTACTTTGAATTCTTCATTAATTTTTATTAAGCCTTTCATCTGAGGCTGCACCCTTAGACCCCATGAACCTCTCATTCTCACAGATGTACTATACAATAATCCTCTGCCACAGATTACATTGCTAAGGCTATCCACAGAGTCAGGGAAAAAAATAAATCTATATAAATGTTTAATTACATCCAGCTTTCCATTCCTGTCCTGTGAAATACATGTTTTTGTACATGAAGAAAGATGATAACAGCCTCATGCTTTATTATTAATCACCATTGATCCTTTTGGGCTTTTTACTTGTCAGGAACATCATTTTTCAACCTGATGTGGTTGTACTCCAAGTAACTGAATCATTGCTTAAAAATTCACTGTTACTTTTCCAGTTATAATCTTTAAAAATTAACTGTTTAAATTTCTACCGAGCTTTAAGCTAAGTACCAAGAGGATCTGTTTTGTGTTCATTTAAATGGATTTTCTCATTCTGCAGATTGTTTAATGAGGATATAAGCTTTTTTGTGTGAAAAGCAAATTTTGTAAAAGAATGTTTGTTGCTGAAAATCCATTTGAAAACACAGTTAAATGGTAGATTGCATTGATATATTAGAGAAAATTATTCCAAGATAAATGATTCTGAATAAAAGAGTTTGACAGAATGATTGTATCTTTTCCTGGAGTCTGAGGCAAAGAGAAATTGTTTCTAATATGATAATGGCCACAATTTACATAATGCTAAATATATGCCAGGAACTTCACATATATTTACTTATATACACCACACAATATCCTTTGAGATATGTCTGATTCTCCCATCTTATAATAATAGGAAAAACAAAACAACAATGAAGAAAAACAAGACCTGTCAAGATTACACAATTTATGCAATACCAAGATTCCAACAAATTTTCTTTCCAAAACTAATTCCTCTTAAGCATGCTGCTGTACTGATTCTGTTGTCAAAATACAACAAACAATTTAAAAAGAGGTAAGGACAGACTTACCTGTCTGTCCTTTACATATTCAAAGTAAAATGTATGACTATGCTGCTACTAGAAATATTTGGACCAAAAGTTCCCAACTCTTGGAAATATTTTCCAAGTCTATACATAATTGAGACTGCCACAGTTCAAGCAAAATCAGCCTTGGACTTGGTGACCATTTCATATCAGCTCCTTTGATATTTTCCCAAAGGCAGAGATTCTCCATTTGTAAGGATAATGTCCTCATCATGCTTCCCTGACAGCTCAGTTGGTAAAGAATTCGCCTGCAGTGCGGGAGACCTGGGTTTGATCCCTGGGTTGGGAAGATCCCCTGGAGAAGGGAAAGGCTACCCACTCCAGTATTCTGGGCTGGAGAATTCCGTGGACTATATAGTCCATGGGCTCACAAGGAGCCAGACACAACTGAGCAACGTTCACTTTCACTTTCTGTCCTCATCATGGTGCTTTCAGATCCTAGATATGATTCCAGAATTCTACTTGGATTGCCTACTGTTTTCACTTTCCAATTGTATCCTCCTTTCTACTTTCCTCACCTATTTTTTTTCTAATTTTAATATCTATGAAACCAGAGTCAGTTGCAATAGCAACAGAATGGGAGTTTTTGAGCACATCTGAAGTAGCTCTAATTATTTCCCCATCATATGGTTATAAATACAGATTACTAGAATAAGGCATTTTATAAAGCTCATCTGAAAGTTGGCCCATAAATTAAAGGGATAGCCTTACTAATAATGTAGGTTTGTGAGTGTAATAATTTATACCAGCAAAGAAATGTTTCTTCTAAAGGATTTCCACCAACCACAAAAATGAGTATATGACTGTCATTGAGGTTTTACCATAAATACTGTCACAACTATTGAAATAAATTTCTAGGCCCAAGGCTGAGTGGCTCCTGCCCAAAATGCCACATCAGCAAACTGAAACTGAGATAACTTTCCTGTTCCTGCAAATGCTCCAGAGTATATCCAGTCAGCCAGTTCACAAAATGCTGAGCCAGTTCTGAGCCCTTTACTTATTTCCTTGCTTCCTCTTCATTTCCCATCTTTCTCTTCCTTGTTCCTTATACTTTCTTCTATAAAAGTTTCCCAACCTTTGTCCCATTTTGCAGTTCTCTGGACCCTTGAGAAGAGAGACTGCTCACTTCATGAAGTGTTGAATAAAGTTTTCTTGTATCAACTAAATTGCTTCTTTGTTAAAAAAAAAAATGAAATACAGTTGATTTACAATGTTGTGTTAATCAAGGAAGTGATTCAGTTACATTAACTTGTCTTCTTTAATAGTTTTTAATACGAGAGTTCTGAGATGAGTATGAATAATATCTCAAAGAAACCAAAATAGCTTATCTAAGTTTACACAGTAAGGAAGTAACAGAAACAAAATATGAACTGAGAGTGTCTGACTCCAGAGTGAAGTAATATACTATATAATAGTATACTATGCTTATTCATGTTACCAGCACTATATTCTCAATATATGTGAACCTAAAAGTCTTATAAGGATTCGACAAAGATCAACTGAATATATTAGTGACAGAAGCAAAATGTGGACAATAAAATAGTTTATCAAATGTGTTAGTGTATCAAAAAAATTAAAATGTATAGTGTCAAAACATTTTTCCTTTAAATAATTTAAATGCATTAAAGAGCAAGGAAACAAGGCTAAACATATGGTTACATAATATATCCAGAGACAAATTCTAGATCAGGGATGAGCAAACTTTTCTCCAAAGGCTAAACCATGAATATTTTAGGCTTTTCAGGTAATACAGCTCTCTCTCTAGCAACCTCTCAATGACACTGTAAGGAGAAGCCAGATGTAGATATACATAAATTAATGTGTGGTATGTCACAGTAAAAAAAGTTCATGGACACTCAAATTTGAATTTCACATAATTTTCACAGATCATGAAATACTATCCTACTTTTGATTTTTTCCAACCATTCAACAATTCAGAATTTATTCTCAACTCATGGGCTTCCCAGCTGGTGCCAGTGGTAAGGAACCCTCCTGCCAGCACAGTAGACATAAGAGACATGGGTTTGATCCCTGGGTCAGAAAGATCCCCTTAAGAAGGAAATGGCAACCCACTCTAGTATTCTTGCTTGGAGAATCCCATGGACAGGAGAGCCTGGTGGGCTACAGTCCATGGGGTTGCAGAGTCAGACACAACTGAAGCACAGGACATGGGCCACATACACAATTCAGGCAGCAGTTTGGAAGTGGGACACAGACCATAGTTTGCTGTACCCTATCCAAGCCTCTTTTGCAGTATCCTTGCAAATAGTGAGATTTTGAAACAGAACAGGAATGTGATTTCAACCTGAATGAGAGTCATAGAAATGTGCTGGAATTGCAGTGTGTGTGTGAAATAATATACAGGAAGTAGAGTCATTTGAACATGAGTTGTGACAGATAAACAAGACAAAGACCAGTGAAGTAGTACAAATGAGAGAAAGAATTCTGTTATCCAGTTAACTAGCAGGAGTTATGCCATTTATAAGATAATGGGAGAGACAAGGAGCCCCTTACTTTAAACACCAGGCATGTTCAGAACAGATAGGTCAGAAAAATAGCACCAGCCACCTAAGGTCTAATTACATCTCCTTCAGCTAAGACGGCAATCAAATGATCCTTTTTAAATGAGCTGATTCAAATGTTTCACGCTCAGTCGTTAAAATGTACAGAAGAAGGCAGAATACAGATCTGAGTGTGCTATTTTCCATTTATACCAGAAGATGTAAGACTGCTGAACAGGGCTGCAGAAAAGTGCACAGTCATTCAGGGGGGACCCATGCAAAGCTTTCGGTCCTTCTCTAGCCAGACCTCTCCCCTGTCCTCACAATAGCCATACACAGAGTTCTTCTCTTTCTCAAGGGCCACCCCAACCCTTCCCCCACCTCCAGATCTCCCCCACCAATGACCTTGTTTCTGTTGCAGAGAGAAATTGAAGCTATCAAGAATAGTCTTCAGCTTCTTGCTTTTTGAGTGACAAACATCAGGATCTGGTTTAACTCCTTCTTTCAAATCTCAGAAGCTGAAAATGTCCTTTGGTCTTCTTTCAGGCCAATCCCTGCACCTGTGACCTCAGTCACATCTGTTCTCCTTTCTCTAGAACAAAGACTCTGTTCCACTCTAGACCCCATTTCTGCTATATTTTCATGTGCTCCTCTCCCTGCTCCTTGTGCATGGCCTGCAAATATACTCGACCCTTTCCTTAGTTAAAAACAAATCCAGGCAAAAAACATGGATTGCCCTAAAGGTTGTTACACTGAGTGACTTAAGTCAAACAGAGAGACAAATATCATATGATATCACTTATGTGTGGAATCTAAAAAGAAAGTACAAATAAACTTATCTACAAAACAGAAATAGAGTTAGCAAAACAAGACCAGGGGCTGACTGTGGCTCAGATCATGAATTCCTTATTGTCAAATTTAGACTTAAATTGAAGAAAGTGGAGAAAACCACTAGACCATTCAGGTATGACCTAAATCAAATTCCTTATGATTATACAGTGGAAGTGAGAAATAGATTTAAGGGACTAGTTCTGATAGAGTGCCTGATGGACTATCGTTGGAGGTTCATAACATTGTACAGGAAAGAGGGATCAAGACCACCCCCAAGAAAAACAAATGCAAAAAAAGAAAAATGGCTGGCTGAGGAGGCCTTACAAATAGCTGTGAAAAGAAGAGAAGCAAAAGGCAAAGGAGAAAGGAAAGATATACCCATTTGAATGCAGAGTTCCAAAGAATAGCAAGGAGAGGTAAGAAAGCCTTCCTCAGTGATCAATGCAAAGAAATAGAGGAAATCAAAAGAACAGAAAAGACTAGAAATCTCTTCAAGAAAATTAGAGATATCAAGGGAATATTTCATGCAAAGATGGACTCAATAAAGGACAGAAATGGTATGGACCTAACAGAAGCACAAGATATTAGCAAGACGTGGCAAGAATACATAGAAGAGCTATGCAAAAAAGATTTTCATGACCCAGATAATCACGATGGTGTGATCACTCATCTAGAGCCAGACATCCTGGAATGTGATGTCAAGTGGGCCTTAGGAAGAATCACTACAAACAAAGCTAGTGGAGGTCATGGAATTCCAGTTGAGCTATTTCAAATCCTAAAAGATGATGCTGTGAAAGTGCTGCACTTGTTATGTCAGCAAATTTGGAAAACTCAGCAGTGGCCACAGGACTGGAAAAGGTCAGTTTTCATTACAATCCCAAAAAACGGCAATACCAAGGAATGCTCAAACTACCGCACAATTGCACTCATCTCACATGCTAGTAAAGTAACGCTCAAAATTCTCCAAGCCAGGCTTCAGCAATATGTGAACCGTGAACTTCCAGATGTTCAAGCTGGTTTTAGAAAACGCAGAGGAACCAGAGATCAAATTGCCAACATCCACTGGATCATCAAAAAAGCAAGAGAGTTCCAGAAAAACATCTATTTCTGCTTTATTGACTATGCCAAAGCCTTTGACTGTGGTCACAATAAACTGTGGAAAATTCTGAAAGAGATGGGAATACCAGACCACCTGACCTGCCTCTTGAGACACCTATATGCAGGTCAGGAAGCAATAGTTAGAACTGGACATGGAACAACAGACTGGTTCCAAATAGGAAAAGGAGTACGTCAAGCCTGTATATTGTCACCCTGCTTATTTAACTTCTATGCAGAGTACATCATGAGAAATGCTGGGCTGGATGAAGCACAAGCTGGAATCAAGTTTGCCAGGAGAAATATCAATAACTTCAGATACGCAGATGACACCACCCTTATGGCAGAAAGTGAAGAAGAACTAAAGAGCCTCTTGATGAAAGTGAAAGAGGACAGGGAAAAGTTGGCTTAAAGCTCAACATTCAGAAAACTAAGATCATGGTATCTGGTCCCATCAGTTCATGGCAAATAGATGGGTAAACAGTGGAAACAGTGGCTGACTTTATTTTGGGGGGCTCCAAAATCACTGCAGATGGTGGTTGTAGCCATGAAATCAAAAGACACTTACTCCCTGGAAGGAAAGTTATGACCAACCTAGATAGCATTAAAAAGCAGAGATATCACTTTGTCAACAAAGATCCTTCTAGTCAAGGCTATGGTTTTTCCAGTAGTCATGTATGGATGTGAGAGTTGGACTATAAAGAAAGCTGAGCACCAAAGAATTGATGGTTTTGAACTGTGGTGTTGCAGAAGACTCTTGCGAGTCCCTTGGACTGTAAGCAGATCCAACTAGTCCATCCTAAAGGAAATCAGTCCTGGGTGTTCATTGGAAGGACTGATGTTGAAGCTGAAACTCCAATATTTTGGCCACCTGATGCGAAGAGCTGACTCATTTGAAAAGACCCTGATATTCGGAAAGATTGACGGCAGGAGGAGAAGGGGACAACAGAGGATGAGATGGTTAGTTGGCATCATCATCAATGGACATGAGTTTGGGTGAACTCTGGGAGTTGGTGATGGACAGGGAGGCCTGGCATGCTGCGGTTCATGGGGTCGCAAAGTGTCAGACACGACTGAGCAACTGAACTGAACTGAACTGAAAAGTGAAAGTGAAAGTGTTAGTCGCTCAGTCCTGTCCCACTCTTTACTACCCCATGTACTATAGCCCATTAGGCTCCTCTGCCCATGGGATTCTCTAGGCAAAAATACTGTGTGGGTTGCCATGCCGTCCTCCAGGGGAAATAGAGTTACAGATGAAGAAAATAAACTTATGGTTATCAAGAGGCAAAGGGGTGGGAAGGGATAAATTGAAAGTCTGAGATTGACATAAACACATTACTATATACAAAATAGACGGCTCTTAAGAACCTATTGCATAGCACAGGGAAGTCTACTTCATACTCTGTAATGGCCTATATGGGAAAGAGTGTAAAAAAGAGTGGATGTATGTATTGTATAAATGATTCACTTTGCTGTACACGTGAAACTAACACAACATTGTAAATCAACTATTTTGTTGTGGTTGTTGCTCAGTTGTCAAGTCCGTCCAACTCTTTGCAATCCCATGGACTGCAGCATGCCAGACTTCCCTGTCTTTCACTATCTCCCGGAGTTTGCTCAAACTCTTGTCCATTGAGTCAGTGATGCGATCCAGCCATCTTATCCTCTGTCATCCCCTTCTCCTCCTGCCTTCAATATTTCTTAGCATCAGGGTCTTTTCCAACGAGTCAATTCTTCGCATCAGGTGGCCAAGCTGTTTCAGCTTCAGCATTAGTCCTTCCATTGAATATTCAGGACTGATTTCCTTTAGGATGGACTGGTTTGATCTCCTTGCAGTCCAATGGACTCTCAAGAGTCTTCTTCAAACCACAGTTCAAAAGCATCAATTCTTTGGCACTCAGCTTTCTTTATGGTCCAACTATCTCATTCATACATGACTACTGGAAAAAACCACAGCTTTGACTAGCCAGACCTTTGTCAGCAAAGTAGTGTCTCTGCTTTTCCAGATGCTTAGAAATGGTTTCAATGACCAATCATATTGGGAGAAAAAAGTTTCTATTTGTTAATACACTGAATACCTCTAGAAGAATTTTTCCCTTCAATTTTTTAAACGTTTGAACTCCCTTGTGTATAATTAACATTGTCTTCAACATTTGTATGGCCTCTTCTAGGATTAGAAGAAAATGGAGAAACACAATGCAGAAAATATTCTGCTTATAATTAGATCCCTCTGAAATACTTTCAATAAAACCAAGATTACTAGAAAAGATCCTTGCATTGCCTTTGAATTTGAAATCACAAAGTCTATTCTGATTAGTTTTGAAATAGAAATTAAAAATTAACTGCTATATTCACTGGAGTTTTTGAGTGGAAAAAGTTCCACCATATTATTTTGAAATGCAAATTATGTGAATAGCATTTATCCTATAGGTGTCATTCATGAAATAGTAGTTTCAAGTCATCTTTGTTAAATGTAAACATGAAAGATATTGAGGTGAATTCCAATCTGGAGCAACTTTATGCAGAAGCTGCAAAAATCAAATCACATTAAATATGTGTATATAAATTGATGAGTCAAATTCATCATTTTTGTGAGGTTCAGTTCAGTTCAGTCACTCAGTTGTGTTCGATCTTTGCAACCCTATGGACTGCAGCATTCCAGGCCTCCCTGTCCATCACCAACTCCCAGAGTTTACCCAAACTCATGTCCATTGAGGCAGTGATGCCATCCAACCATCTCATCCTCAGTCATCCCCTTTTCCTCCCACCCTCAATCTTTCCCAGCATCAGGGTCTTTTCCAATGAGTCAGTTCTTCATATCAGGTGGCCAAGTATTGGAGTTTCAGCTTCACCATCAGTCCTTCCAATGAACACTCAGGAATAATCTTTAGGATGGACTGGTTGGATCTCCTTGTAGTCCAATGGACTCTCAAGAGTCTTCAACACCACAGTACAAAAGCATCAATTCTTTGGCGCTCAGCTTTCTTTATAGTCCAACTCTCACATCCATACATGACCACTGAAAAAACCATAGCCTTGACTAGACGGACCTTTGTTGGCAAGTCTGTGAGGTTACAGAGAAGTAAAGTGTATAATTAAACCTAATACTTCATTTTATGTTTTTCCAAATATCTTGAATAATTTTCTTTAGTTATTACTTACCACTCAACTGCTTACAGTTTACATCCCTTCAACTTTACCTTTTCTTAAAATAAATGATGTTGACAACAGAATCACAGAATCAATTAGGATTAACATTCATTTTTCTCTACACATCCATGTCTGTTCTTTTTCAGTTTGTTCTGTGCGTGTGGGAGAGGGGGAGAGGACTCACTAACCAGGATCAGCTGCCTTAAGATTTTCTCTGTGAACTTAACCAAATGTGAACACCATTAAGACACGAAGGAGGAAACAGAATTGGTCACAGTGCTTATTCCCCTAGTTCTATCCTGCAGGCTTGCCTGGAGGCTGGCTGTGTCTATTCAACCTGAATCCAGTTTATGTCATATATGCATATGCAGCTCTCCATATGCAGCTGTCTCTGTCTCTCCATATGCAGCTGTCTCTATCTCAAGGTACAGGTAATCATGCCCTCTTTTCATACTTTGAGGCCTAGGATTAGTAAAATCTTCTTGTTACTAACTCTAGCATGTTGCCTGATTTCTCTTGGTATATCTCTATTCTTCTTATATTTGTGAATATGAGAGCTTTTTATTAAACTCTTTTCAAACTATTCTAATTTGAGTAACTCATCTAATCCCTGATGGAACCAAGACTGATATTGTAATTAATCTAAATATATATGTACATATATGTATGTGTGGCTCAGCAGTAAAGAATCTGCCTGCCAACACAGGAGGTAGGGAGACATGGGTTGGAGTTCTGAGTTGGGAAGAATTCCTGGAGGAGGAAATAGTAACCCACCCACTCCAGTATTCTTGCCTGGAAAATCCCATGGATAGAGGACCGTGGTGGGCTATTGTTCATAGATTCGCAAAAAGTCAGAAAGGACTGTATGGCAGAACACACACAAAAAAAAACACAGAACACACACACACACACATATATTATATATACACTAAAAATCTGGTGGAGAGATGTTTATTGATTTAGAAAATCAAAGAAAACTGAATCCTAAACCGACAGTGGGGTAAACTATGAAGAAATGGACGTATACAGAAAAACAAAATGAATCTGATAGTAGAGGTGGTGATAACCAAAAATAGGATTAAAGTTTGAAAAATCTGTTAAAGAACCATCTGGACTTTAAGATCCCATCTGCTTATTCCATCCAACCAGGTGGCAGCCCCATTCCAGGTCAGGGAGAAGATCAGGGGTTTGCATAAATCATAGAACCGCACTTAAAAGCTGTATCACTTATAGTATACAAGGGTAAACAAAGAAATTAAGGAAAAATTAATACCCTGGATCCTAATTAGGCTCCAAATTTTCTTCCCCAATTTGGCTCACCAAACACTTCAGATGAGATTTTAGAAAGATACCTGGAGAATCCAACAAGATCAGAGAAGAGACCCAAAGACACTGATAGCAGGAACTTCTTAAGCAAATGGAAATGTACAATCCTCCCATGGAGAAATTCACAATTGTCTAACTCAGTCCATGAGACTAGAGCAACTATTAATATATTTTTAAATGTCCTATAATTTTATATGAACATGTAATCAAACACCACCAAGTACCATAGATATAGAATTTCTACTATGAAAGACAACTTTCATAAGGATTAAAACAACTTTCCAAAAAAAGCAGCATGAAGATAGCAAAGACTGTACATAGAGATAAACTTCAAAATTTATCAGCAATATATTAACATTTTCCAGAAGGTAATAAAAGATCTTGCACTCATGAATAAGAACAGGATACTATAAAAAAGAAACATTCTGGGAAAAAATGAAGAATATTTGGAAATTTAAAGTATGATAGCAGAAAGTGAAAACTCAATTGGAGAGTGTTGGAAGATGAAGTTGTCAAATTCTTCCTGAAAGTATAACAAAACACAAAGTAATTAAAAATAGAAAAAGGAAAAAGATAAAGAAAAATAGAAAAGCAATGAAGGAAGTCTAATATCTGAAATAGTAATAATTACAGAAAACAGAACAGATATGGAAGCAGAAATCATCAAAGAAATAATTTTAGAAAATTCTCTATAACTGAAAGACATGGTTTATCATACTAAAAGAAACAAATTGAGTAAACAGATTATTGACTCAAAGAGAAACCAAAGAACATTTAGAACACTAAGAATAAAGAAAAGACACTACATGCCTACAGGAAAGGATGCAACGGGCCATAAAATCTCAAAAATTATATTCTAAGATTTCTCAACAGCAACTATAGATACTTGAAAATAAACAATTTCAACAACATGAGGAAACCAGAATTGAAAGAGACACATGTACCCCAATGTTCATCGCAGCACTGTTTATAATACCCGGGACATGGAAGCAACCTAGATGTCCATCAGGAGATGAATGGATAAGAAAGCTGTGGTACATATACACAATGGAGTATTACTCAGCCATTAAAAAGAATACATTTGAATCAGTTCTAATGAGGTGGATGAAACTGGAGCCTATTATACAGAGTGAAGTAAGCCAGAAAGAAAAACACCAATACAGTATACTAACTCATATATATGGAATTTAGAAAGATGGTAATGATAACCCTGTATGCGAGACAGCAAAAGAGACACAGATGTATAGAACAGTCTTTTGGACTCTGTGGGAGAGGGAGAGGGTGGGATGATTTGGGAGAATGGCATTGAAAAATGTATAATATCATATATGAAACGAATCGTCAGTCCCGGTTCGATGTATGATACAGGATGCTTGGGGTTGGTGCACTGGGATGACCCAGAGGGATGGTACAGGGAGGGAGGTGGGAAGGGGGTTCAGGATGGGGAACACGTGTACACCCATGGCAGATTCATGTTGATGTATGCCAAAACCAATACAATATTGTAAAGTAATTATCCTCCAATTAAAATAAATAAATTTATATTAAAAAAATGAGGGAAAATGTTGTCCAATCTAGAACTGTATATCCATCCAAATTATTAGTCAAATGTGAGGATAAAGTGATGTCATTTTCAGACATGAAAAGTCTCAGAAATTTAACTGTATGTATAGAGGGTAACGGAGAAGGCAATGGCACCCCACTCCAGTACTCTTGCTTGGAAAACCCCATGGACTGAGGAGCCTGGTAGGCTGCAGTCCATGGGGTCGCTAGGAGTCAGACATGACTGAGCGACTTCACTTTCACCTTTCACTTTCATGCATTGGAAAAGGAAATGGCAACCCACTCCGGTGTTCTTGCCTGGAGAATCCCAGGGACGGGGGAGCCTGGTGGGCTGCTGTCTATGGGGTCGCACAGAGTCGGAAACGACTGAAGCGACTTAGCAGCAGCAGCGGCATAGAGGGCAAGCAGTATAGGTAGAAGCAGTCAGAATGCTCTGAGAAGAACATATGTTACTGATATAATACCTGAAAGGAATGAACACCTTGAAAAGAAATTTATATATCTGGAAGAGAGAATGAGATTAAATCATTGATAAATACCTTATCCAAAAATCAAGCAAAAACAACAGAATTACTAATACTACTTAATAGGTGAGGTTATATTAGTAATAAATATATTTTTAGATAAAGAAAAAACAATATAATCTTCAATTAAGCAAGAAATAGTGTAATTATAGTTTACTTCATGGCTCATCTTAATTTGCATATTTAGGAAGATAAATATGAACATTAATATAACCAAAATGATGATTAAAAATAATACTGGGACATTGAAGGAAAGGGAGGTGTGTATGTGAATAGTGGCAAAATGGGAGAATTAGGTAAATCCTTAAGGGAAAAAATCAAAAGATAAAGCCTAAAATTTTAAAAATAATAACATAGCAATATACACATATTATTTAGATGTAGAAGTTAATAAAGAATCAACTAATAAATTATTAAATTTTTACATTTAGTTTTTATTGAAGTACAGCTAAACCACAATTCTGTGCCACTTTCAAATTTTAATACTTGACTCATTTTTCTTAAACTCAGTACTGTTTCAACACCCTGGCATTCAACCTACTCAACTATATTTCCTCCCTTCATTATAAGCAATGGTAACATCAACCCATGTTTTCCAACCCAGCTTTTTCATGGGTACAAATCCTTGATGAAAATTATTCAATATAAATTGAATCCATTCATTCATTAATATATGTGAATTATGTATTTCCTCAACCTAAATTATTCCTAAGAATGTATTTCCTCAACCTAAATTATTCTCAATGGTAGGCAAGTATGAAGAATCCAATCACTATTTCTGCCCTTTCCTGAGCTCTCTGCCATTGGACTTTTCAGTTAGTACAATGGTATTTGGGAATTGGCCTTGTCAACATATTTTTCAACATTTCCAAAATCACAAAGAAACATTTACATCATTCTTTTTTTAAAATGTGAAGTATTGGGATTTTTAAATAATGGTGTTTTGATACTCAGCACTAAAAATTCTGTCACCCTTCAAATAAGACTTAGTTTCAATATCAGAATAAGAAAGGGTTGTTCCTAATTCCTGTATTAAATGGGATATATTATCCCTGAAGGACTTTACCCAATTGTCAAAGATGAGGGGTTCTGAACAGGACATATGTTTTAGCTGTACATAAGTTAATCAACTCCTTTCAGTAGGTAGGGGCTTTAGAGTGCCAGGCTTCAAGAGCACAAAATGAACAGCAGGAGTAAGCAAGGCACAAGAGCTTCCTCAGGTGTATAGGCAACCCACTTTCTGTCTGTCCCCAAGTCTACATATCTTTCCATAACTCTGTGACCTGGATGTTAAATGCAGTAGTCAGGGATACTGCAGGGATTGATGGACTTTTCTGGAGCACTGAGGGATTCATGCCTTGGGCAAGGAATGTAATCATTCATATATACAGGGTTTCTTTTTTGCTTCTGTGACAGATATAACATTGATTTCTTATTTCAGGAAGTCATTTAAATATCACTCAAACCAAAGATATGTTAGGAACCCATTTAACTATTTATTGGCCTAAATACATATATAAATGGAATGAAATGGGGAGTGTTCCTGTAGCAAGAGGCAAGACCTTTACTGAAGCAGTGGTTTCCCTGGGGACAATTAGCAATGACCACAAAGGGTCTTTTAGGGTCACAAAGAATCGGACAGGACTGAAACAACTTAGCATGCACACACACATGTTAATACAAAGTGAAAAGTGAAAGTGTTAGTCACTCAGTCGTGTCCTACTCTGCTCCCTATGGACTATAGCCCGCCAGGCTCTTCTGTCCATGGGATTCTATAGGCAAGATTACTGAAGTGGGTAGCCATTTCCTTCTCCAGGGGATCTTCCTGACCCAAGGGTCAAACCCTGGTTTCCGGCATTGCAGGCGAATTCTTTACTGTCTGAGTCACCAGGGAAGCCCCCTTAATACAAGGTTATACACTTTAACCTGGGCTAACACAGAGGCTGCTGGAGAGGGGCAGGCTAAAGGGAGAGGGATTTGGTTACTTTAGTATTTGCCAGCTTCAACTTCAAATCAAATTCAAACATTCCATATTTCATGATAATTCCCTAAAAATCCCTGGGACCATATTTATAGCACTTGTACATTCCAGCTGCAGTGCTCCTGCAAGGAAAGAAGAGCCCTGTGTCATTTAGTGCATTATGGTCGATTACAGTTCTGAACTGATATATCAATGCCAGGCTCTGATCTGGGCATGTCACATACATTATCTCACATAAACATCACAATGATCCTTGAGGTAAGTATGGTAACATTCAGTCTACATATGAGAAAACTGAATTTTATAGAAGTTGAGCACCTTGCTTACAAGTGTCATAGCCATGATTAGAAATCACTTTGTCGTACTGCCTATTCCTCATCTGTCAGTGACATTAACATGGAAGTTTTTTCCTGAGAGAAGCTATATCTGCTGAGATCTTCTACCATCCCCAAATCCCAGCCCTCTTTCGTGTCACAGCCACCAAGAACATGGGATGAGAAAGGAAAGGGTAAATGAGGTAGATAGATACCAAGGACAGAGGGAAAGGGGTTGAAGAGACAGCATTTTAGATTTTACTTTAAAATATGTAAATAAAAATATGAAACAAATATGGAAAATATCAACAAATGCTAATTATAAGTAGCTTGTGTATTAATTTCTGTTGTATAATCTTTATACTTAGCCTATGTGGTTGAAAGAGTTCATGTTAATTTTTTAAATATTTATTTAATATAAAAAGTAGCTCTGGGTCAAATTGGGACATAAACATGACTATCATACTGATGTTTTAGACTGTAATCTAAAAGAAATAGTCAAGTTTTCCATAAAGAAAATGACAATCTTGAGACTGTGACAACTCTCATAGCTGAGTGAAGAATGGATTGAAAAGGGAAAGTAAAGGGTCAGAGAAATCAGTGAAAAGGCCACTCCCACAATTATGACAGAATATGACAAGGTGTGAGGCATGATGAGGATCGAGGAAATTGAGAAGATAGAATGGAAGTGAAAAATTTCCAGGAGTGGGTTCGCTGTGACTTTGTGACTGATGGACTGTCAAGGACAGAGAAATCAAATATAATCCCAGACTTCCCAGGCCGGTTGGTTAAATTGACAAACAGTCAAGGAAAAAAAGTGGCACAGGTCTGAAAGGAAAAGCTATCAGTTCAGTCTGGTACTCCTATTTAGAAGTGCTGACAGGATATCAAACGTGAGACATCGCAGGCAATTAGAAATATGGGCCAAGAGCTGTCAAGAAAGATCAGGGCTGAAGGTAGACCATTGCTGGTCTTCTGCACAAGAGTGATCAGCAAGGACAGGAAGCTGAATAAGGTTGTCCAGAAAAGAGAACCCCCAAAAAACAGAAAGACAGAGGATAGGGAGAAAAGTTGGGGACTCTAACAGTACAATACAGTTAAGAAATATCTGCCTCGTGTAAACATACCCTTAGCAAAGAAATTCTCAGGATCTTGAATTCATCCTGAGGGAGTCGAGGCAGAAGAGGACTGCCAGTATTTGTAGGATGTTCCGGGAACAGCTGTAAGTATTTCATATGATCTTACTTGTTTCTCACAACAGCTCTGTAAGGTGATATTATGATGTCAGTTACATAAAAGGGGAACCCAAAGCTCTGAGTTAGGAACTAATTTACCCAAATTCACACAGTTAACAAGTGGCACAAGTGAAGAAGTGAAGTGAAAGTCACTCAGCCGTGTTCGACTCTTTGTGACCCCATGGACTATACAGTCCATGGAATTCTCCAGGCCAGAATACTGGAGTGGGTTGCCTTTCCCTCATCCCGGGGATCTTCCCAACCCAGGGATCAAACCCAGGTCTCCCACATCAGCACTGGAATGATTCCGAAGCAGATATTCTTTCCTATGAGTTCTGAAACAGTCTGTATGGAGCAATCTCATGATTGGTCGTATCTTCTGAATGGTCATATCTTTAAAGAGGACATGGAATAGTTCAACTGTGCTAGACTCCATGGTGCATTGTTGAGGGTATCTTAACATTTCTTCAATTAACCATTTGTTTGGATTTAAACTGAACCTGTCTGTTTTCTATGCTGGCATTTTGGGCTTTTCTTTTTTGCAGAGGGGAGTGGTTACAAAGAATTTATGTATTTGCTCTAGATAATTGTTTCTTTAACAAGGGAATCAAGGCAAAACATTTGTTTCAATTCAGTTTTTCTTCCACTCTGAAGCAAGGTGTTTAGTCAAAGAAATAAGCAGTAAACTTTAGAGGCCCTGTCTTAGTGCTGTCCCTATGCTTTCTGTCTGTAATGAAGTAATAAGTGAGAACATGAAAACAGAGCTTTCAGAATCAGAAGTAATGGATGAACTGTGCTGTAATCTGACCTTAGCAGGTGCCCAGTAAGATTGGCATCCACTTTAATACCCGCTAAACACTGCAATCCATAGCACATGGAGTAGGTAAGAAATTTGCTTTAGAAATATCAATGTTGTTTATAAGTCCTGCTCCTTACAAACAGAACCCATGAGTACCTGGGTTTAAGCCTCCAATTCCCATGTATAATTTGAGTCTCAGCCCATTTCAAATAGCCCACTGGCAGCTCATACTCAATGCACTGTCTATGATATAGAAGGTAAAGCAAAAAAAAAAAAAAAAATCAAAATCAATACCGTTGTTACCATTCTATAATAGGCGTAGTACCTCAGGGATCAAGGCTTCTGAGAGATCAAAAGAAATAAGGAAAAGAGTTAAGTTCCAAATCTGTACTTGGTTTCTGCCACTACCCATGGGGTAGGATAATACTGACCAAGCTCTCCCTATTAGCACTCAATCAGTACCAATTTTTTTAAACCTCAAAATCTGCCACACTGTTTTTTAAATGGCTCTTTAATATGGTAGTGTCCTAAATATTCCGATATATTATGTCACCTGTATTGCTCCAAAAACCTATGACCTGAACTGGCCCCCAGACAGAATAAATTTTGCACATAGAAACAGAAAATATTGTGTACCTTGGTCACTGGCCTTGAAGGATGGAAATTATCAGGAAACTACAGTACTAGTGGATTGCTACAAAGTACGTATTTGCTTATTGCTGTTTTGGGTAAACCTTATCATACAGTAGCCTGCAAAATGCTGAGAGGACATGGAATGAATGATCTGAAGACTATAAGTTTGAACTGTTGCCAGCACATCAGTAAAACACACAGAAATCTTTCCAGACAGACCAAAGAACTACGTAAATGCCAAGTCTCTCTTTTCTCTCATCTGGTATGAAAGAGATTAAACAGACTGAAAACCAACCTTGTGTTGATTCCTCCCTTTAATGCACTGACTTTTTAATCTAATAGCTTAGTTTTATGGGCTAGCTATTTCGGATCAAGAGTCGCACTCCACAAACCCATAGTTTATACTACCAACAGTGCACCAGATGTAAATGAGTACAGTAAGCACATGAATCAATGGGACACATGAATAAACATGCCCAAGTGGCAGTAGAATACTGTTAAAAGAAAAAGAAACAGTAGTTGAAGAAAAAAAGCTCTGCTGAGGGGAATTTTATATTCACTCTTCCTCTTTTTAATGGCTTTGAAAATTGAAAGCAGAAAGATATGATAGATACATTACTAAAACTGTAAATATTCTTGTATGATATTTTTGCATAAAGTGTATACATTCATTTTGGTTTCTTTAAATCTCTCATTCTTGAAACATTGACTCAAATCAAAAGAAATACTGACAAATGTGAGGTGCTTTGCAGAATTTATTTTAATGTTTTAACTTTGCATTAAGTAGTTTTTGTAAATGTTCTGTTTTAAGCCAGTTCAGTAAACTGCCATGCATATACATCCATGAGTATATGCTTTGAATGTGTTTTAAAAAATAGTTTTGACTTGCTAGTACCATAGAAAAATAGCATAATTTGAATATGGATTGATATTCAGCAACTTAAAACTGCTTTCATTTTAGGACATAGTTGATGTCCGTGATCAAGGTACATTTTTGTGGAATGTACAGTACATACAAGTTTTCCAAATTTGGCCCATTTGAAGCAAAAGCCTATTGGTACTGCCAGGAGGATCTGGGAAATCATCAATGTAGCTCAGAAATATGGATGATCTCGCCTGCTGCTTCTGTGTTTTAATCTCAAACTATCACAACTCATGAGTGAAGGGAAAAATCTGACTCATTGATTTTATTACCATATTTCATCAGTTCTAAGACACTTTTGCTTATTGCAGTTCAGTTCAGTTGCTCAGTCATGTCCAACACTTTGAAGCCCCACGGACTGCAGCACGCCAGTCTTCCCTGTCTTCACCAACTCCCAGAGCTTCCTCAAACTCATGTCCATTGAGTCAGTGATGCCATTCAATCATTTCATTCTCTGTTGTCCCCTTCTCCTCCCACCTTCAATCTTTCCCAGCATCAGGGTCTTTTCCAATGAGTCAGTTCTTCACATCAGGTGGCCTAAGTATTAGAGTTTCAGCTTCAGCACCAGTCCTTCCGATGAATATTCAGGACTGATTCCCTTTAGGATGGACTGGTTGGATCTCCTTGCAGTCCAAGGGACTCTCAAGAGTCTTCTCCAACACCACAGTTCCAAAGCATCAATTCTTCAGCGCTTAGCTTTCTTTATAGTCCAACTCTCACATCCATACATTTCTAACGGGAAAAACCATAGCTTCTGCATTTTTAACCCCCCCCCAAATTGTGATGTATCTTTAATCTATTGCATCATAGAATTAATTAGAAGCATTTGTCTTTCTTAATGGCATATAAAATAAATGTATATACTACTTTTGCTGGCATTTTGGATTAGATGAAGTATGAAATAGTTATATCTCACTATATCTTAGTAAAATAAATAACATTTCCAATTAGTAAAAGCAAAAGATTTGAATCATAGAGTATGGTTTTAAAATGCATTTTTATTCATTTTAACTAGTCTTAATTCACACCTTAATGTTCTTAGAGGAATTTTATAGTATGAATTTGCTATAGGGATTATATTTAAGTCATAACAGTAAATATAATAAGGGCTTAATAAGTACCAGATTATATTTTGTAAGCTTTCTATATGCATTTTTTATCTAGCCCTTGCATCAACCTTATTTGTTAGGGACTTGAAGGGGAACAAAAACCTTTCCCATGCCTAAGTTTGAATCAACTAAAAACCAAACTGATGGTAAGATAGATGGGAGATTAAAAAACAACCTTTGTAGCTTAAACTCTTGATGTGTTGTCGACAATATGGCCTGCTGCAGTTAACAGGGTTGACCCACAAAGAAACATCCAGGTGGGAAAATACTTGCTCCCTACTAATATACATAAGGTAGGAATAATATTAATCCCATTATAAAGAGGAAAACTGAGGTATGGAGAGGTCCAACTGTCATATGCTTGCATGCAACAAGAGTGACTTTTCTAAAAGCCTACCAACAATCTCTACAGTCACTAATCTGTTCATACTTTTTCTTCACAGATATCAGTACAACATGGGTGAATTTCATAGCTATCTTCCTAATCACTGGCAACACTGGGCAAGCATCTTAACCTCTCTGCACCTCAGTTTTCTCATCTATGAAATGAAGAATAGTAATAGGACCCACCTTAAAAGGATGCTACGAAGAACATGACTGATAGGTGTGACACGGCTTAGGAAAGAGTCTAGCAGTAATAAGCACTAAAGAAATACTGCTGACTGATGGCCTGAACCACAGGAACACACCATTTCAAAGTAAAAAATGGCCAAGCATGAGCAATGTCATGGTTCAATTCACTATTATCTGAAAGAATCATATTTGGCTATCATCTCAGGGTTAAACATGGATTCACTGTGGTATCTTTAACCAAAGAATGTTACAATCATGAAAATGCTTCGGGTTTCTGAATGGAAACTGGCAAAATCAAGATGTGAACAAAATGAAAAGGAAGTTTCTCTACTATAATACAATCCCATCAGACACCTGACCAGATGAGGACACTGCTCTGATTATTAGGTTTTCTACAGCTAAAGCAGTCAGGCATGAAGATTAAGTAACAATACTGCATTAATTTATCCTTTTGAAATTTTAGCAATTCTGAATAAGCTCTTTGGCTCCTGTTGTTTCATCTCAATGTACTTGTCAACAAGAGGATTGTGCTTGTAAGGAAGCTACTGCCTACTGTAAACCCTAATAATATAATTAAAACACTAATGAGAAAGCATAACTTTTTCATTGAAAGTTCTTAGTGCTATGAGTTTAGGAAAGCAAATATAAATTATTGCTTAATTTATTTTCCATAGCTTTCTCAAATTTGTATAAATAAAGTGAAAGAAATAAAAGCATTTTTTACATGTTAGGAATGTATCTAAAGACCACCTAACCTCAACTGCCCTTTTCTAAAAATAATATTTGATTTTTAAAAATCCACTAATGTTCAGTTCCATCTTCCATGGATTTGAATTTCTTTTTTTTAAATTTTATTTTATTTTTTAACTTTACAATATTGTATTGGTTTTGCCATATATCAACATGAATCCGCCACAGGTATACACGTGTTCCCCATCCTGAACCCTCCTCCCTCCCCGTACTATCCCTCTGGGTCGTCCCAGTGCACCGAATTTCTTATTTCTCTAGAATCTTAGAAGCTGGAACCAATTTCCTTCTGGCTTTGGTGACCATTTGCATCTTTGAAAATTTAAGATTATGCCCACTCCATTTTTTTTTGTTATAACATTTATCTTATTTTGTTGTTTTCATTAATTACATCCCACATTTCCTTCATTTGTTCCTATGGGGTGAAATCTATTATAAAATTAAAATTTGAAATACACAACAAAATTTTTTAAAGAATTCCCCATTCCTTGTGAATTGTAAATTCAGTGTTCATGTAATGGTATGTAATGGAAAAGGAATCCATTGTATGCCTTGCTCTTGGTAATGCTAGTTGTCACTAGCCAGATTTAGGCCTTTGAGAGTAAATTCCAAAGAAAATACTATACTAACACACTCCCTTTTCATCCTTCTAGCTAAACATACATTTCTTCGTTCCTAATATTTATCACAACTCATTATGGCAATGTTTACAAAGCAAAGGCCTTTGAATATTTAAATTCCCTATAGAAATAAGCAGAGCTGCAGCATATTTTATGTGTTCAGTGCATAGTTGGTGAATGAATTTATCTCTCCAAAGACTCCATACTGCTGAATCTATAATCAATACATACTGAAAATCTCTTGGGATTTTCACTCGATCTGAGCTCTGACTTTACAAGGTGACTTGGGGTGGGGGGTTGGGGGGTTGTTTCCTAGAAGAAATGATCTTTCAGTGATATTTTGAACATACAAAGAGGAAACTGAAAGCAAACAATGTGGGAGAAATAGTAGAAAATCATTTAAATAAGTAACGAGAAAGACAACATAGTCATAAAAAAGTAAAAAACTGTGCTGGAAGGAGGCACTATCTAAAAGGGTTAAAACTGGGACTATTGTTTAACAGAAAAAAATAACAAGGGATCATGGAAGATGATGTGGCCATGAGCATACAAACTTAAGCAGACTCCTGAATACATAATACTTAGCCTGCGCTAAACTCATTCAGCTGCAGCATCAATACCCTGAATGAATGTTGGGCTAATTGGAACAAACACCCATCCATTTTACTTGAGTAACATGGCATTGATGACACTGTATGATTTATGGGTGCTGCCATCTGCACTTTACCACCGTTCTTTGGCTGTATGTTCTATTAATAGACATATTTCTCTGCTGAACTCTCACAAATTTACTGGTTTGGGAGTTGTTTACCTGGGAAATTCCTGAGAGGATTCTTGATCTATATATTTACATGATAAATGGATTTTGTGGATAGAGCTTTTTTAGGTGCAAAAATGTAACCCAGAGTCTTTGAAAATTTTCCAGATTCCTTTTAACACTTGTTAAAAGATCAGGGTTGTAGCATAAAATTCTTCAGGTTCCAGTTTGAAACCCAGGAAGTTATTTAACTTTCTATAATCAACTTTCTATAATATCTACTATTTCTTTAGAGAAGCAATATGAAAAAGCATATTTAATAAATATTTACAAATCATATAGTCTTGTAGATTTGAAATGTTTTACATAAAGAGGTTCTTAACTCTATGAAGACTAGCATTTGAAGTATTCCAATAAAAAGGTTGTTTACTGATAGCTTTTTCTTTTTTTTTTTTTGCTGGTTGCATAACTCAAAAATAACACAGGCAAAATTGTGAGAGGTATTGCTTACATAATGAATTGAACCAAAGATCTTCAGAAGCCAGCTGATCTTTGAACTCCCCTCAAACTTTTGGCTTTGAGGATTACTCATGTTTATATACCAACTATGTTTCTAAATTTCATTAGGAAACCCATATTTCCGAATGCATACACGTGATAGTGGGGTCACTTCATTACATTTTAATAATTGAAATGTAGTGATCCAACATGGTATGAGACTAAATAAGACCCAGTAGAAATTTTAATGTGACACATGATAATTTCACAGGCCAAAACCTTTATATATCATTCTAATTTTGTCAAACATAATAGCAAGGGTAAAGTTACTCATAGCCCTAAAGAGATGTTCTTTATCCTTATTCTTAATTTGCTGTACAAACTCAACCAAGTTATTTAGGTTTCTTCTGCTATGACTCTTTCTCCACCAAACAGAAGATTGGCAATTATACCGTGAGCTAGTTCTATGTGGTCAGTGAGAGAATTTAGGTTAATAAGTAGAATTTTAATCCTAGATAATCCAGTGACCCTCTCTCTGTTTATGGAAATTTTGCATTAGAAGCAGGAAGAGCAATTAACTTTCAAAGGACAGATGGCATTGGATTACAAATAACACCAGACTTCTCTAAATAATGCATGGAGCAAAGGACAGCACTATTTTAACCCCAATAACTCAAAAATCTCTGAAAATCAAGTACCAGAAAAAAAAAAAAATACCAGACACTTCTTTCAAATGTATATAGTTTGCTGCTGCTAAGTCGCTTCAGTTGTGTCTGACTCTGTGCAACCCAGAATGGCAGTCCACCAGGTTCTCCTGTCCCTGGGATTCTCCAGGCAAGAACACTGGAGTGGGTTGCCATTTCCTTCTCCAGTATATATTATAGGAAACCTCTAAATAAAATAGAGATGAGCGTCACTCAGTTTGATGTTATTTATCCAGAGAGAGGCTATGCAGTTTGTCTTTATGGTTGACCCTGATTTTACTGCCTCTGTGTGTCATGTCTTGGCATGGATGAATTCAGCTACTGAATGCAAGCTTCTGATGGGCCTGTTATGCACTGCCTATAAAGGCATGATTTTATGGCTCCCCATGCAAAGACACACAAAGAACCCACCTTTTGCCAGGCCCTGGGGGGCATGGGCTTCCCAGGTGGTGATGGTGGTAAAGAACCCATCTGCCAATGCAAGAGACATAAGAGACACAGGTTTGATACCTGGATCAGAAAGATCCCCTGGAGGAGGACATGGCAACCCATTCCAGTATTCTTGCTTGGAGAATCCCATGGACAGAGGATGCTGGTAGGCTACAGTCCATAGGGTTGCAAAGAGTCAGACATGACTGAAGCAACTTAGCACACTTGCACAGGGATGCCATAGTGAATAAGAAGTTCCCATTTCACTGCTTTCCTATATATTATTTAAGACACAGTACTTGTCCTCAGAAGTGGAAAGAAGAGACTAATCCAACAGAAGAATATGAAGTCATCTGAAACAGCAAAAGCAAAATAGACTCAAAATCACTGACACTGAGAAAAAGGTCTCTCTATGGCCTAGGACCTTCAGTGGGGTGATACAACAACCTGGGGTTCTCTATAGCTATATTACAGTGAAGATACTTTTTATATCATAGGATTCTTATAAACAGTACTGTGTTCCCTGAATTTTCATAAGTTTCTGCTGCCACATAAAATGCTGCTGGCACTAGGTGTCCAACATATTCATTTTATAAATATCCGTGGAGAGACTGTGTGGCAAGCATAGTGCATATGCCAAGTTTGAAAACAGGAAAGGCAATAATGAATAAATGTGCGTCCCTAAATTACAAGGGAATCACAATTAAGGGAGGAGAGACAGATAAACAATTGTATAATATGATCTATTCATTATAAGATTATGAAGTAGAAAGGAATTGTAATTATGTGTGGGGATTTATTTGTGGGGCAGATTTATGAAAGCAGTGACATTGAACTGAACATGGGAAAAAGGTCAGAATTTTGTTGGGTAAATAAAGAGGACATTTCAGGCAAAGAGAATGTCACAATTATATTCATGGAAGGAGGACAGCACCAGATGTTTTCAGAGAATAACAAATACCATATTTCATTCTTGCTGGTTAGTAGCAAAAAAAAAAAAAAAAAAAAAAAAACAGGAGAAGAATGAGATAATGCTGGGGCTACGGTTTGGAACCAAAGCAGGAAAATTCTTTGAATGTCATGATTCGGGATACATGTTGCACAGAACAGGCGATGGAGAATCAAAGTTACAGAATCAATCTTTTTGCTATTAGCATTCAGCCCTAACTCTCATGGGAGAGGTGAAAAAAAACTAAAGCCAGAGAGGTTTAGTGATTTGCTGATATCACACAAATGATTAACTAGAGAACTACTGAATATTTTTCAATTGGGGGCCAGAACGATCTGCTTTTGCTTCTGGAATGGTAACTTTAAAATATCTTATGAAATGAAGTAGAATAAGGAAAGATTGAGGATGGAAGAAAACAATTAAAGATATCTATCTTGGGACTGAACAAGATATTATGAAACAGGATAGATATGAAAACAGAAGATTAGAGATGATGGTGATGGTGATGATAGTGATGATGAGGAGAAGAACAGCAAACATGTTACACAGTGATGTCTGTAGTAAGCACTACATGAAATACTTTACATATGCTAACACGTTCAATCATTATCACTACACCCTTACTAGTATCCCATTTTACAGAAAGTGAAAAGTAGAAAGATAGTGAAGTTGCTCAGTCATGTCTGACTATTTGCAACCACATGGACTGTAGCCTACCAGGCTCCTCATCCAGGGGATTCTCCAGGCAAGAATATTGGAATGGGTTGCCATTTCCTTCCTGACCCAGGGATCGAGCCCAAGTCCCCTGCATTGCAGGCAGATGTTTTACTGTTTGAGCCACCAGGAAAGCAACTCCATTTTACAGAAGAAGGAAATACTTACTGCCAAAATAACAGAATTTCATTGGAAGATCAAGGATTTGAATTTGGCATTCTGGTTCTAAAGTCTAAATTCCTAATTAATGGATATTGAGTCTCATGGAATAGAGTCCACAGACAGAACAAGAAGCCAGTATTGTTATTGAAAGAGAAAGATTTAAAGCCATGATAAAAAGTTTGAATTTGGAAAAATGGTGTCTTTTTAAAAAATGGAAATAGGCATGTCCTTAAAAAGTGTTTGAGATCAGTTGAGAGGTATTAAGAAATATGAATCAAATCTAATAAAGGGATTTAAAGCTTAGAAAAGTAGATGACATTGGAAGTCAACCTTAGAGATGAGAGCTCAAGTCCCAGGCATGAATGAAACTCTCAAGGAAGTGAAAACGTCTTGTCATTAAGGAATGAAGGTAAGAGGAGTTCATGAAAGATTCTGAGAGCCTTTCAGAGAACAAACAGGGGAAACCAAGAAAGGCCAGGTCATGGAATCCAGGAACTGAGCATTTTGAGAAAGGACTTGTGTTGAGCAGAGACCAATTAAAGAAGAGGAGGATGAGAAAATGTGATGTGATTGGTAGGTAGGAGTCGCTGACAACTTCTGATGTGGCTGTATAAAACAGCTGTGGGAGCAGAAATCTGATTGTTTGTTGTTTAGTCGCTAAGTCATTGACTCTTTTGCGACCCCATGGACTATAGTTCACCAGCCTCCTCTGCTGATGGGATTTCCCAGGCAAGAATACTGGAATGGGTTGTCCTTTCCTTCTCCAGAGAATCTTCCCAGCTCAAGGATTGAACCTGCACTCATGTATTGGCAGCTGGATTCTTTACTCCTGAGCCACCTGGGAAGCCCAACGTTGATTATCTTTGCAGAAATCTGATTAGAAACCATGTAGAAAGGATGAGGAGACCATGATACTCTGGTGATTCGAGGAAAGAGAGGCATAGGCTGGTAATGACAGTAGCAGAGAGTCATGTGAAGTTTTTGAAACTGCTGACAGCCAATCATATCTGTAGACAATATATGTCTACATCGGCCATGTGATTTTTTTAATCTAAACATTAATATCATTTCTAAAATAGCCAAGTTGCTGCATGAGTTCAGAGAGGGCTCAGTATTTAGGAAATAAAATAATTGTTCAAAAAGACAACCAATGAAGATAATGGTGATATTAATGCACTGCTTAAGCACAAAGCCTCTGAAGGAATTTTAATTCTAGATCAATTAGTATTGTTTCTCTGCACATTAATATGATATCAAGGATAGGACACAATGTATTTTTTAAAAATAGAACATAAAACTATAAGAAAGAGAAACTAAAATGGCAAATCATTCTACCATCGTCATCAGTAACACCACAACTACCTAGGAAATGGTGTCATTTCTTCCTCTCTACTTTCAAAATTCTTGTATTACTGCACTCACCATCAGTTTTACTACTATTGAATTGTTACTTTGAGCAAGTGTATTTGTTTCCATTTAAACACTTAAAGAATGTTTACTAGAGAGAATTGTGCCAAATATTATAGATCTGAAAATATCAGCTTGATGCTTAGATAGAAACTGTGAAAAGCACAATTCCACTGTTCTGAGGGCTTTTATTTTATAAAAAAAAGAATATAGTGTATTGCATTTAGGAGCATCAGCTATGGTATCAGAAAGACTTGGGTTCAAATCCTACCTCTCTCTTGCCTATATATGTGTCCTTGGAAAAATTATTTATTTTCGATCAACTCTAGTTTCCCTATATATGAAATAAGACTGCTGCTGCTGCTGCTGCAGCTGCAGCTAAGTCGCTTCAGTCGTGTCCGACTCTGTGAGACCCCATAGACGGCAGCCCATGAGGCTCCCCCGTCCCTGGGATTCTCCAGGCAAGAACACTGGAGTGGGTTGCCATTTCCTTCTCCAATGCATGACAGTGAAAAGTGAAAGTGAAGGCGCTCAGTCGTGTCCGACTCTTCGTGACCCATGGACTGCGGCCCACCAGGTTCCTCTGTCCATGGGATTTTCCAATAGGGTTAATGATAAGACCATTTTATTTCTCATTTGTATACAATATTGTTAGGTAGATCATTTGTTTCCCCTTGGTCAATGTCATTATTTCTAATGCAAAAAAACATATAAAGAAATTGAATATAATTTCCCTACAGTAAAGGAGTATCCATTTTACAGAATACACTTTAATTTAACCTAGTGTTATTTGGGAAAGGTATAATGACATTAGCACATTTAGAACTATATCGAATATATTGGGATGAAATCCTAAGTACATAGCATAGGTAGTTACATTTCAATTACACTTTGTTGATTAGTGAAAAGAAAAAGGCATTATAAATACACTGCTTAAATATAAAACATCAAAAGCAGAATTTTTTTTTATGTATAACAATTGGCAAAGTGTAAACACAGAATGTTGATGTTTTTCATCTTTCTCTTAAAACGCTGAACTGAGTTCAGTGCCAGAGGCAAAGTGCCAGACTATCGGCTTTGACAAGCTCAGCAGAGGGAAAGCCTGCCTTCCAAAATAGGAAGGGCAAGAAGCCCAGAAAAATACCTCATCCCTGAAACACATGAACACTTTAAGCACTTGACTCTACCTTAATACACATCAGTTTTTCAGCACACCTAGAGAAATTATTTTAATATATGAATATGCTTATATGAATCTTATAAATGTGCCTGGTATTGGTAAAATACAAGGCATTAAGTTAGTCTGAAGTATCTTTTTAACCCATACTGGGGAAAAAAATTCTTCAACGCAACTTTTAGACTCTTTCATTATTTAATGAAAATTAAGATTTTAATGCATAGTTTTTTGAAATGTACCTTGACTCTGTTGAGTATCATACACTGAAGAGCACCTAAGAACAAATCCTGGGATTTCCTGAAGGATGCGGAGAGATCTGTGATCTCTGCTTATTAATATCAAAATAGAGTTTGACACAAAGCAAACATGAGAAAGTAAATGTTAGAAAGTTGCCTGTGTGAGTAAAATCATTCTATGTTTAATTTGGAAAAAAATTAAGAATAACATCAAAAGACATAAGATAAAACTCAGCTGGGAATTTACACTTTTCTGCAATAAAGCCTACTCCTATTAATATACATGTACACAGAAAATTCATGTGTGTTATATATAGTGCATAGTGTTAGTCGCTCAGTCATGCCCGATTCTTTGAGGCCCCATGGACTGTAGCTGGCCAGGGTCATCTGTCCATGGAATTATCCAGGCGAGAACACTGAAGTGGGTCACCACTTCCTTCTCCAGGGGAACTTCCCAACACAGGGATCGAACCTGGGTCTCCTGCATTGCCAGCAGATTCTTTACTGTCTGAGCCACCCGGGAAGCACTGCTCTCCCCCACCCCCCATAATAACTGAACACTGAGAGCTCAATTAGCAAGACAGATACATTACTTAGTAGAAGAGTCATCCCCTCATAATCACATTATTTCATTTCTCCACTTTCTTTCACTAAAGCACAGATACTTTTCAAAGTCTTTGGGCTTTCCAAATGAGTAACAAGAGAAGCCACCTTTCTCAAGAGACAGAAATCAGCCAAAATGGGATTCCCAGGGTGAAAAGTTTATTTGCCTCCAACACCTCCTTGATACAGGCACATGGTCTTGCAGTCTGTCACTAGCTGGCCAGTTAAAAAAGGGAGGAGAGTGGGAGGTAAGAAGAAGAGAGGAAGGGCAGGAAAAGAGTAGGAGGAGAGAAGCATAAGGAAGAGGAGAGAAAAAGCAAGCTCAACCAACTTCAGATACTCACAGTAAAATGAAAAGTTGAAAGAGACTGAGTCATCCTTGGACCTTGTCTAGTACTTTATCCAACCTTGCTGATGGCTAATATTTATAGAAATGATATAAGATGCTCATATGGACATGCTGCCAAGAGGCAAAACTGAGCCTCCATGGAAGCAATTTTTAATCAACAATTATGCTTGAGAATCCAAAGAAGATGTCACATTAAAGCAACCTAGCTAATAATACACACTCACTTGATGATTTATAATAGTCCAGTAACAAACAACACCAACTCAATTTATCTAACTGTCTGTGCACCTCCTCAGGGAAGGGAAGACTTATAATTTTGATAGTCTGATAAATGATTTGTATTTATGTAGTAGCTGTGTTAAGCCATGTTTGATTATTTCCCCAGCTTTCCCTATAGGAGTGCCTGAGCAAGTGGAATGCCTAGAATATTCCTCCCATCTTTCTCATATAAATTCAGGCTGATCTGAAATGTGGCCAGGACAGTAGAGTAATAGATATGGATTAGATTCTGAAATAGAATAGATTAGATTAGATTCTGAATAGAATAGATTCTGAAATATTGGAATAGTTTAGGTTCCAAAAATGTTCCCAAATATCTATTCTTAAACACATTGAAAGTGAAAGTCGCTCAGTCATGTCCAATTCTTTGCAACCCCATGGACTATACAGTCCATGGAGTTCTCCACACCAGAATACTGGAGTGGGTAGCCGTTCCCTTCTCCAGGGTATCTTCCCAATCCAGGGATCAAACCCAGGTCTCCCACATTGCAGGCAGATTCTTTACCAGCTGAGCCACCAGGGAAGACCAAGAATACTAAACTGGGTATCCGTTCCCTTCTCCAGTTCATTTTCCCCACCCAGGAAAATCAGAAGATCCAACCAGGATCTTCTGCATTGCAGGCAGATTCTTTACCAGCTGAGCTCCCAGGGAATCCTTAAACACATTATACACACAGATATTAGACATTTAAATAAACACATACTTTATTCATTCAACAGCATCTGTTAAACATCTCCTGAGTGTCAATGAATGTAGCTGCTAGGAACACGTTAATAAAACATGATTCTTGCCTTCAGAGAAGGTAAAAGAAAAAAGGAAACATAATTTATTGAACATCTGTCATGCACCTAATATATGTGATCATGACACTGCTGTGGAGTTTGTACTATTTTCCATATTTTACTGACAAAGAAACTAGACAGGATTCAAGGAAACTAAGTGATTGTTTATGATCAATTACCCAGTTAAGTAGCAAAGTCAATATTTCAACCAAAATATGTCAAACTGCAAATTCCAAGTTCTCTCCACTATTCTGCCAAGAGCTAAAGCAAGGTGGGCAAGTAAACACTTGCAATAAAATATTTAAAGTAGTAGGATGGAAATATACACATTGTAAAGTAATGGCAGGAGGAGGAAATGGCAACCCACTCCAATATTCTTGCCTGTAGAATCCCATGGACAAAGAAACCTGGCGAACTACTGTCCATGGGGTCGCAAAGCAACACGACTGAGAAACTAAGCACAAAGTAATGGCAAAAAGAAGCAGTAAATTCTGACTGGGGTGAAAGAAAAGCAAAAAGTTCTGATGAATCTTTTCCAAAGAGAGAATATATGAGCACTGTGTCTAGTTAACAGTGGTTCTTTAGTCTTCATTGGTTCAGATCGTTCTATGCTCCTATTAAACACTTTGCTGTTCCCAAATACACATTTGTGTGAGTTCAGTCTCTTCAGTCGTGCCCAAGTCTTGTGACCCTATGGACTGTAGCCTGCCAGGCTCCTCTGACCATGGGATTCTTCAGGCACAAACACTGGAGTGGGCTGCCATGCCCTTCTCCAGGGGACTTTCCTGACCCAGGGATTGAACCCCCATCTCCCGTGTCTTCCGCACTGCAAGTGGATTCTTTACTGCTGAGCCACCAGGGAAGCCTCCCCCCGCAATTATACTCTTCACCTATCCTCTCTCTGTCCATATGGTATAATTTGCCTAAAATAGGTCATCCTTTTTCTACCTGCTGAATTTCTAGAAGGAAATCTAGTAGACTTAGAGACATGAAAATGTATAGAAATTTGCCCAGTGATCTGTTCATTCAGCAAATATGTGAGTCCCTATTTATATACAAGACACTGAATATTCAGGAAAAGGACTAATAAATTTTGACTTGTTGAAAATCTAGTTGGAGAAGTAGAAAATTAGCATTATCATTATAATAAAATATATGCTATGTTAAAAGAAACGACACAGGATATGACAGAACAGCTCAGGGCAACAAAAGGGGTTTCCCAGAAAAGGACACCTTGGTCTGTGTCTTAAAGACTAAGTTGTTTCTGATATACAGTGAAAAAAATTAAATTAAAAAGAGTTAACTTCCTGGTTTGCTTTGTATTGTTGGAAAATATCATTAAAATCTTGGCAGTACTGTAGTGAATTGTTAATTGTGTAATGAACAAAAGAGCTGATTGAATGAATGAAACCAGCAAAGTACAGTAACAGTTTCATAGTGCAGTTCATATCTTCCCTATGCACCAGCCAGGAGAAATTTGACAATCAATGATGTGTTCATTGGTGAAAGTTAATTCTTAATCTAAGACTCTATCAGACTTAATTTACTAACAATATTGATTTTCTGATATAATCTGAAAATGAAATGAAATTTACTTGATTGATTGGCCTCAAAGAGGAGAAATAATCATGACTGAATTGACAAAGAATGAATGATAACCCTATTCTGACCTGAAAGCCATGTCTACGTGAAGGACTTTTCTGGAACAGTTCAGCCCAACAAGAGGATGCTTACTGCAGGTTCTGTGATCCTTTCTCCTTCTCCATCTGTTTCTCCAAACTCTCTCCCTTCCTCCCATCCACCTCCCCACTTTTCTGTAGATAGATATATAAATTGCCCTTTAAACCCTTTACAAAGGACATATATGTGTATGTAATAAATATATATTACATAGAGACTTGATAACATTTTATATAAATTTATTTATTTTAATTGGAGGTTAATTACTTTACAATATAGTATTGGTTTTGCCATACATCAACATGAATCCACCACAGGTAACCTTTTTAACCCCTTGATACTTTTTAAGGGGTTAAAAAGGTGATCTTATACAAAAATAATTATGGCTAAAATGTGGATTAAGAAAAATGACAAATAGTATTCTATAAAGATAATTTTTATACCAATGACAATAATTTCCTTTCAATTTCTCTTATTACAATCTAATTCTAAACATATTAATCCCTGATGTTGTTCGTTTCCAAATACCTTTTACATTTGAATTATAAGAACAAGTCTATAATTCACCTACCTTTGCAGCGAAACAGAGGTTAGCCTTGATATTTTTCACCTTTATAATAAATTCAGGCTTTTAGTTATTATGATCCTAATTCTATTTTTTAGTTTTTTGCTAGCAATGATTTCTATACAATTTTTATGGTGAAGTGCATTTCTAAATAAGTGTGAAAATTCATTTGCAAAAACAGCACTGTGTTATAGGGACTGCTGTAGCAATATTTCAATTATGTTATAAATATCTTCATTTAGTACTGAAATTGCCTCTCTATTCAAGTCTATACTAACAAAATAACACTTAGATATAAATCAGTTACTAAAACTCAAAAACAGCAAGGGAATGAGTAGCACATAAATGCTAGAAGGGTCTTAAAGTAATAAATAAAAATGCACATTTTGCTTAAAATATCTGGATAATTCCCTCAAATCTTTTTTTTTTTTAATTTGCTGATACAGGTCTGCCCCATATCTCTAAGAGAGATGATTTTCATGAAATGTCGATGACAAAATTCTCATTATTTTCTCTTACTTTTCAGATGTTTAAGACATAAAGGTAGACATGAAAACCTTTAATTTTAGGATTTTGGAAGGAAACATTAGCTAAGCCTCCAAATTAAACAAGAGGTTTATTCTCTATTGTTATATTTTTATAATGCCACCTATTTATTTATAGAAAAATGTTCAATTATCAACTAGATGTTAAGCTGTCAGTACAGAATTTTAAATCTGGGAAAATTTCCATAAGAAACTGAATCTAAATAAAGTGCTGGTATATGTTTCCTTATAATTTTAGCACCAAAGTATATTATATGCTCCTCAACATTTTCTACATGAGCTCTTAGGCCCACGTTCCTACTGATGTTCTCCAGAAATGCAAAGTAAGACATGAGTTGGCAGCTTCCTGGAAAGATGAAAGAGGTTTTAGAAGCCAAGCTGTGCACCTGGCCAGGTTCCAGATGAGTGGTTCCTTCCTGAGATGAGGCTGTATCAGCCGGGAATAGCCTAAAGGCAGTAAAAGTGAATGGCAAATAAGTAAAATGACAGAAGATCAAGGGAAGACAAAATATTTGATCTCTAATTTTATACCAAAGACTTGTTAATTATGAAAAATCTGATCCCTTGATTGTGTTTATTGCATTTATGTTCAGAATTGGTTCAGAATTAGAGATGAAAACTCAATGAGCAATACATTTCTTCAACATTCTTTCCTCAAAGAATAAAAGATAAACATTCTGAGAAGCAAGCAAAACTGATTTTTTAAGAGCAGGCCCATGATGCCAGCGAAGACTTTGCCTTCATTTTCCAAAATAGCCACTAAAAAAATCATCACCATGTGTATTATTCAGAGTTCTTCAGAGAAATAGAACATGTATGTGTGTGTGTGTGTATCATGACACACATATATATCATGATATATATATATATAGCTATAGATATAGATATATGTCATGATAGTCCCATCACTTCATGATAGTGGTCCCATCTTTTCATGGCAAATAGATGGGGTTACAGTGGAAACACTGACATGCTTTTTTTGGGCTCCAAAATCACTGCAGATGGTGATTGCAGTCATGAAATTAAAAAATGGTTGCTTCTTGGAAGAAGAGCTATGACAAACCTTGACAGCATATTAAAAAGCAGAGACATTACGTTGCTGTCAAAGGTCCATATGGTAAAAGCTATGGTTTTTCCAGTAGTCATCTATTGATGTGAGAGCTGGACTGAGCACCAAATAATTGATGCTTTTGAACTACGAATGTTGGAGAAGACTTTTGAGAGTGCCTTGGACTGCAAGGAGATCCAACCAGTCCATCCTAAAGGAAATCAGTCCTGAATATTCATTGGAAGGACAGATGCTGAAGCTGAAACTCCAATACTTTGGCCACCTGATGTGAAGGACTGACTTATTAGAATAGACCCTAGTGCTGGGAAATATTGAAGATGGGAGGAGAAGGGGATGATGGAGGATGAGATGGTTGGATGGCATCACCAACTCAATGGACATGATTTGAGCAAGCTCCAAGAGTTGGTAATGTACAGGGAAGGAAGCCTGGCATGCTTCAGTCCATGGGGTCGCAAAGAATTGGACACAACTGAGTGACTAATGCATTCGGTTATACCATACACACACACACACACACACACACACACATATATGAGAGAGAGAGAGAATTGGCTCAAGCAATTATGGAGGCTTTCAAGTCCCAAGATCTGAAAACAGGAATCTGGAGACTCAGGAGAGATGATTGTGTAGTTTCCAAATCTATAGGTCTGCAGGCTTGAGATGCAGAAAGAGCCAATGTTTCAGTCTGAGTTAGAAGGCAGGAATAATCAAGACAGTTGGGCAGGGGAAATTCCTTCTTATTCACCTGAGATTCAGTCTTTTTGTTCTTTTCAGACCATTAAGTGATTAGATGAGTCCCACCCACATTAGTATTAGTGCCTTGGACTTTCCAGCTGGCTCAGTAGTAAAGTGTTCAGTTGCTCAGTGCTGTCTGACTCTTTGAGACCCCATGGAATGTAGCCTGCTAGGCTCCACTGTCCTTGGAATTTTCCAAGCAAGAATATTGGATTGGATTGCCATTTCCTCCTCCAGGGAATCTTCTCAACCTAGGGATCATACCTGCATCACTTGTGTCCCCTGAGTATCCTGAATTGGCAGGTAGATTCTTTACCACAGCCACTGGGAAGCCCAGGGAAACAATTCAGTAGATGCTGGTTTTATGCCTGGATTAGGGAGAACCCTGGAAGAAGGAAATGGCAACTCACTCCAGTATTCTTGTCCAATCTCATTGACAGAGAAGCCTGATGGCTTACAGTCATCAGGTTTACAAAGACTCGAACACAATTTAGCAACTAAACAACAATACCACCCATATCAGGGAGGGGAACCTGCTTTACTCAGTATACTGCTAAATATTAATCTTGTCTATACCCTCACAGACATACTAAGGACACCTGGCTGGTCCCCCATTGGCCCTATCAACTTGGCACATAAAATTAACCATTACAGTATAGTAAGATACAGGAGGAAAAATAAGACAGCATTTCATCTATTTGAATCTGTTTTTAATTTATGAAATTTGAGCCACCAGCATATCAAATCATTTGTCCAAGACTGTAAAGATCATTAGTATTGAAGCTCAAATTAGATCACAGATGTCTCATCTCATAATTGTGGAAATTACTACTTTTCAAAAAAAGTGCATTTGAAACTTGAAAGTGTGACCTTTTACCTTTTTTTTTTTCTCTCTCTCTCTCTCTTTCATTTTTGATTTGTCTTCATTCAATGCAGGGCTACTTTCTCTTCTCACAATTTCAGACAATTTTAATCTGTTCTCCAAACACACACTGACCACCTTTTAACACTTAGGGGGAAAAAAAAAAATCTGTTGACAAGAAATCTCATTAGACTTCTCCCCAAAATCTCTTCTCACTGAAAAAAGATAAAGTGTATTCTAACAATGAAGTGGCAGCTGCGTGGCACTGGAGTGACGTTGAGGAGATACCCCACATCCAAGGGCAAAGGAGAAGCCCCAGCAAGACAGTAGGAGGGGTGAAATCGTATTTAGAATCAAAGCCCATACCTTCCAGAGATGTTCAGAGGACTCAAGCAAACGTTGTGTGCACCAGGACACAGAGACCCCACAGAGACTGTGATAGAATTGTTTGAGCAACTCATGTGGAGGTCAGCAGTGGACTTTGCAGGGGCAGGGGCTCTGGGTGCAGTAGACCTGGGTATGGTATAAGCCCTCTTGGAGGAGGTCGCCATTAACCCCGCCATAGAGCCCCCAGAGCTTACACAGGACTGGGGAAACAGACTCTGAGGGCACAAACAAAACCTTGTGCTCACGAGGACCCAGGAGAAAGGAGAAGTGACCCCACAAGAGACTGACTCAGACTTGCCCTTAAGTGTCCAGGAGTCTCCAGCAGAGGCATGGGTCAAATAGCTGTGAAAAGAAGTGAAATGCAAAGGAGAAAAGGAAGGATATACCCATTTGAATGCAGAGTTCCAAAGAATATTAAGGAGAGATAAGAAAGCCTTCCTAAGTGTTCAATGCAAAGAAGTAAGGAAAAAAAGAGAACGGGAAAGACTAACGATCTCTTCAAGAAAATTAGAGATACCAAGGGAACTTTTCATGCAAAGATGGGTACAATAAAGAACAGATATGGTATGGACCTAACATAAGCAGAAGATATTAACAAGAGGTGGCAAGAATACACAGAACTGTACAAAAAAGATCTTCATGACCCAGATAATCACAAAGGTATGATCACTCACCTAGAGCCAGACATCCTGGAATGTGAAGTCAAGTGGGCCTTAGGAAGCATCACTACTAACAGAGCTAGTTGGGGTGATGGAATTCCAGCTGAGCTATTTCAAATCCTAAAAGATGATGCTGTGAAAGTGCTTCATTCAATATGCCAGGAAATTTGGAAAACTCAGCAGTGGCCACAGGACTGGAAAAGGTCAGTTTTCATTCCAATTCCAAAGAAAGGCAATGCCAAAGAATGCTCAAACTACCACACAATTACACTCATCTCCCACGCTAGCAAAGTAATTCAAAATTCTCCAAGCCAGACTTCAAAAGTACATGAACCATGAACTTCCAGATGTTCAAGCTGGATTTAGAAAAGGCAGAGGAACCAGAGATCAAATTGCCAACATCCATTGGATCATTGAAAAAGTGAGAGAGTTCCAGAAAACCAGCTACTACTGCCACTGCCAAGTCACTTTAGTCATGTCCGACTCCATGCGACCCCATAGACGGCAGCCCACCAGGCTACCCCATCCCCGGGACTCTCCAGGCAAGAACACTGGAGTGGGTTGCCATTTCCTTCTCCAATGCATGAAAGTGAAAAGTGAAAGTGAAGTCTCTCAGCTACTTCTGCTTTATTGACTATGCCAAAGCCTTTGACTGTGTGGATCAAAACAAACCACTGAAAATTCTGAAAGAGATGGGAATAACAGACCACCTGACCTGTCTCCTGAGAAATATGTATGCAGGTCAAGAAGCAACAGTTAGAACTGGACGTGGAACAACAGACTGGTTCCAAATTGGGAAAGGAGTACGTCAAGGTTGTATGTTGTCACCCAGCTTATCTAACTTCTATGCAGAGTACATCATGCAAAATGCTGGGCTAGATGAAGCACAAGTTGGAATCAAGATTGCCAGGAGAAATATCAATAACCTCAGATATGTAGATGATATCACCTTTATGACAGAAAGTGAAGAAGAACTAAAGAGCCTCTTGATGAAAGTGAAAGAGGAGAGTGAAAAGGTTGGCTTCAAACTCAACATTCAGAAAACTAAGATCATGGCATCTGGTCCCATAACTTCATGGGAAATAGATGCGGAAACAGTGGAAACAGTGTCAGACTTTATTTTGGGGGGCTCCAAAATCACTGCAGATGGTGATTGCAGCCATGAAATTAAAAGACGCTTACTCCTTGGAAGGAACGTTATGACCAAACTAGCCAGCATATTACAAAGCAGAGACATTACTTTTTCAACAAAGAGCCGTCTAGTCAAAGCTTTTGTTCTTCCAGTAGTCACATATGGATGTGAGAGTTGAACCATAAAGGAAACTGAGCGCTGAAGTGTTGATGCTTTTGATCTGTGGTGTTGGAGAAGACTCTTGAGAGTCCTTTGGACTGCAAGGAGATCCAGCAGTCCATCCTAAAGGAAGTAAGTCCTGAACATTCATTGGAAAGACTGATGCTGAAGCTGAAACTCCAATACTTTGGCCACCTGATGGGAAGAACTGATTCATTTGAAAAGACCCTGATGCTGGGAGAGATTGAAGGCGAGAGGAGAAGGGGACGACAGAGGATGAGATGGTTGGATTGCATCACCGACTCAATGGACATGAGTTTGAGTAAGCTCTGGGAGTTGGTGATGGACCGGGAAGCCTGGAGTCCTGCCATCCAAGAGGTCACAAAGAACTGGACATGAATGAGTCACTGAACTGAACTGAACTGATTCTAACACTGGAAATAACAAATGCTGAATTTAGGCTGAGTTATGTTATTTCAAAGAGTGCAAGTGCTTCACGGGAGGCAGAAAACCAATTTCAATATTTATCTTTTACAAATAAACAACAGGTAATGCAAACCTACCTGTACAAATAGTTCTATCCAAGCCTCAGTCCTCTCTCTTAGCTGGATAATAACAGTAAGCTATAATACAACAAGCAGTGTAGTTTTTGCACACATTGACTTGAAGGAAAGGCCCATAACTCAGACTGTACATACTGCTTTGAAATGTTTCCCTATGGTTTCACTGTTCTCCTTTCTGCTGTCTACAGAGACCAAAATCAGGTTCTAAAACTGTCACCAAGAAGACCAGCAGGCCTATAAGGTCCTGGTGCAATCTGGGCCTGGAATCTGCTTCCTCTTTCTCTTTGCCACAACTAGTAATGATGACAGCATATAAGAATAGAAAAAAGTAACACATCTTTAACACAACAACCCCCACCCTGTAAATCACCTTATGATCATCCTGGGATGATCATCTATGGGTTTCTGGTTCAGCATCTATTCTTACTTACTTCATGCAAGCATGAAAGTTATCAAATCTTAGACTAAAATAAAATGCAAACAGGATGCCCAGAAGAGGGAGGATTTTTTTTGCTGCTTCTTGTTTGTGCTTTTTGAAGATTCAGAAGAAACCACAGCCAGGTTCCTTACCTGGATAGAAACATTTTCTACAGACCCCTTTCACATGGTCTAGGAGGCGCTTCATTAACTGGTCGGCACTTCCTTCAGCCTCATTTCCTAGGACCCTAGTAGTTCCCGCCTCCATTCTGCCCATACTGGCCTTATTCCTTCCCACCCCAGGGACTCTCAATACATTGTTCCTTCTGTCTGGAATATCTTTCCCTACTCTATAGCAGGATGATACACTGTAAAATATTCCCTGATGGTATTTTTCCCTGTCTGTAACTGGACGTTTTCTCTGCAGCTCTTCAGCTATTAGTATAGATATGACTTTGGTACTTATTTCTACAAGCAAGTGGAGGGCAAATACCATCTTGGGAAGCAAAAAGAAATGATTTAGGACCATCCTTACCTGACAGAAGGAGAATGAAAGGAGAATTCTGAGGGGAAGATGGAAGGCTTTTTTAAACAACCTTCCAAGGCAGCTCCAGAGTCAAACAGGGAGACTGGGAGAAGGTGTGACTGTAAAAACATGCAAATAGTTTGGTAGAATTCCAAGATAAATGAGTTATTCCTTATCACAACCTCCAAGGACCACATGCCTTTCAGAGGAGCCCTGAGGCTTTTTTGGTGCCATGTTGAACACAGTGTCTGAGTGATAAGAATATAAATGACAGAGGGGAGGGTCCAGGTGGATGGACTTGAAATAGCTCTCTGTTTTGGTTCAATCTGTTTGACATTTAGGGGATCCAGAAATTCCTTTTTGTCTTCCTGAGAAATTCAGAAGATAGCTAAAGATGCAAGATTATGATGTTCTAGCAGAATGATACAGAATCAACTTCCCAAACCAGAAACCAAAAGAGAGATCATGGGAATCTGCAGCACCAGTGAAAGGTTGAGGGCAGGGGCTAAAAATACTGGTGGACAGTCACAGTAGGATAAAGTACATGGACTGCCTATGTTGAGAAAGGAGACTACAGGTTATGGCAGCCAAAGATAGATCAGAAGCAAAGGCAGCAAGGATATAAATCAACTTCCAAAGAGCTGGCAAGAGGAGCTACACATCAACCAGAAGTCAACAGGAGCCAGTGAACCATACTCCCCATAACTATAATGTTCTATAATCTTTCTCCTGGTCTTGAATGTTGGCAGGAGGTAGGACTTTGGTGGTGGTAGTAGTGATAGTGAGGAGACATCAGCCAAGAAGCAGAGAAAGAAATATAAAAAGGAAAGAAGGCAGAGATGCTAAGAAACCAATCACTAACCCAAAGGGTTTTTGGTTTTGTTTTTGTTTTTTTAATCAAAGAAGGACTAAGTTTAAAATTTTAAGAGACCCAGAGCTGTCCAACAGCAAAGTCAAGATCAACATTTTCCGGAACACAAGTCAAAATCATCTACAGTAAAGAAAGTAGACCTACTTGGCAAACGATTCATCATGTGTAAATTTCACCCTATCACGTACCAGTATCCCTGTCTTAGTTTCTTAAAATCTCTATGGAACATTAACTTGCACATGGGCTGTGTACAAAACCTGGACTTGGAACCAAGTTATCTTCAGAACAGTGGCATGACCCAGTTAGAGAAATAAGCAGAGATGAGTATAACCTCTGTAAAAAGGAAAGAAGGAAGAAACAAGGAAGAAAGGAGGGAAGGGAAAGAAGCAAAATGGTAAGATGGAAGAAGAAGAAGAAAATATGGAGGGAGAAAAGGGGATAAGAAGGAGAAAAGGGGATAAGAAGGAGAAAAGAGGAGAAAGGAGAGGGGGGAAAGGAAGAGGAAAGAAGAGGAGGAAGACGGGAGAAGAAGGGATCATTTAGACCTCTTGCTTCTATGAGAACTAGATCTCTTCCCAGAGAGAATGAATCCTTAAGCTCACATTAAATGATCACTTCCTGGATTTCTTTCATTGGGTAAATACCACTAGTATTATGTTCCCCTGATGCCATTTGACTTTCTTCACAATTACTTCCGCTCCAATTTCACACTTAATTGTGTGATGATCTGAGTAACTGCTTGCTCTCTTTCTTCCTGGCAGGGACCAAGGTGGCTTGGGCTTATCATTTTAATGACAGTGTCTAGATCAATACTGAAATATAGTATGTACTTAATAATATGCATTTGTCAAATGCATGATGGAATTAGTATATTTTATTAGATTGTCTTTTTCTCCTTCTATCCAATGCTTCTTTTCCTACTATTCATTCATTTCAAAGGTTTTATTGACAGTGGATCAATCTTGATGGGTTCATGAAGTAGAATCTGTCTGATCACTTTAAATTTTTCTAAATGTTTATTCGAAATTTGCCAGAAATTTAGGTTACAAATCGGTAATTGTTAGAAAAGCTGTCCAAGGCCCAAAGAATTAATGTGCAGAGGCTACTAGTAGTCCCCTTGATATTCATCCTCTGCTTCACTCACAATATTAAGCTTAGTTCCACATTTGTTCAGAATAAAGACCAAATTCCCCATTATAATTTTCAGCAAAAATAGACCTTTGACTAAGGTCCATCGGTGAGATATAAAAGAAAGTAAATTGTGCAATTTCTGGATTATATTCTTAAAGTGAGAGACATGTCCTTTTTCCTTGCTTACTTCCATCTAATATGGCTCACTCTAATAATCATGATGGTAAGCTCTATTGGACCGATGATGGCAACATTCTAGCAGGACATTTAAATAGAAAGAGTAAATGATAACAGGATACTGAAAATAAATCCACACTCCAATATTTATTGCAGCATTATTCACAATAGCCAAGATGAGGAAACAATCTAAATGCCCACTGACAGCTGAATGGATGAAGAATGTGTGGTACATATATACAATGTCATACTGCTGCTGCTGCTACTGCCAAGTCGCTTCAGTCGTGTCCGACTCTGTGCGACCCCATAGACGGCAGCCCACCAGGCTCCCCCATCCCTGGGATTCTCCAGGCAAGAACACTGGAGTGGGTTGCCATTTCCTTCTCCACACAATGGCATACTACTCAGCCATAAAAAAAAAGAATGAAATAATGCCATTTACAACTAGAGATTATCAAACTAAATGAAGTAAATCAGAAAGAGAAAGACAAACACCATAAAAAAGGACTTATATGTGGAATCTAAAATATAACAAATGAACCTATCTACGAAACAGAAACAGATTCATAGAGAACAGACTTGTGGTTGCCACTGGGGAGAAGAAGGAGGGGTGAACTGGGAGTTTAGGGTTGGCAGATGCAAATTATTATACATAAAATGGATAAACAACCAGGTTCTACTGTATAGCACAGGGAACTCTACTCAATATCCCAGGATAAATCATCATGGGAAAAAATACAAAAAAGAATGTATATAATGTGTATAATTAAATCACTTTACTGTACAATAGAAATTGACACGTCATTGTAAATCAACTATACTTAATTAAAAATAAAAAAAGAAAACACCTAGGTATCATTCTACCATTTTTTTACATTGGTGAAGTCAGATCATTGGGGGTGGGGAATAGTCTTTCTAGATATTATATAATCCTCCTTAAAAGGTAAACACAAAATAACTTAACAGACAACTAACTCTGTCTTACTTTCTTACAGTTGGTCATTTCATTTCTTGTTACTTTTATTATTAACATTATTATCATTGGTTAATATATAAAGTCTTTATTAGATTTAAAAATGTTAAAACTATACATTTTAAATAATTTTATCATCATCATTTAACAGATTTTTTAAATTGATACTCAAAAAGGCTAAATAGTATATAAGCTTATCCTTTAGAAATTTTCAAATGTCTTTGAAACTCAAGATTATTGAATCCTGGTTCCTGGATCCTCGGTTTTCCTTATTCCAAAGGATGTCTTAAAATATTTTTTATACACATTTTCAGCATTTTGTATGCCTCAATTTTGTCTCAGCATTTTTCCCCATATTACTAGTTACTAATGGATATGCCTTTCACATTTATGGACATGACCTTTTTTTTTCAATGTTTATCAGGATGTTCACTACACATATATATCCTATATATTTAAGTTATTTAAATTTTTCCTACCCTTAATTTCCTCTGATCCCCAGAACTTTCTAAGATTTAAAGTAATGAGGGACATTCCAATGGACATGGTAGATATAACTATCTACACTGAAAGTATAAAATTTACTTTATCCATTTAACAACACAAAGGAAAGCAAAAAGTAAGAAAATATCCTTATTTTAATATTTATATTAAAACATTTCTATTAAAATTGCAGGGAACATAATGATATCCATAATAGATAAGTAGCTCATAAAATCAATTTTAAAAAAACAAAGACCCTAAAGGATAAGTGGGCAAGAGAATGAACAGATGCTTTGTAAAATAGGACATCAGTTTGTGAAAAAAATATTTACTCAACATAGTAGGAACTTCTGGTTCCTGCCCATATGGCAACTTAACATGGGACTTCTGGCTCCCTCTATAAAATTAACCCTGAATTAACTACAGAAGAAGGAAAATGTATTTCAGCAACTAACCTTTCTGTAAAGATGCTAAAGCTGATTTTAAAGATGTGTTGAGCGAAAGTAGTTGCCTAAAACTTGGGACAGGACAGTTGGAGGACCAATTAGAGAATACATTAGAATAATTTTGTAAATACTGCTTTGCCCTCTCCTCTGTGTTTGGGATCATCATTTCCTATGTCTTCACCTTAAAAATCAGTGGCAGCCTTTTAGATGCCAGTGCAGATGGTCCAAGGAGCAAAAGTCCCACAGGGGTGTGTGTTCTGTATAAATAGGTGCCCATTAAGCAGCAGTGCCCAGACATTTGCTTCTACCTCCCTCCCTGTCCAATCCCTGAGTGCTGGTTAGTTATAACCTAGGGAGGCATCTTCCTAATGCTGTTTCTCCTGCAGGCTTCATAGGAGGCAGAAGAGAGATGATATACAGGAGGAAAATGGGAGTGATCAAGACTGGTCTGTTGTACCTGAGGCTCTCTGCACTGGGGTTCATTCCCACCACCCTCTTAAGCTCAAGAGACAAGTGAACACTTGGAAGCCTGTTTTCAACCCTTTCTCAACTCACATTATTAAACAGAGTAACTCATTCCCCCAAGTGACAGTGGGTTCACAGGTCAAAAAAAGGAGCATCAGGATTTCAATGGAATTTTTAAAAAGTAGATAAAGTATGTCAACTGAATTTATTGAAAATACTAGATCAAAATGTAAAATAAGCTTTAAAATACATTAAGAAGCTAAACAAAGAGTTACAAAAACTTAAATAAAAGGTTGTGGACTGAAGAGGCTCAGAGAGTGAGAGATAAGAAAAAAAATCCTACAAGGACATACAGTGAATTTAAGATTAATGAAGGCAATGATACAACTCTAAATGTTCGTAGATGAAAATAGTAGATCTTTTGCAAAGAAACAAGCTTGATATCAGACTTCCCTGCATGCAAAAACACAATTGAGAAATATATTTAAATGCTATAGTAACTTTAAACTTACAATTTTCTATCCAGCACAGTATCATTTGAGTGTAAAAATAAAAAATTAAATAAATAAATAAAAATAAGTCCAGATATATTCCCTCAAAAAATGTACAACAAAAAGCCAACAGTGAAAATATTTTTGAAATAAATATTCAAATAAAGGAGAAACAATCCAGGAGAGTTGAGAAATAAGTGGAAATTAGGAAATTAGGGTTATCAATACCTTAAAAAAGTGATTGCTGTTTTTCAAGCAAAGATCAAAGAATAGGAAAAGAGAATATATGAATAATCACTCCAATATTGATTGTGATAGGGCTGGAGAATAATTGGGAAAATAATTATCATCTTCCAAAAAACTCCATAGATATGATTAGGCAATTAAAAATGCACACATGCATATATAAATTTAGCAAGCATATTACATGATGCCAAAAATCATTGATTTTGAAGAAATGCAAATTAAATCAATGAGATAATACATATTTTAGCCTGCAAAATTAGAACACTAAATGTTGATGAAAATGTGGGTATATAAAAAAAATTATTGTACTGCTTACAGAAATAAATCCTATGATACTATTTAGTCAAATTAACTACTGCATACACAACGTTCAGAAATTCCAGGGAAATTTTCATAGGTCCATATGGGAATATTTATGATGGTGGGAAATTAAAGGGTCCTTAGAAATCCATCATAGGAAAGAAGGGAAGGGAAGTCACTCAGTCATGCCCGACTCTTTGCGACTCCATGGACAGTAGCCTGCACCAAGCTCCTCCATCCATGAGATTTTCTAGGCAAGAGTACTGGAGTGGGTTGCCATTTCCTTCTCCAGGGAATCTTCCCGACTCAGGGATCGAACCCAGGTCTCCCGCATTGTAGACAGACACTTTACCGTCTGAGCCACCAGGGAATAAGAAGTGGGCAATATGTGGCACATAATGAAGAATTTTTAAGTGGTTAGAGCAAAGTGGTTATTTGCTGTACAAATAGCAACAAAGATAGATTCTAGGAATTAATATTTAATGGGAAAAAATAGGAAAAAAAATGATATACATAATTGAACCCAGGGCTCTTGCATTGCAGGCAGATTCTTTACCTTCTGAGCTACCAGAGAAGCCTCATAAATTAAAATAACTATACAAAAACAATACACATTTTGAAAGAAAATATTTGAGCCAAAAGTTATGCATGAAATACAATAAAATAGCTACATGCAACACCAGGAGAATGGAATGAAGTACAGAAACACATAGAAACCAATATATAAGTTGATATAGACAAATGATGTGAAATGGATAAAGATAGATAAGAATAGATGGATGAATGGTACATGGATGGATAGATAGTCTCGCATGCATGCATAGGAAGAATGTACCATGTTCCACAGAGTGCAGTTAACTCAAAAGATTGCCCCTGAATTCAAAAATTAAAAATTCAACCTCACTAATAATTAAAGATAAATAAAAATTTTAAAAATTTCCTTCTACTGCTTTCTGTTAAGGATAACAGCAAACTGAAAGAGTATAGGATAATTTCACTTATAAGTACTGCTGGCATAAACACAAATTGGTATAATCTTTTCAGGGACAGTTTGGAAATATGTAACAACAGCATTAAAATAATGATGCTCTATGACAGAGGAATTCTTAAAATCTATCCTTACAAAGTTATCAGAAGTTAAGAAAGAAAGCTGTCTGCAAAAGATGTTAATACTGGAAATATTTATAAAAGTAAAAGTTTTAATATAATATAATGACTTATAAAAGTTTTAAAGTTTGGTATGATTTTCCCCTAATTGGTACTAGGACAATAAAGAGAAATTGCTGCTCTCAGTTCAGGGACAAGAAATTCACAAGAGCTAGGCATATTTTTCTTTGTGACAGAAAGCAAGGGTAACATCCAATATAAACAGGGTCATGTCAAGGGGATACAAGAACGAGCTTAAAGGGGATCCCACTGATGAAAGATGGGCAATTGGATTATCAAAAAGAATAAAAACTGTAGCATGAGATGCATTCATTTATCATGAAATTTAAAAAACAAAACAGCTCTTTGGTCACCCTTGGATATGGAGGTACCAACTCTTTATAAGGGAAAGTGAGAAATGAGAAAGGATCAGACTTCATTTGCACAATTTTTTGAAGTAACCAAATTATTAATGAGGGAAGGTTCTTTGTGAATCTTAAGTACAAAAGGGAAGGTGAAATTTGAAAATTAACATTTTTCAAAGCCCTAATGAAGTTATGGATCTAAACAATCTTCATTAATGGATGTTAAAATGATTGAAAATAAGGGTGAAGGGAGTACTAAGTGGACTGAAACACCTGATCTACTTCCAGCATCATTAAATGTGGGCAACCAGATGGTATGGGCCTTTGATGCAATGCATAAGGAGAAAACAGCACCAACTGTGACATATTCTTGACAAAAAGAATTGAGTTTGACTCCATTCAAGTCTCTAGATATAACTATGCATTTACAAGAAATACAGGGGTGAAAAGAACAAGACAAATCATGAAGAATCAGTAAGTCAAGTCAACAATGTGGAACTGACTAGGAGACATACATGATATAGGAAGTGGGGGGCTAGAAGCTTGCTAGAAATTAAGTGAGACTTAACAAACATGACAACCAAATATAGTGTCTGGCTATTTAAACAAGCCAACTCTTAAAAAAAAATTTATTTAGTCAACTGGAAATATCTAAATATATTTTCTCTATTTCTATATTTGAAAATAACCATTATAAGCTAAAAAATTAAAAACAACACATTAGTTTGATAGTTTCATACCCTATACTATAGGGTATGAATGAATGAAGATTGTCCAATCAGGATTCTCCTTTTAGAATTTCTTACCCTCAAGAGTCAGATACTTTAAAAACATCCTCATCATGGCAACATACCTATGTTTCTCTGCTCTTTGGGAAAGAAGATTTTCTAAAGTTTCAGCTATAAATCTTAAGTATTTAAAAATCATTTATCAGTGCATTGAGCTTCAAAATTGCCTGCCCATTTCCTCCCAGATTTCTACTAATTCATAGATCAAATCAGTTTTCCATATTGACTGAGCTATAGGATCTCAATGTCTATACATTAATACGTGAGACAATAAAATTATAATAATTTGCTTTTAGTCAGCAGTCATCTTTTGAGTCCCAGCTATATAATTAATATATGCATTGTGTTTTGCATGTATGGCCACTTGTGCCCGACTCTTTGAGATCCCATGGATTATAGCCCACCAAGCTCCTCTGTCCATGCGCTTATCCTTGCAAAAATACTGGAGTGGGTTGCCATGGCCTCCTTCAGAGGATCTTTCCGACCTGTGGATCAAACCCGCATCCCTTGCATTGGTAGGTGGATTCTTCACCACTCAGCCACCTGGGAAGCTTATAATTAATATGTGATAATGACTAAAATATAATATCCATATGATAAATGTTATTTTGATAGAAATTTATTTCTAATTAACTGGAGGGTTCATTCCCTGGGTCAGGAAGATCTGCTGGAGGCGGGCATGGCAACCCACTCCAGTATTCTTGCCAGAATAAGCCCATGGACAGAGAAGCCTGGCAGGCTACGGTCCATGGGGTCACAAAGAGTCAGACACAACTGAAGCAACTGAGCACATACACTTCTTCCATCAAGAAATCGCGTGAATTAAAACTTGAAACATATCATAGAAATAAGTATATTCATTTACTTGTCTAAAGACCTGTCAGGAATGATGTGACAGCTGTATAACCTCTCCCAAAATAAGTTTCTTCTCAACTTGTCTTTTCTCAACCTTTTGAAGAATGGCAATAAAATCCATGTGTTCTTTCTCCCTGAACTAAAAATTGCACGTTATTTCATATTTTGTACCATGTGCTAATCTTCTGAATGGGTGAAATTAAGAAATATTATCAGACTGTTAGACTTCATTATCCACCATACAACCATTACCATCTGTTATCTGCACAATTGAAATGGTTTCCTAACCAATCATTCTGGTATTTGCTCTTGCCTAATTCGTTCTCCAGAATAAAAATAAGGTAAAAACCAAATCTGATTATGTCACTCTCCTTAAGGTTCTGTTAGCACTCTGTTGTATTTAGAATAAAACCTAACAGCTAAGTCTCAAAATCTAAACTCTTGGCCTCCATTTCATATGTCAAATGATGGACTTTTGAGGGTGTATTGGGGTGTTCTAAGACACAATTTCCAGTGTGGGCGGTGGGGTTGGGGGTTGTTCCTTACACTGATAAGCAATTCTCTGGACCCCATTGTGTGTGCTATAATTCAACTCAATTCTGACACTATCTACCCAGAGGTAGTATCAGATCCCAAAGGTTAAGAGTTCAGTCCTACAAGACTGCCAGCCCTCTCACTGCAGACACCATCATAAGTCTAGGTCATTATCTGTGCTTCTGACCAATTGAACATATATCAAAGGTTTCCATGACCCCTTTCCTCAAGTTGGATTAATTTGCTAGAGTGGCTCACAGAACCCAGAGAAAAACTTTACTCATCATTAATTTATTATAAAAAAGATATAACTCAGGAATGGCTGTTGGAAGAAATGCATTGTGTAGCACAAGGTATGGGGAAAAGATCTGGAGCTTCCAAGACCTCTTCAGACACAGCACCTGCCCCACATCTCCACATGTTCATCTACCCAGATGTTCTCTGAACCTTGTCCTTTTGGGGTTTTATGGAGCTTGATTGACTAAATAATTGGCCTTTGGTGACTAAACTCAACCTGTTGCACTGCTTGCCTCCCCAGAAACTGGACAGGGAGACTGAAAGTTCCAGCCCTGCAATCACAATCATGTGGTTGGTTCTCCTGGAAACCAGATCCCATTCTTAGGCACTTCCTAAAAGTTACTGTATTAACATAATAAAAGCCCTTTGTAGTCTTATCACTTACGAAAGTCCAAGAGATTAAAGAGCTCTGTGACAGAAACAGGATAAAAACAGAATCTTATAAATATTTCTTATGATAAATTACAATATCCAGGTGTATAAAAACCTCATACAAATCAACTCAATGAGATCACTTTGTGAGCCACTTGTACCTGACCTTCAAAGTTTTGCTATAATTTTGTTGCTTCTGCATTTTTTGACCTAAGAATTAAGAAATACACACACACATTGTCCTTTACCTCTCTCTCTATTTTTACTCTCTTTCTCTATACAAAGAGGAATGAAAGTGGAGATATTGCATGAAATGTTTTCATGAAGGCTTAATCTGCATTCCTAATTAGTATAGAATCAAATTATCATTTACAAAGGAAATTGTATGCCCTATTTGGGATTACGGATTTTGAATTCAAGTCCAGCTCATGAAGACAGAGAATATATTTAAATAAAAAAATAATAAGGAACCAAATAAATACATTTAAACTTTTTATATGTATGTAGTTTGATATAGTTTAGGAAATTTTGCTTTCTTTTTTGTCTGTGTTTTAGTTTGATTTGGTGTGACATTGTACATGTGGTTTGATTTCATTATATTTAATAAGAAAAGTTTTATTTTTTATCATTTAAAGAGCTCATATATTTCTAGAAATTTAGAATAAACATATACCTACTCTTCTGAACTCTTCTAAATTTAGATGTGGTTTGGCTCAGACAATAAAGAATCTGCCTGCAGTGCAGGATACAGGTTTGATCCCTGGGTTGGGAAGATTCCCTGGAGAAGGGAAGAGCCACCCACTCCAGTATTTTTGCCTGGAGAATTCCACGGACATAGGAGCCTGGCAGGCTACAGTCATGGGGTTATGGAGAGTTGGACAGAACTGAGGAACTAACAGCTCCACCTTGAGGGATGCTACTACCTGAAACCCTTGTACTCTGAGATTATTCATAAACCAAAAGAAAGTCAAACTGTAGGACCCAAGCAACTTTTAGAATTGATGGTGGTGGTTTAGTAGCTAAGTCATGTCCGACTCTTGCGACCCCATGGATTGTACCCTGCCAGGCTCCTCTGTCCATGGGATTCTCCAAGCAAGAATACTGGAGTGGGTTGCCGTTTTCTTCTCCAGGGAATCTTCCCAACCAAGGAATCAAACCCAGGTCTCCTGCATCACAGGCAGATTCTTTATTGAATGAGCTATGAGGGAAGTCCAAATTTTAGAATTAAAAAGTGTTTAAATCCCTTATAGGTCATATTATTTTCAAATTTCCTCCCATTCATAAAGTTGTCTTTTCATTTTGTCAATGGTTTCCTTTGCAGTGCAAAAGCTTTTAAGCTTAATTAGGTCCCGTTTATTTTTTTTTTTTTTTCTTTTATTTCCTTTGCTGTAGGGGATAGATCAAAACATATATATATATTGCTGTGATTTAAGCCGAAGAGTGTTCTGTCTATGTTCTCCTCCAGGAGTTTTATAGTAACCAGTCTTACATTTAGTGCTTTAATCCATTTAAGTTAATTTTTGTATATGGTGTTAGAGAATGTTCCAATTTCATTGTTTTATAAGTAGCTGAAGTTTTCCCAGCACCATTTATTGAAGAAACTATCTTTCCTTCATTGTATATTTTTGCCTCTTTTGTTATAGATTAATTGATCATAAGTGCATGGATTTATTTCTGAGCTCTCTATTCTGTTCCATTGATCTCTTTGTCTGTTTTTGTGCCAGAACGGTACTGCTTTGTAGTATAGTCTAAGTCTAAGCTAGGGAGCATGATTCCTCTAGCTCTTTTCTTCTTGTTTTCACTATTCAGGGTCATAGTGTTTTCATACAAATCTTTTTCATACAAATCTTAAAAATATTTGTCCTAGTTCTGTGAAATACATACACCATTGGCAATTTGACAGGGATTGCACTGAATCTGTAGATTTCCTTGGGTAGTATGGGAGTTTTAATAATATTGATTATTTCAATCCAAGGACATGATACATCTTTCCATCTGTTTGTGTCACCTTAATTTCTTTCATCAGTGTCTCATAGTTTTCCCAGGTCTTTTACCTCCTCAGGTAGGTTTATTTCTAGGTATTTCATTCTTTTTGATGCAATGGTAAATGGAATTAATTTCTCTTTCTGACAATAATCCACTTAAAAATGAGCAAAAGAACTTTATTTCCAAAGAGGAAATGCAGTGGCCAACAGGGACATGAAAAGATGTTTAGTATTGTTAAGCATCAGGAAAATGCAAATCAAAAATATAGTGAGATATCACCTCATACTTGTCAGAATAGCTATCATCAAAAAGAACACAGATAACAAATGTTGGGAGGAATGCAGAAAAAAAGGGATTCTTCCTACATTTTTTATGAGAATATAAGTTGATGCAACCACTATGGAAAACAGTTTGTATGTTGTTCAAAAAAACTAAAAATAGAACTGACATATAACTCAGAAATCCACTCCTGAGTATATATCAAAAAAAAAAAAAAAACACTAATTTGAAAATATACCTGCCCTTCAATATTCAAAACAGCATTATTTACAATTGCCAAGGTATGGAAGTAACTGAAGCGTCCATCAGCATATGAAGATGTATATATACACAATGGAATACTGTTCTGTCATATAAAAGGATGAGACTTTCCCGTTTGTGGGCTTCCCTGTGGCTCAGCTGGTAAAGAATCCGCCTGCAATGTGGGAAACCTGGGTTCGATCCCTGGTTGGGGAGAAGGGAAAGGTTACCCACTCCAGTATTCTGGCCTGGAGAATTCCATGGGCTGTATAGTCCGTGGGGTTGCAAAGAGTCAGATACTACTGAGCGACTTTCACTTTTTGCCATTTGTAGCAACTTGGATGGACTTGAAGGACACTATGCTAAGTGAAATAGGCCAGAGAAATACAAAAACTGTATGTTTCCCTCATATGTGGAATCTAAAAAATACAACAAACTACTATAGAAAACAAAAAGTTAGCAGCCTCCCAGACATAGAGAACAAGCTAGTGGTTACCAGTGGGAAGAGCGAATGGGGGAGGGGTAATACAGGGGAAGAGGAAAAAAGGGTTATTATGAGAATATATGAAATCATGAATGTGAAACCTTTTGAAAATTGTAGAGCACTATACAATTTAAATAAACTTTCATTCAATTTTTTAAAAAGATCACATGATAAATAAATAGTACTTAAAGCCCAATTCCTTAAGTACTAAGGCTACCCACTCCAGTATTCTGACCTGGAGAATCCCAGGCCAGATTCTCACAAAGAGTCACAAAGAGTCAGACACGACTAAGCGACTTTCACACATTCAAAGCCTAATTTCTGCTCTCTGAAATTTAAAACTAGGGAACTTTTTATCAGGATTTACTAGATAGCTCTGATAACAGTCCGGTATCAGGGTATGGTTATGGAACCCCCAAAGTAACATGACCATCAAGGTTGGTGACACTGGATTCATACTAAGAGTATAGGAGGAAAGCTGATTTCTGAATATTTCTAATGCTGGAAAACCTAAAGGCCCAGCCAGGCTGGTGAGGACACTGGAAACAATGAGGTAAAATGGATCAGCTTTGCTGGGTAAGCTAAAGAATTTGGGTCCTGGGAGGCCTAGAATATAGACCCGTTGGCAGTGCTCATCACTTGGGAGTGGGGGTGGAGGGATGAAGGTTAACCTTCCTCCCCAGAAGAACAACAGCTGCATGGAGGGATGAGCCCAGGCTATAGTGGACAACTGTCCATGGGATGTACAAACTCAGCATCAACAGTGACACCATGAATACGCAGGTTCCCAGTTTCCTTGGATAATTCAGCAAAGGAGAGTGTGGTCCCTGCCAGCACGAAGCTTGGGGCTCAGCAAAGTATTTGGGACAATAAGATAAGGTGATTATATGTGTACTCTGTAAGTTTGAGAAGTAGCCCATATTGGTTATAAACATAATTTGAACTATCAGGAGTCTTCAGTATTACTCCCAGGATAACACTGACTCTCCTTGGCAATAATTACTGACTTTGACACCTACTGGGACATGAATCCTGTACATATTGGCATAATTTATAGGATAATATGCCAGCTGATTGAAATTAGTCACTTCTGTAAAGACTTGAAATGTGCCAGACACATAATACGTCCTATATAAGTGTTTACTATTATTTGCTACATTCATATTTTCATGCATTATGGCTTAGAAGAAAATTGCCTATAATGCTCAATTAAGTCTTTGATGTGTTTTAAAATAGAAAGTCACAGAAACCCATCAATTATGCCCCACTTCGCATATGCTGGTGAATATTTTTACCACTGTCGTAAGTGGAATTGAATGTGATATATATTCTGATACATCAGTACCACTTAATAAAATTTCATTCCATAAATTATTTGATAAAGGGCACTGAAATAAGTACAAAAGATTTTAAAATCATTACCTAGGCTACTTATGCTTCTAAAATGTGCTAAAAATGTTTAAGAGGAGCACAAGTCTAGTTTCTTCCAAATTTTAAATAACTTACACCAGAAATAAAAAAGTCTTCTCTGGACTACTATACATATGAACCACCTGTGAATGTCCTAAATGGACTTAATATCTTGGGTACTAGATGAAAGTTTTCATAATTTACTGAAGTCCTAAAATGTCATACAGAGACTTAGTTTTTTAAATATATTCCCATTGACAGAAGACAATTTCTTTTCAACATGATCTGAATGTTTGATAGTCTAAACTTTTAAATAAGGTCTGATATGTGCTTGTGTGCGCTCAGGTGTGTCCAAACTTTGCCAACGCATGACTGAAGCCCACTAAGCTTCTCTGTCCATGGGATTCTCTTGGCAAGAATACTGGAGTGGCTTACCATTTCCTATTTCAGGAATCTTCCTGACTCAGGGATCAAACCCTCATCTCTTGCGTCTCCAGAACCAGTAGGTGGATTCTTTATCACTGTGCAACCAGGGATAGTTATATTAAAATGCTATTTCAATCTAAGAAAATAAAATAGTCCTGGGATATTAGAAAGTCCCAAGTCAGAAACACAGGAAAAAATGTATGTTAATCTTTATTAACTAAAATATTTTTGTAATTATCATAGCTTGTCTTTATATGAATTTATAAAGCTGATCTTGAAACTTAATTCCACACACAGGTTGAAGGATGATACCTTAGAAATAACTGGTAAGATATATTTGAGAATAAATAAACATACCCGCTAACATAAAATTAATCTTCCTTCCCAGCAAACCTGAGTCCAGTTCAGTTCAGTTCAATCGCTCAGTCAGGTCTGACTCTGTGACCCCATGGACTGCAACATGTCAGGCTTCCCTGTCTATCACCAATTCCCGGAGCTTGCTGAAACTCATGTCCGTAGAGTTGGTGATGCCATCCAACCATCTCATCCTCTGTCAGTCCCTTCTCCTCCTGCCTTCAATCTTTCCCAGCATCAAGGTATTTTCCAATGAGTCAATTCTTTGCATCAGGTGGCCAAAGTATTGGAGTTTCAGCTTCAGCATCAATCCTTCCAATGAATATTCAGGACTGATTTCCTTTAGGATTGACTGGTTTCATCTCCTTGCAATTCAAGGGACTCTCAAGAGTCTTCGACCACACCATAGTTCAAAAACATCAATTCTTCAGCGCTCATATTTCTTTAGAGTCCAACTCTCACATCCATACATGACTACTGGAAAAACCATAGCTTGATTAGACAGACCTTTGTTAGTAAAGTAACGTCTCTGCTTTTTAATATGCTGTCTAGATTGGTCATAACTTTCCTTTCAAGGAGCAAGTGTCTCTTAATTTCATGGCTTCAGTGACCATCTGCAGTGATTTTGGAGCCCAAAAAAATAAGGTCTGTCACTGTTTCCAGCGTTTCTCCATCTCTTTGCCATGAAGGGATGGGACCAGATGCCATGATCTTCGTTTTCTGAATGTTGAGATTTAAGCCAACTTTTTCCACTCTCCTCTTTCATTTTCATCAAGAGGCTCTTTAGTTCTTCTTCACTTTCTGCCATAAGGGTGGTGTCATCTGCATATCTGAGGTTATTGATATTTCTCCTGGCAATCTTGATTCCAGCTTGTGCTTCCTTCAGCCCAGCATTTCTCATGATGCACTCTGCATGTAAGTTGAATAAGCAGGGTAACAATATACAGCCTTGATGTACTCCTTTCCTGGTTTGGAACCAGTCTGTTGTTCCATGTCCAGTTATAACTCTTCCTGATCTGCATACAGGTTTCTCAGGAGGCAGATAATGTGGTCTGGTATGCCCATGTCTTTCAGAATTTTCCACAGTTTGTTGTGATCCACACAGTCAAAGGCTTTGGCATAGTCAATAAAGCAGAAGCAGATGTTTTTCTGGAACTCTCTTGCTTTTCTGATGATCCAATGGATGTTGGCAATTTGTTCTCTGGTTCCTCTGCCTTTTCTAAATCCAGTTTGAACATCTGAAGTTCACAGCTCACGTTCTGTTGAAGTCTGGCTTGGAAAATTTTGAGCATTACTTTGCTAGCATGTGAGATGAGTGCAATTGTGCAGTAGTTTGAGCATTCTTTGGCATTGCCTTTCTTTGGGATTGGAATGAAAACTGACCTTTTCCGGTCCTGTGGCCACTTCTGAGTTTTCCAAATCTGCTGGCACACTGAGTGCAGCGTTTTCACAGCATCATCTTTTAGGATTTGAAATAGCTCAACTGGAATTCCATCACCTCCACTATCTTTGTCCATAGTGATGCTTCCTAAGGCCCACTTGACTTTGCATTCCAGGATGTCTGGCTCTAGGTGAGTGATCACACCACCATGGTTATCTAGGTCATGAAGATCTTTTTTGTATAGTTCTTCTGTGTATTCTTGCCACGTCTTCTTAATATCATCTGCTTCTGTTAGGTCCATACCATTTCTGTCCTTTATTGTGCCACCTTTGCATGAAATGTTCCCTGCTTGAATTCCCACCATAAAGAATAATGTCACAAAATCAATAAACAATTTTTAATTTTCTACAAATGGAGGTATATGCTCCTCTCCTGCATAAACCTGTAAAGGCCCTTTCCAGTCTCCCTGCCTTTACTTGTGTCCCTTCACAAACTTCCTGAGCACACAGGAGAAATTTCTAAAATGATAACCTGATCATGTCTCCTCTTTCCTGTTCTAGTATTTACATGGATTCCAATCCCTTACAACCAAATTTCAAATTCCTCAGCTTCACAAGCAAATCATGATGTAGATGGATGGACTAACACTCCAAACTCATCTTCCACTACCACTTCCTCACACTTGCTCCAGCAATTCAGAACAGTTTACAACCTCTCAAGCACACTATATCACTTATACTTCCATGTCATCTGGCACTCCTGTTCTTTATAAAGGATGTGGCCTCTCCTGGAATACCCACCTTTTCATGTCTTGCTCCCAAATAATCCACATACACACTCCTATGTCCTGTCTGGATAATTCCAACTTCAAAACCCAGTTCAAAATCTGCTTGCTTAAGGCTTTATAGTCATCTGCCTTTTGATAACTCAGAGGAAAAATAATCAGCCCCTGCTCTATATCTTCTACGTGCATTCATTCTTGCAGTGTTCGTATGCTATTAAGTATATTCTGCCTCCTGCATTAAATTATGAGCTTCTTATAACAGAGCCTGTGTCTGACTTGCATTTATTCCAGAACCTAGCAAAGGAGCACACAGGAGGCACTGAATCCTATTTGTGCTTGACTGGCTAGAATTAAGGGGACCTTTAAATACTGTTTTCTTGCTTTTGTTCCCTTCAAATTCAGAATAGAACTCTGAGATCTTGGCAGGCTCTGTTGTTCTATACGAAAAAGTCTTTATCAACACCAAGCCATTCAACAAAGAAGCTCTTTCTGAAAAATTAGACCTATCTTCAATTATTTAAATTTTCAAAACCTGCAGTAGCAAGCCTTACTGCCACCTTTGAACAAATTATACAACCTATTTCCATTTCTGAACTTTCATAATTTCTAAGGGTAGATGTAAGGAGAGAAATAAAAATGCTTCCTCAGATAAAGGTTGTGAACCTGCTTTAAATCACATAGAAGCTCTTCTCTAAGGGGCAAAAATTATATTAAAACAAAATATTTTTACCAAAAATGGAATGTCTAAGATACTAATCCTTCAAAGTGACAACATAATGGCAAATTATAACCCACTAAACTCAAAGGAGCAACGTTATATCTGAAGAAATATAGATCAGATTGGTGCTAAGCAGTGAACCTTTTTCATGGGAAATTAACAAGGTAACCACCCAGGCTTTTGGGTGCTGAATCACTTACTATCTGATGGAGGACCACATCTGGAGAAGAACACTGAAATCATCTTAGAGAGCTCCAGGCCAACCATTCATTGATACATGAAGATTTAAAAAGTCATCATGGGGTCATCAATAACCAATAGGTTTATATATAAACTGAGGACTGCAGGAGGCCTTGTGAATGATACCCAAAAGATATAAAACTAATCTTTGCCTTCAATGAGTTTATAGTCTGGAAAAGGAAATAAGCCTAAAACGGAGAAAATGCAAATAACATGCAAGTTATGTGATTCTCCAACACAATGCAAAGTAATAAAGATTAAGTTTCTGACTATTTATTTCACTAACATCTATTGAGTTTGACTGAATACCTAATACTTTCCCCAGAGAGATACAGGCAATAGGAACAAAAAGAGTTAAAAGGAAGGAGATCTTAATAGATTAAACTGTTGTTGGAGAATTCCCAATAGTGGGAGAGGAGAGCTGAACTGGAGTAAGTGACATTTAGATTTGCAGAGAAAAAGGGAAATGACTCAGACATAGGAAAATGGTATCAATCAAAATACATTCCCAGGTTATAGTTTAAATTTTGTCTAAATTCTAAAATGACTTGTGGTTTGATATTTCAAAGCCCTGGACTTGTGCATATACAGTATGCTATGCTAAGTCACTTCAGTCGTGTCCAACTCTGTGCGACCCCGTAAACGGCAGCCCACCAATACACAATGGAAATCTCCATTCCTTTATGCTGATTCCTTGACATTACTGAGCTGTACAATTCTACCCACTTTTCTGCCTATTTAGCAACAGAAAAGGGATAGAAGGGACCTTTCCTGAACAACATAAGAGTAAGTCTATAAAACGACTTGTGCACTCAAGTATGTGTAGAAAGAGGGATGCACAAAGCTAATCTGGTTTGAATGTTTACTTGCTGAAATTTTAAAATATCCCCTGTGGCTAATAGGCTCATCTAATAAGCATATTCAATACTTCAATAAGTAGCATATACTTCTCCTTGCTTCTTGGGGATTGCTTTCATCCAACTTGCTCAAAGCTCTTCAAAGACATTGAGCCAAATTTTCCACATTTCTAAGTCACTCTCTGGAGGTAATTTGGGCAGTTAAGTAGGTGCATTAATTCTTTCAGGCCACAAGGGGCCCATTTACTGGATATATGGTGAGAAACCAAAAGAGAAACAAAATTCCCCTGAGCCCCAAAAATGGGTGAGGACTCTCCCCTGAGCCAGTGAGAAACATCAAGCTCTCTACAGCATTGTTAATTAACACAGAAGAAGCAGAACTTTGCATTTTGTTTTTACTAAAGCTAAGCAGAACATCCACCAATCACTGAGCCCCTTATTCTGAAATGAATTATTTCTTCACAATTTAATCATTAATTAAAAAAATACTTCCAGATATAAGTATAATTGTAGCAGCCAAGCAAATATGCCAACAAAAAAAAAAAAATGAATCAATGCAACTTTAATGATAAACTGTATCCAGAGTTTAGAGATATCAAGTGTTCTGTTAATTTTATTATTTTACACTTTGGTTTTCTTTCACCTTGCTGAGGTATTAGGCAATTTGCAAAGATGATGACCTACCCTAGAAGGCTCTTATATACATATTGAGACTTACTCAATTCTGATCTCGAAAGCACCCTGGAGTATTGTTTAGCCTTGAGAAAGCAGATCCAGACAAGTACCCATTGAGAGAATAAAAAAATGAAGATAATCTTCTGCAGTTAGATCTGTGTTTAGCTAAATCCAGGCTGATTTGCATCAAAAAGAAGAAATCATGTCTTTCAACCAGTTTCCAGGGACAGAAGAATCATCAAGATGTGTGTTTCATCTTAACTCCCTACCCCTGTCATGTTATGTCTATTCTTACAAACTCAATCAGGAAGTGACTATTAAGAATGTTTTTACTTAATAGATTCAATTATTTACAAGTATAACTGGAACAGCATATAACCAAGAAAAATGAAGAATGTGGAGAAAAAGATAAATTTGCAATTACTTTTTGTGGTTTGTGTTTGCATAGGATTTGGTTATCTGAATCACTTTGAGCTTCTTAGAACTAAGCTGTCTCATTTTAGAAAATCTAACTTTATCAAATAACCTGTGTCAAAACTCATAATCTATTTTCTATGATGGTGTTTAAAATGAATCTGTAAATTAGGCTTATGGAGTCTATCAATTTGTGTAAGATAAGGAAAACATAATTTAATCCAGGTATCCCAGTAGAGGAAATTTAGTACAGGTAACAACGTACAGAGATGTTGGAAGAGATGAAAACAAGGAAAGTTGAGGCGACCAGAAAATAACAACAGCAGGAAATTGCTACTATTTAAAGGCAAATAAGCAAACAGATTAGATGGTATTATCAGAAGCAAATTGAAAAGGCGTGAATATGTGAGCTGGAACTAGACAGAAGCGACTAGGAGGGAGTGCCTTTCTTTTCTTTTTTTTTTAGCAATATCATTGGTGGCCTCCTTAGGATGTGAATGTCCATAGACATTAACACCATTTTTCTGAATTCTTATTGAAATATAGTTGATTTTCAATGTTGTGTTAGTTTCAAGTATACAGCAAAGTGATTCAGTTATACACCTATTCTTTTATGACAGTCTTCCATTGTAGGTAATTTTAAGAGATTGAGTAGTGTTCCCTATGCTATACAGTAGGTCTTGTTAGTTATTTATTTTATATATAGTAGTGTGTATAACTGGATCTACAACCACAGAGATGTAGCTACTCTCTTGAATATCACTAGAAGCACCATTAGCTGCTTCTTAATGCCTCCAGGCCAATGTCCTGGCACCTCTCCTGCTCCAGCCAAGCCCAATCAGAAGCCAGTGGGAAAGGAAGCCTGGGTAGTGCAGGTGATAGTGATCAGGCTCCCTGAAACCAAGCAGTGTCGTGGAAGAAAAGGGGACTCTATTTGTGAGTGAACCACCCACCAGATGTTTACACAGTTTATCTTGTCTGCTCCTCAGCATCTGTCTTCACCCTCTATGCCTATTATAGCTTCATACAACAGGAACTACTTGCTTTTGCCTATATCTTTCATGCTACAAACTAATATACACTCACCTTCTCCTTCAAAAAGGGAGAGAATGTCCCATCAATGCGAGTTTCTCATCTAACCCAGTGAAAATTCTACCAAGGTATTCTCTAACCTAAAAACTACTTGTTAATTAAGGAGTATGCTTCTTTTATGAAATGGTAGGACAAGGAAAAGGCAGAAAAAAGAAATGAGTGGTTAATACTGTCAATGTCTTTTAGCCAAAGACCATCCATTGAACAAGTTAGGTTTTATTACCTGATGCATTCACACAGAACACATAGTATGGGAACTAAAAGGTGTCATGGTAATATGGTGTTAAAAAAAAACCTGTTATAGGATAGGATTTGGATTTTAGTTGGTTTATTAATGGAGGCTCTGAGGAAGTGGTGGTTCCCCCTAGATGGAATACTGTCAGAAAGCAGGGGCAAGTCTATAATCTGGTAACTCAATAAAACTTATCTATAACGTGTTAAACTAGAATAAAGACAAATCTATAAATGAAAAGGAAGCAGCAGTCACTCTTATTATCTATAATAAGAATGTTTGCTTGTGGCTGGCTCAATGGCTTTGCTTTTGTCTCATTTCATTCTGGTATCAGATGACCTTGTCTGATATTGATGTTCTGTGAAACTGCTTATATCCAGCAGGAGAAAACAGGGCCTGGCTACGAGCAGCAGACCAGTTACCAGATATTGGAGGCTTCTTTTCTTCCTTTTCAATATTCACAGAACTCTTTTTCATTACATATATGAATATCTGTATATGTAAAAACATACATATCTTTTCTGGCCTTTCTTCTAGTAACTGATCATGAGTGACTATTAATATTTTAACACATCCTTTTCCTACCACCCATTCCAAGTTCCCTTCACCCTTCCTTTTCATATCACCCTAGCAAGGATTCAATGTTCAGCAGAGACAGAAATGTTTTAATCAAAATCACATATTTTCTTTATGTTCAAAGTAAGTAATTATTGTACTTATGTGATATAGCATTTTAGCTTATTTGAAAATGTCATGAATTACAGGATTATTTTTCCCAATTAAGCCTGCTCAAAATAGGTTTAAAATGTTTTTATTTTTGTCTTTTATTTCCAGAGCAACAAAGCATTTCCATCTTTTATATAGATTTTGTTCTACATGCACGTTTTTCTTAAATTTTTGAGAATGTTTTTTGTGGGGATTGAGCATATATTTTTCAAAAAGTTCAGTTCAGTTCAGTTGCTCAGCCATGTCTGACTCTTTGTGACCCCATGGACCACAGCACGCCAGGCCTCCCTGTTCATCATCAACTCCTGGAGTCTACTCAAACTCATGTCCATTGAGTTGGTGATGCCATCCAACCATCTCATCCTCTTTCATCCTCTTCTCCTCCTGCCTTTCAAAAAGATTTTAAATTTTAAATACTGAAACAAATATGCTCAATCTTAATGATTAAGTAATGTTTGAATTCCTTGGGAATTTCAGCTGTGTATTTGGTTGTTCGCTGGATTGGTGGCCTGCCCCATCTCTTCAACTTGAATTTGCTCTGCCCATTAGAAAAATGCTCAGTGGATAAACCAGTTAAACCAGTGTGGAGGAGTACCTGTGATGTGCTGTGTTTTTATTTTCAATCAAGGGTACTATCTCCTTTGGCAGAAAAAGAAACAGTTTAAAATTTTTGTCTGGTCATTAGAGGCATTGCACTTAAATACATGAGTTAACTGATCTCATATTTCTCATTTCTTCTAATCACATTTTAGCATCTTCAAATGACTGGTACCTGGAACAGCCACCCAACTGACCTCCTGAATCTGGCCTTAGCAGAGGGAAGAATATAGTTGTGAGACTGAAACAGTCTACTGTCTGAACCATTTTCTCAATTTTTTTTTTAATTTAATTCTTTTTTTTTTTTTTTAATAATACTCAACCTTTGCTCAACTGAGGTTTCTTGGTAATTGAATTAAGTCTTATACAGATAATTGTGAGAGATGAGGAAGGCAGAAGAGATAAACCACGATGATCAGAAGATGAAGGACCTGACAAGCAATGCCATAATAAATGAATTGAGAAGTTTAAACGTGTACTTGATCCATTAAGGGAGGCAGGAAATGGTAGCAGGCATGGGAATGGTTAGATCAGATTAGCATATTTGAAATCTATTTGGATTACAAGCTTCATTTTCAATATGCAGATAAACCTAAGTAGTTAAGCCTTTGTCACTCAGAACTTGCTGTGAGTTATTTTGATCAGCTCAACACAGAGCAACTGGAGAGGACTGGGTTTTGAGGAGGTGGAGGCAGTCATGCTCAGAACAGACTTTGTCTAGAGGCTGCCGTGTACAGGATGTCACTCCTGAAGTGGGTCCCCTGTCACCTTCAGCAAATGCTGCAAATTGTATACATTTAAGAGCATAAGGACAGTAGGCACAATTTTGTCCCAGGATATGGCCCTTAAAGAACTATCTAGGCTCTATCTAGTCAAAGCTATGGTTTTTCCAGCAATCATGTATGGATGTGAGAATTGGACCATAAAGAAAGCTGACAGCCAAAGAATTGATGCTTTTGAACTGTGGTGTTGGAGAAGACTCTTGAAAGTCCCGTGGACTGCAAGGAGATGAAACCAGTCAATCCTCAAGGAAATCAGTCTTGAATATTCATTGGAAGGACTGATACTGAAGCTGAAGCTCCAATGCTTTGGCAGCCTGATGCGAAGAGCTGACTCACTGGAAAAGACCCTGATGCTGGGAAAGTTTGAAGGCAGGAGGAGAAGGGATTGACAGGATGAGATGGTTGGATGGCATCACTGACTCAATGGACATGAGTTTGAGCCAGCTCCAGCAGTTGGTGATGGACAGGGAAGCCTGGTGTGCTGCAGTCCATGGGGTGGCAAAGAGTCGGACATGACTGAGTGACTGAACTGAACCGAGGCTCTATTTTGAAAATTAAATCAATTATTTGTGTGATCTGGATAATTAGAATATTACTAAATGAAAAGTTATTATATGTGGGGTCTTAAACATATAACCTGGCTCAGAATAACACCTAATCTAACATTCCCACACCACCTCTTCAAAAGAGCAAACCTTTCCCTGAAAAATAGTCACTAAATACAATAAAATACCAGATAATTTTAAAAGCAGGATTTCAGAGAAAAAAGTCAGGACTTGTCCATGACTTGAATTGTCTTTTCAGTCTTCTACTTTGCTCTAAGAATATATAACTTTCATTTTTAACATTTTTTTTTCTTATTTACCCCTTGTACATCATTTCCTTAAAAAAGCCAAATGTCTTTGTGATATGCTTATAAGCAACTCTAGTTTGGAACTGGTAATTTGTGCATCCAGTTTACACTCAACAAAGCATGAATCATATAGATCCCATTATGTGATTATGCAAATACACACTAAATATACAATTACAAGCATATATGGGCAGTGAAATTTAATTAATTATTATGACTTAGCTCACTTGCCGAATGTAGTTTTATTAACTAACCGTCCACAAATGTGTTTCCTCTCTTGATTCATTTACATTTTAAAATCATGTAGAAATGATAAATTATTGTAACAACAGATGATAAAAACAGATGGAATAAACATAATTGAACCCAAAATAATTTACATAGGTTTGAATTGAACAGTTTGTATATTTAAGCCAGTCTTTAATGCTTTACTCTTGTATTGTAGCTATTTAGGAAAAACTTCACAAACACACAAAGACATTCAAAGCAGCCAAAGGCATTTGAAAATGCATGTTTAAAGGTAAGTAAATACTTTTTAAATTGATGAGCAATCACTAATTATATTTGAAGGTATAAATATTAAAAGAAAAAGTGATCAAAAAGATCAGACATTGTAACCTAGAGATTATAAAAATCATCAACAAGCATTCATGCTAAGTGAAGTAGACATTCGACAAAAAATTAGATATAATTTAAAATCTCAACCACTTATAGATTACATTCTCCCCTGGAGGGCTGCATTCCAAACTTAAATAATTGATGATCTTTCTAAAGAAGAATCTAAAACCATCAGAATCACTTCATTCCATTCCAAAACAGTATTTATAGGTGTATATGTGTATTCACATCACTAAGTCTTTTAATGGCATATATTTGAATTGACACCCAGGACTATTACTCCCATTTGTTTGAAATTCCATCAGATAAAAGTGCAATTACATTGAAAAGTCAATATTAGGGGCATCAGATTTCTCTGATGACCAAAAGGTGAAGAAAATTCATTCTTGTTTGTCAAAAAAAGATTATAGGAATAGGATAGGACATGAACTGGTTACCAGAAAATAAGTGCTCAGTGGTCTGTGGAAAGCCTCCCTTCTCCCCCATTATATCATATGGTACTCCTGGCAGAATCCTCCTTTAGCAGAAAGCAGAGATTTAGAACTGTGTAGGCTTCAAATCACCTTCGCTCTCCTTCAACAGTTATTTTAACCATAATTCATTTCTCAGGTGGTATCTTCACCCTTCATACTTTACTTCTATTTTATTTCTACTTTATGTGCATGCTGCTAAAAGACAGAGCCTAAAATTGTATGAATAGAAAAAGATCATTTTCTAAAACTAAGTTATTTTATAGTTAAATAAGCACTTTTAAAAGAAGTTAAGAATAGGTATTTCCTTGTAGGGCTTCATACTGCCATACTGCAGAAAAATGACTTTCCATTCCTGGCTTGCCTTTCAAACTCAGAGATATATGAGAACTGTGCTTACCTCTCTAGGTTGAAAAGGGCAAGTGTATCTGATGGGAGGCATCAAGGCTGATCGATACCTCAATACCAGGAGAACTGGTCCTCTTAAATTGTACCATGAAGGGAAGAAGGCACAGGCTGGCGATTAGTCAGCTGCAAAGATATAATTTAAGATATCTAATTAGAAGAAGAAGAACTGAAGTGGGTGAGAATTAAGCGTTAGGTTGTTAACAGGTATTTGTTTGTTTATTTTGAGACTTACAAGAAATTATAAAGCTAAGCAGGCAAAATAGCCTTGCTAGAAAGAGAATGGTAATATTTATACAATAAAATCACATCTTATTCCTTAGCCACAGTCATCATTTGTGCCTGAGGTAAGTTTAGTGGCTTATTTTTATTTCTAATTATATCTTTGAATAAAAAGATATAATGCAGTTTGGAAAACGGATCACATCTCCCTATACCCACACTACACGTCCACATTCACTGCCTTTGCAAACCCTCATTCACCACTTTTATGTCCTTCTCCAGTCATCAAGAAGTTTCTTGAATGGTTACAAGTAGAACAGAATGGTTGTGATGAAACAGGTATACAAAAGAGCTAACTGACCTCATGAACAACTTCATTTCAGTTCCGTTCAGTCGTTCAGTCATATCCAACTCTTTGCAACCCCATGGACTGCAGCACTCCAGGCTTCCCTGTCCATTACCAAATTCCCAGAGCTTACTCAAACTCATGTCCATCGAGTCAATGATGTCATCCAACCATCTCATCCTCTGTCATCCCCTTCTCATCCTGCCATCAATCTTTCCCAGCATCAGGGTCTTTCCTAGTGAGTCAGTTCTTCTGAACAGCTTAAAACTTTTAAATAATTTTTAAACTCTATATTTAAAGTTATTAGCAAATATGTTTTTGTTGCCTTATCTATCCTCAAATAAGTTTTAAAATCTTGATAAAATTTTCTGGGAATTATAATAGTTTTCTGTATAATATACTAGCCACAGGAGACAGGGGTTTGATCCTTGGGTGGGATCCCCTGGAGGAGGAAATGACAACCCAGTCCAGTATTCTTGCTGGGATAATCCCATGGACAGAGGAGCCTGGCAGGCTATAATCCATGTGGACATAGATTGAGCAACCAATTGAAGAGTTGGACACAATTGAGCAACTGATCAAGCACACATTGATAGTGATAAAATTTTTGCATCTTCATAAACAAAAAACATGTTTATAACAGCAAGTCTATATTCTCTATAGAATTGTGTGATTTCTAATAACTTTGATACCCATAATGAGCTTAGTAAATTATGTTTGATGATGACATCATACCACCTTTGTGCCAATGATCAAAAACTGTGCAGAAATGTCAAAGCAGAGCCTTGATGACTGAGTTGACTGATTTCAAGTTTCCATGGAGCTCCATTCTATTTGAAGTGTGACTGCATTTTCATTATTAATTGTCATCCCCACTTTAGCACCATAAATAAATGTGTTCAAAATGGTTTCTATGTCCTCCATGGAAAATACCACCTTGAAAATTCCCTGTTCATAGGTATATTTCCAAACATTACCAATCAAAGTAGTAAATTATCTCTTTCATGGAATCCTAGTTTTTTATTCCATTCATAGAAATTTGAAACACTGTTGCTGGGGCACCTCTATACATGCTGATTCAAATCTTTGGTTTGCTGTGCCAGCCTCCAGCAAGCAGACTACATGACTAAACAGCATATTCAGCTTCTTTGGGGTTCCAGAGATTTGATAATTTGTTCATTTGTTTTTGTTTGTTGTTGTTTTACTTTCTAGTTCCTCACAATTTTGTTGTTATCTGTTTAGAGCAATTGTTCATATATCCTAGCTCTACATCTTCTGTGAGTTGATATGCTAGCTTCTCTTGGTCATCTGGGTTCATCTGTTTATCAGCATTCCAATTCATACACATAGAGATTTGACAACCAGGTCACTCTGCTGCATTCCATAGGAGACACTTCATTCTGAATTACTCAGTCTGTGAAACCTTAAATGACACTGGAAACATGATTCTATAAGCCTACTTTCTATTTCAATTGGATGCATGTCCATTCATGAAGGCTGATCCTTCCCATTCAACTCAGTCATAAATTAACAGTCCCAAGTCTTCAAAGTCAGTGATGTGACTTGTGTCTATTGTATGCTAATGTGAGACACCTTCCTGGGTCTGTGCTGTGTGTTTAACATGCCTTATGTCAGATCTGACTATAGACCATTCCCAGAATTCACCTCTCACTGTTCTCCCTCTACATTAGATTCTGACTATCTTCCCTTCCTTTAACAAAGGAAGCTCATTCTGCATTAGGGATTCTTGAAATTGCTGTTCCTAGAAATTTCTGCTCCACAACTTTCCCAGTTTGCACCTTCCTACCAGTTAAGTCTTAAATGAAATGTCAGGGGTGCCTTACCGGATTCCTCACTCAGAATTAGTATCCCCACTCCCATACACTCATCATATTCAAATAAGGACATTTCTAGAGATAGTAGGGACTTCCCAAAGTAGGTAAGAATGACTAGCTGCTTAAGTTGGTAAACAGGCCATTAATTTGTAAAGTCAAAGCTCTGAATATTAATAAACTTTTTCAGAGTTTCAGAAGTTGATATAAGGCGCAAGTCTTAAATGTCTCATAATATAGTCTTGAAGTGCTTTCTTTAACAGAATAATAATCCACACTATGTTCATGATAAGGTCATTTACTTCCACTTTAAATCTTCATAAAACAGCTTTTTTCAGCTTTTCGTGTGAGAACATTCATGAGATGAATAAGTCTGAAACAGTTCGTGAAGGCAGGTCCTAGCACTGTGTCTGGAACATGGCAGACGCTTGATAATGCTTGCTGGCCAACTATACAAGTAGCATCTTTCAAAATGACAGCTAAATTCTCTAACAGGCCCAGGGTTAGAGAAGTCACCACTGCAGTTTGAATTAAGGGGTGCTAAAATGAGGGACAGCCATAAAATCTCTCTCCCACACTGATTCTAACAACAGTATGTCATTTTAAAGTCATTCCTTTCCATTAGAGACCTCTTTTTGAAATGCAAGACTTCAGGAAATTGTAGCAAACCCCTGTTGTTTTGTTTACTCAGGTTCTCTTCTGCAGGAACCATCCCACCTTGACCCCAACTAACAGGGAAACTCCTGGAAGCCAAGGTATTTATTACACTATATGATTTTGCCCTAACTGGGCCAATCAGACTTTTTCTTCCAGGAAGTTAAAATTCTAATCTAAAACATAGAAAAACTGAGAATTTTGAATCTTCTTCAGATAACAGCGGAGTTCTATGTCTGTCCAATACAACAGCAACTATTCACAGCTGGCTCTTTAAAATCAAATTTCAATAAATTAAAATTTAAAATTCAGCTCCTCAGTTGCATTAGCCATATTTCAAGTATTTGATATTATAGAACATTTTCACCATCACAGAATGTTCTATTAAACAGAGGTGCTTTAAAGCAGGGCTCAACAAACTACAGTCCCTAAGCCAGGGTTTTTTGATGAGATGAGTGGTTTGTTTGTTTGTTTGTTTGTTTTCATTTTTAAGTAGTTGGAAAAAATTAAAAAAGAAAATTCTAAGATGTTAAAATTACTTGGCATTGATATTTCAGAGTCCCCAAATAAATTTTTATTGGAACACAGCCATGCTGATTCATTTACCTGTTATAGATAATGTTGATTATTTTCAGCAAATCATATGACCAGAGAAGTCTAAAATATTATCTGAACCTTCATAGAAAAAGTTTATTAAGCCCTGCTCTAGAGGAAGTGCTAAGGTTCCAAAGCTTTCTCAGATTTTGAAAAGCTATGAGGAAATCAGAAAACATTTATATTAAAGTATTAATGATGTGTCAGGTAAGTGGAATGGCTTTTCACTTCTGTGTTTAAGGTTGAAAAAGGAAAAGGAACGATGCCAAGAGTGTTAATATTGGGTGGATTAAGTGGGAAGAGTGTCTTCTTCCCCAGTAACAGGTATGAGAGCGTTGCATTTTACTGTGCTTACCATGGCATGCCCAGGTCTACCATTGTCATAAAGGAGAGGTGAAAAAATGAATGCCCTAGCATTTCTATAGTCTAAACAATAGGCTCCAAGATGTCCTCTGCAAGAGAACTGCTAAATTTCCTTTATGTAAGCACAGCACCTTCTCTGCCTCTGCACAGCTAGACACACAAGCCAGAGCTGATGAGCCTCAAACCAAGTGTAAACATCATCCAAGTGGAAATTATGTGACAGCATCCTGGGTGAACTATGAACTCCTCCCAACACTAAAAGGAGGCACACTTATTGTATGTGTTTCTTGAAAAGATTTCATTACAGAAGGGTAATTGACAAAAGTCAAGAAGTGGCCAAGGTCATCTACACTATAGGAGTTATACTTTCCTGGGACTCACCATAAATTGACAGAAAAAGGGGATCCCAGACAGAAGGATACAATAGATCAAGACAGAATTCCTGAAATGGGTACCGAGATGAAAGTGTTTAAAGGCTAAGAAGAGAGACTGTGCTTTATGGAAATTCTGGGTCACTTGCTGTGACAAATAACTCTCAGCTCAAGACTCTCTTATAGAAAACTCCAGAGAATCTTCCCTCGATTAATAAGCTTGACAAATCATGCTTCATTTTCTCTGAGAGATGCCAGGACTTTGCCTCTAGTTCTATCTAATACAATCATTGTGGAAAAGTGGGTGAGAGAACCAGCATGACATCAGAGGGCCTGAGTTTGAATCATGCCCCCATCACCTATTAGCTGCCTTGTTTTTCACAACTACAAAATGATATATATACTTAAAACTGTGTTTATTAATAATATTATTTCAAATAAAGGTGGTTACCACTGAGACAGGCAAGAACAGTAAAATGGATGCTGATTTGGAAGATACTGCTAATGGCCCAGCAAATGTCCATCCTGCCCCCACTTTCTTTGCAAATAGATTCTGAGAATGTACAGAGTCAGTATGTAATTCCAAGCAGTGAATCATGCTCTGTTTAGACCAAATCTGACAACTCTGTCCTCACATTCCTCGCTTCCTCTACATCTAGGGCTTATTGAATGCCCCATTTCTAGTCAATGAGACATTAGTAGAAAGTTCCTGGATATTAAGTAGGGTGGAGGTAGAGGTAGTTCTGGGAAAGCTTTGGTTTTCTCAGATGAAAGTAGACAAACAGTAAAGTAACAAATATGAAGACAAAGCCACAAGAATTAGAGTCATAGCCATAACAACCCTCAACCACTGAACCAATAATCAATACTCCAGACTTCTTGTGTCATGAGAAAAATAGTCTGTTAGGCATTATTTTTCTGTCACCCATTCCTTAAAATGAATTAGATACAATTTATTGGGTACCTTTAGGTACCCAGATTGCACTGAAAACAAATTTTTAATTTCCCTAGAAATATGTTCATTATCAGTATGAAAATGGGAAAAGAAAGAAGCAAAAAATGTCAACTAGAGTTTCCTTCTCTCACAGTTCCTTCTAGAGAGTGTCTTTAAGCCCTACTTCTCTGTTAGTGGTGGTGGCACTCAATCGTGTCTGACTCTCTGTGACCCCTATAGCCTGTCAGGCTCCTCTGCCATGGTATTTTCCAGGCAAGAATACTGAAGTGGGTTGCCACCTCCTACTCCAGAGGATCTTCCTGACCCAGAGATTGAACCCACATCTCTTGTGTCTCCTGTTACCCTGTTAGAATCTATGTCAGGGCTGCCACAAGTAGTCACATTTTCCTCTGGTTGTGAACCATCTAATACTACAGGAAGACAAACACAAGGACAATAAAACCATATTCAAGTGCTTACTATAAGCCAGAGGCTGTTCTAAGAGTTTTACAGATCAGGGTCATACAAATGGGTTAATACAAATGATTACAAATGGGTCAATATCTGTAAAACTCTTAGAAGGGCCTCTGGCACACAGTAAGCACTGGAATATGTTTTTATTGTCTTTGTGTCTGTCTTCCTGTAGTATTAGATGGTTCTCAACCAGAGGAAAATGTGGCTGCTTGTGGCAGCCATGACTACCTCCCCATCACATTATAGATTCCAACAGGGTAACAGGAGACACAGCAGGCATGGGTTCAATCCCTGGGTCAGGAAGAACCCCTGGAGTAGGAAATGGCAACTCACTTCAGTATTCTTGCCTGGAGAATTCCATGGACAGAGGAGCCTGGTGGGCTACAGTCCATGGGGTCGCAGAGTCGGACAGAGCTAAGTGACTGAGCATACACACATGCTAATATCAATAACTATTACCAACCCTGTTTCACAAATGGAGAAACTGAAGCACAGAAGAGTTAAGTAATCTGCCTAAGGTCACATAGCTAGAAAGTAATGGAACCAGAATCCAAACTCAAGTAAAAATGTGAATTTAAGCCATATACGCCAGCACCTCTCCCTCTGAGATGGCAATACACATGATGTTCAGCAAGATAAGGAGATGAAATTGACCTGATAAACTGATCCAGTGGAGACTTTTTTAAAACTCCACATCTCACATTTTGCCAAGCCATTTATTTACCAGACTCTTTGAGGTATCCAACTAGTGAGGAAATAGGATAGTCAATTTAGAAATTTAAACCATCTAAATGTCTACCAACTACAAGAAAAGAGGAGAAGTATTTAGCTTTGAAAACAAAGCTAAAGGGACCCATCTAAGCAAGAAAAACTCTCCAGAAGAAAGATATGAAGGTGGCAACCCCAAATTTAGAAGGTTGGGTAATATTTATCCCCACCTATGTTAGCTCGCTTGGCTGTCAGGATGTGGTTCTTACTCTCCCATCCTTCCCCCTGCTCAAGGTACTGAGCTGAAATCTGCCTATCATCAGTATTATCAGCATCTAACCTGGGTAACTACCCCTCTGTATCTTTAAGTAACAGTCTAAAAGGAAAACAAGCTAAAGGTTATCTGATTTGACACAAGTCTATTGGTGGGGAGTAGGAACACTATACTATTTTGGACAAAGTTGTCCTGTTTGGGATGGATAACTCAGTTAAACAAGGTAACTGTAAAATTATCTTTCATATTGTACCCGAAGTAAATCATGTACAATATCATTTTAAGAGAAAGGAGTGGTTTAAGTGACCAGTAAAAGCACCATTTATTTCTATTGGCTCTTGGTAACCATATTAGCTTTCCCGATGGAACACAAATTGGTCTTTGTCGCATACTCACTCATTTGAGATACAAATTGTTGTGTTCTAGCAATGTGACAAGCGTGGTGTAAAATATATATTAACAGAGCAAGCTGCTGCTGCTGCTAAGTTGCTTCAGTCGTGTCCAACTCTGTGCGACCCCATAGACAGCAGCCCACCAGGCTCCCCCGTTCCTGGGATTCTCCAGGCAAGAACACTGGAATGGGGTGTCATTGCCTTCTCCAACAGAGCAAGGGATGTGCCCATATCCCTTCTGTTTGTTCCTAGAAGTTTAGGAGTGGAAACTAAATTTTGTGCTGGTCCATTAATGTATCTCATATTTACTCATGAAATAGAACCTTGAATTATCTGATAAGCATGATGTGGCAAAGTACAGATAGGCAGCTTTTCTGAAGAAGGCCTATTTGAAAAGCACTTAGTATCAGTATTGAGAAATGAATGATGGCTTAGGATATCAGAATGTCCAAGGCAGGGGTTCTGAAAAGGGAAGCCTGAATTAGAAAGCATTTGATAAATGCCTGAAGATTTCACCCTAGTAACCCACTGTCTCTTACTCTAAAACACGTATTCCTTTCTTTGTTCCATGACATTTCCTACACTGTCTACTGCTGTCAGGGACACAGACACCCTCAACGAGGACTATCACCACCCGCTCTAATGCCTTTTCCCCAAAACACAGACTTAGGAAAGTAAAAACTGCTTTCTCCACACAAACACACATAAATGTCAAGCTGAAATTGCTTGTTTTGATGGGTGATCATTGTTCTAAAGGAATCTGTCTGCATTTATTTTATTGATCATCTTTAAGAAACACAGCAACCTACTGAATTTCAACTACTTTTTAAAGAACAGAAATAGGTTCTGCTATCTTTAAGTGTAAGCCTCTAGGGCTATTTTTCGTGAAAGTCACTCATGTCTGACTCTTTGCAACCCCATGGACCATACAGTCCATGTAATTCTCTAGGCCAGAATACTGGAGTGGGTAGCCTTTCCCTTCTCTAGGGATCCTCCCAACCCAGGGATCAAACCCAGGTCTCCCACATTCCAGGCGGATTCTTTACCAGCTGGGCCAAAAGGGAAGCCAGGGCTATTTTTAAGGGGTGGAAATAAACTGCCTACTTAAAAAGAGAGTCTGAGGGAATGAAAGAGAGATATCATCCAAATTTATGTCAATAAGCTAGATAAATGCAGACAGATTCAGATTCCCACCTCTCTTTTTTGACACCAAGAGAAGAGAAAGGAGTCTAGGACCATGAATAGCATGACTACTGCCCCATTCTGGAAGAATGACACTGAGTGTGATGTGAGGAGACCAGGTGACAAGTAAGAATACAAGTTTATCTGACAAGATAAAGGGATGTATGTGTATGTTTCCTTAATTGTGGCTCTGTGGCCATCACCCAGTTGAAAAGCCTGATGATCAGTAGAATCAGCACCCATGAAAATGAAGGGGATGATTCATGAAGAAAACTCTAGGTGGTGACATGGCCCACCTCTTTTCTACATTTGCAACAATTGTCCTTTCAGGTTCTTACTGTCTTTAGCAGCACCACTTGCCAGAAACCCTAAATAGAGATGAAGGAAACCAAAACTGTCAGCCGCAACAGCAGCCCACAACAGATGAATATATTTCCAAATAAACTGAGTAAGAACATTTGGCTATGTCTGCCAGATTTATTTTATTGTATGATTTTCAGGCTAATAATGAAGACTAAGTTCTTAATTATAAGATTTGCATTCCTCCACTCTGTTATGAAAGCTCATACAAAAGCTGTTTTTCCCTTCATTGAAATAAGGGTTTGAATACACGATAGAGAAAGGATGGGTTGGCAAATCAAAGGCCTTTCTAACTAGTATTCAGGACTAACAGTCCTTCTCAAGTTACCAAATGGTGTAAGTAATAAAATTCAGCTCCTGGTTTCACAATTTTGTATGTTCCATTTCTTGTACTACAGGCAGGAAGAAAAGGTAGTGCACTTGCTCATATATGAAGAAACCCATGTTACTCAGTATTATCTAAGATGTGTACTGTGAGTCATTTTACAAGATAGATTTTAGTTTTATGTGAAACCCTATGTGTAAGTGATTTGGCAGGTGTGAGGTGAATGACTGAGCATAGGGATATGGTCCTAAACTCCTGACAAAATGGGTGTAACAGGTTCAAGGCTAAAGAAGACCCAGAATGCTAACTTCAAAAGCTCATTAATGCCATGTCCTGAGCAACTGCATGAAATCTCCACTTCCCAGCACTGACTCGCTGGAGGACAAAGCTCCAGCTTTAGACAATGCACGGAGTGGACCAGACTTGGGAGACCAAAGCACAGGATTGACCATTGCCAGTATTTTAGAACAACGCAACAGAAGACACACTTGCTGGGAAGGAGGTTTCTTTGGGACAGAGAACTAGAGACAGACAAGAAGACCACCAGACAAGAAGGTTCTTGAGGTAGAAGAAATTGTTGTGAAGGGTCTTGACTTCAGATTTTAGCTACTGGTCAAAGTAAAAGGTTGAATAGAAAGCAAAAATTCACTTCTATTTAAAAGGCTGGAAAAGAAGAAGAAGATAGAAATATCCATTTCAGTGGCTCTTGAACTTTAGCATGTATCAGAATCCCCCAGAGTATTTGTTAAAAGTACAGTTGCTGGGCTCACTCTGAATAGGAAGCCCAAGGTGAGACTTTGAGAGTGTACATGTTTAACAAGTTCCCAGCTGATCCTGATGCTGCAGGTCTGGGGACCACGTTCTGAGAACCACTGATCCTTGTCAGGGTTTCTTACCCTCAGCACGATTGACATTTGGGGCCAGATAATTCTTGTTGTGAGGAACTGTCCTGTGCAGTTTAGTATGGTTAGCATCATCCCTTGTCTTTACCCACTCGATGCCAGTAGCAACTCACACAAATGTGGCAACTAAAAATGTCTCCAGACATTGTCAAATATTCCACAGAGGAGACTAATGCCCACTGAAAACTGCTAATCTAGACAGATGACAAAAGACTACCTTTCTATCGCTGAATGCAATTTTTCTAATTTTTTAAAGAGTTTTATCCCAGCCTTATTTTTAATTTTTTTCTGAAAATCTATTTGGTAACTGTAAATATTACTCATTTATTTAAAGGTCAGGTTTTTCACACTAAGAAAATAAGAGTCTTATTTCAGTTCTAAGTTATAAAGCTACCGAGGACATAAAACAACTGTTTGTCACTCATTCTATGATATATGATCCTTCCTTAAATTTCAGATATGTGGGTTGGATTGAGATATATTCCTCAAAGTGCTTTCAAATTCAAATAATTTACCCAACTCCCTAGAGGAATCATCATAGAACAGATTCTGGAGTCACCTTAAACTAGGAAAATAATGCTAAACACAAGTCTGACAAGAGAGAAAGAAATAATATACATGTAAAAAAATCCCAGAGAGAAATAATAATTATCAAAGACAAGGGAAATGCCCACGGGAGGGGGAAGAGAAGCATACAGATTCTAACAGCAAATAATAAGCAATGGTTCATAAACAAACTTTCTATTTAAAAAGCAAATCAAGTGTGAATGTAAGTTTTTGGACACAGACACTACTGAATAAAAACTCCAACACAACTGCCCTCAAGAAATACAGTGTATAAATATTTCTTCTTTTGAAGCTCTTCTTTGTTTCTTCTTTAGAGTTCATATAAATGTTAATTTAAGAGTAAGTTTAACTTTAAAAGGATTGCTGGTAGAAAAAAAGGCACACAAATTCATTCTAGCAGCTTATAGTCCAAGAGCAAGGCAGATTTTCTGTAGATCCCTCTATTATTTCAAGCACAATTTTCTGGAATTTTCTTAGTAGAAGGAACTAATGAAGATTATCCTTATGTGAGGGTCTTAGTGTAAAAGTTATGCTAAAGATAACAGTTAAGGTAGCGATTTCTTTTCTAGATCATGCATCATTTTTGGTTTGTTTGTGTATTTTTGATCACTCCTATTTCGTAGGTTGCTGTGCATGTGTGGGTGTGCGTGCTCAGTCATGTCCAACTCTTTGTGAACCCATAGACTATAGCCTGCCAGAATCCTGTCCATGGAATCTTCCAGGCATGCATACTAGAGTTGATGGCCATTTCCTACTCCAGGGGATCTTCACGACCCAGGAACTGAACCCCTGTCTCCTGAGTCTCCTGAGCTGGCAGGTGATTCTGTACCACCGCACCACCTGAAAGCCTGTAGTTTGCTAGATGTGGTATCATTTGTTCAGTCAGTATACTGTGAATGAATGTGAGTCATGCACAGAAAAGCCCTGTAAGATGAAGCAGGAAACATATCAGGCCAAGCTTTCAGTAGATGCCCTACAGCCCTGAGTATGCCTCTAAACTACAATTTGGTGATCTTTGAAGAGGAGAACTTGGGAGAGAGATTTAATTTTGTTTCCTGCCTGTACAGATTGGCCACAAGGACCCAAATGAGTGGTTGAGTAGAAGAGTGAGCTCTGTGCAGAAGGGATTTGTCAGAACCTTGAGGAAAAATAGGTAGACAGTGGATCAACAAACCTAACAGGGACTTGGACCTTGGACCACCCCACTCCATCTCACAATCCAGTGATGCAGGATAGGAAGTAAAAAAGTTTTTCACTCAAAATAATGGTTATCAGTGTAGCAGATGGAAATAAGGGAGAGAGGGCAGAAAAAAGAGTCCTTTGGGTTACTATATACCTCTTCAGACTGCAAAAGACACTTTATATATACTGTGCCATTGAATTATTTTTAAATATGTCATTTTTTTAAATCAAGAATCTTAAACAGGGTTTTGGCTTTTTTTGTTTGTTTGTTTTATTTTTATCAGAAATACCTGGATCTAAGTGGCTCCTAGGAGCCATCAGTTCACTATATAGTTTTTCCTGGGAAAAAAGACTGTATTAGCATCTATTTGCAACACTATTTATTGGATAAAAAGTGAATGTGGCAGCCATAGAAATGACCTCCTAATTACATGTGCACCACATCCATATCCATTAGTTTAGAATACTGATGTAATGCTTGTAGGTCTTTAGGTGTATCCTATGGAATAAAAGCACAAAGGGATGTTAGTAGATGTTAGGTTTAAAAAAAAAAAGTTCTATTTATAAATTTAGCTAAATACTGTTTTAAACAAATTTAAAGGTATTCCTTTATTGCACAAGTTCCCAGATCTTTAATATCTTAATGTGATTTGTGACCCTTCAAGAGAGGTATATATGATATAAAAGTTTCCTAAATCATTTTATCATGCACTTTCATTTGCAAACAAAGCATCCTGGGAGAGTACACAGTAGCTGACCATAGTTTAGAAAACACTGAAGAGTACACATTTGTATATTATATTTCAATGCCATTTTTTAAAATTTCAATCATCTAGCATCTTCAACTGCCATTTAATTTCCTTTAATTAATCTCTCTCAAGATACATTAAGCATATAGCAAAATTATTATTTTATCAGGTTACACTATTAACTTTAAAATTTTATAGGCTAGCATAGTGATTACTTGTTTTATTTTTTTAATTAAAAATATTTTTAATTGAAGTATAGTCAATTTACAATACCATGTTAGTTTCAGCTATATAGCAGTGATTTATATGTATATACATTTTCACATTCTTTTCCCTTATAGGTTATTATGAAATATTGAGTATAGTTCTTTGTGCTATACAGTACAGTAGGTCCTTTTTGGTTGTCTGCTGCTGCTGCTGCTAAGTCGCTTCAGTTGTATCCGACTCTGTACGACCCCATAGACAGCAGCCCACCAGGCTCCCCGTCCCTGGGATTCTCCAGGCAAGAACACTGGAGTGGGTTGCCATTTCCTTCTCCAATGCATGAAAGTGAAAAGTGAAAGTGAAGTCGCTCAGTCGTGTCCGACTCCTAGCGACCCCATGGACTGCAGCCTACCAGGCCCCTCCGTCCATGGGATTTTCCAGGCAAGAGTACTGGAGTGGGGTGCCATTGCCTTCACCGTTTGGTTGTCTAGTTTATATATAATTGTGTGCATGCTAAGTCACTTCAGTTATGTCCAGCTCTTTGCAACCCTATGGACTGTAACCTCTGTCCAAGGGATTCTCTAAGCAAAAACACTGGAGTGGGTTTGCTGACAGAGTCAATTCCTAGACAGGTTGATAAGAAGTCCGGGGTCCCTGAGGAGGAGAAAGGGGGCTGGGGGTCTTAAGGAGGAGAAAAGGACAATAGTTGTTTTTTTTTTTTTTTTTCCCACCACATTCCTTAATATTAGTCACATAAAACTTTGTTGTTGTTGTTGTTGTTTCTTTAAGCCCAGAACTGAAGATTACACAACAAAAAACTCAGTTTAAACTCTGTACTAAGGATTATATAACAACAATGTATCCTGCTTGAGGACAATTTCTCCTTTCTGAAAACCTTCTGATTAACCCTGATATCTTAGAATGTATATTATGGGAATGGGTCTGGTAAAGTCTTTCTATTGTTAAATTCTAATCCTGTTATCTTAAAACTTAAATTGTGGAAGTGGGTCTGGTAAAATTTTTACAACCATGAGACATTCTTTTGATTTATTGTAATAACGAATTTAAAAAGTATATAGCTCTCTTGCCAAAGACTAGTGAGGGGGATACTCTCTGTCCCCATTCTGATGTCTATCAGAAGCTTTCTCTGTCTCTTTTTCAGTTTAATAAAAATCTGCTACTCAAAAGCTCTTGAGTGATCAAGACTAGTCCCTTGTCCCAAAACTAAATCTTCTTATTCAGAGATCACAAATCCCAAATCCAACATCATTCACTGTGAGCTATCATTGCCATGCCCTCCTCCCAACCCAGGAGTCAAACCCACATCTCTCTTGCATTGGCAACTGGGTTCTTTACCACTAGTGCCACCTGAGAATCCCATATAATTATGGATCTAATGATATTTTACTTTGGACTATGATAGTGCATGTAACACTGAGAAATGTTATCTCATATCCCTCTTCTTTTGTCCACATAGGGTTTCATCTCTGGCCTTATCCTTATACACTTCGGAGTAGAAGATTAGTGCTGAAGAAAGTGAGAATTTTGTCTGTGTAAGGTTTTCTGGATTGGACCCAGAGGTTTTTAACTGCTTTAGTCAATTACTTATTCCTTAAAGCCTGTGGTTTCACACCAAAATTGTTTAACTGAGATGAAAAAGGTTATTTACAGTATTTTCCACATAACTGACTTTTTCAGCCAACTGATTTCCATACAGTATAAAATTGCTAATTTATGTTAATGACTGAGAGGGCAGTGGAGATTACACATTTAAGAATTAGCTAATACAGTAAGGGAAAGCATGAAATTAAAAGCAATTAGAGACATTGCATCACAAAAGGGACTTGATTAGTCCATGCTTATTATTTATGGTAGTGATTTATAACACGTCATCATTTTCTTGGTAATGAAACCTTCGTGATGTGACATTTTCTCTCATCCTACAAGAAAGATGAACATAGCTGCCAGAGAGCTGGTAAAGTTTGTCAGCTTTCCTGATAGACCCATTCACTGTTCTAGCCCCTGCCCTGTGCAAAGCACCTTTAAGCATAATTTTAATGGTTTTTTCCTACTGTTATCAGATTCATAGATTTTCACTGTAACCCAGAAAGCATTGAAAATGCAAAGAATAGAACAAAAAAGAACACCAATAATCTCATCACCTAGAGATGACCACTGCTAACATTTGCCATGTTTACTTCTGATATACCCTGTGCATATATGTACATGAAGAAAATGTGAAGTATGTAAATGCTTTTGCATAATTAAGGTCATAGTTTATTTTCAATTTTGTATTCTGGTTTTTCACTTAGCTGTTGATGAGGACATACCAAATTATATACATAACTTTATTATTGCTGCATATTAAAGTGTATCTTAAAGCCATCATTTATGTCAACGTAGTTAATACTTAGAAAGCAGCAGTTGTTTTGTTGCAATCATTTGAAAATAAATTAAAATAGTTCCAAGAGTCCAAACTGGTTTTGCATTATGTGAATATGACATTTGTACATTTTTCTGAATAGCTGAAAATAACTCAGTATGGAAGACTAGACAAATTCAATTCAAAGTTGTTATTACTCACATTGGCTACCAAAGTGTTACCTTCCTGCTGTAAGCAGCAGCAACTTCAGGGAAAAGGGAACAAACACTAATTCAATCTATACTTAGTCTTCTAATGAAATTGAACTTCCTCAGTCGTCACATGGCATTATAATTTCCATAGTCAATTTCAGCCCACTTCAATTTTGGAGAACTTCGATTAGAGGTTTCCAAAAAATAATTCTTATTTGCATTGTTACTATTTCTATTTCACAGGCAAATTAATTGTAGCACTAAATGGGTAGGTGATTTTTAGAGGACTACATAGGAATTGAATTTCTTAACATTCTTAAGGGTTTTTCTTTTTTTTTTTTTCTTTCATCCTCAATCTCCAACACACTCTCTCAAATGAAGACTAAAGTTGTGCCTGAAGGAAACAGATGTGGTGCAGTCATTCTCAGTTGAAACTATGGCCACCACATGAGAATAGTTGGCTTTAATTAATGTGTTTAGCAGCTTTAAGCTGACTATGCATTTGCACAACTCTCCTAAAAGCTTCCTAACAGCATCCTCTGAAGTGTGCCTAACAATCTCTGAGAAAGTCCCTTAGAAGCTCTTCAATTGTCTTGATAAAAATATTTTGCCCAGTGCTACTAAAGCACATTAACGTTTAGTAGTTTTGGAATTCACAAGTCCCGTCTGTTCTATACTCAGTTCTATAAGACATCTACTACTGCTCACAGTAGGTTCTCAATAAATATTCACAATCACATATTCTTAATGAAAATTTAAATGGCTACTTAGTTCTTTTATCTCCAGAAATGATGATTTGTAGTCTTTTCATTGGTATTCCCTAGAAAACTGCTAGAGCTTGTAATTTTCATTGTAAATCTGAGGCATTCAGAGTTAATAAAAGAGAAGCAAGAAGTCCTTTGTTCTGTTTCTTCCAGTTCATAAATTAATCTCTTTGGTGTATGTTCATATATTGAGGCAAGGTAAATTCTTTTGTGATGCCCAGAAAATAACAGGAGATAATGCAGAGTTCTTTTCCAGGAAAAGAAAATTCACCCTTAATGGTCCTGCTCTATGCCTGCCTTGAGTTGGCAACATTATACACACTATTTCATGAGAACCTTGCAATGACTTTATAGTAAAGAAGAGGCTTGGAGCATTAAATCCAGGATCTGATGTGATCCTACATCTGACTTCAGACTTCTGTTGTTTCTACCTCAACATGAACTACTTAACAACCATTGCATAATCCAAGGGCTTCCCTTGTGGCTCAGCTGGTGAAGAATCTGCCTGCAATGCTAGAGACCTGGGTTCAACAATCCAGTAGATCAGCAATGACCCACAAGTGGCCATGAGGTCCAAGGAGCTGGCCATGAAGGGGACCCAGAGGGTTCTCTGCTCTCCAGTACGTTCTAGAACTCATATCACTTTATAAGAATTCAAAGTCCAGATAAAGTCTGGAGCTTTTCTCCTTTATTTGTTAGTATACCAGATAATGTGCTAAACATGTGGGATTCTTTTGTAAAACCTTAGGAAAAGAGAATTTTTATGTCTTCCAAAAGAAATCCATCCTTGGCCAATAGAGCCTCACAGAAAATCTTGATTCCAATAAAGAATCATCTGGGCCTAGGAATAGAAAACCACAAACCCCAAAATATTCCAAGGCCAATTCTATCTATAACTGCAACACTAAGGCAGCAGGATTCCTAAATCATTATTCACTAAACAAATGTGTTTCAAGCATCTGCTTTTTGCATGATACAACTGTAATTTCTCAGGATACATCAGTGAAAAAAGCAGGCAATTCTAGCCCCCAGGGAGCTTACTTTCTGGCAGACAGAGACAAGAAACAATAGATTAAATAAATAAGCAAATTTTTAATAAAATAAATAAGCAAATATATCAGGAAGTGACTAGGACCATAGAAAAATACCCAGTATTGCAAGGAGACTCAGGCAATGTGCAGATGGTGAAAGCAAAAGTCACTCAGTCGTGTCTGACTCTCTACTACCCCCATGGACTGCAGCCCACCAGGCTCCTTGTCCATGGGATTCTCCAGGCAAGAATACTGGAGTGGGTTGCTGTTCCCTTCTCTAGGGGATCTTCCTGATCCAGGGATGAACCCTGGTCTCCTGCATTACAAGCAGATACTTTACCATTTGAGCCACCAGGCAGATGGTATAAGCTGTAATTTTAAATTGGACAACAGATTAGACCCCATGGAGAAGCTGACATTTGAGCAAAGGCTTAAATGAAGTTAAGTGATTAGCTATACACACATCTGGGAAAGATGGTTTCTGAGAGATGTACAAAAGTCCTAGGAGAGAAGCATGCTTGACAAGTTTGAAGAAGCAAGGAGGGCTATGTTGCCCAGGTCAAGTGGACCTGAGGCAGAATAACAGGATGGAGGGGGAGAGAGGTTGGGCTCTGACAATGAAGGGCTCTTTACTAGACTGGATTTTATCCTAAATGGGATCTGCTGCTAGAGTTTGGGCAGAAAAGTGATAAGACAAACACATTAAAAAGTTTCACTCAGGGTGTTATGTTTTGAGTAAACAATACAGTGGTGGGAGAAGGGCAGAGGGATATGGACAGAAGCAGGAAGCCCGTGTGACAAGGCTATTAAGTAAGATGGGAGGGGATGGTGCCTTGGAACAGTGGGAGCAGTCAAGGTGGTGAGAAATGGCCAAATTCTGGCAAAATATCTGGAAATACATTGCAGAAAGAACTAACAGTATTTTCTGCTAAATTGAATGTGGGGTACGAGAGAAAGAAGAGTGAAAGATGATTCCTCTGGTGTGTGCACGAGCAGAAGGAAAGATGGATTTACTATCACCTATAATGAGAAGAACAGGGTTTAAGAGGTGGATCAGAAACTCAGTTGAATCTGGGACATTGAATTTGAACTACTTGTTAGATATCTGGGAGAAAATAATCAAAAATATCACTTTGGAGGTGGTAAGAAATATCCAATTGAATGATGTAAGTTTAGGAGTTATTTTTTTATTTGTTCATTTAAGCCACACAGTTGTATGTCATCACAGATTGAACAACCAAGGACTCTGTCCTGGGTGTGCCAATATTAAGAGGTCTAGGAGATGAAAAGGAAAAAGCAAAGGCATCAGAGAAGGAGCAGCCAGTGATGCAGAAAAAAAAAAAAAAAAAAACCAGAAGACATGGTGTCCTGAAAGCCAGTGGAAGAAAGTCTATTAAAGAGAAGAGAGATCAGTGTGTCCACTGCTACAGAACTAAAAGGAGCACTGAAGTGACCACTATATTTAGCAATAAGCAAGACAGCTTTTGAACTGTGGTGTTGGAAAAGACTCTTAAGAGTCCCTTGGACTGCAAGGAGATCCAACCAGTCCATTCTAAAAGAGATCAGTCCTGGGTGTTCTTTGGAAGGAATGATGCTAAAGCTGAAACTCCAGTACTTTGGCCACCTCATGCGAAGAGCTGACTCATAGGAAAAGACTCTGATGCTGGGAGGGATTGGGGGCAGGAGGAGAAGGGGATGACAGAGGATGAGATAGCTGGATGGCATCACTGACTCGATGGACGTGAGTCTGAGTGAACTCGGGGAGTTGGTGATGGACAGGGAGGCCTGGCGTGCTGCAATTCATGGGGTCACAGAGTCGGACACGACTGAGCCACTGAACTGAACTGAACTGAACTGAAGACATCTAAAATGAGTTTAGACAACTCGGCTTCAAAGAGTTTTGTTGAAAAGAAAGTGGGCAACAAAAAGTACTTTCTCTACTGGAGAAAGTAAAAGTCAAAGAAGAGTTGCTTTCTTACTTCTCTTTGGTTTTCTTTTGTTTTTAGTAGAATAAAAATGTTTGAATGCTAATAGTAATGATTAAGTACTATATATATAGTAATAATGTAATATTTATATAATAATATATATTATATATATAGTAATATATATAATAATAATAATAATAAGTAACCTAATGATACCAGAGAGAAAGGAGAGAATTTCTGGAGAAATGTCCTTGAGTAGGTGAGAGAAGAGAGGACCTGGGGGCTGAGATTGGCGTACAGACACACAACTATGGTTACAGCTAAGCCTGCAGAGTATAGGAACAGCAGACCCTGGAAGGCTTTTTGAAAGTAAAATGTCATGAGAATTTTTGGAAATCCTTTCCAATGTCCCAGTTTTCCCTGAAAATGAAGGTAGGGATGAAAGTGTTGAGCCTGGACAAAAGAAAAGAAAATAGTAAACGAGCTATCAAATAGAGTAGAAGAGTGAATGGATTAGTGAAGTTTGGAATGATTGTTGGTGGGCATTCAGAGTCCAAATGAAGTTCAAGGTCATGAATTTAAGGAGTCTAGTCAGTCTCAGTATGTATTTTTCTTAAGCCATATGGGTGCTGGTCTAGAGAAATTAGAGTTATATTTAACCAGAAAGTTAGTTTGGAGAAGTGAGTATAATAAAAGGAATGGGACCAAAGAAAGATTATAGCCACCGAGCATGGACATTATGCTGGACGTGAGGATGTGAAAGTGATTGATCACTGGTTGATTAATCCCTCCTATTTGGCAGATTCTGAGAAGTAGACTCGAGGTGGCGTGTGTTACATTCCTGAGTAGTTACTGGTGACCTTGTACATTCAGGCTCCTGGACCAAAACAGTGAAGGCCTAGAAAGAGCCAGGGCAAGTCTCTACTTCTCATTCATTGTGTGACTTTGCTCACATCATATTATCTCTGTGCATCTTCTTCTCCTCACATCCATAATTTAGAGATAATACCTTCCTCATTGGAAAAGGTAACAGCAACCTACTCCAGTATTCTTACCTGGAGAATTCCTTGGACAGAGGAGCCTGGCAGGCTACAGTCCATGGGGTCACGAAGAGTCAGACATGACTGAGCAACTGACAGACAGACAGACAGACACACGTGCACATGCACACATCTTCCTCACAGAATTCTTAAAACTTACTGAAAACATGGGTGAAAACTTCAAAATCCTAGAGTGAAAGCCTAAGCATTATGATAAATTAACTTAAAAATAAAATTTAAAGTCTTTTTATATTTGAATTCTTTGCAGAAGTTGTGTTCTCCATATGGTTTATACAAGAATACATCTATCCTTATTACTTGTGTAAATAAATCTTATATTGACATTAATTATTTCAACTCCCTTTCTTTTAAATTTCCTTAACTTTTGCCAATTTAACATCTGATGTTGAGATGTCAAGAACTGAATGAAGAATTTAGAACAGAGATACTAGTTTCCTGGCATTTATTACATTAAAAAACAAAAAAAGGGAACTACTAGGTAACAGACAGTAAACATTTAATATTCAATTTAATCTTCAAAGCAATGTCATGGGCTTGCTATGATTATCAGCCTCATTTTACAATGAGAAAACTGAGCTCAGAGAGATGATGGAATTTGTATGAAAGCACATAGATTGTGACTGGTGAGCCCAGATTTGAACACTGTCATACATGATTTCAAATTACATACCCTTACATACTATTTTATTTCAGTAAAACTCCAAATGTAGAAAATGGGTTGAAGCCAGTGTGGTCCCACTTTAGAAACAACAATCCAAAAGTGGAGCAACTAAGAATTACGGAGAACCTATGCTACACTACTCAGGGAAGCTTAAATTGGCTAGTTTCCACACAGAATTAACTGACAGCCTCTTTCCCCCACTCCTAACTCCCACTGTCAGAAAAGGCAATGGCACCCCACTCCAGCACTCTTGCCTGGAAAGTCCCATGGACAGAGGAGCCTGGTAGGCTGCAGTCCATGGGGTCGCTAAGAGTTGGACACGACTGAGCGACTTCCCTTTCACTTTTCACTTTCATGCATTGGAGAAGGAAATGGCAACCCACTCCAGTGTTCTTGCCTGGAGAATCCCAGGGACGGCGGAGCCTGGTGGGCTGCTGTCTATGGGGTCACACAGAGTCGGACACGACTGAAGCAACTTAGCAGCAGCAGCAGCAACTCCCACTGTACCATCTATGAATCCATGTCCCCACCACGGAGGTAAAGGATCACTTACAGATGGGAAAAAATTAAGTACTTCTAAAAACAAATTCAAAAAAGTTCTCACAGCCTGTAGTATGGGACACAACAGGATTATTTGGTGGGAGGACCACACTCAGGGAAGGAAACCAGATTTTCGTAAAGGTCTGTATTCTTGTCAGTGCTTAGCACTCAGTGCTTAGAAAAGGTCTGTTCAGTGACCAGAGGGATGGGTTGTATTGGTGAAAAGATAAGTGGAAACATGGATTCAACCTGTATAAGTGATTTGGAATGCTTTCATAAATTGAATTCCACTTTGATTTGTTTTCATTGTTGTTTCCAAAGGATGCTTTAGGTCCTTAAATTTAAGGGTTCTATGTCAGAAACAAATAAATAAGGACAAAATAATGTCACAGTCAGGGCCAGCAAGTTTCCCAAACAGCATACTCAAACAGTGAAGCATTAGTTGCTAAAAAGCTGGCTGAATGAAGCCAGATTGGTGAGAGGGTAGCTAACCAAATATAGTATTTCACAGTACTTTACAGGTATTTTAATAGTGTGTTTATTTCTTGAAAAACAAAACTCCGATCCTGAAGCAACAAACTTCCCCTAGTGGAAGAATTCATATAGTTGTCTTATGCTGGCCAATTCCTAAACAATGTGCCCTAGAAATAATAGTATTACAGCTTCATAACAAAGTGCACTGAAAGTAGATTCTATTTGAATGAAGCAAAAAAACTGACATAAAATGAAACCTGTTCATTCAAGCCATTTGAATGCCTTTTACAGGAGCGTTAAGAGAAAAATTAGGAGAGTTTTATACTGCCAGGTTGCTCATTTAATAAAACCAGGATTTCCTTAGGAAAAGTAGTATATAAAATCATGATGGTACTATAGGCCCTTGTCCATGCCAAATATGTTTTCTGTTAGAAGTTACTTTAGAGCAAATTACCCCATAATTCTCTGCAAGAAGGAACAGATGGGGCAAATGGCTGTTTAAAGTATGTTATTGCCCCAACACATAGCCGTTATCTATCATCCCACAGGCTAGATACAGTGCCCACCTCTCCTGAAATTCCACACGGACCAGCCATGTCAGTGAACTGATACTGTAACGCTCACGTCGACCTAACAGATCATTTTACCCAGTCAGCCTGGGAAGAGAGAACCTTACTTTCAACCCAACCACATTAATTATAATTATCAAGTCTTGAGATAATTTATTCCAGTCGGGAATAAATGCTCTTGGTTCAAAAAGTCATCTCCTCATTCTTATTGACTGCAAAGGTGCTTCTCTCTGGAAGTTGTACTCCAAGCAGAGAAGCGTTTTTTCAGCACATCCTTGAATTAAATCAGCACATTAGTGCAGGCAGCCCGGGGAGCCGTGAGGTACCACTTTGCTGTCCTCATCACATTCTCCCCCAAATACATCCCTAGTGAGGCTTGGGATAAAAACTTTGCAGTCAGCATGCAGCACAAATGGGATCCCTGTCATTAGAGAGAAGGATGTTCACATTTCTAACCAGTTCCATATCCGAGGGCCCATTCCGTGTGGGATGTCTGTAGTCTTGAGGGAAAATGGTATTAATTTAGGAACACCAATGGCAGATTTCTGGATCTGGTGGCAAATTGGCAAATCTCAATTTATACTGTTTGGCCACAAAATTGGGCTTCCCTGGTAGCTCAGCTGGTAAAGAATCTGCCTGAAATGCAGGAGACCCCGGTTCAATTCCTGGGTTATGAATACCCTCTGGAGAAGGGATAGGCTACCCACTCCAGTATTCTTGGGATTTGTTGGTGGCTCAGCTGGTAAAGAATCCACCTGCATTGGTTCACATGTTCTGGGCAAAACATTTCTGAGGCTTATATGTTCCCTTTGTAAGATATATGTTTCTTCCCATATAACAACACAAGTGTATGGTTTATTCTCAGGATCTGCAGCCAAATGTGCAGTTGAGTCCAATAGGGTATATGAGGTCTGCAAATGCAACAAAACTCCAGCCTCCTCTCATTATTCCATTCACTTGTGAATTGGAGGTCTCCTGTGGTGACTTGCTGATTGTTGTAATACTGTTTATTTTCTAAGAATGCATAGTGCTGTTGTTTCTTACCTAGTGAAAAGATGATATAATCTTATAAAAGTGTAAAGAGATTTTAGTTCAATTCAGTTCAGTCGTTCAGCCGTGTGTGACTCTTTGCGACCCCATGGACTGCAGCACGCCAGGCTTCCCTATCCATCACCAATTCCTGAAGTTTACTCCAACTCATGTCCATTGAGTCTGTGATGCCATTCAACCATCTCATCCTCTGTTGTCCCCTTCTCCTCCCGCCTTCAATCTTGCTCAGCATCAGAGTCTTTTCAAATGAGTAAGCTCTTTGCATCAGGTGGCCAAAGTATTAGAGTTTCAGCTTCAACATCAGTCCTTCCAATGAAATTTCAGGACTGATTTCCTTTAGGATGGACTGGTTGGATCTCCTTGCAGTCCAAGGGACTCTCAAGAGTCTTCTCCAACACCACAGTTCAAAAGCATCAAGTCTTCAGTGCTCAGCTTTCTTTATAGTCCAATTCTCACATCCATACATAACTACTAGAAAAACCATAGCCTTGACTAGATGGACCTTTGTTGCCAAAGTAATGTCTCTGCTTTTTTAATACGCTGTCTAGGTTGGTCATAACTTTCCTTCCAAGGAGTAAGCGTCTTTTAATTTCATGGTTGCAGTCACCATCTGCAGTGATTTTGGAGCACCCCAAAATAAAGTCTGCCACTGCTTCCACTGTTTCCCCATCTATTTGCCATGAAGTGATGGGACCGGATGCCAAGAACTTTGTTTTCTGAATGTTGAGCTTTAAGCCAACTTTTCCCCTCTCGTCTTTCACTTTCAGCAAGAGGCTCTTTAGTTCTTCTTCACTTTCTGCCATAAGGGTGGTGTCATCTGCATATCTGAGATTATTGATATTTCCCCCAGCAATCTTATTTCCAGCTCTGCTTCATCCACCCAGCGTTTCTCATGATGTACTCTGTGTAGAAGTTAAATAAGCAGGGTGACAATATACAGCCTTGACGTACTCCTTTTCCTATTTGGAATCAGTCTGTTGTTCCACGTCCAGTTCTAACTGTCGCTTCCTGACCTGTATACAGATTTCTCAAGAGGCAGGTCAGGTGGTCTGGTATTCCCAAGAGACTTAAAAATTTAAATAATAATTTAATTTAAATAATTTAAAGAGAGTTAAATAATTTAAAAAACTTCTTCATGGCCAAAAGGTAGTTCACACAAAAGACAGAAACATTGTACCAAAGACTGTAAAAGGCCAAAAAACAAACAAACAAACAAAAACCAACACCCAGTATTTCCAAAAGCTTTGGCGACTTCTAGTATGAATACCTACAGGGTAAGAGGTAGGGAGAAAAATACTAAAAGTAGAGTAAGGCATATGAAGAAGAGAAAGAATACTCAAGAATGTCAACTTTTGGGTGAAATCCAGTTCTTCAATCCTTAAACTCAAAGAAAAGAAAGAAAAACACTTAATATCACTCTGAAATGACTGACCCAGCCAACAAGGATGTGACACTTGTGGACCTAGAATAAAATCAAATTATCTTCAGGGAAGATTGGATTATAGCAAAGAAATCTCCTAAAGAAAATGATTAGCTGGTATAGGATAGTGATTGTCTAGAACAAAAGAAAAACTTGCCTGACTTCTCAAAATAAAAAAGCCAATAAGAACACAATGGATGTGCACCTAGCAAATGGGTATCTATAAAATGCCCAGAACTGCATGCCCAATTATTTCAGTGGTATTTTGTGGCTTTCTTGTAACCCACTTTTCTGAAGGCAGCAAACACAGGGCAAGGCATTTTACAGATAGATGATAATGGCTTTCAGTGTTTCTCAAATTGGCGCAAAGCCCATACTGTGTAAATTGCTAAAAGTCCATATGTAATTCTGAACCTCTTGCAGGCTCTGAGACTCCGTGTGCTGGTAATAATTACATAGACTGGATAATTAACTTCTGACATAAAAAGGAATGAAGGTGAGAGAAGAAAATGCAGACCTTATCAACTTTTACTTAAAGTAAGGCACAAATTGACAAAAACCCCAAGGCATTCATTTGGGAAAAAAGCACTACAGTCTTTCTCTCCAATGTTTCCCTATAAGAAAGGGAAGAAATTTCTCTGTGTTTATACTGTTATTCTGTTCCAATATTTCCCAATGTTACAAAGTTACCCATTTAAATTTCTGTTTGGACAGTCTTCCCTTATCAATCCTAAGATTTTTTAGAGAAGACATAGGCCCAGGGCACATGTGAGCATGGAGTGTTTACACTTCCCCTGGAACAGAAGGTTGGCCTCTGCCTGCTGTTAAGCAGAAAAGCTGAAATGGAACCTTTTGCAAAATATACAGTGTTGAAGAGCTGTCACTTCTATGGGAAAACAAACAAACAAACAAAACTGAAAAGCCTGAGGAAAGAGCAAGAAAGTTTGCCATCTGTCCAGGACTCTAAGTGGGGATCAAAGTAAACTCATGAGACATCAAACCCCAGATATGCAGAGTCTCAATCTACACTAATCGGAAGGTAAGGTATCTTGACAAGAAATTAAGATATAGATCTCTCCACAACCACTGAAAATTGTTAAGACTCCAGAAGAAGCATCCCCAGAAGCACTCTAGGAATATTTTCACAACCAGGATCTCAAGGGACTCCTATGGGGAAAAGTAACTGAGCTGAAGAGAAACTCAGAGCAAAATTTTAAATCTCCTAAAGAAAGGTAATTCCATGAGGCACAAAACAGATTCCTCCGACAGGTGAAGTTGGCCCTGAGAGCTGAAAAATACTACAAAATGAACTATTTAGAATTATTAAGAAACTAAAACAATAAATAAGATGAAAAAAGCTCCAGCTGAGCTTTAATAACTAAATAGAACTTCTGTGAATATAAAGATTGTTATAATTTAAAATTCAATAGATGACAATAATCTTCACAGCAGATAAGGAAATATATATATATTCATAAGTGAAAATAATAACCAAGTACAAAACAGAATGGGATAAGTAATTCCATATGGAATAGCATTGAAAAAGATAAAATGCCATGAATAAATGTAAGTGCACAAGGCCAGTATGAAGAAAGTCTTAAAATGCTACAAAAAGACACAAAAGACAGGAACAAATGGAAAGATACACCACGTTCTTGAGAAGGAAGACTCAATATCATAATCTTAATTCTCCTTGAAGAAATATATAAATTTAACAATCCTTAAAAAAATTTTTCTTAACTAGATGAGTAGATCTTTGAGTTCATACAGATAAATAATTAAATAGAAGGGTCAGGAAAAAACTAGAATAAAAGATCAAAGGGGGATTACTATTATCAGATATTAAAACATTATATTATATACAAATAATCAAATCAGTGTTGTAGTGAGACATGAATAGACCAGTGGTGTAGAAAAGGAAATCCAGAATTAACCCAAATATCTATGATGATTCACTGTATGCTAAAGATGGAGTGAGGCTCATGCCAGTGGTGAAAATAGATTAATCAAGAAAGTATTGAGACAATTTGGTAACCATTTGAAAAAATAAATATGTAATTTCTACCTACACGAAGGTAAATTACACATGGAACAAAGGTTTAAATATTTTTTAAATGAAGTGATAAAAGTAGCAAGAGGAAACATGGAAGAATTATATTGTAAGGTCACTTTATGACTCAAAATCCAAAATCTACATGAGATAAGGTAGATTTTCATGTAGATTCTGGATATAGTCACAGATAAACTGAACTACTCAAAAAAATCTTTTTAATATTTTTGGTAATAAAAATGATAAGCAAAGTCAAAAGACAACTGAAAAAGAAGAAAAATAATTTTCAAATCAGAGAGAAAATGTTCCTAATACACACAGGATTCTTTGAAATTGATAAGGAAATGAACAATTGAATATAAAAATGACCAAAAGATATGAACCAGAATGTTCACATTTTAAAAAAAAATGGTTCTCAAATATATAAAAAGATGTTCCATTCACATAAAATAATAAAAAATTAGGATAGAAATACACTTAGAAAACTTTTCATTTATCAGATTGGCAAAGTTTCAAAAGTTTGATCATATCTCAGTAAGACAATGAAGAAATAGGGACTCCATGCATTTCCTGAGTGAAGTAAATTGGTACAACACTTAATGAGGACAATACAATATCTATCAAATTACAAATAAACATACCCTTTGACTTGACCAATTGATTGACACACATTTGAAGTAACTCATGTCAAAGCTATGTGTAGTAGGAAAAGTAAGGAAACAATCCAAATATCTACCAATCAGTTCAGTTCAGTTCAGTTCAGTCGCCTGGAAAATCCCATGGATGGAGAAGCCTGGTAGGCTGCAGTCCATGGGGTCACTAAGAGTCAGACACGACTGAGCGACTTCACTTTCACTTTTCACTTTCATGCATTGGAGAAGGAAATGGCAACCCACTCCAGTGTTCTTGCCTGGAGAATCCCAGGGACGGGGAGCCTGGTGGGAGGCCTTCTATGGATTTGCACAGAGTCGGACACGACTGAGCGACTTCACTTTTTACTTTCTTATGCTGGTGCCCAGGGAATCTGCATTTTAGCAAGCACTGTGGCTTATTCTGATACATTTAAAAACACTGGTAAAGATCATTGATTTTTTTTTTTGTCACTTAGAAAGAACTCTGCTCAAGATACAGCTGGAGGGATGAAGAATAAGTAGAAGGCAAGAGTTGATTAAGTGTCCAAAGGTGTTTCCAAAGGAGGTTATAAAATCTACTGTTCTGGAAACACTAGAAAATGCAGACTTGCTTGGCAGCAGAAGGCTAAACTAATGACCTCTGGAAAGCTTTCATAGACCTATAAGATTTTAGATAAATTAAATGCCCAAAAGTAAAGAAGAATAAGAAATTGAATAGATTTTTGGATGTTAAAGAAATTTTGGTGTTCCTTTGAAGTATCACAATGAGTTTCCAAACACTTTAGTACTGCAGGAATATGTGAGACCAAACGTGGTACTTTAAACTTTATTGACCACCCCCTCCCCACACCAAGGGATAGTAGGTGAGTAGAACACATGCTTTGCTTTATTTTGGCCGTACAACTGACAGTGGCCTGAACTGATTTTGCCACTGTCATCTTGTCTTCCCCTAAGCATTGCCTCTAGCTCCAAGCAAACAGGGAATACACAGGCAGATGTAAAACACACACACACACACACTCAAAGCTTTCTTATGAACACAATTTCTAACCAAGTAAATCTAAATGGCTGAAATTGAGAGAAGGAAGATGTTAATTTTCATTAAGCTCAGAGTCAAAGTTTTTGCAGCCCTGCTGTGAAAGTGTAAAAGTGTAAAAGTCCCCTTCAAACCTCACAGCATCCTACGTGTGCATATGTACTCATGCACACATATTCAAACACTAAGAAGCATTTTTTTAAGGAAAATCACTGCACTGTACTGAAACAACCAACTGCACATCCCTTCCAACTCAACTACTTTTAGTTTCAGAATCTGAAAACAAGAATAAATTGTGTCATGAAGGAGAGAAAGCTGGACTTAGATTGAAGCTCTGAGTTTAAATTTGAATTCTCACCTTTACTGGATACATTACTCATATACTGTTGTGTGTGTGTAGCAGCTCTTAACTTCATTAAATACAAGATTATTTTCAAGAGTAAGTAAAGTGGACTGAGGATAAAAGTAGGAAATGAAATAAAATTCACTACAAGATCAACATGCAAAGCGTGTGTCACTATTACCTTAATCTTTTGTTGTTATTATGGGCCACAAATCTTGTTCTGAACCTTCTAGAAAGCAAGATAAGTGAAAAAAAATGCTAAGTTTCATAATTTGGCATCCTGAAGACTTAAAAGATATTCATGAAAAGTTCAACTAGTACTAGCACTGAGTCCAGAGAGAATGTTTTTCCCATTAGTTTTTTATAAGGAGGACCAGCATAGTGAAGAGTGTCCTCCAAATAACCTTACAATAAATACAAGAGTGAGTTTATCATGGATCACATGTACCTCAGTGTAAGCCAAAAGTACCACATCCCAAAATCACAATGCTGTAAAACCGTTTCTAGAAAGAAGAATAAATGATGTTAGGTGCAGTCCCCTGATGGGGTCTTAAAGTTTCTGGAGAAGAGGAAATGAAACGAATAGAACAAAAATAGACTAAATATAGCCCAAGCATGTATTTTCATTGACACAAATGGGGTTGTATTATTATTATTTCCCACATTTACATTGGGATTTTAAAATAAGATTCAATTCCAGTGTGTGTTTGATTTTATTTAGTAAACCTAGCCCCACTGGAAGCCCACTCTAACCTGAGGAGGTCACTGGAAACTGAAGAGCAGCCCCCCAGGACCCATTGTCCCCTCTGTGCCCACTTCAGTCATCAACTCTGCCTGCTTGGTCCCTGTAACTCACTCAAATGTGAAACTCCTCACCTAGAGGAATAGTTAGAATATATTTACCTCAGACAGTGTAGCATCAGTATTTCTCTCACTAAGCTTCCACTCAGTAGAGAGCAGAAACAAAATTCAATGTGTGGCCTTCAACAAATGATTCAATTATATCTGAGTCTCCATTTCCTCCTCTTAAGAAAGGAATTAATAATAACCATCACCCTGAGTTTCAAGGATTAAATGAGACATTTCCAAAAACAATGAACTGCTAATTGCTATCAAATGAACACTGAAGAATTTATGCTTTTGAACTGTGGTGTTGGAGAAGACTCTTGAGAGTCCCTTGGATGCAAGGAGATCCAACCAGTCCATCCTAAAGGAGATCAGTCTGGGGTGTTCATTGGAAGGACTGATGTTGAAGCTGAAACTCCAATACTTTGGCCACCTGATGCGAAGAGCTGACTCATTTGAAAAGATCCTGATGCTGGGAAAGATAGAGGGCAGGAGGAGATGGGGACGAAAGGATGAGATGGCTGGATGGCATCACCAACTCGATGGACATGGGTTTGGGTGAACTCCAGGAGTTGGTGATGGACAGGGAAGCCTGGTGTGCTGCGGTTCATGGGGTTGCAAAGAGTCAGACATGACTGAGTGACTAAACTGAACTGAACTGAACCATATTATTACCAGAAATGATCCATAATGCTAGTTTACTTCATCTTAATCATCATGGGCAACAGACTGTTTTCAAACCAGGAAAGGAGTACGTCAAGGATGTATATTGTCACCGTGCTTATTTAGCTTATATGCAGAGTACATCAGGAGAAACACTGGGCTGGAAGAAACACAAGCTGGAATCAAGATTGCTGGGAGAAATATCAATAACCTCAGATATGCAGATGACACCACCCTTATGGCAGAAAGTGAAGAAGAACTAAAGAGCCTCTTGATGAAAGTGAAAGAGGAGAGTGAAAAAGTTGACTTAAAACTCAACATTCAGAAAACTAAGATCATGGCATCTGGTCCCATCACTTCATGGCAAGTAGATGGGGAAGCAATGGAAACAGTGACAGACTTTATTTTCTTGGGCTCCAAAATCATTGCATATTGTGACTGCAGCCATGAAATTAAAGGACGCTTGCTCCTTGGAAGAAAATTTATGACAAACCTAGACATCATATTAAAAAGTGGAGACATTACTTTGCCAAAAAAAAGTCCACCTAGTCAAAGCTGTGATTTTTCCAGTAGTCGTGAGAGTTAGACCATAAAGAAAGCTGAGCACCAAATAATTGATGCTTTTAAACAGTGGTGTTGAAGAAGACTCTTGAGAGTCCCTTGGATGCAAGGAGATCCAACCAGTCCATCCTAAAGGAAATCAGTCCTGAATATTCATTGGGAAGACTGATGCTGAAGCTGAAGCTCCAATACTTTGGCCACCTGATGAAAAGAACTGACTCATTGGAAAAGACCCTAATGCTGGGAAGGACTAAAGGCAGGAGGAGAAGGGGGCAACAGAAGACTAGATGGTTGGATGGTATCACCAACTGAATGGACATGAGTTTGAGCAAGCTTGGGGAGTTGGTGATGGACAGGGAGGCTGGCGTGCTGCAGTCCAAGTGGTCACAAAGATTCGGACACCACTGAGGAACTGAACTGAATTGACAGTATTTCTGTTCAGTTCAGTTCAGTTCAGTCACTCATTTGTGTCTGACTCTTTGTGACCCCATGAACCGCAGCACGCCAGGCCTCCCTGTCCATCACCAACTCCCAGAGTTTACCCAAACTCATGTCCATTGAGTCAGTGATGCCATCTAACCATCTCAGCCTCTGTCATCCCTTTTTCCTCCCACCTTCAATCTTTCCCAATATCAGGGTCTTTTCAAATGAGTCAGCTCTTTGCATCAGGTGGCCAAAATATTGGAGTTTCAGCTTCAGCATCATTCCTTCCAAAGAATATTCAGGACTGATTTCCTTTAGGATGGACTGGTTGGATCTCCTTGCATCCAAGGGACTCTCAAGAGTCTTCTCCAACACCACAGTTCAAAAGCATCAATTCTTCTGCACTCTGTTTTTTTAATAATCCAACTCTCACATCCATACGTGACCACTGGAAAAACCATAGCCTTGACTAGATGGACCTTTGTTGACAAAGTGATATCTCTGCTTTTTAATATGCTGTCTAGGTTGGTCATAAATTTCCTTCCAAGGAGTAAGTATCTTTTAATTTCATGGCTGCAGTCACCATCTGCAGTGATTATGGAGCTCAAAAAATAAAGTATGTTGTTACCCATTAGAATAAATGTCACTTGTGCACCACTACAGATCCTTTTGATTCACCTCTTACTTCAGCCCCTCCTATAATGACAAGTTCAATGGAAGTTCAACCAGGTTAGTGCAAGACTGACAGTCCTTTACCTGGTATCTGTAGGATATACCTGTTATTGCTTCTTACCCCATGACCTCTCCAAGGCATCATGAGACACCATCAGAAACCAGCTTGGCATTCACCATGCACATCTCAGAAGTCAATGCCCTTGAGATCACTGTTGACAAGTGGGTAAATGGGAATCAGTAGCTAAATATTCCCTTCTTTGGCACACAGATGAAGTGTTCAGACACATATTTTATAAAGTTTCTCAGAAAATCCTAGCAAGGATCAAGTACCATCCACTCATACCATTTAGTCAGTATCACAGTAACATAGGACAGAAGACAGGTTGATGAAAAATTCATCCACGTGTGTTTCAGTGTGTATCACTCTAAATATCTTACACCTTGGATTATACTTTGAATCTCATTCTCAGAGACAAAGAAACAATGAGTGTTCAACCTTTCTGGAAAATGATATTTTGCTGCGTTTCAGAATAACAATAGACATTTCTGGCATTTATCCTAGTCAGATGCATATCTCCTGAAATTCCATTGATGAGTATTTCTAGCCTTAGACTGAAAGAAATCTATACCAAGAAATTCTTGTCCCAGTAGCAAAACCAATGGATGTATTGCTGTATTGCCTACAAACTTAGCTCTTGGTTAAAAGAGTCACTATAGTTTTCAACACTTTGAGAATTTCTCAGTTTTTAATATCAGGAATTATTTTCTCTACAAACAGTGATCCACATATCCAATGAGTTGAAATGAGCTGACTTCATTGCCCAGTGTCAGCATGTGAACCTGATTCAGGAAAGATGTTCAAGAATTATGGTAAGTTTCATTGGATGACATAGATTATTTCTACTATTATCCTTAGTTCCATATTTCTTTTCATTCTGGACCTTAGGCCAGACCTGCTGGGACACTAGAAGAGAGAAGAAACAAAATTTGTTTGCCAAAATCTTTTTTTCAAGCTGGGCATGGAATTATCACAATTTTAGCTCAGAAACAGCCTAACAACTGCAGGAAGGAAGTCCATCCCTCATTTCAGCTTTTCAAATTTCAGTCATAGAAGGTTTGGAAATACAGTTTTTTAGCTTTGCAATTCCTTCAGGTTTAAAAAAAAAAAAATGAACTTTTGAAAAATTTGCCCATCAGGAAAAAGAATCTCATATATATATATATATATACATATATTTATATTTATGTAAAAATTATATATGTTATTTTACTCATACTATGTATACTATTTTCAGATACAAAAATAGAAATTATAAATGAAAAATTAATATCCAGAAATAATATTTTGAGAGGTTTATTCTATCTACTAACAGTACTGAACTGTTTTCCTCACACTAAACTACAATGCCCTAGTGAGCTAAAGTAGGGGTGATAGAATCATTCTCTAACACAGTCAAAAATGTAGCGAAAATCATTGAACAAGGCAAGTGTCATTTTCTTGCTGTTCATTTGTGTTACCATTAACTTTATAGTTTATTTCCTGAAATATTATTAAGTCATTTACCCATCTTGTGAGGATTAGTTTAGTTAAAACTAGAGAATACAATTTATAACTCTTAACCAGGGCAAGTAAAATACTGAATGCTATAATATACTAAAAAGAAACCAAGAATTGAGACTGATACCACCAGTCTTTCCAAGCTATAGAACTTCCTTTAAGCTACATGATTGTCCAGCATTTAAATAGAGTAAAGATATTGCAGTCAATTCACTAATTAAATGTGAATAACCCTTAACTTCATTATTCCATTATTGCTAGATTTTTTTAAAGAAATGCTTTAATATTTTCATCCTATATCCCAATGTTTCTTGCACATATTGCAGTACACAGTTTCTCCTTTCAGAAAGCAGACTGACCTTTAGAGGTCAGTCTAGCTACAAAGGAGCTTCCCAGGTGGCCCAGTAGTAAAGAACCCACCTGCTAATGCAGGAGCAACGGGAAATGTGAGTTTGATCCCTGGGTCAGGAAGATTCCCTGGAGGAAATGGCAACCCACTCCAATATTCTTGCCAGAATAATCCTATGAACAGAGGAGCGTGGCAGGCTACAGTCCATGGGGTCACAAAGAGTAGTACATGACTGAGCATGCACACACGCTAACTACAAAGTGACAGCTCTTTGATTATATATCAAATCCTTGGAATAAAATATACATGTCATTAGAAATGAGTTATAAAGTTTTAAAAATAAAATAAAATTTAAAAAAAAAGAAAGAAATGAATTTTGTTGCATGTTACAGAATACACAAAAATAGAGTGGATTGAACAAGACAGAGTTTGTTTCTTTTTCAAGTAAACAAATTTTTGTAGATAAGAATCCAGGAGCTAACTTGGTGCTCCAGGATGTCAGTCTCCTTATGTCTTCCTCCTCTGGGCCATCCACACACATGCTTCCCCTTCAACATCCAAAATGACTGCTTGGGGTCTGGAAATCATATCTATATCTCAATCAGCAATAAAGAGAAATAGACAAAGAAAGACACTTTTTATAAATTCCACACAACATATTAATAATAGCCCATTGGAGATAAATTATTCAAAAGGCTATACCTAGCTTCAAGAATCAGGGATTCTATTATAAAAGAGGACAGCCAAGACACTCAGTCATAATACATAAAGAAGTACCAATAAATATACATAAAAACAAAGGAATTCTACTCTCTTACTATCATCTTCTTGTTCTACCTCTGTGTTCTATCTGGAATAAAAACTTCAAAGACTATCTAGCCAAAACAATCTATGGGCCAGCATGTCTCTCAAAAATATAAGAACCCAGCTGAAATAATCAAAACCTAAAAATACATTTCTAGTTTTCTTGATTGTAGTCTGGTTTGAAAACTATGAGATTATATTGTAACAGAAAACTTTTTTATTCCCTAAAACAGTTTTATATCTTCTAAGGAGAGCAATTAAAGTATTATTGCTTTAATAAGCCCCTTTCTGAACTTGTGTGGACAATTTTTCATGTGGGAGTCAGGTCAGAAGTGAATTGCTCCATATGATAGAAGAGAGCTGAAGGAGGGCAGAGGTTAGAATCCAGCAGGAAAGAAGAGGTGGCATAAAAGCAGAGCACTTACTGGGAAATGGTCAAAGAGACTTCCCACAGAAGAACCATTGAGAAAGGACATTGTTTAAGATGGAGATTAAGTCGTTTCCTGTGGGGTGCAGGATATAAATCCCCTCCTTCCTTTTGTCTCCTTCAGTAAAATCTACCATGCTTATTCAAGCTTTCTTTCAAAGAAACGAAGTTCTGAATTCTGTGTCTAATTGACTTTGGGCTCTAATAGAGACAGAAATTAGAGGACAAGGAAGGATCAACATGAGAATGACAATGATAATGTGAAAATAGAGATCACCACATTTCATTAAAACCAAATTTACATATGATTAGGTAAACTGATAAGGGATTTTCTTACCCTCCATATTTCCTCTAATAGAGCCAGAAATTAAACATAGATCTATTCACATGCCTTGAAGTATTTTTAAATATATTTGAAATCTGCATTGAATATATTGCCTAAGGGTGGGAAACTTCACCACACTTTAAAATCTTTATAGAGTTCATTTATATGAATGCACTGTAGTTTAAAGCACTGAATAAGAAACTTCCTATAAATAGGGTTTGACTGAACAAAGCAGAGACAGAAGAAAATGGATAGAGAGAAAATGAGGCTGATTCAGGGCAGAAAGGAGCAGCAGTACTTTATGGAAGGGAGAAAGCCAGACAGCTCTGCATAATTGAACTAGAAGTCTGAAAAGCCCACTAGCCTGCGTAGACTCAGATTGGATCTTGGTCAGGAGAGAGACCATGTCTAAGAGAGCTGAAATAAAAGGTCAGCACAGACAGGCCAAGAGCTAGGAAAAATGACCCAATAACTCAGGCACAGCGTCTGTGCTGACACTGTGGGTTGACTAAGCAGCTTCTATCTAAAGCACACCTGTCCTATCCAGGGATTGGGTGAGTGCAGACCACGTGACCTATGGCAAGCCAATTAGCTATAAGCAGAGGTTGCTAGGTGGGATTTAAGGAAAACTTTATCAAAGGTAAAAAAGCAGGTGTCCCCATTTTCCTTCTCCCTAGAAGGTAAAAGGCACAGCAACCAACTCACAACCACAAGAGTGAAAAACACACATTAAGGATGGCAAATCCAGAAGACAGAGAATGTCTTTGAGCAGCTGGACTATGAGTATCCAGACACATTAAGTGAAAACAGAAAACAAAATGTAAACAAACAAAAAACCCTTACCTGTTTAAACCACCATTAATTTTGTTTTTTGATACCAACAGCTGAATAAATTAATAACTGATTCAGCTAGAATTTGGAGCCCAAAAGCAGGGTTCTGCAAGCAACAGAATCTAAAATATAGAGCTGCCTGAGTGGAGGAGACAACAATCGGATATCAAATACCCATACATTCCAGGCTGCATAGTAGAAACCTTTCTCACTCTAGGGCAGAACACATTCTGGAACACAAACCAGGAGTTCAACACAGAATGTAGTTTTAAAATGGGGCTTTTCAGAATCTGGGAATATGATGATTAGTTCTTGCAGTCTTCAGCCAATTACTACAACAACAACAGTAAAAAAGATAAACTCAGACTAGAGCAAGCCATTCTGCTTGCACAAGTAGAAAGTAATACATTGTTCCTGAGGTACACTCGGCCTTCAGCAAGCAATCTAGATTGACTGGGAGCCCATAGCAAGGATTCTTACAGGGTGAAAAAAAAATTACTTCTCTACCCCATATTGAAACTCTTACAAGTTGTTAAGTAGCAACCTTGACAGAAAATTAAATCGGTGACCCTGGGCTGTCTTAAGCACATTCCATTAAAAGTTTCTTGGCAGGAAAGAAAAAAAGGGCTCAGTCTACAGGAACAGTAGTCATTCCACCCAAGAGGTTATTTCAGATTTCTAAAAAGCAGCAGCCTTTAAGCTAATGAAGGTGTTCAAAACACAGAAGCCAAAAGCCCAAAATTCTCAAGTTTCAGAGTTAAACAACATTGTCATTGTTGTAGTTCCTCACATTTAAATCTACTGGAAGCAACTAGACTAGAAGCCTGCCAAGTTTCTGAGGGAACCACACTGCCAAAGAAAACCCAAGTCTCACTGGCAAGGGCTAATAACTGTATTACTCCTAGATAATCAATCCCCAGGACTATAAATGAGAACAGCCTGCCATACACATAGAAAAGTTTGGGGACTAACAAAAGAAAAAGAGGCTTAAATTTAAAACATAGTAACACTGTTTAAAACTCATTAGAAGAGTTGGAAGATTAATTTGGAGAATTCAACTGGAAGAGGTTAAAAAATATGGACTCTGTGGGAGAGGGAGAGGGTGGGAAAATTTGGGAGAATGGCATTGAAACATGTAAAATATCATGTATGAAACGAGATGCCAGTCCAGGTTCGATGCACGATACTGGATGCTTGGGGCTAGAGCACTGGGACGACCCAGAGGGATGGTATGGGGAAGGAGGAGGAGGAGGGTTCAGGATGGGGAACACATATATACCTGTGGCGGATTCATTTTGATATTTGGCAAAAACTAATACAATATTGTAAAGTTTAAAAATAAAATTAAATTTTTAAAAAAAACCCAATACTGTAAAAAAAAAAAATACAGATAAATATGAGAAACAGAAAAAACAAATAAAACATTAAAGTTCAGAGTTCAACAATCGAATAGTAGGAGAACCAAAAATTAAAAAACAGAAAAGGGGAAAGACTATTAAAGAAACTGTTCAGAGTGCTCAGAACTGAAGAATGTGTGTCCAAATTAAAAGGACCCATCAAGTTTTCAGGACTACATGAAAATAGGTTTTCACCAAGGCATATCATGGTAAAATTTCAAAACACTGAAAACTGAAAGATTACCCTAAGTGTCCAGAGAGGAAAAGCAGATCATAGTCAAATGATCAGGAAAGAGGATAGCTTCAGATATAAAATGGAAGCAAAGCTTCAAAAATCTTGAGGAAAAGTTATTTACAACCTAGAATCCAGTAAAGTGTATACCTGGAAATAGACATTATCTGACTTTAAAATCTAAAATTTTAACCCTATGGACTTGGAAGGTGCAAAGAATAAGAGGGAGTCAACACCAAAAAAGGAATGTCCGAGGTGCAGGACAATGCAACACTAAAGAAACAGAAAGAAATCATATAGCTGAAAATAAAGGGAGATCACAGGACTCCACCTGTGTTCCAGGTATAGAAGACCACCAGTCTATACCAGAGTAGTTATAACTCTCTGGCAAAGAAAGGAGAATGGATTTGATAGAAAATCTATCAGAAAAGAGATTAGGAACTTGGAAGACAATTTGATGTTAAGCTATTTATAAATACAGAGAAAACTAAGCAAATAAAGAAAATAGACAAGTTGTTTTTTTTTAGACTTTTAACCATGGAGAAACACAATATACAAACAACAAACAAGAATATTGTGCCAGAAGGGAAATTAAGCTTAATTTAACACAATTCATCTTTAAAAATGCATACTCATAATAATACAAACAGTGAATAATGAGTTAATCAAAATGATGGTATAAATATAGCATGAGAATTGAGAGATGAATGTAAGCATGCTGGGGAAGTAGTGAGGGGAAAGAGCTGCATGTTCATATTCTATAGTGGAAAATCAATTTGCCACATGTTTTACAGATAAAGAGATGCCAGAACAATCAATTCAAAGTATTGAAAGGGGTTGCCTCTGGGGAAGAGGAAATGAATGGAAAGCAGGAGAAATGAGAAATGAGAAAAGAGACTACTTCTCTTTTTTCTTGGCCATACATTTATAGGATCAACCAGGGATTAAACCTGGGTCAAGTCAGTGAAAGTGTCAAGTCCTAACCACTAGACCACCAGGAAATTCTCAGGACTACCGTCTTCTTAAATTATGTGTTTAAGTGGCTCCTTAAACTATGTGCATTTGTAATGTTGATTAAAAATAAATACATTAAAATTCAGTAATAAGAGGCCAAATACTCTAGTAGAAATTTGGCAAAGGGCATGGAGACATTTCACAAAATGAGAAATAACATGCAAATAACAATTAACATTTTAAAATATTCTCAGTCTCACTAGCAATTAAAGAAATGCTGTGAGATACTATCAAACTTGTATTGAGAAAGATCAATGTTAAGGATGAGAACCTAGGATATGTAAAAACACTATTATACTATCGATGTAAGAAGAAATTGGTACAGCCCTCAATAGAAATCTTTACCAATATTTACGAAAATCTTGGATTGTTCATATTCGTTCACCCAATAATTACAGGCACTGGAATTTATCCTAAAGAAATAAGAAAAGTGGCAAAAATTTATCTACAAGTATGGTTATCACCACTTTGTTCACAAAATAGCAAAAAATTGGAAATAATTTCACATGTCCAACAATCACAGAATATATAAATATAATATAAAAGGAAAATTGCACTTCTATTAAAAGTGATGATATAGATCATACTAGCCTAGAGAAATGTTCACCCGAATTTTAGGTGAAAAAGTAGATTACAAAGTAACATATATAATAGGATCTCTTTTTGATTAAAAATAAATGTGCAATATTGCATAAGAAAAATCAAAGGATGTACAAAAAAATTCTTTGTGCCTCTGAACACAGTTTGTCAGGTTTATTTTTTTAGTAAATATGTGCACAATTCCTAAAATAGTACCCAACATATAATATGCACTACCCATAAATGTTGGTAATGACTAGCAATTTTTATCCATAGAAAAATTAGAAAAATTTTCTACAATGACTACTTTTTACTTAGGCATTTAAAACTGTAAATGCAAATTTTAAAAACAGCAAGGATTTCAGCAAGGGCATAATTGGCATTCCCACCTCACAAATTTTATGAAATTCACACAGAATCCTGGGAGTCCTATGAAGACCATGACAGTCCACAGAATAAATGATGACTTTGAGAATCATATGTCTCTCAAAATGAAGTCAAGGACTACCTGATGATTGCACTGAATAAAGTGGAGAAATAAACTTTAGCAGAGGAGAATAAGAAAATAGGTGATCTACCAGTCAGAACCCTGGTGGGCAACCAATGACATTCTCTAATTGAGTGGTGAAGGGCAGTTCATTAAAGCAACCATTTACAAAAGTGTGGGCAAGTCAATGTGCCAGCAAATTTGGAAAACTCAGCAGTGGCCACAGAACTGGGAAAGTCAGTTTTCATCCCAATCCCAAAGAAAGGCAATACCAAAGAATGCTCAAACTACTGCAAAAAGGCACTCATCTCAGTTCAGTTCAGTCATACAGTCGTGTCTGACTCTTTGTGACCCCATGAACTGCAGAACACCAGGCCTCCCTGTCCATCACCAACTGCCAGAGTCCACCCAAACCCATGTCCATTGAGTTGGTGATGCCATCTAACCGTCTCAGCCTCTGTCATCCCCTTCTCCTCCTGCCCTCAATCTTTCCCAGCATCAGGGTCTTTTCAAATGAGTCAGCTCTTCACATAAGGTGGCCAAAGTATTGGAGTTTCAGCTTCAACATCAGTCCTTCCAATGAACACTCAGGACTGATCTCCTCCAGAATGGACTGGTGGGATCTCCTTGCAGTCCAAGGGACTCTCAAGAGTCTTTTCCAACACCACAGTTCAAAAGCATCAATTCTTTGGTGCTCAGCTTTCTTTATAGTCCAACTCTCACATCCATACATGACTACTGGAAAAACCATAGCCTTGACTAGATGGACCTTTGTTGGCAAAGTAATATCTCTGCTTTTCAATATACTATCTAGGTCGGTCATAACTTTCCTTCCAAGGAATAAGTGTCTTTTAATTTCATGGCTGCAATCACTATCTGCAGTGATTTTGGAGCCCAGAAAAATAAAGTCAGCCACTGTTCCCACTGTTTCCCCATTTATTTGCCATGAAGTGATGGGACCGGATGCCATGATCTTTGTTTTCTGAATGTTGAGCTTTAAGCCAAATTTTTCACTCTCCTCTTTCACTTTCGTCAAGAAGTTCTTTACTTCTTCTTCACTTTCTGCCATAAAGGTGGTGTTATTTGCATATCTGAGGTTATTGATATTTCCCCCAGCACTTTTGATTCCAGCTTGTGATTCATCCAGCCCAACATTTCTCATGATGTACTCTGCATATAAGTTAAATAAGCATGGTGACAATATATAGCCTTGATGTACTCCTCTTCCTATTTGGAACCAGTCTGTTATTACATGTCCAGTTCTAACTGTTGCTTCCTGACCTGAATACAGATTTCTCAAGAGGCAGGTCAGGTGGTCTGGTATTCCCATCTCTTTCAGAATTTTCCACACACTAGCAAAGTGATGCTCAAATTCTCCAAGCCAGGCTCCAAGAGTACATGAATCATGAACTTCCAGATGTTAAGCTGGATTTAAAAATGGCAGAGGAACCAGAGATCAAATTGCCAACATCCACTGGATCATCTAAAAAGCAAGAGAGTTCCAAAAACAACATCTACTTCTGCTTGATTGACTACACCAAAGACTTTGACTGTGTGGATCACAGTAAACTGTGGAAAATTCTTCAAAAGATAGGAAGACCAGACAACCTGACCTGCCTCCTGAGAAATCTGTATGCAGGTCAGGTCAGGAAGCAACAGTTAGAACTGGACATGGAACAACAGACTGGTTCCAAATCAGGAAAGGAATACATCAAGGATGTATATTGCCACTGTGCTTATTTAACTTATATGCAGAGTACATCAGGAGAAACATTGGGCTGGATGAAGCACAAGCTGGAATCAATACTGCCAGGAGAAATATCAATGCAAATGACACCACCGTTATGGCAGAAAGTGAAGAAGAACTAAAGAGCCTCTTGATGAAAATGAAAGAGGAGAGTGAAAAAGTTGACTTAAAATTCAACATGCAGAAAACTAAGATCATGGCATCTGGTCCCATCACTTCATGGCAAATAGATGGGGAAGCAATGGAAACAGTGACAGATTTATTTTGGGGGGCTCCAAAACCACTGCACATTGTGGCTACAGCCATGAAATTAAAAGACGCTTTCTCCTTGGAAGGAAAGTTATGACCAACCTAGAGAGCATATTACAAAGCAGAGATATTACTTTGCCAACAAAGTAATATCTAGTCAAGGCTATGGTTTTTCCAGTAGTCATGTATGGATGTGAGAGTTGAACTATAAAGAAAGCTGAGCACTGAAGAATTGATGCTTTTGAACTGTGGTGTTGGAGAAGACTTGAGAGTCCCTTGGACTGCAAGGAGATCCAACCAGTCTATCCTAAAGGAAATAAGTCCTGAATATTCATTGGAAGGACTGAAGCTGAAGCTGAAACTCCAATACTTTGGCCACCTGATGTGAAGAATTGATTCATTTGAAAAGACCCTGATGCTGGAAAAGATTCAAGGCAGGAGGAAAAGGGGATGACAGGGGACGAGATGGTTGGATTGCATCACCGACTTGACGGACATGAGTTTGAGTAAACTCTGAGAGTTGGTGATGGACAGGGAGGCCTGGTGTCCTGCAATCCATGGAGGTCACAAAGAATCAGACATGACTGAGTGACTGAAATGAACTGGGCAAGTTTAAGGGGACCAGCAAGGAAAGTTGCAGTATCCCAGGCCAGAAAACAGCAGTCTGCTATTAATACATCTCAGTCAGAGCAATGAAAAAAGGGAGCAGTTTCAGCACCTTGAGAAAATGTCTGTCTGGAGAGAGTCACTCCCAGGAGCTATGACTCTGAGTGGAGGGTTACAACCAACCCCCAGAAACTTGGCACAGATATAGCCAGGAGACCGACGACAGCTGTCTCGTTCTCCCTTCGTCTTTGATCATCTGATCGTTCCTCCCATTGCCCAAACTTAGTTAAAAACCAGAGATCAAGGCAACTCATAGAAGGTCATATTCCCTGTGAAAGGAGTAGCACAGAGAAAGATATAGAATGCTTCTGGAAGAGCAAATGTAAAATACTCAAACTATCCCACATCAGGGTGTGGGTTGTGTTAGAGAGGAATGTACTTGTCCATTCCTCAGCAGGGATTTTAGTTGCCACCCTAATTCTAGCAGGATATGGGAAGTACCATAAAAAGAAATCTTCTGCCACATGCCTATTGTTTCTTAAATGCCTGCCCTTACTAACATCCTAATAGTTACCCCGTTTGTTTCCCTCTCTTTGCAGTAAAAATCACTGATTCTATTTTAGTGTCTTGTAAGACAACTTGATGTAAGATCAGTTGCTCCTGAACTTCACCTCCAGTTCTTTCCTAGCTATGCTTTCATCTTTCCTTTTCCATGGATAATATTGCTCCTAGCTCAGTTGGAACATATTACAGGTAAATTCCAACTGACTATTCCTAGGCATGTGTGTGAGAATAAAACACTCCTTCTTTCCCCTGTTGAATCAGCCAGAATAAGCTAAGTCAAACTAGGCCAACAAAAAAACACAAAATCTAGTGGCTTTAAAATAACAAGGTTTATTAACTCCCCACTACACCATATATAAGCCAGGGATCACTCAAGGTTATCATTTAGGAACCCAGCTAACAGAAAACTTTTTGTCAACTCATCATTTTCATGATTTTAGAGGCAGAGAACAACGTAGTGAATTATACAGCAGCTCTTAAAGTTTCTTCGTGGAAGTTACACACATAGATCACTTCAGCTCACATTTCACTGTCCAAATGAAGCTACATGACCAAAGCTAAGTCCAAACTGGCAGAGAAAAACAATCCTAGTATATGCTCAGGGTGAGACAAATTTCATTTTTAAGCCAACCCTAATGACTAACACGTATGCTCTATTTGTTGCACCTTATTCTTAGGGGGCTGTAACATTGAAAAAGATAAAGTCACAATGTGAGGTACAAAAATTGTTCTTAAAGTTGCAAAGGTTATAATAATTTATTATAGGCATCAGCAACCATTTGAAACTAGTGGACCAAGTTGAGAGATTTGTTAGAAGCTAGACAGGGTCAGAAGACCTTCATGAACTAGTTTCTCCTTCAGATTTCTCTAGAATGCAATAAATATTAACATTGTCAGTCATCATGGGAGGCAAGAAAATCATGGGAAGAAAGCGCGACCTTAGAGGTTAGGCTTTAGAATAGAAACAGAAGGGTCATATAATTCTCTCTGACTTGAGAGAAGTGGAAAGCATGGACTCTGCCCCCAGGCAGTAGAGGGACTTTCTTATTCTCTCCAGGTCTCAGTTGAAATATCATTTGATCAGAAACACTTAATCTGCACACTTTCTACTCAATAGCGTCCTTCCCACCCTCACCTCCATCTTTTCCTTCTGCCTCATATGCTTTCTCTTCATAACACTTATCACCATCTTGCGTGCTAAGTCACTTCAGTCATGCCCGACTCTTTGTGACCCTATGGACTATAGCCAGCCAGGCTGCTCTATCCATGGGTTCTCCAGTTCTCCAGACAAGAATACTGGAGTGGGTTGTCATGCCCTCCCTCCAGGGGATCTTCCCAAGCCAGGGGAGGAACACACATCTCTTACATCTTCTGCATTGATAAGAGAGTTCTTTACCACTAGCACCACCTGGGAAGGCTATCACCATCTTATGTGTCTCATATTTATCCGTCTTCCTACCCACTAGAATAAACACTTTGAGGCAGGGACTTGTAGATATCTCCAGTGCCTAAAAGAGTGCTTAGCAGTTCAGTTCAGTTCAGTAGCTCAGTCGTGTCAGACTCTTTGCGACCCCATGAATCGCAGCACGCCAGGCCTCCCTGTCCATCACCAACTCCAGGAGTTCACTCAGACTCATGTCCATCGAGTCAGTGATGCCATCCAGCCATCTCATCCTCTGTCGTCCCCTTCTCCTCCTGCCTCCAATCCCTCCCAGCATCAGAGTCTTTTCCAATGAGTCAACTCTTCACATGAGGTGGCCAAAGTACTGGAGTTTCAGCTTTAGCTTCAGTCCTTCCAAAGAACACCCAGGGCTGATCTCCTTCAGAATGGACTGGTTGGATCTCCTTGCAGTCCAAGGGACTCTCAAGAGTCTTCTCCAACACCACAGTTCAAAAGCATCAATTCTTCGGTGCTCAGCCTTCTTCACAGTCCAACTCTCACATCTATACATGACCACAGGAAAAACCATAGCCTTGACTAGACGGACCTTTGTTGGAAAAGTAATGTCTCTGCTTTTGAATATGCTGTCTAGGTTGGACATAACTTTCCTTCCAAGGAGTAAGTGTCTTTAAATTTCATGGCTGCAGTCACCATCTTCAGTGATTTTGGAGCCCAAAAATATAAAGTCTGACACTGTTTCCACTGTTTCCCCATCTATTTCCCATGAAGTGATGGGACCAGATGCTTATAGGAGGCATTTATTAAATATTTGTTTAATAAATGACTACAGGAGAGTTCCATCATATGTGTGGAGGGAAGACTAGCCCTTCCTTGCAGGAGAGACTTTTATGCTTTGGAGGAAGCACACATGATGTGCCTCTGATAAATCCATACTGAGGCTCCCATTGTAGGAATTTCTCATGTAAGTCCTTTACACTGATAACCCATGCCTTCACTAAGGCCTTGCTAGACATTTTGACATGGTCTCAATTATTCCACAGCATTCATTCAATGGAGAATATTATGAGGGTGTCATACATGCTTCTATTATTCCATAGGAAACAGCTCTGGGCAGGAGCTGGATCTGCAGCCAATGGGTTTTAGCACTGTGGCCATTCTACAACATCCCCAAAGCTGCACATCCCTGAAGTTTCAGAAAAAGACACTGACTCAGGAAGTCTTCTCTGACGCCCAAGCTAGGCAGAGTGCCATGACTAATGCCCTTCTGGTACCATGAAAACTTCCTCCATTACACACTTCATACTCAAAACTCTGAGATGTCAGGAACCAGCCTATATGACCACTTCTGTATGCCTACTGCCTTACAGAGTGCCTAGCATGTAGTGCATGCTCTGTCAATACCTTTTAAATGAAAAGTTAATGCAATGAGTGAATGAATGAATGAAGTGGTATTATGGCAACCTACAAAAATCCAAATCCCTTATGATTATACAGTGGAAGTGAGAAATAGATTTAAGGGCCTAGATCTGATAGATAGAGTGCCTGATGAACTATGGAATGAGGTTCGTGACATTGTACAGGAGACAGGGATCAAGACCATCCCCATGGAAAAGAAATGCAAAAAAGCAAAATGGCTGTCTGGGGAGGCCTTACAAATAGCTGTGAAAAGAAAAGAAGCAAAAAGCAAAGGAGAAATGGAAAGATATAAGCATCTGAAAGCAGAGTTCCAAAGAATAGCAAGAAGAGATAAGAAAGCCTTCTTCAGCGATCAATGCAAAGAAATAGAGGAAACAACAGAATGGGAAAGACTAGAGATCTCTTCAAGAAAATTAAAGATACCAAGGGAACATTTCATGCAAAGATGGGCTCAATAAAGGACAGAAATGGTATGGACCTAACAGAAGCAGAAGATATTAAGAAGAGGTGGCAAGAATACACAGAACTATACAAAAAGATCTTCATGTCCCAGATAATCATGATGGTGTGATCACTGACCTAGAGCCAGACATCCTGGAATGTGAAGTCAAGTGGGCCTTAGAAAGCATCACTACGGACAAAGCTAGTGGAGGTGATGGAATTCCAGTGGAGCTATTTCAAGTCCTGAAAGATGATGCTGTGAAAGTGCTGCACTCAATATGCCAGCAAATTTGGAAAACTCAGCAGTGGCCACAGGACTGGAAAAGGTCAGTTTTCATTCCAATCCCAAGGAAAGGCAATGCCAAAGAATGCTCAAACTACCGCACAATTGCACTCATCTCACACGCTAGTAAGGTAATGCTCAAAATTCTCCAAGCCAGGCTTCAGCAATATGTGAACCGTGAACGTCCTGATATTCAAGCTGGATTCAGAAAAGGCAGAGGAACCAGAGATCAAATTGCCAACTTCTGGTGGATCATCGAAAAAGCAAGAGAGTTCCAGAAAAACATCTATTTCTGCTTTCTTGACTATGCCAAAGCCTTTGACTGTGTGGATCACAATAAACTGTGGAAAATTCTGAAAGAGATGGGAATACCAGACCACCTGACCTGCCTCTTGAGAAATCTGTATGCAGGTCAGGAAGCAACAGTTAGAACTGGACATGGAACAACAGACTGGTTCTAAATAGGAAAAGGAGTACGTCAAGGCTGTATATTGTCACCCTGCTTATTTAACTTCTATGCAGAGTACATCATGAGAAACGCTGGACTGGAAGAAACACAAGCTGGAATCAAGATTGCTGGGAGAAATATCAATAACCTCAGATATGCAGATGACACCACCCTTATGGCAGAAAGTGAAGAGGAACTAAAAAGCCTCTTGATGAAAGTGAAAGTGGAGAGTGAAAAAGTTGGCTTAAAGGTCAACATTCAGAAAACAAAGATCATGGCATCCGGTCCCATCACGTCATGGGAAATAGATAGGGAAACAGTGGAAAAAGTGTCAGACTTTATTTTGGGGGGCTCCAAAATCACTACAGATGGTGACTGCAGCCATGAAATTAAAAGACGCTTACTCCTTGGAAGGAAAGTTATGTCCAACCTAGACAGCATATTCAAAAGCAGAGACATTACTTTTCCAACAAAGGTTCGTCTAGTCAAAGCTATGGTTTTTCCTGTGGTCATGTATGGATGTGAGAGTTGGACTGTGAAGAAGGCTGAGCACCGAAGAATTGATGCTTTTGAACTGTGGTGTTGGAGAAGACTCTTGAGAGTCCCTTGGACTGCAAGGAGATCCAATCAGGCCATTCTAAAGGAGATCAGCCCTGGGATTTCTTTGGAAGGAATGATGCCAAAGCAGAAACTCCAGTACTTTGGCCACCTCATGAGAAGAATTGACTCATTGGAAAAGACTCTGATGCTGGGAGGGATTGGGGGCAAGAGGAGAAGGTGAGGACAGAGGATGAGATGGCTGGATGGCATCACTGACTCGATGGACGTGAGTCAGTGAACTCTGGGAGTTGGTGATGGACAGGGAGGCCCGGAATGCTGCAATTCATGGGGTCGCAAAGAGTCGGACATGACTGAGACTGAACTGAACTGAAAAAAATCCATGTGTACATCAGATATATCTACATACTGAATAAATAGTTCCCTTGCATATATTTACTGCTGCTGCTGTTGCTGCTAAGTTGCTTCAGTCGTGTCTGACTCTTAGCGACCCCATGGACTGTAGCCTACCAGGCTCCTCCATCCATGAGATTTTCCACGCAAGAGTACTGGAGTGGGGTGCCATTGCCTTCTCCGGCATATATTTACTACTACCATTCAAATGTGAGGAGATGTGTTTGTCATTCATGAAATACAAGAGTATTCAAAAGAGTTATTGAATTAAGAGTAACTATTTTAAATTATGTCTTTTCTCAATTAGTAATGCTAAAAATATTACTATTATAGGAATTCAAATAATGTTTTAATTTTTTAAAAAAATATTCTCATACTTGAAGAGGGTTGAAAATAGTGAGCTAGAATAAGATGATGAAATTAAATTCACATACAAAAAGGTATGATACAGGCTGCAAATATACTGGCTCCATTAAGTAAGCATATGAAGTATACAGAAAATTAATTCAGTCATAATTTTAATTGACTCAACATAAAAGGTGCAGCAGACTCATGTTAATTCCTCTCACAGACTATAGATTTCTATTTCCTTTGGATGGGAGTCTCTCAGATGCAACAATATGATTATACTTTCTCCAAATGAATATGACAGTCTAGTCCACACCTCCAATACAGGCATATAAACATGAAACAGCATTCTCTCAGCCAATCTCACACACATTATGAACAAACAAAAACCCTATAAAATGAGAGGATCAAGACGTAAAATCTTTAAGGTCTTCTTTTTAAGTTTATATTTTGCAACTTTCCCAGAAACCTAGCTGAGAAGTTTATTTTACTGTTACTCAAGAGACTATATTGATAAAATCAACTTAATAAGTCAGTCTAAAGTTATCATGCTGCTGCTACTGCTGCTAAGTTGCTTCAGTCGTGTCCGACTCTGTTCGACCCCATAGACGGCAGCCCACCAGGCTCCCCCGTCCCTGGGATTCGCAAGGCAAGAACACTGGAGTGGGTTGCCATTTCCTTCTCCAATGCATGAAAGTGAAAAGTGAAGGTGAAGTCGCTCAGTTGTGTCCAACTCTTAGTGACCCCATGGACTGTAACCCATAAGGCTCCTCCATCCATGGGATTTTCCAGGCAAGAGTACTTGAGTGGGGTGCCATTGCCTTCTCATACAGTCTCTAAAAATAACTGGATAGATTATTCATGTCTATTTTTGCCTTCCAAATAATAGACTCCAATCATTTCTTCAGAGAGGTGAGGATATCTCTGCATCAGCAATACTAACTTAACTTTAAACTACTTTGGTCTGTAGGAGTAAAGTAGTTACAAGCACAAGTCTGGAACCATGCAGATCAAGATTGAAACTTACTTCTCTGCATTTATAAGCTATTGGCTATTGGACAAATCACTTCAGACCTCTAGGATTATTTCCTTCATTATAAAGTGGAGGTCACCATATCTACTTCACAGGATATAGCATAGTGCCTGTCATGTGTGAAAAACTAACTAAATGGCACATCTCCATATATTTTTTTGTTATTCAGTCACTCACTTGTGTCCAACTCTTTGCCACCCCATGGACTGTAGCACACAAGGTTTCCCTCTCCTGTACCATCTCCTGGAGCTTGCTCAAATTCATGTCTATTGAGTCAGTGATGCCATCCAACCATCTCATTCTCTGTCATCCCCTTCTCCTGCCTCAGTCTTTCCCAGCATCAGGGTTTTTCCAAGGAGTCAGCTCTTTGCATCAGGTGGCCAAAGTATTGGTGCTTCAGCTTCAGCATCAGTCCTTTCAATGAATATTTAGGACTGATTTCCTTTAGGATGGACTGGTTGGATATCCTTGCAGTTCAAGGGACTCTCAAGAATCTTCTCTAACATGACAGATCAAAAGCATCAATTCTTCAGTGCTCAGCCTTCTTTATGGTCCAACTCTCACATCCATACATGACTACTGGAAAAACCATAGCTTTCACTATACAGACCTTTGTCAACACAGTAATGCCTCTGCTTTTTTAATACGCTGTCTAGGTTGGTCATAGCTTTTCTTCTGAGGAGCAAGTGTCTTTTAATTTCACGACTGCAGTCACCATCTGCAGTGATTTTGGGCCCCAAGAAAATAAAGTCTGTCACTGTTTCCATTGTTTCCCCATCTTTTTTCCCATGAAGTGATGGGGTCAGATGCCATGATCTTAGTTTTTTGAATGTTGAGTTTTATGCCAGCTTTTCCACTCCCTTTTCATATTCATCAAGAGGCTCTTCAGTTCCTCTTTGCATTCTGCCATTAGGGTGGTGTCATCTGCATATATGAGGTTACTGATATCTCTTGACAATCTTGATTCCACCTTGTGCTACATCCAGCCCAGCATTTCATATGATGTACTCTGCATATAAGTTAAATAAGCAGGGTGACAATATACAGCCTTGATATACTCCTTTCCCAACTTGGAACTAGTCTGTTTTTCTGTTTGGTTCTAATTATTTATTGTTGACTTGCATACAGGTTTTGCAGGAGACAGGTAAGATGGTCTGGTATTCCCATCTCTTTGAGAATTTTCCACAGTTTGTTGTGATCCACAGAGTCAAAGGCTTTAGTGTAGTTAATGAAACAGAACTGGATATTTTTCTGGAACTCTCTAGCTTTTTCTATGATCCAACAGATGTTGGCAATTTGATCCCTGGTTCCTCTATTTTTTCCTAAATCCAGTTGTACATCTGGAAGCTCTCAGTTCACGTACTGTTGAAGCCTGGCTTGGAGAATTTTGAGCATTACTTTACTAGCGTGTGAGATGAGTGCCATTGTGCAGCAGTTTGAGCATTTTTTGGCATCGCCTTTCTTTGGATTGGAATGAAAACTGACCTTTTCCAGTCCTGTGGCCACTGCTGAGTTTTCCAAGTTTGATGGCATATTGAGTGCAGCACTGTCACAGCATCATCTTTTAGGATTTGAAATAGCCCAACTGGAATTCCATCACCTCCACTAGCTTTGTTCATAGTGATGCTTCCTAAGGCCCACTTGACTTTGCACTGCAAGATGTCTGACTCCAGGTGAGTGATCACACCATCATGGTTATCTGGGTCATTCATTAAGATCTTTTCCGTAGAATTTTTCTGTGTATTCTTGCCACCTCTTATTAATATTTTCTGCTTCTGTTAAGTCCATACAGTTTCTGTCCTTTAGACCACTGCCTCCTGTACAAGGTACAAACCTCCCTCCATAATTCTTCAGGTACTCTGTGTACCAGATCTAATCCTTTGAATCTATTTATCACTTCCACTGTATAATCATAAGGTATTCTATTTAGGTAATGAATGGCCTAGTGGTTTTCCCTACTTTCTTCAATTTAAGTCTGAATTTTGCAATAAGGATTTGAGCCACAGTCAGTTCAAGTCTTATTTTTGCTGACTGTATAGAGCTTCTCCATCTTTGGCTGCAAAGAATATAATCAATCTGATTCCAGTACTGACCATCTGGTGATGTCCATGTGTAGAGTCATCTCTTGTGTTATTAAAAGAGGGTGTTTGCAAGGACCGTGCATTCTCTTGACAAAACCCTGTTAGCCTTTGCCCTGCTTCATGTTGTACTCCAAGGCCAAACTTGCCTGTTATTCTAGATATTTCTTGACTTCCTAGTTTTGTATTCCAGTCCCCTATAATGAAAAGGACATCTTTTTTTGGCTATTAATTATAGAAGGTCTTGTAGGTCTCCATAGAACTGTTCAACTTCAGCTTCTTCAGCATTACTCATTGGGGCATAGACCTGTATTACTGTGATATTGGAACATCTTACTTGGTCAATTCCTCCATTCCTGAGTTATAGAATATGTTTCCACTTTTGGACCTTGAATTGAGTGATATGCATTTTTAAGTTCCTCTTCAATTACATGAGCTTGGTTCAAATCTTATTCATTATAGGACCCTCCTCTAAACAGTCAGATGAAAAGTGGACTGTGTGCTCCATATCATCATCCTTTGCCTTGTATATCCAGAAGATTTGTAAATAGAAAAGATTCTTTCCCTGACAGTCTTATACCTTGTAATTAAGAAAAGGCTAAAATATTCTATGGAAGTTTTTCCTTCCATAGAAAACATATTTGAAATCATGGGCCTTCCCAGGGGCTCAGTGGTAAAGAATCCACCTGCCAGTTCAGGAGATGTGGGTTTGATCCTTGGGTTGGCAAAATCCCTGGAGAAGGGAAAGACAACCCATTCCAGTATTCTTACTTGGCAAATCCCATGCACAGAGGAGCCTGGCAGGCTACAGTCCATGGAGTCACAAAGAACCAGACATGACTTAGCAACTAAACACACACACACACACTTGAAGTCACATACATAAAAGTATGATACAGAATACAAATGTACTTTTTTTGTAGTGAGTAAACATATAGTGTTTATAGGCAATGTATCAGTCATGATTTTTATCACTGATTCAGTATAAGTGAAGACACAGACAAAAGTAGAATTAAATGCTGAATACTTTCATATCTTACCAACAAAGTAGGTGATTATTTATTGATATTTCTGTCTCATTCCCCTCTCCAACACAGACATACTTTTCATTTCGAGAATTTTCCATAATAGCCCACAAATCTATATGTTCAGGGGGATGAAAAATAAAATACTCTAAAAAACAATTGTACATCCCAGAGATGTTTCTTCAATTGCCCTATGCCACTGCTAGAGACCCAAAGTTACACAAAGAAACCAGGTAAGTGAAATTCTTTCTGCAGAGGCTCTAGCTAGACTATGCTCATGGGAGAATCAATCTGAATTCTAACTCCAAGGCTAGAAATGGAAAATAATAGAGCAATTTCTCCCTGAAGGAGAAAGCTTTTGATCCTAGCACCTATAAAATGCTATTGCCTTTGTTCTTCACAGATTCTGATATACCCAGGCTCTGAAAGGTCTGACTCTTAAAAATAGCTGAGGTAGCCAGGTTTATCAGAGACCTGATGCTCCTCTTTTATGTGCTACTTGCCGTCCAATGGGCTTTATTTAATGGGTGAGAGGACCGAAGTGAGTTAAGAACAAATTCCTAGTTTATTTTGAAACCAGTTTGTTCCTTTCTAGCACAAATATCATTCTACCACTGCATTCTGTTCAACTTTTTAATATTCACACACATTTAATTCCTACACCGGGATCTTAAGCAAGAAAATGTGTATATGTGTGCTGTATTAATTTAAATGTATTCTAAGGAATAATTTAGGGTTCCAAGTGCAAATATCTCATTCTGAAAGGATCTTCATACTTGAAGAAATTCTACACAAAGAAGAGCTTGCTGAAGGCTCTTCATAAATAGAAACTCAGAGAAGTTAAAGATAAGGAAATGAGCAAGTCTGAATTGTTCTACTCTGCCTTAAAGAGAAGCTGGTCATTTTACCAGAACAAGAATGAAAGAGTGTCAGCTGAGTAAAGTGAACTTGTAAGAGTACACACTGAGAAGAAAGGAGAACTAATAGACAGAAGGAGTATTTCAGAAGAAAAAATATTTTTAAGCCACTGATCAATTATCTCAGTTATTTACAGCTGCGTGATCATCAGATTTATCTGACTGGTTAATATAGTTGGATTTTTAAGAAATATTAAAATTTCAAATACTAAATAGCCTTAAATAGACTAGCTAGATAAAAATTGGGGGGAAAAACTATTGTCTTGTGTTGATTTCAGTGAGAGATAGCATAATAGAAAGGTTGTTTCATTTTAAACATTAATGAAAGCATACTACATTTCACTGCACTCCTACATTGTTATTGTCTGGTCTAAATGTAGTATTTATGTCCTATATGATGTACTAGTTGGCTGTATTGTCAATTGATTGGTGCATAATGTACCATATATTTATGCATATAACATATTCAATTACAGTGAGTTATTTTGTATACATCATCTACAATTTGTGTTACCTTATTGTTCAATTTAAAAACACAGCCTTATTTCCATAAATGTGATTTTCATCACACAATTTCAAAATAAGGTACTAGGTACCAACTGTGTACAACACTAGTGGAAATATACCTAATGTCTCTGAAGAAATAATGCATCCATATTAAAATAGATATGTCAAGTCTATGCACCTGAAACTCCATAATGGCAGGTCAATTTAAATTAGACAAAGACTAATTGATGAAACAAATGGACCATATCTGTATACTGAGTATATGTACACATAGAACCAGAGCTTCCTGTCAATGTCACTGACCAGAGTTGCTTCATGGATGCTCTATTAAAACAAAGATTCACAGAATAGACAGAATATAAATCACCAGCTTCTACATAGAAGATATCAAAAGAATTGTAGTATAGTTGCTTTCTTCACATCAGGTTATTAATGGAAGTAACATCAGTGAAATGTAGGCTTGTACTTACTGACAAGCTACTGTTTTTCCATTAGTCATATACGGATGTGAGAGCTAGTCCATAAAGAATGCTGAGCACCAAAGAATCGATGCTTTTGAACTGTGATGTTGAATAAAACTTTTGAGAGTCCCTTGGAATGCAAGGAGATCAAACCAGTCAATCCTAAAGGAAATCAACCCTGAGTATTCACTGGAAGGACTGATGCTGAAGCTGAAGCTGCAATATTTTGGCCACGTGATGGGAAGAGCTGACTCATTGCATTCGAAGGCAGGAAGAGAAGGGACAACAGAGGATGAGATGGTTGGATGGCATCACCAACTCAATGGGCATGAGTTTGAGCAAGGTCCAGGAGATGGTGAAGGAAAGGGAAGCCTGGCATGCTGCAGTCCATGGGGTCGCAGAGTTGGACATGAATTAGCCACTGAACAGCAACAACTTACTGACAAGTTTTAGTGATAAATCCTGAAGCAAATATTCATATTTTATGTTATTCTATGGTTATGGACAGCAGAATACTTTGATTAACCATTCCTTGAAAACGTCAATCTTTACCTTCTTTGAAAATAAATGCTTCTGTAAGTAGGATGTGTATATGGGGAGACAATAGATGCATGTAGTTATTGTTTATTCTCTCAGGCAAGTTGTCCATTCAGAAAATGAAAAAAAAAAGGCTTTCCATGGTAGCATTCCTCTATGACAGAAGTGTAGGAATTTAAAATGTAGTGTGTCTGTGCTATGCTTAGTCACTCGGTCCTAATGTGTCTATCTCTCTATTACCTGCTTTCTACTCTTTTTCCTCTCGACTAGTCTGGTCTTGGAGAAGGCAATGGCACCCCACTCCAGTACTCTTGCCTGGAAAATCCCATGGGCAGAGGAGCCTGGTAGACTGCAGTCCGTGGGTTTGCTAAGAGTCAGACACGGCTGAGCGACTTCACTTTCACTTTTCACTTTCATGCATTGGAGAAGGAAATGGCAACTCACTTCAGTGTTCTTGCCTGGAGAATCCCAGGGACGGGGAGCCTGGTGGGCTGCCGTCTATGGGGTCGCACAGAGTCGGACATGACTGAAGTGACTTAGCAGCAGCAGTCTGGTCTTATGTCTAGTTTAGGCTCCCCAACTTCTCCACATTGTCCTCACTTCTGCCACTGCCCACTCTCCTACATGTCCAGACTCCTTCCTATGGTGTGAGCCATTTGTCATTATTTGAAAGTAGAAACACTTGTTCATTTGTAGTTTTCAAGGCTCATTCAATTCAACATATGTATATTTCATGACCGTTATGTGTCACATATTTTTCTTGTCACTGGGGACGCCTATGTAAATAAGAAACTTCTGACTTGTCGTAATGCACAAACACCATCATTCCACCAGAGGTCATGGCAATGGGGCTAGAGAAAGAAGGGAAGAAGACAGGGGAAGTAATTTGGATTAGTAGTAAAATGGCTTGAACTCATCAAATTTTACATTTATTTCAAGATGCTGAAGTTTTACCTGAAACAGAAATGTCTACTGAGTTCCTGGGTTTCAATAAGTTTTTATGACAGGTCATATTTTGTGCCTCATGGTTACTTGAATTGAGTTGACAGTTTTATATGTAACAGGAGAAACATCCTACACCTAATTTGTGGACTTCCTTTGCTTTAGAATGATCTGCACTCATTTAACCTGCTATTAAGAACACATTGGATGTGAGAGATGAATAGCTTGAGAGCCACTGTTTTTTCCCTTATTACAACAAACCACATTAGAAGTTAAGACACATGAAAAAACATTTGGAAATCTGTGTACCCATCTCTTCTTCAGGTAAAATGACTACAAGTGCCTTTAAAATGACATAAATGGGCCACTATTTATATTCCACAAATTACGGGTTTTTTAAGCCTATAACAATCTATATTTTTGAGAATTTTTTAGATGACAATTCAAACTTAGTATTTACATGTACAAAGGGTTGTTTTTTTTTTTTTTTAATTTGGGAACATTATTAAATCTATTGTTACTGTTTTCTAACATTTTATGTTATTATACCAATAACTCACAACATGTAAGGCAATAGTACTTCATAACATTAAATATTTGAGTTTCCACACAATATCATTTAGAAAGAAAATCCATGTCAAAAGGGGTACAAAAGATCTTTTTATTTTCTTCCTTAGATTAACTTTATTAAGGTATAATTTACATTCAATAACATACATCTATTTTATGTGTACAAGTCTTATAAGTTTTGGTAAGTGTGCACAACCATGTAATCAACTAATCAACACTCCAACCCAGATTTGGAACATTTTCATGCCACCAAAATTCCCTCATACATCTTCATATTCAATCCCCCAACCCCTGGCCACAAATTATCACTAATCCACTATTGCTGTAGATTTGTTTTCCCTTTTCTAGAATTACATACACAGTAGATCCCCCTTATCCAAAGTTTCACTTTCCACAGTTTCAGTTATCTGTGGTCAACTCGGGGTCCAAAAATAATAAATGAAATATAAACAATTCATAAATTTTAAACTGTACACCATCCTGAGTACTGACGAAATCTTATACCATCCTGCTCTTTCTCACCCAGGACGTGAATCAACCCTTTGTCTAGCATATCCATGCTGTATATGCTACATGCACTTAATCTACATATTGTAGTTAATAATACTCATAAAATACTCAAAACTAAGTACAAAGACTACCTCTACAAGTGACCATGAGCACTAGAGAGACCCAGAGCAGCTACAAAGATAGTGAACAACTGCTATCACCATCTGTTAGCAGCAAATAAATTGTTCTGCCTTTACTCTGCAGGGTAGATCCATTTGGATTAGGAAAAGTTCATAACTGGAAGTTTGTAAGCAGAGGAACTTCTGTAATTCTTATTTTACAGGCTTCCTGTGAGGCATAAATGATCTAATTCATGGGAAGGCACTTTGTTAATTATGAAAATGAAACTGTTAGTTGCTCAGTTGTGTCCAACTCTTTGTGACCCCATGGACTGTAACTCACCAGGCTACTCCATCCATGGAATTTTCTAGGCAAGAATCCTGGGGTGGGTTGCCATTTCCTTCTCCAGGAGCTCTTCCCAACCCAGGGACTGAACGCAGGTCTCCCACATTGTAGGTAGATTCTTTACCATTTGAGCCACCAAGGAAGCAGAAAACATTATATAAATTTTGGTTTTATATAAAATTTAAGGAAGGGTTTGAAGTCTCATCTCTGTTCTGAGTCCAGATTCAAAGGCTCATCTTGTAACTAGATATATAGCAGGTCCTAGAGTTTACAGAATGCTGTTTTTACTTTTTGCCTGGGCCTGCAACATCCATTCTGTGATTTCCACCTGCTAGAAGTCAAAGTCTCATGCAGACGTCACCCAAGAAAATATTATTTCCTTCCCTATATGTCCTGTGCATCATCACTAAGACAGCACTTACCACTTTACATTATGTTTCATTATAAACATTTGTCTGGCCTCACTCAACAGTGAACTTCTTGGAAGCAAGGACTACATCTGATTCCTCTTTGTATGCTTAGCATGTAGCATTATATTGGGCATATACTATGCATTCGATAAATGTTTGTTGAAATTGTTGAATTAATTTGCCATCAAATAACAACAGCCTCCTTCCTATTTAGCTGTGTCTCACAGCAAGCAGCCGGGCCCAGCAGGGAGGAAGAGATGAAGGGAATTCATCTAAAATCAATTTCAGAAGAAAATGTATTGTATTCAATGAAATTATTGTTTCATCTTTTTTGTACATAGCTTCAGAGCTGTACATGATCATAATTTTATGTCAAATATCAACTCCCTTAAGTCATGTGGAGATATATTACTTTTTGGACACAGTATATCACTGTAAAAATAATACTATCAATCCTGCAGGAACTAAATCCTGGAGTCACAGAAAGGGAAAAACCTAACAAATCACCTGGTAATGGCTGGATATTATACAGTTAAAAATAAAACAAAAACAAAAACTCCTACAAATTTATAGATGCTTAGATAATGCACATCAGAGAAGGCAATGGCACCCCCCTCCAGTACTCTTGCCTGGAAAATCCCATGGACGGAGGAGCCTGGTAGGCTGCAGTACATGGGGTCGCTAGGAGTTGGACACAACTGAGCAACTTCACTTTCACTTTTCACTTTCATGCATTGGAGAAGGAAATGGCAACCCACTCCAGTGTTCTTGCCTGGAGAATCCCAGGGACGGGGGAGCCTGGTGGGCTGCCGTCTCTGGGGTCACACAGAGTCGGACACTACTGAAGCGACTTAATAGCAGCAGATAATGCACATACTCATAAAATGATCAATTTTAAGAAGAAGAAAGACATCTCTCCCAAAAGAGAGAGAGCCATATGGTTTATTTTGAAATCAGTAGGTTCCATTCCAATTTACAAGATGGCAGACCAGAAGATTACTTGTGATGTCTTCATGAGAACCTCTTCTATTTTGAGGGGAACTAAAGAAAAATACTCAGGATCTGTCAAGGCATGAGGCATGGATCATAAAAATATGTACACCTGATTGTGTGATAACACCTCAGAACTGGAAAAGATCCTTGTTAAAATGAAGCTCCTTAATTGACTTAGTATGCCATCCAAGTGTAGTTAGTTTAATGTAGCTATGCTATAAATTATACCTTCTTCCCAGTAAAACAGGTGAAAACAACTGCCAAGTGGGATTTGGAAAACTTAAAAAAAAAAAATTCCTTTTGAAGCTCAATGATTGTCTGTCCTGCACAAATATCAGGATTTGACTAGCTCATTTGCAATATCATTTTAATACAGGCAAAGTCAATGGCTATAGAGAAAAGAGTTGCCCTGTCTGACAGAGTTGCAACCCCACCTTCATCAGCTGCTCAGAATCTAAGGTACTTTGCTGAGGTGGGGCCCATGAGAAGTTACTACTTTCTGCTCACTTCATCTTCCAAACCTTCCTACAAAACGTACTGACCTTGCTGAAGGGACCCTGGTCCCTTCCAACTCACAGCTACAGGCACACATCCTCAAGCTGACATTTACTGATGTGCCACAGCCTCAAAGGTAACATTTATTTTTAATGGAGGCTTTTCTGGAGAACACAGTGAGAGTCCTTCTAATGGTGGAAATGGACAGCTCCAGGTCAAGCCAATGAGGAAGATATTTTCTGACAGCCCTTTTAGCACATCGCAGGTCACACCATAAATAGTCTTTCCCTCTCCCTTCTCCCAGGGCAGGACTTCTTGGTCAGCCAACAGAAGTATGAAGGTTCCCAGGTCTTGATGACTTATCAAGAGCATTTTGGGGGCTCCTATAACAGTGACCCAATTTCCTCGCCCCAAGAGTCTTATTCTTTACATCCCGTGATCCTTGTAAACCACTCATGAAGAAACAGTGAAACGGTTTCCAAAAACTTGTTAACAAGTTATTGTCAACAGCAGTCCATAAAATTCATGTGTAATAGTTTATTCTGTTATTTTCTCAAAGCAGTGTCAGGAATGATTTGGGGACAAGAGATAGAGACTCCCTCATTTTCTCAGAGGGGAAAAAAAGACTATTTCCTTGAAAATAGAAGTATTTGGAAAATGTTATCCAAAAAAATAAATAAATAAATTTGGGAGGAGGGGTTATCCTTTTTTTTCCTCCCTGAAATCCTATAACTGAAAAGTTGTAGCTCACTTACTACCCTGGTCCTGTTCTTTGCAACTATTTAAAATCTATCTTCTTTTCTCTTTCTCTCCAACTGCCTCTGTTTTCTCCATGTCATCTTTTAGAACTCTCTGAAAAGGTTGAATGGGAAATGGAATTCTGGGGCAGAAGGAAAACTGTGCCCTTGACAGAACATTTGCTCAGGCCCAAGGTCCCAGCACATGTGTCCCTTCCACAAAACAGGTAGGCCTTGCTTTGCCAATGGTTATAAAAATTCTAAAAAGAATGTAAAAGAATGTCTAATCTCATCTGAAAGATACATAACATAACATAACATTCACCGTTGCATCCACCTACTTGCTACATCTAGTTCCTATCCTCAAATCTGTAGTGAAGAAACCACTATGCTAAATTTTATGCTTGTAATTCCTATCTTTATTATTATGATTTTATCATATACGTTATAATATGCATGTAAATATACATATTTCTGAACCCCATGAAAATAGCATTGCACTGCATGTACTTATTTTTCCAAACTTACTTCCAAGTTTTATCCGTGTTGTTACACATATGTATAACGCATTCAGGTCATTGATTCCCATAATTATTCTCCAGTCTGAAAAGTTAAGTATAGGAGATTTGAAAACAAGTTTACTTTTTTATAGAGATTCAACAATGGAGGGATAACTTGAGCTGATTCTTAAAAGGTTGTTGGTTTGCTGGAATAGAATGGAGGAAGGTAAACATTTGAGGGGGCAAAAGAAGACCATGAGTAAAGTATAAAGGCAGGAACATTCAAGACATGTTCAGATGAAAACATGTTTTGCTTAGAACAATACATTGAGGCCAGGATAGGAGGACCATCTCCAAGCCAAAGAGACTGAGAAGGTACAGAGAGGTGGGAGAAAAATGGGGAATGTGTGATGTTTTAGGAGCAAAAATAGAGGTGTTTCTAGAAATAAAGGAGATAATCAAGTAAGTTGAAAACTGCTATGGAGAAAACTTCCCTTTGGATTTTTTAATACTATCATCAAATTATCTTTTTAACATTCAATTCATCTAATACCTTTTGTTCTAATCCCATGGTCACTCAATAACTGATTAAGAACTGATTTTCCATGTAACTCAGCTGGTAGAGGGAGAATTCATCAAGAAGAATAGGACTTCAGGTATTTCTAGTCCTTCTATTAAGGTATTTTATGTTAAATTAATAAAGCAGTTTCCGAATGAGTTTGCATTCCATATATGACTACAAGAGTGTATTAGTCTGCTTGAGCTGCTATAACAAAATATCATAACCTTGGTGGCTTAAGCAACAGACATTTATTTCTCAAAGTTCTAGAGCCTGGGAAGCCAAAGAACAAGGTGCCAGTCAATTCAGTTCCTGACAGGAGCTCTCTTGCTCACTTGCAGCTTCTTCTCTGTATCCTCACATAATGAAGAGAAAGCAATTGCTCCCTTCCTCTTCTTATAGAGCTACTATTCCAATATGAGGGCCTCACCCTTTGTTACCTCATCTAATGCTTATTACCTCCCTAAGGTCCCTTCTCCAAATACCATCATATTTGGATTTAGGGCTTCCACACATAAAATTTAGGAGACTACAATTCAATCCACAGCATGGGGAATTGTGGGTGTTCCCATATGGCCATAATTGTCTCTAGCACCAACTATATTATACAGATTTTGTATTCTCATCTGCATTGAACACATAACATGAGTCCATCTCAAGTCCTTATCATTCTCGTCCTGCAAAAAGCACATCTCTGGCTTCACAGTGATAGCAAAATCCTGAAATTTGGCACCCAAACAACACTAAGTGAGGGTTAACTTATTTACAAGCAGCTTCCCACAGTAATAAGCATAGTCTCCAGAGTGAAATCCATCAACTAAACTCTGCAGAGACCTTCAACCTCCTTGTATAACGTGAACTATACACATTTCCTTAGGTGGGGCTGGGGCACAGAGTGGGCATGGTGACTGGCTAATACCACCTGACTCTCAAGGGACTTGATGAAGTGCCAGGCAGGTGGGACACCAGTTGGGGTTGAGGCCAGGAGGAAAACTATGGAGAAGGCTCTGCCACACAGTAGCTCCAAGTCAGTGGAATTCTTACACCTCAGTTTTCTCCTCTATCAGTTGGGTCCATTCATTCACAAAGCTCTTAGAAAGATTTGAGCCAAGGGAGGGCTTCACAAATAGTCTGATCATTGCTAGTCCTACTGCTGCTATAACTGTGGGCTATGACATGCCAAGGTGTCACCTGCATCCTCTCAGGTCACCTGCACCATGGCTAGAAAGTTCATTTTATAAGTGAGGAAATAGGCACAAAGTGACAAGTGCAAGGCTACACAACGGTTTCTCCTAACTCGTAGCACCCACCCATAAAAAAAGAAGAAAAAGAATCATACACATTTCCTTATGTATAAATGCAAATAGGACAGATGAAGTTATGAGAGCAATTTCCAACTTTCGTTCACTAAGAAGTGGATGTAGCCCCTCAAGATACAACGATCAAAGAATATTGTATTCTCTCTCTGGGCCTACAGTCCTCTACTTTTAGGTCCAGGGATCTTTACTGTGTGCCACATGCTAGTCCAATTTTAAGTTTTCTAACAAATTGCACAAAATGTTTTATTGTTGCTCTTGTACTGGTTACAGTAAAATCATTAAGCACCAGGAATTATCCACTGATTTACACACCACTTTCCTTAACATGTTCTGCAAAATACAGTCTTCCTCCTCTACTTGCTAAAAGAAAAGACTGAATGGATCAGTGACTTGGTTTTCTCCAACTAATTTCAGTATATTGGGTCTTTGTTCTATCTTCAAGGATCAGTATCACTATCCTTCAAATGTCGACGGTACCAAAGTATTTTTTCCCTTTTCGCAGGAAAGTTACTTCCTGTATGATGTCAAGACTGAAAATGCATTCTTCCCATGGTAAGTTCCTAGATTTTAAAAGTGACATCATTAACCAACCCTCTACCCACAATACCCACCACCATCCCACACTTCCTAACATGAGTCATAGTTAATAAACTTCATTAATATATGAATGTTAACATATTTTATTTATCTCAAATTTTAAAAATTAAAAATTTGGTTTAATCTTTTTTCCTAGAATCTTGATGGTTACTTCTACATGTGTTCTCACAACATGTTTTCATACTTAGTTGAGGACTTGCTTTTGCTTTTTATATGTTTTAATAGACTCTTGGTTTTTCTAGACAGAGCTTTTCATTTCTGTATTTCACTCTTTGGTACCTAATTCTTTTTAGTTTCTTCCCCCATTGGGGTGTACTATTTTGCTGCTGTTGCTGCTGCTAAGTTCTTCAGTCGTGTCTGACTCTGTGCGACCCCATAGACTGCAGCCCACCAGGCTCCCCATCCTACTTTGCTACTTCCCCAGAATTAAGCTATAGCACAGAACCAACCTGTCCATTTTTCATGTCCTCCATTCTGAAGCAACTGCTGTTTCTGAAACTTTTCAATTGCATCAATATTCCATTTCTCAAATATTTATCTACAACACAGTTATATGTCAAGTCAATTTCACCACTGCCAAGATGTGGTCATTTTGCAACTGATTTAGACCTAAATGGTGTCATTCGTTTTGTAGAAGCATGGGGCTATGACAGTTTCTTACAACAAAAACAGCACTGCTTACTGGCAAGAAAATCATAGATTGTGAAATTGCACTTTCCTTTTCTTGACTCTAATAATGCTTTCTTTTAAAATTAAAAATGAACTATGAGATCTAACTATTTATTTCCTTAATGAAATATATCCTTCTTGATTTCAGGAATTGGTGAGCAAATTTTGCTTCAAAATAAACAATCTAGTTTTCAGAATATGTTCTTCCATAATCACATATCACCAAGCTTGTTCTAATGCTTGACTCTGTTAAAAGGTGTAGTATCACCCATGTCTTGGTTTCCAAATACCTCTTCCCACTAAAAAGAACCATGAGTCCTTGGAGAAATGGTTGAATCCCAAGACTGCTATCAAAAATGCATCTGGAACATCATCTTATGCCAGAGAAAAAGTACTCAAAAAATTATGATATTTACAGAATTTAGAGTCAGCTTTGATGAGACTCTGGTCAAATCTAGGATAATTTTAACATCAAAATAGATACAACAGAAACCTGCACACAGATGTTTATAGCAGCTTTATTCATAACTATTAAAACATTGGAGGAAAAAAAAAACAACTTGGAAGCAATCAAGATGTTTTTCAGTAAGTAAATAGATAAATAAATTGTGGACCATTCAGACAATATCACATTGGCATGGTGGTGTTCAGTTGTGTCTGACTCTTTGTGACCCCATGGACTATAGCCCACCAGGTTCCTCTGTCCATGGGATTTCCCAGGCAAGAATACCAGAGTGCATTGACATTTCTTTCTCCAGGGGATCTATTCTTGACCTAGGGATCAAACCCCCATCTTTTGCATCTCCTGAATTGGTAGGAGGATTCTTTAACACTGAGCTACCTGGGAAGCCCAATGTAATATTACTCAGCACTCAAAAGAAATAGCATGTTGATAAATTGTCTAGTTTGCCCAAAGCTACCTACAGATTAAATGTAATTCCTATCAAAATTCCAATGATATTTACCACAGAAATAAAACAAACAATAATAAAATTTGTACAGAATGACAAAAGACCCCAGATAGCCAAAGCAATCTTGAGAGAGAAGAACAAAGCTGGAAGCATCTCATTCCCTGACTTCAAAGCTAATAGTAAGCAAAATAGTATGGTATTGACATAAAAACAGACATATAGATCAATGGAACAAAATACAGAGCCCAGAAATTGACCACATATATATGGTCAATTAAATTATGCCAAAAGATCCAAGAATACACAGTGACAAAAGGACAGTCTCTTCAGTAAATGGTGATAGGAAATGGACAGCCACATGCAAAAGAATAAAACTGGACTACTATGTTACACCATACACAAAAATGAACTTAAAATGGATTAAAATTTTGAATATAAGTCCTGAAAACATAAAACTCCTAGAAGAAAACATAAGGGAAAATCCCCTAGATGTTGGGGTTTGTGACAATTTTTTGGATTTGACACCAAAGCAGAGGCAACAAAGGCAAAAATAAAACAGTGGGACACATGAAACTGAAAAGCTTTTTTACAGAGAAAGAAACTCAACAAAATAAAAAGGCAACCTACCAAATTGGAGAAAATATTTATAAACAATTTACCTGACAAAGGATTACTATCCAAAATATACAAAGAACTCGTACAAATTCATAGCAAGAGCAAATTATCCAATTTAAAATGGGCAGAAGATATGAATAAACAGAGACATACAGATAGCTAACAAGCATATGAAAAGATGCTCAAAATCACTCATCATCGGGAAAATACAAATCAAAATTACAATATGGTATCACCTCACACCTGTTAGAATGGCTAGTAATGAAAAAACAAGATATAAAAAGCATTGGTCAGAATGTAGAGAAAAGGAAATCTTCATGCATTACTGATGGCAATATAAATTGGTGCTGCCACTATGGAAAACAATATGAAGGATCCTCAAAAAATTAAAAATAGAGCTACTGTATGATCCATCACCCCACTTCTGAGTATGTATCTGAAAGAAATAGAATCAATACCTTGGAAAGATCTGCACCTCCATATTCATTGCGGCATTATTCACAATAGCAAAGATACGGATGCAACCTAGGTGTCCCCCAGTGGATGAATGGATAAAGATATGTATTCATACATACACAAAGGAATATTATTTTGCTGTAAAAACAAGTACATTCTGACTTTTGTAACAACATGGGTGGAGTTTTAGGGCATTATGCTAAATAAGTCAGAGAAGGACAAATACTGTATCTTCTCACTTATATGTGGAATCTAAAAAAAGCCAAACTCATAGAAATAGAGAGTAGAATAGTGGTTGCCTGAAGCTGGGTGGTGGGAGAAATGGGAGATGTTGGTTAAAGTACACAAACTTCCAGCTATAAGATTAATAAACTCTAAGAATCTAATGTACAACATGGTGACTATCATCAACAATACTGTATTATATATTTGGAAGTTAAGAAAGTTTGAAATTTGTGGTAATCACATTGCATCACATCTCAAATGTGACTCACACACACACACACACACACACACACACATACACAAAAAAAAAAACCTGGTAATGATGGGAGGGGATGGAGATGTTAGTAAACTTTATTGTTGTAATCATTTCATCATATATACATGTGTCAAATCATCAGGTTGTATACCTAAACTTACCAATGTTATACATCAACAGTATCTCAATAAACCTGGTAAAATCTATAATTTTTCAAAAGCTAAAAAATAAACTTGTCAAAATATACTTCAAACAGTTCAGAAAAATATCAAGCTATATAGAGGAAACAATAAAGCAAATGTGGGAATATGTTAAGAATTGTTAAGTGTAAAGAGTATAATTGAATTCTTTCAACTTTTCTGTAAGATTTATTTATTTCAAACAAAAACTGGAGAGAGATTTCCTAACCCCACAACTGTAGAATCATCAATGTTAAAAGTTCTTATTTAACTGATTCAGGATAAAATCTAGATTTAGGATTTTTAAAGCTCTCCAGTGATTCAAAAGTACAACCAGACTTGAGAATCATGTAACTGAAAGGACTTACTCTCACCTGTAAAATGGTTCCATGATATGGTACATTAAATCTACACCCTAAATCTTCCCCTCGGCCTTTTTAATGAAATAAAATTTCATCATCATTATAATCAATAATAAATATCGACATACCAATAAAGCAAATATCACAAAAGGAATTTCTGGGGTCCACTTTATACATGAAATCCTCAGTCTTTGTCCACCTGGCATCTGTGAGTCTTCCTCTCATGCCTTCTATGGGGTCACACATACAAACTAAATATTTGAAGTCAAATGCTCTGTAAATTTCATTCCCCAGAAAACTGTCCTTCCTTGAAGCTGTATGAGTGACAAGAGTCCTTCTTCCTAAGCATGATAGATAATCCTAAAACAACCAGTTGCAGACAACATAGTGAGTAATGAACTTCAGTAGGGCAGTAGACCACATGATTTATATTTATTAAAACTAATTAAAATCATAAGCAGAAACTAAAGTTGATAACTTTTATAATCAACAATTATTGGACTATACCACAAACTACTTCTAACAATTCTTTTAAAAATGGCCCTATCCAGTTAACTCTCTCTACCCCACACTCTAGATTGGAGTTTAGTATTGGATTTTGCATTTTGTCAGAGATGCTATTATTCTGCAATAGGGACCCTAACTATCACAACACTATCCCCAGTGTAAAATGTAAATAGTCTAAGCAGATATATGGGACTTTATCTGATCCAAGGGAGATGTGGTGTCCTCATACATCTCTTCTTTCTTTCCACAAAAATTTGTCAATTCATACTCTGAAAAATACAATACAGGTATTTCTATGATCTAAGAATCACAGTATTTAAAAATTACACATATTAAAATTTGACCTCTAAGCTGAAGCCATCTGTGAGTATAGTTAGACCCACATTTTATTTAATGATTGAAAGTAAAGTTGTGATTTAATCTCTAATTCAACAATATAATCAATCCTCAAGTGAAGTTCTTTAACTGGACAATAAACAGCACCTCCATTCAACTCCAAGATCTTTAATAAATATTTTAACATTTATAAAGTCAAAGGGTACACTCAGCAAAGAAATTAGGTAATACCATGGATCAGTTTTCAATTCAGTATTCAGTGATTATAATTCTGTATCTTTTAATATTCAGGGATTGAGCTTAGTTGACCCTCGGCATAGCTCAGTTCCTCAGTTGTGTCCAACTCTCTGCAACCTCATGGACTGTAGCCCATCAGGCTCCTCTGTCCATGGGATTTTTTAGGCAAGAATACTGGAGTCGGTTGCCATTTCCTTCTCCAGGGGATCTTCCTGACCCAGGATTTAAACTTGTGTCTCCTGTGTCTCCTGCATTGCAACTGGATTCTTTACCCACTGAGCCATCAAGGAAGCTGGGATCTTAATTCCCTGACCAGGGACTAAACTCAAGTCCCCTGCATTGGATGGCAGATTCTTAACCACTGGATCACTGCAGGACTCATAAGAAATAGAGTAGAAAGACAGTTAAAGAAGATGACCAAGCTCTCGGCATTTATCAGAAGTAGAAACAAACTATGTTGTATTTTACCACAAGCTGGACCACATGTGGTTAACTAATTGCTGTGTGAACTGTCATAGCTCTCTGCCTTGACACATCATATTTCTCAACTGGGAATCCTTTTTCCTTTCTCCTCCTGAAAAATAGTCCATCCCCCAAAAAGTGAAGCCTTATTTGTTTCACTTCAATCTAGTAATACACATTATATTTAGTATTTTTTGTTTGTAGTTTTGATTGTTTGGTTTTATCTTTTAGGAGTCAGTACCACCCTTATTTCATTAATTCCTATAGGACTAGAATAGTCCTTTACTACCCTATAGGACTAGAATAGCCCCAACTACCTAGTAAAGAGCTTGGCACAGTGTACAGCCCCAAAATAGATTAAACAAACTTGAACCAAATTGATTACAAAAAATAATAAATTTATACAAATTAATGAAAGCAATAGGTTGTGCATCATAGTAATTAATCGAAAGGAATACTATCATTTTGAATTACTATGATGCACAACCCATTGCTTTCACTAATTTGTATAAATTTATTATTTTTTGTAAACAAATATTTTTATTGAAGTATAACAACTACAACACTATATCATTTCCAGGTGCATAGCATATTCAATATTTCTATATACTACAAACTGATTATTACAATGAGTCTGAATATGATCTATCACCATACAAAGGTATTAAAATATTATTGACTATACTCTCTATGCTGTACATCATCCCTGTGACTCATTTATTCTGTAACTAAAAGTTTGTTCCTCTTAATCTGCCTCACCTATTTCAATCATAGATACAGAGAACAGACAGATGACTGCCAGAGGGAAGGGGTTTGTTTATTTTTGCTTTTGTTTCCCTTGCTTGAGAGGACAGATCATTGCTAAGATTAATGTCTAAAAGTATACATCCTATGTTTTCTTATAGAAGTTTTGTGATTTGAGGTCTTACATATGATTTTTTAATCCATTTTGACTTCTGCGTACAGTGAGAAAGTGGTCCAGTTTAATTCTTTTGAATGTAGGTGTCCAGTTTTCCCAAGTCTATTTACTGAAGAGACTGTCTTTTCTCTGTTGTACATTCTTGACTCCTTTGTTATAGATTGATTGAACATGTAAGTGTGGGTTTATTTCTAAGCTCTCTATTCTGTTACATTGATCTCTAGGCCTGCTTTTTGCCATTATCTTGCTTTTGGTATGTAGTTTTGATTACCATGACACTGCAGTATAGTCAGGGAGCATGACACCACCACATTTGTTCTTCTTTCTCAAGACTGTTTTGGCTATGTGGGGTCTTTTAAGTTGCCATACAAATTTTATAACTATTTATTATAGTTCTGTGAAAAACACTATTAAATATCTCGATAGTGATTTCACTAAATCTGTAGATTGCCTTGAGGACTATGGCATCCTTGTCTTGTTGCTGATCTTAGAGGAAATGCTTTCAGCTTTTCACAACTGAATACAATATTAGCTTATGGGCCTGTCATATATATCCTTTAACTATTTGAATAAATGTTCTCTCCAAATCCACTTTGTAACATATTTTTATCATAAATAGGATGCTGAGTTTTTAAGCTTTTTATGAATTTTGATGGCCATATAATCTTTAGTCTTCAATTTGTTAATATGATTCATCATATTGATTGATTTGTGGATATGAACCATCCTCCTATCCATAAATCCCCCTCAATAAATGTGTATGATTATTTTAACATATGGTTGAATTAATTTTCTAATATTTTTGAGGATTTGTGCATCTATGTTCATTAGTGATATTGAATTGTATTTTTTTTTATTTTGTTTTTTTAAGTATCTTTGTGTGGTTTTGGTATCAGAGTTATGCTAGCTTAATAGAATGAATTCAGAAGTATTTTTGTATTCAGTCTTTTGGAATAGTTTGAGAACAGAGTTAACTTTTCTTTAAATATTTGGTAGAATTCACCTATGAAACCATTTAGTCCTGGACTTTCTTTTGTTATAGATGCAAAGTCTACAGTGATACATTCTCTGTGCTTTCACTCTGAATCCGGGGGCAAAATTTTAGAAGTAGCTGTAAACCCACAGTTCCCAAGCTCTTCTGGGCTCTCTATTATAGGAACCCTCTCAGGCACCTCCTCAGCAGGCTCCCCCACTGCAGTGTCACCCCATCTTCCCCTCCAGTTACAGTTTCACTCCTTCCACACCCGCTCAGTCACCTTGGGACTACGAGGGGGAATTATGGCTATTACAGAGATAACCTCTAATTGACAGTAATATAAAGAAAGCAAAGCATCCACAGACTCATGTATTTGTAACTCTTATTATTATCTTATACCTCCCGTGACATCAGCAGTAAGAATGCTGCCCCTGGGGCTGTTTCCATGGATCTCAGCAGGATGAGGAAAAGGGAGTCCTCCTCCCCATCTTTCATTCTGTAATTTCTCTGTTACTTGGGCCTGTCTTCTGGGTGGCTTTTTTTTTGCCTCAGGTGAGGCCAAATTACTGGAACTTGTTTTCTGTTCCACTTGGACGATTGCCTGGTAAGTCTATTCAGGCCACCAAAAATGAATTTAGATCCTTCTCTGGAGTGAGAGGAGAGAAGGTCAGATGATAAAGCAGGATAAAGGTACCTCTCTTGAACTGTAGGAGACAGGTAGATTATGATAGATTGGGACAATATAATTTGGATTGTTGGAATGTTACATGAATCCAGTAGTGAAGATTTTTATGAAGTTTGCTCCTAAAACAAAATAAAACTTGGAATTACTGGGTGTGTCCCAGTGAACATTTACTTAAGTCATATGCCTTTGTAGCTGGACACAGGTTTACTTTACCTACTTATTTAGGTGTTTGGTAGATAGCTGCACTCATCAGCTTTTAGTGTGCTATTGTTTTTTGTTGATGTTTCCCCTTCTCTTGTATGGGGATTCCCTTGTGGCTCAGCTGATGTATCTTAAATACAGTTTAAAGAGAAGCTCTAAGTAGGATCTGCTAGGTCACGTTTAGGTCTATAGCTTTCTTGGTATAAATTGCCCTACCGTTATAAAGATAGTTTTTCTTATTTATATGTTTACACCTGTTTGAATTTTTATTTTGGAGTACTTTCCAGCCTGTAATACACTGGACAGCTTCCTTGCCATCTTGACTCAAGAAGGAAGTATTGCTTTTGTTCTTCTTAATGTTGTAATATACTTGCTGGGGAAATGTTACAAGTGCCTTTCGTGTCCGCTGGAGGAATTTGAAGTCTATCTTAAGCCCCTCTATTCCATCCATTTGGGCCAATTGAATCGGGTACTCTTAACACCACCTGTTTGGAGAAGGCAATGGCACCCCACTCCAGTGCTCTTTCCTGGAAACTCCCATGGACGGAGGAGCCTGGTAGGCTGCAGTCTATGGGGTCGCGAAGAGTCGGACGCTACTGAGCGACTTCACTTTTCTTTTGTTGGGAGTTTTTTCATTACCAATTCAGTTTCAGTACTGGTAATTAGTTTGTTCATGTTTTCTATATCTTCCTGGTTCAGTCTCAGGAGATTTCTAAGAATTTATCCATGTCTTGTAGGTTGTCCAAGTTCAGGTCAGTCGCTTAGTCGTGTCCGACTCTTTGCGACCCCATTAATCACAGGACGCCAGGCCTCCCTGTCCATCACCAACTCCCAGAGTTCACTCAGACTCACGTCCATCGAGTCAGTGATGCCATCCAGCCATCTCATCCTCTGTTGTCCCCTTCTCCTCCTGCCCCCAATCCCTCCCAGCATCAGAGTCTTTTCCAATGAGTCAACTCTTCGCATCAGGTGGCCAAAGTACTGGAGTTTCAGCTTTAGCATCATTCGTTCCAAAGAAATCCCAGGGCTGATCTCCTTCGGAATGGACTGGTTGGATCTCCCTGCGGTCCAAGGGACCCTCAAGAGTCCTCTCCAACACCACAGTTCAAAAGCATCAATTCTTTGGCACTCAGCCTTCTTCACAGTCCAACTTTCACATCCATACATGACCACAGGAAAAACCATAGCCTTGACTAGACGAACCTTTGTTGTCCAGTTTACTGCTGCATAATTGCTTAGAGTAATCACATAGGATCCTTTGTATTTCTCTCATATTGGTTGTAACTTCTCCTCTTTCATTTCTAATTTTATTTATTTTGGCCCTCTCCCTCTTTTCTTAATGAATCTGGCTAAAGTTTGACCAGTTGTGTTTATCTTTTCCAAGAATCAGTTCTTAGTTTTGTTGATCTTTTCTATTTTTTTAAGTCTCTATTTCATTTATTTCTGCTCTGAATTTATGATTTATTTCTTTCTTCTAACTTTTGGTTTTCTTTGTTCTTTTTATAGATCCTTTAGGTGTAAGATTAGGTTGTTTATTTGAGATCTTTCTTTTGTCCTGAGGTAGACTTGTATTGCTATAGAAGACTTCTAGAAATGCTTTTACTGCATCCCATAGACGTATTTTTTTTTACTTCCTGTTTGATTTCTTCAGTAACTCATTTATACTTAATAGCATGTTGTTTAGCCTCTATATGTCTCTGGGTTTCACAGCATTTTCTTCTTATATTTGATTTCTAATCTCACAGCATTCTGGTTGAAAAAGATGCTTCATATGATTTCAGCTTTCTTAAACTGAGATTTGTTTTGTGGCCTAAAATGTGATCTATCCTGGAAAATGTTCCATGTGCATTTTAAAAGAATGTATATTCTGCTGCTTTTGAATGAAATGTTATACACACACATATATACACACACATCTATATATAGAGAGAGTACTGTTTGTTTTATGTAGGGGCTGCTGCTGCTGCTAAGTCGCTTCAGTCGTGTCCAACTCTGTGCGACCCCATAGACGGCGGCCCACCAGGCTCCCCCGTCCCTGGGATTCTCCAGGCAAGAACACTGGAGTGGGTTGCCATTTCCTTCTCCAATGCATGAAAGGGAAAAGTGAAAGGCAATGTTTCCTTATGGATTTCTGTTTGGATGATCTATCCACTAATGTAAGTGAGGTGTTATATTCTCCTACTATTATCATGCTAATTTCACTGTATGTATTTCAGTGCTCCTGTGTTGGATCTATATACAGTTTACCCTTGAACAACACAGGGTTGAATTTTGTGGGTTCACTTATAGAAAAGTTTTTAAAAATAATACATAGTACAATACTACATGATCCCTTCATCTTAGTTTCAGAAACATGGATACAGAGGGAAGACTTTAAAGTTATATAAAAACTTTTGACTGCCTGGGGGTTTGTGCCCCTGACATCCACATTATTTAAGGATCAACTGTATATTTAACATTGTTGTATCTTTTTACACTGATCCCTTTATCACTATATAATGTTTGTCCTTTATAACTATCTTGACTTTAAAATATATTTTGTCTGATGCAAGCATTGCAACCCCAGCTTTATTTTCACTAACTTGTACATGGACTATCTTTTTCCACCCTCTTATTTTCAGTCTGTGTATGTCTTTAGCTCAGAAGTGTGGGCAGCATATTGAAGACTTTTTTTTTTAAATCCATGCAGTCATCCTGTGTCTTTTGAGCACTTAACCTATTTACATTTAAATTACTAACACTTATGTACTTATTGTCATTTTGTTCATTGTTTTCTTATTGGTTTTGTAGTTCTTTTGTGTTATTTTCTCCTTTTGCTCTCTTCCCTTGTGATTTGATGACTATCTTTAGTATTATGTTTGAATTCCATTCTCTTTCTTGTGTGTGTTTATTACAGATTTTTGGTTTATAGTTACCAGGAGGGTTATATATAAGGATAGATAGATAATTATTTTAAATTGATAACATCTTAAGTGCAAATGCATTCTAGCAACTCTGCATTTTGATGCTCTTTAACTTCATGTTTTACATCTTTTTTGTGTGTGTATCCTTTACCCACCTTTTGTGAATATAGGGGATTTTATTACTTTTTTGTTTTAACCTTCCTACTAGCTTTTTAAGTGGTTGATTTATTATCCTTCTGTATATTTGCTTTTACCAATGATACTTTTACTTTTATAATTTTCATATTTCTAGTGTATTTTTTTCTTTTCCACTTAAAGAAGTCCTTTTAACATTTTTTGTAAAGCCAGTTTAGTGTTGCAGAACTCTTTCAGCTTTTGCTTGTTTGCAACACTTTTTAATCTATCCTTCAAAACTGAATGATAGCCTTACTGGCTGGACTATTCTTGGTTATGGGTTTTTACTTTCATCACTTTAAATATATCATGCCACTCCCTTCTGGCCTACTTATGCTATTTTCTTTTTCTCCACAGCTTGGGTAATTTGCACTACTCTGTCTTCAAGTTCACTTATCTGTTCCTCTGTATCATGTAATCTGTTGATTCCTTCTAGTGCATTTTTTAGTTATTACAGTCTTCAACTCCATTTGGTACTTCTTTATATCTTCTAACTTCTTGCTAAATTTCTCACTGTGTTCATCCATTCTTCTCCCAAGTTTGAATTCATTATCAGGTAGATTGCTTATCTCCACTTAAATTAGTTCTTCTAGGATTTTGAAATTCCAGTTCATTTAGTTCTTGTTCCTTCATTGTAACACATTCCTCTGTCTCCTCATTTTGCCTAACTCTCTGTTTTTATTTCTATTGTTAACTATGTCAGTTTTGTGTCCCAATCTTGGAGAAGTGGGCATATACAGAAGGTGTCCTGTAGGCCCAGCAGCATACTATCTGCTGGTCACAGTGCTATATGATTGAGGGGTGCTCCCATGTGGGTTGTGTGGGCCCTTTTGCTATGGCAAAGCCACTTAGTGCCAGTGCACCAGTCAGCTGCCAGATCCTGCCTCAAAGGTTACTTAGATATGCTTGTAGGTAGGGCAGCATCAAGCATGGCTGGATATGATGCCTGGTAGTAGGCAAATTGTATGGGCCTGCTGCTAGGTAAGGCAGGTCCCAGCACAGGTGGATGTAGGACCCAGAGGTATCAGGGCTGGCACTACCTCTCTGGTGAATGGCACTATATCCAAGGGTGGCTGGCTGTATCACCTGGGGATCTCGGGACTTGTGATGACCAGACAGTAGGAAGGTAAGGCCCTGGCACTAATTCACTAGAGTGAGGACTTTAAGATGATGCTTGCCCATACCAGTGTCTTCAAGATAGAACAAGCTCCCAAAATGGCTGCTACCAGCATCTAGGTCCCTGGGAGAAATGCACTCACCTCCTGCCTCTCTAAGAAGCTCTCCAAGATCAGCAAGTGGGTCTGAAACAAGTTCCTTCCAAATTACTTCCTCTGGACTTGATCTCAGAGCATGTGAGACTTTGTTTGAGCCCTTAAGAGTGGAAGCTGTTTTCTGTAGACCTCCAGCTCTCCCATACACAAGCTCTGTTGCTAGCCTTAAAAGCAGAGACATTCTGGAAGTTTGTCTTCCTGTTGAAGGATTCCACACTGGGGAGCCTAATCTGGGGCTTGAACTCCTCATTCCATAGGGAGAACCTCTATAATTGTGAATATCCTCCCATTTGTGGGTTACCTTCCTAGGTATGTGGATTTTAATTATCCTACATCTCTACCCTGCCTACCCATTTCATTGTGGTTCCTTATGTGTATATCCTTTCTTATGGGAAATCTTTTCTGCTAGTCTTTGGGTCATTCTCATTGATGGTTGCTCTGTGAATACTTGTAGTTTTGGTATACCCATGAAAGGAGGTAAGCTCAGAGTCTTTCTACTCCACAGTCTCAGGCACCAAACCCACTGCTTTTACAGACTCCTTAAGGAATTATACAATTCCTTTTCCCAAGGAGATGTAGCATATAGTTAGTTTTCAATGACTGTCATATTGTGACCTAAAGCAAAACATAGCATGGTAAACACATATACTGTAGCAGGCCACATCTCTCCAGCTTAAGGCTTCAGATTCAAATAAAGAAAATCAGTTTCCTGTTTTCTCTGGGAATTCAAACCAAGGATTATTATTAATAACCCTTTGGTCCTAGAATGTTTACTGATGTGCCACTTCCCTTTAGTCAACAATGAAGATTTAGCTAGTCCTATAAAAATGACAGAGTCCATCATAGTTCTATTGACGGTCAGAATGGTAATACAGAGAGCCATCCTTCACTTCTTTGAATTTTTTCTTTTTAATGCTTTGTGATTCTAGCTTGTATACTCTTAAGCTAAAATCACTGTACCTTTAGCCAAAATTAAAGGTACTAGGCCAAACTCACTTCTATAAACTTTCCTTAACCTTTCCAAAAAGTAATTCTCTAAGGATATTCAAAAAGAACATTTTTCAACTTTTCAAAAAAAGATTACATCTACTCATCTTTATGCTGTTCTTTTTCAAGGCCATCCACACAGCCAGTTCAATGGCCTGTATTATTTGAAAACTAACAGCTTTATAGGAAAGCATTTTCACACATTTTTGAAGGATTTATCTTTTAACTCCAGGTGAGGATATTGCATTCACTTAAAAAGTCCAGTTTCTATAGTTTTACCTAGTTAGAATATTTGTATTTAGAATATCAAATGATAATCCAAACAGACTTTTAAGTCCCTAGCATCATCGTATAGTCCTCAAAAATAAAATATTTATAAATTTATCTATGTCATTATAACTTGACAGAAAAAAATTTTAGGCAATTACAACAATTTTTAACCTGAAAGACATGAGGAATATGGTTAATAAATGGCTTAAATACCAATGTTTCAGATAAAATAAAGTATTATAAGAAAAAAAACCCCTATTCTTTATCAATTTCATGCTAAACAGTGTATGTCACAAATGAGAATTCATTACTATATTGCAGCTGGAGCAAACATTAAATTTCCTTCTTCTGTTCAATTATTTTCATTATCTAAATTGATCTTAATTCTTTTTTTCCAAGCATTTCACTTCTGCAAATCAATATCAGAGAAAGAAAGGCCTAGTCAGAGTGAAATACTGAAATTTATATTTCTCAAATATAATTTTGTGCTATTCTCTCTTCAACTAGAAAATCAGATCAAATAACAAAACTCAGAAATGAGAAAAAATTGCAATTTGGGGTCTGCAACTATGTCAAGTCATTTGTAAATCCCCATACCACAGAAGAGGAGAACTCTTTAAAGAGGGGAAAGAAAGTTGGGAAGGCTATAATAAACAAAGAGTTCATTGATGAAGTTAAGAGCTTGAAGTATAGTGGCTTTTTTCTTTCTGGCTGAGCTGTGACAGTCTCTCACTGGCTGAGCTCTTACTAGATAATAAGTCTTCCTTTTTCTTGTTGGGCTCTTCTATCATTTCAAGGTAAAAGAATAACCTCTCTAGCATTCTGATTTTATTTTAATTGAGGTTTCTGTTCATTGATTTTCAGAATTCATATAATTTCTACACATATTTTTACTTTAAATGTAATACTGGGACAAGATCATTGCAGGAGTCACTTCAATTAGAAATTGTTTGAGAAGGAAGAGGAAAGAAATTAACTAGAAATTTTTGTGATTCTAATTAGGGTCATTGTCAATTAATTAGAAGTTAAATACTAGGAGAAAATATTCCAATCCGATAGGAGCCACCTCAGCTCATACTTTGTTTAAAATATTTGGCAAGATAGTATTTAATCCAGCATAACAGTCATGTAACTTATCACTCCAAATGCCTCATAATAACCAAAAAGGCAGGTACCACCATTACTCTTGTTTTTCAGGGAAGAATAAGAAGTTTAGGTAGAGTAAATAACTTGCTGAAAGTTCTGTGGAGTAACTGAAATTCAAGGTCAGGGTATCTGACTCCAGGGCCTCACTCCTTTACAGTCCTCTAAATTATGCCCAAACAGTACACTTTCTCAGATATAGCCTCACATCTCAATGCCAAGGTTCCAGAAAGTAGGAAAGTGGGCTGTAGGAAGAGTGCTCTCAGTAGAAAAAAGGGATAAAGTCATCTATTTCTTTTGACTTTGATGATTCTAACCTTAGATGATGTGAATGAAGAATGGTAGATTCACTTAATTTGTTTTCTACACAGCTTTACTACTTGATGTCTCAATATGTTACAGGCATACTTCATTTTACTGCACTTTGCTTTCCTGCACTTCACAGATACTGTGCTTGTTTACCTTTTGAACATATGTGGCAACCTGTGTTGAGCAAGTCTACTGCCACCTTTTTTTCCAATAGCATTTGCTCACTTTGTGTCTCCGTCACATTTTGGTAATTCTCACAACATCTCAAGCCTTTCCATTAGTATTATATTTGTTATGGTGATCTGCAACCACTGATCTTCTATGTTATTACTACTACTACTACTTACTGAAGCCTCAGAGGATGGTTATCATATTTTAGCAATCAAGTATTTTTTAATTAAAGTATGTACTTTGGTTTTTCTAGACATAATGCTATTGCACACTTAGTAGGCTACAGTATAGTGTAAACATAACTTTCATATGCACTAGGAAATGAAAAAAATGCATGTGACTAACTTTATTGTGATATTTGCTTTACTGCTGTGGTCTCAAAGTAAACCTACAATATCTCTGAGGTACACCTGTGTGCGGTTTTATAGTTTGTGGGAAAGGAGCCCTTTTCTTTATGAGAAATATTATATCCAAGTAAGCTTTGATTCATTGATCTGAATCACCATGTAGGCAACATGACAAGAATTCACCATTCAGGGGAGAATTCAAATGACCAAACTGTTGTCAAACAGAAAAAAAAAAAAATCTCCTTTTAAGTGAAAAATGAAAATAGTAGAAAGAAGGGGATTTGCATAGTTTTAAGGGCAGGAATGAGGAATAAGAAACAGATTTATGCTGATTGGGATTACGAATGAAGAAACTGGAAAGGATGTGTTAGAATCTAGAGGTACTTTTGTTGTCATGCTGCTGCAGTAATGGTACAAGATGTATGAAAAAGTACAGTAGAAGAGAGGAAATAAATGGTCCTGATGCCCATAAAGCTATGTCAAGCATTTAATACTATCCACTGCTGAAACTGACTATATCTCTTTGAATAGACAAAAAGGTAGAAGAGATGGTATTTTTAAAACAGGAAAGAGAAAAACTGTCAGATCTTTTCCAGTACTGTTGGTTGTTGCTAAATTAATAGAATATTTCATACATGAGCAAATTACCAAATCTCTAAATACAATTATGGTACGTTTTAAAATATCAGTTCTAATTATATTTTCTTTTCACAAAGTAATGATACTTCAAGAAACTGTGATCGGAACAATTTTTTGCTGCCAAATATGAGAACAGAAGGTGGAAAAGGTGGATTTAGATTATCTTACCAAAAGCTGGCTAAACTTTATATAACCTTCTTTCCTAGCCTTATAAAAGAAAGGCTTAAAAATAGACTAACAAACACCAATTTTAATCTCCTTTCAAGTCACTCATTGATTTGTAATTTAATGTTCTTTAGTACAATGTGGTCACATACTGTAGACTTCTTTTCCTTTCTTGGATATGTTTTGTTCATATTTAAAATCACAGGGTAGAGCCAGAAACTTTTTTTGTTATTAGTCCAAAACAAATGAATTGAACTTTTAGGCTTCTTTTTCCCAAGAGGAAGCAGTACAATACTCTCAGTTGGTACTTTAAGATTTCCAACAATATCTCTTCCCAGGAGTCTTTCTTTCCTTCAGATGTCTGTAGCCCCTTACACTTCCTCTTCCCTTCAACTTATGTCTTAATGAATAAATGTTTCTCTATTCACCTGAATAGGATTTATTTTGCCTCTCTCTGCCCTGAAATTGCTCCCTCAGGATCCTGTCTGGCTTGCCTGCAAAATTCCTAGCACAAAGGTTTAGAAGCAGCCTCCAGCTATAAGTCCTAATATTTGTCAATTTTACCATTTTGTTCATGGCTTTTCTTACTCCATTAGGTTAAGAAGTCCATAAAATGAAAATGCACAATGAATAAACCAAAAAGTGCAGATCTACTGGTGAATTGGTTGGCACAGATTTTTCTCTCTCTAGTTAGTGTAATTTTGAATTAAGAATTTTAACAGTAAATATTATGAATGATCTCTATCTTCTGAAATAAGGGGTGGGGGGCTGGAGAAGGCAGGAGAAGCAAAGGCCACATTGATGGGTTGAAGAAAGAAGCAAAGAAAAAGGAAACACAAGACACAGTACCTGCCCAGGAGCCTGGCAAACTGCAAGGGCACATTTATATGCATGAACACTTTGAGAAGGACAGAAGAGAGCATATAAAGTACCAACTTATGTAATACTTTGTGGCTTTTTCAGGTGTGTCTAGACATTTTAATAAGTCCCATTAAACTATTAGAGGCTTCAATGTTTCAGGTTTTCTCTGCTATAGATAGAAAAAACTGAAGCTGACACAAAACTGAAAATAGAGATAAAGGAGGAGTCATGCCCAGATTTCAATTCCAGGAATGTTCATTCTCTGGTAAGGGCAAATCATTGATCAGTACACCAAGTAATCAGAGATCTTGAGTTAAATACTTTCCATTCCTACCCTGTTGGAGACCATAAATGAAGATGTATTTTTGTGTATGGGTTAAGAATAAACATCCTAGAGAAGGAATTATGTAGAAAATGTATAACAAATGATAAACTTTGTCTTCCTACATGATTGTTCCTAATCATCTTGGTAAATGAGTCTATTTCAGTTTTTAAAAACCTCTGTGTAACATTATCTTTCTCTGCTGTCCATAAACATTTATAGATGTTTTGCACATCAGAATACAAGAGTATGCCCATTTTATGGAACTTTAAATTAAATAGTTTGATCTGCCTTATCCTGACAAGTCATATACTTTAAAAGATGACACTAAATGTGAATGTCATACTTATATTTCTTCTCTTCCAACATATGTATAAAACTTGTATCCGTCACAAACTATAAGGAGGTCCTATGACTCATTTTTTAAAAAAATCTAAGGGAGAAGAACCTTGCTTATTTGTATCCACTCTTCAATGCAAAGCACCACCCAAAAAATCCTCCTTGATTATTGCATTATTTTTTTTTTATGTTTTGTAAGTTGCTCTCTCACCCAGTAGTTAAATGTCTAAGCTTTGTAATTTCTCCCACAGATAGTAGGGATCAGGAAAAAATAATCCATCTTTGGTGGGAATCATCAATATTGGGTGTGTAGAGAAATTTTTAGTAATTTCTTGGCTAAATTTCAATATTTCTTCTATACATTCTGAAAAATCTAGTACAAGTCTTGACAAATACAATTAACACTTTAAAAAATTTTTTTGTCTTTAACACTATCCACAAGAAAACTTACCGACAATGCTAGGCAGATCAATTATGTAATCAGAGAGAATTCAATTAGGCAGGTTTCAGTTCAGTTGTTCAGTTATTTCCAACTCTTTGTGACCCCATGGACTTCAGCATGCAAGGCTCCCCTGTCCATCACCAACTCCTGGAGCCTACCCAAACTCATGTCCATCACATGGGTGATACCATCCAACCATCTCATCCTCTGTTGTCCCCTTCTCCTCCCACCTTCAATCTTTCCCAGCATCAAGGTCTTTTCAAATGAGTCAGTTCTTCACATGAGGTGGCCAAAGTATTGGATTTCAGCTTCACCATCAGTCCTTCCGATGAATATTCAGGATTGATTTCCTTTAGGATGGACTGGTTGGATCTCCTTGCAGTCCAAGGGACTCTCAAGAGTCTGCTCCAACACCACAGTTAAAAGCATCAATTCTTTGGTGCTCAGCTTTCTTTATAGTCCAACCCTGATATTCATACATGACTACAGGAAAAACCATAGCTTTGACTAGACGGACCTTTGTTGGCAAAATAATGTCTCTGCTTTCCAATATGCTGTCTAGGTTAGTTATAACTTCTCTTCCAAGGAGCAAGTGTCTTTTAATTTCACCATCCACAGTGATTTGGAAGTCCAAAAATAAATAAATAAATAAAATCTGTCACTGTTTCTATTGCTTCGCTATCTATTTGCCATGAAGTGATCGGACCAGATGCCATGATCTTAGTTTTCTGAATGTTGAGTTTTAATCAACTTTTTCACTCTCCTCCTTTCACTTTCATCAAGAGGCTCTTTTGTTCTTCTTCACTTTCTGCCATAAGGGTGGTATCATCTGCATTGATATTTTTCCTGGCAATCTTGATTCCAGCTTGTGCTTTATCCAGCCAAGTGTTTCTCATGATATACTCTGCATATAAGTTAAATAAGCAGGGTGATGTACTCCTTTCCCGATTTGGAACCAGTCTGTTGTTCCAAGTCCAGTTCTAACTGTTGTTTCCTGACCTGCACACAGATTTCTCAAGAGGCAGGTCAGGTGGTCTGGTATTCCTATCTCTTGAAGAATTTTCCATAGTTTGTTGTGATCCACACAGTTGAAGGCTTTGGCATAGTCAATAAAGCAAAAGTAGATGTTTTTCTGGAACTCTCTTGCTTTTTTGATGATCCAGTGGATGTTGGCAATTTGACCTCTGGTTCCTCTACCTCAAGATAAGCTTAAAGATGGCAGAGGAACAGAATGGGGAGACCACTTTCTCCCCCACAAATTCATCAAAAGATCATTTGAATGCTGAACAACTTTCACAGAATAACTTCTCAACACTGGCGGAGGATACCAGGCACCCAGAAAGGCAGCCCATTCTCTTTGAAAGGAGGTAGGACAAAATATAAAAGACAAAAAAAGTTAAGGACAGAGACCTGTCCTGTGTAGGGAGTCGTGAAGGAGGAGATGTTTCCACACAGTAGGAAACCCTTTCACAGGCGAGTCTGTGGTGAATTTTGGAATCTCAGAAGGCAATATAACCGGGAGGGGGAAAAAAATAAAAAACATGACAGAATACATGCCTAAGGCAACTGAGGAAAAGAGAACTTTTCTGCAAAAGGCTCTAACCTAACAACCTAATGTGCAGCCTGGCCCGCTCATGGAACAAAGGATTGAGGGAATACCAAAGGAGAGCTAGCTGGCTGTGTATAGGCCTCTCCCTGCCAGAGGTAGAGAGGCAGGCTTGTGACAGCCAGAGCTGGAAGGCAACGGACTGCTACAATCTCAGCCCGAGAGACAGCATCTTCTACCAAACTGTAAGTAGGCTCCCATCTGCTAACCATGTCTTCCTGAGATCCGGGATGGTTGACATCCGCCAGGAGGATCACAGCCTGAGATCAGCTCTCCAGAGGAGACATGTGGCATACCTGAGATGGTGCTCTCATGGCACATCTGGGAAACCAAGCTGCCAGGACCAGGGAGAGGATTAAGATGCATGGCCCACCTGGGACAGTGTGTTCGCCAAGCACCTGGTTGCCTGAGCTGCTCAGACCTGGAAAGGGCACGAAATGCACACCTAACCTGCAGAGACTGAACCAGAGCTGTGCCTGAGTGTCTCCTGTGGAGGTATGGGTCAGCAGACGCCTGCCGCAGGGTCTCTCAGTGCAGCATACCTGGGTACGGCATAAGCCCTCTTGGAGGAGGTCGCCATAAACCCCACCATAGAACCGTAAGAACTTACACTGGACTGGGGAAACAGATTCTTGGAGGGTACAAACAAAAACTTGTATGCACCGGGACCCAAGAGAAAGGAGCAGTGGCCCCTCAAGAAACTGACCCTGACATGCCCATGAGTGTCCAGGAGTTTCTGGCAGAAGCATGGGTCAGCAGTGGCCTGCTTCAGGGTTAGAGGCACTGAGTACAGCAGTGCACGCATGGGACCTTTTGAAGGAGGTCGCCTTATCATTACCTCCACCATAGTTTGGCCTCAGGTCAAGCAACAGGAAGGGAACACAGACCTTCCCATTAAGATATTTAATCTCTCCTAAAGTCAAAAGTCAACAATCTAGAGAAGCAACATGGAATCAAATTATCTCACGGACAATGCAGCAAACAGAAATATCAGTGTACTAACTAAAGGGCATACTAGCCTTCTTGACAAGCCTAAAGACACACTATCTTTTCTAAACCAGTTCCTAACATGTGTTTAACACTCAGCAGGTTCCTGACACAGCTTCCCTGCTTAAAACTCTTCTCTTCCTGGAAACCTTCCCCATGAAGTCTTCCCAGGCCTAATCACCTATACTTATGGTAACCTTTCTCTTATTTTGAATTCCTATTAAACCTAGAAACTCAACCTGCTCTCTAGTCATATGCTTGCCTTAGAATCTTTCTCAAACTATTCCGTAATTTCTGTCTTGGGCTTCTCAGCTGAACCCTCATGGGTAGAGAGCAACTGTGATATTTTCTGTATTCCCCATGAATCTTAGCAGAATCCATTGCCCAGCAGTCATCACTCAATAAATTCTTCTAAAGTAATGAATGAGTAAACAGAACAAAAGGACCTATTCATTACCCTGAAGCACCAGCATTCTAGTAACCAAGAAGGGGAAAATAATTGCTTCTATTCATGACCAATGTCCAAGTGAAAAAGTTTGCTTTATAATATATTTTGATTTGTTTGACTTCTTGTTCATTTCTCACTATCAACCTGGGTGGTGACAGACAATGGTTTCTGTTTGATTTTATCACCTCACTTTGCTGCTCCCCATTAGCATTTATATGCTTTGGAGGATTTCGACTAAAGAAAGACACACAGTTGGCCTTGGTGTTGGTTTAAACAGTGAGAAAATATTAGTAATTCTGTGTGGCTCAATCTAAGAACTTCTTTTTAAAGATTTTATCAATGTCAGTCCATCACATCAACTGTGATGTGTGTTTTTGGGTCCTGGAGAGCAGGAGATTGGATGAGGAAATCTGAAAATTGGCAGACAGAGAAACTCAGAGGGAGTAATGAAGTAATTTGCTCAAATATTATGTTGCTTGTATCTAAAATTAAAAAAACAAAACCAAACAGATATACATCTACTCTGATCTGAGTTGTGTGAGTATTGTTGCTGTTTCCTGTTTGTATATGTTGTTTTGCTCCCCCAAAGGATTTCTATATTCAGTCTTTTCCCTTAGAATACAAGTTAATGAATTAATGAATACAAACTAATGAAAAAGGAGGCCTGGGGTCCAAAACTCCAATGAGAAGGAAGCCTAGGGAAGACCTGGCAGCTGTAGGAAGGAAAGGAACTGACTCACTAAGCCAGGCAGGGTAGACATGCTCTAATGCTGAGCTGTCTCTGATAAACAGAGACTTTAAAGTTGCTTAGTGGTTATATGAGTGCTGTGGCTATAGAAGTGTTATTAATAGGTTGGGAAACCCATTTACATTACTATAAGACTAAGGAGGACTTTTTTTTCCAATTCACAGTGTCTGTAGCTCCTAAAGAGACATAGTCAATGATAGTTTGATAATTTTTGCTTTAATATTTCTTTTCAAGTAAATAAAAATGTGTTTAATTTAGCTTTGTTTCCTAAAGGATTCATTAAGTATCTCATTATGCTCTTTTTCTTCTAGCTCTATTGTCATAAAATTAGTGTTAATATAGTTATGGATAAGCAAAAGTACTATTAGATCTCATGGGGTTGTTTAATCATTCAAGCCAACTATATTGTAATTAGTTTAATGATCTTTAAATTCATTGTATATTTTATTTGAAGAAGAGTATTTATTAGAATTGTGAAACTTCATTCTTCTATTGTGTCTGCTTACTGTCTATATAAAATTCAGAATAGCATTCCAGGAAAACAGAGAAAAACAGAAATTCCTTTTAATAAAAGGAAAAATAATTTACCAATTATTCCATTAAAATAAAACAGAAAAGATGAATAAATTGATTTTTAAATAAAAGTGCATCTTCACCTTCAAATAATCAAACAAATGCAAATCAAAATAATTTTAAGGTGCCATGATACAATTATTAAACTAGGGGGGGGAAAGGAAATAAAAATGTTAAAACATTAGAAAGATTGGAGGAAATAAAAGTTGGGGGTTCTGCAAATTGCTCACTCTTTTTGGAGAGCAATCAGGCATTTATGACAAGACCTATAAAATTAAGGGGAGAAACCGTATCTTTTCTATCTTTTAATAATCACCATCATATGCCCAGCAGCAGGTACAATTTCTGATATATATGAGGAAATGAATAAATATTTGATGAAGGAATGACTGAATGAAATTGTTCCTGCCCGTTAACTTGTTAATTCCACTTTGGATAATATGGACAGAAGAATTAATCTAAAAGAAAAAGTGAGACTTTTTACAACTATTCATAGCAGTGGCTCAGACAGTAAAAAATCTTCCTGGAGTACAGGAGACACAGGTTCGATCCTTGGATCAGGAAGATCCCCTACATAAGGAAATGGCAACTCACTCTAGTATTCTTGCCTGGAGAATTCCATGGACAGAGGATCCTGGTGGTCTACAGTCCATGGGGTCACCAAGAGTCAGACAGGACTGAGAGACTCACACACACACACACATAGTAGTGAAAACCTGGAGACATTCCAGGTTAGGCATGTTAGGCACGTGCTACATGCCTAACAAAAAGGGAGTGTACAAGCTTGATTAAATGCTACCTGCAGCACAGTATACATATCATGTTTGAACAATAAAATATGAGAAACATGAGTTAATATTAAGTCTCTATGGGGACTCAGGGAGCACAGTAGATAGAGCAAAGGGGGACGTCCAGGTGGGTTCTGTTCAGGTATCCTGATAAGAAATTTCAATTACCAAGTGGAAAAAAAAGAATTGAAACTGACCAAAATCATTCCAGGAAGGCTAGGACAGACAGTATAGAAACATTGACATATGAAATGGAGAAGTCCTGATCAATGAGGACAGAATGGAAGGAATACATGGAGCATCCCCATGGCTCACACTACTCTGCAGATTATAAAGATTTCCTTACCTTTGATTACCTAGCTCTATAAATGAAGCAATTTTAGAGATTTAAAAAGGAAAGTTCCAACTGAAAACTAAAACTGAACTGCTTAGAAACTCTGATCCATAATCAACTCATTACTGAATATCTCTTTTAAGACAACTTGACTTTGAGTCTGTTTAAAGCTATGTCTTAGGTATTGCAAGGAAGACATTTATGGAGAAAACACAATATGGCAGCAAATGTTCATCACTAAATGTTAACATTAACATATGTAGAAAGATGCTGACTTTTTCAATCAATTAATGTGCTAAAGTATAACAATGGAGCTGGAGCTGGAGCCAATTTTCAACTGATTTAATGTCATTATAATTTCCAATTTTTAAATAAATTTAGATAGAATTTTTGACAGTAAGATAATAAAAACGTTTGAGGCTAACAATAACGGGATACTAAAATAGTTGGGCCTCTCATGGTTATCCTGTATATTTCAGTTCTGTCATTTCAACAGTAAAAGTAAAGGAACAGGTAAAAAATCATTTGTATATGACATGTTGGAATTAAACAGTATAACATTTCTTTACAATGTTTGACAGGTACTAACTAACCTGTCAATATCCCATAATAACATACTAAAAAATAATTTTTAAAATCACTTCTGGTGCCCAGATAACAATTCCTGAGCCTATTAAAGAAGTTACAATGAATTACTCTATTTCTTTATTAAGTTCATGTAAATAACTTAATAATAAATGAAAGTCTTTTGTTCATTTTTATTAACCTACAACAATCCCAGCCGTAAGTATACAAATCAAAAGATTTTAAAAATTTAGAAAAGAAAACATTTACGAAATTAAACTTTAGGACTTTCAACATCTTAGATTTTTGTTCATCTTAAGTTTGTTTCCTAGGGAGAGCAGTTTATTTGTTCCTATCTTGAGTAGGAACTTCCTCAATGGCTCAAAAGTAAAGAATTTGCTGCAGTGCAAGAGACCTAGGAGACATGGGTTCAGTCTCTGCATTGGGAAGATTCCCTGGAGGAGGAAATGGCAACCCACTCCAGTATTCTTGCCTGAAAAATCTCATGAACAGAGGGGCCTGATGGGCTACAGTCCATGGGGTCACAAAGAGTCAGACACGACTGAGCACATACACTCATCTTGAGTAGTTCCAGAAAGAAAGGGAAATTTCTGTTATTTTAGTATATGACTCCTATTTGATTAAAAACAAACTATTTACCCCAATCTTACAGTTTGTAAAGATGAAGAAAACATTCTATAAATCAGAGGTAAGAGAAGTCATCTTAATTAGGACTCAACCACACAGAACAGAAACCATTCTAGGACCTTTATATCTAAGAATGGATTATGGCAACCCACTCCAGTATTCTTGCCTGGGAAATTCCATGGACAGAGGTCCTGGTGGGCTATAGTCAACGGGGTCACAAAGAGTCAGGCACGACTGAGCGACTGAGCACGTTAGGGCCTTACAACATTGTTGGAAGGGTGTCAGGAGAAATGACCCTCAAAACACTGCCCAAGAATTGTCCTTTCAAAGAGTCTACTACCACTGCTGTAACCAGAAAGTTATGCCCAGGATCACACCATAATTGGCCATGATCTAAGAAATAGATGTCACCAGGACTGTGGCCTCCAGAGCCCATCCCACCTGATGTATCCGCACAAGCATATGGGTGTTACATATCCAAATTCTAACCTCCTGTAGATGCTCCTGATTGACAGAACCTAAACCATGTGGGGACTTCCAGCTGCAAGGTTGTCTAGGAAATGAAATATTTAGCCTACCACCCTCTGCAGGACAGGAAAGAGCACTGCAGGGAGATTGAAGCAGATGTTGAAGCAGTTCTGCTACCATACTGAAGCCCTTTAATATTTGATGATTCTTCTTTGGTGTTTAACCATTTATAGGAAAATAAAGATCATACCAAGACATGTTGAGAGAATATTATTTTCATATTCAGTTGGACTTATTTCCAGATATGTACTTTTTCAAATAAATTAGGAAAAATATGAATATGAATATAAAAGAGAACTACAGAGTGCTTATGGAAATGTTATAAAGTTTGTACATATATTGATAAATAACAAAAGGGAATATAAATGAAAAGCATAGTATTTCTGACCAGGAAAATATCACCAAGTCCTTAGCTTGTAGTTTAGAAAAAGTATACCAACATGGTTGAAAACTTGGGCATTAGGTCATTGGAAACTCAGCCCCAACACTATATTAGCACTGTGACCTTGATAAAGTTATTTCACATCTTTTAGCCTTAGACTCACTTCCTAATTTAATTTTAAAAGGGGAGGCTATGGTAATACCATATTATATGTTTGCTATGATGCTTAAGTAAGGCAATGATATATTTCATTCTTGCCATTTATTTAATTATAGGATGCACATTTTATGATTTCTGAAATCTGGCATTTTTACATTTTTATTATTAAAAAAAACTGAAAACATCCACACAGAAGAGAAATTATCACTGCCAGGAAGCTACAGTAACTGTTTATCCAATTGTCAGTTCTATTGACACTGCTGTTGGTTTATTTGGGGGGCATTTAGTATATGATTGTATTTTTTATGACATCACATTTTTTGCTATTCCTTAAAATGCCTTCTAAAAATTACACTAGTATAAAGCTTTAGGGGAAAAGGTAATGTATAACAGTCATTTTAAAGCTAGGAGCTGTTGGTATGTCTGTCTAGTTTATATGTGGTGAAAGCCTGTCACAAAGCATTGATGATTTATTTAGCAAAAGCTTCCAGCTGACTTTCAAGTGATGTTTAATGTCCAGCAAGACATAGTTCCATTAAAAAAGTGAAGCTATAAGTTAACAATATACTAACACAAAGAAATACCAGTACTTTTTGATATGCCTTATTGTAATGCTAAAAGTGCTTTAAAAAGATCACAATCCCAAATACAGAGAGTAGTAGCTTATCAGAGGGCTGGGTAGACTGTGGCTGGCCAAAATGATTTTTTAAATTTTTGTATTGATATTGATGACTACTAACATGGTCTAGACTCAATCTCCAGCTGTAATACAAGAAAAAATATTAGGTTTATTATTTTAGAGTTTGTTTCTTCCTTTTTTTTCTTATCTTATTCCAAAAGTTGTTATCAAATCAATGCCAAATTGATGCTACTTAAAGGTCATAGTATGAGAAGTGAGCAGTTGCTAGAGATAAATTCGCTTCAACGTTATTATATTTCCAAGACTCTGGATTCTTCTCCTTATATTTTGCTAATGAGTTTTGTCCATCAACTTCGTTCAGTGTAGACCACATAGGTTTCTATCAGCGAACAAACAAACAGGTTAGACCACCCCAAGCTGCACAAGATAACATTGAATTCATAAAAAATAAATTTAGTTCAATTTAAATTGTGTTTCTCCTTTTTCTCTCCAGTATATGCCCTGAGAATTCATATCTACCTATATTCTCAGGTCTCATATATATTAAAAAAATTTTTAAGTGAATTTCTCTGTTGTCTTATGCTCAAGTTGATTATCAAAGTAATAATTAGAAACCAAGATGCAAAAAAGCATAACCATTTGACCCAGGTCACATAGAGGATTAATGACAAACCCCAGTAAGGCAGGTCTGGGGATACACATACTTGTCACTACTCAACTCCAGTGACAGAGATGGTTCTGATAGCGATGGTTCTCCCAGAGATGCTTCAACTCTTAAAGAGGCTGAAGTTCTCTCCTCTGACTAGTCACCATTAAGTAATTGCTTCTTATATTTTTCCCCTATCAAATCACTAAGTTACTTGCAGTGTCAACTTACATCTGCTCTATTTTCTAAAATATACCTTGAGCCCTCTTAATGTGTTAGAAACTGTGCTAGGAACCAATAGGATAGATAAATCTCTACAACCAAAGAAGATTTTATCACTTTACTTTTTTTTTAGGCTTCAGAACCCTCTAGGTTCATTCTGTTGTTTGTTAGCAGCAGTTTTATTTTTTTTTTGAGGAAAGAAACAAAAATTATGGTTGAATCTTCTGTATTATTTTCACTTTTCCATCTCACTGTATTTAGTTAGTAGTTGCCTATGGATCAGAAAAAATCATGGTCTTGGCTTCCACTAAAAAGAATAAATGGTCAACAAGCATTTCTCAAACTCCCCCCCAAAAGGCAAATGCAACTGGTTCCTTTTCAAGTCACTGTAAACCTTAAAATACTGGTAGTTCCAAGGAGAAATAGAGGGTTAGATTTCTGCAAGCCTCTGATCAAAGTATTTTCATCAACCAACCAATGCCTAACTTTGTATTAATGTGTGTTTCAGTTTAAAGATGTCTTTTAAAATATATACTGTTGACTCAATATAGAAATCATGGCCAACATACCCATGTGAAGTTTGCCCCACATATTCTCTCCATAAGTCACATTAAAGCCTTCCCATGCACAGAAACACTTGAGAGCCCCTCAGCACTAAGCTTAGATACCATTTAAATCACCAACTAAAAGTAGGAGAATGGAATAAACATGGCACTAAACAGACCAAGTCAAGGATGTGTGTCTACCATAGGAAAGCTAAATCAAAAGGGCAGAATGTCAGTCTTGTTTAACCTCAGCTGGGACTGTGTACATGGCTCAAATCAAATTTTTCACTAACATGTCCAGGAATGACCTCAAAAAGTGGCATGACAGAGGAATGGATAAAAAGATGTGGTACACTGTTGTATGGCAGAAACCAACACAACATTGTAAAGCAATATCTTCCTGTTAAAAATAAAATTTTAAAAAAGACACCTCTCCCCATTCCTGGTGGCTCAGACAGTAAAGAATCCACCTGTAACACAGGAGACCCAGGTTTGATCCCTTGGTAGGAAAGATCCCTTGGAGAAGGGAATGGGTATCCACTCTAGTGTTCTTGCCTGGAGAATTCCACTGACATAGGAGCCTGGTGACCTACAGTCCATGGGGTCACAAAGAGTTGGACATGACTGAATGACTTTCACTTTCACTTTTGATCCTCCTCCTCAAAAAAGATGTGGTACTTATATACAATGGAATATTATTCAGTAATAAAAAAGAATGAAATAATGCCATTGGCAGCAACATGGATGAACCAAGGAAATATCATACTAAGTGGAGTAAGTCAGACAGAGAAAAACAAATATCCTATGAAATCACCCATATGTGGAATCTACTTTTAAAAATGATATAAATGAACTTATTTCCAAAATAGAAAAAGACTCACAGATTTCAAAAACAATCTTATGGTTACCAAAGGGGAAATGTGGGGAAGAGAGAGAAATTAGGAGTTCGAGATTAACATATACACACTACTATATATTAAACAAATAACCAAAAAAGACCTACTATATAAGCAGAGGGAACTCGACTCAATATTCTATAATAACCTATATAGGAAAAGAATATGAAAAAGAATGAATACATGTATAACTGAATCACTATGCTATAAACCTGAAACTAATACAACATTGCAAATCAACTATACTCAATAAAATTTAATTTAAAAATAAAAATATACACATAAAAAAAGATATATAGCAGTTCCATCAGAAAAAAGAAACAAACTACCATGAGTTGATTTTAGGGTTACAGAGAAATTCTAGGACTAGAAGTTACAAAAATGGAACTCATGAATAATATAGATCAACTGAACCTGTCCTGGATGAAACCTAAGTGGAACCTCAATGGAATTTTCAGTAAGTTCTAATGAAAGCTATATGTAGCTAATAAATTTCTTAAGAATTAATCAAGAATACTCAGTGATAGTACACTAAAAAGACTAGAAAAAAGTACACAATTGCTGAGAAAGTTTATGCCCTACTCTCTTTTCTAATGGCTAAGCACATAGCAGCAATCACAAATATTTGTGGAATAAAAGAACTGAGTTGGGAACATGGCTTCCTTTGCCTACAGAATATGAAGATAATTACAAGGCTGAGGGACTTGGAAGGTACAATGAAATTTCATTATTTGGGCTTCCATAAATTTTATAATTTCTTGCCTTGAGAACCCCATGAAGAGGATGAAAAGGCAAAAAGATAGGACACTGGAAGATGAACTCCCGAGGCTGGTAGGTGCCCAATATGCTACTGAGATCAGAGGAGAAATAACTCCAGAAAGAATGAAGAGAAGGAGTCAAAGTGAAAACAACACCCAGTTGTGGATATGACTGGTTATGGAAGTAAAGTCTGATGCTGTAAAGAGCAATATTGAATAGGAACCTGGAAGGTTAGGTCCATGAATTGAGGCAAATTGGAAGTGGCCAAACAGGAGATGGCAAGAGTGAACATCAACATTTTAAAAATCAATGAACTAAAATGGACTGGATTGGGTGAATTTAACTCAGATGACCATTATATCTACTACTTTGGGTAAGAATCCCTTATAAAGAAATGGAGTAGCCATCATAATTAACAAAAGATTCTGAAATGCAGTACTTGGGTGCAAACTCAAAAATGACAGGATTATCTCTGTTCGTTTCCAAGGCTAACCATTCAATATCATGATAATCCAAGTCTATGCCCCTACCAGTAATGCTGAAGAAGCTGAACAGTTCTATGAAGACCTACAAGACCTTCTAAAACTAACACCCCAAAAAGATGTTCTTTTCATTATAGGGGACTGGAATGTAAAAGTAGGAAGTCAAGAAACACCTGGAGTAACAGGCAAATTTGGCCTTGGAGTACAGAATGAAACAGGTCAAAGGCTAATAGGCTTTTGCCAAGAGAAGGCACTGGTCATAGCAAACACCTTCTTCCAACAACACGAGAGAAGACTCTACACATGAACATCACCAGATGGTCAATACCAAAATCAGATTGATTATATTCTTAGCAGCCAAACATGGAAAAGCTCTATAGAGTCAGCAAAAACAAGACTGGGTGCTGACTGTGCCTCAGATCATGAATTCCTTATTGCTAAATTCAGACTTAAATTGAAAAAAGTAGGGAAACCACTAGACCATTCAAGTAGACCTAAATCAAATACTTTATGATTATACACTGGAAGTGAGAAATAGATTCAAAGGATTAGATCTGATAGAGTGCCTGAAGAACTATGGATGGAGATTTGTGACATTATATAGGAGGCAAGGATCAAGACCATCCCCAAGAAAAAGAAATGCAAAAAGGAAACATGTTTCTCTGAGGAGGCCTTACAAATAGCTGCAAAAAGGAGAGAAGCAAAAGGCAAAGAAGAGTTCCAAAGAATAACAAGGAGAGATAATAAAGCCTTCCTCAGTAATCAATGCAAATAGAGAAAAACAATAGAATGGGAAAGACTAGAGATCTCTTCAAGAAAGTTAGATACCAAGGAAACATTTCATGAAAAGAAGGGCACAATAAAGACAGAAATGATATGGACCTAACAGCAGCAGAAGATATTAAGAAGAGGTGGCATGAATACACAGAAGAACTATACAAAAATGATCTTCATGACCCAGATAATCATGATGGTGTGATTACTCACCTAGAGCCAGACATCCTAGAATGCAAAGTTAAGTGGACCTTAGGAAGCATACTATGAACAAAGCTAGCAGAGGTGATGGAATTCCAGTGGAGCTATTTCAAATCCTAAAAGATGATGTTGTGAAAGTGCTGCACTCAATATGCCAGCAAATTTGGAAAACTCAGCAAGGGCCACAGGACTGGAAAAGGTCCGTTTTTGTCCCAGTCCCAAAGAAAGGCAATGCCAAAGAATGTGGAAACTACCGCACAATTGCACTCATCTCACATGCCTGCAAAGTAATGCTCAGAATTCTCAAAGCTAGGCTTCAACAGTATGTGAACCATGAACTTCCAGATGTTTAAGCTGGATTTAGAAAAGACAGAGGAACCAGAGAATAAATTACAAACATTTGTTGGATCATCGAAAAAGCAAGAGAGTTTCAGAAAAACATCTACTTCTGCTTTATTGATTATGCCAAAACCTTTGACTGTGTGGATCACAACAAACTCTGGAAAATTCTTAGAGATGGGAATACCAGACTACCTGACCTGACTCTTGAGAAACCTGTATGCAGGTCAGGAAGCAACAGTTAGAACTGGACATAGAACAACAGACTGGTTCCAAATAGGGAGAGGAGTATGTCAATGCTGTATATTGTCACCCTGCTTATTTAACTTATATGCAGAGTACATCAGAAGAAACACTGGGTTGGATGAAGCAAAAGCTGGAATCAAGAATGCCGGGAGAAATATTAATAACCTCAGATATGCAGATGACACCACCCTTATGGCAGAAAACAAAGAACTAAAGAGCCTCTTGATGAAAGTGGAAGAGGAGAGGGGAAAAGTTGGCTTAAAGCTCAACATTCAGAAAACGAAGATCATGGCATCTGGTCCCATCACTTCATGGCAAAGAGATGGGGGAACAGTGGAAACAGTGACAGACTTTTTTTTTGGGGGGGGGCTCTAAAATCACTGCAGATGGTGACTGCAGCCATGAAATTAAAAGACGCTTGCTCCGTGGAAGAGAAGTTATGAGCAACCTAGACAGCATATTAAAAATCAGAGACATTACTTTGTTAAGAAAGGTCCATCTAGTCAAAGCTATGGTTTTTCCAGTAGTCACGTATGGATGTGAGAGCTGGACTGTAAAGAAAGCTGAACACCAAAGAATTGATGCTTTTGAACTGTGGTGTTGAAGAAGACTCGAGAGTCCTTTGGACTGCAAGGAGATCCAACCAGTCCATCCTGAAGATCAGTCCTGGGTGTTCACTGGAAGGACTGATGCTGAAGCTGAAATCCAATACTTTGGCCACCTCATGCAAAGAGTTGACTCATTTGAAAAGACTTTGATGCTGGGAAAGATTGAAGGGGGATGGAGAAGGGGACGACAGAGGATGAGATGGTTGGATGGCATCACTGACTCAAGGGACATGAGTTTGGGTAAACTCCGGAGTTGGTGATGGACAGTGAGGCCTGACATGCTGCAGTCCATAGGGCTGCAAAGAGTTGGACATGACTGAGTGACTGAATTGAACTGAAGTTTTTTGTAATTCATATCATCAGGAAAAATCCACAAGTGCAAATTTTACATTTAAACTTTCCTCTAGAAAAGTGTTCTTTAATCACAAAGGAAAAATCTTCAAAAAAATCTAATAAATCAGAAAACAAGCTTTCAGAAAATATATTAGATGTACCTGTATATATATATTTAAATTCTTGCTCAATTAATTCTTCTTCAGTTGTCAAAGGGAAATTTTACTTTTCTGGATTTTTGACTTTTCTAGATTTTTGTTTGTATAGTTTCTTTTTCTGAGCGAACTTTGAAAAAATAAGATGCCATTTAAAAAATCATGGTGAAAACATTCCAATATTAAATTTACTAACCCATAACCTAAGAACTGAATCATATCCTATATAATCTGTATACACAAACATTTGATGATTCTGTGATTTGTCCACATCAGTGAGGACATTTTTGCACTGACTCTGTATATGTACAATATGTCTTCATCTTATGCACAGAGCTTGCTTTCTCTGTTTTTAGTCTATGCATGGGAATGCACTTAGAGGTATTTTCTCCTCCTCCTCCTACTTTTCTCTATCTCCTATTACTCTTTCTCCTTTCCAGATTTGAGATCAGTTCTAAAAATTCATACCCATTTCCAAAATCCTAGCCATATTTCTAGTTTAAAAAAAGAAATCTGCAATTCTCATATTTGGTAAATCTGTGGTCTTTAGAATTAATTCATATTCATAAAAACGACTTTCTTTTATTGGACACATATATTACATACCATTGCAAAAATCTAGAAAGGCAGGCTATTCATATTTCCATGCTTATAGATGATGAAAAAGAAACTGGCTTAGAAAGGCTGAAAAAATTGCTCTACGTCTCACAGTTAGGAAGTAGAAGAGCTGCCATGAGTTGCAAAGCCATTAATTTAACCACTATGCTGTCCTGCCTCCAGACAGATACCAGACATGAGTACTAAAGGGATGCCTGACCCTAGTTCTTCATTAACATTCATCCAACTAAAGGGAACATCATGATTTTATCTCCTCTTAACATATTAATTACAAGGTTGTTTAAGTCCTTTAAAATATTAAATATTTAATTAGTCCTATTACAGCATCTCCCTGAGGCGAATAGTTAGCCTGCATAATTGTTATGTTGGTTAAAAAGAAGAGCAAAAGGAAGTTTGAGCATAAATTAACAATAATAAAACAGATCATTACATTTCATGCCTGTAGATTAACATGGATAACTTGCATCAAATAAAATTGTAAGGTGATTATTAAGATCAGTCTTTACAGATGACCTTCATCATTACACTTTAACTGGGTCTCCAAGCATCCAAAATGACCAGTCATTCCATTAAATATAAGGTTACCATTCTCATCTATTATTTCTCAAAGTGTCCACCAAAGACTGCATCTGGATCACCTGGGAATTTTGTTTAAAATGGAGATTTTGGAACCCACATGAATTATCTTTCTGCCCTTTTAGCAAGTATTTCCAAGTGATTCTGGGGTAAAATATCAACCAGTTTTTGTAGGACTATATCCTTATTTGTAATAATAATGCACAAAATATTATTTCTACTTAAGTAAGGGTTAAGAGAGTTAATTCCTTTACCAGTCTGGGAACACCTTGATATTTGAGTCCTGCTTTGTTCAATAATTATGCCACTGTTCAGCAAATGATTTAAGCTGAATGAACTTAAACATAGTTGACTGGATTTTTCATTTTTAAAAACTCTGCCTTCAGCAGACTATATACATACCCATGTAGTCATAGTTTTAAATAATTGTCCGTAACAGTTAGGGAAGATACTTGAGGTTTGCTTCTTTTGTTACAGGGTTTCCAACTATGTGCTCTCAAAAATTGGTTTCTTCCATTACCTCATCAGAAGAGATTGCAACGGTGAGTTTCCTTAAAGAAAAGAAAAATGCCTTTCACAATGGGATATCAACACTCCTGCCAACATGCCTGGTATTCTAAGCCTCCTTGAGCCAATAGCAGAATATTTTGTTACTTAACACACTCATCTGAAAATCCAGTCTATACTGCCAAAAAGCCCACTTCATATATACCTAATGCAAGAGGGAGGCTCAGTCCAAAGGACATTTTAAGTTACACATTTAGATAAAGCTCTCAAGCTTATGTCATTGTATTCAGCTGTTTAATCATCAAGAAGCAATATACTATCATCATACTATTTTCATTTCATGCCCAAAATCACTTCACGAAATCTAAATTTCATGACTTTTAGCATTTATCGAAGACTAACCTAAAGAATATCAATAACCTCAGATATGCAGATACCACCCTTATGGCAGAAAGTGAAGAGGAACTAAAAAGCCTCTTGATGAAAGTGAAAGAGGAGAGTGAAAAAGTTGGCTTAAAGCTCAACATTCAGAAAACGAGGAGCATGGCATCTGGTCCCATCACTTCATGGGAAATAGATGGGGAAACAGTGTAAACAGTGTCAGACTTTATTTTGGGGGGGCTCCAAAATCACTGCAGATGGTGACTGCAGCCATGAAATTAAAAGACACTTACTCCTTGGAAGAAAAGTTATGACCAACCTAGACAGCATATTAAAAAACAGAGACATTACTTTGCCAACAAAGGTCCGTTTAGTCAAGGCTATGGTTTTTCCAGTGGTCATGTATGGATGTGAGAGTTGGACTGTGAAGAAAGCTGAGAGCTGGAGGATTGATGCTTTTGAACTGTGGTGTTGGAGAAGACTCTTGAGAGTCCCTTGGACTGCAAGGAGAGCCAACCAGTCTACCGTAAAGGAGATCAGTCCTGGGTGTTTATTGGAAGGACTGATGCTGAAGCTGAAACTCCAATACTTTGGCCACCTGATGCAAAGAGTTGACTCATTGGAAAAGACCCTGATGCTGGGAGGGATTGAAGGGCAGGTGGAGAAGGAGACGACAGAGGATGAGATGGCTGGATGGCATCACCGATTTGATGGACATGAGTTTGGGTGAACTCCGGGAGTTGGTGATGGACAGGGAGGCCTGGCATGCTGTGATTCATGGGGTCGCAAAGAGTCGGACACGACTGAGCGACTGAACTGAACTGAACTGAACCTAAAGAAAAGTACATTTTAAAATTCTTTTCATTTTCTTTTTAAAAAATATGACATTATACATTATGTTACATTATGGCCTTCTATACAAAGAGATACCTAATATATTCTTCTTAGTATTCAGTAGCAAGAAAATGTGTTTCTCTCTAGATGAACATGAATGATTATATTCATCCTGCTTTGAGAGCTCAGCACCCTCTTATATTTCCCTATTTGACTTCACTGCCCAAAAGAAGAGAATTAAATTCAGTTTTCAATGGTAATAACTAATTCATTTCATATGCATGATATAAGTATGTTTTAACTTCTGAAACTTGTTTCTATGATTTTTTCCTTTTATCTTGTCGTATGTTAAGTGGGTTTCATCATTGAAACTAACTTTTAATGTTTTGAACGACAAGGAAAAAGTCAACTTTTTTCAAGAATTAAACAAGCAAAGGTAAGTCTGGCAAGGAATGTGACAAGAAGATTACCTGGATACACAGAAAAACCAAGCAGTTAGGAGAGAATCAATTATTTCTTGTTTTATAGTCACAAGGTCATTTTAACTAACGATGATACCACCAAAACAGATCACTACGAAACATCACAGAAGCCAGCACTACACCTGACCCTTGTCAGACTAGCTGAAAGCCAGATGCAGAAGCAAAACAGCTGAAGGATAACAAACTATAATCTAATTTGTAATTAGGTAAAAAGCACAAAGGCCCAAAGATGAAAAGCGTCTTAAATAAAATGTTTTCAATGTCTGATATTTAACTGCCTGCAAGTTTTTTTAAGAACTATACATCCCATCTCAAATTTTCATGTGAACATAAGTCACCTGATTATCTTAAAATGCAGATTCAGACCCCATAATATGAGCACCCAGGATTCTGCATTTTAATATTGTCCAAGGAGACACTGAGACAGCTAGTCCAAGGACCACACTGAAAACATGCTGCCTTTAGAGCTAGCCATGACTGAATCCATCCCAGCTTTACCACTTAAAAGCTGTAACATTAACTGAGTCCTTTAACATCTCAGACCTTCAGTTAGGCTATCAGTTATGTGAGGATAAAAATATCTACCTTGTATAGCCCATGGGAAGATTTAAAATGATAACTGCATGGTCCAGTAAGACCCTTGATAGATACTATTTTAGTGAGAGGGCTGTCTTTACTATGACAGAACACCACTGTTAGGGAAAACACTGACTGAAACCACCCACCACGGCCAGTCAAGACAGTAGCCACATGCATCACTTATCCTTTTTTTTTTTAAGATTTTTAAAATTTATTTTTAATTGAAGGATAATTGCTTTACAGAATTTTGCTGTTTTTTGTCAAACCTCAACATGAATTAACCACAGGTATACATATATCCCCCCCTTTGAACCTCCCTCCCATCTCTCTCCCAATCCCACCCCTCTAGGTTGATACAGAGCCCCTGTTTGAGTTTCCTGAGCCATACAGCAAATTCCTGTTGGCTCTCTGTTTTACATATGGTAATGTAAGTCTCCATGTTACTCTTTCCATACATCTCCCTCTCTTCTCCCCTCTCCCCATGTCCATAAGTCTATTCTCTATGTCTGTTTCTCCACTGTTGCCCTGTAAATAAATTCTTCAGTACCATTTTTCTAGATTCTGTATATATGTGTTACAATACGATATTTATCTTTCTCTTTCTGACTCACTTCACTCTGTATAATAGGTTGTGGGTTCATCCACTTCATTAGAACTGACTCAAGTGCATTCCTTTTTATGGCTGAGTAATATTCCATTGTGTATATGTATCACAACTTCTTTATCCATTTATCTGTCGATGGACATCTAGGTTGCTTCCATGTTCTAGCTATTGTAAATAGTGCTGCAGTGAACAATGGGATACACATGTCTTTCAATTTTGGTTTCCTCAGGGTATATGCCTAAGAGTGGGATTGCTGGGTCATATGGTGGTTTTATTCCTAGTTTTTTAAGGAATCTCCATACCATCTTCCATAGTGGCTGTATCAATTTACATTCCCACCAACAATGCAAGAGCATTCCCTTTTCTCCACATCCTCTCTAGCATTTATTGTTTGTAGACTTTTTGATGGTGGCCATTCTGACTGGTGTGAGGTGATATCTCATTGTGGTTTTGATTTGCATTTCTCTAAAAATGAGCAATGTTGAGCATCTTTTCATATGTTTGTTAGCCATCTGTAAGTCTTCTTTGGATAAATGTTGGTCTAGGTCTTTATCCCACTTTTTGATTGGCTTGTTCGTTTTTCTGGTTTTGAGTTGTATGAGCTTCTTGTATATTTTGGAAATTAATCCTTTATTAGTTGTTTAATTTGCTATTATTTTCTCCCATTCTGAGGGTTGTCTTTTCACCTTGCTTATAGTTTCCTTTGCTGTGCACAAGCTTTTAAGTTTAATCAGGTCCCACTTGTTTACTTTTGTTTTTATTTCCATTACTCTAGGAGGTGGGTCATAGAGGATCTTGCTTTGATTTATGTCATCGAGTGTTCTGCCTATGTTTTTCTCTAAGAGCTTTATAGTTTCTGGTCTTACATTTAGATCTTTAAACCATTTTGAGTTTATCTTTGTGTATGGTATTAGGAGGTGTTCTAATTTCATTCTTTTACATGTAGCTGTCCAGTTTTTCCAGCACCATTTATTGAAGAGGCTGTCTTTGCCCCATTGTATATTCTCTCCTCCTTTGTCAAAAATAAGGTACCCATAGATGAATGGGTTTATTTCTGGACTTTCTATCTTGTGCCATTGGTCTATATTTCTGTTTTTGTGCCAGTACCATACTGTCTTGATGACAGTAGCTTTGTAGTATAATCTGAAGTCAGGAAGGTTGATTCCTCCAGCTCCATCCTTCTTTCTCAAGACTGCTTTGGCTATTCGGGATCTTTTGTGTTTCCATATGAATTTTGAAATTTTTTGTTCTAGTTCTGTAAAATATGTCATTGGTAATTTGATAGGGATCACATTGAATCTGTAGATTGTGTTTGGTAGTATAGTCATTTTCAAAATATTGATTCTACCTAGGAACATGGAATATCTCTCCATCTGTTTATGTCACCTTTGATTTCTTACATTAGTGTCTTATAATTTCCTGTGTACAGGTCTTTCATCTCCTTAGGTAAGTTTATTCCTAGATATTTAATTCTTTTTGTTGCAATAGTGAATGGGATTGATTCCTTAATTTCTCTTTCTTATTTTTTCATTGCTAGTATATAGAAATGCAAGTGATTTCTGTATTTTGATTTTGTATCCTGCAACTTTGCTAAATTCGCTGATTAGCTCCAGTAATTTTCTGATTCTATCTTTAGGGTTTTCTATGTAAAGTATCATGTCATCTGCACACAGTGAGAGCTTTACTTATTTTCTGATCTGGATTCCTTTTATTTCTTTTTCTTCTCTGATTGCTATAGCTAGGACTTCCAGAACTATGTTGAATAATAGTGGTGAAAGTAGACACCCTTATCTTATTCCTCCTTTTAGGGGGAATGCTTTCAGTTTTTCCCCATTGAGAACAATGTTTGCTGTAGGGTTATCATATATGGCCTTTACCATGTTGAGGTAGGTTCCTTCTATGTCCATTTTTTTAAGAGTTTTAATCATAAATGGGTGAGGAAATTTGTCAAAGGCTTTTTCTGCATCTATTGAGATTATCATATGGGTTTTATCTTTAAATTTGTTAATATGGTGTATCACATTGATTGATTTGCATATATTGAAGAATCCTTGCATCCCTGGAATAAACCCAATTTGATCATGGTGTATGAGTTTTTCGATGTATTGCTGAATTGTTTTTGCTAAAATTTTGAGGATTTTTGCATCTATGTTCATCAGTGATATTGGCTTGTAGTTTTCTTTTTTAAAAAAATTATTTATTTTAATTGGAGGTTAATTACTTTACAATATTATAGTGGGTTTTGCCATCCATTGACATGAATCAGCCATGGGTACACATGTGTCCCCCATCCTGAACCCCCCCTCCCACCTCTATCCCCATCCCATCCCTCAGGGTTGTACCAGTGCACTGGCCATGAACACCCTGTCCCATGCATTGAACCTGTACTGGTGATCTATTCACATATGGTAATATACATGTTTCAGTGGTATTCTCTCAAATCATCCCACCCTCACCTTCTCCCACAGAGTCCAAAAGTCTGTTCTTTATATCTGTGTATCTTTTGCTGTCTCGCATATAGGGTCATTATTACCATCTTTCTAAATTACATATATCTGCATTAATATACTATATTGGTGTTTTTGTTTCTGACTTCACTCTATAGTAGGCTCCAGTTTCATCCATCTCATTAGAACTGATTCAAATGCATTCTTTTTAATGGCTGAGTAATATTCCATTGTGTATATGTACCACAGCTTTTTTATCCATTTGTTTGCCAATGGATATCTAGGTTGCTTCCATGTCCTAGCTATTGTAAAGAGTGCTGCGATGAACATTGGGATACACGTGTCTCTTTCAATTCTGGTTTCCTCAGTGTGTACGCCCAGCAGTGGGATTGCTGGGTCATATGGCAGTTCTATTTCCAGTGTTTTTAAGGAATCTCCACACTGTTCTCCATAGTGGCTGTACTAGTTTTCATTCCAACAGCGTAAGAGGGTTCATTTTTCTCCACAACCTCCCCAGCATTTATTGTTTGTAGATTTTTTTTATCTCAACCATTCTGACCAGCATGAGATGGTACCTCATTGCAGGTTTGAGTTGAATTTCTATGATAATGAGGGATGTAGAGCATCTTTTCATGTGTTTTTTAGTCATCTGTATGTCTTCTTTGGAGAAATGTCTGTTTTGTTTTTTGGCTAATTTTTTATTGGGTCATTTATTTTTCTGGTATTGAGCTGCATGAGCTGCTTGTATATTTTTAAGATTAATTCTTGGTCAGTTTCTTCATTTGTTATTATTTTCTCTATTTCTGAAGGCTGTCTTTTCAACTTACTTATAGTTTCCTTCGTTGTGCAAAAGTTTTTAAGTTTAATTAGGTCCCACTTGTTTATTTTTGCTTTTATTTCCATTACTCTGGGAAGTGGGTCATAGAGGATCCTGCTGTGATTTATGTCAGAGAGTGTTTTGCCTATGTTTTCCTCTAGGAGTTTTATGGTTTCTGGGCTTACATTTAGATCTTTAATCCATTTTGAGGTTATTTTTGTGTATGGTATTAGAAAGTGTTCTAATTTGACCAGTTTTCCCAGCACCACTTGTTAAAGAGACTGTCTTTTCTCCATTGTATATTCTTGCCTCCTTTGTCAAAGATAAGGAGGATTTATCTTTGACTAAATAAATGCGTGGATTTATTTCTGGGCTTTCTATTTTGTTCCATTGATGTATATTTCTGTCTTTGTGCCAGTACCATACTGTCTTGATGACTGTAGCTTTGTAGTATAGCCTGAAGTCAGGCAGGTTGATTCCTCCAGTTCCAATCTTCTTTCTCAAGATTGCATTGGCTATTCAAAGTTGTTTGTATTTCCGAACAAATTGTGAAATTATTTGTTCTAGTTATGTGAAAAATACTGTTGGTAGCTTGATAGGGATTGCATTGAATCCATAGATTGCTTTGGGTCAGTCAGTTCAGTTCACTTGCTCAGTCTTGTCCAACTCTTTCTTACCCCATGGACTGAAGCACGCCAGGCCTCCCTGTCCATCACCAGCTCCCGGAGTCTACTGAAACATGTCCTTTGAGTCGGTTATGCCACCCAACCATCTCATCTTCTGCCACCCCCTTCTCCTCCTACTACTGTGGGCAAGAATCCCTTAGGAGAAATGGAGTAGCCATCACAGTCAACAAAAGAGTCCAAAATGCAGTACTTGGATGCAATCTCAAAAGCGACGGAATGATCTCTATTCGTTTCCAAGGCAAACCATTCAATATCACGGTAATCCAAGTCTATGCCCAGACCAGTAATGCTGAAGAAGCCTGAAGTTGAATGGTTCTATGAAGATCTGCAAGACCTTCTAGGACTAACACCCAAAAAAGATGTGCTTTTCATTATAAGGGACTGGAATGCAAAAATTGGGGTGGTATACTCATTTTCACTATATTGATTCTTCTGATCCATGAACATGGCATATTTCTCCACCTATTTGTATCATCTTTTATTTCTTTTATCAATGTTTTATAGTTTTATCTATATAGGTCTTTTGTTTCTTTAGGTAGATTTATTACTATTTTATTCTTTGCGTTGCAATGGTGAATGGAATTGTTTCCTTAATTTCTCTTTCCCTTTTCTCATTGTTAGTGTATAGGAATGCAAGGGATTTTTGTGTTGATGTTACATCCTGCAGCTTTACTAAATTCATTGATCAGCTCTAGTAATTTTCTGGTGATGTCTTTTGGGTTTTCTATGTAGAGGATCATGTCATTTACAAACAGTGAGAGTTTTACTTCCTCTTTTCCAATATGGATTCCTTTTATTTCTTTTTCTTCTCTGACTGCTGTGGCTGAAACTTCCAAAAGTATGTTGAATAGTAGAGATGAGAGTGGGCACCCTTGTTCCTGACTTTAGGGGAAAGGCTTTCAATTTGTCACCATTGAGGATAATGTTTGCTGTGGGTTTGTCATATACGGCTTTTATTATGTTGAGGTATGTTCCTTCTATGCCTGCTTTTTGGAGGGTTTTTATCATAAATGGATGTTCTGCATCTATTGAGATAATCATATGGTTTTTATCTTTCAATTTGTTAATGTGGTGTATCACATTGATTGATTTGTGAATATTGAAGAATCCTTGCATCCCTGGAATAAAGCCCACTTGGTCATGATGTATGATCTTTTTACTATGTTGCTGGATTCTGTTTGCTAGAATTTTATTGAGGATTTTTGCATCTATGTTCATCAGTGATATTGGCCTGTAGTTTTCTTTTTGTGTGTGTTGTCTTTGTCTGGTTTTGGTGTCACGGAGTTGGTGGCCTCATAGAATGAGTTTGGAAGTGTTCCTTCCTCTGCAATTTTTTGAAATAGTTTTAGAAGGCTAAGCATTAGCTGTTTTCTAAATGATAGAATTCTCTTGTGAAGCCATCTGGTCCTGGGCTTTTGTTTTGGGGGAGATTTTTGATCACGGCTTCAATTTCAGTGCTTATAATTGGGTTGTTCATAATTTCTATTTCTTCCTGGTTCAGTCTTGGAAGATTGAACGTTTCTAAAAATCTATCCTTTTCTTCCAGGTTATCCATTTTATTGTCATATAGTTGTTCATAATAGTCTCTTATTTCTGCGTTGTCTGTTGTAAACTCTCCTTTTTCATTTCTAATTTTGTTGATTTGATTCTTCTTTTTTTCTTGATGAGTTTGGCTAAATGTCAGCTTTGTTTATCTTCTCAAAAAAAAAAAAACAGCTTTTATTTTTATTAATCTTTACTATTGTTGCTTTAATTTCTTTTTCATTTATTTCTGATCAGATCTTTATGTTTTCTTTCCTTCTACTAATTTTGGGGGTGGTTTTTTTTGGCTCTTTTTTTTTTTCAGTTGTTTTAGGTGTAAAGTTTGGTTGTCTATTCGATGTTTTTCTTGTTTCTTGAGGTAGGATTGTATTGCTCTAAACTTCCGTCTTAGAACTGCTTTTGCTGCATCCAATAGGTTTTGAATTGTCATATTTTCATTGTCATTTGTTTCTAGAAATTTTTTTATTTCCCTTTTCTTCAGTAACTTGTTGGTTATTTAGAAATGTGTTGTTTAATCTCCATGTGTTTGTGTTTCTTACAATTTTTTCTTGTAACTGATATCTAGTCTCACAGTGTTGTGGTCAGAGAAGATGCTTGATATAATTTCAATTTTCTTAAATTTACTGACTCAAGATGTGGTCTATCCTGGAGAATGTTCCATGTGTACTTGAGCAGAAGGTATATTCTTCTGCATATGGATGGGATGTCCTGAAGATATCAATAAGATCCATCTCATCTAATGTATCATTTAAGACTTGTGTTTCCTTATTAATTTTCTGTTTTGATGATCTGTCTATTGATGCCAGTGGAGTGTTAAAGTCCCCTACTATCATGTGTTACTGTTAATTTTTCCTGTTATCTCTGTTAGTGTTTGTCTTACGTATTGAGGTGCTCCTATATTTGGTACACAGATATTTACAATTGCTATGTCTTCCTTTTGGATTGATCCCTTGATCATTATATAGTGTCTTTCCTTATCTCTTGTAATTTTCTTTATTTTAAGGTCTATTTTGTCTGATACGAGTATTGCTACTCCAGCTTTCTTTTTCTTCCCATTTTCATTGAATATATTTTTCCATCCTCTCACTTTCAATCTATATGTGTCTTGAGGTCTGAAGTGGGTTTCTTGCATATATGTGGGTCTTGTTTTTTATCCATTCAGCCAGTCTGTGTCTTTTGGTTGGAGCATTTAATTCATTTATATTTAAAGTGATTATTGATATATATATTCCTATTGCCATTTTCTTATCTGCTTGGGGTTGATTTTGTAGATCTTTTTCCTTCTCTTGTATTTCTTGACTATATAAGTCCCTTTAACATCTGTTGTAAAGCTGGTTTGGTGGTACTGAATTCTCTTAACTTTTGCTTGTCTGAAAAGCTTTTTATTTCTCTATCAATTTTGAATGAGATCCTTTCCAGGTAGTTATCTTTGTTGTAGATTTTTCCCTTTCAGTACTTTATATCCTGCCATTCCCTTCTGGCCTGCAGACTTTCTGCTGAAAGATCAGTTGTTAAGCATATGGGGTTTCCTTTGTATGTTACTTGTTGCTTCTCCCTTGCTGCTTTTAATATTCTTTGTGTTCAGTCTTTGTTAGTTTGATTAGTATGTGTCTTGGTGTGTTTCTCCTTGGGTTTATCCTGTATGGGATTTTTTGTGCCTCTTGGATTTGACTGACTATTTCCTTTTCCATGTTGGGGAAATTTTCAACTATAATCTCTTCAAACATTTTCTCATACTCTTTCTTTTTCTCTTCTTCTTCTGGGACCCCTATAATTCAAATGTTGGTGTGTTTGATATTGTCCCAGAGGTCTCTGAGACTGTCCTCAGTTCTTTTCATTATTTTACTTTATTATGCTCTTCAGAAGTTATTTTCACCATTTTATCTTCCAGCTCACTGATTCATTCTTCTGCTTAATATATTCTGCTATTGATTCCTTCTAGAGTATTTTTAATTTCAGAAATTGTGCTGTTTGTCTCTGTATGTTTATTTTTAATTCTTCTAGGTCTTTGTTAATTGATTCTTACATTTTCTCCATTTTGTTTTCAAGGTTTTTGATCATCTTTACTATTATTCTGAATTATTTTTCAGGGAGTTTGCCTATTTTCTCTTCATTTATTTGGACTTCTGTGTTTCTACTTTGTTCCCTCACTTGTGCAGTATTTCTCTGCCTTTTAATTATTTTTTTTAACTTATCGTGTTTTGAGGTCTCCTTTTCCCAGGCTTCAAGGAATGTTGAATTCTTTCCTCAAACATGGTTGAATTCTTTCTTCCTTTTGGTTTCTATCTTCCTAAGGTTGGTCCAGTGATTTGTGTGAGCTTCTTATAGGGTGAGATTTGTGCTGAGTTTTTGTTTGTTTTTCCTCTGATGGGCAAAGCTGAGTGAGGTGGTAATCCTGTCTGCTGTTGGTTGGGTTTTTATTTTTGTCTTGTTTGTTGTTTAGATGAGGTGTCCTGTACAGGGTGCTACTGGTAATTGGGTGATCCTGGGTCTTGTATTCAAGTGGTTTCCTTTGGTGTGATTTCTTACTATTTGACACTCCCTAGGGTTAGTTCTCTGGTAGTCTAGGGTTTTGGAGTCAGTGTTCCCACTCCAAAGGCTCAGGGCTTGATTTCTGGACAGGAATGAAGATTCCACAAGTGGTTTGTTATGGCACTATGAGATTAAAACAAATAACCAAAAATGAAAAACCAAAGATGTACCCCAGACAAATGGCAGTTACAAAATCAGACATATAATAATTAAAATAATGGAACATACACATATTCATATATACCCATGCTGCTGCTGCTGCTAAGTCACTTCAGTTGTGTCTGACTCTGTGCAACCCCATAGACGGCAGCCCACCAGGCTTCCCCATCCCTGGGATTCTCCAGGCAAGAACACTGGAGTGGGTTGCCACTTCCTTCTCCAATGCATGAAAGTGAAAAGTGGAAGTGAAGTCGCTCAGTCGTGTCCGACTCCTAGCGACCCCATGGACTTCAGCCTTCCAGGCCCCTCCGTCCATAAGCAAAGTGCAAACAATCCAACAAAAATAAAGTACAGTAGATTGACCTGGTGAACAAAGGAAATCAAAAATTATATTTACCAGTTGAGAGCAAAACTAAATAAAGCACAAACTGAAAAACAAAACTAATGCAAGTTGCCAAGTGGGGAATAAAGCAATGAAAACAAATCTAACAAATATGTTGAGAGGAAAGGAAAGAAAGAATAGATATGCAAAGTTAAATAGGGGTAGATATGGAAGATTTGTATACATTAAAGATTAACTGAAAGGGGAAAAAAGCCGTAGGAAAGGCAAACAAAAGAATAAATGTAGAAAAAAATATAGTAGGTTAATAAATTAAAAATTAAAATTATAAAAAAGAGAAAAGAAAAAAATGAAAGAAGAAAGAAAAATGGGGAAAAAGGAAAACCCCACAGTACTGCAAAAGCCCAATGTAGAGGCAGAAGTTTATAACAAAAATAGAAAATTTGACTGAATATACACATACACATACACACCCATAAGCAAAATCAAAAGTGTCCAACAAAAAATACAATAGACTGACCCGGTGAACAAAGGAAACCAAAAATTATATCTATCAGAACAAAACTAAATAAGAAACAAACTAGAAAACAATACTAAAGCAAGGTGCCAATTGGGGAATAAAGCAATGAAAATATGTTGAGAGGAAAGGAGAGAAAGAAAAGAAAAAAGGAATAGATATGCAAAGTTAAATAGAGGTAGATGAAGAAGACTTATATATGTTAAAGATTAACTGCAAGGGGAAAAGAACAGTAGGAAAAGCAAACAAAGGAATAAATGTAGAAAAATAATAATTGGTTTAAAAAATTAAAATTTAAAAAAGAGAAAAGAAAAAAGAGAGAGAGAAAGAACTCCACAGAACTGCAAAAGCCTAATATAGAGGCAGAGGTTTATGACAATAAAAAATGTGACTGAGAAAAAAAAAATCTCAAAAGCTTAATTGGATTTCTTAGTGCCAAAAAAACTGACAACTACAACAGAGGGAGAAATGGGGCAGGGGGGATGGAAATCCAAAAGAATCTACAGAACAAATCAAAAAATAATAAGAATAAGAAATGTTTTTCTTAAGTCACTGCTGTCAGAGTCCTTTCACTCACTGGGAGTCACAGTCCACCTCACCTCCCTAGGATGCCCTCCAACACTGTGCTGATCTCTGGACCTGCTGTGGGGGCAGCTCAGATTCTAACCTGGTCCTACTCCTGTGTGTTCTTGCCTCCAATGTCCACAGCTATCAGAACTAGTGCGTTTTCTTTTGTGGGAGCTCTCAATGGCCTTTTATATATTCCAGAGACACAGAGTTTGCCTAGTTGATTTAATCTGCAGTGTGGATTTAATCTGCAGCTTGTACAGCTGGTGGGAAAGTTTTGGGTCTACTTCCATAGCCACACTGCCTCTGGGTTTCTATTGTGGTTTTATTTCCACCTCTACATGTGGGTCTTCCATGGGGGTTTGCTCCTGAGGATGCCCTGGAGGACTTGGGTTTGCCCCTGTGAGGATCAGATGTGGAGGTGGTGCAGCTGCTTGGGTCACAGGGGTTCTGGCAGCATCAGGTACTCAGGAGGGTTGGCGGCTAGGGCAGCAGGAAATATGGTTCTCTAGAAGGGTATGGTAAACAGTATTGGTCAATATGCTTCAGTATTCTTGCCTGGAGAACCCCCTCTCTGACAGAGAAGACTGGCAGGCCACAGTCTACAGGGTCGCAAAGAGTTGGACATGACCGAAGCGACCCTGTGTGCATAGATGCAAGATATTTTTGCCTGTGGCAGCTCTGCCCCAGTGAGAGTTGAGTGTGAAGGTGGCGTAGCTGTTTGGCTTGTGGGGACCCTGGTGGCACCAAGTGTGCAGGGACATGGACTGCTTCCACCACAGGAGTTATGACCCTATCAGAGTCTTTTTTCAAGCCTCTTGTAGCTGGCGATCAGAAAGCCTCTATGGCCAATCCTTCTCCATAACTTCACCCGTTCAGACACTTAGAGGGCTCCCTTGCCCAGGGTTGCCTCTGTTGTTTTGCATGTCAGGCAGAGAGGGGGCCCCCTGGCTGGGGTCCTACCCTGTAGTTCAGTGCATCAGGTATTTGATGGGCCAGCCTATTGTTCAGTTCTTGATGCTGGCATGTGGGGAGAGAAAGGCTATGGTGATGGCTCCATCCCCTACACGTGACTTAGCAGTATCGCCTTGCTTCCATGGCTGCCTGGCATTTCCCATGAATATCTCCTCCCTCACATCCCCTCAATCTGCCTCTCTGCAATCAACAGCAGCCCTCACTCTGGGATTGCTCCACAACCCCTAAACTCCAGCTCCTAGCTACTGTGTTTTCCAGGGAACCGGTGTTCCTGTCTGGGGTATGTATGGCTACGGCGAGGACTGTCTGATTCTCATTCCATTTAGGCTGCCACAGATCAGCTGTTTCACTCTCAGCCTTAAATGTTTCTCCTCTGACTCAGACAATTGCCCCAATGTGGGGCTTGTACCCATGCTTAAGTTCCCCTACCCGCTAAGGGCAGGTCCAGTCCTACTAACACTCTTGTTTTTTCCCTAGTTCCTTCGTCCTACAGAGTTTTGCGTGGTTCTATATATTCTTTTCCAACTGGTCAGGTACTCCTGTCTGCTCTCAGCTGGTGTTCTGAATGCACTTCTGTGTCTGAAGGTGTATTCCTGATGTATCCATGGAGAGAGATATACTCCATGTCCACCTACTCCCCCGCCATCTTGTTCTTCAATGCATGAGTTATCTTAAAAACAATAGGTCCTGGTAAAGAATAAAAAGCTAGCACCAACCAAAGAATTTGGGAAAAGTCAAAAGGAGAGAGGAAACGCCAGCCCGTATATCCTACTAACCTTCCAGGATCCTTCTCACTGGAATCCATCTTTGCTGAGCAATGCACATGCCACAGGGAAGGATCCTGAGTCAGAATGTTTGGCCAGAGACAACCCAGAAGTTAACCCGTTTACTATAAAACCCAAGACTGTGAGCCATGTGGCAGAGCAGTTCTCTGCCCAGGTGTCCCTTCCCAATAAAGGCACATGGGTCAACACTTGTGTCTCCTTGGACAATTAATTTCTGAGTGTTATTTAAGAGCCCAGTCTTGGATTCTGGAAGGGGTCTCCCTTTCCTACAACACCACCTTTAGGATTTGGAATGTTATACTTTGCATTAAAGTATGCAAGATGAAAACCTAGATTTCTTAAAATAAATTTTACACATTAAAAACAGATGTGTGTGTATAAATGAAGTTACACTAAGGAAAGTTAAGTTTCACACCCCTGTATTGACTACTATATAACCAAAATCTGGTATAATACACACATGTTTATCTAATCATGTCATTGAGAAAGAAGGGCTATATATTTCAGAGAAAAGACAGGCAGCAAAGGCAAGAAATTAAACACTACTCTCAAACCCACTTTTCTTGTAATGACTCAGAGCCAAGTTGTCATTAGCACAAAATAGGGTTTGTCAACTTACACTCTTTGTTAAGTGAAGCAAGACATAAACAACAGGTAAACAAATAATTTCTAAAATTACACAAACCATATTAACAACCTCAGCAGTTAATTAAGAAATGTGTTAGTAATGTCCAGAAAACTGTTACCAATAAAGGTTTCTAACAGCACTCATGACCAATTTTTGCTGGCTTTTCAATTGATTTTTGACTTCAGGTTATATTCAGGGTCCAGGAAAATCATTTTTTTCTGCTTTGAAAAATCAAACCCTAGACTGAAGTAGACAGAAACTTTGGAGAGTTTCCTTCTAACAAGCAGAAATGGTGGTATTTTGCTACACCTAAACCAAGATGAAATCTCTAAAACTGCATTGCCAGAAGCAAAATTCTCAGGAGACTAATAATACTTTAACATTTTCTGTTCACTTGTGAATGTTAATTCTAATCTGAAAACCACCAAAATGGCATTCGTTAAAACCATATTACTACAAAAATGGGAAATTTATATGTATGGTTACTATAAAATAAAAATACTGCCAAAGAATTGGTCTCTACTGAGTTCTCTCTACACCTATTCCTTTGCAAAGTTAAATCACACTGGTGAAGCATTTCATAAAGAGGAATAAAATTATTAAGTAGCTGGTATTAGCTTCTCTGCTGCCAACGTAGCCCCACAGGTTTTTGACAATTGTGTGCCCCTGTGAATGCCCACATATGCTCAGGGAACAAGCAAATGGCCCTGGTAATGGAGGCAGACAGCAAACATTTCAGACTTCAGCATCTGGCAAAGTGGAAGAGGCTCCTGCAAAACACAACTTCTGATTGGGCCTGTCTTGCCCTTGGATCAAACATCTTACCTGGTTAAGTCTTTTGAAGAATGTTATTTGCAATGGCTTTTTTCATGATTCCAAAGAAACAAGCAAAAGAAAGGGTTATTGAAAAAGCAGACAGTTTATTTCAGAGTTATATTTTTTCACGGTGTTTTAACAGGCAATATTTAAACACAGTACTGAGAAATAGCAATATTCAAATTCATGATTCATTACTGGGACTGCTTGGTCTAAGAGAAAGGGAGTAATGAGAAAGAATATAGATTTGAAGAGGGACTAAAGCATGAAGGGGAAAAATGTGAGAAACAATAGTAAGAGCTAAAGGATATATGGTGATTTATACATACTAACTCATAGGATCTTCCTAATAATTCTATAACTCAATAAATTTTGCATTACTCCTGTTTACATCTGAGGAAACTGGGGCATAAGGTGGTTTAAGAGCTTCCATGAAGCCCCAAAGTGTAATCTCATTCCAGGTTATCTGGCTTTTATACAGTACTCTCTACTGCTTCTTATTCACTGTAGTATGGCTGAGTGTCTGCAGATAACAGTGCTCAATAAATATATGCACAGTGAATGAGAAATTTCCACAATCCCTATAGCCATCATGTCCTAGACACAATGTCTCTGAAGATAGGAACTGACTTCTTCATCTGGTCCTAATCCTCAGCACCTGGCACAATGCCATCCACACACAGTAGATACTCACAAGTTGTTTGATGAATGAATCAATGCAGACTCAAATAGTTATAGGTAATATGGACCATAAACAGAATCACATAGTAAAATGGGCAAGAGTGGGTACAGTTCAGTATCTTCTCACAGTTCCATAAGGTGGTCTAGAATAACAAACACAATTCTCAATTTTATTATCCAATTTCTCCTATCCAACTACTCATAAGACATAGAACAGACATTCTAAATTCCTCTTTGCAAAAGAAAACCTTGTTTTCACGACAAATGTAACAATGGGTTCCTAAAGGAGCTCCATTTTCAAAAACATGATATGATCATTTGCACTAAAATGAAGACAACTAAGGAAATATCCAAATCAAGGGTAACAAGATAGGTACACAAACTAGTGTTTCTTAGCCCTATCTAGTGAAGTCACCTTGGTTGCAGAGGAAAGTACATATGTTCCTCTGAGACACAGCTAAAAGCAACCTGCTTGAGCATAAAACTTCATTGAGGTCTTACATTTTATCTTAAAAATTCAACATTTTTTGCTATTCTGACATATGTTTGTTTTTGTTTCACCACAAAAATAATGTTGTGATTATTTACCATTATACAATAAACTGTGGAAAATTCTGAAAGAGATGGAAATACCAGACCACCTGACCTGCCTCTTGAGAAACCTATACGCAGGTCAAGAAGCAACAGTTAGAACTGGACATAGAACAGCCTGGTTCCAAATAGGAAAAGGAGTACGTCAAGGCTGTATATTGTCACCCTGCTTATTTAACTTCTGTACAGAGTACATCATGAGAAATGCTGGGCTGGAAGAAGCACAAGCTGGAATCAAGATTTCTGGGAGAAATATCAATAACCTCAGATATGCAGATGACACCACCCTTATGGCAGAAAGTGAAGAGGAACTCAAAAGCCTCTTGATGAAAGTGAAAGAGGAGAGTGAAAAAGTTGGCTTAAAGCTCAACATTCAGAAAACTAAGAGCATGGCATCTGGTCCCATCAGTTCATGGGAAATAGATGGGGAAACGGTAGAAACAGTGTCAGACTTTATTTTTGGGACCTCCAAAATCACTGCAGATGGTGATTTCAGCCATGAAATTAAAAGACGCTTGCTCCTTGGAAGGAAAGTTATGACCAACCTAGATAGCATATTCAAAAGCAGAGACATTACTTTGCCAACAAAGGTTCATCTAGTCAAGGCTATGGTTTTTCCTGTGGTCATGTATGGATGTGAGAGTTGGACTGTGAAGAAAGCTGAGTGCTGAAGAATTGATGCTTTTGAACTGTGGTGTTGGAGAAGACTCTTGAGAGTCCCTTGGACTGCAAGCAGATCCAACCAGTCCATTCTGAAGGAGATCAGCCCTGGGTGTTCTTTGGAAGGAATGATGCTAAAGCTGAAACTCCAGTACTTTGGTCACCTCATGAGAAGAGTTGACTCATTGGAAAAGACTCTGATGCTGGGAGGGATTGGGGGCAGGAGGACAAGGGGATGACAGAGGATGAGATGGTTGGATGGCATCACCGACTCGATGGACATGAGTTTGAGTGAACTCCAGGAGTTGGTGACGGACAGGGAGGCCTGGCGTGCTGCAATTCATGGTGTCACAAAAGTTGGACACAACTGAGTGACTGAACTGAAGATACAAAGGTTACCATTTTTATCCTTTAGCATCCAAAACCCTGTCAAATGTGTCAGCCCATTTGAGAAACCAGGGACTATAGCATCCAATACAAACTCTTAGAAGCCCAAACATTTAGAGGCAAATTACAAATACATTAAGTGAAATATAAATATAGTGAGATATAAATAAAATATAAATACTGACCCCAAGTAAGCATAGTGGAAGTAGGATAATGTGGTGTGAGATATAGTGTCTGTGCACTTAGCAAATACCTTCCTAATCACCTTTCTAATAATCAACACCTTCTAAATAACCACATATAAAGGTAAACAAATATGAAAAGCTAATTAGGATAGCTACTTTTCACATTCAGGAATATTCCTGCTTCTCCAATGCAATATGGGAGGATTAAAAATTCCCCAAGTGCCTAAATATACCAGTATAATTTCCTAGGTCAATAAAATGATTGGAAGTCACCAATGTCCATTCCAGGTGAAAGTAGTAAAGATTAAACACACAATTTCCTATGTTCTCTCTTTCCACATGACTAATAAAGCCATATGTTCCAAGATGGTAGAATCTTCTTCACTCTGGAAACCTGAGTTGTCACACAGAGACAATTATCTGAGAGAGTCATACAGATGCACAGTGGACTCTAATGAAGGAATAAACCTTGGTTGGATTTAAACCACTGAGATGTTGTTACTATGCCAAAAACTACCCTGTCCTGGCTCATATTCTCCCAGATGTTAAACAAAAAATCAAACAGACCAAGCTCTAAAAACATTAAAGAGGCCTAACTTCTTTCTGTTTTATTGGTCCAGAGCTATTAAAAAAAAATCTGTAAGCAATATGGTTATTTGTATGCTCTGCCCAACAGATTTAGGTAAATTGACTCAATAAACTGCTCTCTTAAAAAGAATTCTGTCAAATTGGCCATTTAGAAGTGTGTAAACAAGCAGTCAGTTGACACTTTTCAAATCACTTCAACTAGATGTAAAGGGAAAACCTATATAACACACTACAAAGTTCTCTACTGACACAGTAAATGTTGGTGAATACACTAAATACTAACTTCTACTTAATTACCAATAAATCATACCACAGTTAGTCAGTTCAGTCACTGAGTCATGTCTGACTCTTTGTGATCCCATGAATCACAGCACACCAAGCCTCGCTGTCCATCACCAACTCCCAGAGTTTACCCAAATTCATGTCCATTGAGTCGGTGATGCCATCCAACCATCTCATCCTCTGTTGTCCCCTTCTCCTCCTGCCCTCAATCTTTCCCCACATCAGGGTCTTTTCAAATGAGTCAGCACTTCGCATGAGGTGGCCAAAGTACTGGAGTTTCAGCTTCAACATCAGTCCTTCTAATGAACACCCAGGACTGATCTCCTTTAGGATGGACTCATTGGATCTCCTTGCAGTCCAAGGGACTCTCAAGAGTCTTCTCCAACACCACAGTTCAAAAGCATCAATTCTTCAGCACTCAGCTTTCTTTATAGTCCAACTCTCACATCTATACATGACTACTGGAAAAACCATAGCCTTGACGAGACAGACCTTTGTTGACAAAGTAATGTCTCTGTGTTCTAATATGCTGTCTAGGTTGGTCATAACTTTCCTTCCAAAGAGTATCTTTTAATTTCAGGCCAGCAGTCACCATCTGCAGTGATTTTGGAGCCCCCCAAAAATAAAGTTAGCCACTGTTTCCACTGTTTTCCCATCTATTTGCCATGAAGTGATGGGACTGGATGCCATGATCTTAGTTTTTTGAATGTTGAGCTTTTAGCCAAACTTTTCACTCTTCTCTTTCACTTTCATCAAGAGGCTCTTTAGTTCTTCTTCACTTTCTGCCATAAGGGTGGTGTCATCTGCATACCTGAGGTTACTGATATTTCTCTCGGCATTCTTTATTCCAACTTGTGCTTCTTCCAGCCCACCGTTTCTCATGATATACTCTGCATATAAGTTAAATAAGCAGGGTGACAATATACAGGCTTGATGTACTCCTTTTCCTATTTGGAACCAATCTGTTGTCCTATATCCAGTTCTAACTGTTGCTTCCTGACCTGCATACAGGTTTCTCAAGAGGCAGGTTAGGTGGTCTGGTATTCCCAACTGGTCAAACAGGAGATGGTTAAAGAGGAAGTGGTCAAACAGGAGTTGGCAAGAGTAAACATCAACATTCTAGGAATCAGCAAACTAAAATGGACTGGAATGGGTAAATTTAACTCAGATGACCATTATATCTACTACTGTGGGCAGGAATCCCTTAGAAGAAATGGAGTAGCCATCATAGTCAACAAGAGAGTCCAAAATGCAGTACTTGAATGCAATCTCAAAAATGACAATGATCTCTGTTCATTTCCAAGGCAAACCATTCAATATCACAGTAATCCAAGTCTATGCCCCAACCAGTAATGCTGAAAAAGGTGAAATAGAGCAGTTCTATGAAGACCTACAAGACCTTTTAGAACACCCAAAAAAGATGTCTTTTTCATTATAGGGGACTGGAATGCAAAAGTAGAAAGTCAAGAAACACCTGGAGTAACAGGCAAATTTGGCCTTGGAGTACAGAATGGAGCAGGGTAAAGGCTAACAGACTTTTGCCAAGAGAACGCAGTGTTCATAGGAAACACCCTCTTTCAACAACACAAGAGAAGACTTGATACATAGACTTCACCAGATGGCCAAGACTGAAATCAGATTGATTATATTCTTTGCAGCCAAAGATGGAGAAGCTCTACACAGTCAGCAAAAACAAGACCGGGAGCTTGACTGTGGCTCAGATCATGAACTCCTTATTGCCAAATTCAGACTGAAATTGAAGAAAGTGGGGAAAACCACTAGACCATTCAGGTATGACCTAAATCAAATCCATTATGATTATACAGTGGAAGTGAGAAATAGATTTAAGGGACCAGATCTGATAGACAGAGTACCTGATGAACTATGGACAGAGGTTTGTGACATTGTACAGGAGACAGGGATCAAAACCATCCCCAAGAAAAAGAAATGGAAAAAAGCAAAGTGGCTGTCTGAGGAGGCCTTACAAATAGCTGTGAAAAGAAGAGAATTGAAAAGCAGGGGAGAAAAGGAAAGATATACCCATTTGAATACAGAGTTCCAAAGGATAGCAAGGAGAGATAAGAAGGCCTTCCTCCGCATTCAGTGCAAAGAAATAGAGGTAAACAATACAGTGGGAAAGACTAGAGATCTCTTCAAGAGAATTAGAGATACCAAGGGAAAATTTCATTTTATTGAGCCCAAAGATGGGCTCAATAAAGGACAGAAATGGTATGGACCTAACAGAAGCAGATGATATTAACAAGAGGTGGCAAGAATACACAGAAGAACCGTACAAAAATGGTCTTCACGACCCAGATAATCATGATGGTGTGCTCACTCACCTAGAGCCAGACATCCTGGAATGTGAAGTCAAGGGGGCCTTAGAAAGCATCACTACGAACAAAGCTAGTGGAGGTGACGGAATTCCAGTTGAGCTATTTCAAATCCTAAAAGATGATGCTGTGAAAGTGTTGCACTCAATATGCCAGCAAATTTAGAAAACTCAGCAGTGACCACAGGACTGGAAAAGGTCAGTTTTCATTCCAATCCAAAGAAAGGCAATGCCAAAGAATGCTCAAACTACCATACAATTGAACTCATCTCACATGCTAGTAAAGTAATGCTCAAAATTCTCCAAACCAGGCTTGGAGAATATGTGAACCGTGAACTTCCAGATGTTCAAGCTGGATTCAGAAAAGGCAGAGGAACCAGAGATCAAATTGCCAACATCCACTGGATCATCAAAAAAGCAAGAGAGTTCCAGAGCAACATCTAGTTATGCTTTATTGACTATGCCAAAGCCTTTGACTGTGTGGATCACAATAAACTGTGCAAAATCATACCAGAAAGCAAATACAAACCAGTATTTATTTTTTAAAGTCATAATCAATTTTTATTAACTTTCAAAATTCTGATGTTCTATTTAACTTACATGCAGAGTACATCATGAGAAACCCTGGACTGGAAGAAACACAAGCTGGAATCAAGATTGCCGGGAGAAACATCAATAACCTCAGATATGCAGATGACACCACCCTTATGGCAGAAAGTGAAGAGGAACTAAAAAGCCTGTTGATAAAAGTGAAAGTTGACAGTGAAAAAGTTGGCTTAAAGCTCAACATTCAGAAAACGAAGATCAAAAAAAAAAAAAAGAAAACGAAGATCATGGCATCCAGTCCCATCACTTCATGGGAAATAGATGCGTACACAGTGGAAACAGTGTCAGACTTTATTTTGGGGGGGCTCCAAAATCACTGCAGATGGTGATTTCAGCCATGAAATTAAAAGACACTTACTCCTTGGAAGGAAAGTTATGACCAACCTAGATAGCATATTCAAAAGCAGAGACATTACTTTGCCAACAAAGGTCCGTCTAGTCAAGGCTATGGTTTTTCCAGTGGTCATGTATGGATATTAGAGTTGGACTGTGAAGAAGGCTGAGCACCGAAGAATTGATGCTTTTGAACTGTGGTGTTGGAGAAGACTCTTGAGAGTCCCTTGGACTGCAAGGAGATCCAACCAGTCCATTCTGAAGGAGATCAGCCCTGGGATTTCTTTGGAAGGAATGATGCTAAAGCTGAAACTCCAGTACTTTGGCCACCTCATGAGAAGAGTTGACTCATTGGAAAAGACTCTGATGCTGGGAGGGATTGGGGGCAAGAGCAGAAGGGGACAACAGAGGATGAGATGGCTGGATGGCATCACTGACTCGATGGACGTGAGTCTGAGTGAACTCTGGGAGTTGGTGATGGACAGGGAGGCCTGGCATGCTGCGATTCATGGGGTTGCAAAGAGTCAGACATGACTGAGCGACTGAACTGAACTGATTACTTAACAGCTCACCAAACGTAAAAGTTATATGAACTCAATTTTTGCAGATGTCTCCATCTGGTCAGGTTTCTTAAATTTGGCACTATTAACATTTGAAACTGGATTGTTTTCATTAGCAGAGGAAGCTGTCCTGTGGGTCATAGGATGTTTTGAAGAACCCCAGCCTCTTCACACTAGTCACAGATAGCAACTTTCAAGTCAAGACAACCAAAAAGTATCTCCAAACATTTCCTTACGTCTTCTAGCAGACAAAATCATCCCCAATTAAGAACCACAAATGCACTCCAATGTCCCCCACTACCAAAAAAAGTGAGTGTAACCAGCTCTCTGCAGGTATCTGCTCTCCGCTGGAATCAGCTTTCTGCAGGAGATCCTTTATCTTGTCACTTTCAAAGAGCTGCTGCTGCTGCTAAGTCTCTTCAGTCGTGTCTGACTCTGTGCGACCCCATAGACGGCAGCCCACCAGGCTCCCCTGTCCCTGGGATTCTCCAGGCAAGAACACTGGAGTGGGTTGCCATTTCCTTCTCCAATGCATGAAAGTGAAAAGTGAAAGTGAAGTCGCTCAGTCGTGTCCGACTCTTTTCTAACTAACCTTTACACCAGATGCCCCTCTACTCAACTAACCTCTGGCCCAATCATACTTTTCGTATCTTTTTGATTACATAATTCCTTGCCTAATCTGTTGATTCGTTTCTTAAAAAGTAGAAATGAAGAATTTTTCTTTAAGTAATTAATAGATGACTGGCTCTTTTCCCCAGCTCCCCCTTTAGGAAGATCATGAGAAGATGGTGTGAATAAGTTAGCATGTAAGGAAGGATTGCAAGAAGCCAACAAGCCTGCACACGGTGGGAGATGATAAGTCTGATCTCCTGCCTCAGTGATTAACTGAGATACTTCACCATTTTCCTTTTAAGAACTTTCACAAGCAAGCAAAATCTTCAGAGTTTTGGGACATGAGTCTGTCTTCTCCCCAGGTTGCTGGCCTCCTGAATAAAGCAACCTTCCTTTTTCTAGCCAACATCTGTCTCTGTACTGTCTTTTGAGCAGTGGGCAGCTAAACCCAAGTTTGGTGACATGAATTCCATCCTATGGCTCCTTAGGCTGCCTCACTGCAGTGACTTCACAATAGCACAATAAACGAGGTCTAACAGAATTTTACTTTATTACATAAAGAAAACACACATTAATTGTAAAAATTAGAAAATAAAAATTTGCAAAACTAGCAAGATAATTACTTGCAATCTCATCTCAATTAGCATGTTTACAGACAGGCTCCCTGGATTCACTCATTCAACAGTAACCGAGTGACGTGCTGGGCTCTGTCCCAAATGTCAGAAATAGAGTGTTGAGGCAGACATATTACAGCCTTTCTGGAGTTTATGGCTTCACAGGAGAACCAGATTAATTGCCTTCAGTACCAATAGAAATGATGATAAGAATCATAAGGCAAAGTCTAGGCTCTTATAGCCATATGTCACTGGCTTAAGGTGTTGTCTCAGGGAAGAATCTTTGAAGAAACAGCATCTTAGCTGAGATCAGAAAGGTTCTCCACTATGGCTAGTTGAGAATAACAATGGCTAGTGCTTGCTACCTCCAGGAATTTTTCTAAGTTTCTATGTATCAAAGTCAGTCATGTCCCACTCAGTCGTGTCCAACTCTTTGGGACCCCATGGACTGTAGCCTACCAGGCTCCTCCCTCCATGGGATTCTCCAGGCAAGAGTACTGGAGTGGGTTGCCATTTTAATCCTGTGAACATCACTATAAGATAACTGCAATTATTATCCCTGTTTTAAAGATAGCATATGGGTTCAGAGATTACGTACCTTGCCCCAGGCCACAAAGCTAATATGTGGAAGAAACAGAATCTGAACCTGGCCCATGTCTCTAATGACTAAGACAAGGAAAGTCAGCCCAGCACTGCCCCAAAGTGAGCCAGGCAGAGTGGGAGGAAGAGGGCTTCTGACAGAGGAGGCTATGGTGGACTGTATTCCCAGGCAAGGAAAGTGACCTTCCAGCCACCAAGAGAGAAGAGAGAGGACACTATATTTGTGGTAGTTTCTGAGTTAAATGTGGCCTCCTTAAATCCTTTCTTGGGAGAAGAAGGGGTATAAATTATTTATAAATTAAATAATTATGATGAGAAATAAACAACAAAAGAGTCTAAAAACAAAATTGAAAGGGAGGTGAGAAATTCCAAAAGGTTGAGTTCTTAACAGCAATTCACTTAAATACATATTGTGGATAAGTCAGGAAGTCTGAAATTCTAGGCTAAGAGCTCATATGTTTTGAACTGAAGTAAATGTTCTCATCATGCTTCTCTAAGTTGTATGTTTGCAATAAAATGAAGGAACTGTCCTCACTAAAATAATTTCCAAAAATTTCAGTGCTCTATCTCACTCCCTAACTCTAGTGATGACAGTTAATTTTATAAATCTAAGAACATTCACTATGATAATGATTTCAATATTACTGAATATCTTCACTTTATTGCTTTTATTATTTGAGACCACTGGTTTGATTTATATATGACCATATTATATATAAATTCTAAATATTACAAAAGAAAATAAAAGTAACTATTTTGCTTTTTAACTCACTTCCTATAAGAATGATACATCTTTTCAGAATTTAGAATATATATAATTATCTGTTGGTTAGAATACTAAGCTAATAAAACTACGTTTATGTATTTGATCTATGTCAAATTACTCTGTGGACACAGCTGCTTTGGGTATCTCAACATAATCTACCATGATATTTGGAAAATAACTCAAAATTGCTAGGGGACCACTAATTTCATTTTCATCTATGAAGTGACACCAAAATCTCAAGGATGAGTTTCTCTGATTAATTGCATTTTTTTGGATAACTGAGACTTATCTTGAAAAGATTTAGTATCCATCCTATCCTTAAGGTTGAAAATATTTGGTAGATGTTCCTGCCATCACATACTTTAATCTTTGTGTGATAACATGATAAAAAAACCATCATCATACGGAAATTAAAAATAATCTTACAGAATTGTAAACAGAAGCAACAGAAAGAGCACAACATCGTGTTGAAAGTGTACTCATCTCTGAACAGAACGTATTACTTTTGAAAAAAAAATACTAATCTTTCATTCTATTATCACTTGTCTGATTATTAAAAAGTGAATTGCAAAAGAAAACAGGTTTGATTCTCGTTGGTGTTATTGCATGAGGATAACTGAGAGGGATAAAAAGAATTTGTGGATATTTAATTCCCATGATATTTTTATTTTCCCCAACAAGGAAAAATAGTCTTCCTTTTCTATTACGAATTATTAAATGTAATGGTCAGCTATTTTGAAACTCACACAGCAATGTCAACCATAATTTTGATACTGCTTTAGTCTACTGTTGCTCATTTATCAGTCAATTAAGAAGTAGTAGGATATTGGATTAAAAAGTGATATGAGTACATGAGCATTTGTTTTTTAAACTACCTCACATATGCAGTCAAGACTCAAGTCTTGTTAGGAACTTCTGATACAATTCTATCTTGCTTTTACTCTTATGAGTGTTTTTTCCTTTGAGGGAAAATGTATTAAATAATTTTGTTGAGACCAACAGAAGATGTTTGTTCCCCTTTCAAATTGTGTGTTGCAACCATTTCTTGCCTACATCTTACAGAAGTAACTATAACTCAAAGAGAAAACGGCATGTTTATAATTATACTCTCATTCATAAAGTATTGTAGAAGGCAGGCACTTTTATATTCTATAGTCCAGAGATTCTCAAAGTCTAGCCCCAGACCTAGATCATCAGCATCACCTGAGACCCTGTTAGAAATGCACGTCCTCAGGCCCCACCCCAAAGCTACTAATTCAGAAACTGAGGATGAGACCCACTTAAGTCCTCCAGGTGATTCAGATGTACATCTAAGTCTGAGAAGCACTGCTGTCAGCTGGAGAGATTTTTGAAAGATAAGCAGACTTAGCCAAGGTCAGAAACTACTTCAACAGGTTCTTCTTATTTTAACACATTTCTCCAGACTAAGTCTCTAATTAAGATTTTGATTTTTTTATATTTACAGTTGGTTTATTCAAATTTATTTATATTCTTTTTTAATTAGAATGTAATTGCTTTACAATGTTTTGTTGGTTTCTGCTGTACAACAACCCAAATCAGTTTTATATATATATATATGTATTCCCTCCCATCACTCTAGGTCATCACAGAGTGCCAGGCTGGGCTCCCAAATATATGTATATTCTTCTAATTTTAAATCAGAGGATAATTGCTTTATAATGTTGTGTTGATTTCTGCCATACATCAACATGAAGTGAGTCAAAATGGATCTAATTTAAACTTTTCAAAACAACAGCACTGATCTGCCATCAAGGATTGGTCAGTGATTCCATCTAGTTGTCTCTAAATGCATAAAGAAGAGAACTTGGATATTGTCCATAGTATACTCTTATGATATATCCCCCAAATAACTCTGAGAGAATCTGGTCCTTCTCAATTATATAGTCTCCAACTAGCTCACTTTGGATGCCTCTGCTAGAACCACAAGATGGAGATGAGTGTTGCTGCCACTGTTGCTAGTTAAACTTGATCAGAATTTCCTATTTTGACCAGATTTTTTAAACATTGCAAAACCAAACGTGGATTGTTCTCAGAAATATTAGTATTTTACACTACTTCATGCAGATAATAGTCATTACTAAAATAATAAAATCTTCCCAATAAATCTCAATGTACTGTAATAAAGGGAACTGAAATTCCTAATGAAATTGAGAAAGAGCATAATGCCCTTTTGTATAAACCAATCTGGAAAACAAGTCAACAAAGATTTTGTGACCAGTTGCCATTTCAATAAAGGACAAATAGAGTTATGAAGCCAACCAACTAGTTTCCTTTCTTAATGGCTCCCCTCCTGCTAGCTGGACTGGGAAGACTAGGTTGGAGAGGGAGGGGAAAAGGCATGGTTCTAGGCATACAGAGAAAGTGAGGCATGAAACCAGCTGGACTCGAACTAGAAGATTGTTCATGGCACAGGGCAAGTGATGACGAGAGGAAATCAACCAATGAACAAGGTCAGGAGTAGACAGCTACTTATCATGAAGGACGAAGTAGGGTTTGATCCTAAAGGCAACCAGAATTCATTATAACATTTTAAGTAAGGAAGTGTCATGATCAATCCAGAATTACAATGCCACCACTTTGCCAACAAGTGATGGATTCTAAAGAGAAAATGCTGAAGAGCAACTGCCATCAGGACAAAGGTGATTAAAAACCAAAGCTAAAAGCAATATTGCTACCAAAACCCAAATCTGTGTGCCCAAAGCACAGCTGAGGCCAAACAATATGAAAACATTGGAGTCTGAAACAGAGAAAGGTTTACTGCAGGGCCCAACCAAGGATGGCTCATGCCTTATAAACTCCAAACTCCCCAAAAGCTTTCAGCAAAGCCCTTTTCTAGGAAAGATGAGGGAGGGGTGTGATTATTTGTTGCACACTTTTTGGTGTCAGATCCTTTGCCTTTGAGGTCAGGTCATGGGCAGGTAACTCTGTTCCTGTAAACCTCTACCAAGTAAATGCTATTCTCTGTTGTGACAAGAAAGGGTGGGGTCACCAGGCACAACTTTCCCTCTCCGAGGTCCAGATCCTGGCTAAGAGGAGGCAGATCTCAGCTGACGGTTCCCTCAGGGCCAGGTCCCCAGACTCTGTCCAGCTGCCATGGCTGAGGAAGCCAGGCACCCAGGACCCAGCTGGTCCTCAAGCTCCTCAGGCTACCTGGACAGCAGGGGCCAGGTTCTGCAGACTGTGACCCAGGCAGACAGTAACTGCCAGCATGTCGCAGAGGCAGGAGTGGGGGAAAAGGTTCACCACTGCTTCAAGGTCTGGACAGGGTCAGTGCACAACCTTGTCAAGGGCTCTGGAAGGACAGAGCTCCCAGCCTGTTTCCTAGACCCCCTAACTCACCCGCTGGCCGAGGCCGGGTGAGATGGAGGGCACCAGGGAGAAGGCCAGGATCCACTTTTTACCTCATTCTCCACCTGACAACCACCATTCTGACGACCGTTTGCTGAATCGGCCACTAACTGTTGCTCAGTGACAGTTGCTCACTTGGGGGAGGAGCCCACAGCAGAGCCAACCAATGGCTGAGCACAACTACTAATAGTCACTCAATGACAGTTGTTTGCTTGGGGGAGGGACCCACTGTGGTGCTGACCAATGGCAGAACGGACCTCTAATCGCCACTCTAGCCCTCTGGATGTTAGTGGTCTGGTAACCGTTGCTGGTAATGGGTTGCACAGTAACGGCTCCAGCAACTGGCTGACTGCTAAGGGCTGTGCACTGTCCTGCTCTATTACCCTGTAGCCTTCTCTCAAGAGTTTCTTGCACTACCAAAAAAAAAAAAAAAGGCTTACAAATTTTTAAAAGATTAAATCACCTCTGAATTAACATACAAATGTATGCTGGAGAGGAAAGGTGCCACTAATCCTCTGACAAACACAACCAGATTTTGAAGCTTATTTTAGATTCAACTAGAGAATCATTCCTACATATATCTATGTACATATACACACACACACACGCTATACCTTTAGAAAACGGGCTTACAATTGAGTTACGAAAGATGTCTGTCCAAACGACGTTATCCACACCAAAGTCTGGGCGATTCTCCTCCTCAGCCTCCCCTAGTCCCTACCTAGCCAGTTCTTTAGGTGGTCTACTGGAATTGCTTTCTAAATTGCCTGTGCCCACCTCACTGAGCACAGGTTTTTCTGGTTACTTTCCAGTTTAACTTTTAAAATGCCATGGTTATTTCAAAGAAAAGAACCATTTGTAGGCACCATTTTTTTCAATCCTTTTCCTTTCACCTGTCTCCACTCAAGGTTACACCCTCCATTTGTCCATCTTTTCTGTTTTTTCACTACCAGCTAGCTGTTTCAAGGTTCCACAGTGGGGAATACGGGTAGTCTCACTATGCTTTACTTTTTCACTCTGTCATTTTTGAGTACTCTGGGGCAGCACTCATGCTTGTTTGCTAAAGCATGGTTACCATGGTAACATCAACATTATTTTTAAAAGAAAATGGCAAATCAAAAGCTTATTTTAAATGAAACAGTGAGCAAAATAGGTAGAACTCAGTCAAGTCTCAGATTACTATAGAGTAATTCCCTTCTCCTGAGCACACAATATTTCTTAAAAAGCAGCCATTCTCCAGGGGAATATTAAAGATAAACAGTCTACTTGTTTGTTTTTTACCTATCCTCAAAGTATCTTTTAGCAGAGAAAGTTCCTGGTTTTTCAGTAGTTAGCCTAGGTGAGGAAGCGATCGTGTCTACTCTCCCAAATGTTGCTAACCTCTCTGAGCATTCCATTGAAGTCAGAGTGGAACTTTGCAGTCCTCAATCTTTCAAAGAAATGTTCAGCCTCTCACTATTTTATCTATCTCTCAAGAATTCATGTACAGAAATCCCACTACAGTAAAACCTCAACAAGGGAGAATAAAAATAATGAACATGTCAGTCCCCTGGCAGCTGATACTAATAGCCAGCCTTATGCAAAACTAATTTCTTGAGTTGAAATTGGTTTATTATGTGAGTTATGGCATTATATAATGTAAGATTTAGCTGTCCTATTTAATAAAAACTGTTACTATTCTTGGCAACTTAAAAAGTGCTAATATTAAACTATGCAATTTCCATACCTTTCAATTTCTTGTGTGCCCATGTTATAGAAAGCCTGATTTGAAATATAAATAAATAAGAGAATATTACATTTTGTACAAGGAGAGATTCAATAGTGATCTGATTTTTTTCCTTTAAAGTATGTCTTTTAAACGCACACGTGATAGCTCCTGCATTTTCATAACATCGGAATTCTGAAGTTCTAAGCAATCAAAGCTGCAGGAGCTGACCTATTGCAATTTTGCTGCCATGGCAAAATCAGCCCCTTTATTCTAAACTACTCATTTTCAAAGACAGTCTCAGCAGTGTGTTTTTTGTTATGACTCCAGTTTATGCAACTTTTCCTTAGGACCTTACCTCATCCATATATCTGAGATTCCTAAATGCAGTGAGCTATCAAGTCATAGCATTATTTTCTTTTTCATCTGTAAAGTATGAGTACAGAACAGAGGATGAGCAATAAATTGGGGTCACAGATGTGCTGGGCATGTATTCTCTCTGATATCCATTCAGAAGTTATGAAAATGTAGGAGCTGACACTTGCATATTTAAAGGCAAATATAATCACAAAAGGGGGGAAAGAGTTCACATCATTGTGAATGAAGGGCAAGCATCCTAATGGATACTGTAGGCTCGCATGGGGCCACAGCTGAAATTAATAGTGAGTAACTTCTAAGCAAGACTTCCAAAGGGAATGATTCAAAAGAGGAAAACCAAAGTGCATGCATTCTCTTGCTCCCTGCCAGAAAATCGGGGTATCATAAATTCACTGAGACATCCAATGAGAACATAAATGGGATTTTCCAATTTGCAGAAAAATCAAAGATGTCCATGTAGAAGGGATGACAAGAGGGCTTCTTAATTAAGGATTATAGGACTGGACTATTCAATTCAGAGACAAAGTTTTGTGTTTTTTTTTTTCCCTCAAAAAATGCCATTCTTTGATTAATTATGTATTATCTGTGTTCCTATGGGCTTCCCTGGTGGCTCAGAGGTTAAAGCGTCTGCCTGGAATGCGGGAGACTCAGGTTCGATCCCTGGGTTGGGAAGATCCCCTGGAGAAGGAACTGGCAACCCACTCCAGTACTCTTGCCTGGAGAATCCCATGGACAGAGGAGCCTGGTGGGCTACAGTCCATGGGGTCACAAAGAGTCGGACACGACTGAGCGACTTCACTTCACTTCACTTCACTTCACTTTGTGTTCCTATAGTGCCTGGAGCTATGGAACCCATGTATACCAACATTTTTTTATATATATATTTTACGAAACTTCTGCATTTATATCTTTGTCCATATCTAAGCTTTTGGATGGAAGTGTCAGTTTGAGTAGAACCCCAGGAGTAGGAGCATAATCCCTCTACATGGGTCTAAAGAACAGAGAAGTACATGGATGAACTTCCTGTAGCCCCTAACACCAAAGAGCTCTTCACCTCCCACACACAGAACTCTTGAACTTTGTGATTCTGAGGATACCAAGGATAGTTTCAGTGAAAAGGAGTTTCTCACCCAACAGACAAGAAAAAGATCCATTCGACTCAATAGTGTGTGAGCTGAGCTTCCACTAAAGCAAGTAACTCAACATGTCATAGTTTTCAAGGCAGCTTATAAAATCCAATTTCATCTCTCAGCAATGCATTGTTGATGATGCTTGTTACCTGGATGGCCTGCAGATGTGTTTTAGGGATTAAAAAAAAGACACTGAATTTAATTTACAACTGTCCCTAAAAACAAGGGAGCTCCTCCGAATTAGAAAATACAACCTTAGAAATCAGTACACCTATTCAGATACAAATAAATATTAATCATATTAGCAAAGCAAAGGAATTTTTATCTATTTCAGTTAAAATATCTGCCTTTGCTTAAATTATGTAACTAGTAAGAATTTTTGAGAGTAATTCAAATAAGTGCTTTAGTTTTCAACTAACTTTTATTGCTCATTTGCCCTAAAGACTGAGAAGAACTTTAAAATTAACACAGTTACCTTTTACTTATTCATGGGGAAAAGGTTAACAATGTGAGAATCCGTTTTACTTTCTGACTTCCATTGCCATGATTAAAGAAATTATTATAATCATTTGCCAGTTACTCTTCTGCTACCTTTATGTTTGTGTTCTTTTGTTTATTATTTGAAACTAAAATCTTTTATCACCATCCTACCTGGGATGAAGCACAAACTGAAATCAAGATTGCTGGGAGAAATATCAATAACCTCAGATATGCAGATGACACCATTCTAAGGGCAGAAAGCAAAGAGGAACTAAAGAGCTTCTTGATGAAGGTGAAAGAGGAGAGTAAAAGAGCTAGCTTAAAACCCAACATTCAAAAAACTAAGATCATGGCATCCAGTACCATCACTTCATGGCCAATAGATGGGGAAGCAAAGGAAACAGTGACAGACTTTATTTTCTTGGGCTCCAAAATCACTACAGATGGTGACTGCGGCCATGAAATTAAAAGATGCTTGCTCCTTGGAAGGAAAGCTATGACAAACCTAGACAGTATATTAAAATGCAGAGACATTACTTTGCTGACAAAGGTTCATATAGTCAAAGCTATGGTTTTTCCAGTAGTCATGTGTGGATGTGAGAGTTGGACCATAAAGAAGGCTGAGCACCGAAGAATTGATGCTTTTGGACTGTGGTTTTCAAACCAGTCAATCCTAAAGGAAATCAACTCTGAATATTTACTGAAAGGACTGATGCTGAAGCTGAAGCTCCAATACTTTGGCCACCTGATGCAAAGAGCTGACTCATTGGGGAAAACCTTGATGCTGGGAAAGACTGAAGGCATCAGGAGAAGAGGATGACAGAGGATGAGATGGTTGGATGGTATCATCGACTTGATGAACATGAGTTTGAGCAAGCTCTGGGAGATGGTGAAGGACAGGGAAGCCTGGCGTGCTGAAGTATGGTGTCGCAAAGAGTCGTCCATGGGGTTGCAAAGAATCAAATACAACTGAGCGACTGAACAACCACCACCTGTGGAAAGGTTAAAAGACAGAGTTTTCTTTACTATGGTGATTTATTTCTCCAAGAAATTACAGCATCGCATTCCCACATGGATTGGGAAGCAAAAGAAAAAAAAGAAAAGAAACAGAGCTGAGTCAGTTTTCAATTATATGACTGAATCATTGGGCATAAATTTTGAATTCCCACACATTTCAATAAAACCACTGATAATTAAGCAAACTCAAGCACACAGTGAGACACTAGAACAAATACTTGCAGATTAGCTATGTAAAAGCTACTTCCCTTAAAGGAAGACAACCCAAAATTAACTTTAAATAGCTATGCATTAATGGAACATGTACTCTGAATGATCATGTAACACACTAAATGCCAACATTTATTTCTAATTGAAAAACCATCCTGGAGGAGGGAAATCACTGACCTCTGCACAAATATAAAATTGAAGAGAATATGCTTATATAAGTCCCATGACCTTTCTGCACCTTTTTGCATTTCAAAAACTATCTCACTTTCCTTAAATACTGTGATGCTTTGATAAATCATGTTGTCACACTGAAAGCCAAAGGTAGTATACATATAGCGCTGTTTTTTTAACATAACAAAATTAAGATTTTTATTCTATGTTTGCAGTAGCAGTATGTATCTGTTTGCATCCAAGAACAAAAATGGAACAAAATAAATTTTCAGAATCGACAAATTAAGTGATACATCTGTCCAGACATGGAAACAAATTGTTGAAAATAGTGTTATTTACTACAAAACCGCAGGACTCATTTTGCAATGCCTGTGCTCAAGGAGGGAAGGGAAGAGGGGATGTATTAATTATACATGACGAATGACTTGACACTTCCTGGGTGTTAAGATGGAGTTTTGAAAGACTTTCCTGGGGCCTTGCTTCATGCTTTCAGATGAATATGTGTTTCTTCAAATTTTTACATTTCAAAGACTTTTAATAAAGATGGCAGAAACACATTATAAATTTTGAATACACACACACATACATTACTCATATTCAATTGCTCTCAACATTCAAAGAGTCAACCTCTGAGTTTCTGTAAGAAAGATGGATGGTCCCCATTTATTCATGTGCCTCCAGTAATCTAATGATTCTAGTTCTCCCTTAGGTTCTAGATGGTAGCATGCATCTTGTTAGTGTTAATATTTCATTCAAAGAAACCTGAATGACATGATGCAGTAGTATTTATGTGTACAATAAAATTATGGTTACTTATGAGAAAAGGGATAGTAATAAAATCTCACATTTGAAAATGACATTACACCAAATTTCAACTTCCAAACATTGTACCAATATTGGCTTTTATCTTAAAATTGTGCCATTAAAAGACAATTAAACTATTACTTTACTGTATACCTAAAACTAACAAAACATTGAAAATGAACTATACTGTAATATAAAATTAAAATTCAACTTGAAAAACAAAATAAAATAAAAGACCATTATACCTATTTATATATCTGTTATTTCCAAAGCTGTCAGTTCAAGTTATCCAGAGTTTGTTCCATAGTCTCATACATTAAGTATTCATACAAGAAATCAAGAGAACTAACATCGCCAGATCCTAACCAATTCCCCTCTTCCTCCTTCCAGTTGAATAAAGAAGTAATAATCTTATCTCTCTCCTCTTGCCTCAGATTTCAGGAAGCTCACAGTACATATAGAGATGGGTGTTTCCAACAGAGAGAGACGGAAATCGGCAAAGAAAAAAATTGTCATTCTGAGTTACCATGAACATGACAGATTGCCCCCTACAACCCTGAAATTCCCTAATAAAGTAGGTTATAAAACATAAGGCCCAACTCGCCACATTTTTTTTGCTGGAATGGCTGCTCTGTGATATGTAATGCTGAGATCATCCTGACATAACGTGCAAGGCTGAGATCTCTTTTTTTCTTTTTTTTCCTGCCCTCACACCAGCTCACCGCCTGCACAATTAATTCATCACCAGCAACCCCAGCTCTCAAAGAAAAGGAAAGCAGGGAAGCTGTAGGCTAATCACATACTAGATGTGCCGGCAGTATAATGCCTTCTTTGTCTTTCTCTGCTTGTCACTCTCATTAATACCTGAGAGCAGGGACCACATCCTACTCTATTACATGTCTGTGTAGCACTCAGCACAGGACCTGGCATCTAATAGGCACAAAATAACTGCAACTGGAAAGAATGAATTTAAGCCATGATTAGAGCAGAATCTATGGAAGCCTATGTAGTGTCTCCAAGCTTCAAAACCTAAGTACACAGGGATGGCTTAGATCACTGAGACTAAGAAGACCTCATGGTCCTGGGCAAGGGTTGGAACTTCTGCTTCACACGGAGGTGCCCCTGCTTCAGGCCCACAGAGCCACTGATATTCCTGCTTGAGGTCATCTGACCACTGGAGGTGAGGAGGGACAGGGCAAGCGGTGAAGACAAGGAGAAGGACAGGTCTACAGTCATGCACAGCTGCCCACAGATGCGGACTCAAGAACTACAAAACCGATTTCCCTATTCCTTGACTCTCCAGGGCACAAAGAATAGGGAGTAAGTTAAATATTGGCATTTAGATATGCTGCTTCTTCTGAATAAAAAACAAGTGTTTATTTTTTCCATTCATTTTTTCAGATAAATATATCTCTGGGTACCTACACGTGCATGCTAAATTGCTTCAGTAGTGTCTGACTCTTTGCAACCCTATAGACTATAGCCCGCCAAGCTCCCCTGTCCATGGAATTCTCCAGGCAAGCATACTGGAGTGGGTTGCCATTTCCTTCTCCATGGAATCCTCCTGACCCAGGGAGCAAACCCACGACTCTCATCTCCAGTATTGGCAAGAGGGTTCTTTCCCACTGTATCCACCAGGGAAGCCCCTGTGGGTACCCATAAAGTACTTAAAGCTCTACCTCCTTTAAGTTCTGGCATCACTATCTACCTGATTCCCAGATAATTTATGGCTGAAAGTTCACTGAGAATGAAAAGATTAGGCCAAAATATAAAAAGATGAGGACAGTGTGATTTTATAAAAGATTGCCTCTCAGCCCTTGCTGCTATTTTTCTTGTTTAAAATGTCATGTTTTCCCCTAACTCCTACATTTACTTAGCTGTAATACACTGTTTCAGTTACTATAGGAAAACTATTCAAATCCCTTTCTGTGACTTTTCTGAGCTTCCCTGGTGGCTCAGACAGTAAACAATCTGCCTGCAGTGCGGGAAACCTGGGTTCGATCCCTGGGTTGGGAAGCTGAAAGTGACTTCTCTATGATTCCTTTGAAGATGCTTACTGAGGGCAGCAACTGTAACCAGAATCTGGTAGCATAAAGCCCTGTTCCCAGGCTTCAGGAAAAATACCCGCTCCTCCCTCTCCTTTCTGAACATCAGCTGTTGACAAGATTCTTTATGCTGACTTTTAAGAAAGCAATATAATTCTATTGAGAAGCTACATTGGGGTGTTGTGCTAAAGTGTACCCTGAAAATCCTGTCAGAACTTTGCAGTCACCCATCCCCCCTCCAAAACATTCTGTCAGCCAGACATAGAGAATTAGGCATATTCTTTCGTTTAAATAGCAAGGAATAGAAAGCAGATAGGATGCTTAATCACTGCTTCAGATTAAGAGATGTCTCACGTTCCCATGATGCGGATTGTTCAACTTCAATAAACCAATTTAACTCGTATTAGTGCTTCACCAAGTTCCAATTTTGTCATTTATTGGGTACTTACTGCGTGTCAATCTCTTTGCCAAGTGCTTTACTACAAACGCTCTTTATTCTTTACAACCACCTAATGAAGAAGGCGCCCTTGTTATCTCCAGACTACAAACCAAAGCTCAGAGAGTGTCTATACCTTATCCAAGAACGCAGAGAGACTCAGGTGACCGGCGATTCAAACTTACACACCATTTCTGAGTCTTGACCGTAAACCTTTGTTCTCAGGTCGCTCTCTGAGGGTCTCACACCTCCCCGCCCCACCCCACCCCACCCCACCCCCAAGAAAAGGTGACTGCTTCTCAAACACTAAAAGGCCAGTCGCCTGAACACGCTTTCCTTTTAGAAAAAGTGATGCGTTGCTGAATTACACATCGTGCTTCCTTATATTTAAGCAACTATTCTTTTAAGGCAGGGGTACACAGTGGCCTGAAAATATGAGTTCGGCGTTTATGTTGAGAACATAATTAATAACTTGCGGAATTGGTGTTGCAATCCAAACGGCTCCGCGTGCGGGCTGTTAAATCACCGGAGCTCTGAGCGCTTCCACCGCCTCCGAGCCGTGCAAAAGCCGTGCAGTCTCCGCGGTGTTCCTTCGCCATCTAGAGGCTCCGCTCTGCAGAGAGATGTGTCCCCGGAAGGTCAGACTGGCTTCTGAGATTCATCCTTGTACTCCTGTTCAGATCACCCCTTTCTGATATTTCAGTGTCCTTTTCTCCTCCTTTAAAAGCACAGTTACTTTCTTTGTAAGTCTCCAAACTTAATTAAGTCCAATTGTATTAAATAAAATATGTTGTTGATATTTTATGATATTGAATTTGAGAATAACAGCAATAAGAAAAATAAGAGCTCTCCTTTGGCATTTTAGAAATATATACACTACTTTCTATACGCTACGATCAATTACCAGATTATATGAGCAATTATTCATCCCTCTTTGAAGAGGTCCAGTATTTGAATGTTCATCATCTGTTACTAGATGCTTTCAGATAGCAATAAAAAATAAATATTTCTCAAATACCAATAAGAAACAAAAACAGCAAGATCTAATTTCCTAATCTTTGCCTTATATGGAAAATTTAGAGAAAAATTTGCTAGCAGATATTTTGTCTGATCAGTCATGACAATAATGATAATGATAATTATAAAACAGTGAACATTTATTGAGTCCTACTGAGTTTAGACAGCTTTGTATGTTTATATATTATTTCTAACCTCGTAATGATTTGAAAGTTATTAGTATCATCATTTGAGGAAAAAAAACTTAAGTCATATAAATTATAAAGCTGGTAAATTAAAACCAGTAATTGATGAAACCAGCATTAAAAACCAGACTCCAAAACTCCATTCTTTTCCACTAAATCATCTTAACTCGAAAATAATAAAGAGATATTGATTATCCAAAATGATGAGTGATAGGTTAATATCATTAGTCTAAATATTTTACATTAAAGATAAATTTTTTAACTTGTTTAAAGTTGGATTGCAAACCAATGAAATAGGATACATTTTAAAACTGAGTGTACAATTTAATCTGCCACCATGTGAGATGGAATTGTTTAACCTGAGGAATACCCCAGGGTGAATATAATAGAGAACATAAAGGGGTATGGAGAAAGCAGAGGTGAGGGTGATGGGATAAAATGACGGTGTGGGACATTTTAAAGCATCTTTCAAAAATGAATTCACTGCTTCCATGTTCATAGGCAGGCATCCTGGTTCTAAATGAAGAGTAAGACTACAGTATATTCCTTTCCAGTGGAGCCGAATCCTTCCAGAGTGAGAAAGCAGATGGTCCTACAGAGCATAGGTCAACATCACAATGTCTGTTTCTGATATCCACGCTCTGAGTACTGCTGGCTTCTCCAGAGTCTGTCTATTGTCGAAGATTTTCACTGAGATTCATACTTCGTGACATTTTATTCACTCAGAAATACTTTGACCAAAGAAAAATGTCATAAATGTTGAAAATTTAATGTCCTAGGAGACTTTTTAATGCAAATATTTACATACCATGACAAGTTCTAATATATTCCTGCCACCTCCAGATGGAAAAAAATAATTATGAATACTTGGAGGGGTATCCACAAATGGGAAGGGTCACAATTGTTCTTCTTAGTATATAAATGTGGATTCTTGGGTATTTTGAAATTGTAAAAGTAGCATATGGGCATTATGATCTTAGAATGTTAAAACTAGAAGGGATGTAAATATCATCTATTCTAGTCAACATTACATTTTTCACAGATGAGAAAGCTGGGGCCCATAGAGAAGAAAGAGCTTGTCCAATATTCACAGCAAGATAAGGGCAAATCCAAGGATAGAACTTGTTGTCCCAGTTGCCAGTCTTGATCTTTTGACAGACAGTGCAATATGTGTTGTCCATGCATAGTCCTTCCAACTCACACTCAATCTAGTAAATGTGATGAATACCCAATGTCAGTCTTTGCTGGGCCATAACAGATCATGCTAGGTGCCTGTAACAGTGTCTGGCATATAGTAGACACTCCATGAATACTGGCTGAATGATGATTGCCTATATGAAGGTATTCACTGATGGCAACGTCTACATCTATCTACACAGAATAGAATGAAATGGAAAAGATGATACTCAGAGGACAATTTCTGACAGGAAACTTCTCCATTATTTTGTCCTTCACATGATGGAAATGGAGACAGAATTTCAGATTTGCCGTAATGAAAAAGCATTACTCTTTTGTCATAATTCCAGAGCACTTAAAGAGGAAATAGAAAGTGTTATCACAGATAAAGACAAGTAATTGAATCAAACTGCTAGTCTTAGAATACATAAACTATCAGAAGAAAACACAAATTAGTAGCTATGAAATTCAGTATTTTGATAGACACATATCGGGTTCATTCTAAGAGAAATAGTGGAACACACTTAAGCACATTCTCTGAGCTGTGTTAATGTTAACATCCAGACAGAGCTGGAGAGTCCTACCTTCCAAGTAGCCCCCATATGACTTCATATTGCATAAAATTATTAGAGCTCCACAGGCACAATCTAACAAGAATTCAAAATGCCCAATCAAGATTAAGCCATAGATCTCAGCCTCATTCATAAAAAGAGAAATGTGAATTTAAACTATCCCATTTTTATCTCACATTGTTATAACTCAAAACTGTGTTAACACTCAGTTGGCCAGGCTATGGGGAAACAGGCACTCTCATACGTTGCTGTTAAGATTATCCTTATGGCAGACAGTTTTCCAGTATCTATCAAAATTAGAACTGCACATACCCCTGGACCCTGCAGTTTCACTCTGTGAATTTATCCTGCATATGTACTTGCACTTGTACAAAACATAATGGTTAAATGTTCTTCACTACTAATGTGGTAGTGAAAGAATGGAACTAATGCAAGTGTCCATCTATATGGGAATAAATAAATTATGTACATTCATATAATGAACGATATTGCAGCTATAAGAAAGAATAATTAAGCTCTTTGTGTACTACTATGGAAAGGTCCCCCAGGGAAAACTGGTAAGTGGAAAAAGCAATGTGCTCCTCTTCATGTATGGCGTCTTCTCTTTTGAAGAAGAAAGAAAAGAGATAATGGTATGTGCTTGAATATATATATATATATATGTGCATATATACATATATATATATATATATAAAATTCTGGAAGGACACATAAGAAACTGACAATAGTGGTTAACTGTAGCTGGAAGAAGACAGAAAATGGGCAGATGAGGAACAAGAGTCAAATATAAGATTTCCACAATTTTCTTTAAGTTTCGAAAAATGTGAATTATCTTGAAGAAAGGGGGGTGGTGAAGATGATGGGAGAAAATAAACTGCACAACCTAGCATACTTATTCGAGAATTTGCCAAGATGTTCAGACTAGCTGTGGGGTAGCACTACAGGGCGTCCTGGGCAGGCAAGCAGCAGTGGGAGTAAACACATGCCTTGAAAGGCTAGAGCAGTCTGTCCCAGGGAAGTCAGACCACTGCACGTACACCTGACCAGAGAGAGGAAGATGACCGAGCTTTTGTTCTTTAAGGGTATTCCGATTCCTACAATGCATTTTGATGCAAAATCTGGATCTGACTAAATTTAAACTAAAAAATGTTGAAAACATCTTTTCCTAAGGACAACATACATGCTGTAGGTGGAAGACATGTTGAAGGAGAGACTTATAAATGGACATATAAAGGCAGGCCAACTTGGGGTTCCTCCAAGAACTCATCCATACACACTTGTATGTATGCATAAAAGTCAAATGGTAAGGCCAATTGTCATAAATCCTAAAGCCAAATGTATTGTGAATCCATTTTTATTTAACTCTAGAGAAATATAAATAAGTTTAACAAAAACATAAAAGGAAAAACAGAAGAGTATATAGGAACAGTTGTTGACAGAAAAATATTAACCATAGTGGTACTCTCAACCCTATACTTGCATACTATAACTGAGAAAATCATGTGGACAAAGGATGAAAATATGATTCTCCACAGCAACATCACTGAGAAAAGGCCTGATTTTGTTTCCATGGTCTTTGGTATAGTTAGACTTACCAAGAGATTTCCCAAAGCTGCTGACAACTTCTTTCTCTCTAAATCTAAACGCTATTTTCCTTTTTGAAATGAAGACAATATGAGAATTACACAACTTATACTTCAGTAACTTTAGCTGTAATTTTCAAAACATGCCATTGGATTCTATGGGCTTGAAAACAGAAAAGCCTTGAAGTCTCTCCTCCTCTAAATGTCTCACTAAATCATAGCACTGGAAAGTTCACACAAAGACATTTTTTTCTAGCCACTGTGTGCCAGATATATGATATAGTTCCCTTTTTTAATCTTCTTAGCAAAGATTATAGATCTTTCAAATATTTTCCATAGGTAAATTTTGTGTTTAAATTATAATATGAAAAAATAAATAAATTATAATATGGAACGTCACCATGAAACCCAGGAGTCGTTAGTGTACAGATTCTCCACTAAGGTAATTTGCCCCTTCCCCCACACCCAGGACACTTGACTATGTCTGGAGATATTTTTGGTTGTCATGGTTGGGGAAGGGGGAGATTGGAGGTGCTACCAATGTCTAGGAGCTTCACTGGTGTCTCAGACAGTAAAGGATCTGCCTACAATGCAGGAAACCTGGGTTTAATCCCTGGGTTAGGAAAATTCCCCTGGAGAAGGAAATGGCAACCCACTCCAGTTTTCTTGCCTGGAGAATCCCATGGACAGAGGAAACTGATGGGCTGCAGTCCATGGGATCACAAAGAGTCGGACACGACTGAGCAACTAACACTTCACTTCACCAACATCTACTGGCTGAATGCTAAGGATGCTACTAAACATTCTACAATGCAGAACAAGGAATTCTCCAGCACAAAATGTCAATACAGCTAAGACTGAGATAACCCTGACCTGTGTTAAAAGACGAATAATTGTATTTACGTGCATGCTAACTTGCTTCAGTCCTGTCCGATTCTTTGCAACCATGTGGACTGTACCCCACCAGGCTCCACAGTCCATGAGATTCTCCAGGCAAGAATAGTGGAGTGGGCTGCCGTGCCCTCCTCCAGGGAATCTTCCCAACCCAACAGCTGAACTACATCTCTTAAGTCTCTGGCACTGGTTCTTTACCACTCATGCCACCTGGGAAGCCCCTCATAATTGTATTTACATTCCTCAGATTAAAATAGGAATTTTGACTAGACCACACACACGAAAGATGCTTCTGCTATGATATCCATTCCTAAGGCTAATTGTTGTTTTAAGTATATCGTGTCTCCAATATTTTATAAATGAAAACATGAAACAATTTTTTAATGGTCTTCGTGAGTTTTGCATCTTACGTCAAGGGACACTTTTCATTTGTTCACAATTCTGAGTCAAAGGACAACAACAGTTTTGGGAACAAAAGAGTAAAATAAACATGTTCAACATTTTACTATTTTTTCTTCTCTGCTACAAATCACAACCAGAATTGTCTTTAGCTATAATATAGGCTTCCCTGGTAGCTCAGCTGGTAAAGAATCCACCTGCAATGGGAGAGACCTGGGTTCAATCTCTGAGTTGGGAAGATCCCCTGGAGGAAGTCATAGCAACCCACTCCAGTATTCTTGCCTAGAGAATCCCCATGGACAGAGGGGCACAGTGGGCTATGGTCCATGAGGTCTCAAAGAGTCGGACATGACTAAGTAAGCACACACATGATATGTATATCTATATTGTTTTATAATTTGATATATTATGCTACATCATGCCCCAAACATTAGACAAGTCTATACTACCAACACATAATTAAATGTCGGTCATTTGCATTGACTTGTTCATGCAGTGATAAGAAACATAGCCACAGCAGACATGTTTTCAAGTTGCCGTTGAAGCCAAGGAAACTGTGGTTAAACAAACGAACCATTTTGGACTTAGTCTCTCTATAATTACAGAAAGAATTTTCCTATTCATTTTAACCATCCTAGAAACATTACAATACCTTTTCAAATAATTTCTCCTGCCAAAAAAGGCTTGACTTTTTAATCTAGGTCAAGTGGAGACAAAAAGTAAACAAACTAGTGACATGAGAATCCATTGACCTCTACTGAACTTGCTACCCTGGAGAATCTGGAACTCACTAAATGAAGCCAGAGGGGAGAAAATAAACATGAGAAAACCCAGAACTTTAGACCTAATGGTTCAGGAGTAATACCTTTGGTCAAATACTACATGTTAGTAGTAACATTTGATTATTTTCCAAGAAAGAAGAAGAAGCAGCAAAAAATTCGATCAAAACTTGGACTTTTTTAGAAAGGTAACTATGAGACACATGTAAAAGTGGGCTTTCACAACAACACGGAGATACTATTTCAATCCCAATCGAAACACGCTGCTGGGTACATGTATGTGCTCAAAACAATTTCTTTTCTTTAGGGTTTTGTGTGTCATGTAAAATATTTCACACACCAGTGGCAAGAAGCCTTACATATAGAGTTGTGAGCTTTTTTTTTTTCAAATTGGTAGAGGTACCACAGCCTGGTTCTTTTCCATGACTACCTCACCTTTTAAAAAATGGGTCCTGAAAGTCAAAGTCAATAAAGTTCAAGCTGACATATATGCTGTGAGTCACCTTGACAATTTAAGAGTCTGGCCCAGACTCCCAGAGCCTGTTCCAAGCTCCTTTAATGTCTCTCTCCCTCCATAACAGGAGCCCGCATCACTGTCACTGATGGTCATATTTTTATCCCTGAAGGACAACACTTCTTTCATTTCCTTACCCTAAGCACAACTCTCACAGAGTAAAGTTCAGCTCAGAATATGTGAGCCGAATTTACTAAACTTTCAAAGAGTGAACCAGAAAAATTGAAACATCAGTTAGAGAAACTGGAGACAGCATGATGCCCTGTGCCTTTTAGAGGTTGACTAGGAGAGATTTTCTAGGATCCTGTGTAAACCTTCTCTCCTTTTTTCAGGATGGATTAGACCATGGCTGACTTCCCTGGTGGCTCAGATGGTGAAGAATCTGCATGCGATGCAGAAGACTGGGTTCGATCCCTGAGTTGGGAAGATCTCCTGGAGAAGGAAATGGCAACCCTAGAGAATTGCCATTGCCTAGAGAATTCCATGGACAGAAGAGCCTGGCAGGCTACAGTCCATGGGATTGCAGAGTCAGACACAACTAAGCAACTAACACACTAACAGACCATTCCCATCTCTTACTGATGACGAAAACAATTTTGAGGAACACTGATACTGACTCAATTTTTTCGGCAACTTATGACTTGTAAATTTCTTTCATTCAATTCTCATAACAACCATGTAAGTTAGGGGTTATTTGCCATTATAAGTCTTAGTATTATTCATGTTATTTCTATTGCTGAGTGAATTGGCCAAAATAAGAATTTACATTTGGAACACATGAGACTGCATTTTCTGTACAAATTCAAGCAAACTACTCTCATGTTCATGTCTCTGAGGATTTGTCTGCTTATTAGTATACTACTACTACTACTAAGTCGCTTCAGTCGTGTCCGACTCTGTGCGACCCCATGGACTGCAGCCTACCAGGCTCCTCCATCCATGGGATTTTCCGGGCAACAGTACTGGAGTAGGGTGCCAATGATGCCATAGACTTGTAGAGAGAATTAAACAATACAGCCTAAGTGAAAATATCCTCCAAAGTGCTTACAACATTCTTTATTTAATGCTATTTTTAAAATGAGGTTTGTTCATTTGGTTTGGTTGGGTTCACTTTTTTATGAGGACATGATGATTCAAATAAATCAGATGATCTTCCCAAGACATCACAGGCCAGTGTGGTAGGGAAGAATTGAAATTTAAGTCTGGAGTATATGCTATGATGGATGAAGGAGACCCTCCCTGTCCCCAACCTGCAATTCTGAGATGAATACTCATTCTCTAGCTGCTTCTCGGATTGGAGGCTGGGAGTTGGAATCCCTCTCAGGACCCGGCCTTAGACCTAAGAAAGCTATCTCACCTAAGACAAGCCCTTGCCCCATACTGATCACTGCCATGTACAGAGTCCTGGTTCCCTTGCCTCTTTTCCAGTGGAGGTCCATCCTAGCTCCAGAGATCCCTGTAGGATTGGCTGGAGTCTCTGTTGCTATGGCACCCCAGTTTACCTCCTCCCTCTGCCCACTCTAGCTTCCCTCACAGGTGCTGATCCCCAGAACATTCCCCAATAGAATTCCTGCTCACAATCTCTACCTCAGAGTTTTCTAGGAACCAGATTTAATATAGTTTCCTGACTCTGAATTCCATGTTCTTGGCACAACAGTACATGTGAGAATGGGCAAAATTTCTTCACAATAAAACCGTATCTGCCTGCCAAGTTATCAGCAAATCTTTTAAGAATGTAAAACAGAACCTATAGGGCAGCTTCAGGATCAAAAGGAACCTAGGGCTTTGAAGCAAAATTAAACATCAGAAATTCTTCTGCCCTACACTTTGTTCAAGGAGGTACAAAATGGGATAAAAGTGTCCCTTCCTATCAAGCACTTTGCAACCAAATTGCCCAGGATATCACCTCTCCATAGAGGAAGAAAGTGGAGACATGGTTACTACCCAGAAGCCCTTGCTTCAAGGGTCTGCCTCCATCAAAGTACATAAACAAAGCATCTGGGTGCTTGCCCACAGAGCTGTCAGAAACCACTAGAAAGTTGTCTGTCCAGCCTTGTCTTTGGGAACCATGCACCTTACCCACATGGGACTTCTCAGAGCTGTTTTATTTCTGTTGTCATTGCACCCTTGACTAGAACTCACTGATTTGGAAGAAGAGGATGCCTGAGTCAAGCTGAACCAATCAAATTCTCTCTCTTAATAATGTGGACTTTTAATGTGAACCTGCAGAAGAGGGATCAAAACTAGCTGCTGTGAAGGCCCCTTGGAGAGCCTTGCTCCCCAATGTCCAGAGGGACCTCTTCCTTGGATTCTGAAAGACATACCATCAATTTCCAATGAAGACTGCTTGAGTAATCTATGTTTGATTCTGTTACTTGAAAGAAACTTCATCACTCCAAGCCCTCTGTAAAGTTTTATATAAACCTCAGACATTTTAATTATGCCTTTGGCAGAGAGAGAACATCTATATGTCTAAACTATTTCCCACATGGCGATGTTGACAAAAGCAAATGGAATTTGGAAAAATGTCCTCCTATCTTAATGCCATAGGGAAAGACCATAAAAGTAAAATTTTCAAAAATCCACAAAAGCAACAGAAAGTTAATAGGTGACATTGCTTCTTTCTCAAAATCCTCCACTAGCTTCCTATCACACTTCAAATAAGTTCAGCCTATCCACTGGTGGGTACCCTACATTACCTACCTTACTTGACCCTTGACTATCTCCAACCTCACTTTCTCCTACCCACCCCTTGACTTACTCATCCACACTTTATTCTTTTCAAGCACACTCCCATGCCAGGGCCTTTGCACTTAGTTTTCCCAAGCAGCACATCTATAAGTCCTATAGATGGACTTACAGTCCATCTGTAAGTCCTATGGCTTGTTCTTGCTCTTCCTTTAGGTCTCTGCTGAAATGCCATCTCTTAAGAAAAACCTTCTCTGACCTCCTGTCCAGAAAAGTAGCCTCTCTCTCTCTCTTTATCCTCATACGCCACTTAATTTGTCTTCATAGCATTTGTTACTACCTAACATCACATGATAAACTGCTACATGTTTATTAACTATCTAACACCCCTACTAGGTTGTAATCTCCATGATGATCATGAATTTAGTATTTTTTCAATGTGGAGTCCACATCACTTACAAGTGTCTGACACATAGAAAGTTCTCAATTTACAATTATTAGTTGAGTGAATAAATAAACAGTTAAAATCTAAGCATTGAGATATTTCCATTTGGAGGCACAGTGTCAAGAGTGTATGTGCAGGATTAAAAACAACCTTTCTTCAGTCTCTCATGGCTCCTGGGTTGGACAAGGACAGTAGATATAAACCCTAGGAAGAGAATGTAGGCTGAATCCCATTAAGGGAGCAGGCCTCCTTCTAATGTCACTTCAGCTCATGCCTGCCATTGGACCAGGTGATGAGTGCCTTGAGGCTTTAAGAAGGCAGAAGGCCTCTGTGACGTAGAGTTCCAGGTAGCTTTAATGGCTGCAACCAGAACAATGTGGCAGTGAGTACTGACAAGGGCAATCCCAGGCTGGCGTGCAGGAGGAGAGATGAGACTCAGGGAGGAGGCAAAAGGATGTTCAACTAGCTAACTCTGTTGAAACATCTGCTCTGAAAATGACCAGGTTTCTCTTACAAGTCTTTTCCTTCTCGCTAAGTGACTTTTCTAATAATTCTACATGAACTAGGCACATTCTCTTCTAGTTTTGAAAACTAGCCCACATTGTGCATGTTCACCTCTGCTTGTTCCACAGTCTCACTTCACCCGCAAAATAGTTTCCCTTGGGTTCAAAGGAAAAATCAAGTTTTTAAATATTAAATGTTATGTCTCACAAAATAAATTTTGTTAGAATTTCCTAACCTTCTTTAAAATGTGCCAGAGCAAGTAGGACAGTCATTCTGGTTTACACAGGGATGATGAATTGCATTACAAATGATCTCCAAACAAACAGAGCTGGGATACAGCCCCATAATGACAGGTCCTTTTCCTGCCATTCTTAACAAACCGACTGGGCATGGGCGGAGGAACAGGTTACAAGGGGCTTGGAAGAGAAAGTGTCCCAGAGAGATGGACTCACACCACTGCTAAATGTCAGTTTTCCTTTATAAAGTAAAATATGTGAGGATATATACATGACATATATGTGTACTTATGTCACTTACTTAGTTGATTGAAGATCAAACTGATCCTTGCTTAGCCATGAGGTATCATACTAGTTGACAATGGAATATAAAATTCATGTTGTCAAAAGGAACAAAAATATGAAAATGGACTCTTAGAGGGTGAAAATAGGTATGATCACTTCAAGAAAAAATTTATCAAAAGCCTCAAAAATGTACTTCTCTTTGATCTTTGATTTCTGGTGATTTAGACTAAGAGCATAATCATAGATATGCAGTAAAGTTCACTTAGAAAGATGTTGGTATTGTGTGTAATAAAAATCATGGAAATTTGAAAATAAATGTCTAATGAAAGGGGTTGAGTGAAATAAACCGTGAACATTCACAGTGCAAGGAGATATAATGAAGCCATTAACAAGATGTTAAAATATTTAGACTTTGAAAAATACAATATAGTTTTAAGTTTTAAAATGTATTCTATTTTTAACATACTATAATGTCAAATTAGTCAAAAAATAAATGTGCATTTTTACCCAAGCATTTATTCAAAAAAATCTGGAATGAAATATACCAAATGTTATTAGTGGTTGTTCCTAAATATTTTAATTATACATAATTTTTATTTATTGCCTCTGTACCCTTACTCCAAAAATCAGCTATAATGAATGTATATTGCCTTTTAAATATGAATTTTTAAACTATATGATAAAGAAAATGCACCTATGTACAGCGGAAGATTAGAAAGAAAAGCAATGGTTCATTGCAACAATGGAGAATAATTTGTGTGCTACCTCTTAGAGATATAGCTCTATCTTGCCATTCTGAAATGATAATAAATAACAACCACTCTTACAATGAAGTAGTGTCAGAATGCTACTATGGGAAGCCAAAGTAATATTAATAGTTCCAAAGTTGTATGTCAAGCAAATGCAAAAGTTCTCTAGAAAAAGGATGCTGGTAGAATAAATAATCAAAAATAGAAGACTGTACTCTTCATAGATAGTGCTCTTTGTGAGATGGCATAAGCAGAATAAGATAACAGCATTTAAAATATTAATTACTATTCTAAGTTTTGAGGTATGTTGATAAGTATTTAAAGAGTTATGTTGCTAGATTTACAATCACCACATCAATAGTTTATGAAACAAAACAATTTGAAAATTTTGGTCCACATAATCACAAAAAAATCTGTTTTGAAGGGTTTATAAAATCATTATGCAAGTTGATGAATATATTTATCCTTCAAATGTAACTTCTTTGCTTTAATTTCTCCCTACCTTGCCCAAGCTTGCACGCTCCCCAATACACACACACACACACACACACACACTCCTGTTGTCATGATATCATAAAACAATTGGTATTTTTCTATAGTTTTACCTGGTATATTTTCTACTCTGGTAAGAAAGGGAACTGAAGCAAAATACCTGGAAACAGGAGTTCATAAACTATCATCTTCCAAGGACACTGGTCACTGATGGCAATAGTATGGCTTCCAAGTGGGAATCTTCTGATATACCCAGAAATAGTAAGTCCTCAGAATAGTAATGAAGCCTCGTCTGTGAATGGTACAAGCAGCACACATTTATCCTTCAAAGTGATGTAAACCATCTAGAATGGGTAGCTTCATTTATTCTAATGATTGAAGTTTGTTTCCAATTCTAATACTATTATTATTACTTTTTAATTCCCAGGACCATAACATGCATGAAGAGTAGCATTCAGCAGCCATTAATTGATTCATGGGTAAAACAATGGCATAGTTGCCCTCAGGCCCCATTAAGCAGCTATGTACCAATTGGAAATGTCTCATAGAATTTGAGCTAATAGGCAACTTGTTCAACAATCACTACTCAGTGTTCACAGATACTGTTTCTCTTCTCACTGAGAGCAATTAATTCTAAGCTAGCCTAGTTTTAGACAGTGTTACACTGTGTCTTTGCATCTGACCAATGAGCAATGAGCAAATCCTCAGCAAACAGCTTCTGAAATGGAGTTATCAGAGAAGAGGGGTGATAACATTATTTCAATCACTTTGAATCAGGTGTAACTAAAACCTCAAACCCACAATGTGATATTAGAAACATAACTTTTTCTGTTTATAAAGTATTTCTATTTAATATAGAGTAAAGTAGTATAGTTTTCTGAATATTGAGCTTTAAGCCAACTTTTTCACTCTTCTCTTTCACTTTCATCAAGAGGCTTTATAGTTTTTCACTTTCTGCCATAAGGGTGGTGTCATCTGAGGTTATTGATATTTCTCCCAGCAATCTTGATTCCAGCTTGTGCTTCTTCCAACCCAGCGTTTCTTATGATGTACTCTGCATAGAAGTTAAATAAGCAGGGTGACAATATACAGCCTTGACGTACTCCTTTTCCTATTTAGAACCAGTCTGTTGCTCCATGTCCAGCTCTAACTGTTGCTTCCTGACCTGCATATAGGTTTCTAAGAGGCAGGTCAGGTGGTCTGGTATTCCCATCTCTTTCAGAATTTTCCACAGTTTATTGTGATCCACACAGTCAAAGGCTTTGGCATAGTCAATAAAGTAGAAATAGATGTTCCTCTGGAACTCTATTGCTTTTTTGATGATCCAGCAGATGTTGGCAATTTGATCTCTGGTTCCTCTGCCTTTTCTAAAACCAGCATGAACATCTGGAAGTTCACGGTTCACGTATTGCTCGAGCCTGGCTTGGAGAATTTTGAGCATTACTTTACTAGCATGTGAGATGAGTGCAATTATGCAGTAGTTTGAGCATTCTTTGGCATTGCCTTTCTTTGGGATTGGAATGAAAATTGACCTTTTCCAGTCCTGTGGCCACTGCTGAGTTTTCCAAATTTGCTGGCATATTGAGTGCAGCACTTTCACAGCATCATGCTTCAGGATTTGAAATAGCTCAACTGGAGTTCCATCACCTCCACTAGCTTTGTTCGTAGTGATGCTTTCTAAGGCCCACTTGACTTCACATTCCAGAATGTCTGGCTCTAGGTGAGTGATCACACCATTGTGATTATCTGGATCATGAAGGTCTTTTTTGTACAGTTCTTCTGTGTATTCTTGCCACCTCTTCTTAATATCTTCTGCTTCTGTTAGATCCATACAATTTCTGCCCTTTATTGAGCCCATCTGTGCATGAAATGTTCCCTTGGCATCTGATCCCATCACTCCAGGGGAAATAGATGGGGAAACAGTAGAAACAATGTCAGACTTTATTTTGGGGGGGCTCCAAAATCACTGTAGATGGTGACTGCAGCCATGAAATTAAAAGACGCTTACTCCTTGGAAGGAAAGTTATGACCAACCTAGATAGCATATTAAAAAGCAGAGATATTACTTGGCCAACAAAGGTCCATCTAGTCAAGGCAATGGTTTTTCCAGTGGTCATGTATGGATGTGAGAGTTGGACTATGAAGACAGCTGAGCACTGAAGAATTGATGCTTTTGAACTGTGGTGTTGGAGAAGACTCTTGAGAGTCCCTTGGACTGCAAGGAGATCCAACCAGTCCATCCTAAAGGAGATCAGTCCTGGGTGTTCATTGGAAGGACTGATGCTGAGGCTGAAACTCCAATACTTTGGCCACCTCATGCAAATAGTTGACTCATTGGAAAAGACCCTGATTCTGGGAGGGATTGGGGGCAGGAGGAGAAGGGGACGACAGAGGATGAGATGGCTGGATGGCATCACTGACTCAATGCACATGAGTTTGTTTGAATTCCTGGAGTTGGTGATGGACAGGGAGGCCCGGCGTGCTGCAATTCATGGGGTCGCAAAGAGTCGGACATGACTGAGCAACTGACCTGAACTGAACTGAAAGTAGTATAGAGTAGAGGCCAAGGTCATGGACTCAGAATTTGATGCTTGGGCTGGAATTCTGGCTTGCCACAAACCAGCCATGCAGCTTTGACAATTCGATAAAGTTCTCCATGCCTCCATTCTTTTATTTATAAAATGAAGGTGATAATGTTTGTGATCCCAAAGAATAGTAGTAAGGACCAACACATGTAACACTCTTAGAACAATACTGGGTAACATGGATGACTGTTAACTATTTTTCGTAGTGAATCACCATTTCCACATACTGACTAGTAAGTACTCCGAGTTTATTGAGTTCACAAGAATTATTTGAAAACAGAAGCTGGAAAAGGTTTACTAACATGATTTTATGGAACCCAGATGTTAGTTAATACTTTGAGGAAATTAAACTCTGTAAAAATTGAAAACAAGCAGTTCTGATTTCGGTAGATTCAAACTTTTTTCTCATTGACTTCTTGGTAAGAAATAAATTATCCACTGCATTGGATAATGCAGTATCCAATTTACTGCACTGTATTGTATCCAATTTACAATACTCATGAAAGTTAAACTGTTAACGGCTCAGTCTTGTCCAACTCTTTGCAACCCCATGGGCCATAGTCTGCCAGGCTTCTCTGTCCATGGAATTTCCCAGGCAAGAATACTGGAGGGGGTTGCCATTTCCTTCTCCAGATGATCTTCCCAACCCAGGGATCAAGCCCGGCTCTCCTGCATTGCAGGCCATGGTAAATACAATACTCAGATGGTAAATACTATTTACTCAGATGGTAAATACAATACTCATACCCACACATAAACAAATGAATATGCACATATAAACCTAAAAAATGTTTCCTGAAGCAGCACTCATGAAATTCTATACTGTCTTTTTATTTGAGTTTATTAAGATATTGGTGGAAACCTACTATTGATTTCACCATCCTTAACAGTTCATGACCTAAGATTTGAAAAATTCCTGTATAACCAATCTTGTCCACTAGATAATTACATGTGAAAAATATGTGCTCTTCCCATTTCTGGCCACTGTTAGGTTCACTCCTGCCCTGTAGCACCAGGGTTAAGCTTTCCCTTAGTACAAAAGGAACCAGACTTTTTTTCTAGACCTCAAAAATTCCAAACTAGATCAGAATACTCTGATTTCTAGTTCTGACATCAGTTACTCATCCTCAGCACTTATCTGAATATGAAGGATATGGATAGTAATTGCTCCTTCCTAGGAAAATAAAGGACTTTATGGGTGGCGCTCGTGGTAAAGAATTCGCCTGCCAATGTAGGAGACACAATAGATGCAGGTTTGATGCCTGGGTCAAGGAGATCCCCTGGAGGAGGAAATGGCAACCCATTCCAGTATTCTTGCCTGGAAAATTCGGTGGACAGAGGAACCTGGTGGGCTACAGTCCATAGGGTGGCAAACAGTTGGATACGACTGAATGACTAAGCACCAGAAAAATAAAAATCTCTCTCTGACCTAAAGTTCTTCTCCAGTCATTACTGTGAGAGGCCTGAGATTGTAGCAAGAAGAGGGTCATCAACCCCCTGGAGAACTGTGAAGAGCATCTTCCCAGCCCCAGAATAGACATGGTGACCCCTGCCCTTGCATCCAATTTGTAGCCAAAGCAGCACTCAACAGAGCATCAAATTTAATCCTTGACAATTAAACACATAGCAAGGTTTAAAGGATGGAAATTTTCCAGGAACAAAGCCAGATGGAGTATATTTTTAGATCAATAAAATTGACTCCCACCACAAAATCACTTAAACCATGGCCCATTTGCTTTCTCCTCTTTTTCTACACATATAAGTTGTATATTTTTAAATTCTACCTTGGACTTCCCTGGTGGCTCAGCAGTAAAGAATCCACCTGCCAATATAGGAGAAATAGTTTCAATCCCTGGGTCGGGAAGATCCCATGGAGAAGGAAATGGCAACTCACTCTAGGATTCTTGCTTGGACAGAAGAGCCATGGACAGAAGAGCCTGGTGAGCCACAGTCCATGGGCTTGCAAAGAGTCAGACACGACTTAGCGACTGCTGCTGCTGCTGCTGCTAAGTCACTTCAGTCATGTCCGACTCTGTGCAACCCCAAAGACAGCAGCCCACCAGTCTCCCCCCGTCCCTGGGATTCTCCTCTACCTTAGTCATGATTCACATTTCTTATAAAGTAGCTCTACTCCTTCATTTCCACACTTGGCAGCTTGAATTTGAGATGTGATCATTTCACTTCACAAAACAGTATTAAATAAGAGTTATAGAGATAAATGGTGATGATTAATTAGGATTGCATAGTGGGAATACACTTAATGCTGCTCATCTGTGCACTGAAAAATGGTTAGGATAGTAAATTTCATGTCATGTATATTTTAACATGAATAAAAAATAATTTTAAAGTATTAAATAGAAGTTCTTCCAGATTACATATTTATAAAATCTTCCCAACTCACCCCCTCATTACTAAAAAAAGAAAAATATATAAGCAAGTGTTGCATTTTAATGTTGCTAGTCGAGTAAAATTTAGTTAGTTATTTAGATCTTTGAATCTAAATGTCATCCATCACCACTTGCTAATTTTTGTGGTTGTGGGGAATAACCAGAGGAAACAGAAATATCCCTCTTAATCTTGTATTTACTTAAGTTTCCACATATCCAACCACCCCACTGAAAATGTTCTCCTTAATAAACATGTATCCACAAATAGCATGATATTTTTCCTGATGCCAGAATTGACATAGTAACTTAAGCTTCGGGTCAGAAACCCACTGACTTACTCAAATTGAGCAGTCAAAAGTAATAAATATATATTCAAAGAATTATATAAACATGCTGTTCTAAAAAATATGAAAATAGAGGATATATTCAAAATTTCTGCTTGGCTACAGAAAACTCAAGACAACAAGGACATTTGATTTGGGTACCTCTACTAAATGAAGCCTTGAAGAAAACCAAAGGAGCGGTTCATTAAACATGTGTTTCTCATTGACCTTGAAGGCATTCGTCCAGCATCTTAAATAAAAGAATGCTGTTAGTAAGCATACGCTCTTACTGTTGAATTTTCATGGCCTTATAAGCCACTCAAGCTTCACCTTTGCGGTTAATGTGTCATCAGAATCTAGTTCTAGTCATTTCTGGATAGCTTTGTTGTAGTTTCCAATTACCATAGTATATATGTTTCTCTCTCATGCCCCTGTTAATATCCAAACCAAACATCCTACTTACTAGAACAAACTCACTTCATGTAAGATTCATTTTTAAAAATATTTTAAGCTTAGGCTTTTTTTACAGAGTACTTGAATAACGCATTTACATGTCAGTCTTAATTCTAATCTTGAAAATCTACCTTATTCAAACATAATGGCTTGACAGTACGCCTATGTCCCAGCACAGGTGCCTAGGAACATGCCTCTGTGCTTAGTTGTGTGTGACTCTTTGTGACCCTTTGGTCTACAGCCCATCAGGCTCCTCTCTACGTGGGATTTTCCAGGCAAGGATACTGGAGTGGGTAGCCGTTTCCTTCTCTAGGGGATCTTCCTGACCCAAGCATCAAACCCAGGTCCCCAACATTGCAGGTGTATTCTTTACCCTCTGAGCCAGCCCACACCTCCTGATTTCCCCCAAATAATTGATTATATAAAAAAGAGAGCATTTCTAAAGAAACTGGAGGAAATACACTTAAATTTTATGACTGGCTATACAAATATTAATACTTGCTTCTCAATGAACAGTTCTACTTAAGCTAAAGGCATTAAGTACAGCATATTTTGTGGAACCATCCTCATCTAGAACTAAAAGGAAGTTCTAGACAAAAACAGCAGGCCAAAGTTTCCAGGTAAAAAATGTGCAGCTCTGTTATACTATGTAATATCCAACTACAGTACTGTAAGTAGTTGAAAGGAGATAGTCAAATCTAGAATTTCAAGGACAAACAATATAAAGAGATTATACTTCATACAACTACCAAAAACTAAATTATATCAACAGCAAGACTTTTTTTTTTAACTTGCCCAAAGAGATTTTGAAACTAGCATAATGGGTGAAAAATGGAGTTACATATGCACACTTTGAAGTATCTGTTGTTGTTCAGTTACTCAGTTGTGTCCAACTTTTTGCGAGCCCATACACTGCTGCATGCCAGACTTCCCTGTGCTTCACTATCTCCAGGAGTTTGCTCAGACTCGTGTCCATTGAGTTGATGATGCCATTCAACCATTTCATCTACTGTTGCCCCCTTCTCCTGCTGCCCTCAATCTTTTCCAGCATCAGTTGGCTGTTCACATCAGGTGGCCAAAGTATTGGAACTTCAGCTTCAGTATCAGTGATGAATCAATGAATATTCGGGTTGATTTCCTTTAGGATTGACTGGTTTGATCACCTGGCTGTCCAACGAACTCTCAAGAGTATTCTCCAGCACCACAGTTTGAAAACATCAATTCTTCAGTGCTCAGCCTGTTTTATGATTCAAATCTCACATGCTTACATGACTACTGGAAACACCATAGATTTGACTATACAGACCTTTGTTGGCAAAGTGATGTCTCTGCTTTTTATTATGCTGTCTAGGTTGGTCATAGCTTTTCTTCGAAGGAGCAAGTGTCTTTTAATTTCATGGCTGAAGTCACCATCTGAAGTGATTTTGGAGACCAAGAAAATAAAGTCTGTCACTGTTTTCATTGTTTCCCCATCTATTAGCCATGAAGTGATGGGGCCAGATGCCATGATCTTAGTTTTTTGAATGTTGAGTTTTAAGCCAGCTTTTTTGCTCTCCTCTTTCACCTTCATCAAGAGGCTCTTTAGTTCCTCTTCACTTTCTGTTCTAAGGGTGGTATAATCTGCATATCTGAGGTTATTTGTAATTCTCCCAGCAATCTTTATTCCAGCCTGTGCTTCATCCAGTCCAGCATTTCTCATGATGTACTCTGCATATAAGTTAAATAAGCAGGGAGACAATATACAGCCCTGACGTACTCCTTTCCCAATTTGGAACCAATCTGTTGTTCCATGTCCTGTTCTGTTGCTTCTTGACATGCATAACAGTTTCGCAGGAGGCAGGTAAGGTGGTCTGGTATTCCCATCTCTTAAAGAATTTTCCACAGTTTGTTGTGATCCACATAGTCAAAGGTTTTAGCAGAGTCCATGAAGCAGAAGTAGATGTTTTTTCTGGAATTCCCTTGCTTTTTATATGATTCAGTGGATGTTGGCAATTTGATCTCTGGTTCCTCTGCCTTTTCTAAATCTAGCTTGTACATCTGGAAGTTCTCAGTTCATGTACTATCGAAGCCTAGCTTGAAGGGTTCTGAGTATTACTTTGCTAGCATGTGAAATGAGTGCAATTGAGGAGTAGTTTGAACAATCTTTGGCATTGTCCTTCTTTAGGACTGGAATGAAAATTGATCTTTTCCAGTCCAGTGGCCACTGCTGAGTTTCCAAATTTGCTAGAATATTGAGTGCAATATTTTAACGGCATCATCCTTTAGGATTTGAAATAGTCTAGCTGGAACTCCATCACCTACACTAGGTTTTTTCATACTAATTCTTCCTAAGACCCACTTGACTTCACACTCCAGGATGTCTGGCTCTAGGTTAGTGACCACACCACCATGGTTATCCCAGTCATTAAGACCATTTTTGTTTTGTCTTATTTTTGTACAGTTCTTCTGTATATACTTGCCACCTCTTCTTAATATCTTCTGCTTCTGTTAGGTCCATACCTTTTCTGTCCCTTATTGTTCCCATCTTTGCATGACATGTTCCCTTGGAATCTCTAACTTTCTTGAAGAGATCTCTAGTCTTTCCCATTCTCTTGTTTTCCTCTATTTATTTGTATTGATGACTGAAGAAGGCTTTCTTATCTCTCCTAGCTATGTTTTTGGAACTCTGCATTCAGATGGGTATATCTTTTCTTTTCTCCTTTGCCTTTTGCTTCTCTTCTTCTCTCAGCTACTTGTAAGGCCTTCTCAGACAGCCATTTAGCATTGTTATATTTCTTTTCCTTGCAGATGGTTTTGGTCACTGTCTTTTGTACAATGTCATGAATCTTCATCCATAGTACAAGCCCCTTAAAAATAAGGAAATCTCAATCTTGGACCCTTGAAGTTCTAAATCTATAAACAAGGAGGTATAGTTGACCCAAAATGTTAGTAGCATTGTATTTGCATTTAACAAAGAACTGTTAAATAGCCAAGAAGGGTGACAGATGTTGAATGCGTTTCATACAATGGCCAGTTTACATTCCTTTCATCTTTGGATATTCCTTCTGAAACCTGTTAGGCCTACATCCATGAAACCTTTCCAAATGACTCATATATATCACAATCCTGTTATTATCACAGTCTACTCTGCTCAGTCTAGGGACTTCCAAAAACTGTTGCTTTTTCAACTCCCAATCCCGACTTAGATTACTACTAACAGGACCTCTCACTCAATAAGAAAGGGAACAGAATAGAAAAGTAAAAGAAAAAAAAAGGGAAATCAATGTTAGAAATAAATAAAATCATTATTATAATAGAGCAAAATACCTCACTCCACTCTTTTTCCATTCTCTAAATTATTAACACTGCAGTGGTAAAGAATCTGCTTGCCAATGCAGGAGACTCAAGAGGTGCGGGTTTTATCCCTTGGTTGGAAAGATACTCTGGAGGAAATGGTAACATACTCCCGTATTCTTGCCTGGAAAATTCCATGGCAGAGGAGCCTAGTGGGCTACAGTCCACGGGGTCACAAAGAGTTGGACATGACTGAGCACACACATGCAATTTACTAAATTCAGTAGCCATGTATTGAAAAATTTTCTAATAACAATAGATAGTGTATACAGGGTGCCTATTATGAGCCTATTATTTCTAAGCACCTTACAAATATTATCTCACTTGATAAAACAATTTATTGAGGTGGATAATATTCATATTCCACTCTACAGACAAAGTGTAAGGTATAGTTCTGGCCGAGGCAGAAAAGCAGGAAAGAAAACCTCAACGGAGGTAGGTTACCTTTATTCAGGCAAGGAGGGGTAACAGTCAGCCTAACAGCCAGGCTGAGCCCGAGAGGGATCAGGGAGGCTTCATATTTAAAGGGAGGTTTGTGGAAGCAATAAGGGAAACATTATTCATGCGGGACATTTTGGATAATCTTTAGCTGAGATGGCATTTGTAGTTGAACAGGGGGTGGGAGGTTTTGGGCAGGGGGTGATAAGTCCCCTGGGCAGGGGGGTGATAAGTCCCGGGCAGACGTAGGGTGATAAATCCCAGGTAGATGCAACTGTAAGAGCATCGAGGCGGGACTTAAAGTTCAGTTTTGTTTTCCCCGAAGTTAGATGATTCAGCAAGGGCCTCTGAGACCGTTGTTTTCTATTCTAGGCCCACGGAATCCTTCACAAAGAAGCTGAGACACAGAGAAGCTAAGTAACTGACCCAAGTTACACAGTTAGTAGTACCAGATTTGGAATTCGACATAAGCAATCTAATTCTGGAGGTCACATTTTTGCCTTGTAAGTTACATTGCCTTTCTGTATTAGAGGACCTGCTAATCACATCATTTGTGGCTTCCATTACAATAACAAGCAATCAGTGGGGAGGGAGAGCCTAAGGATTCATGCCTTCAATAAACTTTCATGATGAATTGATTCTAGCTTTAGCTGCCTGAAAGAAACACAGAAATGAATGACTCATAGTTCAAGCCCTAGATAAACTCACACTCTAGAGGAGGATATGTAATTACAACACAGTGGAAACAGTGCTTAAACATGGATAATGAAAATGCTACAGGGGCATGGGAGTGGAGACACTAACTGCTTGGAAAATTCAGGGAGATGTCCCAGAGAAGGTGATGATAAACAACCTAAGTTTTCTGAAAGACAAGTAGGCATTTTCAGAAAATAGGAAAGATAGAAGGAGTAAGTAGGTATCCATGTTCTGGATAATGAAGAATTCACTTGTTAAGAGAAGAACTGTTAGGTGCATGTATGCATAAGTGTTTGTGCTGGGGTGTTATAAATTAAAGTTTCTATAAAATAAAATTTTATATAAAATAAATTATAGTCCCTTCCCAAAAGGTTTATAATCTAGGAGAGAGATAATACACAAATGAATATTAGAAGACTATGTTGTTGTTTTTTTTTTAATGTTCTAAGACTTCTAGGTTATGCCTTTTACATGATTTAAGAGCTTCCTAAAATGGATCCAAAGAATTCTGGGGAATTGATGCCTATTCTCATTCTACAATCCTGAATTTAGGAACGTGTTTGGATCAGCTTAAGAGTCTGAGGCTAATGGATGAGGACGGAATGCACTGCCTCAGTCATGTGCTGCATTAAACAATGCTGAGCCTGATAAGGGTGTCCCTGGTGGCTCAGCAGTAAAGAATCCACCTGCAATGCAGTAGACATGCCAGAGACAAGGGTTTGATCCCTGGGTTGGGAGGATCCTCTGGAGGAGGGCATGGCAACCGTCTCCAGTATTCTTGCCAGGAAAATCCCATGGACAAAGGAGCCTGGCAGGCTACGGACCAAGGGGTCCCAAAGATGAGACTGATGCAACTAAGCATGCACACACAAGCCTGATAAAGTGTATCTAGACCAAGTGAGGGAGATCAGTAGAGATCCAGACAAAACAACATGTAGACATTCTCCGGCCTTTTGCATAAACGCTCCACAAGGCAAGGGATAAGTTGCACTTCCAGAAAGACTTGCAGTCTGCACTCCCAATCCCTGGTTAGATGGGGGTGCAGTCTGCACTCCTAATCCCTGGTTAGATGGGGGCGCTCTGAAACTTGCATCTTTGTACTCAATGATGATGCTAATCCTGCCACTGTTTATCCTAACTGCACTCTGTATTGCACTCCTACGATGAATAAATGTATTTCCTCAAAGAGTATCTATGTCTTATCTTTCTGTTAATCCAAGTCTTCTAAGGAAATTTTTCAGTATGATAGTTGGGCAAGGAGTTGAATAAATCATATAGGAGTATAGCAGAAGAGACTAATGCTGATTCATTGATTAAAGAGTTCTTGGAGGAAATGACAATGAAAGTATGACTAATTGAATCTATCACCAAACAATCAAGATTTCCATCTGACTCATACCCCGACTGACTGATACATTCACTCATTAGAAAGGTTAATATATGCTAAAATATTAGAATTGAGTTTTATTGGTCTTGGAAATGTCCTGCACTTTACAAAGTCTAATCTTACAATTTATTTATAAAGATAAAATGTTTAATTCCTAGGTTCTTATTGGCATCTTACAATACTAAGTATGTCAACAATAATAATAAACATCAATTACATAGTGGCAGACTTTATTTTGGGGGGCTCCAAAATCACTGCAGATGGTGACTGCAGCCATGAAATTAAAAGATGCTTACTCCTTGGAAGGAAAGTTATGACCAACCTGGACAGTATATTAAAAAGCAGAGACATTACTTTGCCAACAAAGGTCCATCTAGTCAAGGCTATAGTTTTTCCAGTAGTCGTATATTGATGTGAGAGTTGGACTGTAAAGAAAGCTGAGCACTGAAGAATTGATGATTTTGAACTGTGGTTTTGGAGAAGACTCTTGAGAGTCCCTTGGACTGCAAGGAGATCCAACCAGTCCATCCTAAAGGAGATCAGCCCTGGGTATTCACTGGAAGGATTGGTATTGAAGCTGAAACTCCAATACTTTGGTTACCTGATGTGAAGAGCTGACTCATTTGAAAAAACCCCGATGCTGGGAAAGATTGAGGTCAGGAGGAGAACAGGATGACAAAGGATGAGATGGTTGGATGGCATCATTGACTCAATGGACATGAATTTGGGTAAACTCCAGGATTTGGTGATGGACAGGGAGGCCTGGCATGCTGTAGTCCATGGGGTTGCAAAGAGTAGGACATGGCTGAGTGACTGAACTGAACTGAACATAGTTCTTTACCATTTACAAATCATTTTTCAGATTACTGTCTCATTTGATCCCCCAGTAACCCTATAAAATATGAGTCAAGTTTAGTGACTTGCCCCAGACCATATGCTTAGAAAGTGGACAAGCCAGTTTTTTACCATTATCCTACCACTGAGTCCTGGTTCTGCCTGAGCCCACTTTGGAACCTCCTCTCAATACAGGAATTATTCCTCCCCTCTCCTTTTTCTGAGAACTGCCCTCTCCATTACTATCATAAAAGTGTACCCAGCCATGTACCATACAACATCTCCACTCCACTTGTGCTTAGTCACTCAGGCATGTCTGACTCTTTGCAACCCATTGGACTGTAGCTCACCAGGCTCCTCTGTCCACGGGATTTTCCAGGCAAGAATACTGGAGTGGGTTGTCATTTCCTCCTCCAGGAGATCTTCCTAACCCAGGGATCAAACTGGCATCTCCTGTGTCTCCTGCATTGGCAGGCAGATTCTTTACCTGCTGAGCCATCAGGGAAGCCTCAACATCTTCAACCAGGCCCTAGTTAATCGGCCTCAAGTATACATAGATCCAATCCAGAGAAGCGGGTTGTCTAAAGGAAGCCTTTGGATATTGATATCATCATAAGGAGAGTTTTTCTCTCCACCTGCCAGGAAATGAAGTATGTAAATTTAAAAGCTCTTAGGGGCCATGTTGGAGAAGGCAATGGCACCCCACTCCAGTACTCTTGCCTGGAAAATCCCATGGATGGAGGCGCCTGGAAGGCTGCAGTCCATGGGGTTGCTGAGGGTCAGACACGACTGAGTGACTTCACTTTCACTTTTCACTTTCATGCATTGGAGAAGGAAATGGCAACCCACCCCAGTGTTCTTGCCTGGAGAATCCCAGGGACAGGGGAGCCTGGTGGGCTGCCGTCTATGGGGTCGCACAGAGTTGGACACAACTGAAGTGACTTAGCAGCAGCAGCAGGGGCCATGTTCCTCCCTGAAAACAAATGTTAGAGAAGAATTGGCAGAAAGAAGGATGAAGGAGAAGCACAAAGAGAATCAAGGAACGGACACAAAGAAAGTACCCAGTGGCTTTGTCACCTGCATTTTAGTCCTAGGAGACCTAGCTGTACTCTTAGCCCTGTATTCCATCCTTTCATCTTATTTTAAAGCACTTTCTCACATCATATACAAAAATAAACTCAAGATGGATTAAAGACTTAAATGTAAAACCTGAAACCATTAAACTTCTGGAGGAACACACAGTAGTATGCTCTTTGACATCAGTCTTAACAATATTTTTTTGGATATGGCTCCTTAAGCCAAGGAAACAAAAGCAAAAAAAAAAAAAAAATGGGACTACATCAAACTAAAACCTTTTGCACAGTGAAGGAAACTATCAGCAAAACTAAAAGGTACCTACTAAATGGGAGAAGATATTTGCAAATGATATATCCAACAAAGGGTAAGTTAATATACAAAATATACACTCATACCACTCAACATCAAAAAACAAACAACCCAATTTAAAAGTGGGCAGAGGAAGTGAATACTCATTTTTACAAAGAAGACAGATGACCAACAGGCACAAAAAAAGATGCTTCAACATCACTAATCAACATGGAAGTGCAAATCAAAGTCACAATTAGATATCACCTCACGTGTGTCAGAATGCCTATTGTCGAAAACACAACAAATAACGAGTGTTGGTGTGAATGGAGAAAAGGGGACACTTGTGCACTATTGATGGGGATGTAAATTGGTGCAGCCACTATGTAAAACAGTATTGGGATTCAGCAAAGAATTAAAAATAGAACTACTATATGATCCAGCCATTCCACTTCTGGGTATTCACCCAAGGAAAACAAAAACACTAATTCGGAAGGATATATGCACCCTAAGTTCACTGGAGCATTATTTACAGTATCTAAGACATGGAAGTAACCTAAATAAATAATAAATAAGATGTGGTGTGTATATATGTGTGTGTGTGTGTATGTATTATTCAGCCACCAAAAAAGAATGAAATCTTTCCATTTGTGATAGCATGATAGACCTAGAGGTCTATTATGCTAAGTGAAATAAGTCAGACAGGGATAGACAAATACAGAATGACTTCACTTATATACATATATGCGTATATGAGTATTCCATTTACTTATGTACAGAATCTACAAAACAAACAAATGAGAAATCACAAGCAAACAGAAGCAAACAGAAGCAGAGTCATAGATACAGAGAATAAGTAGGTGGTTGCCGGAGGGGAGGGTGTTGAGGGGAGGAGGAAAATAAGTGAGGGAGATTCAGAGGTACATACTTTCAGTTACAAAATAAATGAATCAAAGCTATGAAATGTACATTGTGGATAATACAGTCAGCAATTGTGTAATATCTTTGTGTAATGGCAGATGGTGGCTAGACTTACTGTGGTGATCGTTTAGAAATGTAAAGGAATATCGAATCACTATGTTGTGTACCAGGTCAATTACAGTGTTGTAAGTTAATTATACTTCAAAAGCAAACAAACTCATAGAGAAAGAAATCAGATTTGTGGTTACTAGAGACACGGAGTGTGGGAGGGGAATTAGATGAAGGTTATTAAAAGGGATAATTTTCAGTTACAAGGTAAATAAGTAATAGGGATGTAATATATGATATAATAAAGATAATTAACATTGAAAGTTGAAAAGAGAAAGCTGTGAAGACACTAAATCCAAAGAATTCTTATCACAAGGAAAAATATATTCTTTCCATTTTTTGATGTTGTATCTATGTGAGATGATGGATGTTTACTAAACCTACTGTGGTCATCATGTCATGATGTATGCAATTCAAATCACGAAGCTGAACACCTTAAGCATACAGTAATGTCTGTCAATTATACATTAGTGCAATAAAACTAGAAAAATTAAAATGCAACAAAGATTCTGGAAGGGTTAAGAAGAACCAGTGTGTTCCTGAAATAGAAAATGTGATTTAGAGAGGAAAACATCTACCTGACCATGGTGTCTTGCATTCTCTCGGTAACATCGTGGGCGAGGTCTAAGAGAGACAATGCCAGCACTGACATCACAGTCTGTAGCAGAGGCAAGGGAGATAATCAGCACTTAACAAATGTTCGTCAAATGAATTAATGAATCTGTTACTCAAATATGTATGCGTGAATATATACATAAGTACTTTCACTGCTCATGTGTTTTTTTTGTTGTTGTTGTTAATTGGTTCAGAAAAGAGAGCATTCTATGGCTCTTCATCCTAAGGAGAATCAAAAACAACAACGAGCCTGCTTGCTTTGAACATCAGAGAAGAGGAATGTAATTACATGTCATAACCGAGATAATTCAGCCCAACCTGTACACTCAGAAGCCATATCATCAGCAGAATAACTTGCCATTATAAAAGGCAAAGTGATATAAACAGAGAGCATTTTCATTTTCATAAAGGAAATTCTATCATCCTGTTTTCACATGACCTTTCTCCAATGTCACTATTTTCCTATGAAATGACTTGGTGCCTCCAGCCTTAACATTCCAGGGGTTGCATGCTTCCCATTTCTAGTGATAAATCAAATAAGGTCTATGAGTAATGTAGGGTAAAGATTCTCACATGCTCCAGATCAAAACTGAGAGCTGTTAATGACTGATGATTACAACCTTTTGTAACCTTAGGCAGAAAATCTAATCAAACTTGCCCAATATTACACCAAAAATAAAATTGTTACACAAAGTGTAAATAAAATGTAAAGTAACTAAAGAGAATAAGGGCTTGGATCATTTTTGGAAAACTAGAAAACACATATTGCTATATGTCTATGCCATCGAAAGGAAATATGCTCAATAACCCAGTTTTCTGAAGAAGTAAATGATTTTGTGACCTCGGACCTCAGTTGTCTTTCTTTCTAAGAGCTAATGCAGGGGTTCTTAAAATTGTAACATTGATGTCTTTGACAGTCTGGTGAAACCTGTTAACTCCTCCCAAAAGAAAATGTATAAATTCATAAAAAGAAAGAGATTTACAAATGTAGCTGAAATCAAATTACAATTGAAAAGCAACTGAAACAAAACTAAGAAAATATTAAATGAAAGTGTTATGATATGGTAACAGGCAACTTCTTTAATAACATATTACATAACAGCTCTACTGATGGAGCTAATAACTACTATATTTCTAATATAGCTATTAGCATGAACAACATTTTAAAAATACTATAACGTGTAAGGAAATCCAGAAATATTAATAATTTCTATTGTGACAAAATCACAGGTTTATATTAATACATTATAGTTTTAGCCTCCATAGTTTGAAGCCTAAATTCATAATTGAAAGAAATCTTTAGTTTCTGTTTGAGCTTAATATAAATAAAGAAGGTTTGCTATGAACCTAAGATTACAGAATCTGGGATAAAAACCCTTGGCTGTCCCTTTTATAAATGGTATAAATGCAATTGGTGTTCACCAACTTTGGGGCTTCCTTGGTGGCTCAGTGGTAAAAAAAAAAAAAAAAAAAAAAATGCCTGTCAATGCAGGAGATACAGTTTCAATCTTTGGTCCGGGAAGAGCCCCTGGAGGAGGAAATGGCAACCCACCTCAGTATTCTTGCCTGGGATTTGAAATCCCATGAACACAGAAGCCTGGCAGGCTACAGTCCTTGGGGTTGCACAGAACTGGACACGACTTAGGAACTGAGTAACAACAACTGATTATTAACTAAATTAAGTTTTTATGTCCTAGAACTACTAAGACTTCACCAAGTGATCAGAAAGGGTAAACACAGAACTGTGAAGGCTGTTGACAAGCACGGAAAAGATTAAAGTATATACATGAATGTGGAGAATCTCTGATACACTTTGAGAAGCAAGATCCAAGAAATTCACTAACCTGGCGCCAAGAAGGGCCCTGAAGAAGGATCCTGAAAATCCATACTGTGCAAATGAAAATCTTAAGTATCTAAGATCATGTTGCTAAGTATGTTTCTCTCTGCAATATTTTGATTAAAATTCTACCAGAAAATTTATTTCACCAAAATTCTAAGTGTGGTATTATTCATTAAAATATTAATAAAAATGTGGCCATTGAAATTTTCTAATAAGATCATATGTAAAACACACATGAAATACTTTAAAAACAAAAGCACAGAAGTACAGCTTTCTTTTTTGGTAGTTGGTAGGCTGATTGCCTGGAAAATCCCATAGACAGAGGAGCCTGGTAGGCTGCAGTCCATGAGGTCACTAAGAGTAGGACACGACTGAGCGACTTCACTTTCACTTTTCACTTTTCATGCATTGGAGAAAGAAATGGCAACCCACTTCAGTGTTCTTGCCTGGAGAATCCCAGGGACGGGGGAGCCTGGTGGGAGGCTGTCTATGGGTTGGCACAGAGTCAGACACTACTGAGCGACTTCACTTTCACTTTTCACGTTCGTGCATTGGAGAAGGAAATGGCAACCCACTCCAGTGTTCTTGCCTGTAGAATCCCAGGGACAGAGGACCCTGGTAGGAGGCCATCTATGGGGTCACACAGAGTCGGACATGACTGAAGCGACTTGGCAGTAGCAGCAGCAGCAGGCTGATAGTTAGTATTGGATTGTTCTTACTATAAAGATTGGGAGAAATAGCCCCTATCCCAGGTACTAGAAACAAAGCATGCATTTGATAATATATGAGACAGGAATGAACCATAAAGTAGACAAGGATCTTCATGGCATTACCCAAGCCGAATTTATTATTTGCCCACCTAAAATGAAGTGAAACTGTTAATTGCTCAGTGGTGTCTGACTCTTTGCAACCACATGGACTGTAACCCACCAGGCTCCTCTGGCCATGGAATTTTTCAGACAAGGATACTGGCATGGGTAGCCATTCCCTACTTCAGGGGAATCTTCCCAACCCAAGAATTGAACTTGGGTCTCCTGCAGGCAAATTCTTTACCATTTGAGCCACCAGGGAAACCTTAAATCTAGTGCATTTGTTTCCTAAAGCAGTCACAACAAATTGCATCAAAATGCTGGCTTAAAACAACAGAAATTGATTCCATCACACTTCTAGAGGCCAGAAGAACAGAATCAAGGCATGGGCAGGGTGGATCCCTCTGCAGGATCTGAGGGAGACTCTGTTCCCTGCTCCTCTCCCTTCCTGTGTGGCCAGCAACCTTTGGCATGCCTTGGCTTAAGACTGTATAACTATCTACTTCTGTCTTCCCCTGGCCTTCTCCTTTCTGTGTTTGTGTCTCAAATCTCTCTCTCCTATAAGGACACTAGTTACAGCACACCCTAAAGTCAGGAGGATCTCACCTCAAGGTCCTTAATTATGGCCACAAAGGCCCGATTTCCAAATAAGGTCACATTCACAGGTACTGGCTGTGAGGACTGGCATATACCTCTCAGGGGCTAAGGGGGACACAATTCAAACTATTCCACCAAGAAATCCTAAAATTCCACACATCTTTGACACAGAGGCTTTGAATAAAAGGTGACAAAAGGCAGTACAAAACACATGTTTTTCCTTATAGAAAGTATTAGTAGATACTTGTATATGAAAAAACTGCACATCATACATTTCTAGCACTGCAGATGTGTGCAGTAAACACAGGGAAGGTATGGATCTACAGAACTGAAATAGAGTTAGTGCAGACCGTGTAGTTTAGATAGAAAGTTAAGATATTTTAGGGACTTAACTTACAGAAATTACAGACACAAACCAGGTACTCCTGGCAATCATGTCTGAAATGAGCTCTTCCCAGGCTGGCCCTGGAGGATGTGGGCTAGTGTCGGATGTAAAACCAGGATGAAGAGACAAGCTCCCTTAGTCACTGTTGCCTAAGGATATTTCCAGTGGTGTAATGAAATAGGCTGGGTGTCACCCAGCCTATGCTGGAGCTATGACTGGATTGTTTAAGATATGCTGTCTATATTGGTCCTTAAATTACCTCTTTGTGAGTTAAAAAAAAAAATCATAGTTCATCTAGTGGTATGTAGAGAACTTTACTGATGTTTTTATGTTTACATAAAGACTGAAACTAGTGGGAAAAAAGACTCAGTATAGTACAGAGAAAAGTAGTATTTGAACCAGGTAATATTTCCAGTCATGGTGTTCAGAGAGGGCAGACTAATGTACAAACATAAATATTCTTGTTTAGATCCAACACTCTTTATATATCCTAAGATTTCAGAAGTTGGTGCCAACATATGGTAATGTGGCCACTTAATAAATATTGTCCATATCTTCGAAACAGAAATCACATTGTCATCTAAAAATTAGAAGTGTGCATGCAAAGGAATATTTTATCAATTTGTTCATTTTGTTTAATGATATTATACAGGTTTTTTTGTAATGATATAGTCCTATTACTACATAGATTACCCCCTGTATTTCTAGTAAGGACCGTGTTTTATTCTTCTTTGGTATCCTCCATAATACCTAGTCTGTTCCTGGGGTACAGTGAATCAACAATGATCACAGGTAACTACAAGATTTCCTAATATTTTGTACTAAATGGTTGTTCTTTCTTATGGAAATGACCACATACCGATGTGATGATATAAGGGGATTCATATTAGATAAACACTGCTCAATATTTTTCCCACTGAAGCAACAATAAAGCCTGAGTTTGGAGAAACTCCTAATTGTGCTGGTGCACTGGGTGCCTCAGTTTCCCCATTTGTAAAATGGGTGTAATAGCTGTATGTGTTTCAAAGGGTAGGTGTGAGATTTAAGTAACTTAATATTTGGAGGGTCCAGAAGAGTGTCTGGCACATAGAGAGTGCTAGACAAGCATTTTTATTACTAGAGATGTTTATAATATTATTATTATTCACTGGCTGTTGTTTAGTTGCTAAGTTGTGGCCAACTCTTTGTGACCCCATGGATTGCAGCTCTCCAGGCTTCCCTGTCCTTCACTATCTCCCAGAGTTTGCTCAAATTCATGTCCATTGAGTCAGTGATGCTACCTAACCATCTCATCTTCTGCCACCCTCTTCTCTTTTTGCCTTCAATCTTTCTAAGCATCAGGATCTTTTCTAGTGCGTCAACTGTTTGCATCAGGTGGCCAAAGAATTGGAGCTTCACTTCAGTATCAGTCCTTCCAATGAATATTCAGGATTGATTTCCTTTAGGATTGACTGGTTTGATGTTCTTACAGTCCAAGGGACTCCCAAGAGTCTTCTCTAGCACCACAATTCAAAAGCATCAATTTTTCAGTGCTCAGCCTTCTTTATGATCCAACTCTCAAGTCTATACATGACTACTGGAGAAACCATAGTTTGACTATACAGACCTTTTTGGCAAAGTGGTATCTCTGCTTTTTGACACGTTGTCATAGCTTTCTTTCCAAAGAGCAAGCATCTTTTAATTTCATGGCTGAAGTCACCATCCACAGTGATTTTTGAACCCAGGAAAATAAAATCTGGTACTGCTTCCACATTTTCCCCTTCTATTTGACACGAAGTGATAGGACCGGATGCCATGATCTTAGTTTTTCAAATGTTGACTTTTAAGCCAGCTTTTTCACTTTCCTCTCTCATCCTCATCAAGAGGCTCTTTAATTCCTCTTCATTTTCTACAATTAGAGTGGTATCATCTGCTATTATTCACTAGCCTTCCAGAAATAGGTTTGTTTGAAGGAATAAGTACAGTAATATATCTTTTACTGAGTGTTGCTGGGGAACAACATCTTCATAGTCAGTCAATCCGCCAGTCAGTATTTATCGAGAATCTATGCTGGGCCAGGTACAGTAACACAGTAATGAAGAAGAGGCAGTCTATGCCCTCAATAAGCTTACTCTCCAGTGGGAAAAGAAATATACAACCACAGTGATTAAAAACACAATAATATGTACCATGAAGAAAATAAAATCATACAATGTGACATACAGTACCTGCCTGAAAGGTGGTGGATGGGAAGCTACTTTAAGTTAAGAAGCTCCTCAAAGATTAAGAAGTTGAGCTGAGACCAGAATAATGAGGCCATTGGTATAGATCTGAGAAAAGAGCTTTCCAAGCAGAAACAATAAAAACTACAACATACAAATATCCTAAGAAAAGAACAAATGCTCAAGATTGGTGTATTAAGTCATTACCTGAGTGCTGTCAGATGTAAGACAGTGGAGAGAGATGAACTGATAACTGGGAGAAAGAAGAGGATAGTTAGAGGAGTGAAGCCTTTATGAAGATGGCATGGGGTCGGATCCAGGAATACTTGGAGAATGGCCTTAGAGACGACCAAGAGACATGGTAGAGTTAAGTATCTGTATCATGGGCCCTCAGAATTAGTGGTTAAAAAAAAAAAAACAGAGATCATAACATGTAATTGACGGGGGAGGCGGGGGAGAAAAGTAGAGGTTTAAGGCATCATTTCAGACACTGAGAAATTCAATATGCTCAGCAAGTACAACAGGATGGCACTCAGATTACTGTGCCTTTACCACAGTGGTCATGTTTTGAAACAACTCTAGCTGGCACAATCGTTGGATTTTCTCCAGCAACATTTAGCTGCTTAGAGGTGTGTGAAAGTGAAGTCGCTCAGTCGTGTCCGACTCTTAGCGACCCCATGGTCTGCAGCCTACCAGGCTCCTCCGTCCATGGGATTTTCCAGGCAAGAGTACTGGAGTGGGGTGCCATTGCTGGGCAGTTATTTGGGTGAAATCAGGGCTGGTATTTGCCAGGCAAGGAAAGTGAACAAAAATATGGCCAAAGGAATCAAGAAGCATTTGCAAGAAAATAATCATAGTAGTACATGAAATATCAGCTAGGTAGGAAGATTAAGTGAAAAGATGAGGGAAGCAACTGAGAAACATAAAACAATAAAGGATGAGGGCAGGGGATCAGAGGTACTGATGAAGTTAGAAACTAGCAAGGGTGGGATTAAACAGGGTAAGTGAGCTGGAGAGACAAGAGGTAATGATCAGAAAATGAGATGTTTGAAATGAAAGTACGGCAGTTGTTGGTAATGAAAAGGTGGATGTGATAACCCCATGAGTGGTGTCTATGGTAGGAGGGTGGATCAATATCAAAAACTGACCTTAAATTCCTTATGATAATCATTTGGGATAGAAATGCCATTAAAATGGTTTTTACACCATTCCTTGGAGTACATCAAACATATTTTTCTGGTCATAATAAGGTTAACAACATAAAGATTAATAGTGTTATGTGGTAATTGGCTCAGTATTTTCTGATTGTTTTGCCCCTATAATAAATTATTTTTGATATTTTTATTTGAAGACCTTAAGGTTTTTTTTCTTACAGTTTTCCTGTCTCTTTCTTTGTTTCTTTCAGGCATAGTAGCCAGAAAAGTGGGCTTCTCAGAATCAGTTTTCTCAGGTATCCTTTGCTTGGTTTCCCTCCCTCTCTCAAATGATGCTTTATTCTTTAAAAAGGAAGAGTGGATACAGGAAGTCAGCCACCACTAAAAACAATAAAAGCTTTTATTTCTAAGAAGTGGATTTTGATGAGATTTTTATAAACTTCTCTTTCTAAATTTCTAGTGTTCAATTAAAATACATCATTTGCTTATGAATGACCTCCTTGGAAGATAGCTATTAAGTTATGAAGAGCACTGGATTTAAGTTCAACATTAAAATAGTTCTGATGTAGGGTTTTATAGAATTCATATTTGACTGACACAAAAAATTATAACCTACCTCCCCACAGCCTCTAAACATTCTTTCTCTTGTGGCCCTTTTCATGTACAATATCTATCACTCCTTTACAAAATGCAAAAAACACAAATTAAGAATATTCCCAAATAGCCACTAGTCCAACCAAATTAGGTATCTAAAGGGGGCCATTAGAGTAAGCCCTTTATTTTGTTTTTCTCCACTCCTTTTAATGATGAAAGTATTTTTTACTTAGGTCAATTAAAAGCACATGTCCACATCTCTTTTTCCTGCAATTATCACATAAAAACACAGATGACATTTCTGAGAAATCAAAACTCAGTGGCTACTGTGCATTTCCAAAATGTGAAGAGGGGAGTCTCTGCTCCCTGTCATATAGCGAATCCTGGACATCGTTCTACAGCCTGTTGACAACTGCTAACTCCTGGGACTTAGCAAGCAATATCTCACTACAGAGACACTCTCCAAAAAAGGCCCAAGAACTCTATTATATTTTCACAAAATGCTATTACAGACGTAGGTGATATGGAGTTGGGAAAGAAGTAATTAAGTGAAAAGATTATAGATGAAAAAAAAGTCTGAAGAAAAGCAGAACCCTGGGAATAGGAAGAGATAAAGTAGCTGAAGGCATTTGGCCTTTTCTGAACAACTCGAGCACAAACCTGTGTGGAAACCAGCAGAGATGGCTACGTGAGTATTTCACTTTAGCTACTGAAGCACAGGTTTAATCTCACCGATGTTTTTGACATGAATGATTTCAAATATCTTATATTTCTACATATCTCCTTTACGTATGGGTTTCTATCAGTCCATCATTTTCCCTTCAAACCATTCATTCATTCATCAGTATTTGTTGAAATAGTTCAAACGATATTTGAAAAAAAAATATTTTTGTTTTTTAAAGAAAATTTATGACTGTCTACAATAATCCTTTGAAGATTTCTTACTAGAATGGAATATCTGTTGATTTAGTTGAGGGGGGTAGGGTAGAAGAAGCAATAGTTACAGTATTTTCAAAAAGTGTAACAATTCAGTGAAGATTTTGATGTTGCCTTTTTTGTTTTTTTCCCCCAGTTTTAAAATGACTTTTTAATTGCAAAGGAAAAGCTTTAAACACAGGAAATAAAATCTAGACCAGTCCATTATGCCCTTTTTGAGACCCTATTTTGCACTAGTCACTTAGGTATTACGTATACAACAAAGCTCACATTACACAAGAATTTTCTGTCTTCATGGTGCTTCCGTTCCAAGGGAAAGACAAACAATAAACATAATAAATAATTTAAGTACAGTGTGTTACAAAGTAAGGAGTGGTTTAGAAATAAAAGAAAAGGGAAGCAAGGGAAGGGAGCTAGGTATGTATGTGTGTAATTTTAAATAGAATTGCCTTAACTGCTCTATTCTGAATGATCTCTGATTTACAATAAGTGAAAAAGCAAGATGTAAAAGAATGTGACTAGTAGGCTCCACTTGTATTTTTAAGAATAAGTATGTGTTTTAATGTGCACTGTCTGTCTGTGAAAGGAGCCCAACAAATCATCCGAATGGTCGCCTCCAGGCAGGAAAACTCATTGTCTGGGGGAAAAAAATGTGTTTTTCAAGTACCCTTTTCATATCTTGAATTTTGCACCTTGCATTATTTGTTCAAATATTTTAATTAATACTTTAAAAAGAAGTTTTATATAACCCAAAACAACCTACAGTAGTTAAATCAATGGTGTGGCAAATAATCTGTGAATATAAAATAAATCACCTAGATTTGGTATTTCCCTGCCAGCATGACAGAGGAAGTTTTATAGTTATCCTTAAGGCTATTCCAAGAAAAATAACTCTTATAAGTAATTTATCTTTACAAATATTTAAAATTATGCAAAAATAAAAATATACCTAATATTTTAATTCTTCTTGTCCTTTTCTTTTCCTCCTATGATTGACTCATTGCTAACTTTGTTTGAAGGTGAACAGGACAATGCATGAAGCTAAATGCACTTGAATCTTTTTTCCCTCTTTAGCATCTGAAAATCCAACTAACCTGCCTTTACTGGCACCAAGCATAGATTGACTGGACTGGAATTGACTTTACTAATAATACCTGCAGTGCTAACAGTAGTCACCACCCTCTGTTGAATCAGAGCTCTTCCCATAGCTTGATAAATCAGCGTGTCTACTGGGAGGCTGGGGTGAAACTGAGTCACCTTATCTTCATTTTTAGGATTACCAAAGAACATCTCCCTTAGTAACAGTGTCATTTATCAAAACATGAACTCAACTTAAAAGTTTCCCTATCTCTTCAAACTATTTTGAACATCTTGTTCTTTGATAGTGTCCCAACTAATTGACCACCTCTGAGGTCAGCAGGTGCGGCTTGGCCCACATCCAGATTTCTACTGGGGATGATTAGTTCACTGCCCTGCCAGTGGCTTTGGAATCTCCAACATTAACACAGACCTTGTGACCTGGAGAATCAGAGGCCCAGATAAAGAGGACTGGGATTTCTTGCCCATTTCTAATTCCCAGAAGTAGCCACCCTTCACCTGCAGTCAGGGACTTTTAAAAATATTACTATTCACTCATCTCACACGCTCAACTCTTCCACTTACACCTCCTCTTGAATTTCTAGTGAGAGTTTCTTTAGGGCACGTTTTATTTTTAAGTTCTTGATTGTCCTTCCTGACATCATCTAGCCCAGTCTCCACTATTGTCAGTGTCTGGCATATTTTCCCATCAGGACTTTTTTTGGGTACAAGTGGGTGGCAAAATGTTCGGTTTTGCTTCCTTCTCTGTGTTGGCAGGAATCCTAAAAATAAGTTAAAACCAGGTCCATGGTGTGGATTTCTTTACTGTACCCTTTACAATTTTATAGTTGGGGGGAGGCGGGGGTTGATGGTTCAATTAGTACACTTCTTGGAAAAGTAGGAAAAGAGTAGGAAGAGAAATTTGTTGGGACAAGAAATTAAATTTCCAAGTCCACCAGGAAGTAGCCTAGAAGCGTTAACCACAGAGATTGATTGCTTACCCATGTCCCAAATCTGCTACAAAAAAAATGGGAAGCTTTTTTCCAAAACAACAAATGTCATCCTTGTCTGTGATGAAAGTACCTTAAATATGTGGTAGGACTGGAGAAGCAAGACTGATCAGGTGACCTTCTCATTGTACCCAATCCCATTTTCTTAGGCAAACATCCAAATACCAACTCTTGTAACTGAAAATCCCAGTGGTATGAAGTTCCAGCAACTTCAGAAATCTGTCTCTTCCCATCTCTTTGCTCTCCTTTCCCTGGAAGTGGCTACTTTCTCAGGCCCACTCTCTCTTCACAGCCACCCAGGTTTACATTCTAGCAGTTCAATAACCCTCTGGAAAGATTCCTACTGGCCCAGCTTAGGTAATCACTGAGCCAATTTCTGTGTATTGGCCAGACCTAAGTAATGGATCTATTCCTGAAATCCTAGCAGTGTTACCACTTCCAACCAGACCAGGGATTGTGCAAGGGTGTTTCTCAAAGAAAAAAAAAAAAAAAATGGGTCTATGATTAGCAGAAAGGAAATGGATTCTCCAAGGCCAGGACAAGAGTCCAGAGAAGCACCAAGAGGCAAAATTTAAGTCAATCAGACACTCATTTTTAATTCATGGAAGTTTGGTTTTGACAGTGACCTTTTCCTCAAATATTCTGCCCTAGGCTCCTCATTCACTTCACCCTCATCTTGGCCCTGAATGATGGGCCAACAAAAAATAAAACATCATTATACTCATATTCAAAACTATCTCCCAGTGCGCTTGCAACCCCCAACTTGAGACTCATTCCTTTGAGTAGGCAGAGACATCCCGAGGGGTTCTTCAAATTTTTTTTCCCTCAAAATAGCTAGAAGATAAATCTTTAAGCTGATAAAAATTTCCTCAATACATGCTAGTTAGATAGGCGGCTGCTGCTGTTAAGTCACTTCAGTTGTGTCCAACTCTGTGCGACCCCATAGACGGCAGCCCACCAGGCTCCCCCTTCCCTGGGATTCTCTAAGCAAGAACACTGGAGTGGGTTGCCATTTCCTTCTCCAATGCATGAAAGTGAAAAGTGAAACTGAAGTCGCTCAGTCGTGTCCGACTCCTAGCAACCCCATGGACTGCAGCCCTCTAGGCTCCTCCGTCCATGGGATTCCCCAGGCAAGAGTACTGGAGTGGGTTGCCATTGCCTTCTCCAGTTAGATAGGCTATCAAGTCAATAACATCTAGGGCCAGCAAATGTTGAAAGCCCCACCCCATAAAAACGTGTGTGGTATATATACTATGAGCACAGACAATAAGGAAGAGGGACAAATGGGTAAGACCTGGAGCTGCACAGAAGAAGGTCCCTAAAGATGAGAAAAATGAGAGAAAAAAAGGAGATACAAGATGTTAAAGCACACTTTAATCCAATCGCTTACTAATAGTTAATGAACACTAGCTCTAGCTCTACTTCATCAATTTTCCTAAGTTCTGCCATGTGGAAAAATGGACATAGTAGGGTGGCAGGAAGAGATGGAGAAGCCATGAAGAGATTCCCCACGTCCAAGGTAAGAGAAACCCAAGTAAGATGGTAGGTGTTGCAAGAGGGCATCAGAGGGCAGACACACTGAAACCCTAAGCACAGAAAACTAGTCAATCTGATCACACTGACCACAGCCTTGTCTAACTCAATGAAACTAAGCCATGCCCGTGGGGCCACCTAAGATGGGCAGGTCGTGGTGGAGAGGTCTGACAGAATGTGGTCCACTGGAGAACGGAATGGCAAACCACTTCAGTATTCTTGCCTTGAGAACCCTATGAACAGTATGAAAAGGCAAAATGATAGGATACTGAAAGAGGAACTCCCCCGGTCAATAGGGGCCCAATATGCTACTGGAGGTCAGTGGAGAAATAACTCCAGAAAGAATGAAGGGATGGAGCCAAAGCAAAAACAATACCCAGTTGTGGATGTGACTGGTGATAGAAGCAAGGTCCAATGCTGTAAGAGCAATATTGCATAGGAACCTGGAATGTCAGGTCCATGAATCAAGGCAAACTGGAAGTGGTCAAACAAGAGATGGCAAGAGTGAACGTCGACATTCTAGGAATCAGCGAACTGAAATGGACTGGAATGGGTGAATTTAACTCAGATGACCATTATATCTACTACTGCAGGCAGGAATCCCTTAGAAGAAATGGAGTAGTCATCATGGTCAACAAAAGAGTCCGAAATGCAGTACTTGGATGCAATCTCAAAAACGACAGAATGATCTGTTCGTTTCCAAGGCAAACCATTCAATATCACAGTAATCCAAGTCTATACCCCAACCAGTAACGCTGAAGAAGCTGAAGTTGAACGGTTCTATGAAGACCTATAAGACCTTTTAGAACTAACACCCAAAAAAGATGTCCTTTTCATTATAGGGGACTGGAAGGCAAAAGTAGAAAGTCAAGAAACACCTGGAGTAACAGGCAAATTTGGCCTTGGAATAGGGAATGAAGCAGGGCAAAGACTAATAGAGTTTTGCCAAGAAAATGCACTGGTCATAGCAAACACCCTCTTCCAACAACACAAGAGAAGACTCTACACATGGACATCACCAGATGGTCAACACCGAAATCAGATTAATTATATTCTTTGCAGTCAAAGATGGAAAAGCTGTATACAGTCAACAAAAACAAGACCAGGAACTGACTGTGGCTCAGATCATGAACTCCTTATTGCCAAATTCAGACTTAAATAGAAGAAAGTAGGGAAAACCACTAGACCGTTCAGGAATGACCTAAATCAAATCCCTTATGATTATACAGTGGAAGTGAGAAATAGATTTAAGGGACTAGATCTGATAGATAGAGTGCCTGATGAACTGTGGATGGAGGTTCATGACATTGTACAGGAGACAGGGATCAAGACCATCCCCATGGAAAAGAAATGCAAAAAAGCAAAGTGGCTGTCTGAGGAGGCCTTACAAATAGCTGTGAAAAGAAGAGAAGCGAAAAGCAAAGGAGAAAAGGAAAGATATAAGCATCTGAATGCAAAGTTCCAAAGAATAGCAAGAAGAGAGAAGAAAGCCTTCCTCAGCAATCAATGCAAAGAAATAGAGGAAAACAACAGAATGGGAAAGACTAGATATCTCTGCAAGAAAATTAGAGATACCAAGGGAACATTTCATGCAAAGATGGGCTCAATAAAGGACAGAAATGTTATGGACCTAACAGAAGCAGTAGATATTAAGAAGAGGTGGGAAGAATACACAGAAGAACTGTACAAAAAATCTTCATGACCAAGATAATCACGATGGTGTGATCACTCACCTAGAGCCAGACATCCTGGAATGTGAAGTCAAGGGGGCCTTAGAAAGCATCACTACGAACAAAGCTAGTAGAGGTGACGGAATTCCAGTTGAGCTATCCCAAATCCTGAAAGATGATGCTGTGAAAGTGCTGTACTCAATATGCCAGCAAATTTGGAAAACTCAGAAGTGGCCCAGGACTGGAAAAGGTCAGTTTTCATTCCAGTCCCAAAGAAAGGCAATGTCAAAGAATGCTCAAACTACCACACAATTGCACTCATCTCACACGCTAGTAAAGTAATGCTCAAAATTCTCCAAGCCAGGCTTCAGCAATATGTGAACCATGAACTTCCTGATGTTCAAGCTGGTTTTAGAAAAGGCAGAGGAACCAGAGATCAAATTGCCAACATCTGTTGGATCATCAAAAAAGCAAAAGAGTTCCAGAAAAACATCTATTTCTGCTTTATTGACTATGCCAAAGCCTTTGACTGTGTGGATCACAATAAACTGTGGAAAATTCTGAAAGAGATGGGAACACCAGATCACCTGACCTGCCTCTTGAGAAACCTGTATGCAAGTCAGGAAGCAACAGTTACAACTGGACATGGAACAACAGACTGGTTCCAAATAGGAAAAGGAGTACGTCAAGGCTGTATACTGTCACCCTGCTTATTTAACTTATATGCAGAGTACATCATGAGAAACACTGGGCTGGAAGGAGCACAAGCTGGAATCAAGATTGCTGGAAGAAATATCAATAACCTCAGATATGCAGATGACACCACCCCTATGGCAGAAAGTGAAAAGGAACTAAAAAGCCTCTTGGTGAAAGTGAAAGTGGAGAGTGAAAAAGTTGGCTTATAGCTCAACATTCAGAAAACGAAGATCATGGCATCCGGTCCCATCACTTCATCGAAATAGACGGGGAAACAGTGGAAACAGTGTCAGACTTTATTTTTCTGGACTCCAAAATCACTGCAGATGGTGACTGCAGCCATGAAATTAAAAGATTCTTACTCCTTGGAAGGAAAGTTATGACCAACCTAGATAGCATATTGAAAAGCAGAGACATTACTTTGCCAACAAAGGTCCATCTAGTCAAGGCTATGGTTTTTCCAGTGGTCATGTATGGATGTGAGAGTTGGACTGTCAAGAAAGCTGAGCACTGAAGAATTGATGCTTTTGAACTGTGGTGTTGGAGAAGACTCTTGAGAGTCCCTTGGACTTCAAGGAGATCCAACCAGTCCATTCTGAAGGAGATCAGCCCTGGGATTTCTTTGGAAGGATGATGCTAAAGCTGAAACTCCAGTACTTTGGCCATCTCATGCGAAGAGTTGACTCATTGGAAAAGATTCTGATGTTGGGAGGGATTGGGGGCAGGAGGAGAAGGGGACGACAGAGGATGAGATGGCTGGATGGCATCACTGACTCGATGTACATGAGTCTGAGTGAACTCTGGGAGTTAGTGATGGACAGGGAGGCCTGGCGTGCTGCGATTCATGGGGTTGCAAAGAGTCGGACATGACTGAGCGACTGAAATGAACTGAGGCTGGCAGAAGAAGAAATAACAGGAAAGACTTAGGGCATAGTCCCCATGGAAATCTCTGAACAGGACCTGTTTGATGGCGTGCAACATCTGGGAAGGGTTATCTGGAGTTCCAATGATAATGCTACATGGAGAAGGGTGAATCCTGCCAAGAGAAAAATCCTCAGGTTTTCCAGTACCTGGCATCTTTGGAAGCTGAATTTTGCCGTATAGTAAAGGCTTAAGGAAAGACTTGGAGACTTATGAACTGTGTGTCCTTCCTAAGACCAAGGGAAAAATCAGTTCTTAAACCACAAGATAAATAAGCCAAGTACCTCATAAATTTCGTACTAATAAAGACAATTTTTTTTAATCTTTCATATTCCAGTCATTTTAATCTTCCCTTTCTGGGGAGTTGCCTTTGGCAAAAAAAAGAGCTTATATAACTGAAATACATCTGCCTCTAATAAAATTGGGCTTCAAAATGTTTTGTCCATCTGATGTTTATCTACAGCAATGATTATTTATCTAATCACCTAAAGAAATGATTCAGTTATTAATGGGAGGCTGCATTTGGGAATATGATTTTCTATTTTGTCAACTTATAAAGGATCCAAACACTGCCCAGAAACCAGAGTGACCAGGTCCAGACCTCAGCTGTCTGCTTCTGGTGGCATGTATGTAATCACCGTGTGACTGGTGGATGGCTAGATGCCAGCAACTTTGCAATCTTACAACTCATTTCCTCTGTTTATGGAGCAGCCTTTTATATAAAACGGCCTCCACGGGATGTGCCTACTGGGAGACCATGCGGTGGCCACAATGTCTGGTGCCCATAGCAACCGTATTTCACACTAACTATTTGCTTTATACTCCATTGACCACTAACAAATCAGCATTCTAATTGTAAGTACCCGGTTCAATGTGCTAAGAATTGAGTTTTTGTGCCCACAAGGATTAAAGCCAGATGCTAGACCAGGAGCAAGTCACAGCAACTGTGTTGATCAACTGTGAGGCTTCTTAGAGACACAGAAAGAAGCCTTCTTTCTTTGCTACACCCTTCTCTCACCCTGTGAGTCTTTAGACCGGGAAAATCAGATGCTATAAAAGCAATGAATACCTTTTTATGTTCTTCCATCCCCGAAGAATTATACCTGATGAACTTTCTGCAAAATATAACTGGCAGTAGATTTACTAATGAGTGCAATAAATGTTGAGTACCTATTATATGCCAACTACTGTGCTAGGTGTGGTGGAGAATTCCAGGCTGAAAAAAATAGAGTGTCAACCCTTGAAGCTTGCAGACCAGGAAAGGAGATACACAATAATTTTCTTAAGAGGCAAATTATCCTAACTTCTGTAGTAGAAGAATAAATTACACTGTATGGAGAAAGAAAAGCTTAATTATAACAAGTGGCTCAAAGAAGACCTCTTGGAAGACATGGTGTCTGACCTGACTCCATGAGATGCTCTGGGGAGAGTCGCAATCCAGGCAGAAAGGGATTTGACTCAAAAGTGCTAGGAAAAGGCCCCCCATGTGGCTGAACATCTTGCCCTGGGCAAGCACATCATTAAGACCAGGTGATTGGGTGGGAGAAAGATTGAGAAGGCTCTGGGCTCTAGACCACAGAATTTTGGAGTGCAGTTGTGTTTTGCCCCATAGATTATCATGGTTAGTTAAATTTTAAGCCATCACAGGTGTGACTCTTGAGCTCTTTCTAAGTAGAAAGACCTATTAGTCCAATATATATAATTGCACCATTATTATCCAATATTATATAAGTATAGACACACATTGGCATCCTCATTAGTATCCCTCTCTCTTACTTGGTTTGTTTCCTTTGAACCACTTAATGTACCTAAATTAAGACCTCCAAATTCAAGATCATCCAATTTATGCACCCCCGCCCCTCCCCAAACCCAAGGTTTCCAGGTAGAGGAGAAAGATGTCACCTCTGAATTAAGACACTATAGCACAGGCAGAAATGCCTAGAAACCAAAACCAGGTGATGTCTTCTCAGCTTTTCAAAGTAGCCTCTCTGGTTCCTTCAGAAAAGGGGTCCTCCTCAGCCTCTCCAAGCCTCAATCTGCCAGGGATAAACAAGATCTCAAAGGGTCTGGGGAAAATCCTTTAAAAACTCCACTGGCCCGAGATGAATGTCAACATCTGCAGCAACGGTGGCAGCACCGGAATTTCTGGTCCTCCCAGCTGTCTGGGATTCCCAGCTTGAACTCTTCCTGGAAGCGCTTTCTTCACCACTTCTCTTGCGCAATCTAGCGAGCCCTCCCTCCGCTCTGGGCTTCTTAAATTGAGCGTGGCAAAGCACCGGAGCACAGAGCACCGAGCAGCGTCCCCTCCCAGCCTGGCCCTCGTTGCGCCCTGCAGCAGCGGCGCTGGACCACAGCCGCTTCAGAAGCACCTCTCCCGCAGGTGGGTCATATTGCTGCCGGCCTACGCCTGGTACCTTTCGCCATAGGGCTCCCCTCCCTTATCAGCTTCTGCCCACCTCGAATCCCTGCTTCCAGGACTCTGCTCCGCAAACCTGCTCGCCCTGGGAAGAAGGTGCAAGACCACCCAAGGGTGTGGCAGGATGAGTTAAGCAATTCAGCAAGCGGCTTGCTTCCAGGAGTTTTCTCTCTTGCTTCCTCGGGGTGCAGAGGAGCCCTAAGAAGGAAGACTTGGGGCTTTGGACTTCTCTCTGTGTCTTACTTCTAGATAAAGACAATCTCAGATCTGACTACACTTCCTGGCCAAGAGCTGAAAATGCGTCCTGAGATTTGCAACTGCTTCGTTCCTTGATCTTTAGCAATTGTTAATCCAGAGAAATTCTGCTTTGGAATGTAATCGATGTGAAGAGTAAATAAAACCTTTGGTTCCCTGTTTGTCCAGAGGCAGCTGGAAGGTACTTTTCCCCTCTGGATAGTAATTTTAAAACTTTCTTTAGAAGATGACTGGTCTAAAGGAAAGTCAACTGGGTGGAGAATAGGGCAGGGGTGGGACTGGAGAATTCTATTCTTAGTTCTAATTAGAAGTTCAACACCTCAGCCTCAGTTTCCACACATATAAAATAAAAGACTATTGGAGCAGAGTAGCCACAAAATCCACCTCTAACAAGGTAAAAACCCATGACTAAAGATGCTTGTAGGTTTGAAATACATTGAAAACTTCATCAATGACATATGTCTAACTAAGAAATTTCTTTCTTCATAATAAAGCAGGTTTCACTTTTTTAGGGAAACTACCCAATTGTGGAGAGACAGTCTTTTTCTACTGAATACCTTGGATTTGCACCACTTTTATCATTCAGAGAATACTCTCAGCTTTCCAAACCAATTCTTCAGCCTTGCTCTGTGAGAATGTCCTATTCCGTATAAATGACAGTCATATAAATGTCACTCACATGAAAGAACATTTTTTTCTGATACAGTAGGTGTAATTTTATAAAATGGCACATTTATTTGAAGCAGTAACTTTTTTGAGATATGGCCTTTTGCAAGGCCCCAAGTTTTTCAGAATGCTGTGATTTAGCACGGTATCAATACCTGCCTGTATTCCACCTGCATGGCAAACACCGCCACCCCAGAAAACAGGATGGAGCACTCCTTATTTATCAGGCTTGGAGGTTGTAAAGTAAATGGAACATGTGTATGGAGAAATTGGGTCATGGCACTCTCTCCATCCAGCAACGTTTATGGTGTTGCTGAAGTTCACGCGGCAGCCTGAGGTTCAGAAACCAGCCTGTTCAAGGCCTCACCCCTAATTTCAGAATGATTTCCAGATGCCTACCTTGCTTAAGCTTGCTAACTGGTGTTAGAAGTAACCAAATAAATTTTTATAAACCTGTGCTTAAATTGAAAACCCTGAGCCTTGTTCTGAACAGTTTTGAGGAAAATGGATTCATTTATCATAAAATTTCAAAATTGAAGAACATTTGAGCAGTCATTCCACATTTCCTCAAGGATCAACCCTCATTATGCTACCATTATTCATGACATTATTAAAAGGGTATAAATTCTCTTTTTAAAGTTTCCTGAGTAGCTGATTCTGAAGTTGCCCTCAGAAACACATCCAGTGTTTCATGATCCTCACCACCCAGTTCTCTTTGGAAGTCATTTGAATCTTTTGTTAACTGCTATTTCAAAATTATTTCCTTTTAAAATCTTAATAAAGTTAATAAGCTGCTAGCAGAAAAAAAAAATACAATCACTTTTCAAACTTGAAGACTTGCCAGGGCATCTTGTAGGTTTCCTCTGGATTATCCTCTGAAAAAGTGAAAAACTCTTTTTAAAATGTTGGTCACTCAGTTGTGTCCAGCTCTTTGCCACCCTGTGGACTGTAGCCTGTCAGACTCCTCTGGCCATGGAATTCTCCAGGCAAGAATAGCGGAGTGGGTAACCATTCCCTTCTCCAGGGGATCTTCCCCACCCAGGGATCAAACCTAGGTGTCCTGCATGGAAGGCAGATTCTTTACCATCTGAGCGACCAGGGAGAAATTGAAAATTAGTCACTCAGTCACGTCTGCCTCTTTGCTACCCCGTGGACTGTAGCCTGTCAGGCTCCTCTGCCCATGAAATTCTCCATGCAAGAGTATTGGAGTGGGTTGCCATTTCCTTCTCCAGGACATCTTCCTGACCCAGGGGTTGAACCTGGTCTCCAGCATTGCATGCAGATTCTTTACTGTCTGAGCCACCAGGGAGAGAAGTCAATTATTAAGTGTCTGCAACTACATTTACCTATAAGTCCTACTCTAACAGTCTAGGACATGCTGTGGATAGTGAAGTTTTCTGTGTGGGATTTTTTTTTTCTAAGTTACAATTAGGCCAAAAGTAATAAACTTTACAAGGCCTCTGAAGTCACCTGTATGACTGCTTTTGTACATCCTTCTGTGCTTTGTACATCCAAAGAGAACAGGTCATTAGTTAACTATGAGGACAGTTAACTATGAAGAGTTCCACATTACATGTCCCACCTACCATGATATTTTAAATGACTTTTGGGTCATTTCCAAAATGATTTTAATTAACACTTGTTATTTTATTGAGAAAAATCAGGCCTGCAAGGAATAGAGCTAATAACTAAAGGATAACTAATGCTGAAAATAATACATGATAAGAAAACATATTTGGCCAACATACTTAAGCAATTTGTTCTTACCAAATTATTATGGAAAAAGGATCAAAGAGTGTTTGCACTGTTTGAAGATCATCTTTCAGAAATACATCACTGCAAAAAAATATGCAATGTTCTACTCAAAGAAGCATTTCCACCCTAATTAACTAGGCAGGACATGACATCCAAATCTGAATGCTTCTCTACAATTTTCTAGAAGAGTGTTGTCTGCCATGTGTAAAGAAGCCTTACCATACTGAATTTTGATGGCTGAGTATTTTGAAGTTATTTTGAGAGATATATGTTACTTTTAAATGTAGATTATATGATCAGTCTTCATGTCAGGATGAAGTTCACTTTTCATCTTATAAGGAAGGCAAATGTATGCAAAGGATAATTTTGAAAAGTCAGGAACTATAATTCTGAATACAAAGAAATCTAAGAAGCAACTTAATATAACAATATAGCATACCTCTTGGGGAGGGGGGTATCAGAAAACACACTAGATCATCGCTTTTGCCTTAGCTCCAAATAAATTGAGGGAAAATAATGGTTCAAGCACAGAGCCAAGTGCTCCAATCAGATTTTCACTGGCGATGGCTCAATAACTGAGAAGAATCAGAATAGGAGAACATGGCTAATGGTCCACTCTGATCATACATCTTTCATTTATACATCTCAGTTTATAAGGTATGGAAATAGCTTTGAGCCCAAATAGAGCAGTGGCTGAAACAGTTATGCAAAGACTTTGGTAAACTTTCTTGTTCTGCTTCCCAGGCAGATTAGCGCCCTTCTCTGTACATTCAATGTCTTCACATGTTGTTTTACAGCAGTTTATGTGTCTATATCCTCCCCAAGACAGGAGCCCCATGAGGACAAGAACAGTCTAGTTTATCACTTTACCCCTCTTATGTAGCACAGGGCCTTGCACAGAGAGGTTTTTCAATAAATCTGTCAAAAACATGCAGTGTTTTTGTGTATCAAGACATTGTTTTAGTGTATCAAGACATTGCTGATACACTAATTTTTGTTTTTGAAAGATGCTAATAATTATGGACATAGGAGGTTATATGCACAGATACCTCCTGTGCTATACTAGTTAAGAGGGTCAAAGTGTTCAGATTTCAACTACCTGCCCTTTGGGAAGAAGCATGAGATTGCTTTATACTCTACAATACATATAAAGTAAGTAGTGGAAATTATTCTGCTTTTTTAAAAGAATAAATAAATTGTAGGAATCTTGGTGTTTCTTCTAATTAACCTTAATTTAATAACCCTATTATGTTGCTATCCTGGGTAAGATTCATAATAAATTTGTAACTATAATACTTTGGCATTTAATTCATTTTAAAGAGTGACATAATGCAATTAATGCATTTAACTGAGGTCATGAAAGTTGGAATATTGAATTTTAAAGGTTTTAATTAGTTTAACTTAAATAAAACACTTGAGCCTTTCTTTTAATACCTGAAGGCATGGCATAAGAAATGAAGCCTGATGCTAAGTCATTTCAGTCGTGTCCAACTCTGTGCAACCCCAGAGACAGCAGCCCACCAGGCTCCCCCGTCCCTGGGATTCTCCAGGCAAGAACACTGGAGTGGGCTGCCATTTCCTTCTCCAATGCATGAAAGTGAAAAGTAAAAGTGAAGTTGCTCAGTCATATCCGACTCTTAGCGACCCATGGACTGCAGCCTACCAGGCTCCTCTGTCCATGGGATTTTCCAGGCAAGAGTACTGGAGTGGGTTGCCATTGCCTTCTCCAAAATGAAGCCTACTGATTAGCTAAAAAGAACTAAGTTACATCAAATCACTCTTATTGTAGAAATGGCTATTTCTTTTCCAGTACCCAAGTACTGCTATTAAAGTGATTTCTTCTTTGTATTCAATTGCCCTGACATAGCAGTATGGGATATGGGAGGCACTTGAAGAGAAAGCAGTCAGTAAGTTGGTAAATGATACATTGCAGCCAATAATGTTTATCCCAAACTAAGATCCTAAACTCCTTTTTTTTTTTTAATGCATGTCTGAAAACTTCAAAACTATGTGTTTGGGAATGATGATACACAAAGAGGTCCCTGTATCTATCTTCTGAAGGGAGCCAAGAGTCTAGCAGTGTCAGACTTATAGTCCAAATTGTGTTAACTCCATGTGTGGGGTTGAAAGGGCCTGGGACCTTTGCTGGGGTAGAGGGACCCACATGGCTTCTGTTTTCATTAAGAACCTATGAGCCTGAGCCTCCCTAGAAGAGGGGGAGAGGCTCTAAGGAAAGAGATTTTAAGGCTTAAAGTCCAGAGTCAGGATTGAGAAAGTGTATCATCCTATCAGTCCAACCATTTTCCCATTTCCATGGTCCCAGGCAGAGTCTTGGAGAGAAGAAGACGAGAGACAGAGAAAGAGCCAGTGTGTGACGGTAAATGGCTCTCTAAGGAAAAAAGATATCCTAAATAGAAGCACTTGCTGATTTCTATGGCGTGAAATCTCCAAAGTTGGCTAATTTCAAACTTTCAGCTGGCAAGCCAGCTCCAGCCACACCACACCACTAAAAAGAGCCGCGGTTAAAAATCTAGGAATTAAAAAGGAGGAGCTGATTCACTAAAATATATTTATCAACCAGCAGTGCTCTCAGTCTAGTATAACATGAGAAGGGGAAGGAGTTTCAAGAGCACTTTCTCTCCTGGGGTAAGAAATGGAGCAGCTGCAAGGCCAGATCATTCCATACAGCTCGAGCTCATGGGGTCTTGGAAAATATTAAAAGTACTCTGGCCGTTGGGGATCCTTGCCTCCAAAGCCAAATTAAAACTGAAAGCAAATGGTACCGAAAAGAAGATGAAAGAGACTATATAAAGGACATATAAAGCACCCCCAGGAGATTTCTAAACATTGTAAGGAGATGCTTTGAAGCAGATTGGAGTTACACCATCAGCAGAGTTAAAGGGAGAGAGGGAAACAGGATCAGATCCACAGGTTGGCAGTAATCAATATTCAGATAATTCCCAGTGGCTTCAAGGTGAGGATAAATGACTATTTATAGAAAATTTATTTAAACAAAGTTAATTTTGAAATGATCAAATAAATTCCTAAATGTTTCTGACTGACTACAGCAATCCTAGAAAAGCAAAATCCACTAATTGACACTAAATATTAAGTGGGTTTTTACAATCACCAGATTAACCAATAAGCAAATGCTCAGGTATTAATAGTATGTACAAGTCAAATGCCACCAAGTCAGTGAGATAGAGTTGTTTTCCTGATGGTGAATTGAGGTGAATGACAGATCTATAAGAAGTTGCTCAGAATTTTGTATGTAAACAGAGGTAAAGGTAAATTAACTTAGACACGACTGAACCCCTGACCTTTCTGTCATGAGCCCCAGCTTTAATCAAATGAACTAACCAGCCTAGACAGGGGCTAATGAACCTACATGATAAAACTCTTAGTCAGGGAATCATAAAACAATCTTCATGTCTCTTGACAGATGCAACTGAGACCTAAATGTGAAAACACATATGAGAAAGATCTTTAATTGGATCAGAATTTCACCAAAGAACTAATATTAAAAATAGAGTTTCATCTAAACTATAATTCAAATAGGTAACACAGAGCTGCGTCACATTGCTCTCCTGATAATTCATTGGACGGTAGTGAAACGCTACTGACAGAATCATTTTAGCTATACCGCATGTCACAGCTAGTTTTACTTACTAGCAATCCACGTGGATATTTATCCCCATAGAACATCAACGTAAAAGTTTTATATTTAGTTATGTTCTTGTTACTTGATCAAGTTGTACAACTTGATTAGTTTCCTTTTGTGTCATTCTATTAGATAGCATAAAAACTAATCATCAGTAAATTAGGGTGCCATGAGATATGTAACATTTTCTCCCAAAACAATTGAAATAATTAGTTTTTTAGCAACCAATCTGCAGTGGTTTCTTTATTTAAACTAAGGGCTTTAGATGACAGATTTATGTTAGTCTATAGCTATTACTAACAGAGGTACTTCTAACTACAAGGCTAAAATACGAAATGTACTATTATATTTTCAAATAACATATATAGACTGAAGATTGAACTGTCAAAAATTAGAAAACTCCACTGATTATGGGCACATTACATTTTTTTATAAACTACAGTCAGTGGTCTTTTTAAATCAAGGTCTTCTGATTTTGCTACAATAATATATAACTGTCAGTAAAAGAATATGTACTTAAATGTAAGCATGCTTGCTCTCCCTAAAAAGCCTTGACCTCACTAAATACAAAAATAGCTCCATGAATAAATAGGATGAGCTCATGTATTATTGTAAGGTTTTTCTTAAAAAAATTTTTGGACTATTTTTTGCTTTCCAGTTATCCCTGGGATATATTAAAACAAATGCTCTGAATCTTACAGGAAGGCTGGACTAGTTGCAGAACTCCCTCCTGCCCCTATGCCTGGTGAGGAAAGGAAATATTTGATTGATGGGCTTCAGCTCATTACAAATATGTTGTCAAGTCATGTAGGGCTTTCAGAGTGAAATTCAGAAGGGATAATAAAACAGAAAGAAGGACTGAGAAGAATCCCTGTTTACAGGCATCAAATTAAAATGAAAAATCCTGCCACAGCGTATGGAGTTTTAAAGTGTTATTTCTATTCTGACTCTCTGGGAGGTGCCAAGCCAGATCACTGGACTTGGAAACAGCAACCCTGAAGGAGGGGAGATGGGTGTCTGGAGAGGACAATGTAGGAGGAATTCAAAACCTTGTGTGAAAACTCAGTTCAGAATTCAAAGCTGAATTCTCAAAGGGAGACAGGGACAGAATATCTCTAATACTGGTTTCATCCAAATGTAACCAGGATGTTATATGGCACCAAAGGAGAGATGCTATGGAGGAATAACTGTAGTGGATTCATGGCTGAATTTGATCAAATTATAACTTGTGGCTCATGGAAAACAACTCATTAGTTTCCTTAAGGGAGTTACAGAGCAAAGCTACCAAGTGTTGTATCTGGCATCCCTTGATCCTCTCCCTTGGGGTGTCTGAACACTCTTCAGTTACCATAAAAATAGGAATTCTAGGTTATCAATTATACCCAGCCAATTATTACTTAGAGGAAGAAATTTTAAAGTAAGTGAAATGTTTCTGCAGCCCCTTATAAGCTCATCCATAGCCTGCTCTCCCTCTGCCTTTTCCCTCCCCACCATATCTCTCCAGTGGTTCTCAGCTCTGGATGCTCTTGAGAACTCAGTTGTTTGGTTTGTTCTTTTACCAAAAAATACAGATTCCTGGGCCCAATCTCAGAACAATTGATTCAGAATCTCAGGAGGTGCTACCTGAGCATTTAATAGCATTGATTTTTTTTAAGTATAAGCATTTAAAACATGCAAATTTTGTAATTCTGTTCCAACATTTCCAAACAAGACATTCAGATAGCAAATAAGCAACCGAAAAAGTCTGTACCATGGACTGAACACTAAAATAGAACAAACTATTTGTACAAACTATTTACACATGCACCAACTTGGATTGATCTTAAGGGTATTATGCTAAGTGGAAAAAAAAAAAGCCAATAGGAAAATGTTTCCTTTTGTGTGGTTTCACTTACATAAAATTCTCAAAATGATAAAATTACAGAGTAAAGATTAATGACTTTCAGAGTTGGGGGAGGTGGCAGAGAGGGAGTCAGGTATGACTATAAAGGGGGTAGTAATGGAATAGCTCTGCATCTTGTTGGCAATAGTGGCCACATGAAACTACGCATGAGATAAAACAGCACAGAGGGACACAGCCAATGTGCTCGTGTCAGTCTCCCAGCTTTGATGTTGTCCTCTAGCTATGTGAAAGTACGTGCTGGAGGACATGGAAAAGGATGCACAAGAACCTCTTGTACTATCTGTAAACTTCCTGTGAATCTATCATTGCTCCCAATAAAAAGGTTTCTTTACTAATATCATTGATTTGTTAAATATAATCATTTAAAATATAAAATTTTTTTATCCTGTTTGGGCATTTCCAAATTCTTAATACTCTGTTGCTGCTGCTGCTAAGTTGCTTCAGTCATGTCCAACTCTGTGCAACCCCATAGACAGCAGCCCACCAGGCTCCCCCGTCCCTGGGATTCTCCAGGAAAGAACACTGGAGTGGGCTGCCATTTCCTTCTCCAATGCATGAAGTGAAAAGTGAAAGTGAAGTGGCTCAGTCGTGTCTGACTCTTAGCGACCCCATGGACTGCAGCCCACCAGGCTCCTCCATTCATGGGATTTTCCAGGCAAGAGTACTGGAGTGGGGTGCCATTGCCTCTTCCGCTTAATACTCTAGAATCCTCTAAAACTGACTCTACATGACCAAAATTAGTGCCCCCTCATCACACACACATAGGTGTGCGCACACACACACACACACACATTCATGCTTCTTAGTGGTGGCTTCTCCCATGGCCCTTACAGTTGTCTCTGCCACATTTGCATCTGCATCATTGGTTGGCAATCTCTGATGTATATAAACACTCTTGTGGGTTTGCTTTACCTGCCTTGGCCTCCCTCTATGGGACATGCTTCCAGAGGAGGCAAAGTGAAGTCACTCAGTTGTGTCCAACTTTTTGCAGCCCCATGGACTGTAGCCTGCCAGGATTCTCCATCCATGGGATTTGCCAGGCAAGAATACTGGAGTGGGTTGCCATTTCCTTCTCCAGGGGATCTTCCCAACCCAGGGACTGAACCTGTGTCTCACGCACTGCATGCATACTCTTTACCATCTGATCCACCAGGGAAGCCAAAACCTGGAGATTTTCCAAACCAGGGGATAGTCTTATTTTCCTTCCTGTTATGTAACTGAGTTTTGCAAAGAGCTGAAGGAAGGACACCACTGTGCCATAATTTAGCCATAACTAAATTACCCCAACTTTCCCTTAATAACTCTGCTTCTTGTTTACCACCTTCCTTATTTTCTTTATTCCCTCCATCATACATCTGCAAATAAAAGAGGACTAGGAAAGTTTTTGTTTGTTTGTTTTTCCCTAGTCTTTAAACAAAAAGCCCTTCAGATCAGATCAGATCAGTCGCTCAGTCGTGTCCGACTCTTTGAGACCCCATGAATCGCAGCACACCAGGCCTCCCTGTCCATCACCAACTCCCGGAGTTCACTCAGACTCACGTCCATTGAGTCAGTGATGCCATCCAGCCATCTCATCCTCTGTCATCCCCTTCTCCTCCTGCCCCCAATCCCTCCCAGCATCAGAGTCTTTTCCAATGAGTCAACTCTTCGCATGAGATGGCCAAAGTACTGGAGTTTCAGCTTTAGCATCAGTCCTTCCAAAGAAATCCCAGGGCTGATCTCCTTCAGAATGGACTGGTTGGATCTCCTTGAAGTCCAAGGGACTCTCAAGAGTCTTCTCTAACACCACAGTTCAAAAGCATCAATTCTTCGGTGCTCAGCCTTCTTCACAGTCCAACTCTCACATCCATACATGACCACTGGAAAAACCATAGTCTTGACTAAACAAACCTTTGTTGGCAAAGTAATGTCTCTGCTTTTGAATATGCTATCTAGGTTGGTCATAACTTTCCTTCCAAGGAGTAAGTGTGTTTTAATTTCATGGCTGCAGTCAGCATCTGTACTGATTTTGGAGCCCCCAAAAATAAAGTCTGACACTGTTTCCACTGTTTCCCCATCTATTTCCCATGAAGTGGTGGGACCGGATGCCATGATCTTTGTTTTCTGAATGTTGAGCTTTAAGCCAACTTTTTCACTGTCCTCTTTCACTTTCATCAAGAGGCTTTTGAGTTCCTCTTCACTTTCTGCCATAAGGGTGGTGTCATCTGCATATCTGAGGTTATTGATATTTCTCCCGGCAATCTTGATTCCAGCTTGTGTTTCTTCCAGTCCAGTGTTTCTCATGATGTACTCTGCATATAAGTTAAATAAACAGGGTGACAATATACAGCCTTGATGAACTCCTTTTCCTATTTGGAACCAGTCTGTTGTTCCATGTCCAGTTCTAACTGCTGCTTCCTGACCTGCATACAAACTTCTCAAGAGGCAGATCTGGTGCTCTGGTATTCCCATCTCTTTCAGAATTTTCCACAGTTTATTGTGATTCACACAGTCAAAGGCTTTGGCATAGCCAATAAAGTAGAAATAGATGTTTTTCTGGAACTCTTTTGCTTTTTCCATGATCCAGCGGATGTTGGCAATTTGATCTCTGGTTCCTCTGCCTTTTCTAAAACCAGCTTGAACATCTGGAAGTTCACGGTTCACATATTGCTGAAGCCTGCCTTGGAGAATTTTGAGCATTACTTTACTAGCGTGTGAGATGAGTGCAATTGTGTGGTAGTTTGAGCATTCTTTGGCATTGCCTTTCTTTGGGATTGGAATGAAAACTGACCTTTTCCAGTCCTGTGGCCACTGCTGAGTTTTCCAAATTTGCTGGCATATTGAGTACAGCACTTTCACAGCATCATCTTTCAGGATTTGGGATAGCTCAACTGGAATTCCATCACCTCCACTAGCTTTGTTCATAGTGATGCTTTCTAAGGCCCACTTGACTTCGCATTACAGGATGTCTGGCTCTAGGTCAGTGATCACACCATTGTGATTATCTGGGTCATGAAGATCTTTTTTGTACAGTTCTTCTGTGTATTCTTGCCATCTCTTCTTAATATCTTCTGCTTCTGTTAGGTCCATACCATTTCTGTCCTTTCAAGAAAATCAGAGATACCAAAGGAACATTTCATGCAAAGAAGCCCTTACTAACTCTATAAATCCAAGTTTATAAGTGGGAATTATTTTGAGTTACAAAGTCTGAAATGGGTATAACTTCTTTTTTTACCTAGTACTTCCTGTAAAATACACCCTTAATGAGATCTCCCTTGTGATTTAGAGTATGTGTACATCTCATTTTCATGAACTCCTATCATTAGGTTATTTTTTTCAAGAATGTAGAATCAAATTCTTCCAGAAAATTAATTAACATTTTATTTTTTACATCTATTTTATTATCCTAGTTATGATAACCTTAGGTCTGATCATTTTTCTTGTATCATAAAACATAATAATAATAATCAAAATATTATATTACCCTGGGTTGATTTGCAAGCAAAGCCTGTGACGAAGGTTTGCATGCAGATAGTTTATTACAGAAGTGATTGCAAGGAGAAGGAATGAGGAGCAAGGGACTTAAAACAGTGAACAAGGGAAAGACAGGACAAGAGCCCATTAAGTTGGCCACTGTTACAGATGAGTGAGGGCTTCCCAGGCGATGCTAGTGATAAGAACCCACATATCAACGCAGGAGACATAAGAGATGCGGGTTTGATCCCTGGGTCAGGAAGATTCCCTGGAGGAGGAAATGGCAACCCACTCTATGCAGTGCTCTTACCTGGAGAATTCCCATGGACAGAGGAGCTGGGCAGGCTATAGCCCATGGGGTTGCAAAGAGTCAGACACGACTGAGGCGACTTGGCACACACACAGATGAGTGGTGCTCTATTGCTCTGGGACTTCCAGAATTGCTCTGGCACTTCCAAAGAAATCTTATGAAATGTGTCAGAACTGTGTTCCAGACAATGAAAAGGGAAGCCCTTATCCATGGAGTCCTGTTCCCCACTGGCCTCTGATGGGGACATGGGTTGTACATGTCTGAGTGCCAAACAGGTACAGGTTTCAGAGAAGCCCAGAACAAAGATCAAGAGATAAAAGACTTAAAGCCCCAAAGTGAGCTTCTGTTAGGCAGTGGAAACTGCAGAGCTCAGTTATTGCCCAGTGACTAGAAATAGAACCAGGAGGATTTGAAGTGCAACTCAAGATGTATGCAACACAATCATCAACATTAAAACTTCCATAACTTAATACAGAGTGACTAACTGCCCAATGGAATAACTATATTTCTTTCTATTAACTCTATCAGTGATATTTGAATAACTCCTTATTGTTTCTGTATCTTCAATTTGCCCAGGGATGTCTCTGAAGATTTAAGAGTGAAAATAAATTTTAATGGTTGGGGTAACAGCCCAAATGTGTTATATTGGATTTCCAGCTGCATTTTAAGAGGAAAGTATTAAAATGTGTAAGATTACAAATGAGGGAAATTCACACTTGAGCTGTTTTTACATCTATGTTTTGATAAATTCTTATGTGCAGAAGCCATTTAATACATGGATACATTAATTCATCTGGCCCTTACAATGTCTCTAAAGTAGGTACTACAGAGCTCTCATTTCAAAGATAACGTAACTGAAACACAAAGAGCTTGAGTAATTTGCCCAAGGTCACACACTAGTAAGTAGAGAACAAAATACTAGTGTAGTAAAAAAAAAAAAAAAATACTAGTGTAGTGTAATTAATATTTTCAGTGTTTTTTAAGTTTATGAAAGTTTAGAATAGATGCATGTGGAGGCCACATGATCAAAATAAAGTCTGGACTCTCTCTGCAATGATTCAGTTGAGTTCAGTTCAGTCGCTTGATCATGTCTGACTTTGCGACCCCATGAATCACAGCATCCCAGGCCTCCCTGTCCATCACCAACTCCTGGAGTTCACTCAAACTCATGTCCATTGAGTTGGTGATGCCATCCAGCCATCTCATCTTCTGTCATCCCCTTCTCCTCCTGCCCCCAATCCCTCCCAGCATCAGGGTCTTTTCCAATGAGTCAACTCTTCGCATCAGGTGGCCAAAGTATTGGAGTTTCAGCTTTAGCATCAGTCCTTCCAATGAACACCCAGGACTGATCTCCTTTAGGATGGACTCGTTGGATCTCCTTGCAGTCCAAGGGACTCTCAAGAGTCTTCTCCAACACCACAGTTCAAAAGCATCAATTCTTTGGTGATCAGCTTTCTTCACAGCCCAACTCTCACATCCATACATGACCACTGGAAAAACCATAGCCTTAACTAGATGGACCTTTGTTGGCCAAGTAATATCTCTGCTTTTCAATATGCTATCTAGGTTGGTCATTCCGGAGAAGGCAATGGCAACCCACTCCAGTACTTTTGCCTGAAAAAAAGCCAGGGACAGAGGAGCCTGGTAGGCTATAGTCCATGGGGTCGCTAAGAGTCAGACGCGACTGAGTGACTTCACTTTCACTTTTCACTTTCATGCATTGGAGAAGGAAATGGCAACCCACTCCAGTGTTCTTGCCTGGAGAATCCCAGGGATGGAGGAGCCTGGTGGGCACCACGACTGATGCGACTTAGCAGCAGCAGCAGCAGGTTGGTCATAACTTTCCTTCCAAGGAGTAAGCGTCTTTTAATTTCATGGCTGCAATCAGCATCTGCAGTGATTTTGGAGCCCAAAAAAATAAAGTCTGACACTGTTTCCACTGTTTCCCCATCTATTTCCCATGAAGTGATGGGGCCAGAAGCCATGATCTTTGTTTTCTGAATGTTGAGCTTTAAGCCAACTTTTTCACTGTCCTCTTTCACTTTCATCAAGAGGCTTTTTAGTTCCTCTTCACTTTCTGCCATAAGGGTGGTGTCGTCTGCATATCTGAGGTTATTGATATTTCTCCTGGCAATCTTGATTCCAGCTTGTGATTCTTTCAGCCCAGTGTCTCTCATTATGTACTCTGCATAGAAGTTTAATAAGCAGGGTGACAATATACAGCCTTGACGAACTCCTTTTCCTTTTTGGAACCAGTCTGTCGTTCCATGTCCAGTTCTAACTGTTGCTTCCTGACCTGCATATAGGTTTCTAAGAGGCAAGTCAGGTGGTCTGGTATTCCCATCTCTTTCAGAATTTTCCACAGTTTATTGTGATACACACAATCAAAGGCTTTGGCATAGTCAATAAAGCAGAAATAGATGATTAAGATGATCCAAATGAGAATATGTCAATATAGACATCATCCATCTCACTGCAGGACACCAGGAACTTTGTCAAATCTGTATTTTGCTTGCAAATGTTCATTCCAATATAAAAAAGAGAAAAATAATATATTATGACAAATAATGAAAAAAAATGATAGGACAGACAGGCACACAGGCATTCTTTCAATACACTTACAAACCAGTTCCACAAAGTAAAAAATTAAAGCATCATTCAGCAGTTTGAGGGTTTGAGTTATAACAACTAATTGTTAACTGATTAGAAATATAAATTGCTACACTAGTTTGTATTTGAAGATGCTCCTAAGAATTTTTCAAAGGCATAGCTGTATTTCCATATGATAGGCTGTGCTCATCTCCAGGTGCTTTCTCATATAAAGTCATACCCTTCTCTGATACAGTTCAAGATATTAGTCATCAGCTAGTTTATAAAATGATTCAGCTGTTGTGGTTAATTCAATTATTCAAAGAGTTTCTGTGGAAGTATATAAAAGTCTTATATGTCTTGTCCCTTTTCTCTATAACTTATGATTATTTATAAAAGTCTGAATGATCTGCCTGTGATATAGATATTAATACACAGCTTCAGATAAGCTCAGGTAAGAATTCCTTTTTTCTAATTTGAAAAGATACATGCATTCCCATAGAAGCACTATTTACAATAGACAAGACAAGGAAAAAACTAAATGTCCATCAAGAGATGAATGGATAAAGAAGACATTGTATATATAAACACTGGAATATAAGCCAGTCTTAAAAAAGAATGAAATAATTTAATTTGGATGCACTGAAATAAAGAAACAATGAAAAAAAAAAAAAAAAGAATGAAATAATGCAACATGGCTGGCCCTGCATGTTAAGTCTCTTCAGAGGGGTCCAATTCTTTTCTACCCTAGCTGGCCAGGCTCCCCTGACCGTGGGATTCTCCAAGCAAGAATACTGGAGTGGGCTGACATGCCCTCCTCCAGGGGATCGTCCTGACCAGAGATCAAACTCACATCTCTAATGTCTCTTGCATTGTCAGGCAAGTTCCTTACCACTAGCACCACTAGCACCACCTGGGAAGACCCCAAAGTAATTTAGACAAAAACAAACGTCATATGGTATCACTTACATGTGGAATCTTTTTAAAATGATACTAATAAACTTATTTACAAAAAAGAAATAGACTCACAGGTGTAGAAAACAAAATGGATGGTTATCAAAGCAGAGGGGTAGTAGGGACGGGAGATAAATTAGGAGTTTGGGATTAACATACAAACACTAATATATATATATATATATAATATATATATATATTATAGATAAACAAGGACTGACTATATAGCACAGGGAACTATATTCAACATCTTGTAAGAACCTATAATGGAAAAGAATATGAAAAAGAATACACACACACACATATATATATTTGCTATACCCTGAAACTAACACAACACTGGAAAAAAACAAAAACAAAAAAATTTAGGTATTTTCCATAGGCTAAAATGAAAAGGGCAAATTTCTGAACTTCTTCTTAAAAGGTGAAAGCTTCATATGCTCTGCAATCTGCATGAAATTCACTATGTCGGAAGTGAATAGTGATTAGGTCTGGTTTGAAATTCCACATCAAATTCATGGAGTTTTACTTTAAATCCATTTGGGTGAAAGAAGTAATGTCCTTAATAGCTCCCCCACCACCAACTTTCTCTCTTTACTCCTCCCTTCCTCCCAGTGTTCACTCTATTCTCATTCAGCTTCCTCTTCATCATGCACCTCTCACTGTGCCAGACACACAGAACAAACTGCAGCTTACAACTCTAACGATCCACCCCTCCAATATCATCCCATAAATATTTATCAACAAATGCCTGGCCCATCACAGTCAGTGCTCTTTTTAGCACTGAGGTTGCATCACTGAACACAAGAGACTACTACCCACTGCCCCCCCAAAAAAGATTAACTAAAAGCTTACACTATATACTAAATATTGGAAAGAGAATTTTTTTGAGAAAATTCAGAATCAAAATAAGAAATAATATTCTTTGAAAATGGAGAATATTCTAGATGATTTTATTAGATCATAAAAACTTCAAGAAGTTTTATTTGATTTATTATTAATTTAAATTTCAAAATCTTAAAAAGCAACACAGTCAGATGGTTTATAACTTTATATCAGGTTAGTTTTGCCCTGCATTTCTTTTACATTGGGTAAGATTAAGAAATCTTTTACTATATTGAAGTCATAAAGTTTATAACCTTTCCCCTCTAAGGTTATAAAATAATTCTCCATGGCCTCTTACAGTTCTATTATAGGTCCATTTCTTTAAAAAAAAAATACATTTCAAGTCTTAATATATTTTAAATTTACCTTGGGGAAGAGTGTGAGTATAGATTAAGCTTTTTATTCCAATTGGTTATTTAGTTGTCATAATATTAGCTACTGAATAAGCAATCTTTTCTACATCGACTTGAGATGCTCATCTTTATCATATAAATTTAGGTTCATTTCTGATTTTTTTTTACTCTATTCCACTGAACATTTGTTATTTCTGTGACAGCAGAATAATATTTTAGATTTAAAATATTTAATAAAACTGGTCCTCTATTTATTAGAATAGAACTAGCACACTTTTCAGAATGTATAGATTAAACCAGAGAAAACTGACATTTTTGTGAAGCTGAGGCTACCCACCCAGAGACATGCTGTACAGTTCTATTTACATGAATTTTCTGAGTCTTACGGGATTTTTAAATTTTTCTTCATTTGGATCTTGTACATATCTGGTGTGTGTGCATGCTCAGTTGCCAAGTCATGTCTGACTCTTTATGACCCCACGGACTCTAACCCACCAGGCTCTTCTATCCATGAGATTTCCCAGGCAAGAACACTGGAGTGGGTTGCCATTTCCTTCTCCAGGGGATCTTCCCCATATATACGATATATACCCTGTATCTTAAGTTCATTCCTAAATACTATCTCTATTTTGTTGCAGCCATAAATAGGGCCTTTTCTTCTATTAAATCTTCAAATTGGTTTATTTTTCTCATATGAGAAGAGCATTGATATTAATTGAGTGCCCAGACAAGATATTGAATTGCTTTTATGTGTATAGCACTTTTTCAATTGACTTTTGAGTTTCCCAAGATTACAGTTTGATTTTCTACAACCCCTTTTGAATTTCTATACCTCTAATTTCTTTCTCCAGTACAATTGTGTTAGCTAGAATCCAAACAATAATATAGGATATATATATTTACCTCATTTATGACTTTATTAGGAATATTTCTAGTAATTCTCTTTAAAGTATGAAACTGAATTTTAGGTTGAGAAAGATACTTTGTATGTTAAGGAAATATATATTTGTTCCTTTTTAAAAAAATAATAAAAATAAAGAAAAACTGTCAAATTTTAATGTAGGTCCACTTAGCATACATAAATATGGTCTGCTGGGAGCCAGCGTGAGGAAATAATTTTCTAATATGGTGTATTCTATTAATAGATTTTATAATATTGAATTTATAGAACTAATCTTTACATTTTTAGAATAATCCTATCTGATCCAAGTGCACTGTCTCATAACAGGCTACCAGATACTGTTGGTTAATTTGGGATTTTGCATCACTAAATATAAATAAGTTGGTCTATAATTTCCATATTAGTGCATTCTTTGTCAGATTTTGCTCTTGAGAATTTTGGGAACTCAATAATGTAAGTACTAATGTAATAATGTAAGTACTCAATAATGCAGTATCATTGTGATACACATCCACAGTTTAAGACCACAACTGGTAAATGTCTTGGGTTTTCACTGTGTTTCTTCATCCAATACAAGATTTTGTTAAATAAGACATATGAGAATATATGAGACAGTTTTTACTCCTTCCAAATTTTGTAGGGAATGTGCTTGAGATAATTCATCAGAAGATTCAAACATCACTCAATCACTGTTTCCTTGATATAATTTTCATTCCTTTTTACCAGAACATTCATATTTTGTTTGGGTATTTGATTATCTTTCAGTTATGGAGAAAACTTCTACAGATGCATCTCCTCTCACTATGCATTCTTCAGAAAAGCAAGAAACTGTATGCATTTTTGGAACTGGAGATTTTGGAAGATCACTGGGACTTAAAATGCTCCAGTGTGGTTATTCTATTGTTTTTGGAAGTCGAACCCCCGGGATGTCCAGCCTGCTGCCCAGTGATGCAGAGGTCATGAGCTACTCTGATGCAGCCCAGAAATCTGACATTATAATCATAACAATACACAGGGAACATTATGATTTTCTCACAGAATTAACCGAGGTTCTCAAGGGGAAAATATTGGTTGATGTCAGCAACAACCTCAAAATCAATCAGTATCCAGAGTCAAATGCAGAGTACCTTGCTCAGTTGGTGCCGGGAACCCACGTGGTAAAAGCATTTAACACCATCTCAGCCTGGGCTCTCCAGTCAGGGGCGCTGGATGCAAGTCGGCAGGTAAGATTACAAGATAGATTTACACTCCATCTTTAAAAAGTAAATGTCTTAATATGCACTTACCTCAAAGATTCCAAAACATAATTTCAAAATAAAATATTTTATTTTGCTAATATGTGCCATGAATAGCTTTCTTGGGTTTGACAAAGTAGGGTAACCAATTGTAGTGATTTCCCATTATCTATACCCTGAGCTTTCAGCATGATAGAACCCAATGGTGTCAACCTCTAGAGGCCTCCTGTCAGTACTAGAAAATAACACTGCTAAATTGTTGAAGGATATCCTTTCTACTCCCATTACTTTGTATGAAATGGGTTTCATTTATTCATCAAGATTAAAAACAATCTGTAAGTGATGTGGCACCCACAAATACAGAAGAGAACTCAAGTTGTCTGTACTGCAGAAAACCAAGTCTAATCATATCAAGGCCATATGCCTAAGCCACTCTCAACTTAAAAGCCTGGTACTTAACTATCCAACATACATGTGCAAGTCTAAACCATTATCTCATTAAATATGTTCACTCTACAGCCTTATTTTAGAAGCAGTTAACTACTATATAACAACGTCCTCCATTACTAAAGAAAGAATAAATACAAAACTAATTATTTTAACCCAGGTGTTTATCTGTGGAAATGACAGCAAAGCCAAGCAAAGAGTGATGGACGTCGTTCGTAGTCTTGGACTTACTCCATTGGATAAAGGATCTCTCATGGCAGCCAATGAGATTGAAAACTACCCGCTACAACTCTTTCCAATGTGGAGGTTCCCCTTCTATTTGTCTGCTGTTCTGTGTGTCTTCTTCTTTTTCTACTGTGTAATAAGAGAAGTAATCTACCCTTATGTTTATGAAAAAAGAGACAGGACATTCCGTCTGCCTATTTCTATTCCAAATCGGGTCTTTCCAATAGCAGCACTCACACTGCTCGCCTTGGTTTACCTCCCTGGTGTTGTTGCTGCCATTCTGCAGCTGTACCGAGGTACAAAATACCGCCGATTCCCAGACTGGCTTGACCACTGGATGCTTTGCAGAAAGCAGCTTGGCTTGATAGCACTGGGATTTGCCTTCCTTCATGTCCTCTACACACTTGTGATCCCTATTCGTTATTATGTACGATGGACATCGAACAACAGAACCATTACCCAGGTACATCTCTACTCACTTGTATTCTCCTATTTTTAAGTCAAAGAGCAATCTTGCTACATCATATTCCATTTCATAATTATAGAAAACCACTCTTCTAAACATCTTTAATTTTTAAAGCAGCTACAATTAGACAGTTCATGTTTGTCTTGGGGAGCTTATTGTTTTACTTTGGTTTTTTAACAAATCCTGTTGAAATCTCATATAACTATTGAAGAGTCAGAGTTAGATTCCCAGGTTCACTTGAATCCATATCTGTATTCTCAGGATTCACTGGTACACAGATGTAAGGGCTCAGGAAAACCTAATGAACCTACTTGAGTTACTTCAATAAATGGAAGCCAAAATTTAAAGTTTCTATTTTTATGCATGCTACTTTCTTTTGGAAGTCAAAACCAACCATCTTATAAGTGAGGGGGCTTCATGTCCAAACATGAATCAGAGGAATGTAAACAAATTTACAAAAGGGTGTTTATAACTCTGTTAATGTTTGTCTTGTGGGATGCCATCCTCAATGACTAGAAAACTAAACAATTCTGAGCAAATGTCAAAAACTATATTTTGCACAGTCACAATATTCAGAGAGAATCAGCTCAGGGAGTCTTAAAGCAGTTCCAGAGAAAGTTCTATACATCAGTTCTGGTTTGGAAATAATTGGTTTTGATCAATCCTACTGCAGTGTCAAAGTTTATTAGTCAATAACTCATTGATGGTGTGTCTGTGGGATTTCTATACATTATTTCCATAACAAATACATAGCATGTCCTCGGGTAATAGTCATGTTACAGGGGCCAGATTTCTCTCAAGATGTGTTACAACAGACCTGAAGCTACATTCCAAAAAAAAAAAAGAACTCAAACTTCATGTGTGTGAATAATCAGCATATAAAGCAGGAAAACAGAACCCTAATGTAATCGTTTGAGAACATCAATTTTTGCTTGGGGAACAAGAAGCCATATGGTAAAGAAGGTTTAAGTAAATGTTTATTTTGTTTTAGGATTTACAGGGTCAATTAAAATTCTCTATACAATTTCTGGAGTCAACTATCATAGTAAAGTCCTAATAGAACCAATTACTTTTTCTATCAAAAAACATAATATCTAAGTATATTTTTCTAAGTGTAATTATTTTGAGTGACTCTTCAGAAATGTTATACAACTTGCATTGAGCAAAGAAACGATGTAGAGGTATTTTTTCATCACCTTAAAAGTTTGGGCAATTTGTAAAAAATGAAATTTTAAAAAATTGCTTCTAACTATTTTAGGTAATAACCAAGAAAGAAAATCCATTTAGTACCACTAACTCCTGGCTCAGTGATTCATATATCGCTTTGGGAATGCTCGGATTTTTCCTGTTTGTACTCTTGGGAATCACTTCCTTGCCATCAGTTAGCAACATGGTCAACTGGAGAGAGTTTCGATTTGTCCAGGTAAAAGGACTTCATGATTTAATCTACTTTTTAGTGCAAAAGGATTCTGAGTTAACAAATATTCTGATTTTTCTCTCATACGTGCATAAATTTTCATTTTGCTCCATCAGTTCCCTAGCAATCACATAAAAATAGCAACTGAAACAATTTCAGATTAGAAAAGCTAAACTCTGGAACCCAAAGGCAGATTCCATAATGGTTTGATTTCCCAGCAGGACAAGATTCCTGACCACTCCCAGAGACACAGCTAAGAGTACATAGTGAAAAGCATCAACTACTACTGAACCCTGTGCATGGAGCTATACTAGGCTCAAGGTGGAAAGAAACCCACACACAAAATTTCTACTTCTGAAAATCAACTTTAGAATATGGACTTATGGGTATAAAACTTTCTATGCTAGCCTGTCATCATACCAGATTCAGTGCTGGTCTGTAAGATGGAATATCAGTGTTTCCACACATCAACCACCAGATACATCATTAAAGGCAGTTAGTAACTAATTTTGTAGACCAGGGGTCTTCAAAGTGTGGCATCTGGACCACCAGCAGCAGCAGCATCACCTGGGATCATGTTAGATACAAATCCTCATGCCCCACCCCTACCAAACTGAATCAGAAACTCTGGAGGTATTGAGGCAGGAGTTAGATAGGCCCCAGGTTGAACAAGTTCTCCCCTGTGAACAAAAACCCCATGATAGGAGAAACTCCATAAAAGCAGGATGATGGAGGAGGCTGTGCCCTGCACAGATACCAAATTAAAAAAGAAACACACACACATTCCTCGTTCTTGAAGTTAGGGAGTGAGTTGCCATTTCCTTCTCCAATGCATGAAAGTGAAAAGTGAAAGTGAAGTCGCTCAGTCGTGTCCGACTCTTAGCCACCCCATGGACTGCAGCCTACTAGGCTTCTCCATCCATGGGATTTTCCAGGCAAGAGTACTGGAGTGGGGTGCCATCACCTTCTCCGACAATTCAGCTAGTATCTGTTTTTAGTCAGCAACATGCACTAAAGTGGTATTTCTTGAGGACATACTGTGTTTTGTTCATCTCTGGCCTCCAGAAAAGATGATCCAGGAAAGAGTGTTACCCTTGAAAAAGAAGGTACATTACTTATTCAAATGCAAAAGAATCTATTCCTGGGAACCTTTCTTATCCAGTTAGGTTAAGATGAAACCACCAAGTCATTTGTAAGCAGTCTTTTCTTTTTTTTTTTTTTTAAATGATACAATGATCATCCTAAAGCAGAGTTAATGTTTTTTCCATTCTTGGCAGTGTTCTAAATACTACAGGTTTCAAAGGCTTGTCGCTTTGACAAATACCCTTCACTGACTCACAGTATTTCACGTGAAAATGTAAACAGTGTTAATGTAAATGTTTTTGTTTCTTGTTTATAGTCCAAACTGGGTTATTTGACCCTGATCTTGTGCACAGCCCACACCTTGGTGTACGGTGGGAAGAGATTCCTCAACCCTTCGAATCTTGTGTGGTATCTCCCTTCAGCCTACGTGATTGCGCTGATCATCCCTTGCACAGTGCTGGTGATCAAGTTCATCCTCATCTTGCCCTGTATAGACAAGACCCTTATGCGGATCCGCCAGGGTTGGGAAAGGAACCCGAAATACTCAGAATCATCACTGAATGGAAAAACAGATATCTAAAGCAAAATTCAATTCCCCTGGACTTCTTAACTGTGGTGTTGCATGTTTAGAGAAGAATAATTAGTGCAGTGAAGAAAGTATTTTTCTCCCACCATGGGCTGAAGTTTGTGAACAGAGAAAGAAATCATGCCTGACTTTGAGAAATGGGACACCATTTAATCTCAGGTCCGCATTGAATCACTGCTGGTCTCTGCCTCTCCTTTTTTTGGAGGTGGGGGGGCTGAATCACCATTAGCTTTGTGGTTTCACAATAAGAAGCTTCTTTGCTGTGGGCAACATGCATGACCTAATGTCTTGCAAAATCCAGGGGAAGTACATGCAGTTTCCTTCTCTGGTTCAAGGGCTAAGTAGAGTGAAAGAGAAAATACTAAGATGGTGGCCGCTGATAAGGGCTTTATTAGATCTGTCTAAAAAGAGGGCCAAGGAAGCAAAAGGAATGAGATTTTTATTCTGGTTTTTGGAAGTGCAGGTGATTATAAATATTGCCATGGTAAATTCTGTAGTTACGTGTACTTTTTGATATTTTTTTTAACCTACCTGGACATGTAGTGTGGAGAATTATTTTGTAAAACAATAAAAATTTCACAATAGATTAGAAATAATCATGGACTGGATATATGCAAACTTATACAGTTGTCATAAAATCATTCCTCCACAAAGGAATAAGTGTAAAAAAGATTGAGTTAAAAATGAGGGATATCCACTTGGATTTTCTCAATGTACCATACGTGAAGAAGAGTTGATAAAAGCTCTTGTGCAAAAAGTTTAAAAAAATTAAATAAATTTTATAAAGTTTGTACTACATCAGGTTTACTATTATTTAGGTTATGTGCTATGCTTTGTAAATAACATATTTCAAATTTGTTCAATATTAATCATCTATGAAATGAATTGCTAGTATAAAAAAGTAGCTTCTATAATTTATCATAGTTTGTTATAAATGTAAGCAGTGAAATTAAATGAATATTGAAAGTATAAGTTGGACCAATACACAGATGAGACAGAATTTCGAAGTCTTAGGCAGAAGAGGTGTGAGCAGCAGTTTGTAATAGGAGACTTGGTTCTTTCTCAAGTCCTAGCTGGAAGGCAGGATGGTTTTCTCTGCTTTTCTGTGGTAATGATGCCATTTCCAAGATGACCTTCAGCAGGAGTAGCCTTCCTGGCTCATATATGGAGCTGAGAGGAGCCTTATGTATGACCTTTCCACAAGCCGAAATAACCAAAAGTCTTCGGATTTGACAATTTTCTGCCTGCCTCACATAGGCCATTTCTTTTACTTTTTACTTTCACTATCATATATTCTATATGACATTATACAAAATGATTACAATATATTAAAACATCACCCACAATCCAGAATATTTTTCTATAAAACGTTTTGAAAATAGTTCTACCTATACTGTATATTCAATTGTGTATCCTTCCTTTTTTACTTAATATACTGCAGCTTTGTTTGCTTACTTATATGCTTTATGTATTGAATCAGTGGCTGCATGATATTACATCAAATATGCATTTATTTTACCACTGCTCTAATTCAACATTTAGGTTATACCCATTTTTTACTAAAACAACATTTCAGAGGATACCTTAGCACTTATAACTTTAGTGTGTATTTTAAGTTACTTCTTCAGAATACTTGCGAAGAATTGGGATTAAAAATTTAAAAACATTTAATGTAATTGCTGAATTATTTCTGAAGTTAATATCATTGGCACCATTTGAAGATGTTGGTTTCATTATACCCTTGAGTTCAGTTCAGTTCAGTCGCTCAGTCATGTCTGACTTTGCGATCCCATGGACTCCAGCACACCAGGCTTCCCTGTCCATGACCAACTCCCAGAGCTCACTCAAACTCATGTCCATCAAGTCAGGGGTGCCATCCAACCATCTCATCCTCTGTCGTCCCCTTCTCCTCCCATCTTCAATCTTTCCCATTATACCCTTACAGATTTTTAAATTTCAGCTTGTGTTAATGAAAAGACACCCAGAATATATGTTCCATTCGTTTATCCTTGATCTACTCAAGGATTCAAAAAAGCTTGAGACTTTGAGCAGAGCTGTGCTGTGTGGTGAAGACCCCAGGGCATCAGTGAGAAAGACAGGGTAACTGTCACTACTCATTCATTCTATTTTATGCAAAATACCCAAGTGTACTAGGGTTGGCCACTGACTTTTGGCTAGAGAATTGGTTATCTAAAGGTTAAGTACTATCCAGGCTAATCTAAAGGAAACCTTTGGGGTTAACCATGTTCCTTTTTTGGTAAAAGAGTAAGATTTTTACTGGCTATCTGGTTCATTACTAAGACTAGAAAATGCCACTCTTAGGTTAAACAAGGGGCTTCCCAGGTGGCTCAATGGGTAAAGAATCCGCCTGCAGTGCAGGAGACATAAGAGATGTGGGTTCAGTCCCTGGGTCAGGAAGATACCCTGGGATTTAACATGGCAACCCACTCAAGCTTTAAAAAAAAAGCTTACCTACAGTAAAAAGGATTCTGCTTTTATAACCTAGTAAAAATGTTCTTCTTGGGTACTTCACAAAAGGCATCCAGGGAGCCAGACATTCCAGAGCACCCCTGGTGGTTTTGGCATCACAGGGCATTGCTGGGCACGAACCTGGCCTCACCCACAAGGCTCCAAGCCCCACCAGCTGACCAGAGAAGCCAGTGCCCTCCCTTCACCCCTCCCAATATCCATTCCCAAGCCATCAAACCAATGTGCCCATCCTAACACAGCTGATTCCCCCAGTCTCCATAAGGTGGAAAAGAGTTTGAAACAGAAATAGGTGTGTTGTGTGAACTATAGTCCTTTTTAACTGTTCTAAACTATTCTTCTACATTAAAAAAGTCAGACTAAACTTCCTCACTCCTCATACATTTCCTGTATTCTAGGAACATTTTTATTATATGATACACCTTTTATTTTTGTATATATTCCCCAGATTAAGGGATGACTGCTTTTGGAAATGTGTACTCATTAAACATTATTTTAAAAGTTTTTCCAGTTGTATAATCATTCTGGTGTTGACTCATCTGCATTCCAAAGAAAGTGACTTGAAGGTTTTGGTTCACAGTAGTTCCAGCATCTGGAACTAAAAATAGTTCCTTTCAGGGATAAGGAAAAGGAAAGGAAGTACAGTGGTTGGAAAGCACGTTAGTGGATTTGCAGCTTCATGTGATACATGCCTACGCTCAGCACATGACGCATTCCAACATTCTGCATGTTTCAGTTTTTACCCTCAGAGATGGAAAAAGCATTGGCAGGTCAAATAGGTAGGGGTCAAACTATCCCACACTGGACTTTTGTGGAAGAAAAAAAAGGGCCTTCCTTCCTTCTCCCAGGTGGATGCCACCCAGACAGGGCAACTGCCTTAATGGGTAGACTGATTTCAAGCTGAATTTTAACCTGTGGGACCAGATATGAAATGCCTTGGGCAACGGAACAACTTCAGCCCTGATGAGTGTTACCTTTCTTTCAAAAGCAAAATAAAAACAGATAAATAAAGAGTCAGCAACCTTAAGTAAGCTAGAAAAAGACAGAACAAAGTCCCTTCTAGAAAGCTACTTTAACTAGAAATTGCATTCAAGAGCTTTCCATATGTTTACAGTTCAAGGATCACAGAAGAGTCATGATAAAAATGAATGCAAATATAATGAATTTGATCACTAGCAGCTCAAAAGGTTCTGGACCTCCTCCCCAAAGCAAGGTGGAATGGCAGTCAAGTTGCTGCACACAGAGCTTGCAATTTCCATTCTCCATTGCAACTGTCCACACCACTACCTGTTTAATACACACACACCAAAAATCTCCTTATATGATTGATCCTCCTCTACTTTTCTACAGTGAGTTAAGATCACAATGTAGAAAAACCCTCCAGTCTTCCAAAGCTTCATTTAGTAGCATTCAGGAGAAGGGGAGTAAGTCACCCTTCTCTGCATTACCTTTCTGAAGTTTACAGCAAAGCCCTGAGCTCTCAGATATGAAGAAACAAGAAATCGATCCAACTGAGTGGGGAGAAGGATCAGGGGTGAAGGGGAAAGCAATGAAAACTGGAGTAAAGGGGAGCACAGACCAGCAGGGTCCTGCACCCTGCCTTAGCCCAGCCAGTTTCCTCCTTTCGTCCCTTCCAATGTCTTTCCCTCCCCAAACCATCAAACCAGTTTGACTATCCAAACACAGCTGACTCCTCCAGTTCACATAAGGCTCTACCTGTTTCCTGCTAGGAAGGTATCTTTGAAGGCTTTTAATAGTGTTGACTGTATGATATTATGACCAAACACTAAGCACTTCACATGCAGTACCTTATTTCACCCTCATAACAACTGTCTAAAATACTCTTATTATTACCATTTTCCAGAAGAAACTGAGCCTCAAAAACACTGAGTGCCTTGCCTAGATAGAGGCAAACATGGGATTTGAATCCAGGCCATCTGAGTCGAGGACCACCACCTTTCAACACCATAGTACAATGGAGGACCCTCATGTGCTCCTCCAAAATATGCCTGAGGATCCATATATTAGGCCAAGTAGACTGAACCACTGGCAACCTTTTTTTTTAATATTTTTTAACGGGAGCCTTAAATATTCCTGATCGCCCCATCCTTAGCACTCCATATTTGCCTACTGTTGGTATTAGGATGCCATTTAAGGTTGTAGGGACCTGTGATGCCTTGGTTTCAGCATTGAACACAGCTCTGTTGTAAGCACCACTTTAATCTTCCCACCACAGTCTGGCCACAAGCTTTTTTAAGCAGCAGAAAGACTGCTGGAGGCAGGTACTAGGTAGTTCAGGTGTAGGTAGGCAAAAGCCCCTGACCGGAGGACTCAGAGGACCAATGAAAATACAGCTCTACAGACGCTGAAAGGCAAATGTTTTCTTTCTGTTTGGTTTCACCTTGGTGCTTTGTGCACTGAGAGGACTTATTTGTTCTTGAGATCCAGTAACGCACCCAAGAAATTTCATAACACTTTTCACTTCGTATTTTAAGACTAGTTGAGAAATCTTAGTGCTAAAGAAAACAAGATTCAGTCTCACTACCTAAAGTGGCCGGTCTCTCGGTTTTGTAAATATGAAGGGCTGTTAAAATGGAACTCACAATGCATCAAAACAATCAGAACAGGATTAACTACAATTAAACTCTCCTTTAGGATTTTTAGAGAATTAGCATGCATTAACTAACTATGTATTAAAGAATACAACTCATATATTGGTTTCACTTTTACTAATCTTTTCTTTCACAGAAAGAAATGAAAGAGTAAGAGAATTACTGTTCAAGTTTCATTAAGGCAGAGAAGTAAAATCTTCTTAAAAGACGAAAGGTCTGCCCTCAAACTCAAGAATTCTTTATAGTCTCAACTGTCCAGCCAGCCAAGCAGGCTTAGCACTTCTCAAGATAAGCGTACTGACTGCCACCAATAGGAAATCTGTCCATTCTTAGGTTCACAGGGCAATTAGAAAACTCTCTCATACCAAACCAAAATTGTCCTAATTGTTCTTCCATCCACTGGTCTCAGTGCCATCATTTAAAGTTGTGCCTTCTTCACCTATGCAGTGTTTTACTGTATTTATTTATTTATTAACTTATTTATATATTTTTGGCTGTGCCGGGTCTTCACTGCTGTGTGCAGGCTTTCTTTAGTTGCGGTGAGCAAGGGCTACGCTTCATTGCAGTGTGCGGGCATCTCATTGTGATGGGTGGCTTCTCTTGCTGTGAAGATGGGCTCTAGGGCACATGCGTTTCAGTAGTTGTGACACCCGGGCTTACTTGCTGCAAGGCGTGTGGAATCCTCCCCAACAAGGGATCAAACTCATGTCCCCTGCATTGGCAGGCAGATTCCTAACCACTGGACCACCAAGGAAGTCCTACAGTGTTTTTATTTTTTTCAGTTAATCACAGACATTTGTGTGTGTGTGTTTGTGCGTGTGTGTGTGTCTGTAAAACACAAAATCACCACACTTAAATATCACAGCAACATCAAATTTCTATAGAAGTTTCTAAACTTTCAAGCTCAATTTCTGACTTTATCAGACAGGTGATAAATAGATCACAAACCATCTGCAGGCCACACTTTGAGAGGCACTCATAGATAGGTCTCACAACCTGGCCTGACTTGGGTTCCCCCAGAAGCCAACTCTGAGGCATGGATTCTAATGCAAATGTGTAGTTTATTCTGGAAATGAAACCATTAAGTATGGGGCATAGAGTAGGGAAGGAATAAAGTGTGGGTCCTCAAATCAGTTACCACCGCAGGTCCAACTCCACTGGGAAACTCTGGGAAACAGTGTCATACCTGTTATCCTCATCCAGAGGAAAGGAAAATGGTGTGGGCGGGTGGCAGTTCTACACCAAATTCCTGTTTATTACCAGATGAGAGAAGCTTGTAGGCACTAATTTTTTGGCTCTTCTGAAGTTTTCCCATATGCTCACTGTACATGCCACCATGGCCAAAGAGAAAGCCTGCAGTCAAGGTGTCACAGGTGCTCACAGAAGCAGTTTCCAGCTCATAGGGAGGGTAAGGGGTCAGCACCAACACAGCTACAGAATTGAACAGAACAGCCGGTCAGAACAGTTCACAGTGGGACAAAGGTACTTCAACATGTGAAAAGACACTCAACTTCATTCATAAAGAAATGCATGAAAACTCAACCTGCATTTATTTATTTATTTTTTATTTTATTTTTTACTTTACAATATTGTATTGGTTTCGCCATACATCAACATGGATCAGCCTGCATTTAAATGCCATTTCTTACCTCACAGATGGGCAAAATCCAAATCCAAAAGTTTGAGCACATACTCTGTGAGTAAGGCTGTGGAAACACACATTCTCATATATCAATCTAGGGTGTTTAAATCCGGACAATCCTAAGGAGAGAAATTAGGCATTAACTTTCAAAATTAAAAATGTACTCTGTATAACAGGCTCTAGGTTCATCACCTCATTAGAACTGACTCAAATGCATTCCTTTTTATAGCTGAGTAATATTGCATTGTGTATATGTACCACAACTTCCTTATCCATTCATCTGCCAATGGATATCTAGGTTGCTTCCATATCCTGGCTACTGTAAATAGTGCTGCAATGAACAGTGGGATACATATGTCTTTTTCAATTATGGTTTCCTCAGGGTATACGACCAGTAGTGGGATTGCTGGGTCGTACAGAAGTTTTATGGGCTTTCCTGGTGGCTCAGTGGTAAACAATCCATTTGCAATTCAGGAGACGTAAGGAGACACGGGTTTGATCCCTGGGTCAGGAAGATCCCCTGGAGTAGGAAATGGCAACCCACTCCAGTATTCTTGCCTGGAGAATCCCATGGACAGAGGAGCCTGGTGGTCTACAGTCCTTAGGGTCACAAAGAGTCAGACATGACTGAAGTGAGTAAACACACATGCACAAATGGTAGTTTATTACAAGTTTTCTAAGGAATCTCCACACTGTTCTCCATAGTAGCTGTATCAATTTACAGAGTCAGAAGAGAAAGACAAATACCATATATTGGTGGTTTAGTTGCTAAGCCATGCCCAACTCTTGCAAACCAACTTGCAGGGCAGCAAACAAAACAGACATAAAGAGCAGACTTTTCAACACAGTGAGGGAAGGAGAGGGTGGGATGATTTGAGAGAATAGCATTGAAACATTGCCATATGTTAAATACATAACCAGTGGGAGTTCGCTGTTTTACACAGGGAACCCAAAGCCAGTGCTCTCTGACAATCTAGAAGGGTGGGATGGAGTGGGAAAAGGGAGTGGGGTTCAAGAGGAAAGAGATATATGTATAACTATAGCTGATTCATGTTGATGTATGGCAAAAACCACAACAATATTGTAAAGTAATTATCCTCTAATTTTAAAAAAAAAAAGGAAAAAAATTGAGAAAACCTGAACTTCGGGCTTAAGAAAAATATCTGGTTATGAAGGTTTTCATTTGTGTTTTCTATTTATGTGACTTTAAAATAAATTTTCATGTTCAAATAAAAAATTAAAAATACAGAGTTAAGTTTTGACCCAGGGACTCTGCACGAGAGCATTTATCCTACAGATATGCCCGCAAGCATTTGAGATGACGAATAAACATTACTATTAATTTTTCTTATTTTTCAAGAACAACAACATTGTAAAAACAAAATATAGGCAAAAACTCAAGCATTCATCTTCAGGATGGATCAAGTAAACTATAATGCTTTCACAGAAAGAAATTCTAGGTAGCTATTTAAAACAAACAAGTCACCTTATTTATACACATACAAAAAGATCTCCAAAATATATTATCAAGTAAAAAGAAAAAATCAAGGTGCAAAATAACATGTAAAGTTTGATTCCTTTGTATATGTGCATTTGCTGGTATTGCCTAAAGAAACAATGAAAGGATTCAAAAAAAAGTAATAAAAAAAAATCACACCTAAACAGGATGGAGAGAGGGAGGAGTAGAAGTAAGAGTAGATGCACTACATGTGTTTTGCATCATTTTTGATTTTTTAATTATATGAATAGTTTCCTAATTTTTAAAATAAATTTAATTTAAAAAGTAATTGGTCACCAAAAGAAAAAAAAAAAAAAAGGTAATTGGTTGCAGATCCCTGCTAAGTCCTCTCTTGTTCATACCAAACCTCTCCAGCTCATTCAGTCTCTCCTCTTACATAATTTCCATATCTCTCATCATCCTGCTCCCTCTTCTTTGGATCACCTACAAATATTTCAGTGTCCCTTTGAAAACAAAACTCAGAACTTCAGATAAGATATAGCTAAGTTAGACTGTTATATAGTCTATAGACTGTTTATAGCTAAGTTATGGCTGTTGCTTCCCTTATTCTGGATGATGAGTCTCTGTTAATGTACTAATAGTTAAGCATTTATTAGGGTTTTTTTTTTCCCTTTTTTGGAAAGTCACATATATCAGGATCACATCACAGAATATGCCTAAATTCTTTTCACATAAAATGTGAAGTCCAGCCTTTCTACCACCCACCTCACTGGCTCCTTCCCTGCCCCCTTTCATCACTAATACCACCCACTCAGCATTGATTTCCACCAATATTTCTAAAATTCTGTAAAGCAAAAATAAATAAGCACTCTGTACTATCTTCACAGCAATTCTGTAAATCTAAAACTTTCTTAAACAATTTATAAAACACAAACAAATCCACTCTATTAAAGTTTATCTTGTGGAAAGTAATCTCTCATTCCAGCCTGGAAGATTTCTTTAAGTTACGTTTTCCTATATGTGTGCTGTCCACACATCTCCTAAATACAGCATTTCACTTTTGATAATAAACATAGAAACATTTTAACTGTAACCTCCACTTTCAACTACAAAATTTCATACCCTAGATGAAGCCTGGAGATTATCTAATCTAATAAACTCATTTCACAGATTGGGAAACTAAAGCCCAAGGGGGTAAAGTAATTTCCGCAAGGTCACATAGCTACATGGTAACAAAGAAGAATTAGACCACAGATGATCTGCTTCCAATTCCCAGGCCAGGAGTTTTCTCTTGTCCTTTTGGAAGCAAGTGATTCACTTGAAAACAAATTGGTTGCAGATCAAAATCAAAAGGGTCTAAAGGACAAACTGATCAGAAATAGGTATATCCAGTTGGCAATTTTGGTCTTTTCACTAAGTGCTAGCATGGTAAAGAACTTTGTTGTTGTTCAGTCACTAAGTCGTGCCTGACTCTTCGACCCCATGAACTGCAGCACACCAGGCTTCCCTGTCTTTCACCATTTCCTTGAGTTGACTCAAACTCATGTCCACTGAGTCAGCGATGTTTACCTTAAAAAAATGACAGGACTAAAGGAACAGCATTATCTAATGGTATGTTTAGATATCCTAAATATGATTACTAGAGTGGTAAATAATAAAATCTTATTTTTACCTCCTTTCACATTCTCTAAGTTAAAATAATATTTAAATTCTTAGTAGACATTTTAGGAATATCCAACAACAAAAAGTTGTCCATTATTTAATGTTAGGATTCTTCTCCCCCTTATGAAGGAGACTTTGTCAAACTGTTTTAAAATAAAAGAAATTCACAGTAGAAATATTTCTCTGAAACTGGCTCAATATATCAAGTAGACATCAAGGCAGCCATGGAGATAGTCACATGTCCCTTCAAGAGCACCTGCTACACGGGAGCATAGCTGATTGACAGCCTCCAGCTGCCGCACCCTGCAATGCACCACCTCCTTCACTGGATTCATGATTCATGTAGCCCTTGGCTGTTCTACTGTGCATGACAGAGATACCGGAACCATTACTTCCTCATGCAAGATTCCTCTAATGGGCAATATCTGCTTGGGTATTTCCTGTAAACCTAAGAGTGTTTCACAACTGCACTGAAATCTGAGTATCTTCCTATACAATTTTCCCCTTCCTTTGCTCTTTCACAGGTGTAACACCTGAGCAGTATGAAAGCTTCAGTTGAGTTCAGTTCAGTCGAGGTCGTGTCCGACTCTTTGCGACCCCATGAATCGCAGCACACCAGGCCTCCCTGTCCATCACCAACTCCCGGAGTTCACTCAGACTCACATCCATCGAGTCAGTGATGCCATCCAGCCATCTCATCCTCTGTCGTCCCCTTCTCCTCCTGCCCTCAATCCCTCCCAGCATCAGAGTCTTTTCCAATGAGTCAGCTCTTCGAATGAGGTGGCCAAGGTACTGGAGTTTCAGCTTTAGCATCATTCCTTCCAAAGAAATCCCAGGGCTGATCTCCTTCAGAATGGACTGGTTGGATCTCCTTGCAGTCCAAGGGACTCTCAAGAGTCTTCTCCAACACCACAGTTCAAAAGCATCAATTCTTCGGCGCTCAGCCTTCTTCACACTCCAACTCTCACATCCATACATGACCACAGGAAAAACCATAGCCTTGACTAGACGGACCTTTGTTGGCAAAGTAATGTCTCTGCTTTTCAATATGCCATCTAGGTTGGTCATAACTTTTCTTCCAAGGAGTAAGCATCTTTTAATTTTATGGCCGCAGTCACCATCTGCAGTGATTTTGGAGTCCAGAAAAATAAAGTCTGACACTGTTTCCACTGTTTCCCCATCTATTTCGATGAAGTGATGGGACCAGATACCATGATCTTCGTTTTCTGGATGTTGAGCTTTAAGCCAACTTTTTCACTCTCCACTTTCACTTTCATCAAGAGGCTTTTGAGTTCCTCTTCACTTTCTGCCATAAGGGTGGTGTCATCTGCATATCTGAGGTTATTGATATTTCTCCCGGCAATCTTGATTCCAGCTTGTGTTTCTTCCAGTCCAGCATTTCTCATGATGTACTCTGCATAGAAGTTAAATAAGCAGGGTGACAATATACAGCCTTGACGTACTCCTTTTCCTATTTGGAACCAGTCTGTTGTTCCATGTCCAGTTCTAACTGTTGCTTCCTGACCTTGCATATAGGTTTCTCAAGAGGCAGGTCAGGTGGTCTGGTATTCCTATCTCTTTCAGAATTTTCCACAGTTTATTTTGATCCACACAGTCAAAGGCTTTGGCATAATCAATAAAGCAGAAATAGATGTTTTTTCTGGAACTTTCTTGCTTTTTCCACGATTCAGCGGATGTTGGCAATTTGATCTCTGGTTCCTCTGCCTTTTCTAAAACCAGCTTGAACATCAGGAAGTTCACAGTTCACGTATTGCTGAAGCCTGGCTTGGAGAATTTTGAGCATTACTTTACTAGCATGTGAGATGAGTGCAATTGTGCGGTAGTCTGAGCATTCTTTGGCATTGCCTTTCTTTGGGATTGGAATGAAAACTGACCTTTTCCAGTCCTGTGGCCACTGCTGAGTTTTCCAAATTTGCTGGCATATTGAGTGCAGCACTTTCACAGCATCATCTTTCAGGATTTGAAATAGCTCAACTGGAATTCCATCACCTCCACTAGCTTTGTTCGTAGTGAAACCTTGTCTAACTCAATGAAACTAAGCCATGCCTGTGGGGCAACCCAAGACGGGCAGGTCATGGTGGAGAGATCTGACAGAATGTGGTCCACTAGAGAAGGGAATGGCAAACCACTTCAGTATTCTTGCCTTGAGAACCCCATGTACAGTATGAAAGCTTACCCCTCCTTTATCCTTCAAGGCATTTCCTCCAATGTGTCTCTACACCGATCTTGATGTCTGCTTTCTTATAGGACCAAACTGGCAAGCATCTTTGGTTTAAAAGTTGCAAAATAATTATTTTTATTATGAAAGTGGAAATGTTAGTCTCTCAGTCGTGTCCAATTGTGACCCCATGACTGTAGCCTGCCAGGTTCCTCTGTCCATGGAGTTCTCCAGGCAAGAATACTAGAGTGGGTTGCCATGCCTTCCTCCAGGGGATCTCCCCAACTCAGGGATCAAACCTGGGTCTCCTGCATTGCAGGCTGATTATTTACTGTCTGAACTACCAGGGGAGCCCATTATGCGTGCATGCTAAGTCACTTCAGTCACGTCTGATTCTTTGTGACCCTATGGACTGTAACCCGCCGGGCTCCTCTGTCCATGGGATTCTCCAGGCAAGAATACTGGAGTCGGTTGCCATTCCTTTATCCATGGGATCTTTCTGACCCAGGGATCAACCCACATCTCTTGCAGCTCCTGCACTGTAGGTGTATTCTTTACTGCTGAGCCAATGAGGAAGTCCTACTTTTTATATTTTAATTATCATACCATTTATTGTGTCCTTCACCCAAATATATCCTTCAACAATTATGTTCATTAACTATTTATATTAAAATAAGGTAAGCATAAATGAGTGAAAAACCACATCACAGAGTGTGTTAGTTAAGTGTTAAATAGAGCTTGCATCTACTTTTCCAAGCTCTAATCCCCTTCCCATGAAAGGGAAGACAATGTTTCTAAAGGCCTAAAGATATAAAATACCCTTTAAAACACCCACACAGAAGAACAAAAATGTGTTTCTATTGCACTGAAAATTGTGAAGCTGATGGTCTCAGAGAGGGGCTAATGTGGTAAGAAAGCAAGAGGCTTGGGCAACAAAAGTGAAAATGGCCAAATCTGAGAAAAAGGTGTGGATTTAATCCCTCCTGTCTTGAGTCTGAGGCAGACAAAGGAATGAAGTCTGTGGAGTGAAGCATCTCCAATGTTGTGTGATGTCTTATTGAGCTGTGCTGTGGTGTGAAACAAAGGTTTTAGTAAGATTCTTAGCCACTGGAGTGGAATGCTCTAAGAAACACCTTTAAGGCCACCCAAAGCAAAGTGCCTAAAATGAGCTAATTCTTAACAGGAGTATCCTGAATCCAGAGGAGCCACAATGAAGATGTTAACCATCTTGGGCCCAGAGCCAAACCCCTACCCCCACCATCTTCAAACCCTAAACAATCCCTAGATTCAGCTTTGATAAAACAGTGAGAAGAATCAGCCACTCTATGAACTTGCTTTTAGCTAGGTAAGGGGTAACTCCATAAAGAGTTTTCTGATTGAGAGAATGAAAGAATTGCAACATTCTTTATTGGTAGAAGTTGTGCAGCAAAAAATATGGAAGGATAGAAAAATGAGAATTGAAAAAGGTCAAGAATGAACTGGGGGGAAAAGAGCAAAAATTAGCAATAGGGACTATTTCAAATTACTGAGGGAAAAGGTTATTATAGTTAATAGGACAATTAGAGGTTTTTCCAGTGGTCATGTATGGATGCGAGAGTTGGACTATAAAGAAAGCTGAGCCCCAAAGAATTGATGCTTTTGAACTGTAGTGTTGGAGAAGACTCTTAAGAGTCCCTTAGACTGCAAGGAGATCCAACCAGTCCATTCTAAAGATCAGTCCTGGGTGTTCTTTGGAAGGACTGATGTTGAAGCTGAAACTCCAATACTTTGACCACCTAATGTGAAGAGCTGACTCATTTGAAAAGACCCTGATGCTGGGAAAGATTGACAGCAGGAGGAGAAGGGGACGACAGAGGATGAGATGGTTGGATGGCATCACCGACTCGATGGACATGGGTTTGGGTGGACTCCGGGAGTTGGTGATGGACAGGGAGACCTGGCGTGCTGTGGTTCATGGGGTCACAAAGAGTCGGACACAACTGAGTGACTGAACTGAACTGAACTGAGACTTAAATAAAATCAGGTCAGTACTTCATACTGGAATACATTCCAAATGAATCAAAATGTAAATGTATAAACTAAAAACACACTAAAATAAACATGGGAAAGTTGCCTTATAATCTGATCTGAAGATAACCTTACTAATTCAAAAACTAAAAGCTATGAGATAAAATATTGATCAATCTAATTAAGTCAGTTTTCCTTAAAATACTGGCATGACACAAAAACAAAACAAAGTTAAATGATAAATGATGAACTGATAAAAATATTTGCATTTAAAATGTTAATAATCTTAATATATTAATCATTCCTACAAACTGAGAAGAAACAAAATAACAATCTGATAGGAAAGTGTCAAAATATATGAGCAGAATTTCACAAAAGAAATGAAAATGGCACCTAAATGTACACAAAGATGCTCAAACTTGCTCTTATTCAGGGAAATGTAAATGAAAATTACAACGAGCTATAGCTCTTCATATATCTGATTGTCAAACATCCAAAAATCTGATAACATATTCTGCTGGGAAGGTTATTTCAGGAAACAGCTGAAGAGAATACAAAATGTACAGCTCCTAGTAAAAGAAACTTGACAATATCTTTAAAAAAAATTACTAGCAATCTACATAGCAAATTCAGTTCTAGGATTCTACCATCAAAAAACTCTAGTTAAAAAAAATACAAAATGTCTTGAATGCAAAGTGTATTTTTCCAATGGCAAGATACAGAATAGTACACATACTCTATTAACATTTAGATAAGAAAAGAAATTGTTAATATATACACAAATGTGTTACATTTGAAAAAAAAAAAAACCTAATAAGAATGGTTATCACCAGATCAGTGGTTCTCAGATTTTAGTGTACATAAAAATAACCTTCAGAGCCTGATTCCCAAAGTTTCTGATTTCAAAGTTCTGAGATGAGGCCCCAAAGTCTGCATTTGTAATAAGTCCACAAGTAACAGTGAAGCAGCTGTTCTAAAGATCACACTTTGCCTCCAAACTTAAGACAAATGGAAATAATTGGATCTATCAATATCAAATTAATGACATTATTATATAAAAAATAGATTTATTTAGTTATAATTATAGTGACTTTTGAGTATTTTGAGAGTGTATCCTAAGTGGTGTGTGCGTGTACTTAGCCACTCAGTTGTGTCCAACTCCTTGCGGCCCTTTGGCCTGTAGCCCACTAGGCTCCTCTGTCTATGGGATTTTTCAGGCAAGAATCCTGGAGCGGGTTGCCATTTCCTCTTCCAGGGATCAAACCCACACCTTCTGCATCACTTGCATCATAGGCAGACTACTGCTGAGCCACTGGGGAAGCCCCTTAAGTGAAATGAGTTCCAATCACAAAGAGATCTTCAAATAAATCTTATATTCAATTCAATACTTATTATAAATGTTAGTATTACTAATTTGAAACTAGCTTATACATATACAAATACACACAAATATTTATGTTGTTGCTCACTCACTAAGTTGTGTATGACTCTTTGTGACCCCATAGACTATACACACCAGGCTTCCCTATCCTTTTGTATTTCCATGAGTTGGTTCAAACTCATGTCCATTGAACTGATGCTACCATCCAACCATCTACTCTTCGGTCATCCCCTTCTCCTCCTGTCCTCAATCTTTCCCCGTATCAGGGCCTTTTCCAGTGAGTTGGTTCTTCACATCAAGCAGCCAAAGGACTGGAGCTTCAGCTTCAGCATCAGTCTCTCCAATGAATATTCAGGACTAATTTCCTTTAGAACTGACTGGTTTGATCTCCTTGCTTTCCAAGGGACTCTCAAGAGTCTTCTCCAGCACCAGAATTTGAAAGCATCAATTTTTTAGCACTCAGCCTTCTTTATTGTCCAATTCTCACATCCATACATGACTATTGGAAAAACCATAGCTTTGACTACATGGAACTTTGTTGGCAAAGTGATATCTCTGCTTTTTAATATGCTGTCTACGTTTGTCATATCTTTTCTTCCAAGGAGCAAGCATCTTTTAATTTCCTGGCAGGAGTCACTATGCACAGTGATTTGGGAAACCAAGAAAATAAAATTCTTCACTGTTTCTACTTTTTTCCCATCTATTTGCCATGAGGTGATGGGACTCTTGATGAAAGTGAAAGAGGAGAGTGAAAAAGTTAGCTTAAAGCTCAACATTCAGAAAACTGAGATCATGGCATCTGGTCCCATCACTTCATGGGAAACTGATGGGGAAACAGTGGAAACAGTGTCAGACTTTATTTTGGGGGGCTCCAAAATCACTGCAGATGGTGACTGCAGCCATGAAATTAAAAGATGCTTACTCCTTGGAAGGAAAGTTATGACCAACCTAGATAGCATATTCAAAAGCAGAGACATTACTTTGCCAACAAAGGTCCTTTAGTCAAGGCTATGGTTTTTCCAGTGATCATGTATGGATGTGAGATTTAGACTGTGAAGAAAGCTGAGCACCAAAGAATTGATGCTTTTGAACTGTGGTGTTGGAGAAGACTCTTGAGAGTCCCTTGGACTGCAAGGAGATCCAACCAGTCCATTCTAAAGGAGATCAGTCCTGGGTGTTCTTTGGAAGGATTGATGGTAAAGCTGAAAGTCCAATACTTTGGCCACCTCACTCGAAGAGTTGACTCATTGGAAAAGACTCTGATGCTGGGAGGGATTGGGGCGGGAGGAGAAGGGGACGACAGAGGATGAGATGGCTGGATGGCATCACCGACTCGATGTACATGAGTTTGGGTGAACTCTGGGAGTTGGTGATGGACAGGGAGCCCTGGCGTGCTGCAATTCATGGGGTCGCAAAGAGTCAGACACTACTGAGTGACTGAAATGAACTGAACTGAACTGAACTGATGGGATTGGATACCATGATCTTCATTTTTTGAATGTTGAGTTTTAAGCCAGCTTTCCTGCTCTCCTCTTTCACCTTCATCAAGAGGCTCTTTAGTTCCTCTTTGTTTTCTGCCATTAGGGTAGCATCAGCTGCATATCTGTGATTCATCCAGCCCAACAATTCTCATGATATACACTACATATAAGGTAAATAAGGAGGGTGACAATATACCCTTGATGTACTCCTTTCCCAATTTGGAATCAGTCCACTGTTCCATGTCCGGTTCTCACTGTTTCTTCTTGAGTTGCACACAGGTTTCTCAGTAGGCAGGTAAGGTGTTCTGGTACTCCAATCTCTTTAAGAATCTTCCAGTTTGTTGTGATCTACATTTTTCCATAAAGTCAAATAATAGTGTCAATATTGTTATGAACTAAAATTATTGGTGTAAAAGAGTTTAAAGTTAAAAAAGTTAAATTAAAATTCCCCGATATTAAATTTGAATTGAATATTGATATTGAATATTAAATACAGACAAATCAGCATTATTGCATGATTGGTTTTTTCTCTTCAAAATGTATATTTGTTAGCTCTGTAACTGCAAAGATCTATAGGACAGGCAGTGACCACCCAAAAACAAGAGTACCCCTAGTGCCCACATTTTGGTCTCTAAGTAGCATTTCCCAGTACAGGATACAAAGCCTATGGCAGAATTCTGATCTCAGATTTGGAGAAGAAAATGCATTCAATGGGTTTGTGACAAGTTATGCCAGAAAGCAAGGAGACAACCAAAGACTAATGGGATATGTCAGAAGCAAATATAAACAAACAGGAGCAAATATAAGCAAGAATCCCATTGGAAAAGTATGGGAACCTATTAAAAATAGTGACTGCTGTTAATTAATTAGAATTCATGAATTCATTCTATCACTGAAATCAACAGCAACAAAAGTGAAAATAAACAAAACACACAAGCAAAAATCTAGTTGGTCACTATTGTATTTAGAACACTTCCTTATTTTGAAAATTGACAGTAGAAAGAAAAAAATTAGGCATTTTCCCTGCTTTCTTTGTACAAAAGAGTTGATGACAGAATGTTCTTCTCCATAGGAAACACCCAGTTAATAAAAGTTAAAAGAAAATTAGAAAAGTGCAACTTTGCCCAGTGAAAATGCTTTTAGCAGTAGATGAAATGGCCAGGTGAAAAGTTTCCAGGTAATTATATCATGTCAGCATCACAAAACCATATGCTGTCTATGAAGCACCCAAAGGCCACAAATGTTTGCTAATAAAGTTGAACCCAAATCTCTTCAAGCCTTGAATGCTCACTTCGATTTTAGGAAATAACAGTGGGTGGGGTAACAATTAAAAGTCACCAACAGGAAGCAGATAGACAAATCCAGAATATGGAAAATTCTCAGGGTTAAAGCACCCAATTTTTTTTTTCAATAAATCAAGGGCAAGGAGGGTATGTAACTACTCTAGATGTAGTCAAATGCAGAATGTGAATCTTGTGAGTTCTTTAATTAATCAAATATTAAAAGATACTTTTGAAACAGTTGAAGAGTTATAAATATTGACTGTATTAGACTATACCAAGGAACTGTCGATGTTGTTAGTGGCGATAATGGTTTCATGATTTTTAAGTCCATTTTTAGCAAAGCATAGTAATATATGCCAAGTTAAAATAACAACATTTGGGATTTGTTTCAAAATATATCAGCAAAAAAGAAAAAAAAAAAAGAATGGATTAAGCAAGTGAGGTAAAATGATGATAATGATTGAATCTGGCACATGGACATTCATTATACTACCATTTCTATTTTTATGTGTATTTAAATTTTCAAAATATATTTTTAAAAGTACAGTTGGCCCAAAGACCTCTGTCAACTTTCTTAAGTATTTCACGTTACTTTTGCTGAAATACAATGGAAGATTCTAGATTACTAGTAATTACTGCTTTCTAATCACCTAAGAATTTAATCGAAACCCTATTGCAATAGAAAGTGCCCTAGAATACAAGTCCAGAAGAAAGTTAGGGTCAGGCCCTCACACTAATCTTCTGAATTTGACAAATCATTTAATCTTTTCAGATCTCATGATCTGTAATGATGGGAAATTAGACCACTTTATATCTCATCTTTACCCCAATCACTAGAAAGTAATATGACTGTCCCTTTTCAGGCGAGCAGAGGGCACAAAATTGAGTTAAAAAAAAAAAAAGCATGAAAATGTAGCTTAAACAGAATAACTTTCTTGAATTCCTATCTGGGAAATAAGTGGGTTAGATTACATTGTTTCTAAGATGTCTCTTAGTTCTAAAATTTTATGACATGTAAAAGCTGTAGCCATAGCCCAAATGTTTTATATCAAATTCCAGTGGCTGATGCTGCTACCCAATTTCAGTAAGGCACTTGTTTCTATATTCTCAGTAGACGGAATACTTACTCACCAATAGGACAGAAAAACAAAGACCTGTCGTTTTCAAACATTCTTATCCCTGGTTTGTAATCCATGGTCCCTGTTAAAGAAAGAGCCTTCTAATGATGACAGGGAGCAGGAACCGGCAACCCACTCCAGTATTCCTGCCTGGGAAATTACGTGGAAGGAGGACCCTGGCAGGCTACAGTACCCGGGATTGCAAAAAGTCGGAACTAAGCACGCACACGCTAAAGACGAAGAGCGGGCGAGTTCACCTCTTTCAGTGTTGCGTCGCAGTACGTCAGAGACAGCCAGTGCTGTAACCCCAGATGAAGATCCAGGCTCTCAGGGGAAAAAAACTTACAATTAAGACAACAATTGATCCTGAGCTGGAGAGTGCAGTGTCAGCACTCTAAAGGAAAGTCAGAATTTAAAATGTGGCGAATGATATCTGTCCTTCAGTATGACATTTGATGAGCTGCCATGGTGGGTGGAAACGGTGAGGAGATGCTTTGGCCATTACTAGGACCAGTGAGTGAAAGTCATCGAGAGATGCTTTCCATGGAACCTCCAGGACAAGATTCTTCTTCATAAGGGCTACTGCTGCCTGAAGACACAATTGATCATCTCGGGGAGAATGAATTCAGTCACTGGAGGCTGTTTCACCAGTGGAGGTTAGTCTGTCTTATACAAAGAGATTCCAAGCATCAGAAATCACATGATTCATAAAATTTATATATTATAAATAGTGCCATTGGGACTCAAAAAAGCTATTCTGAGAATTTCAACTACCAATTAATGAAATTTTTAACTGGAAATTCCAATTTGTCTAATCCATATATGAAATAAAGAAAATGGCTGCAAATACTTTGTTAAATAAGTGAATACTTAAGAACTCATAACATGAAATTTCCAAGGGAAAATACAATTCATGCAACAATGAATGAAAGTACTTTTTGAAAGTCAACCATGTGCCAGAAGTTGGTAAATTCTGTCTTTATGGAACTTTTATTCTATCAAGGGACTATAATGCTAGCAATACATTTTTGCATTATACTGAAATTAATGTAAAGCTATATGTTATTATACATCAATAAAAATATTTTGGCAGGTGGTTAAGTTCTAAAAACAAAAGTAAACCAGATTAAGTGAACAGGATGGGGAGGCTGCAATTTAGACTGGGTCTCCTGGAAAGGACATGTGAGAGGTAACACTGAGGCAAGGGTCTGAAGAGGGGCATGAGGGAGTGAACCACGTGGATACCTGAGGGGAAATCCCAGGGAGGTACAAGAACAGGTACAAAGACCCCAAGGCAGGACGGTGTTTGGTGCTCATGGAAGAACCAGGAAGCAAGCGGGGTGGGAACAGGATGAAGCAGGAGAACAGACAGAAGCAGGCCACAGGTCCTATGCCTCCAGAGGCCTGGGCAAGGATAAGAGCTGTGTAGTCTCACTGAAAGGGGCATAGACGTAGAGTTTTAGATGGAAGAGTGACTTGTTTCAAAAGGATCACTCACTTGGCTGGGTGAGGGAAAGGAAAAAAGAAGAGGATCATTCAGAAACACATTAATTGTGGTTTTGACTGAAGTGGTCGTAGTGAATATGGTGAGGCATGGTCAGTTGGGAAGCAACTGGCTTGAAGAGAGGAAATTTCATTTGAGACCTGTCAAAAGTGAAATGCTCATTAGACATATAGGTAAGAGTGTCAGATATGAAGGTAGATGTACATGTCTAAGAACCAAATTGAAGATGTAAATTCAGGAGCCCTCGGCATACAGACCTGGAATTGAATGAATAATCTGAGACATGAGTGTAGATAGAGAAGTGAAGTGTAAGTTGCTCAGGTATATCCGACTCTTCGCAATCCCATGGACTGTAGCCTGCCAGGCTCCTCTGTCCATGGAATTCTCCCGTGTCTGCTGCATTACCAGTGATTCTTTACAACTGAGCCAGTGGGGAAGCCCCAGATATAAAAAAGATAACTGATAAGAACCTACTGTATAGCACAAGGAACTCTACTCAATATTCTGTAATGACCTCTATGGAAACAGTCTCCTTTGCTGGAGATTCCTTCCATCATCTTCCCACCCTCCAGGTTTAGGATGCATTGTGTCTCAGTCTCTAGACTTGATTTCTTCTCTATCTGGGCTTTCCTGGTAGCTCAGCTGGTAAAGAATCTGCCTGCAAAGCAGGAACCCCTGATTCAATTTCTAGGTCAGGAAGATCCCCTGGAGAAGACAATGGCAACCTACTTCAGTATTCTTACCTGGAGAATCTCATGGACAGAGGCTTGTTGTTGGTATTCGGTTAACTAAGTCGTGTCTGACTCTCTGCGACCCCATGGACTGAAGCACACCAGGCTTCCCTATCCTTCACCATCTCCTGGAGGTTGCTCAAACTCATGTCCATTGAGTCAGTGATGCCATCCAACCATCTCATCCTCTGTCATCCCCTTCTCCTCCTGCTTTCAATCTTTCTCAGCATCAGGGTCTTTTCAAATCGGTCAGCTCTTCTCATCAGATGGCCAAAGTATTAGAGCTTCAGCTACAGCATAAGTTCTTCCAATGAATATTCAGGATTGACTGGTTTGATCTCTGTGCTGTCCAAGAGACTCTCAAGAGTCTTCTCCAGCACCACAGAGGAGCCTGGCAGGCTACAATCCATAGGGTCGCAAAGATATCTAGTAGTGTGTGTATGTCAATCCCAATCTACCAATTTATACCTCTTACCTGCCAGCCCCTTGGTAACCATAAGTTTACTCTCTATATCTGTACATAGTATCTATCCATTTACAAGGATTTGAAAATACACTATAGAGGGAATATAAAGAAATATAAGAAATGACCAACCTGATTTACAACTAGCACATTGTACAATTCACATTTGTGCAAATAGTTTGAATTTGACTAACATTTTCTGAGTATCTTATATGACCCAGAAATTAAAAACAAGAATTTCTAACACATTTTCCTACTTATGAATTTTATAACCTAGAGATTGTTTTCTCCCTTATTCCAAGGTAAGACCGGTTGGTTGAAATTACTGACTAAAGTGAAGGAAAGTTAAGCAAGTCAACTTTGGAGGTAGAACAGCATAAGGTTTTGTTATCTAAACAGCTATGAAAATGAAAGAGAAATACAATGCAAAATGGGTAACTCGGTTAATTGGAATATGGACTGGAATTATAATCATTCCCAATTATTAGGAAATTTGTTACATATAACAATGGTATTCTGGTCATGTTAGAAAATGTTCTTATTGTATACAGATAGATAATAACATATTTAGGAGCAAAATGAAAAGATATTACTTATTCAAACCACTTCAAAAAATAAAAAGAGAGAGAGAACTGAATTGAAAGGGTATTCTCCACTTTTGCCTAATGCAAATGTTTGTCAGCTATGGAATTTTGACCCATAGAATTAAAGAAATCTTTATCTTTGTCTCCCCAATGTGTACCCATTTTCTGAGAACCATAAGGGCAGACTGGAATTATAGCTCAGTTGGGAATTAGATGTTTTTAAGCTCCTATCCGTACTGAACAGAATATGTCATATAATCTGATTTTTCTCTCATTTCCCTTGGCCTTCTTTCTGTTGGTACTTACTTGCCTTTTACTCCCTGCCCAATCTCTGTTTTTTTAAGTTCCTCATCTTTCTGGATATCTATATTTGAGGGTATATATTAAAAGAGCATAAAATAGATACTTTTAAATTTTAATCTATTTTATTTGGAATGTTTAATCCATTGAAACTGATTGTGATTGTGATAATTGATATATTTGGATTTATTTCAAATACCTTATTTTGTTTTTTCCATATCTGTTAGTTTATAATAATCCATTTTCCTCCTTTCTTGTCTTCTTCTGGATTGATGGACTATCTCCTTTCATTCCACTTTTTCCTTCTCCCCCTTTGAAAATTATAGTCTATTTGTGTTCTTATAGTAAGCACCCTGGGCTTCCCTGATGGCTTAGATGGAAAAGAATCTGTCTGCAATGCAGGAGTCCCAGGTTTGATCTCTGAGTCAGGAAGATCCCCTAGAGAAGGGAATGGCAACCCACTCCAGTATTCTTGCCTGGAGAATTCCATGGACAGAGAAGCCTGGTGGGCTATAGTTCATGGGGTGCCACAGCTGGACACGACTGAGCAACTAATGCTTTCACTTTCAGTAAGTACCTTAGAGATTGTAACATGTATATTTAACTTTTAAAAGGTTTAAAGATAATCGATGTCTTTTGTTGTTGTTGTTCAGCCACTCAGTCATGTACGACTCTTTGTGACCCCATGGACCGCAGCCATTAGGCTTCCCTGTCCTTCCCCATCTCAAACTCATATCCATTGAGTCAGTGATGCCATCCAATCATCTCATCCTCTGTCATCCCCTTCTCCTCCTGCTTTCAATCTTTCTCAGCATCAGGGTCTTTTCCAATGAGTCAGCTCTTTGCATCAAGTGGCCAAAGTATTGGAGTTTCAGCTTCAACTTCAGTCCTTCCAATGAATATTCAGGATTGATTTCCTTTAGAATGGACTGGTTGGATCTCCTTGCAGTCCAAGGGTCTCTCAAGAGTCTTCTCCAACACCACAGTTCAAAAGCATTGCTTCTTCAGCACTCAGCCTTTTTTATGGTCCAAATCTCACATCCATACATGACTACTGGAAAAACCATAGCTTTGACTATACAGACCTTTGTAGGAAAAGTAATGTCTCTGCTTTTTAATATGCTGTTTATATTTGTAATAGTTTTTCTTCCAAGGAGCAAAAGCATCCTTTAATTTCCTTGCTGCAGTCACCATCTGCAGTGATTTTAGGGCCCAAGAAAATAAAGTCCTTGCTGTTTCCATTGTTTCCCCATCTATCTGCCATGAAGTGATGATATCAGATGCCATGATCTTCGTTTTCTGAATGCTGAGTTTTAAGTCAACTTTTTTACTTTCTTCTTTCACTTTCATCAAGAGGCTCTTTAGTTCTTCTTCACTTTCTGTCATAAGGGTGGTGTCATCTGCATATCTGAGGTTATTGATATTTCTCCCGGTAATCTTGATTCCAGCTTGTGCTTCTTCTAGCCCAGTGTTTCTCATGATGTACTCTGCATATAAGTTAAATAAGCAGGGTGACAATATACAGCTTTGACGTACTCCTTTCCCAATTTGGAACCAGTCTGTTGTTCCATGTCTGATTCTAACTGTTTCTTCCTGACCTGCACACAGGTTTCACAGGAGGCAGGTAAAGTGGTCTGGTATTCCCATATCTTTAAGAATTTTTAGTGTCTTCACTCTCCTAAATAACACAAACACCAATAATGTTTCAACTCCAGCCACTACCTTCTTCTACTATGAGGTCTGATTATTTGGTTTATTCATGCTGCTTATTTACTCACTGTCTGTCTCGTCCAAGCCCACTCTGCTCTGTGCTGAGACTACAAACTGTGTTCCCCTATTTTGCCCACTGACTTCCTATTGTGTTGTTTGTAGGGATACAAAAGGGAGGTAAAAGATAAGTGGAGATGAGAAAAGCACTCCTTTCAATTTTTCAATTCTAGTGGGCATTGCCCACTAGATTAGCAACTTTATTAGTTCAGCCCTCAGATTTTTTGAGAACTACTGGGAGCAAACTCTCCAGCAGTCTCCCTCTGAGCAGCCAGCAGCCTCCAGGGGCATCCCTGTATGTCCAAGCTGTAGCTGACTACAGCAACAGTGGAAATGCTAGGGAGGCTCCAAAATAAATATAATGTTGCAGTGCCACCTCGTGGACATTATCAGTATAGCATGAACCCAAGCATTAGTGAAACAACATGAGCTACATAACCAACCAAAGATATTAGATACTTTGGAATTTCAAAAAAATCAAATATATATATGTGTGTGTGTCTTAGTTAATCTAGAAAACTGAATAACAAATAACACAGGACAACAGTATAAATTGGCAAAATCATTTTTATATCCCTTGTGCTAGAGCACTAGCTCATTCCTTAGACTAGCTTTCTCTAGTTCAGTTTACTGTCATTTTAAATTTCCCAAGTTTATAAAATAAATAAATAAATTTCCTAAGTTTAAAGACCTCATTTTTTCCCCAAACAAATCAATGATCCTCACCTTTTCTCAGAATTAAAATGTTTTTCCTATTCATTATATGTTTTTTCTGTTGATTTCTATCTTTTTTAATTAAAACTTTCAACCTTCAAAAAGAAAATTAAACTTTTAACAACCAATCCTAGTAAATTAATTCTGTTTTTTATGATATGATGAAATTAGCAGTGATGGAATCATGGTACATCCATAAACTTTTCTAAATTTTCCTATTTAAAAATAAAATTCTGGTCTTAAAAACTTTCTATTACTGTTTGGATGTTTGTGCCAGTTATTTTAACAGAATTAAATGACTTTTGTGTTTTAAAATGAAATTATTATGGAAAGAAGTTTAGTAGATTAACATATTAGAAGGCAAGAATGTTTGTTTAAAGCCTTCAATTCAAGTCTAACCTTTCTATTTATCAGAGATAAGGGGACAATTACTTCAATTTAATTAGCCTCAGTATAATCATCTGTAAAATGAGGATTAAAACACAACTCACAAATTTTAAAACATTAAATAGGAAAGTGTACATAAAATTTGTATTATAAACTGTTATACAAAGAGTTGAAAAACATTTATGCACTATGCTTAGTATGTTTATTCATAAATTTGCTTATTTAGAATTTTGTCTGAAAGAAATTTAAAATAGCCCATTTCATGCATCAGGCAAGCAATTATTTTTTTTAATCAGGATTTTTTTTTTTAATTTGGTTGTGCCAGGTCTTAGTTGCAGCAAAGGAGGTATTCCTTGTGACGTATGGGACCCAATTCCCTGAAAGGGATCAAATCCAGGCACCCTGCATTGAAAGCATAGAGTCTCAGCCAATGGACCACCAGGGAACTTCCCAAACAATAATTTTGAGGGTCTATATTTTTGAGAGTTTATATTTTGAGGGTCTATATTTTGAAAGATACTTGAAGATGATGAATAGTTCCCAGTGACCACCTTTAAAGTTTTATAAATTTTTTGAGGATTCACGTGCACTTAATAAGTCAAATTACAAAAGCAATTAAACTAATCCTTAGGTGGCATCACAGAATTGGCTCCTAAGCATATGATCACTTAACATACCGTTTTGGGCTTCCTAGGTGGCTCAGTGGTTAAAGAGCCCTCCTTCAATGCAGGAGACAAGACACAGGTGACTTGTCCTTTATCCCTGGGTTGGGAATAACCCCTGGAGGATGGCATGGCAACCCACTCCAGTATTCTTGCCTGCAGATCCCCACGGGCAGAGGAGCCTGCTGCTGCTGCTGCTGCTGCTAAGTCGCTTCAGTCGTGTCCGACTCTGTGCGACCCCATAGACCGCAGCCCACCAGGCTCCCCCATCCCTGGGATTCTCCAGGTAAGAACACTGGAGTGGGTTGCCATTTCCTTCTCCAATGCATGAAAGTGAAAAGTGAAAGTGAAGGCGCTCAGTCGTGTCTGACTCTCAGAGACCCCACAGACTGCAGCCTTCCAGGCTCCTCCATCCATGGGATTTTCCAGGCAAGAGTACTGGAGTGGGGTGCCATTGCCTTCTCCAGCAGAGGAGCCTAGTGGGCTACAATCCATGGGGTCATGTAGAGTTGGACACAACTGAAGCCTCTGAACATGAACGCAACATTCTCTTTTGGTTCTTAACTATAACTTTTCACTCCTATTTAATTGAGGATGTCTGCATGCATGTTCAATTAGATTTGGTCAATGATTTTTTTCTTCTCTTTTTGTCCTAGTTTTGCACTGTTTTCATCATATTATCTTCTTTTAAAAAATGAACCAGATAGCATCTCATCTCTTTCCATGTTCTGTATAAGATGCAAATAATCTGTTATTTGAAAATTTAGTAGAATATGTCATTTGGGCATGGTAGAATTTTGCAATATCATTCATTTTTTAAATAATTCCATTTAATTTTTCTACTTCTTCTTGAGTCTATTTTGTCCAAATGTATTTCTTAAAAAATTATCTGGATTAAAAATTTTTTTTTCAAATTTATTGCTAGAATAGCATAGCTGCAATAATGCTGTGTAATAAACCACCCCAAAATCAGTGATATAAAGCAACATTTCATTCAGCCCACACACCTCCAAGACAGTTGGGAACTGGTTAATCTGGTGGTTTGGCTCCATATCTGAAGGTATGTCTCACAGCCTTCTTGGACCACCTGGCTACGCACGAGAAAACATGAGACATGTTTTCACGGTCATGGCAGAAGTTCATGTTAGATAAGTGGAAATAGGTGATACCTCTCAAGGACCAGATTCAGAACTGGAACACTGTCAGTTCAAACTCATCAACCAGTGTAAGTCATGTGGCCCAGCCCTGTATCAAGAATGGAAATGGATATACTCTACTTTATTAGAAAGAACTGCAAATTGACGTGACAAAGGTTACTGGTTTGGGAAGTGGTAATGAACTGAGCCTGGTGGGCTGCTGTCTATGGGGTCGCACAGAGTCGGACACGACTGAAGTGACTTAGCAGTAGCAATGAACTGAGAACAATTATGCCATTCACCATAGATCCTGTTAAAATGTGTGTGTGTATATATATATATGTTTTTTTTTTTTTTTTGCTCTTTTCCCCTTGGTCAATCATACCAAAGATTTTTCTACGTTATTAGATTTCTTAAATAACTGACTTTTGACTGTATTAATAAATTCAATTTTTTGGTTTCTTTCATCTTTGTGGTCTGTTGCATGGTCAATTTCCAAAGATACCCTATGCTTCAAAGAATGCACACTGCTGTTAGGTGCGCAGTAATCTGTGTATTGTATGCGCTCAGTCGCTCAGTTGAGTCCAATTCTTTGTGACCCCATGGACTGTAGCCCGCCAGGCTCCTCTGTCCATGGGACTCTCCAAGCAAGAATACTGGAGTGGGTTACCATTTCCTCCTCTAGGGAGTTTTCCCCACCCAGGGATCAAACCTGAGGCTCCTGCATTAGCAGGCCGATTATTTACCTACCACTGAGCTACCTGGGAAATCCAGTGTGTTTTAGATTCTACGTGTTAATGATGTCAGTCTAGTCTTCTCTAGTCTTATTTTCTGCTTAATTGATCTTCTAGTGTCTATGAGAACTGTGTAATAACTGCTAATAGGCTGTACTAGTCCATTCCTCCTTGTAGATCTACCAGCTTTGCTTCATAAAGTCTGAAACTGTGCTATTTTTGCAGAAAACCTGATGACTAGTGTGCATTCTTTGGTAAACTGGGGTTTTTTTCCAATCTGAACTAGCATTCACTAGACCTTTTCTCTCAAGAGATAAGTGAGTACAAAAGCTGGTTTTTACTCTGAGGTGCTTACTAGTGGGACTTCCCCAGTGGCTCAGCAGTAAAGAATCCTCCTGCAATGCAGGAGTTGCAGGAGACACAGGTTCAATCCCTGAGTCCAGGAGGTCCCCTAGAGGAAGGCATGGTAACCCACTCCAGTATTCTTGCCTGGAGAATCCCATGGACAGAGGAGGCTGGTGGGGTACAGTCCATGGGGTCACAGAAGGTCAGACACGACTAAAGCAACAGCGCGTGCAGAAACACACACACACACACACACACACACATGCTAACTAGTGCTCTTGGGTATCTGTATTGAAAGCTGCTCAGGGTAAGGGGGACCAAGAAGAAAATCTTTCAAGTAACAGAAAAAAAAGGAAAGAAAGAGAGAAAAACTCATGAGGGGAAATATTAGAGAATTAAAGCATAAATCCAATGGATGCAATATGCAAACAGACATTCAGAAATAAACGAAGGAACAGGTTATCATTAAAGAATTAAGAATTTTTCCCAGGGCTAAAGAAAGGCCTCAACAAGTTCCAGGAGGGACTGATTTAAAAAAATAATAATAATATATATATATATATATATATACACACACACACACACACACAATGGGGGTTCCGTCAAAAACTAAAAATAGAGCTACCATATGATCCAGCAATACCATGCCTGGGCATATAGGGCTTGTATCCAGAAAAGACAAAAGTTCGAATTCAAAAAGATACATTCATCCCAATGTTCACAGCAATACTATTTACAACAGCCAATACACAGAAGCACCCTAAATGTCCATTAATAGATGAATAAAGAATAAAGATGGATAAAGAATGTGTGTGTGTGTGTGCATATAATATGGAATATTACTCAGCCATCAGAAACAGTGAAATAGTGCCATTTGCAGCAACAGGGATGGACCTAGAGATTAGCGTACTAAGTGACGCAAGTCAGAGAAAGACAAACAGCATAAGGGATCACTTCACATGTGGAATACTAAAAAATAATACAAATGAACTTACTTACAAAACAGAAACAGACACACAGATATAGAAAACAAACTTACGGTTACCAAAAGGTAACAGGGGGAGGATAAATTAGGAACTTAGGATTAACAGAGACACACCGCTATATAAAAAATAACCAACCAAGGACCTTCTGTATAGCACAGGAACTGTATTCAATGTCTTATAATAATCTTAATGAAAAAGAATTTGAAAAAGAATATATATATGCACACACACACATATATATATACACACACACATGCCTGAATCACTTTGCTATACACCTGAAACATTATAAATCAACTATACTGAAATAAAAAATAAATAAAAATAAAATATATATATATATGTATATATACACACACCTCAAGGTATATTCCAGAAATTCCTAAACTCCAAAGATAAAGGGAAAACCTTACAAGCAAAGCATTCACAAAGAAATGGGTTGTCTATTAATGAGATTGGTAGTGAACATCTCAAATGCGACGTTAGAAGACAGATCAGCATCCACAGACCAATGAGAGAAGTCTTGTAGTCCAACTACCCCATGCTGAACACAGATTTGTGGCTATGCAAAGATTCAGAAAATACATCTGAGTTAAATAAAGATTCAAGGAAAGATTTCCAACCAAAAGTGAATATGAACAGAATAGTCAAAGTAAGGGCCTGTATCAGCGACGTCCTGAGTTACGTGAATAGAAATGACTGGACAAAAAAAATTATAAAATAATGTGACTGTGTATAGAGCACTTCCGGGCACTCAAGATACTGATCTAAATTGGACTCTTATCTCTATCTTTACAGATGGCTTCACAGCTCCTTTAAAGTTAATTTGGAGCTACAAATATAAAAAGATAGAGTTTATGCCATGGAGAGAATTGTTCTTCTCAAAAGCTGAAATTAGGACAATGCGTCATAATTTATTTTTTACTTAGTAAATGGGCACAAAGACTAACCCATAAACAAGTATGTTTGTCAAAATCAAAATTGTGTATTTAAAAACTGATATTTCACTATATATAAATTACACATCAATAAACCTGCATTTAAAAATAGAAAGTCTTCCCTATATTTTTAAATAAGTAATCCTAATGTATAGATAAATCCCTCGCTCTAATGTAGGTCAAGATTTTTAGGTCTGTTTTTCAATAGCTATACAGTTTAGATAACTTGTCAAGATACTTAAAGAATAAAATTATATCTTAGAAATCATCTCTATTTTTCAAGGAAGATGCAAGTAACATGAGACAGTGACTCAGCTAAATGAAATAAGGAAATCTGTTGCTCAAAGGTATGGCAACTTTAGAGGCAGTAAGTCAGTGAGTGGCCTGGCTCTGTGCCCTGAGGGTATCCAGGTACATGTATGTCAGTGTCAGAAAAGTAGTGAAACATGTAACAATTCCAGACAACTATTTCTTCTTCAATTGCACTCTTAAGAGCAAGCAAACAGGTCCTCCTGCCACCCCACATGACTTTCCTTCCAATCTTACTGGACAGAATTAGATGATATGCTCATTCTTTTTTCTTACTGTGGTTAAAACACACACACACACACACCAAGTTACCACCTAAACAATCTTTAAGTGTGCAATACAGGGTGCACAGGGATGTTCAGCAGATCTCTAGAACTCTATCTACATCTTGCATGACCTAAAAGCTATCCCAGGGAACAACTCCATATCTCCCTCCCCCTCCACTCCTAGCAACCACCACGCCACTTTCTATTTCGATGAGCTTGATTACCTATTTCATATAAGTGAAATCATGCAGTATTTCTCCTTTTTGTGATTGGCTCATTTCACTCAGTACAATGTCTTCAAATTCATCTCTGTTGTAACGTATGACAGATTTTCCTTAAGGCTAGATAATATTCCACTGTATGTTATGCATCACATTTTTTAAAATCCATTCATCTGTAGGTGGACACTGGGGTTGCCTCCAATTCTTGGCTATTGTGAATAATAATGAAGTTGTTGTTCAGTCCCCCAATTGTGTCCAACTCTTTGTGACCCCATGGACTGCAGCACACCAGGCCTTCCTGTCCCTCACCATCTCCCGAAGACTGCCCAAGTTCATGTTTATTATACTGTTGATGCTGTCCAGCCATCTCATCCTTTGACGCCCTCTTCTCCTGTCCTTGATCTTTCCTAGCATCAGGGACTTTTCTGACGAGTCGTCTGTTCGGATGACCAAAATAATGGAATTTCAGTTTCAGCATCAGTCCTTCTGGTGAATATTCAAGGTTGATCTCCCTTAAGATTGACTGGTTTGATCTCCTTGCTGTCCAAGGGTATGCAAATATCTCTTGGAGATTCTGTCTTCAATTATTTTGGATATATACCTAGAAATAAGATGGCTGAATGATACGGTAGTTTTAATGTTTTTAAGTATCTCCATACACCATTTTATAATCCCACCAACAGTGCACAAGGGTTCTTCTCACATGATGGCTAACACTTGCTATGTTCTGTTTTTTGATAATGGCCATCCTAATGGGTGTGAGGTAGTATCTCACTGTGGGTGTGATTTTAATTTCCCTGATGACTAATGGTGCTGAGCATTAGTCATCTGAATTTCTTCTTTGGAAAAATGGTCAAGTTCTCAGCTCAGTTTTCAGTTGGGTCATTTGAGGGTTTTTCTTCGTTATTGGACTTTAAGAGTTCTTTATATATTCTGGATATATATTAAACCAACCATCATGTGTGCATGCTCTGTCACTAAGTCATGTCTGACTCTTTGCAACCCTGTGGACTGCAGCTCACCAGGCTTCTCTGCTCTTGGAATTTTCCCCAGGCAAGAATACTGGAGCGGGTTGCCATTTCCTCCTCCAGGGGATCTTTCCAACCCAGGGATGGAACCCATGTCTTTTGCATTGGCAGGCAGATTTTTTACCATTAAGCCACTTGGGAAGCTCCAGACAACCATCACCAGGATGCAATGGTTATCGGGAATCTATTACCATGGGACATATGTGTCTCACTTTTGTTTTACATCTCAGTTTCAAATTGAGAGAAGCATTCACTAAAGACATTATCGCAGCCGCAGGTCTTATTTAAGCAGATGTGTATAGACAGGTAAGGTATAAGTGGGAGGACACTGGATAGAGCCTCAGGTGACCTGAGATTTTAGGACTTAGAAATTGCTAACAGTTAGATCTTCTTAAATCCCTTTATCTTTTAAAACTATCTGTAAACCAAAGGGTGGTTTCATAATTCCAGCTTTAATCATTAACCAGGGATCTGGGTTAACCATTCATTTAAGATAGTTTATAAGCCTTTGGTAAATGTGACATCAAATTGTTGGGTAGGTAGGTGTGGTCAAGTGTGGATCTGTATAGATATAGGTTTGTGAGAGTAAGTATCTGTGGGCAAGGGTGTGTATGTGTAGATATAGGATTATAGGTAAGAGTGGGTGTGGGTTGATAAGGGCAGGGTGTGTGTGTGTATGTGCATATAGAATTATATATGAGGGGGTGGTATGTCAAAATGCAGAGTAGGTAAAGGACAGGATGAACCTCAATCAAACACGTTTGATCATTTTAATAATTTATATTTAATAATTTAATTATTAATTTTAATTATTTAATAACTTAATGATTCATTTTAATTATTTATATTTGTGTAGTATATAAACCCATTACTAAAGATGTTGCAACTATCTTTTCTAGTTTGTATGTGGTCTTTTATTTTGTTAATGGTAGGATCTTGTTAACGTTACAAACTTTACTGGGTATTTTTTGTTTTCATTAAGAGGACTCTTCTTTCCTTTTAATGGTCATTTAAAAATATGACAATTTACACACAAAGAAAATTAAATTAAAATGTCCACAAACTCAACACCTAAGGATAATCACTTTAACAACTCAGTCTACAGTCCAGTTCTATAGAGGGAGAGATATGCAATAACACTGTACAGCCTACACACCTCTCTATAAAAGACTTAAATGCTCTCATATTCTATTAATGATAATATAAATAGGTTACTTCCAAATTCATTCTATGAGACGACCATTACCCTGATACCAAAACCATACAAAGACACTACCAAAAAAAAAGTTAAAGGCCAATATCTCTGATGAATATAGATGCAAAAATGTTCTATACAGTATTAGCAAACTGAATTTATCAATATACAAAAAGGATCATTCACCCTTGATCAAATGTGATTTAGTCCAGTGATTCAAGGATGGTTTAATATTTGCAAATCAACGCGATACACCACATGAACAAAAGAAAGCATAAAACTCACATGATCATCTCAAGAGGTGCAGAAAAAGCATTTGACAAAGTATAGCATCCATTAGTGATAAAAACTCACCAAAGTAGGTACAGAGGGAACATCTCAACATAATAAAAACTATTTATGACAAACAGCTAACAACATATTCAATAAAAATAAATAAATAAATAGGGCATGACGATGATTTAAAAGCTCAAGAACTCTTCAGGGAGGGCTGAACTGTGAAGTAAGGACTTTGGACAGACACAGAGGCATAAGAAGGACACCTGTAAGTCCTGGATAGCTGCTCTAGATCCAAGAAGAAAAGACCAGAAAGGCGCAGGCAGTGGCCCTGAAGACAAACTGCTGAAATTTTGCCTGTGCAAGTCGCTTCAGTCATGTCCAATGCTTTGCTACCACATGGACTGCAGCCCACCAGGCTCCTCTATCCATGGGATTCTCCAGGCAAGAATACTGCAATAGGTTGCCACACCCTCCTCCATGGGATCTTCCCGACCTAGGGACAGAACCTTCATCTCTTATGTCTCCTGCATTGGCAGGTGGGTTCTTTACCACTAGCACCACCTGGGAAGGAAATTTTCCCTAGATGTGCTTAAAAATCCCATGCCATCCTACTTTAGGTTTGGCAATCCATGTTAAGTTCCCAGCCTCAAACTCAGAAATAGTTCTGTAACTCCTTGAGTGCAAAGGATACTCTCTTTCCCTTTAGACGGCAGTCAGTGATATACTGGTAAATGTTTAACAACTGGCTCTCCAAGAAAAAAAAATATGCACATATACACGCATATTAAATTATTACAAGCTTTACTGATATAGGACTTGCCCGGTGGCTCAGACGGTAAAGCATCTGTCTACAATGCAGGAGACCTGGGTTCGATCCCTGGGTCAGGAAGATCCCCTGGAGAAGGAAATGGCAATCCACTCCAGTACTATTGCCTGAAAAACCCAATGGACAAAGGAGCCTGGTAGGCTACAGTCCATGGGGTTGCAAAGAGTCGGACACGACTGAGCGACTTCACTTTCACTTACTGATGATATAAAGGATGTGCAGCATACAATTTATAAATAATGATGCAATATATAGTACATTTTATTGTCAATTTCATACAGCCACTTGATTCTCAAAGAATGTTTTTGTTAGTTTTACAAGATTCTTTTATCCATAGGAAACTTGTGATTGAAATGGACAATGATGGACAAAGTTGCAATAACACTTTCTCAATAAATGATTGCCAGTTCAGATATATGATTTACTGTTAAACAATCACCCTCAAAATGGGCTTCCCTGGTGTCTCAGGGGTAAAGAATCTGCCTGCTAATGCAGGAAACACAGGTTCAGTCCCTGGTTTGGGAAGATCCACTAGAGAAGGAAATAGCAACCCACTCCAGTACTCTTTGCCTGGAAACCCCATGGACAGAGAAGCCTGGTGGGCTACAGTCCATGAGGTCTCAAAGAGTCAGACACAGCCGACTACACACACACACACACACACACACACACACACACAAATTAGAGATTGGTGTTTTGTTTTGTTGCATGTCTACTCCAGACTTACAGTTAACACATGCAATTTTCTCCAACCTGCTGACTCCCAAGTTTAGAATAGATAAACAATAAAACAATAAACCAATCTCTTATTTGTAAGTACAAGTTGATATCCATGGAGTAAATATTTCCCCCATGGCCTATTTCAAGCTACTAATGGACAAAATATGATCAAGCCTGCAGTTGGAAATTAATGTCCAACCTTACCCCCATTACATAGTTTAAGTATAGAAAAATAATTAAGTGATGCATTGGGATTATTTAATAGCTTTGTTTTCAGTAAGCTAAAATTTTTAACTTATAATATTGGCAGTGTTTAACAATGGTCTGGAAAAATTCCTGAAGATTGGCTCTCTCTGGCCAACTCCCACACATTGCTGATGCAATACACAGCTCTGAAAGTCTTTGGAAGTCTCTGATGGGGGCAATGATTCTCAAACACTGGGCTATGTATACTGTTGCTGTTGACTCCTATCTGCCTTAGCTAAGGTAATATGTTCTAATACTGAAACACACCTGTTTCATAGAGGACCTCTCTGGGGCCAAAGGGAAAACTGCCTACATTGTCGAATATGTTTATTGTTGGTTACTGATTGCCAAGGATCAAGAGGGCAATGTGATGAATCTGCTGTTACAATTTATACTTCCTGATCATTCTCTTTGACCATCCAGCAAGGATATGCTCCTCTAAGAATCACGAGTTTCTGCATCTAAGACCTCACATCAAGATGCAGGTAAGTAGAGATATGTATGTGAGGTTAGTTCTGTAACGCAACATTCTAATTCTACTGATTAAAAAAAATATGGAAGTTCCTAATCTATGAAATTCTATTAACTCATTGTTTTTGGCTGAGAATATGCCAAGTTTATAAAATATCTAAACACTCCTGGGGAGCTAAAATTTTTATAAAATATCATCTAAATGCTCTTTGGGAACTAAGATTTAAGAATGAAGCACAGAAATGAACAAATATAGTATACAAAATTATTTTTAAATAGAAAAATGTGTTCTCAATCTTGAGATTTTTAAAGGTATACAGAAATGACAATTGGATTTCTCCATTGAGAATATTAGCATAGACTAATAGAATATTAAGTTATACGCAGCTTTGGCTTTCAAGAGAATTTAGTTCTCCCAAATTTCCCTAATTTACCAAGAGAAAAGCTTTTTTTTTTTTTTTTTTGCTCTGAGAAAATTGGGTCTAAGTTAAAGTTATTTCTCCCGTTTTAATAAAATGAAAACAGTAGAAGTTGCTTCATAGAACAGTAATTCTAGTAGATTCATCAAAGAATGTCATGAGTTGATGCTAAGATACCTGTAGCACTTCTGATAATATGTTTTAGACTGAGATAATTAGATTGATTTTTCCATACAGAGTCTTAGACACTCGTGTATACATGCTCAGTCACTCAGTCGTATCCAACTCTTTACAACCCCATTGACTGTAGCTTCCAGGTTCCTCCATCCATGGGATTATCCCTGCAAGAATACTGGAGTGGGTTGCCATTTCTTCCTCTTTCAAGGGATCTTCCCCACTCAGGGATTGAACCTGCATTTCTTTCAGCTCCTGCAGTAGCAGGCAGATTCTTTACCATTGAGCCACCTGGGAAGAAGCCACAGATACTTGACAAACTGATGCTTCTCAGTGTGTAAGAGCACTGATCCTTTGCTTACCATAAGAGTAGTATCACAATTTGTGTTTTATTAGCAAAATACAGACATGAGAATTAATTCACCCAGATTCCTTTTTCAGATTTGCCATTGATTTCCCATGATATGAAAACAGGCAAGTTACTTTCTGAGAAAAAAATATATATATATATATAAGTAAGAAGAGTTTATTTTACTTTTAATTAAGAAATCCTCAAATTAAATATTATTATAACTGATTTATGTATAGGCTTCATAGTAGTTTGGCTTTCTGGAAGTAGCTTCTCCACCTGGGTGCCTGGGAGTCAAAACGGGTCATTCTTCCTCCCCCAGAGCTCTAGTTTGAAATTTTCTTCTGTTTTTCCTCCCTACCAATGCCACCTCCATACTAATAGAGCTGATGGAGACTCTACCCTCTACCCCTGCCCGGTTCTGGGTAGACTTAGTGACATCAGGACTGGGAGGATAAAGGAACTGGGCAGAAAACAAGCCGGAGTGAGAGCTCCCCAACCCCTGCCTTGCTCTGCCCTGGCCCCAGGACTGGTTCTTTTCAGAAAAAATATTGAGGGTTATGAAGAACTTTTGAGGGGCTTGCCTAGGAACCAGTCACAAAATGACTTCTATAGGAAAATATATCCCAAGTTGCAAATACCCAGCTTCTAGAACACAATGTCTTTAAGAGTTGAGGACACCGAGTAATATATGAGTCCAGCGTTCTTAGGAACACTCATCCTCAGGGAACTGAACATAAGTGATTTTCCACCTGGGAATACAGCTCCACTACTTTATGATGTTGCTACCAACAATCATTTTTCCACAAACTTGGAGATCTGAGTCCTAAGGCAGAGTTTTTCAAATCATGAAGTGACAGATGCAGATTAAGAGTTAAACGAAAGCTGAGACCTTAATCCGGAAAAGGTTATTGCTCACTTCTTCCTGATATGTTAGACCTGTGATTAATTCAACTGTAGGAAATGGCAAAACAATGGCAGTTACTTAGCTAGAGGACTCCTTCCAGCACTTCTCTGACTGAGACATTTCTGGATGTCATATGCAGTACTTTATGTTAACTTTTCTTCAGGGACAGAAAGTATCATGTGCCTTTTGTCTTCCAAGTAGGAATATAGATGACTGGGGAGAGTACACCACAAAAGAACAAGACCCTCTATGAGAAGTATATTCAGATCAATTCACAATTTTAATTGGAAGAGCCAAATATTTAAATCAGGCTAGGCAAGGCCTTCAAGAGCTTGAGCCATGTACCTTCTCTTTCCTCATCTGTAAAACAACAAGGTTGGGGAAGCTGATTACAAATGTTTCTGTGATTCCAATGACTTCCCCGAATGACTCTGATCCAGAGCCTGTCTAAAAACCTCCTATACTGAGCCATCAAAAGGAAGAAAATAATGCCATTTGCAGCAACATGGATGGACCTAGAGCTTATCATATTCAGTGAAGTAAGTCAGACAGAGACAGACAAATGTCATATGATATCATTTATATGTAGAATCTAAAATATGATACAAAGGAACTTATTTACAAAACAGACTCACAGATTTAGAAAACAAACTTATAGCTTAGAAAACAAACTTTTTTTTTTTTTATACCAAAGGGGAAATATGGGAGGTGAGATAAATCAGGAGTTTTGGATTAGCACATACAAACAACTATATATAAAATAGATAAACAAGGTCCTACTGTATGGCACAGGGAACCATACTAAACTTCTTGTAATAAACCATCAGGGTAAATTTTATACATGTGTGTGTGTGTGTATATATATATATATATGTATATGTATATTTGTTGTTCAGTCGCTAAGTTGTATCAGACTTTTTTGCAACCCCATGGACTATAGACCACCAGGCTCCTCTGTCCATGGAATTTCCCAGGCAAGAATACTGGGGTAGGTTGCCATTTCCTTCTCCAGGGGATTTTCCTGACCCAGGGATCAAATTCATGTCTCCTGCATCGGCAGGTGGATTCTATACCACTGAGCCACCAGGGAAGCACATATATATGTGTATATGTGTGTATACATATAACACAATCACTTTGCTCTATACCAGAAACTAGCAACCAGCACCATATTGTAAATCAACTATACTTCAATTTAAAAAATAATTAATAAATGTAAACCTCCTATTGTGTGCTCTCTGACCCAAGCTACTGCCAGGACCCTCAATCATTGTGGTATGGCTGAATAACTCCCACAGTCTTTTTCTAGGACTTAGCAAATTGTTAGGACAAATAGCACAGTATTCTAGCTCCCCAGACTGTCCAAACCAGTTAGGAATCCCTCTGCTAACTATACAGTTCAGATACTCTGTTGCTGAGTTTCTTTAAATTATGTGAGGATTTTATTGTCTGTATCTAGAGCTCTGTGATTTGAAGGCACAGGAATAAGATGAGTTCTTATCCCACTGGGGTTTTTATTTTGTTCAAAATTAAAACAGACCCAAGGAATGGCAAGGAATGGCTTCTCTAGATTACATCTTTGATGATTTGTGTGGTCTTGCCGAAGGCTGATACTTATAAACTCTGCAGGGTTTTATACACCTAAATTCTTTTTTTGGCAGTTCCTCTTCTGCCCAAATTCCTCAAGAATCAGTACAATGCGGGGGAAAATGTAAGCTTGGTTTAGTATCTTTGTAGTTTGTTTACATTTTAGACACCAATGCTTTAGAGTTAAGTAAATCAGCTGGGCTCAAGAGCTGGTCTGTAACCTTGGGAAAGTTACCTATGCCTCAATTCCCTCATCTATAAAATGTGGGCAATTGCATCTCTTTTCCAAGGTGATTTTCTTGAAATGCATCTATAAGGAAGTACCCAGAACAACACTTGGCACATACAAAGAATCCAGTACAGCTGCTCTTTTCTCTCACTCTCTACCTTCACTGCTTCCACTGGAATGAATATCAAAACCATAAAAGTAAATTGCCTGTATTCAGGCAAAATTCTCTATTCTTATAGAATTCCTACTGAGTCTGTAGTTTTTCCTGAATGTTTTCAGGCTTGACAATACTCAGACATGATTAAAGGAACCCATGCTACATGAGTAACATTTAAAAGCTACCTTTGCATCCAGCTTTGTCATCACGGGCACACCCTCTGGCTACTACTATACAGGGCAGGACTGAAACCAGTAAGTCAGTTTCACAGTGTTCCTTTTGACCAGCTTATTGGGCAATGGGGAAGAGTCTGAGAACTCTATACATAGGATCCTACCCCAGAGAGGTCAGCATTCCTCAGGGTGATTCAGCTACCATTATCCATTAACTTCACCCTGAAATCATTTGTTAAAGCGCTATTCTCCCAGAGTCATAAACCAGAATCCTGGAGGGGTCTGCAACAGTGGTTGGCAACTCCTACACAAGGGACAAATCTACCCCACTTCCTGCTTTTATACACCTAGGACCTAATAATTGAAAAACTAAAATAAAGAATAGTATTTCTTGACATATGAAAATTATATGAGACACAAACTTTGGTGTCCATAAGTACAGTCGTACTGGAACAAAGCCACAGCCATTTATTTGTGTATTGGATGCCTGCATGGTACAGGAGCAGAACTGAGTAGATGCCACAGAGACTGTAGAGCCCATAAAACCTATATACTTCCTGGTCCTTTACAAAGTTCGGTGCCCCCTGACATGGGGCACAGACACCGGGAGCCAGACAGCCGCAGAGTTCAGCTCTCGCTGCCTTCCACTTGCCCAAGTTCTCCCATCTCCTTTGTATGCTCCAATGGATAATGAGGCTTTTATGAGGGTCAAACAAATGTATAAAGTGCTTAGAAGAGGGTCTGGTGCATATTAAGTACCATAGTAAAGTAATGCTCAAAATTCTGCAAGCGAGGCTTCAGCAATATGTGAACCGTGAACTTCCTGATGTTCAGGCTGGTTTTAGAAAAGGCAGAGGAGCCAGAGATCAAATTGCCAACATCTGCTGGATCATGGAAAAAGCAAGAGAGTTCCAGAAAAACATCTATTTCTGCTTTATTGACTATGCCAAAGCCTTTGACTGTGTGGATCACAATAAACTGTGGGAAATTCTGAAAGAGATGGGAATATCAGACCACTTGACCTGCCTCTTGAGAAATTTGTATGCAGGTCAGGAAGCAACAGTCAGAACTGGACATAGAACAACAGACTGGTTCCAAATAGGAAAAGGAGTACGTCAAGGCTGTATATTGTCACCCTGTTTATTTAACTTCTATGCAGAGTACATCATGAGAAACGCTGGACTGGAAGAAACACAAGCTGGAATCAAGATTGCTGGGAGAAATATCAATAACCTCAGATATGCAGATGACACCACCCTTATGGGAGAAAGTGAAGAGGAACTAAAAAGCCTCTTGATGAAAGTGAGAGTGGAGAGTGAAAAAGTTGGCTTAAAGCTCAACATTCAGAAAACGAAGATCATGGCATCTGATCCCATCTCTTCATGGGAAATAGGTGGGGAAACAGTGGAAACAGTGTCAGACTTTATTTTTCTGGGCTCCAAAATCACTACAGATGGTGACTGCAGCCATGAAATTAAAAGACGCTTACTCCTTGGAAGGAAAGTTATGACCAACCTAGATAGCATATTCAAAAGCAGAGACATTACTTTGCCAACAAAGGTCCATCTAGTCAAGGCTATGGTTTTTCCAGTGGTCATGTATGGATGTGAGAGTTGGACTGTCAAGAAGGCTGAGCACCGAAGAATTGATGCTTTTGAACTGTGGTGTTGGAGAAGACTCTTGAGAGTCCCTTGGACTGCAAGGAGATCCAACCAGTCCATTCTGAAGGAGATCAGCCCTGGGATTTCTTTGGAAGGAATGATGCTAAAGCTGAAACTCCAGTACTCTGGCCACCTCATGCAAAGAGTTGACTCATTGGAAAAGACTCTGATGCTGGGAGGGATTGGGGGCAGGAGGAGAAGGGGACGACAGAGGATGAGATGGCTGGATGGCATCACTGACTCGATGGACGTGAGTCTCGGTGAACTCTGGGAGTTGGTATTGGACAGGGAGGCTTGGCGTGCTGCGATTCATGGGGTCGCAAAGAGTCGGACACAACTGAGCGACTGATCTGATCTGATCTGATCTGATGGGTCTGTTACTATTCGCTGTCACAACTTTTTTTCATAAACTAAAGCAGCAGCAGCATACCAGTTAGTTACCAACAACTGTGAGAATTTATTTGTAGCCCTCCAATTACATTCAAGGGGCAGTAGGAAGGTATTAAAGACAACTGAAATAACAATGAGCATAGATGCTTATCCACAAAACTAGTTCTGCATTCTTAACAAATATTTTTTATGCTATATTCTTCTTTCAAACTTGAGTCTTAGAGAAGCTTACACTCACCTTTGAGTTCAGCCCTCACCATCTATTCCTTACAGTTGGAAGAAATAGACTTCAAAACAGAGACTAAGGAACAGAATAGAGCCCAGAAATAAATCCATGCATATATGGTCAACTGATCTTGGACAAGAATGCCAAAAGTACACAACGGAGAAAGGATGACCTCTTCAACAAATGGTCCTATGAAAACTGGATTAGTGCATGTGTGGGTGCTCAGTTGACTCTTTGTGACCCCATGGACTATAGACCACCAGGCTCCTCTGCTCTGGGATTTCCCAGGCAGGAACACTGGAGTGGGTTGCCGTTTCCTTCTCCAGTGGATCTTCTTGATCCAGGGATTGAACCCACGTCTCCTGCACATCTCCTGCATTGCAGGTGGATTCATTTTTTTTTTTTTTAAACCACTGAGCCACTGAGGAAAATTGGACGCTTACATGCAAAAGAGTGATTATTGGACCCTATTTCACACCATACACAACAATCAACACAAAAATCAAAATGGAATAAAGACTTAAATATAGGATCTAAAATTGTAAAATTCTTAAAAGAAAACTTAAGGGAAAAGCTTTATGACATTAGCCTTGACACTGATTTCATGGCTATGACAGCAAAAGCACAAGCAAAACAAACTAAATAAATAAGTAGGATTAAAAAGGTTCTGCACCGCAAAGAAACAACATAATGAAAAGGCAACTCACAGAACAAGAGAAAATATTTGCAAGACATATATCTGACAAGAAGTTATTCTCTAAAATTTTAACAAAGAAGATACACAAATGCATAGCAGGTATATGAAAAAATGCTCAGTGTCACTAATTACCAGGGAAATGCAAATCAAAACCACGAGATATCACCTCATATCTGCCAAGATGGCTATCATTATAAAAAGAAAAAAAAATAGACAATAAGTGTTGGCAAGTATGTGGAGAAATTGGAAATCCTGCACATTATTAGTGGGAACTAGAAATGGTGAGGCTGCCATGAAAACAGTGTGGAGTTTCCTCAAAAAATTAAAAGTAGAATGACCATATGATCTAGCAACCCTACTTCTGGATATATATCCCCAAAAAAGTGAAAACAGAATCTCAAAGAGATATCTGCACCCATGTTCACAGCAATATTATTCACCAATAACCAAGATGTGGCAGCAACCCAAATGTCTATCTATACACGAATGTTTTTCAGTGTGGCATATATCACACAATGCGTTGTTATCCCGCCTTAAAAAAGGATATCCTATCATATTCTGCAACATGGTTGAATTTCAAAGGCACTATGCTAAGTCAATTACAAGAAGACAAATACTGCATGATTCTATTTATATGAGGCATTTAAAATAGTCAAACTCATAGAAACTGAAAGTAGAATGGTGGTTGCCAGGGCCTCTGAAGAGGAAATGGAGAGTTGTTTCCTGGTAGAGATCTTCAGTCATGTGAGAGGAAAAGTTTTGGAGATCTGCTCTGCGGCACTGTGGATGCTTTTAACAATAGTGCACTGTACACTCGGGCAGGAAGATTTCAGGTTGTGTTTTTACTACAACAAAAATACTAGGGAAAAAATAAAACCTTCCATATAGGCCAAAGGACTCATATCTCTAATCTACCTTGACGATGACTGTGGTACTTGAAAATAGGAATCAACTTCCTGAATCAAACACAAAGCAAGTAATATATAGTTGATTTGATATAAGACAACAGGAAATACTAGAATTTTTCTCACAATTCAGGACTTTCATTTTGAGGTTTGTGGGATCCAAAAGGAGAACTCCAGAGGGAAGTTTATACATGAGAGGAAAACAATGACCCTAGTGAGAACCCAGTCCACCACATGAGCAAGCCCTGTCCCACACACAGCAGGCGCTCCAATATTTGTTAAATGTCGATGACTCATTCAATTTTTCTGTGCAACCTCCATAGCAAATACTGTGAATCTTGCTTATTGTTACATTTCTTAAAACAATAAGAAATTGTTGAAAATTCAAAGAATTCTGCGTGATAGAAATTGCACGAAACAAAACCAAACCAGAAAATCTCACGTCTGAATTGCTTCAAACTGTTAAACTGGGTGAAAAACAAAGCTGTGAATCATGTAAAGAAAACTGTTTCCTGAATCACCTGAATGACACTCCAAGATCCAGCTCTCTTACCTTCCTGACAAGTGTGTTTTTTCACCAACACACTCTTTGCCTGCACTAAACTTTTCTTGCATAAAAAGTAGCTGAGTGATTTTGGAGACGGGATTGTTTTGCCTGAATCATCCAGATAATTGGAACAACTCAACTTATAAGAACAATCCGGCCGAGGCTGCCCTGCCCAGTAAGTGCCCGCTGTCCTCTTCAGGCCATATCCGAGTCACATCCAGCTTAACCTTGAGATGACCGTGTCGCCTAGGAAGGAAACACACCGTTATTGTTGAGTGAAATGGTCAACCGCAAACCGACGCTCCAAATGAGCTCAGGTCCTGAAATTCACTGCTGATGTCCAAAGACACTTTCGCAGCTTGGTTTTCTGACGTCTCTTTTCCCTGAGAGCATCTCAGAGCTGCCCTAAGGCATTCGGCCCCTTCCCCCAATACCACACTTTGCTTCCAGCCCCGTAGGCCTGTCCAATAAATTTGTTTAAAATACAAAACGTAGCAGAAGATGCTCGAGCAGGAAGAGAAAAAGAACACCCGGCGAAACGGGTTGGTGTTGGAACGTGCCATTCGTTTTGAAGGGAGGAGAATCCCAGGTGTGAATTGCATCCCGCGTGTGAAGTCACTTACCAGACCTCGGGTTCTTCAGGGCCTGAAAAGAGAAAACACCAAAGACCGGGCGGCGCGCAGGAAGGGGCGGAGGCCGGGAGCGGAGCCTGGCGCGGGCGGCAACCTCAGGCGCGTACCCCGCGGCCCCGGTGGTGCGGCCCTGGGCGGTCCCCGCGGGCAGGCGGGGAGGCGGGAGGTGCTGGGCTGCGGCGCAGAGTGCAGCATGGCGTATCCCGGGCATCCTGGCGCCGGCGGCGGCTACTACGCAGGCGGGGTGAGTACTGCTCGCGCGGGCTCGTGGCCTGGGCTCGATCCCTGGACGCCCGGGGCTCCGAGAAGCCACACGGGGCATCTCGGCCGGGGCGGCTCCCCGGCGCCCCCGCCCTGCCCGCTGCGTCGCCCAGCGCCCCCGCCGGCCGGCCTCGGTCTCCGGCGACCTCCTTCCTTCTGTCCCTTCTTCCCCCTGGGTTGCTGCTTGGGGCCGGGACGCGCGTAGGTTTGACCCAAGAAGCCCACCCTGTGCCTCCCGGATCCGCGGCGTGAAATCGTGCAACTGGGGTGTTGCCTTCCGCTCCGCCTTCCCTAAGAGCAACAGCCATTTTACTCTAGAATGGTCCTGCGATCCACTTCTCTCTCCGAAATTGAGAAAAACGGGGAAAGTCAGGGAAAGTCCGCTAGAGTCAGAGACTTACGGGAGGAAGGCAGCCTGGCCCTGAGTCTGGGACGGGCATCCTTTTGGGAACTATTTCCTAAAAAGAATATTCCCTAGCCGTGACACACCTCACCCTCCCGAGGCTACACCTGTCTCCGAACGCTTTAAAAATACCATAAACGCTAGGGGAAAATATGTAAGACAATTCTGAGCCCTGCTGGTAAGTTGCATGGCCAGGTTGCATTCATCTCAGTAAACTGCAGGTTAATGGGGATTTGCAGAGGTTACTTCATTTATGCTGATGTCATTGTCAAGACAACTAATTTTGATCCTAGCTGCGGGTTTTTAAATTATAACTGGGGTGAGAATGGGAGAAAGGGGAGGAGTGATTTTACGTAGAGAGTTAAGGGAGGTGGGGGGGAGAGGAGCAAACGACTGACAGTGAACCTGACTTTGCACAAGGCACTCTATGGTGAAAGAATAAAACTTGGTCATCGGATTGATGCGTTTGTTCCTTGTCTTACAGTACGGAGGGGCTCCCGGAGGGCCTGCGTTTCCCGGACAAACTCAGGATCCGCTGTATGGTTACTTTGCTGCTGTAGCTGGACAGGTTAGCTCTTCCCTTTAACATTAAAGGAATTTCAGATTGTACATTTGTATTAACCTTTGTTACAGTCACACGGAAACACGACTATTCCTCTGGAAAAGAATTCCTTTGCTTCTGTTCAAGAAAAAAGAGAGAAAGAGAAGGAAGTTCATGGGCAGTTATTTATTTTTGAATATTCAGAACAAACTCGGACAACGTGTTACCCATGCTTATGTTCAATTCAGAACTAAACTTGTGATTGAATTAGGGTCAGATTGAACACAATAAGCTAGTATAAATATGCTTTGAAGATATGTAAGGTAGAAAGATGTCTTTAGAACTGTGAATTGTCAGGGTCCAGACAGTGAATTTCCAGAGAGGAAATTCCAGGTCGAATCATGTAGTACCAGTAATTCTGTAGCCAGATTCTGAGGGACATTTTCTTTGCATTGAGTTTGACTGTTAATTACCCCCTTAGAAAATGGGTACTTCAGGTAAAAACCCACTAGCTTCAAAATAAGAAAGGTACTTTCTTCTTGCTGTCAGGAAGTTAATCTTGTGGTCAGTTTATTTTTTCTTTGATGCTATTACTAGGTCAGCCCTTCCATGTCCTTGTTAGGTGTTGTGATCTATTGACCCAGAGAGAGAATTAAGGTCAACACCCCAAGACCTTTCACTTTACATTCTAGTTGTGTGACAAGTGGTAGTTCATCTTGGAGGATGCCTTTTTCCTCAGCTACCAGGTCACCGTATATACCATACTGCTGTTATAATCCAACATGTTCAAAGAGGACGTTTGTGCTTATGAATTCAACCTAGCTTTCTTTTAATCAAAAGCTAGAAATAGCACAGTCTTAATGTGAAAATGCCTGTAGTCTATTATGGGATAAAAACGTGTGACCACCTTTTAGAACAGCACTGGAAGAAATACAGTTTGAGAAACTGAATGGAAAATTGAGTCTAAAACGGAAAGAGCTTCCCCTTAAGTATCTGCTTCACCTGTTAGTGATCAGTATCTTTGAAACCACAAGACACGGCAAAGCTCAAGTCTCTGCATTCTTAGATTGCTGGTACCAGGAGCCATGAAAGTGACCCCAGCTGCTTAGCTTTCAGCAGCCCTGGTCTGCAGCAGCATGTCCATCGTCTTTCACATTATTGATCCTGCGTGTCATCTAGATTGTATAATAGTCATGAACTTGAGGATTTAAAATCTTTAACGTGTTTCTAGTTCTGACCTAGGTCAGCCAGTGAATAGGCATGGAGAACTTGTCTTCCAGGTATAATTGTGATCTGAAAAAACATTCATCATATTCTAAGCAAAGGCGATCACAGAGGCTGCTTTTTGTGGGAACCAAACTTTTCATTTACTGATGTCATCTCTGTACCCAGCCCTCCACCCCCTCAACAGAAAAAAAAAAAAGCTAGGACAAGTAATAGAACTTCTAATGAAATACATAAATAATTGTATTTTAAATTGCTTACTTTGGCAGTTTCCTAGTTCAGAGTGAGAGTAGTTAAGGATAGGAGCTAGTTGTATTCATATGTTTAAAAATATGTCTCACTGAATTCATCTTACTGTTTTATTAAGAAGAGTAACCTTATACTTTAGAAGTTATGCCAAGTCTAATTCAGGAATCTATAGGAAATGACAAAAAGATATTGGTAATACCAAAGCATAGGTGTAAGCAGCTTTCAGACTTGGTAATTCTTATGTAATGATTGTTGCAAATAAAGCCTGAAATTGAATACCCACTTTACCTAGGTACTAAGAAAGGTATTTTTGGTATATGTCCTTAATTATCCATTTGTGGGAGAACCTTGAACAGTTTCCTTTCTTTCTGTAACTTATTGTTTGGGGAAGTAGAGTGAAGAAAAAGAATGCCTACTTTTGAAAGGCATCTATTTAAAGTCTCATGCGTGATAATATTCATTTTCTTTATTATTAATGGTATACTGAATGCTGAATGTAAACAAAGAACTGGAAGGTACAAGTCACTCCTGTAAATCCTTTTCCTGTTTGTTTTTTTTTTTTTTCCAAAAGGATGGACAAATAGATGCTGATGAACTGCAAAGATGCCTGACACAGTCGGGCATTGCTGGAGGATACAAACGTGAGTTAGCAGCCCCAAAGTGTCTCGGAAATCTCTTGTGTTTCAGATGTCACTTGTGATTATTAAAGCCTTCAAGAAAACTGAGAGTTTCTGAAATGGCAAAGTTAAGAATTTCAGAAGCTGGATTTATTTCTTTTGTATTTCAAAATGCTCGTTTGAAGATAGTTCTTACTGAATCATCCCACACTACCCACCAGTTTAGTGGGTGTCTTGGATCTGGGTTCCGGGTGTCTGGAACCATTCAAACCAATAAGACATGTGGCCTCCTCCTCAGAAAACGAGGTAAGGTGCTGAAATGAAATCCTCCAGGTCAGGTGTCATTAATGATAGGAGCTAACATTTGCTGCTCCCTATTTGCCAGGAGCTTATTCTGGCTCGAACATGGTGTCACTTAGGGCTTTCGGTGGCCGGTGCTTGGCACCTGGTCCCAGGGTGACCTGTTCTGCATCCCTAGTTCTGAGTAGTTGGTCCTACCCTCCCTTTTCACAAGTGCCCAGTCCCCCAGCCCTAGTCCTCAAGGAGCCAGTTACACACTCCTGCTCTCAGCTCCTGGCAGCATGAATGCTCACCTTGACATCTCCCAGCTCTTTGCTCTTTCTACATCAGGCTAAGTAAGACGTACCCTTCCTAATTTCTAAACTCTTTATACTAGTCCTTCTTCCCGCTGCCCCCTAGTTCCTCATAGACTTCCCCCTGTGCTTATACCCACTTCCTTCCTTTTGAATTCTGCACGAGCTGCAGAGAGGGAACTCTTACCAGAATGCTCATTCCTGGCAGGGGCCTTCTCATTATCCCACACATACCACATGCTTCCCTTCAAATCATATCTTTACCATGATAGAACAGCGTCTTGGCTGATATGCATGACCTACCACCTTCTTTGCCTGCTGTTAATTGAGACAGAATATCAAATTAAAGCCTCAACTTCTTGGTAAGTTGTGAATTAAAACATTCGAACTAGGGGATTTCCTGACAGTCTGGTGATTAGGGATCCAGGCTTTCACTGCGATAGACCCAGGTTCAATCCCTGTTTGGGGAAATAAGATTCCACAAGCCGTTCAGCATGGCCAAAAAACAGACAAGCAAACAAACAAAAAACCCACAAACTAGAATTCACACCTGTGGACCTGTAGTGGCCATTTTTGACTGTTTGACAGGGCATAGTTACTATGTGTTTCTCTTTTTTAAACTATCAGCATATCCATTTTTATTATCCTTTGTTTTATGAATTTAGTATCCAATCACTATTTCCTAGTTGTGGGAATTAAAATAGAAACCTTTTGGATTTCTGTTATTTACTCTGGTCCTACTGGTCCTACACAAAAGAAGCCCTTTTCTCCATTAGGGATTGTTTTTTTTTTTTTACACTATTGTAGGCAGTACATTTAAATTATTAACCTCAAGCAGTTGGGGCTGGTGAACAAAGGAGATCTAATAGCAGGGTTTCCACAAATTAGCTATGTCACAATACAGACTATTACTCTACTTCTGCTCGGTGGAAGAGGTGTGGCCAGTTTTAAAATCTAACAAAGTGGGCAGTGTATTCCTGTAGAGCAGTCCCTTTAGAAATTTCCTTTGAGAAAGCCACATTTAGTAATGACCTTAGATCACCGAGTTACCGAAAGGACATACCTATCACCTGAACTGTGTGATTAATCTGCTTGTTGTCATCTCGTTATGAAGGCTGTGCCTGCATTCTACATTGCTTCAGTCGTGTCTGACCATTTTGTGATCCTATGGACTGAACCCGCCAGGCTCCTGTGTCCATACGATTTCCCAGGCAAGAATACTGGAGTGGGTTGCCATTTCCTTCTCCATGAGACTGTAATAACCCACAAAACCATCCTGTTTGTGAGTGTCAGAGTGAGTGTTGTAATGGAGAAGTTATGTAGCCATTGGTCTTTTTCAACCCAGCTTCCAAACCAAAAACCACAGATGGGGACGTGGGAGACAGTAAAACCTATGGCATCTTCTTTTCTTGCCTGGAAAATGCCATAGACAGAGGAGCCTGGCAGGCTACAGTCCACGAGGCCACAAAGAGAAGAACACGACTGAGCACACACAGTGCATGGTATCCTAACCAGGTTAAGAGGGAGCAGTCACGCATAGAGGAGGTGTTGATGAGGGAAGTTGCTCTTTGAAATTATTTAAAATAGGCTTAGCATTATTTAAATTATTTAAATTGGCATTATTTAAAATAGGATTAGCATTAGTAAAAACTCTTTCTGGAGAAAAAAGAGAAATGAACAGGAGTTCTTCTCACCCAAACTAATAAGATGTCAGTGTTCTAACTTATCAGAACTGCCTGCCCAGAATAGTGAATTTTCTCCTTTGTTCCTGCCCATCTCAGTCCCTCCCTTCTCAGACCAGATTTCTGTTCTAACAAAGAACTCTAACCTGTCACTCTCTTCCTCTTAAAAATCCTGAGTAGCTCCATGGTGCCCATATAAAACAGAAGTTAGACAGCTTACTAGGAATTCAGTCCCCGATGCCCAGCACCCCCAACACTTTCTCCCCGCTTCTTTGCCTGTCTGGACTTCACTGCTTCTTTCCTTGCTTGTGCAGGTCCCCGGCTTTACATGACTGTCTCCAGATATCCCAAATCTTTCCTGTCATTCACAACTTGGCTTAAATGTTACCTCTTCTATCAAGTCTTTCTTTCAACATGAAGGAGCCTCTCACACTTCAAGATCTGGTAGTTTTTGGTGTCTCCATTATGGCTTACCCTCTTCTACCCTGTAGGAAATGACAGCCCACTCCAGTATTCTTGTCTGGAGAATCCCATGGACAGAGGACCCTGGCAGGCTACAGTTCATGGGGTGGCAAGAGTCGGACATGACTTAGCGACTAAACCACCACCACCCTGTGCACAAGACTTCAAACGGTCAGCCAGGGCAGGATCCAGTTTCACAGTTGTTATCTCCAGTGTCCCTGGTATCCTGAGCCCTGCACACCAGGAGTACTTAATAGGCATTTGATGAATTAATGAGTATGGGAGACTTCCTAAAATGGAAAAAAAAAAATACATATATATCCTTATTTGTATTTTGACTTAAGAAAGATTGGTATTTACCTAAGGGATTATACATTACTTCTAATTATCAGTGTAAATCAGAAGTGTCCATTTAAACTAATGCCTGATTCCCATGGTCAGATTCTGATCTAATTGTTCTGTGGTGATGCTAACTATACTTTAACAAAAGTTGTTAAGAGAGTAGATCTTAAAAGTTCTCACCACATGCACCAAAGGTAGCTATGTGAGGTGATACATGTGGTAATTAACCTTACAGTCGTTATATACATTCATCAAACCATTACATTGTACACCTTAAACTTACACAATGTTGTATGCCAATCATATCTTAGTAAAGCTAAAAAATTAATAATTATTGTTCTGTAGTATAGCCCAGATATCAGGGTCTTTTAAAGCTTTTGGGTGATTCTTGTAAGTGCTCAGGATTGAAAACCTCTGGTCTAGACTAGAGAGACTTCATACCTCCACACAATTTAAAAACACAACAAAGAATCAAGCAACTCTTTTTAAAGTGTTAAAAAAAAGTGCTGCCTTTTCTCACCTCCAAGAATTATCTCTGTGGATCAGATGGAGATTAAGGGACCAAAACAGAAAACAGTGTCCAACCTTTTGTTTCAGGGTTCTAAGCTATGCCAAACACATGAGTCTATTAAAAGTAGGAAACCTATGGTTTGTAACATTTGGAAACATTACAGCAATAAGAGTTAGCCTAGTGTTTTAAGTTCACTTTGGTTAAAGATTCAAATGAAGCTGGTAACAGCAGTAAATAATGTTAACTCTGTGTACATGTCAACAGCCTTGTGGAATTCATGCTGGCCTTGCCCACATGAGCCTTGTCCCTTCCTCCTCCTAGATTTACAGCTTCTTTGAACCTAAGACTACTCCCTCAGTCTTGGTAAGATGCAAGGAATTCTTTATTTTTAATTTGTTGCTACTCAGGTAGAGTACTATTAGGCCATAAACCAACAAGTGTGTTCTAGTTTGGTTGTCTAAGTGAGGCGTGGAAATACCCTCAGATCACCCTTGAGCCCTGAGTAAACTGAAAAGGCTTCTGAACAATGGCTTTCACTGAGTGGGTCATCCGGTCTTAGCCCAGAATGCTCTCCTTTGACTCACAATTCTAGCAAGCATATTTATTGTCTATAAAAAGAGGCCATAGGCAATTTGGGGGAGGAGGTGACCATTCAATGTCTGACATTAAAGGGAAAAGAAAGAGAAACAAATGATCTACACAGAGCTAGCAAAACCAACTAAAGTCAACTGTGCGTAGGAACAAAGCAACTGGATCCACCCATTCACCGTGGTGGATATAATACATTGTGGTTCATTATGGTGGATTGAACTCACTATATAACAGTTTCAAAGGCGAAAAAGAGTATAATACCTTTTATAAACTATGTTATAGGAAACTGTAAGCCTCAGAGAAGGCAATGGCACCCCACTCCAGTACTTTTGCCTGGAAAATCCCATGGACGGAAGAGCCTGGTAGGCTGCAGTCCATGGGGTCGCTAAGAGTCGGACACGACTGAGCGACTTCACTTTCGCTTTTCACTTTCATGCATTGGAGGAGGAAATGGCAACCCACTCCAGTGTTCTTGCCTGGAGAACCCCAGGGACAGGGGAGCCTGGTGGGCTGCTGTCTATGGGGTCGCACAGAGTCGGACACGACTGAAGTGATGCAGCAGCAGCATGCAAAAATACAGATAATTATACAGTGAACTCCTCCGTACCCATCCGTCAGCATCAACAGTTATCAATGTGTTGCTCTTCTTGTTTTATCTATAAACCTACCCATTTTCTTTTAAAGCAGATTCCAGATCTCTCAACATTATTCTACCTACTGATAACTTCAGTGCATATTTTTCTTAAAGATAAGAACACTTTTATCCCCCAACTTAAAAGCCATGAATCACACCTAAAAATATTAACAGTACTAGGCCATACTTTTTTTTTTTTTTAATTTTATTTTATTTTTAAACTTTACATAATTGTATTAGTTTTGCCAAATCTCATAATGAATCCGTCACAGGTATACATGTGCTCCCCATCCTGAACCTTCCTCCCTCCTAGGCCATACTTTTTTTTTAAAAAAGATTTCTATTAAATTTTTTAAAATCAAATTTGGGTTCTGGAAGTTCTATCTAGAAAATAAGCCTACTTCAAAGCTCCATGAATTTAGTTTTACATAAATTGAGCAGCGTGTAAGAATAAAAGTGTATAAATAATCACATTCCTATTACTTTGAATGTATCCAACATAATGTGAATTTTTGAAATCATATTAATATGTATGTGCTTTTCTTGATTTAACAGCTTTTAACCTGGAGACTTGCCGGCTTATGGTTTCAATGCTGGATGTATCCTTTACCTTGATGGCAGTCTAGAGTATTTTTTTCTGAATTAAAAAAAAAAAAAAAAACCTTGAAGGAATTTGTCTAAGAACTAATATTCAGTAAACACAAAGTGAAAAATGACCACAGAAAAGTTTTCCAAAATCATTAGCTTTTAAGATGTCACTTGGTGTGCAAAAGGAAGGAAGTTTAATAAGCAGAACATGTTATTTAAGAATTTGAGGAAGCATCATAAACAAACAAGTATAGAAACCAGAGCAGTCAAGGCAGCTTTTTTGCTGTGACATTGATTACCCTGCATGAGTCACACTGACCTTCAAGCAATGGGATTTTTTGTATCACGGTTGTTGGACTAGTTTAGTTACTGCTGATGGTATGGTGCCTTCATCCCACCTCATTTTCCAAAAGTGAAAACAGTGGGTCTGGGAGGCCTTGCCTTGGGAATATCAGGGCTAAAGAGGACCCTGGACAGAAGGGTAAGCAGCATAGCCTGGACCACCCGGAAAGTGCAGACCACTTTGGTTGTTACCGGTAGCTCACAATGGCCTTTTAATTTCCTTGTAGTCATTCGTATAGATGATCTCTTTCCCTCACGGAAAATACGTACTCAGAGCTTTTTCTCCATAGGCCTTTATTTTTATATCATAAAAATAAAATATATACAAAAAGAGTATCTTTTTGTCCTGTCATGCCTAAAAGAATGTACTTTTTTTTTTCAGCAGAAAGAACATTAAATCCCCTTATCCTTGATCTTTGATTTAATCATTAGAAAATGTTGCAAAATAAAGATGCTCTAATCCTTGATTACAGTTCAGAGAGACATGTCAGGCACAATGGGTTTCAATGAATTTAAAGAACTCTGGGCTGTACTGAATGGCTGGAGACAACACTTTATCAGTTTCGACAGTGATAAGAGTGGAACAGTGGATCCCCAAGAATTGCAGAAGGCCCTGACAACAATGGGTGGGTATGACTGATGCCATCTCTGTTCACTAGTAGTTTTTTGGTTTTGTTTTTTTGTTTAATTTATAAAACTAAGTACTATGTTTCTATTTTTAGAAATAGCACCTATCCATAATTTAAATGAGCCCTCTCCTAAAAAATTGGGCTTAAAATTATTTTTAATATTTTTCTTTTAATCCTTGAAATTGGAATTTTTTTTGTTTTTCTTTTTTTGCTGGATGCTTTTTCTTCCTTTCAGGATTTAGGTTGAGTCCCCAGGCTGTGAATTCAATTGCAAAACGATACAGTACCAATGGAAAGATCACCTTTGATGATTACATCGCCTGTTGCGTCAAGCTGCGAGCTCTAACAGGTGTGTGCTTTGAGATTGCTATTAGCAGGCCTGGCAAATAATTCTGTTTCCTCAGAAATTTTTCCCACATATTAAGTAACCTGCTGTTAAAATGATCCTAACTAAATTCCCTGGCAGTCCAGTGGTTAGGACGATGCTTTTACTGCCAGGACCTGGGTTTAAGCCTTGGTCAGGGAACTAAGACCTGGAGAGCTGAGTGGCTCAGGAGGGAAGAAAGAAATCCTAACTAAACTTTACTTTAGTGTTCTATAACATAAGTGTACCAAACTAATTGGGAAATTTTTGGTTACAGTATGAGCAGTATTCTGTGATTTCTCCCTAGAACGTGAACTACTTGAAAAAAGCAGTAGCCCTCCGTCCTAATTCCTCCTGTTGGAGAGTAATTTAAAGTGGTGGTCTGTGTTTCAGATGTCCTTCTCAAATGAGGCTGTATCAGTAATCTCTACTTTTCTCTCTCTTTTTCTTTCCTTTGTATGTTTTTTCCTGTTCCATTCCTTTCTTTAGTTTTTTTACCCTTTTTAATGTATGGTTTTATAATTTTTTTGCATCCTGACAAATTTGAGGCCAGATTCTTTTTTTTTCTAAGTAAATCCTTTTCATTTAGTAGGACAAAGCTCAAATGGATGGAGTACTTGATCACAGCTGTTTGTCATATTAAGGACACCATCCATCTCTGTGTGTGCACTCAGTCATGTCTAACTCTTTGTGACACTATGGACTGTAGTGTACTAGGCTTCTCTGTCCGTGGGATTCCCCAGGCAAGAAAACTGGAGTGGGTTGCCATTCCCTCCTCCAGGGGTTCTTCCCAACCCGGGAATCAAACCTGCGTCTCCTGCATTGCAGGTGGTTATGGCTGAGCCACTGGAGAAGCATCTGTTTCTTAACATATCTTTGTTAAAAAGTCTGAAATTCTGTACTTCCATCACAATTAAGGAATGGCCTCAGAAGTTGTGCAGCTTTTACTGACTTTGGGATAAGGCCTTTTCTTCCAACTCCAGGTTGGGAAAGACAGTTGGCCAACTTCTGCTTGCTGTGTTACTTGGCTGCATATTAAATTTATTCATATTGCTACAGTTGACTTCTTTGCTTTGGCCTTTTGTCTCTGTTGGTTGGTTATACAATTTGTTACTACATTTGAAACTCAGTGCTAACAATTAACTATTATGATTTCAGATGTTCTAAAAAAGCTAATAAATTTTACTGTTGGGTTTTACAGACAGCTTTCGAAGACGGGATACTGCTCAGCAAGGTGTAGTGAATTTCCCATATGATGATGTAAGTCTGAGTAAATTCGTAACTGAGTAAAAGAGATGTACAGCAATTGGGCATCCCTTTGAAGCTGGCTCTTTAGAGCATCTTAAGGACCCCAGAGCAGTTAAGGCTTACATGATCAGGAGTCACCATCCAAAATTTATTAATGTCATTTATTTGTCTTATCCATTGACCACTGTTTGTTGCATTAAACAACCGAGGTCAAGGCCCAGCTTTTCTCACTGATTGGCTGGATCACTTAGGCAGGTTTTTCATTGCTCAGAGACTATTTGAGGAAAGAATAATAATGCTGTCTTCACTAGACTGTTGTGAGATTTCAGTAAGAAATGTCCTTGAAAAACACCACCACACAGATGTTACATCTACTTTTGTCTCCTTTACATAAATCACCTCTGTCATTGAGAAATAACTTGCATGGATCGAAGCTGCACTTGGCACATTTGTGTTCTTCATTGAGGACAAAAGGCACAAACTTAAGTCATAATTTAAAACTGTATTTACTGTACAGCCACACTAAATGAGTCAGGATACAGACACATAACCAGTGTGAGCATAACCACGTGCTATCTTTGTTGGCCTTGGTTGGATAGACGCAGCACAGGTGGGGAGATGTTTGGGTGCATCTCCAGTTTTTGTTCAGCCATTGATAAACCACTTTTAGAATGGACATCACTGTGATAACTAAAAGGTTTCTCCATTTCAAAATACGAACATGCACATATTTTCGGTTTAGCAGCAGCTGCAGTTATGAGTACACTTTTAAAAGGCTGTTGCGTAAATATATTTACTTCTTTTGCTTAAAGGTGTATTCCCTCAGTGTGCATTAACTTCTCAGGTAACAGTCCCACTTTATTTCCAAGGATGGAGAGGCAGCCTGTGGGGTGGAAAGTGCACAGGCTACGGCCTCTCGCGGGGCCACTTAAAGGACGTCTATCTGAATGTCCTGACCAAGTTCCCTTTTCCCTGAAAGAGGGAGCGTCAGCTGGTCCTTGCAGGAATGCTGTAGGAATTAGCAGTGTCTAGGGCCTCACTGGTGGGGGAAGAAAGCCAAAGAAAACTGAGAACAGGAGCAGAAATTATTGCTGTGTGTTTGATAGTGAAGCAAACTTCACAGCAAAGAACTGGTGCTTGCACACTCAGGTTTCTGAATTACTGGAGAAGGACCAGAGAGTCTGTTTTTGTCACACTTTTCTGAACACTGTTTCTGTCCATATACTGACACACACGAATATTTTAATTCAGCAGATTTTAAAGGAATAAACTATTTTAAAGGCAGTCTAGTAGAATAGTGGGGTAAGACTGCAGCTCTGAAGTTCCCATGGGCCAGAACATTATAAATTCCACTGTTATTTATATTGTGAGTAGGTGCCTTTGATCATGATCACATTTAGAGTGAGATATTAATTTGGAATTTAAATAATTCTTTATGCATTAAGGTAGCATCAGCTTCCTATAAGAAGGTTTGATGTGAGGAAACCCTCTGGATTTTATATTAGGGTGCTTCAAGAAATGAACCTTTCCATCCATCATTTACTCTTATTTTTAAAACTATTTTTTTTTAACCCACAGTTTAAATGAATACGAAAATGGAAGCTGCGTAAAAATAAGCAGGGGTGTATTCCATGTTCTGGGGTCTGCAGTGTAACACTGGTTTCTCTCTTGCAGTTCATCCAGTGTGTCATGAGTGTTTAAATCAGGAGCAAGCTGTATGAACATAATCCACATTCCGACTGGAGTTCTCCTTTGCTCTTTGCCCTCAGCAATTGTGTGCAGACTTACACAGCCACTTTTCCTTAACAGCTCTTGTAAAGGTTTATTACTTTATGTATAACTGAAGTTTTTGTTTTGATAATAAATGCTTTGAGATGATACTATCATAAGATCCAGTCTGTTAAACACCATTTAGAACTTCCTTGAGCCACTGTCAGTCAAGCCTTATTTTCTTGTTAAGCCTCTTTTATGTAAATTCAGGTGTGCCAGTTGTTTAAGGCACATGATGTATTTTTCATTGTAAGATACTAAAACCTTTTCATCAGACTACAACTGTTGTCTCCCCTTTTTTAGAAGGGCTTTTACATCAGAGTGAAAGCTTTATACGTGGAGTATTCTTATGTAAATGGTTTATACCCACTTGGATACCAAAAAAAACCCACAAAAAACCTGGTGATCCATATCAGGATTCTCCTTGGTAGAAACTTAACACAGGCTTTAAGGATTATAGATACTTTGATGGCTCTATGAATAGACACACTTAAAAAGCTGTTGAAGGGAATATCCTGGCTAGGAAAAGTCCTAATCAGGGTTAGGACTCCATGATTCCACTGAAGGGGGCACAGGTTCAACTCCTGGTTGGAAACCAAGCCATGTGGCCAAAAAAACCCTGTTGAATAATGTAAGTGGCAAATACTATCTGTCACTAACCTCCGCCTTGTCATTATCCATGCAGACCTGTGTTCTGTACTGTACTTGGTCGCTCAGTCATGTCCAACTCTGCAACCCCATGGACTGCAGCCCACCAGGCTCCTCTGTCCATGGGGATTCTCCAGACAAGAATCCTGGAGTGGGTTGCCATGCCCTCCTCCAGGGGATCTTCCCAACCCAGGGATTGAACTTGGGTCTCCCCCTTTGCAGGCAGATTCTTTACCGTCTGAGCCACCAGGGAAGCCCAAGAACACTGGAGTGGGTAGCCCATCCCTTCTCCAGGGGATCTTCCCAACCCAGGAATCAATCCAGGGTCTTCTGCACTTCAGGCAGATTCTTTACCAGCTGAGCTACCAGGGAAGCCCATAACTATAGTTAAAAATCTTGTATATTATGAGCCACATATTTAACTATGTTAAAAAAATTGATAGAAAAAGACTAAAAGAATATATGAAAATATTGTGGGGATTTTTTGGCTAATGGGATTGTAGGTGACTTGAGTTCTTTAGTGCATGTCAGTATTTTCCAGATTTTCTATAATGCGTGCACTTAGCTTTTACAATCAGAAGATGCTAATTTTTAAAACAGTGATACATCTATTTTGATACGCCATGTGTTCACACATATTTAACAATTCACACATTAGAAAGACTGGAAAGAGTATACGAAAATGTTGATGTGACTTCCCCTGGAAATCAGAATCATGAGTTCATTTTCCTTCTTCCTACTACTTTTCCAAATATTAAGGCAATGGCACCCCACTCCAGCACTCTTGCCTGGGAAGTCCCATGGACGGAGGAGCCTGGTAGGCTGCAGTCCATGGGGTCTCTAAGAGTCCGATATGGCTGAGCGACTTCACTTTCACTTTTCACTTTCATGCATTGGAGAAGGAAATGGCAACCCACTCCAGTGTTCTGGCCTGGAGAATCCCAGGGATGAGGGAGCCTGATGGTCTGCCGTCTATGGGGTCGCATAGAGTCAGACATGACTGAAGCGACTTAGCAGCAGCAGCAAGTATTGATATTAATTTATATTAATAGTTAACTTTTTTTTTAAATTTTAAGTCATGTGCTTTTAAGTAAGATCTGAATTCTAATGCTGGCTATGCCTCTTACTAGATAGGTGGTTTGATCATTTTCGATCATCTCAGAGCCTTAATTTCCCCATTTTTGGAAACAACGTAGTACTTACCTCATGAAGTAGTTGAATATGAAATGAATGTGAAAAAGTGTTGGCATAATAAGCATCAAAACCTTTGTGTTTCTTAAATTTAAAGGTGGACTAGTTTATTCTTTTTAGCAAGAGTCTAACAGACAAAACAAGTTAGTCTCCCTGCCAGCAGTTCAGCTCTCAGTTTAGAGAATTACCATTCAGATGATCAATTGTCAATGGATGAAAAAATAAAAGATTTTCTAATCATCATTAGCCTCATCCCACTAATTACTTTTTCACATACCGTGCTCTCTCTCTCTATATATATATATAAACACATTTAACAAATATCTATTAAACTCTAACTTATGTATTTCTGTCATGTAATCACACCCAGGCTACATCTCAGAATAGTCAGCCTGCTTTATACTAATTTCATGGGGAACCTAGGTTTCATTCCAGATATACTGTAAGCTGTGAGGTCACAAAGCCTGGCTGAGCCTGAGCTGTCTAGAAAAGAATGGATGGAGGCCCGGGAGGCAGGGAACTCACCTTCAGAGTCCCAGCGCCTGTTTGCTTCACACTCATCGGGATCCTCTGGAAATCCTGGTTTAAGGCAGTGGTCATTTCCTAGGTGACTGAGGTGGTAAGGAAGAAGGCCCTTTCTCTCCAGAGGCCATGTACCAGATTTGAACCATCCTGCTTTGGTAGGTCCCGGGGTGTGCTGCATCAGTCATGGTTCTGAGTCTGCTTTGGGGTAAGACCTAAAGTATTATAAAACTGTGTCTCTCTGGAATACTCAATTCAGTTTTAAATTACTGATAGAGCAAGTCTCCTTATCTCCTCCACTTCTAACTTCCTTTTGAAAGCATACAGCCTGGTCTTCAGTATGTCCCACAGAAAGTTTCCTTCCCCTTGACAAATTTGATGTATCTATTCTAGTCCTACAGTTAAAGCCACACTCTTCATTACAAGTCAATCCTGTGTTGCCTTATTTCTGTTTTATGTAGGGTTCTGTTTCACTCATTAGATCCACACATCCAGTGCAGCCTCGCTGCCTTCTTCAAAACTGTTTTTAGCCTATTTTTCTTAGAGCATCTAGTTGGAGCATAATGAAGCTGTGAGCTCAAACTTGAATACTTCACTCATGTGGAGAATTGATTAAGTTTCTAAAATCACCCCAAGATTTAATATTGGAGATGAGAGCTTTATCCTGGTGTATCAAGAGATTTGTGATGATTGAGTACTTACAGCTCTTTCTGAGCACTTCCACACCAATGTGGCTGCAGGAGCCCTGTTCGTCCCTGGCGACAGCTGGCATAGATTTGCACCACAGCAGTCACATTTCATTAATCACAGCTTTCACTCCTGCTGAGCCAAAGAAGAGTCTAGGCTCCACTTTAGTGATGTTCCGGGCGGTGCCAGCAGTCCATGACATGACATGTGAGCAAAAACCTCTGCTATCTCTGAGCTAGACTTTGCTTGGCTGAGTGTGTTACTGTTTCCATGTTTATCTTAATGGATTATTATATGCCTAAAATATTTATGGACATGAATTTGTGCAAACTCCAGAGATAGTGAAGGACAGGAAAGCCTGGTGTGCTGCAGACCATAGGGTCGCAAAGAATCAGACACGACTGAACAACAAAATATTTAAGTGAAATAAATGGGGCTATATGCAGTCACCATACCTTTTTTTAGTCTCATAATAAATATACAAACACTTAGTCAATGACTTCTGGTTTTCTCACATTAAAACAGTACTTTGTGGGGTAGGATGAAAGGAAGGGAATAAATGTATATTTATAGCTGATTCATGTTGCTGTACAGCAGAAACCAACACAACATTGTAAAGCAATTATCCTCCAATTAAAAACATTTAAAAAACAAAACAGCACTTTGACTACTTATAACTGCTTTTCCCCCCACAGACTAGGAGCTGAAGGCAAGGAAACTGCAACTGCCAGGGTAGACTGGTGCATGAAGGGCTGCTCAAGAGACTATGAAAGGCTGGTGGAAGACTCTTCTAGGCAGTGAATTCCTGCACCTAAACTGAACCCACCCAGGATGCAGTCTGACACAAGTGAGCTCGTTAAATAAGCATCACTGCCCGGGCTCTAGCACAGAATACAGTAAATGGATCCTTACTAGGCTGAGGGAGAAAGTGTTCCTGAAATAAGGCAGGAGGATAAATAGAGAAGACTCCATCTGTCATCCAGCTGGGATAATTGCCCAACAAAGTAACCATTCAGACTCCACTAAGGGATCATGGTATTTCTCCCCAGGCAGATGGTCTATTCGAGGACACCATGAAACAGAAAAGAACCGCCAAAAGTATCCCAACAAAGCTTCTGCAAGAGAAACAGTGACTGGGAGAAAAACAGGATTAAAGGGAGTCATCATCAAAATAACATAAATCTTTTATTGAAAGTCACTTTATTGATGTTACAATGAGAATAACATAGAAAACCGTGGTACCTTATTAGCTTCAGAAGTGAATACTAATAAAATTGTGCCAGAAATCTGAATCTTAAGTTACAGTGACCTATAAAAACAGCAAGATTTTATTTACCTACAGTAAAACAACTTTATAACTTGAACAGCCATGAAACAAATCACACTTGATCTGGAAAGCAGTTGCCATATATTTCAGTTGCTGTTTGCCAAAACCCAGCAGTAACGTTTAAAGTAGCTTAAGAACCCGAAGTGCAGGGTAGCAGAGAGAACAGAACGTTAAAATGAAGCCAAACTATATACACCTAATTATCTGATTACCGAAAGCGAAACTGTGCTGCCATTAACACTTTCCCATTAAGTGGCTTCCACTTCCTGTAGATGGGACATTACCCCTCCAAGATGACAGATGTGGAAAACACTAGTGCAGACCTACACTGGCTAACATATAACTGCTATGTTTAGGTAAAAAAGCTGTTTCTAAAGGGAGTTGTATTTTTGTGATGCTAAATTGGAGGGGCAAGTCTTCCACCAAGTTAAAAAAAGGAGCACATGCTTATTATTCTGAATTAACATTTGCTAAGCACTTTTGAAGTTAGTGTTAAAAAAAAAATTGTCTTTCATACAAAACAAAGATGTTGGGTTATTTTTTCCCATTAAAAAGACTAGCTAAAGAATCACAGTTTGATTTTGTGCTGGATTAAAAAGGAAAAGTGGGGTTTCTCATCAGGCAGTGATACAAGTGTATAATTTAGCAAGGACTCTTGTATTATCACTGAATCAATGTATTAATTTCTATCAGCACTTTCTGTATTGTGTCATCTGGTATAACATAGCACCGCTGTATTTAAAGATTTGGGGGCTATTTGCATTTTTAAGGGCTTGATCATCAAAACACAAATCCACATCCGAAACTTCATAAAAGAAAAAGCTAAGCCCTAAAGTAAATATAGATTGGTATTATATGCATATGTATTTTCAACTTGAGAGGAAAACGCCCTTTTCTTCATAAACTCATAAATTCAAAAAGTATTGATGGTTTTGTAAGCACATTATCTTAACATTTGGTAGTCTCATTGTATGCCTTTTTGTAAAAAAAAAAATACACTTTTTCTCTGGTTTTGATTTCAGGGATACCAAAATATGAAATGATGATGTCCTTAAGCCAAACTCCTGCAGCCTTTAAGCACCTCCAGATCCATTCAGGTTCTATGAAAAATGGAACAGGGACATGCCACACCAGTCACTGGCCCATTGTGAGTGGACAATGAGGACTACACAGCCAATGTCAGTAAAACTACCAAGCACACAGATCTGCCCTAATCACACAGTACACACCAGCAGTGGCCAACTTGTGCTCTTCTGAGCTCTCCCTGAAGCTCTCCATCCTGCTCCTTCCCAGGGCTAACTGCCCCATAACCTCCCAAGGCTCGCTGTCTCTCACCTGCCCTCCAGCCTGAAGCACACCCTGAGAACCAATTTCTTGGTGACACCCCAAGTTGCACAGTCCATGCCCAGATGCCAACGGAAGGCTAAACGTGCCTCTCTCCCGATTCTGTGCCCCCAGTGGTTCCACGAGTGCCAGTCCAGGCAGAGGGACTTACCTCCACGACAGTGAAGGTTCCTAGTCAGGAGAAAAGGTCTGACAGCTACTCAACAGGGAGTGACTTTGGAAGTAGAAAGGGTCTGGAAGCATCTCGCAAACCCACAGTGAGAATGCTTATGGTTTGTCAGATTCTGGATAAAAAGGACAAAAATACTGGGCAGCTTTTTGTTCCATTTCTGACTGTTTTCTCCTTATAAACTGAACCAGAAGATGCTCCATTTGGTGTACTCTGACAAGCTGACAAGCAGAAATACCCGAATTCTAAGACCCTACTCTATCCTTGTTTGTTCTGCCTCTGCAGGCATGCTGGAAAATTCCTCTTGGAATTAAAAGCACCTGCCCAGAGAGCATATGCTATGAGCATGTGCCAAAGGTTCCCAGCAGGTGTCGCTGCTTCGACCCCCCCCCACCCCCCCACAACCCCTACCCCAACTCCCCACCCCAATATACAGAACCGGATAGGCTGCTGCCTGTCAGCTAATTTTCAGGAGCACAGTCTCAGCACCTCACAATCTCAGAAACATAGGAAGCTGTTCGCGAAATTTCTTAGCTGTCTCATGCTGGAGGAAAGTTGCTGCCTCCAAAATCCGAATTGTCTTATCCATTCAGAAAATATCTCAGAGGAGAAAAAATTTAAAGGTTGAGCCTCCAATTAAGTCCTATTCCATAGAAATGTTTGCTTCGTATATTTTAAGCTAATAGAATAAGAAATTCTTGACTTCACTTACGCATTTATCAGTTTTAAAGGAAACACAGACGAGGAGGGTAAGATACTTAGGAGCATTAAAAAGTAGACATTATGCTGCAAATGGGAGTCAGATGTTTCATGTAAAATTCTTGTCAATTTACCAACTGGTACCTTTGCATTTAAAATACGCTGCCCAGGGACTTACCTGGGGACCAGTGGGTAGGACTCAGGGCTTTCTGTGAGAGGAGCACAGGTTCCCCCTAGTGGGGAAGTAAGGTCCTACATGCCGCTTGGCCAAAAAAAAAAAAAAAAAAATTGCTGCCCATAGAATGGCGTCCTGTAACGGGGTGGTGTCCTACTAGGCTGTGGAGGGGCTAGCCTGCCTACCTTCATTCTCTCACTGCTTTTATTCAGTGGTCCTCTTCCCATATTCCTGACAAACTACTCAGTAAATTCCAGGAAGTTCCTTTTCCTTTAAATAAAGTGAAATAAAATAGTCTTCTGTTTAGGTAAGGATTTATCATCATGTTGAATAACACAAGGAAATATTTAAAGCACTAAATATATGTTTATATTGGAACTGACTCATTGGAAATGACCCTGATACTGGAAAAGATTGAAGGCAGGAGGAGAAGGGGACGACAGAGGATGAGATGGCTGGATGGCATCACAGACTCGATGGACATGAGTTTGGGTGAACTCCGGGAGTTGGTGATGGACAGGGAGGCCTGCGTGCTGCGATTCATGGGGTCGCAAAGAGTCGGACACGACTGAGCAACTGAACTGAACTGAAATACATATGTTAGCATAGAATTACATGACAACAGGATATGAAGAAGGGCTGAGATCAATAAATGAGCAAATGATTTTGAAACACTAAAAAATGAACAAAAATAAAGTATTTCCTCTGGGTGATAGGTAACTACAAAAAGTAAAGGAGAAAATCTTAAAAGATAAGGGAGCCACAAGAGATCTGAGACAATGGACAGGATTAAATTATGCAAATCTTCAAGGGGATCAACAGAAAAAAGAGATGTAAGACTGGGAATTCAAACATAGTCTTTCTGTGGAAGTGCACACAGTACCTGATTTTATCTTTTCAGCAACTTCTTTTAGAAACCCTATCAATCTTACACTCAGAAATCTATGCTAGATTGACTTTATGTAATAACACAATTTGGAAAGCCTTTTCAAAGCAAGGGGCAGGGCAGTAGGCAGGAGAGAGAAACTGTAGTATCACTTAAAGCACCTACATATCAAAGCTTTGGCATTTTAACCTTACATTTACTTTATTAGTCAACTTTTTTTTTTTTTTAAGGAAAAGCACTGTATTTCTTTAAAAAAAAAAAAAATACAGCAACCACATATTGCGAGCTCTCCTAATGCTGCAATGTTTGAGCAGTTTATCCCTTTCCACAGATTGCTTGTGGCCTGCGGGCCACTTTCTAACTGGGAGACTCCGGAAGAGTACACCACTTCCTCCCTAAAGAGTGGCTGAACATGGAGCCAGTTCATCTGACTAGTAAGTTGCTTCAGGGCTCCGTGATACCACACCTCTGTTGACACTCTTAGTGGAGAACCCTGTGTTACTTTAAATCAGAGCATATTACACTGTAATGACTATGGATAGATTGAATATCTTAGGCTGCAGAATTGTCCGATCTGAAGACTTATCTATGCACAAAACTTTAGAAAGAGAGGGAAAAGGCATACAATGGGACACAAAGCCAAAATTTGCTTTTCTCTGCTTTTCATAATGGTCCTATAGTTGACTGAGGGGTATAAACATTAGTTTCATGATGCAGACTGCTATGTGGCCTCAAAGTTCCTCTCCAAAATAGATACTAAAAAAAAAAAGAAGAATGCTGTGCTTGTGTTTACTGCCATGGCTCCATTCTCTTTGTCTCAGTGGATGAACAGTCATAAATATTTAGATTCAATACATCTAGAATACCAACCGTGAGTACCCATATAGGGAATTCTCACTACACCCCACTGAAATTATATATGTGTCAAAGAATGCTGCAAATGGCTGGAAGGATGTTTATACATTCCTAGATTGAATAGAATCTAGAATAAAACATTAAAGTACTATAAAATCATAGTCTCTCTGCAAACGAAACACTTTTCACTCAGTTCCATATGAAGGTTATTATTGAGGAAGATGACTATAAACTGTATATGTCTAGAGCAACCATGTCTCCCAAAGGCACAAATAATGATTTTCACTTGAAATAATAATCTTCATGTAAAAATAAATTGAGAAGATGAGGAAAGAGAGAGAAAGGTAAAAGGGATTCATTGACTACATGGCTAATCCTTTGTGGATTCTTTCAAATGAGGGATGTGTAACCATAACTAGGAAGCATATTTACATGAGGTACCTTACATTCAAATCTATAAACTCTTTTATAGTCAAAATAAAACTTCTAACATTAGCTTTTATACACTCAGTACCAGAAAACATTCAGTGCACATTAAAGTGATCTTGGTCAAAAGCCACTTTATTTGCTACATCTTTAAATCTGTCTGCCCTCCTGTCCTTAGTTTGAGCCATGTGGCAACATCACCCAACACCCACTCAAACTTGAGTCTGATGGATCATTTTATTGTGGTCTCGACAATCACATCCCTTCCTGTCATGAAAAATGCTGCTTATACGGTATCATTTGGGATAATTAAATTGCTTTACAAATGTTTTCAGACTTTCAGAAGAGAGGTCCATTATAGAAGACATAAACAGAGTAGAAAATGCTGCCTTCTAATGGGGCCCTTCAGTTTGGGACTCCAAGATGATTATACTTAAGAGATGAAATGGGTTTTGTTCTCGGACACTACTGGGAGAGATCAAACTTACAGGATATTTCTGAAATCTTGTCTGCAGATTCCATTCCTCTCAAGAAAAAGGAAAGAAAATAAGGAAATTCAGAAGTACTCTTCCCATTGAAGCATTTGATTGATCCCATCCATTTCTGAGCTCACTAAGTTAGCCTCTGGAGAGAAGTTTTCTTTAAGAATGATAGAGCCGCATGATGATAGCTATGGAACTTTGGTTTTAAAGAGGGGGATTTAACATAGATTTCTCACTTTTCTATGGATTAAAAAAAAAATAGTTCAGGACATCAGATTCTTCCCCGTGCCAGCTGTTTGGGTAACTTCACAGTTGCTCACTTTTGTGGTTTTCGGTTTCTTTGAACCCTCTGTGGCCTGTTGAGGCTTCCCAGCCCACCTCGTAGAACCGTCCATGTCTTATTTACAAATCAGTGCAGAATGACTTGTTGGGACTCACATCCCACTGATGATAAATACCCTTAATAAACTGTGTAAAAGTTGTTTTTTTAAAACAAGTCATTCACATCACAGATAAGGGTGGCTAAAAAGGTTTTTTAAAGAACAAAAGTTTCGGCCACAAAGGGCTGGAGTATTGGCAAGGTGGGAGTTACTAACGCATCAGCAGCCGTGGTCTCCTGTGTCTTTGGTGCAGTTGTTTGATCTCAGCAGGACACACTGCTGTGGGGCTCACAGGCCCCCTGGGGTGAGACTAGCAGATGTGCTCTGGTACCGAAAAAGAACAGCTGCTGAGGCAGGCACTGTAGCCCCCAGAAAGAAGATGGACCTGCTGGAGGATCCCCAGGGGCCAGCCAACAGGCAGCAGAGCGCCTGGAGGCAGGAAGCAAGCTGTGGAGGCCCTAAGTTTGGTTGGACATTTTGTTTTCTTGATCAATAAAACTACCTCCAGACTGTGCACACTTTAAAAGGCTAGCACATGGTTTGGACAAACATCAATTAAGGGGAGACACACATACAGCCCTGATCACGGTATTTACAACATCGTCCGATTATAATCTTTAAAGAACAGCTGATGGATGACAATGACGTGACTGTGACTGATTGTTTTTAGGCATTTGGCAAAATACACTTGTGTGTAACAGCTGCTTTTTTTTTTTAATTTTAAAATGTTTACATATGTACAATTGTCCTTGTATGCTGATATAAATATGAAAAGTAAAAAAAGAAAAAAGAAAAATACATGTTTACAGTTAGCATATGGGATATCGGCCTCTCAAGCTTTAAAGTCCTGCAGAAGAAATCCTATATGCCTTAGCCCTGCATGCTAGTTTCTATTAGGGATGTTGTTTCCTTAAATGTCGAAAACAAGAAACAGAAGCTTCATGCACATAGCATTACTGACTTTCTACAATGAGGATGTGCTTCAGAATGTCAAGTTCTGAATCCACTATTGTCCCTTGGTAACTTGCTACATTTGGGTCATGTGAGTTAATTTTAGTGATAGTTCTACATATATCTGTCATGCGGATTATCCATTAACATACCAGGACCTTTGTTGTTCCATGTTATAGTGTAACATTTCAGTAGTCCTTTTCATGGTTCAGTTAAATCCTAAGCCAATGACAAAAAGAAAATGGTATCCAGATGTGAAGCTTGGCTTCCTCTCCTCTGTGGCTTCTCAGAGATGTTTTCGAATTGTCTGAAGAGCAGATAGATTTGCAGTGATTCCATGAGGCTGGGTTTGTATAAAAGTTGAAGTAAACAGTTTCGATGTATCACATGTAAACAGCTGATCTTAAATGGATGTCTCCCATAGCTGCAACAGAGAAAAGCAAAACTTCACATTGTGAAAGCAAGAAACAGATGCATTCTGAGCCACAATGATGAAAAAGGTTCAGTGATTCCATCTGTGCTGATGTGATTGTGGATGTAAAGTCTTATCGATACATAAAATAAACAATCTAATTTTTAGCTCTCTCTTTCTTCTAAGCCTGAGTCTCAGCCTTCTAACAATGGCCCCCTTTTAATACAAAAAAAAAAAAAAAACACCCTCACAGCCTCATTTAAGATTACTTGAAATTGTGAATAAATTAGATATGGTATCTCAAGAGGAATAATTTAAAATATTATTTTTTAAAATTACACGTACACTTGTTTTCCCCAAGATTCTGATACAGTCATCTAGAACAGTAGTTCTCAACTCTGCTGTACATTTCATTGATCTGAGGACATTTTGAAAATTCCATAGCCTAGACAGCACACCAGATCAACTGAATCTAAATCACTCTGCGTGAAACTCAGGCATCAGCATATTTTTAAAAGTCTTTCAGACAATTCTGTTCAGTCAAAGCTGAGAACTATTGGCCTTAGGAATGTATGAGCCCATTAGTACCACCACTGCCCACTTAAAAATCATTGCCCTAGGCCTGTGGTCAGCTATATATGCTCCAAATCCACTGCTATCCCCTAGACAATAGCCGCTCTCAGGAGCTGACACATCAGAGTAGAACAACGCATCCAGGGCAGGATGTCAGTTCCCTGATTCCCTCATCTCTTCCCTCTCCGGGCCTCTGCCACCATTTCTTTACAGCAGCCCTATTCATATATAATTTCTAAAATGTTCAGTAATTGCCTTAATGGACTGAAAACAAGCTTGGCGTGATCAAAGAGAAGTGCCATTCAGTTCACCAGAGAAGGAAGACCAATTTTTAAAAAAGAAAAAATAAATCAAACTGAAAAAATGTTTCCAGGAAATATGATCTGGGTATCATTACTATGGACATTAATAAAGAAAGCTAAGACCAGGGTGATATCAGCTGCATCCAATTTCCGTCCAAATTCCATTTTTACAGGAGACCTGGGGCATATCAGAGTAGGATACCTAATGGGTTTCTGAGTGGGGGAGAAGGAGAAACAGCTAAGGAACTAAGTGGGCATTTCTCTACAGATTTTCTCAATATGTTCTCTTGACTCTTCATGGAAATATTCTGTTATCTCTTTTAGGTCTACTTTATATGTCCTTTTCATTAAAAAAAAAAAAAAAACACCAAATCTCCCAACTGTGAGGATCTCTGCTATGGATGACACATGCTGATGGAGACAACTTATAATGAATGGTTAGCCAGGAGGTGTGCATGACATCTGAGGCAGAGAAGATCTCAATTGATGCTCAGATGATGGTGCAAAGTAGAAAAGAGTTCAGCTTCAGTGAGCCCAGTTTCTTCACAAATTAAAAGATTAAATATTAAGTTACAGCTCACATAAAGAAGAGAAGAGCAAAGGAACGACACTGGGAAAACCTGAAGGCCACAATTAATCCAGTGAGGAAAGAGGAGCAAAGAATTGCCAAGCCATCGCTTTTAGGAATAGGCATGACCTTGGCCATATCTGGATGGCTGTAACAGAGGGGTTGCTGACAGACAGATCTGCTTGTTACATTGTCCACAGCCCACAAAGACATCCCAGAGATAGGGGTTGCCTATACTGTAGGGCTCTGCTCCATGATCATGTGACCATTCCACAGCGGATGGAACCAAGCCGACCTTTCACACGATGTCCCCAAGGCTACAGTCTTCACAGCCACCCCATTCAGCCTAGAGATAAGGCCACAGGCCAGCCATTTCTTGTGAGTGGGGATGTCATTTCCATGGGCTCTCATATGGGAACATCCCCAAAAACCCACACCCTAGCATGACAACAGGTGAGTGAATGTCCCCAGCTAGACAGAAGAAACAACGATGTAGACAGTTTATCAGGGAGAAAATGTGGGGTGTTCTACTTCAACAATTCCCTGAGGAGGGAAGGAATGACATCACCTAAGGTTTCATTACCACATACTTATGTCACCAACACCTGGATGCCTACCTACAACTCTTTTTTTTTTTTTTTTTTAGACAGAAAGTTGAATGATGAGAATCTGAGTTATCTTTTTTCTTTCCATCTTTTACCATTTCCCATCTTAACATATGTAGGTAATTTTTTGTATGGTTAGTAAAACACTGATAGTTTTTAAAGTCTTTTTGATTATAGTAATCTAATCACTTCTTAACAAGTTATGTTTTCTTACTGATTCTGAGTTGATCAAGTTAAAATTCAAATGATCCATGTTTACCTTGAACCCTGTAATTTAAGTTCAGAATCTAAGAGGCTCTGAAATATCTTTCGAAACCAAAAAGCCTAAGAACCTGGGACCCACTAGCAGATAAATCTGTCCAGGCTTTTAAAGCTTCATTTTAATTTTTTGCAAAATTATTTCCGAGAAGATCAAAGTTACAACATAACTAACCACAATAGGGCCTGTACCTCAATAAAGGTAATTATTCTTCAGTTATCTCTTTTACATTAGTCTCTGAGGGCTGGTCTGCCTCTCTAAACTCAACTATATTTCATATTTTGCACAATGGAAGTGTTCTTGGGAATGTTGTGAGACTAAGAGGACTTAGTATTTCTATGAAACTTCTGGTGAATCATATTTTTATAAAAATAGTAAACTCCAAATATGTTTTTAATTTTTTTAAATAAAAGTTTGCTAAATTTCACTATATTCTTTGTTATACTCTTAATCTTACAGATTTTCAAGGCTCCTTTCCTTGCATCTAAATTCCACCCCCATTCCCAAGACACTGATCTGATTTCCTGTTATGGGTTCAGTTCAGTTCAGTTCAGTCGCTCAGTCGTGTCCGACTCTTTGCGACCCCATGAATCACAGCACACCAGGCCTCCCTGTCCATCACCAACTCCTGGAGTTCACTCAGACTCACGTCCACCGAGTCAGTGATGCCATCCAGCCATCTCATGCTAGTCCTTAAATCCTATTGGGTGTTATTTGCCAGTGAGAAGTCTGAGTAAGCAAACTGTGCATGGAAATAAAGTTGGTTTACTTAACCTCTAGAAGTTTCCAGGTATATGAAAAAATTGATAAAACAAAATACAGTCTCTGTTTTATCTATTCCAGATTATAATATGTTAACTTTGATGAATAACAAAAGACATAAATAAAAAGAAGTGAATGATTAATACATGCCCAATACTTCTAAATTCATCAGTAATTAAACAAATTTGGGCCCAAAAGCCCCAAGAATCATCTATTTTTTCAAACTCAGTTTTTTTCATGTTCTTACGAACAAAAGGGAAAATGGCTCTCTCTTTTAAAATATTGACTCACAAATAAATGATGACTGAGGATGTTAATATATGGATGGAAGAAGCTCTCACATACCCTGGCACTTTGTCGGTTCACTTTCTTCTCCTCATCAGGAAGGGGAGGCATTGGATAAGGGTATTTTCTGCTGGAAGCAATAGACCCAGTTGACGAAGAAGGAGACTTGGCAGGAGATAAAGTCCTGAGACGTTGAGAACACATGAGATACATATTATGTAATTACCTAAAATCTTTTCAAATTCTGAAAAGTGGGCTCAGAAGGAACCCTCTGATATCTACTTTCATAGGCCACTACTGCAAAGATTTAACTACTGGGACATACTCTGTCATTCACAACACTGGAATGCCAGCTAGTGTTTATCTTCCTAATTTCATAACTGCAATGGATTGTTTAAATCTTAGCACACAGAATCATACTTCTCAGCTAGAAAGCAAATAATGAGGTTTTTTTTTTTTAAACAGAGTTTTAAAAAGTTAAAATGAAGGAGAGATTAAAAATATTCTAAGAGCTCATAATGGTAAATTAAGTGTACAACGTATTAATAGTCTGTCTTATTTTATGACAATGTAGAACTTTTTTAGAACAGTAATTCCAATTGTATGTTTAAGATCTTAAAATATGATGCAATTGATACATTTATTAGTTACTAAGTCACACACCAGTTTATACAAAACTCATGCATTCAGAGGCCAGTGTGTTAGTCGTGACAGAACAAAGGCAGATACGAGGGTTTTAATAACAGATTAGTAAACATGCAAGCGGTAAGGAGTGCAGAGTTCCAGCCAAACAAAGAGTCTGATGAGAACATAAAAAATGGTCTGATTAGTCCCTACAATCATCATAGCTGTATAGGGGAGGATTCTAAGCCATGGACATAGATCTTGATAACTCATGTAGGGTATACTGTCATGTCGAAAAGGGGGCAACACTTTAATGACTGGAATTTTGAAACACAACAACAAAAACTCTTCTTATTTGGAACATGTGTTCTCATCATGGAGATATTCCCTATGAAAAATGTGCATGAGCTCTTGGTGTATTATACTGCTCTTGTTTTATTCAGCATGTACAGTGGTAATATCCATGACTAAGCAAAGCGCACTGGAAAAGCCCATATCTGCTATTTTGTTTTTAAAGTGAAAAAAAAAAAAAAGCTGAAAATGAAGAACCTCAACTTATACTGTGTCAATGAAAAATAGGCATGATCATTTAGCAGTAGCTACCCATTTCACAAACGTTACCACTACACATCCATGACTCCTCAATTCCTGGTACAAGGTGGAAATGACCCACATCACTGAAGTGGTTACACCTCCGTGCTGGAGCACCTGGGACTCATTTCAGCAGGGTGCATCTCACCTGCTGTGAGTGATTGATTTAGCCTGTGAGTGTCAGTGGTGGGGTAGCCTTCTGCTGCTGCTGCTTCTGCTAAGTCGCTTCAGTCATGTCCAACTCTGTGCGACCCCATAGACGGCAGCCCACCAGGCTCCCCCATCCCTGGGATTCTCCAGGCAAGAACACTGGAGTGGGTTGCCATTTCCTTCTCCGATGCATGAAAGTGAAAAGTGAAAGTGAAGTCGCTCAGTCGTGTCTGACTCTTAGAGACCCCATGGACTGCAGCCTACCAGGCTCTTCCATCCATGGGCTTTTCCAGGCAAGAGTACTGGAGTGGGGTGCCATTGCCTTCTCCGCTTGACTGTACTGCCTGCATCAAATAAAGATATCTTTTCCTCCCTGATTCTAAATTTTGATTCCTATCCACAGATTATTCTTTGCTCTGGTTTTGCTGTAGTTTTCAAGTCAGTTTCTATTTTATGGACACTGAATTCAAGTTAAGGTTTGGAAATAATTTTTCCTACAAATCCTGAGATTTGATTCAATTTTAAGAATCAAGAATGACTCAGTTTACTTTTAATCTGTAATTCCTACTGTTTCCTCTATTTTTGGAAAATGTCCAGGACCAAATGGTCCTTCATGTGAACTGTCAGAATATTGCAACTGTTTGATGCCTCTTGTAGTAAAGCTCTCCACTGAAGAGAAGATGGGTGGAACTAAGAATATATAAATACTGCAAATCCTCTAAAGTATTATTAAAGCAATGTACTACTGTATCTTTTTCTAATTCAGAAATTAATGTTTGCTTTTTTTTTCAATTTTAGGAAAACATTTCAAATAGGACTGTGATCTTTAGGAAATAAATTCAGTATGTTCAAAATGAGCATATACTTTTGTATTAAATTTTAAATACATCCTTCTAAAATTAAGGCTACTAAACTGGGTTCAGATTTTTAGCCTAATCACTACTGATAAAACATCCAAGTTCAGAAGAGTCAGGTACACAAACAACTAAATCTCATTTACTTCAGGGGATCATACAAACCCAGTCATCTTTTTAACATGTTGCTGTGTGCATGTGTGTCCATAGCATGAGGTATTGGCTTATAGCTTCAAAGTCATGCCAGCCATTCACTTGGTCATGGTTCCAAGTGACCAGCTTTGTATATACACAGGGCCATTCCAATGAGGATGCTGGAAGTCCAGCTTCCCCTTAAAATATCTCCCTGGCCAAAGCCAACAATGAGTTAAAAACAAAGAGGTATCCTCCAGAACCTCAAAGAAATTACACATTTAGCACTTCTCAGGTTAACACACCAGTTTAACTGACACTTTGAACCCTAACAGGGAGAGAAACCAAGCAGCACAGTTTAGCAGGCGCGAGGGGCTTCAGGTCTAGGACTGAGTGGTCTGTGACAGCATCAGGGGACTTTCTTGAGGGACGCAGAGCACCAGAGCGGGGGTCAGAATAAGAGGAGAGAACAAGGTAAGGTAAGTTCGTTTAGGGAAAGTGAAAACAAACTTCAAAATTTTCACAAATATCTAAGAAAAATGTTTCTTCAAAACCGCCTCCAGGCACTTTTCTGAACCCGGCTACTTGCCTGGAGGTTCCAATCTGGCTTCCACCGAAAACCAAGCACCGACCCAGCTCATTCACCTTACAAAGTAAACTCTGGACAAATGCTAACCATTATCATTACTGCATTTTTTAAAGCCATAATAACCCATAATCATAATGGGTGCCATTGAGAATTACACAGTGAAGGTATGTCCATGTGCAGATGGATTGTGGGGTATTTGAGGGCTACATCAGACCTTCTGGGTTTGCCTTCTGTCCACAGACAAGGCTAATCTTGGTTCACTTCTGTCCCTCAGAACAGGCAAAAACCAGTCACACATACGTGGGACACATGCCCACCCCTTAATTCACTTGGCTGTGTTCATATGCAAATGTTATAGGAGTCTGATGGAAAAGGAACAGATGTCTGAGTCAGAGCCAGGCTCGTAATTTGGGTTCTGACACTTACTAGCTGTGTTACCTCGAGTTACTCTTCTGCCTCAGTGTCCTCCACACACAGAAAGGAAATAAGAACGCCTACATATCATGATGTTGCAAGAAATAAAGGAACAATGCAGGCACCCAATACATGACAGTTATTATCATTAGTTTCTTTCCAGAGTTATTACATTTCCACAAGATCACGGAAAAGAACTAACAAACCACGGATGAAGTGAGTAATCAAGTGGATAGCACACAACACCAAGGAAACCTTCCAAGAGCTGGTAGAGTACTGTCACCAGCGGACTGCTCCAGGATCTAGCTGTGAAAAGATAATGCGCTCACTGTGACCTCGCCTGCTCCTCTGTGATAATCTGAATATATACTGACAACAATTTGAACAAATACTGTCATATAAGAACTGGGTAAGGGAGCCCAAGCAAAGCAGTCTGATCACTCAAAATCTCCCTGCATTGGCTTTGCTCTTCAGAGTCATATAGATACCATTTTTCTTTTTCCAATGCTAGACTGTCTTTTGGACCAGTGTGCTGTAGTCAGAGTCCCCACTGATGCCACAAACCCCACACCACATGGGTGATTAATAAAGTGACCTTTGCCCTCATTGGTGGTTTTGGCAGGTAATCCTGAATGAATGACCTGGCGGCAGACGAAGCAGACCTGAGCTTAATAAGCATAAGGTTGGCAAAGCATAAGCCTTTGGGTCTCCTATGTGAGGCTTGGTGTGGACGGACAGTGGATGAAATTCACTCTGTTGTGTTAGTATCACATGTTCTAAGCCCTGGAACATCTCAATTATTTACCACTTCCACAAAAATTCTGGGTTGACTTTCAGGTCTTACGGGCATAATGCTTATTAACCCCCATATGACAGTTAACTTATAACCCTCCACTAAATTTTATCTAGCCTTTAAACATACATATGTATTTTATAAGGCATTCTTCGTGTGACTATCCACTGTAGGGACCAACGTCTCATCATGAGAGGAGATAAAGGAACCCTCTACCATTGCCCTTGCAGCTTTGCACGTGCAACGGGGGAAGCTGAAGCATTCCCCCATCCAAATTGCATTTATTCATGCAGCTTCTGGGCAGACCTGGGTGCTGATTTTAAGAAATGTGAACTCTGCTCTGGGAGCCACATAAACTACTCAGCTCACCCAGGGGAGGTGAATCAACTCTTCCGGAGTACCATTTCACAAATCAGTGTTACCAAAATGCTAAGTCCATTTAGGTCATGGAAGCCCTACCCGTATGGGGCCAAAGTCACTGTGTTGCTGTGTTTTGGTTCCATGGCTGATACAAGTTATAATCTGCCCACAAGCCTGAGGAAAATAGAAAGGAGAAGTAGGACCGCAGGTGAGCCAAGATTCCAAATAACATTCAAAATCATCTTACCTGTCTTGCTGACGCTGGCCATCTTGGGAGCTACAGGTGAGGTGGGATGTTTGAATGTGAGTGTATGTGCATGAAGTTCAGTGAGAAAGTGGTATTAGCAGAGGGCAGGGAAGAAAGGGGAAGATGGGGTATAAAAGCAGGAGATATTTTTGTGAGCAAGCAGGGTTATGCTTTCCTTGAGTTATATGCAAATGTATGGATCAAATTAAAATGCAGGTTGGTCTAATCATTTTCTCAAACTATACATGTCTAAACTAAATGGTACACTGGAAGAGAAAGTCCACCTTGTATGGGTGCTGAGAGTTGAAAACACATACATATTTTGATATCTGATCAATGCTGATCCAAGTCATGGCAATAAGGAATCTGAAAGCTAACTGTTGAAGTTATGCTCCGAAGAGGTAGTAATTGAGTCTATATTGCTTCTTTACATTAGTTGTCCACAAAGTTGTCAGATTTGAAGCATATGTTTACATCCAGGAAATCAGTTTGATATTGTAAAGAGAGGAAAAATGCCATTAGGAGCTCTTGGAAATTCTCGCTGACCTCTAATGTTAACTGAGCTGCAGTGAATTGAGTAAATTTGCTAGTTTCCAATATAGAGGAATACTCTGTCTGCTTTTTTGTGAATCAAGATCATGTTTCTGACCTTTTTCCTGGTTCCACCTGAAGGGTTAGACAACAACATTCTTACTGGAATAAAAAATTCCTTAGAGGCTTTTTTGAGAATCCTTAACACCCTTCTCAGCACAGCTCTTCTCTGATAGCAAATGGCTGTACTGAACAAACAAAGCCTCATCACATTCCATACTCTCTCTTGTGGTCAATAGTATCTCAATAATTTTCAAGTTCCATCAAATAATTGTTTTTACTAAAAGTAAAATTCTACTACATTTCATTTCATTACTTTTCATGTTTTTCCTTGAGTTTTTGTATGTACTATGCACTCTTAAGGCAGTAAGTAGGAAAAATGCATCATGAAACTGCTAGGTTCTAGAAATTAAATTGTTCAGGTTAATAGTGCTGCTTTATTAGTGGAAAGTATGCTTCATGCCCATAGAACACTACATAGCATAACATGAAGAGAAAGCTACTAAAAAGCTGAAGATGGTGATAGGGACATGCACTAAATGGCAACCCTTTCAAATATGTTCATTTGAAACATTCAGAAAAGAACTAGACTTGCTCATGAAGCCAAAAACAGAGGTCAAAAGGCAGCAAATAAACAAGAACCTTTTCCACCTATGGGAACTTGTATTGGGAGATACAAGATAGAAAACCAGTCACACAACAGTATTTGTATGTGCTGGGAGAGTTTGAAAAGGATATAAAATTAATTTATAAAATACCTAAAGTATGGTCCTTCAGTGTTTTTATTCACATCTTCTACCCACTTAGCTACATTATAGTCTCTTTTGAACCATGGGTTTAAATACCTGCAGAAAGCAATGGAAGGAACAAAGAAAGCAGAACAAGATAGAAAATCTGAAAATACACAGCACAAGCTTAGCAAGGATGTTCTTCACCCTCTAAATGCAAGTGACTATGGCAAATAAACCAGGATGGATGCTGGGTGATTATGAGGCAGTCTGTACAACAACATGACAATTAACTCAGCTACAAGAAGGCTCAAGGCATTCTAGCATATATTCAACTTTTCAGGGAAAGCCTTTCCAGTGGTTTCCCAAAGTGAATCAGAAACTCTCTTTCAGAATAATGTCACAGCCCCCTTCACCCACCTCCAAAGGCTTTTTCCAGGCCACCACTCATTTGTCTCCTTGGCTTTCAAATGATAATGGGCCTTTTTGAAAATATTCAGATGGCTGCAATTCCAACCTGGTGTTTCAGAATATAACATCCCAAGAACAATTAAAAGAAGCCAAGCTCTTTTTCCAATATGAAAGGAAAGATTTTACATGGCTTCTGTCTCATTCCTGAGAGCAGATCCCAAGCTGGAGTTTAGGAGAAAGGTGATCCAGCTGGCTCTATAATGAGCAGAAAGGGGCCCACTCCTCTGATCCTGGAGCCCCAACACACAGTATGGACCCAGCAGGCCTCCATGATCTTGAGGTGGGTTTTAACTTAGGTGCAGCTGCCATTCCATCCTTCCTCCCCTTTGTGCACTTCACATTCATGTTTCCAGTAGGAAATGCCTCAGAAGTTGCCTTCTGAGTGTCTGATCACTGGGTGAGTGATTGCCAGAGGATAATAATGACCTTAGCTAACATTTTCCTGATGGATCTGACAAAGTCTCCATCAGAATTACTGCACAAAGGAAGATGTTAAAATTATGAGTACAAGAGGTTTTATATTTTTTTCCAGAGTTTCTTTTGATTTTTAACCCTGGAAGCCAAGCAAAAACACACCCTCTTAGAATATGTCCTTGTGAAATACATAAAGATTCAACAAATTCAGTCACAGAAGAATCTGGAAATTTTACACTGAGATTTCTCATTTAAAAGGTAACTTCCAGAGATACCATAGACAATGAAGATTTAAACTCAGTAAAATGTTTAAAGTTATTTCAAAACAAACCAGGGGAAATTATAAAATACACTGCTTTTTTTGTGGTTAAAGTTTGCTTCTTGCCTCCATATTTAGTTTTTGGGGGTTTTTTCGGTAGATACATTTAAATCAAGATACATTTCCACAGTTATACAAACAATATTAGATTATATTTCCAAAGTGCTTTCCCTCAAGTTTCCCTTTCCTTTTTAGTTATAACCAATGTACACTACAAAATAACATCGTCAGTTCCCTCCTGAGGGAAGGGCTTGCTTGCTTTTCATGCTTACAAGACCATTTTTGCTAAGATAGCGTCCGACTTGGGCACAACTCACACTTCTTTTTGCCTTTAGCCACAATCATTGCCAACTTGTGCTTTTGACAGAGATAGCCAATTAAAACTTGCATAAAGATTTCCACTAAGACTCTGAACAAAAAGAAAAAAGTCAAAAAGCAAGTGCAGCCACACATAAAGGCTAGTGAATGCTTTGGCCTGGGGAAACTGTAGAAAAAGCCCATGCAGCTGTTACTGGGTGAAACATAGCCGCACAGCAAACTCAGTCACCCACGGGCAGTCGGCCACTTCAAGGAGGAGACGTGTGTTCCTTTCACTGTCAATCTTAGAAGCTCCAAGGAACAGCCATGGCTGTTCCAAGAAACAAACAGCCATGTGGCCTGACTTGCACATGTCAGGCCTTTCTCTCTGTGTCAGGGAGCATCTCAGAAAGCTGTGATCACTTCACGCTAGGTCACTGAAGAGAGCTCTCAATCGAGATTCCCTCTGGGGATGTGCCTATGAAAGTGTCTTCACAGTGGGCCTCCTAATAATCTCTAGGTCATGCTGGCTACAGTGATGAGATTTCATCACATTGTGATGCATCTGCCTATGTGGCTTGACTTGGCTTGTAGCGCAACATGCAAAAAAAAAAAAGCATTCAACAGGATAGGAGAGCCCTTTGTGTTCTCCAGAATGGAAAGGCAGAGGAAAATTAGCCAGTGCTGGCTGGACCAGGAGCACCTCTGAGCAGACGTTGGGGGTCAGTCAGAGATCAAATGACTCTGCTCTCAGCCAAGGAAGGGACTTGGAGGGAGATTAAGTGGCAGCCCAGAATGAAGGGGCAGGTGGAGACTGACCTGTGATCCAGACTCCCTGTCTGGGGGCTGTCAGAGCCCCCTGAGCTTATGCCTTGGGATGGGACTGTCTGGGCGAGGGAGTGCCCAGGCTCAGGTGCTTGGGGCTCCCTCCTGTAAAAACACAATATATAATACAAAGTCTAAGCCAAAAACCTTTTGTTTTTACATCATGTACAACAGTGAGGAAGATGCAAAAGCTTTGAGTGGAAAAACAATACAATAAACAAGGATGTTTTATAGCACAGTATGCATTTGTGGTGCACGGTTTCTTTAATGAACTCATGTTTCATCATCCTTTGGGATGATCAGATACTAAAGGGCATGTTGAAATAATGGACCTGATAGTAACTCTTAACCTAAAAAAAATTTAAAAGATATGTTTGTCTGTGGTCATACTGCTCCTCTTATAAGTCACACAAATGATATTGTTATATCAGATGCAATTGCAATTATTTAATAAACATGGGAAGTATTAAAAAAAACTTGACATAATTCCTGATATGCTATGTGTTAGGATTTCTTTTAAGAAAAATAAAACAAAACATAGTGTCTGGACAATAAGGTATATGAGAATGTGAGAAGTGGTCAGCTTCACAACCTTGGTTCCATTTAGCTTATATGGGTCATGTAACCAAATCTGAAAGTCTGAAAAATCTGAGAGCATCCTTAATACTTCTTCATAATGATGACTCCATTATGATGACTTATTAAATATAATAATTATCTCACAGGCAAGATTTCTCAAGGGCTGTCTACAGTATCATAATATTTGTTGCATGATAAATAATTTTTTAAAAAGTAAGTGATTTGCTAGAAAATGTCACTAAACACCAAGTATTCCTTGGGTCCTAAACTCATAGCTTTAATACAATATTGTATATCTGGTGGTTGTTCACTTAGGAGTTTTCAAAGCCTTGTTACAGGAAATACTGTTAAAGCACTACACAGTTACACAAAGGAAGTTCTGAAGAACATTCAGCAGTTTTACCTGTACTCTTGTGAGCAACTGAGATAAGCTAAGAAGCTCTTACCAGGTGACCTCATGCAAAACAAATCAAACATTCCAAGAGTTTATCCATGATGAGCCCTAAAGCATTCAAGCGCTTTGGGAATGTATAAGATAAACTCTAACAGAGTAGTTATTTGTGATGGAGTTCTATGATGCCATTCTGGACCATGCAATGGTATCGCTGGAACCTATTTATCGTTGCTAAGGTAACATATCCTCTAGTAAACTGACAAGCCACTTACAAGACAATACCATCAGCAGGAAGCTCCAAATTTCAGGGCAATGTTATTGTCCTGGACTGAAAAAGGTAGGGTATATGATGGAAAAGCTAACGTGAGTTTCTGACAGGCAGTGAACAAATATCTGCTATTCAGATTTTTAAAGTATTAAGGCATGAAGAAGCAATAGAGATCCAGGGAATAATCACTAACACTGCAGTGAGACATAAGTAAAAACAACAACAAAAAAATTAGGTAGGTCCAAAAAATATGGCTAATTAAAACCAGGTGGCAAGGTCCAGAAGAAAACTAAGGATGTGTTTCATTCCATGATGGGAGATAAAGGTTCCAAGAAGCTTGGTTTTGCTTGATTTTCTTAAGTGGAGAGACAAATTTTAAAAGTGTATGGTGTTTGCTGCTGCTAAGCTGCTAAGTCGCTTCAGTTGTGTCCGACTCTGTGCGACCCCATAGATGGCAGCCCACAAGGCTCCCCCATCCCTGGGATTCTCCAGGCAGGAACACTGGAGTGGGTTGCCATTTCCTTCTCCAATGCATGAAAGTGAAAAGTGAAAATGAAGTCACTCAGTCGTGTCCAACTCTTAGTGACCCCATGGACTACAGCCTACCAGGCTCCTCCGTCCATGGGATTTTCCAGGCAAGAGTACTGGAGTGGGGTGCCATTGCCTTCTCTGATGGTGTTTACCTCATTATAAATGACTTTAAATGTAACTGCTAACCCCATCCGACTTAAAAAAAAATGTGGCTATCATTTAAAATACAGAGTGTTGCATTCAGTGACAATGATTCCGTTAAAGAGCAAGTTTAGGGAAATACCCTTTTAAATGTCCTCAGAAGGAAAATTTTAAAGGGACCCATATTCCAGTAGTCTGAGAGAATGCTTAGATGGCCATGAAGCCCTGGGAGCGGTGGTTTCACACTGCGAACAGCTCTCATGCTCTAGTACGGTGGAAACTTCCCCCTGATGCTTCTAGGCTGTGTGAATATTGGGGAGAGGAAAGGTGACCCCTCTGAAATGGCTGGACCCCGGGCGATGAGAAGAAAGGAATGTTATCAAAATTCCCTTCAAACGGAACCAAAACACCACAATGGCAGGTTACTGGAGGACAAAGCCTGCAGCGAGGGTGAGACCCCCCACTAACAGGGGGTATTGGTATGGGCACAGTTGCGGAGATGCCTATGTAAAAGAGAAAAGCCATGGTTAATTTTAAAACAGCAAAATAAATAAATAAATAAAAGGATTAAAAAGACAAAACCAAGACCCAGAGGTATGGTTTACAGTTCTTTGATCATCAGCTTAATTAACATTTCACACTAATTGCACAGGACCTTGCAGGGTCTTTTTCCATTAGAGGTTCAGACTTACTCAGTTGAATTAGAACGAGGTCTAAATCTTTTGCCTCTGATTTTCTTTCTGTTGCCTCCCAGGTTACCTGAAAAAGATGGTTTATGGCTAGATTTGAATATAAAAAAAAAAAAAAAACAATTTCTGTGTGTTTAATTACACTGTATTTCAAGTGAATGCAATTCACAGCAGCACCAGCCCAGAACACAGAATTTCAGAGCAGCCTTCTCATGTACCCAGTGCACTGATGCTACCAAATCCCATCATTTCCCAACCAAGAAAAAAAACCGGATTCTCTCATAAGAAATGTTCTCCTCTCTGTTGGGAGAAGAGCTGAAGAACTAACGAAAAAGAACAAGTCTTTACAACCAGGCACCACACAATACAGAATTAAGGTTATGTGGACAGATGGGTTCAGAATGCTGCCCTATACCTTGCCAAGAGTTACTCCGAGGTCGTCCATTTTCACAGATGTCTGAAATATGTTTTGTGTCTGGAATCCTTTCACTCCAAGAATGAGAAAGTCCATTTGACCTGAAATTGAAAATGTGTATATACTGTTCAAAAATATAATCAAATGAATGTTTTGAAATCAGTAAGCAACATTTCTAAGCATTACTGAGCATTAAAATAAGAAAGAAAAAATCTGAAATGAAAGAATGAAGAAAACATGAAAGTCTTCATGAAGAAGGCAGAATTACACAACATTCAATTTAAGAAAAGTCAAATACAATGGAACCCCATTACAAGAGTTTGTAATTGAAAAGTATCAGGATACAGTGCAAGCCAATTACATTCCCAAGAACCACACAGAGCAAATACACTACATATTTCAGTTACATAATCCATGCAGCAAGAGTTATAATGGGGTCCCACCATAGATGTTTCTTAATTGTAAAGCAATGGCTTCCATTCAAGTAGTATGAGAACATGGACTTCCAAGAGATTTCAATAAGAATTGCTCAGTTGAACCTGGTTAACCTTTATCAAAGATTCATCTTTATCAAAACCTAATATTTAGGTTTTCTTAAACAATAAAATTATTTTCTGAGAATTGGCATTTTTCTCCACTAATACGCACCCCCCTCCCAAATATGGTACTGTTGGTTAACTGTCCAGTAATGGAATTGAGTTAGATGTTTATCATGGAGCTTTCTCTCACAAAGTCCATGTACCATTAAGCCCTTCTGCTTTTTGTGTCCTGCCATCTTTAAATGAATTGTCTACAAGAAGCAAAATTTACATACCTACCTTGAACCACATAAGAAAAGCATTTTGACAAACTGCATATACTTAGGAGGAATCACATAATTTGGTACAATATTTAAGTGTTTAAAAGTCAAAACCCATTGAGATTTTGCTAAAATCTGCTAAAGATTCAAATCAATATTTTAAGCTCTTCTTGAAGTACTTTAGAAAATAGTGCTGTAATTTAAATCTTTTCCATATATCATTCCAGTTAATTGCTAAAAACATCTATTTTAAAAGGAACCTTCTACTGATGAATGAAAATAAATGGAACTCAGCACAATTATTATGTAATTCCCTAGATTTTTCACCATCATTTGCTAAGTATAAAGTAACTCTTATTTTGTACAAAAGAACAATAGAAATTCTCCTGGAATCTATTGATTTTTACACTTATTTACCATGTGATTTGATTTAAAATTAAATATTTGATCAAGAAAATATATACTGTGAGGATTTTAAGAAAAGATCATTCTCTTAGCTAAAAAGTACCCAATGAATTAAAAGAATAAAATGTTTGAACATCCTTCTATAGAACTGTACTCCTTATGCAAAGACTAATAATTTAACTTTAGATTTATGCTATGTTATCTGAGTAAAAAAATCCTTTATGCTGAGGACAGTTCCACAGCAGTTCCCAAATCTCACTAATTCCTTCAATTTCTTTTTTTCCTGATGTTTATAAAGAGTGAGATCCACTGCAGAATTTTTGTAGATTACTCTATTTAGAACCTCAGAAGAGATCATGTTTCTTCTCAATAAACTAGCAATTTCCCTTTCAGTCCATAAAGGAACTACTGTGCCCAAAGTATACATTTCAGCCCTACCAACAATTTTAAAGAAACTCTTCCAGAGGAATATTTAAGTTTTTTTCAATGTGAATGAAGGTCTCATTTCCTAAAACATTCTATTTATTTCTTCTGTCAGCTTATTTTATTAAGCATTTATAAAGCATGGAGAATTTTAAATGGTCTTATTTCCCTTAAGACCATAGAGCTAGAATACAGCCTTCAAGTTTAAGACATATAAATAATATACTAACCCCATCTGGACTGCTATAAAACTCAAATATTAAAAATGCTTAAATTAATTTGGCAACCAGCTCTAAATTATAAAGTCTAGAATTAATCATTCCAGGAATGAAAGGCAAAATCATAATATTCAAATATATGATTCACAGAGAAGCAATCGTTTTTTCACAGCAAGCTTAGCTTTGATAAATTTAAAATTTTAAAAATTCAATGCAGCATTTATATTAATAACCAATTTATTTTAACAACTGCTTTTACTGAAGCGTGACAGTAACCTTTTTCTTTGACTACCAAACATGACATAAAGCTCACCATTTAAAATACAATAAAATACTATGTGTAGTTTCTGAAGCAGTAGAAGAGCAAGATTGAAAAACCCTGGAGTTTCTATGTAGACTTAGGGTTGTTATTTGCTTAGTTTTCTTTTGTTTGGTTTTCTGGCCTGATTTGTTAAACCACTGGTTCTGAGCATATGGCATTTTGAAGTATAGTAATCAAAGAACAAAGGATACTATTTTTTAACATTCAAGAAAGAAGGAAGAAGTAATCAAACCTGCTGCAAAATAATGAAATGTTCTGACTAATGGAATAATGTGTGATGGAACAGGTAGAAATCTGAAAATGCGACAGAAAAGCAGACCTCTTCTTAGAACTAGATGCTGAGTTTGTGCTGACTCCAGGAGGAATGTCGCTATAAAAAGAGTCGCCATCTCCAGGCTTTTTTACATAATCTCCCTGGGGTAACTGTCTAAGGCATAATAAACATTTCAAAGTCAGAAAACAAGACACACACATGAACACAGACATATACAAATATTATTTTAGGAAAAAAGAGGTAGGGATAATGATCTACATGAATCAAATCTATAACAACATGTAAGATTATTAATAAATGTGACAAGTTAAAGTCATTCTAATTGTAGAGGTCAGAAATGCAATCACTGAAGTCTTTACAATCTGGATGAATATACCCTTGTTTCAGGGGAAAAATATGAAAAGATGAGGTTTTTCACTATAACTTCATTACACTTAGAGATGTTAATTGCCATTTTGTCTTTAAAAACAAACAAACAAAAAAAAAACCCTGGTGCTGAAGAAGACATATCAAGACAGACAGTCCTTGCCCAGATAAGGTATCCTTTTTTTCACTGTGGTGTGTAAACTATTTGTAATTTCTAAATACTATAAATGTAATCTTAATTTGGCCTTAAAAGAACTGACTGATTTCTAAACTGTTCTATAATTTAATCCAAATAAATTATTTGAATTCTCTATTCAATCTGGGGCCTCACTATTCATTTAGCAGAAATATAAAGAAATCGAAAGAGATTCAAATGTCAATCAAAAATGTAATTCTGTTAACTGCACACTAGAATATGTAAAGGAAGATAATTTAGCAAGAGGAAGAAAGAGTTGAAAAATAATGGAATTCTTGTTGATACTATAGAAAGATACTTATAGGTGGCTGGTGGATGACCTCAATTTTTTATCTCCAACAAGGGAAAATCTACATAGTCTGCACTATTACCGACTCTATTTGCTCTGATTTTGAATTAACTGAGATTGGAACATATTTTTATTACTTCTGCAAAGGGAACAGGGTAGAAAACTTTAGATAGAACTGCCTTGTCAATGCTCCTACTTTGGTAGTTAATCTGATTTTTTGCCAGTGCATGACCCCCAGACAGGCATGGCTAATAAAATTTTACAACCGACAAAAAGCACCTATATTAACTTGTGTGATCTACCTCTCCCCTTTAAGGAAATCAAATTTCTCATTAGATTTGTATGTAGGATTAATATAACTTTTGATTCATATTCTTTCAAAGTATTTGTGACTTTGGATCATAAATGTAATCTTTTTTTCCCAGTATATTATGAAACATTAATTTTATAGAAAAGATATGTAATTCCCATATTTATACTGTTAATAACACAAGTGACATATCTGTTTGTGGAAGAGATATTTAACTGTCTGGAATCATATTTCCTGTCTTGCCTCCTATCAGTAAAATGCTCTAGCAATTTTTTGAAAAATAAAAAAAATCAAAGTTTTGTAAGTTGCCTCAGGTAGGAAAATTGCCTTTTGTATCATACCAATACTTATAAAAGAATGCCAAAGAACATCCCATTAACATTACATTTCCAATAATAATCTTTATGGTTAACAAGTCATTTTTGTCACTGTTACCTTTAATGATAATTTTTATAAGCTGATGAGATGTGGCTTACTAAATTCAAATTTATATGCTGTGCTTACTTGCAATGTCGTGTCTGACTCTTTGCAACCCCATGGATTGTATCCCACCAGGCTCCTCTGTCCATGGGGATTCTCCAGGCAAGAATACTAGAGTGGGTTGCCATGCCGTCCTCCAGGGGATATTCCCAACCCAGGAATCGAACCCACATCTCCCGCATTGCAGGCGGATTCTTTACCGACTAAGCCACCAGGGAAGCCCGAGAATACTGGAGTGGGTAGCCTATCCCTTCTCCAGGGGATCTTCCCGACCCAGAAATCAAACCAGGGTCTTCTGCATTGCAAGTGGATTCTTTACCAGCTACGCTACCAGGGAAGCCCATAAATTCAAAGCAAATAAATACAAGTTGTGACTTTACTTGACTTTGCACCCAAATTCTCTTTCTTTACATGGTTTTGGCATTTAGGCATTTACCAAGGGTTCACTTATCTGAGACTGCAGGCTTAAATGGACTGCTTCTCACAATGGATGGGGCTCAATGGTTTTGCCTGTTTGTTTAGCTAAGCATGGTTTACAAATCCTTCAGTGTAATTTCTCTGCAGTCCATGTTCATCTTTCACACTGCACACAAACATCCTAAATGCTACACATGTCATAAACTATGGGCTTCAGTCAAAGGGTTGAAAGGAAAGTTTAAGTGCAGTGAACTTTGAGGGGCATGGCTTTGCTTTTATCCCAGGCAAACTAGACTCTTCTCTATCTCTACCATGAAGTCTTCGAAATAAAGAAATTACACTTTATTCTTCTTAAAATTCCACAAAGAATGCATATAACTCCTTCACACAGTAAATGCATTAAAATGTTAATAATAACAGATGATAAACTTTGTTAAAGATCTTTTAATACTATTTAACAGCCTTCACTGTCCAGAAATTTATTCTTTTTTAAATATCCAATTATATCTTATTATAAACCTACTTCTTCCTGATTAACCTTTAGTGAAGATAGAGAATATCAGGTCCCTATGATCAATAAAATACTACTTCATCATTTGTTATAAAAGACCATAAATGACCAAGTAACTGATAGCTTTAAATGTGTTAAAATTGAATTTATTTTTCTAGTCTTTATGCTTTTCTTCCTAAATTTTACTAGTTTCATAGAATTTGGGGATCAGGTGGCCTGATCAGTACTAAGTTTTATAATGGAAAAATTACCTCAAATTTCCCACATCACAAGCAAATATTTTAGACATGTGAATTTTTCTATAAATAATAACCAAAAGAAAATAAAACTTATTTAGCTAAATTATTTTTCCTCAAAAAGGATTCCTATTATAAGAGAAGTCTGATCTTTCCTTAAAGGGTCTGCTGAACCACTATATTTAACTTAATAATCCTTACACATACTCAAAAGGAGATCATAATGAAAAAAATTAAGTCTTAACCTTAAGACTGAAGGAGGCACTTTCCCAAAGCTTTGTTGGTGTCTGGGCTGTCTGCTATTGGAATTGTCACACTGCTGTCTGAAGAAATGTTTTGTACTGTGTACTAAGTCACATTGACAGATGCATGAATATCACTATAATAATATTAAAAAAACTAAAAAACTAAGAAAGTCTTGGGGAAAAAAAGGAGGGAGGTTTACAAGCAGAAAGTAAAGTGGCTAAAACAGGGTAACAGAGAGGAAAGATATGGGGAAGGGGGTTTCTGCTTAAGGTATGGATCAGGAAGATATGAACTAATTATTTATTCTGATTCATATTATGTATGTTCATTAATGTATGTTCATTTCAGACAAAAGAATATTGCACCTGAATAAGGATGCTTTATAAATCCAAATTTAATGAAATCCAAGTTTAATGCTTTATAAATCCAAATTTAATGAATTCAATTTAACTTGAATTAAATCCAAGTTTAATTGCACCTGAATAAGGATGCTTTATAAATCCAAGTTTATTCTATTGCTATTTGCAAAACTGCCTGAAAACTAAAATTCAAACTTCTAATTCTTATTGCAAAGTATATAGCTGCTAACTCCCAAAGCAATTATGCTAAAATAGAAACAATAGCATCAACTGAAAAATAGATGGAAGCCTTCTTTCCTGGAGATTTTAAAGAAAATTATCAATAATCATCCTTCTAACTAGACGATATCTAAGAATTCTCCTTGGCTCCTCAGTCCCATGGCTCTACCCTTCACAAGATGACACTGGCAGATTTATATTTATTTATTTGTTTACTTATTTATTTATTTTTGCCATACTCACAGCATTTGGAATCCTAGTTCCCCAGCCAGGGATCTAACCTCGGCCCCTGCCCTGGACCGCCAGGGAAGTTGCCAACCCTGGCAGGCCTAAAGTGATATAATTCATGTATGAAGTTCTGTCTCCCAGAATGGGCTTCTATCTTTTATTAGGCAGCTTATAAACAAAAAGAAAAAGAAAAAAAGGGCTTGCTTCTAATCTTTTTGCCAGATGTGAAATTAAACCTATCACACATTCCATCAATATAAAGAAAACCTGGGGGACACATTCTCTGGTGGGAAAATTTACCAGGTTATCAGGTTTCTTCACAAAATTACTTGCCTGACATTTCCAGTCATTTGAAAGTTATGCTGAGTTTGGCATTTCTGAGCCATTGTATCCTTAATTAAAGAATCTCATAACTGGCTACATACTTAATATGTATTTAGTGTCAAAACAAAGCTGTATGTTCACCAATGCTTTCACACCAGGATGCGTGGGCCTCACTCATGTCAGGAATGCTGCCTTTCTCTTTAAGGACAACCATACCTACTTATCTCTTTCATCTGAGGATTAGAGAAACACAAAGTCTTCAGAGACCACATATCAGTAACTTTCCTTACTAGAAAGCTTCACAGATTACAAAGAACTTTGTCTGCATTCGGGATTGGGGAAAGTTTAAGTGATTTCCCAAGATCACATACTAGCAGGTAGATTTCTGATTCATTCTAGATTGGTCTTCCCACCATGGAACTTCAGAGCAAAACTTAATTTAAAAGCAACTCAAATTTTTTATTTCTATTCCCTGGCATCCTTTGGAATTGGGCACATCTTTATTGGAATATCTTCAGATATTTTCAAGTGATTGTAAATTTCCTAATGTAGGCTTTGGTCCATTGGTCTTATCACCTTCTCTATAACCACTAAAATACATTCTAATAAAAGACTGTCCTTCAGAAGATATTTATATACTCACAACTTCCTGCTAAAGTTCATTCCTTGCAGCTTCTCCATTTTAACAATTATTATATAACCCTATATAATACCTGGAAAATCCCATGGACAGAGGAGCCTGGTAGTCTACAGTCCATGGGGTTGCAAAGAGTCGGACACAACTGAGCGACTTCACTTTCACTTTTCATATAACCCTAAGAGTCATAAGTTTCAGACAATCATAAGGGCAAAAATAAATAAAATTTGTGCTGAAATATATAAAAAAATAGTACCTGCTGAAAAGTGACAACTCTCAAAATATAAACTAGACTTCAAAGAGTGTCCAGATTGATGAAATGGTGACTCAGTATTCATCATATACTGGTAATACTCCCAGGATTACCAGGAGGCATGAAATTACATCAGGCACAAAAAAGAGATTTCTAACAAAAAATTTCTTAACTGTATCTATGCATATATTGAGTTAGAATAAGAAATCGGTGCTCAGGTTTACATATTTACCATTTGTTTTTGTAATGTGGGCAATTCCTTTATTCTGGAGAATACCCCTGGTGAGAACACGTCTTAGAGCACCATAACAATTTTGCTTACATTACATATTTATGACACTGCGCTTTCCTTTTCAAATAGTAAGCAATATTAAATTACACTGCAGAGTTAATTCTTACAGAAATGGAGCCAAATCACCAGTTTTTGATCTTTGTAGTATAATTTTATTTTTCACTGAAGAAAGCCACCAAATTTACATTTCTGGTATAACTGATCAACATCTACCCAACAGAAAGCATAAGTAGCTTCGGCTCTTCTTCAGTGTTTTTTGGACACAGAGTTTAAAACGTGTCACAAAGAAATCTATTTCCTTTATTTAAGTAATTTTGTTTCAGTTTTACTTTCTCCATTAATGATAGAAGTCAGTGACTCCAGAGCAAGATCATTATTTTCTAATATTTATGGCTAACTGGGCCAGGATCTCAATGGGTACCCTGTGGGTACCACTTATGGCTAAAACCTTATACAGATTTTAAATTATAACATAGAAGGAAAAAGAACAAAGTTTAAAATTCTACTTTGTGAAAAAAAAATGAAAGCTGTGGCTAGTGTCTGATAAAGTGTCACATTTATTACATCTTATTTCTAATCTGCCTCAGACATTTCCTACAATTGTGGGAAAAGTTAGGAGCCTGCATAGGCATCTTGAGTATAAAACTAGGACTATATGATGTGGTCTTAGATGGTCAATTTCCAGTATATTTTAATTTTTTGGTATCAATAGTTAATAGCAATTGTAAGTTTTTAAATGTGAAAAGTGAGGAGTGTACCTCAACATGGGCTAATTTAGATTTAGAAAAAATAGGCAAGTTTTACCTAATTACATGAATGCTTTGTATCTCTTTAGACACTGCTGGCTAAACATAGATTTTAAGGTTATATGAACAGAGTGCCTGAGTTTATGGGCTTTTTATTGAAAAAAAAATAGTGTAGTAGGCAATCAGAGATTATTACTATGCAAATTATTTCTTTCAAAACCTGTACAATTATCTAATCTGTAAAAAAAAAATTTCTTATGCAGAGATAAAACTGATTCCTCAAATGCCAAGATGCTCTCCTGATCACAATACTGTGCCTATATAAATTTTATCATTTATTAATGAAAGTTAGCAAAATGACAACAATCACTAAAAATAAATTCCTTTAGAAATCATTGGGCAAGAAAAGTGTTATAAATGTGAAGAAAAGCCAATCAACTAATGTAAACAAAGGTGACACCTTAATGTAAAGGAATTTTGTTTTAGGCAGGAAAAAATCAACTTTTAAATATATATTGCTATAAAAGTAACACAAATAAGAATGACTAATTATAGTTTTGTTGGATGACAAAACCATTAAAACTAAATAATGATAGATCTATTTTAAACTAACACATTCCACGGCAACAGTACTAAAATGATCATTTCAAGGCCATGAAAAATCAAGATTAGTTTATGACCACTACAACATAAAAACAAAAGTAAACTTAATTTATAACGGTATGTATGAATTCCAAAGATGATAACAAGATTTAAACCTTTTGGTTTTCAGTTTTATGTTCAGATTATTCTCATCACATACCTCTGCTCTCGATAGTTTCTTTTTATGGACAAGAAGAGAGAGAGAGAGAAAGAATTAGTTACCTAAAAAAATACATTAAGAGAAATCACTAAACATAAAAGCATTTGATGAAAGATCTCCACTAGAATTTCTAATTGCAGAATTAAAATGAAGATCAAAAACACAGTCTTCCCCTACCTCTGCCTCACACACACACACACACACACACACACACACACACACACATACACAAATTTTACTTCATCTTTTGAAGAAATGACACCAAAGGGTTAGTGACATTTTCAAGTAACCATTGTTTAAAAGCAGAAAGCTTCAGTTATTAAAAAGTAATTGTTTTCTCAATGTCAACTGTTATCATATTAAACATTTAGTAATGTCCTGAAGTCAACCTTATTTCAAATATAGGTTTTCAGACATGCACATTGATTTAAATCAGGAAACTAGTCAAGTTATATATATATATATATAAATATAAAATGTTTTTCATGCAAATAAAAATTATAATTCATTCTTTTTGGAATATATGCCACAAACTAGAGCTCATCCTAAGAATTTCGAATATGAAAACATAAATGCCCATCAGAACATTCTGTGTATGATAGAATGAAAATTCACAGCTGTTATGGACCTCCCATGTCATCACATCACTGTGAAGTTTCACTGAAAGCAACAGTGGTAATACTTTGTTTAAAGTCTCCTAAAATAAAATTGCGTGAGTTTCAGAATAAATCATTCTGAAACAAAAATGTGTTCTAGAGAGTGTGGTAAGGAGGTGCCAATGATTTTTAATTTTTAAATAAAACAAGCTAATTTCAAAATTTCTATCCTGACCTAACTAGCTGTCAGTATTTTGAAGACTTGTTGGAAGGTCAAGCAACTATCAGGTAGGCTCCTCCTTCCAAGATCAAGGCTAAGGTTGCTGTATAGATTTTGTAGCACTTTTACCTGTCAATCTATTCCATGAATTCTCTGGGCATCTTGCTTAATAATGAGCTCATGAGAGTAAAAGTGCCAATTTGATATTTAATATTTTTCATTCCTGAAACTATCATATACGGGAGAAAAATAAGCCAAAATATTTCAATTCAACATGTTTTACTTTTTATCCCCTCAATCTGATTCCCTGAGCGATCCACCAGTTACAAATGAGTATTCCTCATTTCCTATTCCTTCTATTACCCCAAGACTTGGAGAAGGGGTAGAAAGTTTAATTGGAAGGATTAATGAGAAAATGAGTTCTCAAGTCCTAAATTCGCTTGGCATTTTAAATAGAATATTCATGAATTTAATTACTGTATTAAAATTTCTACATCCTTATTCTATTTTTATACAAATTCTGAATAAATGTAGTAACATTAAAACTTTCATCATTCGGGTTCAAATTATTTATGAAGAGAATACTGTAGTAGGAACTAGATTCTGCAAAGTACATGTATTCAGAAACAAAAAAGTGAAATCACTTAAATTTCATAAAAATAAGAAATGATATACAGAAAGAAATATTTTTCATTCTAATCATTAAAACAAACAGACACAGATAATTTCATTAGCAGTAGGATTAGATGTTCAGGTTTCATATTTTTGAAAGGGTAATTTTTTCCAAGATTTTAAACGTGAAATATCAGTTTACATCAATAGGTGGCAGAAAACTAACAGAACTAACAATTTTGCTTTCCCTCCCGCATGACCAAACGAAATCACTGAGCTACTTCACAATAGCAATGGTTGTGATGGCAACTACTACATGAGCCTTGCACAAGGGAAGTCAAGGAAATAGTGTGACGCTGAGATAGGGCTAACTCAGCTAAGGTATAAGGAGAGCTCAAACAATATATATGCAGAAAAGCCTTTCTTTCAGACATACAATTTTATACTCCAAATTATGCTGAAATCAGCTGGTGCAAATATAAGCATGCAAAGTGCCAAACAACCTGCACATTAAAGAGGCATTTGCTACACTATGCTGCTGCTGCTGCTGCTGCTAAGTCGCTTCAGTCGTGTCCAACTCTGTGCGACCCCATAGACAGCAGCCCACCAGGCTCCCCCGTCCCTGGGATTATCCAGGCAAGAACACTGGAGTGGGCTGCCATTTCCTTCTCCAATGCATGAAAGTGAAAAGTGAAAGTGAAGCCATTCAGTCGTGTCCGACTCTCAGCGACCCCATGGACTGCAGCCTACCAGGCTCCTCCGTCCATGGGATTTTCCAGGCAAGAGTACTGGAGTGGGGTGCCATTGCCTTCTCCATACACTATGCTAGGCCATGTTAACTATATTATGCTAAACTTTACCCTGCTGTCTGTGCTATTTATTGACACAGCCTTGCACAAATGTCTTTCTGCATTTTTGTACTTACAACATAGAAAGTTTATCCTGGCAGTCAACTAATTACTCTTTTTCAGCCAAAATAACTTCAGTGTTTTGACCTCACAGCCAGCAATACCCATATACTAGTTTAAAGAGGTGTCTTTTAATTCAGTTAGGTTAAAACCATGGCTTTCCTGGTGGCTCAGAGGTTAAAGTGTCTGCCTCCAATGCGGGAGACCTGGGTTTGATCCCTGGGTCAGGAAGATCCCCTGGAGAAGGAAGTAGTAACCCACTCCAGTATTCTTGCCTGGAGAATCCCATGGACGGAGAAGCCTGGTAGGCTACAGTCCACAGGGTCACAAAGAGTCGGACACGACTGAGCTACTTCACTTTCACTTTTCACTTTCAAAACCATGTCAGGCAGTGATAATAGTAATAACAAATGATTATATACACTATGCTGCTGCTGCTGCTGCTGCTGCTAAGTCGCTTCAGTCGTGTCCAACTCTGTGCAACCCCATAGACAGCAGCCCACCAGGCTTCCCTGTCCCTGGTATTCTCCAGGCAAGAACACTGGAGTGGGTATACACTATGCTAGTCAATGCCTAATCAAAAAAGTTTGGTTCATTTAAGTTTAATTTTATTAAACATAAGTTATTTGAATACTAAGGAAACTTTTCACATCATAAGTTGAAGTACTTAACAAGGGAAATGAGCACATTAAGTATACAAAAAGTCTGGAATCTGTGAAGTCATTTACTTAGCTAAATGCTGCTGCTGCTAAGTCGCTTCAGTCGTGTCCGACTCTGTGTGACCCCATAGACAGCAGCCCACCAGGCTCCCCCGTCCCTGGGATTCTCCAGGCAAGAGTACTGGAGTGGGTTGCCATTTCCTTCTCCAATGTATGAAAGTGAAAAGTGAAAGCGAAATCACTCAGTCGGGTCCAACTCTTAGCGACCCCATGGACTGCAGCCTACCAGGCTCCTCTGCCCATGGGATTTTCCAGGCAAGAGTACTGGAGTGGGTTGCCATTGCCTTCTCCAGCTAAATGCTAAGGGGATCGAATATTCAAAAGTTACATAATGTGTAACTTTTTAAATCTTGCACATAGAAACAAAGAATTGTAAGCTGAACTTTGAAGCTTAAGAATTAGGTTTCTAAAAGTTGTAACTTATAGTTGAATTTTAATTTTAACACATTACATCTCTGAAGAGTTTTTCCTTCCCACAAAACACTCACGTATTTAACAAATAACAATGTCTTCTTCACATTGGTTGGGGAGAGGTTTGGCTCTTGGCAGGATCCCTGCTCATAGCAGGAAGCACTAAGGAGCTGATCCTGCTCTTGATCTTGTTGATATCACCCTTGTTACTAAACGCTATGCTGTCTCATACACTATCCTGCCTAGATGTGGAGGAATGGGTTTAAGTCAAGAGAATCTGCATCACTAAACAGCCAACCAACACAGCCTTTGTATGAGACACGATTTAGATTGATTTTTGTTTCATGTAATGGTTTTAAAATAATATTCAATATTTTTAGAATAGATGGGAGTTAATCTCAAAATCTAAAAAATGATAAATTACTGTTACCTCTAATCATGCCAAGGATCATCATGGATTGAATACTGAACCAGACTGATTTTCACTGCAGGTTTATTTATCCAATGATACAAAAATTTTTAGAATCATTTAGATAAATATTTTAAAGTACAGTTTGACAGTAATATACTGAGCCATTTCACTTACTTATAGCCCCATGCAGTAATTCCTAATATGAGGGCCAGCACTAAAATGGTGCCAGCAATTATGCCTATTATAATATTGGTACCAGCAACACCTGGGGGGAGAAAAAAAACAATGAAGATCAGTGAATACAGCTGAAATTTTGATATAAAATTCTTTCAGGAACTTTATTCTCCAGATTAATGATCATCACACTAATAACATTTGTTTTAAAAAGTGAGCATTTTTTCCTTTATACAGTTTTAATTTTAGAGAAGCTTTTTCCCAAATTTTATTTATGTATTCAGATATAATTGTGACAAAACACTCTATCAGTTTCAGGCATATGACAATGATTTGATATTCCTATATATCTTGAAATTAAAAGCAGGCATTTTTAAGGGAAGAGAAATCAACCATAACTTAGCAATTTGATCAATTGGTTTTTGAAAAATAATTATTTGCGTATGTTCCCTTTTAATTCTTGTCCAAGTTCATTTTGAATGGTTTTTTTCCATGTATTTTTCTGGAAAATATAATGAGGTCATTGAACTAACATAAAGAATAAAATAAGGAGAAGAAAGGAGTATCACTATAAAGCACAATACCCCTGGGGAGGAATACTTAGAAATCATATTTTGGACTCCAACCTCTTCCCTAGAAATTCTAGAAATGTTATTGTTCTTATCACTCCATTTTCACAACCAGTGTAAGGTCCTTATTTTGTGTGATATTTTGTCTGTGTAAATATAAGCTTCTAAAGGGAGAAGACATGGCTACAGATGGTCAGGTGGTATACATTATAAAAGACTGTAGTTCCCAGTCTTGCCAATAATGACTGTGGTATCTGGGAAAAACAATGGAAAATACAGAGTCAGGTGAGCTGGAGACTGGTGCTGATGACCTGTGAGAGCGAGGGTGCACCAGACTGGCAGGGGGCCAGGGCAGGGCTGGAGATAAGGACCGGGTGATGGTGCTGTTGTGTCCGGCAGCAATAACAGTCAGACAGTCTGCGATGCAATTCTTAAGGGATCACAGCAGTGAAAGGGGTCCAGTGAGTCAAAGGACTGGACAACAAGCCCAAGTAAAAGCCCGAGAGCAGAAAACGCAGGCTGGAGGCCTGCCTGGCTTCTGGCTCAGAAGACCTGTTTGGTTGATAAAGACTTATATTCCATGTTAAATTGCGGGGCTCTCACCCAGGGCAGCTTAGTTAGCTCTTTGTCTGCTGCACTCCTGAGGAATCAAAGACAGTAATCATGGATGACTGGAACAGATTCCAATTCCCCATGATGGAGTGGCAGCCTCTCTATCTGGGAGCCTTTAGGAGTCACATGGGACAGCAGGGCTCAGACATCCAGGAGACTAGCTGACTCCACCCTGCCCCAGTCATCTGTGGGATAGAGGGTGCAGATACCAGAGGACTCCTGGGGCATCGGGATTTTCCCACTGTAAGACCTAGCCCATCTCCCCTTCTTTTCTTTCCAGAGATTTAACATGCGTGAGTGCTTAGTCACTCAGTCATGTCTGACTCTTTCCAATCCTTTTAACTAGCTTGCCAGGCTCCTCTGTCCAGGGGATTTTTCAGGTAAGAATGCTGGGGTTGCCATTTCCTCCCTCAGGGATCTTCCCAACTCAGGGACTGAACCAGCATCTCCTGTGTCTTCTGCATTGCAGGCGGATTCTTTACCCACTGAGCCATGGGGAGAGCTCCAGAAAATTAACAGGGATCAATAGACCCTGATGCTGGGAAGGAGGGCAGGAGGAGAAAGGGGGGACAGAGAATGAGATGGTTGGATGGCATCACTGACTCAATGGACATGAGTTTGAGCAAACTCTGGGAGATAATGAAGGACAGGGAAGCCTGGTGTGCTGCAGTCTATGGGTCATAGAGTCAGACACGACTGAGCGTCTGAACAACAATCAACTCAAATGCTAGTTCTGGTTACTTCTAAGTAATAGTATGACTTTTGACAAGCCAGTTAAATCCACAGACCTGAAGAGGCTTCTTTCTACATTAAGTGCAGGAACCAACCCCACAACCATTGCTAAGACTGAAGATGCCAAAATCCTAATCACTCTGTGAGTTTTATTATGAAAGTCACATTGACTAATACATTTAACCTGTATGGATGATTAGAATAAAAATAATAATTTTCTCATTCTTTGGAGCTGAATGGACTTCAGGACTTGAACATTATTTTATGCAGAAGAATACTCAATAATGAAATGATAAAAATAGTTTTAAAAGGGACATTCATCTTCAAGGTATGTCTTCTTTCCACTATCTGCATTTAATTTCTACTTCTCCATTTGGGCCACTCTTGCTTTTAGAACTACACCTGCTGCTTCTTATCCATGTCAAACCCCTTCCAGGCACCTTGGCCAAGGTTACTACTTCTAGAATTACCTACAGTAGAGGCTACAGAAACTGGAGTTTAATATAGATGTGGTTCTTTAAGAGAGAATATTAAAGCTAACAAAATATTTTTAAAATCAATTCAAATTTTTCCTCATTTACTTAGTCCCAGTATATAAGAAGTATAAAATATAAAATCATACACTTAACAATTTTGATTACTTTATTCATTTAAAAGAAATACTAGGGCTTCCCTGGTGGCCCAGTGGTAATGAATCTGCCTGTCAATGCAGGAGACACAGGTTTAATCCCTGGTCCAGGAAGATTCTATAAGCCAGGGAGCAACTAAGCCTGTCCACAACAACTATTGAGTCTATGTTCTAGACCTTGGGCTCTGCAACAAGAGAAGCCACCACCATGAGAAGCCCACACTCTGCAACTGGAGAGTAACCCCCGCTCACCACAAGTAGAGAAAGCCCATGCACAGCAACAAAGACCCAGCATAGCCAATAAATAAAAATTAATCATATTTTTAAAAAAAGATGCTAGGATTTGTTGTCAGCTCCAAATAAGTATAATACTTGGAAAATATCAGCCTGATATAGAACAAGATATGGCTAAATCAATAGACTAAGTTATATTCAATATTTCATATTATGAGATAATGGAAATAATTGGTTTCATAATGAGGGCCCCAGTTGTACATTGTAATTCATTATTATGTGGATTTAACTTATATTTGAATTATATAAAAATAATCCAAACGAAGCTTAGGAAGGGCAGTTTTCTCTTCCTTGTGCATAAAGACAACATAATGGGACCAAAGTAAGTACCTACCATTGCCAGACAGCGTAATGCCAGCTTTTGCATCATCATTGTAAGGGAAGTAAGTGCTGCAGTCTTCACCTACCCAGTGTCTGTTACACACACACTTCAGCTCATTACTGCAAACCTGAAACCCAAAATCAATCTAAAGTCAACACTAACTCTTAGGTACAGAGGCATGCAAAATAAACATTAATTTTTAAAAATAAAAATTAATTGTATTAATTTCTAATAATTGTATGCCTAGAATTAGATGGGATTGGACATTTATTGGTATTTTCTTCCTATTTCTAATCACTTACTAATTATCTTGCTCAAAAAATATTTTCTAGAGAGCAACAGTTGACCCAGAGAAAACAACAAAGTTTAAGAGAGAATTTACATTCCTTACACAAAAATCGATGATCAATTTAAATTTTGTTAACCCAAGTTTTATGAGGGAGATTTTAAAAAACTAAGCAGAATTACAATCATTTTCCAATTATCCAATACAAAGTTTTCTTCTTCTAAAGAAAGGGTCTTTATACCAAAATTTTATTCATCTTTTAGGAAGCAGATAAGATAAAGGGAAATCTGACAAAGAAGAGGTGAGGCCTGAGGCTTTGCAGCAGTCTGAGAAGAAAGCTTCACAAAACCATAACCTGGGCACCTCACCCCAAGCTCCAGGGCTTAGCTATCTCAGGGGTCATGGAAACTGAGAAGTCCCTCAAACAAAGCCTAGGGGAAAAATTCACATAAACTGGCACCACATTTTTTAAAATTATCAGACAATAATCTTCACTTATATATTCAGGAAACAGAACCTATGTTTCTGTTCTAAAATCTTATTATTCAAAGCAACTTTGAAAGGAATGAGTAGGAGAGAATTCAGTTAGGGTTAGGATCAGAGAAGTTCTTCAGAACTCAGGTTTGATGGGATGGGTTTCTCATTTTTGTCTGCTTGAATTTGCCAGAAGACAACATACGTGCAGATTTAACTGTATGATACATATGATCAACAAATTGCAGATTTCAAATTAATTCAGATTAGCAACTTTATGCAGATTAACAAATATGCAGGAAGGAAAAAAAAAAAAAGGCCTGAGTTTGAGACCCCAACTGTCTTTTCAACAGATTAGGTCAATAATCAGGTCAACTGGTTTCTCCAAGTGTGTTTCCACATCATGCAGCAGCACCAGTGATACACTGACAAGAATAGTGAAACACTGTTCACTGTACAATGATCATAATAAACACAATCACAGCTGACATTATTGAATATTCACTGTGTCACAGGGATTGATCTAAGTATTATGTATCAGATACAGGTGTTAATTCCCTGATTCTTCACAACAATCCTGCATCCTAGGCAATATTATTATTCCCACTTTATAAGAATAGAGTGAAACACAGAGAAGCTAACTAATTTGCCCAATCTCACCCAGTTAGTAAAGAGGAGAGCTGGATTTCACACTCAAACTGTCTGGTTCCAAGCCCACACTCTTAACCTACATGATGTAGAGTATAAAGAGAATATTTACTGTATTTCACATTTTAATTTTTGTCACATATACAAAGTTGAGTCACTATAAGTTAAAAACACATAGGATATAACCTTTCTGTATTATGCATAATTATTATTAATGATTGATGCTATTTGCCACCTGATTTACTTGTGTCTATTACTTTTTGTGTGTGCATGTGTGCTAAGTCGCTTCATGTGTCCAACCTTTTGTGACCCTATGGACTGGAGCCTGCCAGGCTCCTCTGTCCATGGGGATTCTCCAGGAGAGAATACTGGAGTGGGTTACAATGCCCTCCTGCAGGGGATCTTCTTGTACCACGGATTGAACCTGCATCTCTTAGGTCTCCTGCACGGGCAGGTGGGTTCCTTACACCTAGTGCCATCTGGGAAGCCCCATCACTCATCATTCATTACTCATTCCTTAAACAGTTAATTAACACAACTCTGTGTTACATACTCAGGACTTCTAGATGAATAAGATACAGTATTCATTAGCATTATGATCAAGAAATTATTCCATTATGCTTTTCTCCCATCTCCCAAAAAGCATCTCTCCCTAACATCCTCTAACTTATAAAGGAAAGAAGACTTAGCAGATTCCTTTAAAATAAGGAGCAAAACTATTTCCTATATACCTCCTCTATTCTCCTGTACCAGAAGAATTCCTATTCTTAGGCAAAAAGTAACAATTACTAAGGCCTTCCTTAGGAAATTCTTGGTGTATCCTTCAGGGATATACACAGAATGACCGGGATTGAAGGCTTACACTTCCAGGACAAGGATTCTCAACTGGTTAGTATAACCAGAAGGAACCCAGAGAAGATAAAAAGAAAATCATGGCACATGCTAAAAGAAGAAGATTCAAGAAATTTTCGTCAGTGTAGGAATTTCTAACTGAAAATCACAAAACTGTACTTGCTAATAGAGCATGTTTATTTAACCTATAAATTTACCTATATCTTGTCAGATACATGATTAAAAAGATAGAATTTAGCCCTTTAAATACCACCATTTTTTCTATTTGGGCTTCCTAGGTGGCACAGTGGTAAAGAATCTGCCTACCAATGCTGGAGATGCAAGACTTGAGTTCAATCCCTGGGTCAGGAAGATCCCCTGGAGAAGGAAATGGCAAACCACTCCAGTAATCTTGCCTGGAAAATACCATGGACGGAGGAGTGAGACAGGCTACAGCCCATACGGTCACAGAGAATCAGACATGACTGAGCACCACCAGCACCACCATTCTTTCTATTCATCTCTGAGATTCATTTCCTTAATTATTCTGCTTCTATTTCTAGACGTTATTATCAGCTGGTACCCACTGTTTTGGTCAAGGCAATTATTTATGGTCTGTTCTAATTGGTCAGTGCCTGCTGCTGCTAAGTCGCTTCAGTCGTGTCCAACTCCGTGCGACCCCAGAGATGGAAGCCCACCAGGCTCCCCCGTCCCTGGGATTCTCCAGGCAAGAACACTGGAGTGAGTTGGTCAGTGCCTGGACCATCCCAATTGTTAAGTATTGTGGCCACTGCCCCTACTTTTTACTCCCTTTTTCATCCCATTATAGTTTGTTAAAATTTGTCTCCTAAGTCACTTGTAGAAAACTCAGATTATATTCAATTAGATCAATTTAACCTAATAAGAGTGGAAAATGGAAGAATTTGGTTAGGAAGATAAAACTTTCTCATTCTCACGCTTTCACAGATTACACAACAGAAATATACAAATGACTATGACCACATGACTGTTTATACACTAGCTGGAGAAACATGGACAGGCACGTTTTCCATTATTACAGAAATAGGCAGTTCAGGGTCATATCTGTTTCTCTGATATAAAAGAACTGAATAGACCCCTATGGTGAGGCAGTGAATACTTACTCCATTTCCTGAGCAAACAGTGCCTTCTTTATTGCTTAAGCAAGTACTAAAGTTGAAGGAAGCCACAGGAAGACACCTGTGTTCTAAACACATCATTTTGGGACCACAGGGTGTCCCGTCTTCCACATAGCCAAGGTCAACATCTTCATCAAGCTTAACGTGCCCACCACTAAAAATAAATTGAGAGCAAAAAGAAAGTGGGATTCCATTAATTTACATTTATCTTGAGACTACATTTAAAAATTTTAAAGTAGGCAATATCACTTTCTCTATTTTCTCTTTATTACCTAATTTTAAAAGTAGCATAAACATTTTCAATCTCCAAATGGAGAAAGCAATTGAATCTTTTGATCTAATTATTTGCAGAGATATTTATATTCCTTAGGATTTAAACATAATTATTATAACAAGGGCCTGAAATGGCTTTATCATTTTCCTTTGGCTACTATGCCATGTACAAGTCAAGTAAGCCATTATTAATAACATTTGATTTGATAAATAAGTACTTTCAAGATTTTAAATACATTTCAAACAATGATGAGAATTTTTTAGTTTTGGTTACATTTCCCCAAAAGATTGTTCTATTTACAAACTACAGTTGACCTTTGAACAACATGGAGGGTAGGGGTACCACCCTCCATGCAATTGAAAATCCAAGTTCCACATCCACAGATTCAACCACTGGGGGATTATGTAGTGTTGTAGCATATATTTATCAAAAAAAAAAAAAAAGGACCTGTATTTACTGAAAACAACATGCACATAAATAGACCCTTGTAGTTCAAACCAGTGTTGCTCAAGGGTCAACAGTATATTTGAGAATGGCTAAACTATGGCAACAACTATTCAATACAGCAACCCATACATTAGGCAGGAGTAAGAAAGAAACAGGATAAAAACAATTAAATAAACAGGATAGGGACTGAAAATGTATATTCATCATCTATTCATACAGTACCATGTCAATGCTATTACAAAAATTTCCATTCTTGTTTATTTGTTTTTATCAAAATTATGCATGCATATAGTTTTATGAGTTAAATAGACAGATTGGTTTTTACAATGCAGTGAAGGGATCCATTCCCCTACTCCTCTTATATCCTTCCCTGGAGGAATCACTTTCTACTCTTAACTGATTCTTTCTTTATTTATGTACATATTTTTAAATAATGAGTTTGTATCACTATTTTTAATTTTCCTATTTTCAGTATTATCAACTGACTGCCTTTTATGGAATTTGAGAATTCATCTCTTTCCCCTTTCCTTCCATTATACATTTTGTTGATAACTAGTTAAATTAACAACAAATCATGCATTGTTAGGACTTAGTAAATGTACACCATAATTATACCTTTTCTTTTACTTGTATAACTTTTTATTTTCCCTCAGATTCAGTTAGGTTCAGTTCAGTCACTCAGTCATGTCCGAGTCTTTGCGACCCCATGAATCGCAGCACGCCAGGCCTCCCTGTCCATCACCAACTCCCAGAGTTCACCCAAACTCATATGCATTGAGTCGGTGATGCCATCCAGCCATCTCATCCTCTGTAGTCCCCTTCTCCTCCTGCCCCCAATTCCTCCCAGCATCAGGGTCTTTTCCAATGAGTCAATTCTTCACATGAGGTGGCCAAAGTATTGGAGTTTCAGCCTCAGCATCAGTCCTTCCAAAGAACACCCAGGAGTGGTCTCCTTTAGGATGGACTGGTTGGATCTCCTTGTAATCCAAGGGACTCACAACAGTCTTCTCCAACACCACAGTTCAAAAGCATCAATTCTTTGGTGCTCAGCTTTCTTCACAGTCCAACTCTCACATCCATACATGACCACTGGAAAAACCATAGCCTGGACTAGACGGACCTTTGTTGGCAAAGTAATGTCTCTGCTTTTTAATGTGCTATCTTGGTCATAACTTTCCTTCCAAGGAGTAATCATCTTTTAATTTCATGGCTGCAGTCACCATCTGCAGTGATTTTGGAGCCCCCAAAAATAAAGTCGGACACTGTTTCCACTGTTTCCCCATCTATTTCCCATGAAGTGATGGGACCAGATGCCATGATCTTCGTTTTCTGAATGTTGAGCTTTAAGCTAACTTTTTCACTCTCCTCTTTCACTTTCATCAAGAGGCTTTGTAGTTCTTCTTCACTTTCTGCCATAAGAGTGGTGTCATCTGCATATCTGAGGTTATTGATATTTCTCCTGGCAATCTAGATTCCAGCTTGTGTTTCTTCCAGTCCAGCGTTTCTCATGATGTACTCTGCATATAAGTTAAATAAGCAGGGTGACAATATACAGCCTTGACGTACTCCTTTTCCTTTTTGGAACCAGTCTGTTGTTCCATGTCCAGTTCTAACTGTTGCTTCCTGACGTGCATATAGGTTTCTCAAGAGGCAGGTCAGGTGGTCTGGTATTCCCACCTCTTTCAGAATTTTCCACAGTTTATTGTGATCCACACAGTCAAAGGCTTTGGCATAGTCAATAAAGCAGAAATAGATGTTTTTCTGGAACTCTCTTGCATTTTCCATGATCCAGTGGATGTTGGCAATTTGATCTCTGGTTCCTCTGCCTTTTCTGAAACCAGCTTGAACATCTGGAAGTTCACAGTTCACGGATTGCTGAAGCCTGGCTTGGAGAATTTTGAGCATTACTTTACTAGTGTGTGAGATGTGTGCAATTGTGTGGTAGTTTGAACATTCTTTGGCATTGCCTTTCTTTGGGATTGGAATGAAAACTGACCTTTTCCAGTCCTGTGGCCACAGCTGAGTTTTCCAAATTTGCTGGCATATTGAGTGCAGCACTTTCACGGCATCATCTTTCAGGATTTGAAAGAGCTCAACTGGAATTCCATCACCTCCACTAGCTTTGTTCGTAGTGATGCTTTCTAAGGCCCACTTGACTTCACATTCCAGGATGTCTGGCTCTAGGTGAGTGATCACACCATCAAGTCTCTTATTTGATCACTGAATTATCTGTCACTAACTCAAAATTACACCAACCCTGCTGTCAAAATCTCCACTTAAGATGTGTCTGAACATCAGTTCATCTTGCTGAAATAATCTCCCCTAGAGTTTCAATTTGGAGTTCCCCTGCTCCTATCTGATCTGGTTGGCCCCTGTAAATGGCACAGAGCTGGCTATCTTGGCTTTCTCCAGGATACTATTCATTGGAGGATTGCCCTGTCTCTCTCCAGAATGAATATCTTGTTTCCTAAATTCACTATGTTTCTTTCTTAGTTTTCTTCTTTATTTTGGTGGAGTACAATTTCTAACAGCTTTGAGAAAGGACTTAGGGGAGTAAACTTGGGTAAAACTTGCATATCTGAATGTCTCTTTATTTTCTACCCTCACACTCGATTCATAGTTTGCCTGAGTACGGAATTCTACTTTGGAAATTATTTTCTCCATTGTCTTTCAGATCCCAGCACTCTTGTTGACAGATTTGAAACCATTCTAATGCCTATTCCTTTTTTTTTTTTCCTCTCCTCTCTGGAAACAGTTGGGATTCTTTTTCCTTAGGTTCTGAAATTTCATAATGATAAGTTTTGATGTATTACTAATTTCACTAATTTCACCTTGCACCTGGTGAGCCTGGTAATATGGAAATTCAAGTCCAAAGGTTCTAGATAATGCTCTTGGAGTTGCTGCTGCTGCTGCTAAGTTGCTTCAGTCGTGTCCGACTCTGTGCGACCCCAGAGACAGCAGCCCACCAGGCTCCTCTGTCCCTGGGATTCTCCTTGCAAGAATACTGGAGTAGGGTGCCATTTCCTTCTCCAATGCATGAAAGTGAAAAGCGAAAGTGAAGTCGCCCAGTAGTGTCCAACCTCTGAGCCACCAGGGAAGCCCCCTAGCGACCCCAGCCATTGCTAATTTCCTCCCTGCTGTTTTCTCTGTTCTTTATTATTTCTATTCTAACATGGTGAGCTTTACTCTATGTCCCTTTCTTTGTCTCTTTTACTCTACTTTCTGGGAGATAATTTCAACTATTGAGTTTAATGTTTGCCATCTTTTTTTTTTTAATTTCTAACAGCTTTCCTTTGTTTTCTCTTAATATTCCTCATTTTTAAAAATTCTACCCTATTCTTGTTTCATGATAGAAGTATCTTAAAATATTTATAGGTAGTTGTTGCATTTTCTGGTCATTTCTCTCTCTCTCTTTTTAGGTTAGAGTCTTTCTTCACAAATCTGGTCATCTGTTTATATTTGAGTTGGGGAACCAGACAGATGATTGGAAGTTCTGGGACTTTCTGACTGAATATCAATGAGGCTAGATCACTTCTACACACTTCTGATAACTGATTTTTCTGCTGACAGTAAGCTTGGAAACCTTCTGTTTTATTCTTTGCAGACTGTAAAGCTCAAATCTTTCATGGGAGGGTGAGCAGTCATCAGCTTAGCTGGGTCAGGGAAGTAAGCTGTAGATCTAGCAGCTTCTCTAACAGAGTTCACCTATCTTTTTCATGTGAGTTCCTTCCTCTATCCCCAAGTCCTTTGTTCCCTCTTCCAGAAGTAGATGATGCTGCCCATTTTGAGCCTTTTGGGACTGGCAGTATATATTGAGTCAGTTTCTTGGTTTTCCCCATTACTGACTGAGGACTTCAGCATTTTTAGTTTTGATAATCATCTGCCACACATCTATTTGTTCTCCGTGCTCTAGGATTTTGTTGCTGCTGTTTCCTCTCCCTTTTTCTGCTTCCTTATGGACATACAAATTCTAGAAAAATATCTATTTAGTGTCATTTTAGTGGGATTTCATAAGGGAGCAAAGGAAGATGCCTGTATTTAATCCACTGATAAGAATGAAATGCAAACTAAACCATGCAAGATTTAACTGGACAATTAAACATAACTCTAGCTACCATACAATAGTCCACATTCAATTAATTCTTCCCTTCTTTCTATCTGTTCTCTGTCAGGATTTACTTAATCATCCCTATGGACTAGAATCCATTTCACCTTACTAACATACATATGAACTGAAAATAGAAGTAATCCTAAGCTTCATTCCTGGGAAATAAGATGGCTAATGTTCTCATAGAAGGGTTAGATCATTACCTGCAGTTTAATGTTCTTCCCTGCTGTACAACTAAAGTAGACGTGATTTCACCATCGAGCTCTCCAAGTCTTGGGATATTACCAATGTTCGTACACAAAAGGTAACCACAAAGCACATCCCTGTGTCAGAAAAGTACCAAGTATTTACTTCTTCCCTCAAAGATACAGCAAAATCCATACAGTTAGAACAATAATGTTATCTTACTTAAGCATTTGTTTTTTCATCAACTGTACTATTGCTTCAAATTACAAGCAAAACAAAATAACCTCAGATTAGTTTACTCCCAGCTTTAAAAACTGTCTTCTCTGAAACGTTTGGTGCATCAAAATCCCAACTGTGTTCTAGATTTTCCTTTATTGTCCGCTAAGTATTTATCTAAAGAAAATTATCCATCAAATGGACTTCTTTTATATCTGAATCTCTTTCCTCATTACACATCACAGGATATACTAAGACATTTAAAAAAAATATTTGATAAGTGAATGAATGAACTTTGAATGAGGATTCTTTTAGAATACAGTGTTTTCTTCAACCAATGGCACCAGAATTAAAGAACAGATTATATACTTTGTGGCTTCTCAACCACATAGGATCATGATTCCTTTTCCAATATATTCTACTTCTCCCCCAGTTAGCACATACAATTCTAATTTAACTTGTAACATATTTTAATTTGTGTTAACTACTATCTTACATATTCTCTATATTTAAAACATTTTAATCATTAAGATAGATAATGATAAACATATTCTAATAAATGTCTTGCAAAGACTTATTAGCAGGCCAGCAATTATATATGGAAATATTAGACTTTATCATATAGAAAAAGAGAAAAATTAAGACTTGCATCTATCACCAACATAGAAAAATATGTATTATTGTATTAAAAAATAGTTGTTAAAAGTTATATCATCACAGTATTGTATATATCATAAATAAAAATGCTTTTTAACATAGAAGACACTCAACATTTTTCATTGGAGTTTACTAAATACTTTAGTATAATATTAAAAACATTAGATGATTTTTATTCTTAAGGAAATTATACTCTGGGTAAGAAGAGAAATTACATACATTAAACATCTATAAAACATAGAGTTAGTGACAAGAACCATAAAAGTAATGCAAAGGATGCAGGAAAAGAGGGAAGTGTGGGGAAATAAATAATAATAAATAAAATAATCCAGAAATAATTTACAGAGTAAGTGCTATCCAAGGGGATGGGGATGGGTAATTTTGGGATAGGTAAACTTTTTTTATGGAGTATATAGGGTACTTCCTAAAGTATGAATAGCACACATACCCGTGTGGAAGTGCTGCTACTGCTGCTGCTAAGTCGCTTCAGTCGTGTCCGACTCTGTGTGACCCCATAGACGGCAGCCCACCAGACTCCCCCGTCCCTGGGATTCTCCAGGCAAGAACACTGGAGTGGGTTGCCATTTCCTTCTCCAGTGCATGAAGGTGAAAAGTGAAAGTGCAGTCACTCAGTCGTGTCCGACTCTTAGCGACCCCATGGACTGCAGCCCACCAGGCCCCTCAGTCCATGGGATTTTCCAGGCAAGAATACTGGAGTGGGGTGCCATCACCTTCTCCGGTGTGGAAGTAGGACAATAAAATATATTAGAAATGGCAAGGTTTGCTAGACTTTGAAAGAGTAGAGAAGAAGAAAACAAAATATGTAGGTTGGGGAAAATTATGGAAGAGGTACAGTGCCAACCTAAGGCTCCATTTCATGTATTAAGCAAGATGGTATGACATTTAGCAAAGTGGTTAAAAGAGAATTCTAAAATCAGACTGCTGAATTCTAATTCTGCTCCTATTATATCCTAGCTACATGACCTTAGTCAACTTAACTGTCTCAGTTTCCTCCTACATAAAACAAGGCAAACTGCCATTAAGATTAAATGACATCACTTATGTAAAGTGTAATACAGTTCCTAACACACAGTATGCACTGAATAGATGTTATTCTTACTATCAATTAAGTATGTGGAACCAGTGAAATTTGAACAAAGAACTGACATGGTCAAAAGGTTCAGTAAAAGATTATTTTGATGGGATCATGCTAGACACTGCTGGCAGAGAAAACTAAGAGGTTTCTGTATTAGTTGAAGAATTGACATAGGTCTTAATTGGGGTAATGCAATAGGCACAGAAATGAAGAGATGAATTAAAGACAAATTGTGGAGGAGTGAAAGAGAAGAATAAACATGATGTGTCATTTGGATAATGAGTCAGAGAGAAGGTAGCATCAAGGATCACTCTGAGGCTTCTAAACAGGAGAATGAGATATTAAGATCTCTGGGGAAAAGAGTTCTCTATTAAAGTCAGTGTCAGATAATTCCATCTATCAGCACTGAGAACATTCTGTTGGCTTTAATTTTTGTTGCCTTTGAGATGCTGACAGCTGTCTTCTAGGTGAGAAAGACCTAAGGCAGCCATAGGCATCGCTTGAGCCTTAGGAGAGAGGTCAGAACACATATTGAGATTCAGAAACCCTCTGCAAAGGTGCTGTTGGAACTCTGGGAAGAGATGAGGGAAAGAGAATGCTTTATGGCATGCAGAAAACAGGGAAGTCCTGGTTGCCTCAGAAGTAGTGCCTGGAACTGAGGTATAAACTCGGCCAGTTTCTCCATCTCACCGTTTGTTGCACTGTATCCACGTGTCTTTGTCTTTCCCACAGTTACCCTTCTCGGTGCCTTCTATATTCAGTTTCTCATAGCAGTATTTGTCTGATGACATCACATCTGAAGTAGAATAGAGTTTTCTGTCAGTGAGAGATATGCCACCTGAGCTGTTCAACTCTTTGCAGTAAGGGGAAAACACTTGTGAAGAACTCTCTTCTTTCACTACAATGTTACCAATTGCAAAGGTTGTATCCATGCTTCACAAGAGTTCCCCATACCAAAACTATCCATCACTTGCATACATTTCTCACAACTGCTCATTTAAAACTTGAAAACAAATCTATTTAGATCTTTGATATGATTCAGGCTGTAAGTTCTGAGAATAACACTCCTGAGAATTTAGCCAATAACTGGGGAAAGATGCTACCAAATGGTTCACTGACAAATGTTCAATGCTTTAATCTCAGTGCCAGATATAAAGCATGAATTTTTCACTCAGCAACTTTTATGAATCATAAAGACAACTTTATTAAAAGAATGATCCACGATAATTAAAGACTCAAGAAAGAGCAGTATTTCCACCTTGTTTATTAATTCTTAACAGCTATTAAAGAGTTACTCTGCTTGTAAGCAAACCTGAATTCATGTTAAATCTCCGACTATCAAATAACATTTTAAGTCATGTCAGAATTTTTGTCAGGATTTTATTTTTGCTAAAGCCAAGGTCAGTTGATGGAGCTATCCAAGATTTAGATCAAAACAACTTTTGCAAACTAATCAAAAGATGACTGTCAGAGTATATTTTTTAAACTGATAATGTTTGGTAGTTTCTTTTCCTACTTCTTGCTATCAGCCACTAATTTTTCTCAAGAGGAGGAAGCAAAAACCATATTTCTTTGTCCAGAGCACAAGCCTACATAACTAAAATGTTCTCCCATCCCAGTGTTTCTCTAGTTGTTCAACAGAGAGCATACACTTCCATTCCCAAAAGGATTAGAGCCAGTCTTTGTGACAGTTAATGGTTATCATTATCTTCACAGCTTGCTTTCCAATATAAATCATCTTTTGAAAGAGTTTGAAGCAAACACTTCTTTCAGAAGGGCCAGTAATACTTCTGGAAAAACATAGCATTTAAATATGCATCTAAATTAAATATGTTTTAGATATAAATGTTACATATTTCCTTCTGAAAATCTGCCAAAGTTTGAAGGGAATAACATTAAAATTTCTTTCTGATATGACAGAGTTACCTTAGCAGAAATTCACCTATAACTAGGAAAACCAGCTAGAGTTTAAGAAAGAGAGATAAGAAAGAAAAAGCAATTCTAGCTAAAAGGCTACAGTTCTTATCCAAGGGTGCCCAACTTGGGGTCCATGTCCATTCCACATGGTTGATGGGTTTTGCCTAAGGATACTAAGTTAAAGACAGCATAAGAGGATCAGAAATCCAGGTTTGCTTTGTTCTCCAAGTTGCATACCCTGGAATGGATTTTATCTGCCTGGCAGCAAAGCCACTTTCCATCCAAAGACATGGCTAACTAGCCAAGACATACAGAGCTGAGTCTTATCAAAGGAGGTGCTTTTCTCTAATTTCCACAAAAGTGTTCCTGCTGCAGTGGCTCTGAAAGTCCCTGAGTCATAATAAAGTGGTTGAAAAATTACTTCCATCCAGTTCACATGCCCTCGGGCCAGCTACCACACTTGGAGAAGGCTCAAAACCTTGTTATTTACTCACTTTGCCCCCAGATGTATTTGCATTGTCTATCCCTGGTTTTACATCTTCCTCCAAAGCAAATTCCCTAAAACGGAAAAGCATACCCGTTAGCAGCACAACGTCTACTTCCATCAGGTAACTGAAAAATATGACTAAGAAAACTAGTAGATGAGTATTATAAAGGCATTTTACCTTCAGAGTTGACTACAAAACATTTAATATGATCTTCCTACTTTGATGAGACTTAGTATTTCTTTTGTGCTGGTATATAGGAAACATTTAGGTAAAGATGAAGTAACCTACCTGGACACCATCACATGAATAACCATCCATCTTATGAATATTGGGGGCACACTAGGAAAAGAAAACAGAAATATGAACCAAATACACAGCAAGATATTAAGATGAGCTAATCTCTTTAAAGGTTTTCGTTTTGAAAATGAAGTCTCATAATACAGGGTATCTCCCAAATCATCTGAAAAAAAAAAAAAAAAAAAAACACAAGATCAAGAGAAAACAAAAGGAAATGTAACAATTGATGCATTTTCCCCTAAAAATAGGGATCTACCAGAGGAAAAGAGCAGTTGATTTGTAAATCCTTATTTACAAATAAAAAGAACCAACAGCAAAGACTCAGCTAACTTATACAGACACACGACTTCTCAGAGCAAGAAAACGAGAGCACAAGACAAAGCCAGAAGGATGCCACCAGATGGAGCAATAGATATGGTTTCCTCTTTCTTAACCATGAGAAGTAACAGTTTTTATACATAAAATGATTCTCAAGTGAAAGTCTACCTTGGACATGTCAGAAAAAGACATGTTTTATAGCCATCCCCTGCCCCCCGACTTTTCTTCCCTTGGAGCAACTGCGGAAAAGACTGCAAAAGATTGCAAAGCATTCCTATCTGGATAGAAATGTAAAAAAAAAAAACAAAAAAAAAACAGGAAAAATGAAAGACTAAAGTCTCTAATATTCCCGCCATCCAGAGACAACTATTTTTTATAATTTGGTACATTTTTTCCTCTACCTTTTTCAACATAATGTGGTATTTTATAATATAAGTATAATCAGATTATAGATAATGCTTTATATTCTGTTTCAGCCCTTTACTTTCATCATGCAAATTTAATTGCATCATAATAAACTTTTTTGTAGGTGTCTTTATAGCTATAACACATTCCCTGAGCTAACAAGTCATATAATCAATGTATTAAAATATTTACTTACAAGTATCTCAAATTATGCCATTACAACCAATGCAACAAGAACACCTTTGTATGCACATAATTTTCAGATTTAGAATTCTTTTGAAATCCTGCTTATCACATAATTACATTTTAAAGAAGTTGCTTTAATATACTTTCATTCCCAGAGCCCATTAGGTAATCATTCATTGTATCCCCATCCTCACTAGGTGTAAGCTTAGGAAAACAATGCTAATTAGCCAGTAAGAATGCAAATCTTTAATCTCTTAAGATGACTGCTTTTAAAATAAAGCATTTTTAATGCTTAAAGTAGGGCTTCCTGGGTGGCGCAGGGATCAAGAATCTGCCTGCCAATGAGGAGATGCAACAGATGCGGGTTTGATCCCTGGGTCAGTATGATTCCCTGGAGTAGGAAATGGCAACCCGCTCCAGCATTCTTGCCTGAAAATTTCCATGGACAGAGGAGCCTGGCGGGCTACAGTCCATGGGTTAGCAGAGTCGGACGTGACTGTCTGAGCATAGCACAGATAAACCACTACTAATTCTCTTTTCTCTAGAGAAAATAGATTTGGGCACTCTTCACTTTGCATGGCTCCAGTGTGAAGGAATTTCACCAACTATGGTTTTGTTAAATAATACCAGTACCCCAAGGACACATTCAATTTCAGTTACCATAGTAGATTAAGTATGAATAATTGCACAAAGAACAAATTTTGCTATTAGCTCTTCAGTCCACCAGTCGCTTGGTAAATAAGATACGGCCATCACAGTCAACAGCCCATCTAGGTGCTTCTTTCAACGTCTGTCAGGATTGACCACTGAGCATCTGTTCATTCAGTTCATGTACAGATAACAAAGGACATAGCTTGTTGCCCTTCTGTCTCTGGGTGATACCATGTGACATCTTATAATAAAACTGAATAGTTGAAAGAGGAAATTGGCCAACAAAGGTGAAAGTGCAGCAAAGAAATGAAAAGTGATAACACTGGAAGAGAAATTAAAATCAAATGTAAATAGCATTACAGAAAAAAAAAACAAACCAGTGACTATGGGAATGGGATGCTGACACCACTGTTCAGCAAAAAATTCCCACTCACAACTTCACATCTCTTGGATATTTCACGACATTGAAAGCACAAAGGATCATGTCAAAAAATTGGCCCAAACTTAGAAAGGAGAGTAGCAATTCAACAAGGCATAGGTAAGATGCTCATTAAGTATCATTACGTTTCTGACCAGGAGTAGGCAAGCACGGCTCAAATTACTGATAAGTTTTTTACAAAGAAATAAAATGCGTTAATTTTCAATATTTTCATTTTAATTTAATGTGAGCTAAATAAATATTAGTTCATTTTTTTCCATTTCCCTATTCATTTAAGTCCAACAGTAAGGGAGTTTTTAATCACCTGATATTTTTTAAAGATCACAGAATAACTGTAAATTTTTCCATTGATTACTACAATACTTCACATGGTTTCAGCTTTCATGGTCACTTCTGTGATCCTGCATTACAATGCAAATCAAGGACTGCCTGTATACACATACACTGAGATCTGGGATCCCCTGTCAAAGTTTATTAACTTCTGTATCTTCCCTGAAGTGAAAGTGTTAGTCATTCAGTCATGTATGACTTCTTTCAACGCCATGGACTGTAGCCCACCAGGCTCTTCAGTCCATGGAATCCAGGAGTGAATACTGGAATGGCTAGCCGTTCTCTTTTCCAGGGAGTATTCCTGACCCAGGGGCCCATGTCTCCTGCATTGCAGGCAGATTCTTTACCATTTGAGCCACTAGGGAAGCCCTTATCTTCCCTGCTGCTGCTGCTGCTGCTAAGTCGCTTCAGTCGTGTCCGACTCTGTGCGACCCCATAGACGGCAGCCCACCAGGCCCCGCCATCCCTGGGATTCTCCAGGCAAGAACACGGGAGTGGGTTGCCATTTCCTCCTCCAATGCATGAAAGTGAAAAGTGAAAGTGAAGTTGCTCAGTCGTGTCCGACTCTTAGCAACCCCATGGACTGCAGCCCACCAGGCTCCTCCATCCATGGGATTTTCCAGGCAAGAGTACTGGAGTGGGGTGCCATTGCCTTCTCCCCTTATCTTCCCTACTGACAACTAAATGATATTAAATTCAAAAGCAGCAATTAGTGGCAAGCTGTTTCAGGTAAATAAAAGTCAAGACAGGCCCTGTCTCAGAACCCAATATCCTGCAGTTCTCTCTGCCTTATCTGACTCGTTTCAACCAGTTGAAGAGAAAGAGTCTTTCTGTTTCTTCCTTCACCAGCTAGACTAAACACAAAAGCCTTTTATTCCCTACTTTCAACAAAAACAAAATAGTTAAGTCAGATATACAGTCTTAAGATTAGTTCAACATTAAGACAAAATCACACTGAACATCTGCTCAAGCTTTGATTATTGAAACTTCAATTCCCAAAAAATTAATGAAAAGAGAGAAAGAGTTGACATGAAAGAGAAACATGAATATCTTGCCCATTTCCATTCCATCTGAGGGTCAGTTCACTAAACAAACTCCAACTTTTCCCCCCTTGGATTCAAAGGAAATTATTCATAAGTTACCTGGCTTGAATTTCCCGAGCATGTTTCACGAATATCACAATCATTTACTGCTTCACGGCACACGGTTCCCATAGGCTGAAACTAAAATGAACAAAACTCAATGTGCAAAACTGTCAAAGGAAAAAAAAAAAACAAACCTCTTACAGTATCATCTTCAAAATGCAAAATGAAATTTTTTTGGATTGGAATACCTTAAACTAGTTTAAGATGAAAATCTGTGAAAACCATAACTACTGCATGAAAATGTTAATTTAATAGTTCTCAGGGCGAGTTTCTCACATATGAAGTAATTTGCATAGTCATCACACATAGCTTACAAGATCTAGCTAAAATAGGATGTGCTTGATGGTACATCTCTACCAGAAGGACAAGCCAGTCCAAGTTCCAGCAATTCTTTCTTCCAACTAGATTATGGATTTATACTTTATCCCTCATTCTTACTGGCACTTTTATCATATTATTATTTTTTACCTCATCAGCTAAGAATTTGAAAGTTACATTTTGGACTGAATTGTAAAACTTAGAGGAAATGGCAAAGCTATTTCCTCTCATGATTTCCTTCACCATCTTCTCTTCCTGCATCATTTTTTTTACAGATCTATAGCTTGGTGTTTCACTCCCTTTTAATGCTTCTATTATTTGTACCTGTCTGTAAGACTCTTCTTTGGTCTGTTTTCAACTCAAATATTTTTTTTAAGTGTAGGAGTCATACAAATAAACTTGTATGCTTGTTGGATTCATCAGTTGCAAGAGTATTAATTAAAACAAAACAAAAAGAGATATATAAAGCTACCATCTTTCTCTTTTCCTCTTCAATCCCACTCTTTCTTGCTCTGCTGCTGCTGCTGCTAAGTCACTTCAGTCGTGTCCAACTCTGTGTGACCCCATAGACGGCAGCCCACCAGGCTCCCCCATCCCTGGGATTCTCCAGGCAAGAACACTGGAGTGGGTTGCCATTGCCTTCTCCAATGTATGAAAGTGAAAGGTGAAAGTGAAGTCACTCAGTCGTGTCCCACTCTTAGCGACCCCATGGACTGCAGCCCCCCAGGCTCCCCCATCCATGGGATTTTCCAGGCAAGAGTACTGGAGTGGGTTGCCATTAAGGTTACTATTTGGGGCTGGGTCCTTCTATGTTTCTAACTCTGCTCACACAAGCATATACAGTATTCTAGACCCCTTCTCTCCCCCAACACACACCCACACACAACTTCTATCCTCTCTCCCTGGTTCACCACCCTCCAGGCAGTTGAGTCTCCTGCTGCTCATAGAACATGAGCAGCACAGTGCCAACTCCAGTCAGGAATTCAACAGATACTTTTCAGAAGAGCTGAACAAAATTTTGTGTTTGTTCATTCATTCATTGAGCATTTACTAGGCACTTAAAATGTGCTAGGCACAGCCAGTGGAGATTTAACAGAAAACAAACACAAGAATCTTGTTGGCAAGGAACTTAGAATTTAGTGGGGATAACATCACTCTAATGGCAGAAAGTGAAGTGGCACTAAAGAGCCTCTTAATGAGGGTGAAAGGGGAGAGTGAAAAAGTTGGCTTAAAACTCAATATTCAAAAAATGAAGAACATGGTATCTGGTCCCATCACTTCATGGCAAACAGATGGGGGAAAAGTGGAAACAGTGGCAGTTTTTATTTTCTGGGGCTCCAAAATCACTGCAGACAGTGACTGCAGTCATGAAATTAAGACTCTTGCTCCTTGGAAGGAAAACTATGACAAACCTAGACGGCATATTAAAAATGTGATGTCGGCAGAGACATCACTCTGTTGACAAAGGTCCATATAGTCAAAGCTATGATTTTTCCAGTAGTCATGCATAGATGTGAGAATTCGACCATAAAGAAATCTGAATGCCTAAGAAGTGATGCTTTCAAACTGTGATGCTGGAAAAGACTCTTGAGAATCCCTTGGTCAGCAACAAGATCTAACCAGTCAATCCTAAAGGAAATCAATCCTGAATATTCACTGGAAGGACTGATGCTGAACCTGAAGTTCCAATACTTTGGCCATCTGATGCAAAGAGTCAACTCATTGGAAAACACCCTGATGTTGGAAAAGATTGAAGGCAAAACAAGAAGGGGATGGTAGAGGATGAGATGATTAGATAATGTCACCAACTCAATGGACATGAATTTCAGCAAACTCTGGGAGATAGTGAAGGACAGAGGAGAGGGTGTGCTGCAGTGAATGGGATCACAAAGAGTCAGACACAACTTAGCAACTGAACAACAACAACAAATAGGCCATAAAAATAAGGAAACAAGCAAGATAAGTTAACTTCATATACTCTGGTTCCCTTCCTCCTGGGAATTGCTACCAGCTACAATTCTAGAACTTCTGAGGTAGAAGTATAAGCAGATTTAAGGTACAATTCATACAAGAGTGTAATGTTCACGAATTGTCCGGAAACGTCCAAAAATCAGCATGGTAAAGGAGGACTTGTGCTAAGTGCTGGGGTGAAACAGTAAATCAACCCAAATCACTGCCCTCTTGGAATTTTCATGTAATGAAAAGAGAAAATGAGTAAAGAAGTAAATAAGCAATATTTTACAGAAGGAGTTCCCAAATCATGCCTCGAGGACAATTTTGGTTGCCTGTTTGCATTGTATATGAAGTTTTATTAGAACACTGCCACATATGTTTGCTTCTGTATTTTTGATGGCTGCTTTCAAAGAAAGAGTTGAGCAACTGACATAAAGACCTTATAACCCACAAATTTGTCCCTTTACAGAAGTGTTTGTTAACTCTGACTTATAGATAAATTATTATAAACACATATTAAAAAAAAACAAAAATACACATGCTTCCTCATTTCGTTTTTCTGATCCCTCTTTTTCATTCGCTCTTCTGCTTCTGACTCCTCTAGGAGCCCAGAGCGGGGTGAGAATGGAAGTATGGGGTAGACAAAGTGGCAGAAAAGATCTTACTTGACTGGTAAAGTTGTGACTCATATTCTAAGATAGTTAACCACACCATTCTATTTTATGTATTTTAATTCTATTATTTTGTACTTGCTCCTTTCAGTGATTATATCACAAAGAGCTTAATTCTATAAATCCAAGAAAAAATGGCATAATTGACTGCATTTGATGGATCAGTCAGTTTAGTCGCTCAGTCATGTCAAACTCTGAGACGCCATTGACTGCAGCACGCCAGGCCTCCATGTCCATCACCAACTCCTGGAGTTTACTCAAACTCATGTTCATTGAGTTGGTGATGCCATCCAACCACCTCATCCTCTGGCATCCCCTTCTCCTCCCACCTTCAATCTCACCCAGCATCAAGGTCTTTCAAATGAATCAGTTCTTCACATCAGATGGCCAAAGTGTTGGAGTTCCAGCTTCAATTTGATGGATGGGCAGACTTAAAACATTGAGGATTAAAGTATATCATTAGGAACCCCTAGATGGCAGTTAATGGAGAAAGCGATGGCACCCCACTCCAGTACTCTTGCCTGGAAAATCCCATGGACGGAGGAGCCCGGTAGGCTGCAGTCCATGGGGTCGCTCAGAGTCAGACAGGACTGAGCTACTTCACTTTCACTTTTCACCTTCATGCATTGGAGAAGGAAATGGCAACCCGCTCCAGTATTCTTGCCTGGAGAATCCTAGGGACAGGGGAGCCTGGTGGGCTGCCGTCTATGGGGTCGCACTGAAGCGACTTAGCAGCAGCAGCAGCAGCAGATGGCAGTTGGAGAAACTAACAGAATAAACAGTTGAGGTAGACAAAATGAAAAACTATGTTTCACATTTAGTTTGGTCTTCGTTTTTTAGAGAGTGCTTTCAGAGACCTCTGCCAGTGCCTTGCTTCTCTTAAAACTCTGCCAGAGACACAGCGGTAAAGTGGGAACAACAGAAACTGCTGCCAGCAGATCTGGGGTGTAACTGCACATTTATTCTTTACTAGCTGAGTGAGACTATGCAGGTTATTTCACTTCCCTGAGATTGGCATTGCTCAGCTGGAAAAAATATAGACAATAATATCCATCCCCAAAGTGTAGCTATGAGCATTATCTAAGACAGCAGTCTCAACCAGAGGATATTTGGCAATGTTTAAGACATTGTGGTGTCATGACTTGGAGGGATGCTGCTGGAAACTAGTAGGTAGGAGTCAGAGATGCTGCTAAATAGCCTACAAGACATAAGATAACCCTCACGATAAAGAACAATCTGGCCAAAAATGTCAGCAGTGCCACAGTTAAGAAACCTGGATACAGGATGATATACTTTGCAAGTACTTAGTACAGTTTCTGGCACACAATAGGGTATTAAATATGATAGGTTCATATTTTGCCCTCTCTTAACTCATTAGAGCTGATCAATCAGCAAAGAATCAGTAAGAGAATGCTGTGCATATTTATTCATTCATTCAGCAATTATTTACTGAAGTCTTGTTCCAATTACAGTCTAAGTGCCTGGCTCTGCCTCTGCAAAATGTACAGACTGGAGGGAAAGAAAGATATTATACCTTAGAAATAATATAAAATTATACCAGATTTTATATGAGAAAAGAAAAAATAGATTTCTTTGAGCAAGGTAAGCCCAAATTACCATAGTCTTGATATAAAGGCTTAACTATTTGGAGACAGGCATGAGGATGTTATTGGGAGAAGGAAAATAGCCAAGGTGTGTAAAGATGCTTTGAACAGTGATGTACAACACGTGAAAGGTGTTATAACGTCTACAAAGATTTCTTTTGTTGCCTCAACAGCTAATACACAAGCTATTCCAAGTTGAGCATGAAAAGAAGGAGATGACACCACCCTTATGGCAGAAAGTGAAGAACTAAAGAGCCTCTTGATGAAAGTGAAGTGAAGAGGAGAGTGAAAAAGTTGGCTTAAAACTCAGCATTCATAAAACTAAGATCAGGGCATCTGTTCCCATCATTTCATGGCAAATAGATGGGAAAACAATGGAAACAGTGACAGACTTTATTTTTGGGGGCTTCAAAATCACTGCAGATGGTGACTGCCGCCATGAAATTAAAAGACGCTTACTCCTTGGAAGTAAAGCTATGACCAACCTAGACAGCATATTAAAAAGCAGAGACATTATTTTGCCAACAAAGTTCATCTAGTCAAAGCTATGGTTTTTCCAGTAGTCGTGTATGGATATGAGTGGTGGACTATAAAAAAAGTTGAGCGCTGAAGAATTAATGCTTTTGAATTGTGGTGTTAGAGAAGACCCTTTAGACTCCCTTGGGCTGCAAGGAGATCCAACCAGTCCATCCTAAAGGAAATCAGTCCTGAATATTCATTGGAAGGACAGATGCTGAAGATGAAACTCCAACACTTTGGCCACCTGATGTGAAGAACTGACTCATTTGAAAAGACCCTGATGCTGGGAAAGATTGAAGGCAGCCAGAGGATGAGATGGTTGGATGGCATCACCGATTCAATGGACATGAGTTTGAGCAAGCTTTGGGAGTTGGTGATAGACAGGGAAGCCTGGTGTGCTGCAGTCCATGGGGTCGGAAAGAGTCAGACATGACTGAGCAACTGAACTGGACTGAACTGAATTGAATATCTACTTGGATTTACAATAAAGGAAATGCATTATTCAAAGAATAGTTTCATTTAAACTATATTACATTATGCTATTATTATTAATATTATTCAGTTCAGTACAGTTCAGTTGCTCAGTCATGTCCAACTCTTTGCAACCACATGAATTGCAGCACGCCAGGCCTCCTGTCCATCACCATCTCCTGGAGTTCACTCAAACTCACGTCCATCTAGTCGGTGATGCCATCCAGCCATCTCATCCTCTGTCATCCCCTTTTCCTCCTGCCCACAATCCCTCCCAGCATCAGAGTCTTTTCCAAAGAGTCAACTCTTCGCATGAGGTGGCCAAAGTACTGGAGTTTCAGCTTTAGCATCATTCCTTCCAAAGAACACCCAGGGCTGATCTCCTTTAGAATGGACTGGTTGGATCTCCTCGAAATCCAAGGGACTCTCAAGAGTCTTCTCCAACACCACAGTTCAAAACCAGCAATTCTTTGGCACTCAGCTTTCTTCACAGTCCAACTCTCACATCCATACATGACCACAGGAAAAACCATAGCCTTGACTAGATGGACCTTTGCTGGAAAAATAATGTCTGTGCTTTTCAATATGCTATCTAGGTTGGTCATAACTTTTCTTCAAAGGAGTAAGCGTCTTTTAATACGTATATATTACAGCACATTAAATGGTTTCATTTAAAGTGCACGCTTTTCAGGGAGGCAGTACAAAGAGGACAAACTCTGGGGATTACAAACACACAGGCCCTAGCTCCTTATTTACTTGGTATATTTAATCACCATAAACTTCAGTTTTGTCATCTGTTAGATGGGAATAAAAATAGTAACTACTCCTCACAAGACTTGTGAGACTCCTATAAAGCCTCTGGCACTTGTCACTCAACATACATTAGGTCTTACTATTGTCTATTGTTATTTGCTTATATTTACCTTAAATATTAACTATTTAAGTTATTGCCTTAATAACTTATCAAATATGTCCTCTTTTCTTTCAGTTGGTTATCAATGAACATTTATTTACCTTGCACTTTTTACAACAAAGACCATCACTGCATTGGGAGTCTTGAGTCAAGGTACATTTCTTACAACACTCTGCTCCTTCAAGGACACATTCCTAAGGAATATAAACATTTGGAAAAAATGAAAGTGGTGTTATTTTCCTGAAAGCATCAGGCTATTTTCCAAAATAAATGTACAGCCTCACAATTATCATCTTTGTTCCAGAAATCTTATGAAATTTCTAGGCACAACACTTGCTCTGTATGGTTCAGTGTGGATCTAGAATAACCCCAAATAACCTAAAGAAATCATCCAAACACAAAGACTTACTGCCGGGGTCCCACAGTCACACTCCTCGCCAGTTTCAATGAAGCCATTGCCACACTCAGGAGGATCAAGAAGCTGTGGAATGAAAAACAGGAAGGGCACTAAAATGTAGAAAAATCAGCACCAAATATAAGATTATGAGATCACAAGTGTCACAACTATACTTCTGGCCTGTCAGTCATTTCAAAATATATTTTTATTTTCCTAAGCTATAAAGTATGACTGTAGAATTTTAGAACTGGAAACTTTAGAAGTGTCTAGTATTGATTCCATTTCAGACTTAATCATATTTTCATATATAACACACACACCAACTAGGGTCTGATAAGTGCCATCAAAGCAAAAAATGATCTAGGCATTGGCTAAAACAAAGCCAGATGGACTCCTAAAATTTCATTTCAAACAGGAGCAAGGGATTTGGAGTCAGAATGTCTGTATTCAAATCTTGGCTTAGCCATGTATCTTGGGGAAATGGCTTGCCATCTCAGAGCCCAAGTGTTTTAATATTTAAAACAATAATAGCAATAATATCAGTTTCCATCTACATAATGAATTATTCTGACAATCAAATACAATTACCTGTGAAAAGCTCTGTATCAACTGTATTAACTTGTGAAACAAAGTTATTTTGTGAGCAATGAGGAAAACATCACAAAAATTAATAAATTCACTGATTTATTTAATATAAAATACAGCTCTACCTATTAACATAGCTTTGCAGAGAACAGCAGTAATAATTTGCCCCAGAGATGGGGATTAATGAGAGAAGAAAGACCTCCTTTTCCATTAGTATGAATTATGATTCAGTATCCAAAGGGGAAAAAAAATGCATCAAGAAAATGAAAAAGAAATGCAAAGTAAAATCGTTTTTGTAAGCAAACCCTGAATCCTCATTTGGCTTTATGAAAAGAAAATGAACGTCTTTCAGAAAGCAAAACTCTAATTTATACCTGCTTTTTATTCCCATCAGAATAGCCCATGATTAATTTAATTCAGAAATGCAGACATTTAGCATATCAAGAATACGTACATATGAACCAAATTGAAAAGTTTCGCTCCATTAGACACAATGAATGAAAATTTGTGTTTATAATATTTGAGAAAGATTAATAACTTAACAACTCTGATCACACTTATTACCTTAGAAGGTTTGTTGAAAAGGCAAGCACCACCTCCACTATTTAGGAAGTCATGATACTCTTCAATATTACACTGGGTAAACTTTTTAGGAAGATAATATCTATAAGAGAGAAGAAAGGCAATAGCTGGGTATAATTTCTGTCTCCCTTGTTTGTAGACTAGTTAAAATTTAACACTGTTAACACTGTACATTATTCCTAAAAATTAAATAAATAAATAATAAATTCCACTTATGCATAATATCTGCATTGAGAAGGGAATGGCAACCCACTCCAGTATTCTTGCCTGGAAAATCGCATGGACAGAGGAGACTGGCAGGCTACAGTCCGTGTGGTCACAAAAGTCAGACACAACTTAGTGACTAAACAACAACAGCAACACATTCATCATTGGTGACTAATGGTAACTACGTGCTCAGTCAAATCCGACTCTTGGCGACCCCAGGGACTGTAGCCACCAGGCTCTTCTGTCCCTGGGATTTTCAAGGTAAGAATACAGGAGCGGGTTGCCATTTCTTCCTCCAGGGGACCTTCCCGACCCAGGGATCAAACCCATGTTTCTTGTATCTTCGACATTGGCAGGCAGATTCTTTACCACTGTGCCATCTGGGAAGTCCAGTGGCAACTATAATTTGCTCTGCATCATCTGCATACCCATTCAAAGGAAACACACACCTACATATGTGTAATTTCCATCAAAGAGAGTTAGAAATAATTTATTCCACAATAAGTCTTTCCTAAATATTACATCTAGGCTGGAACCCAAACTGCAGAGCATTCTGCAAAATAACTGGCCTGTAATCTATAAATGTGTCAAAAATAGACAGGAATCATCCCAGACTGAAGAGACCAAAACCTGACTGTAATCAAAAAATCCTGATTCTGAAGTTTTTGCTAAAATGCCATTGTGGAAACAAAGGGCCAATCCTGAATGAGGGCTTGATTTTCTTGGTTGAATTGTGGTCCTATAGGAAGATGCCTTTGTTTATAGAAATGTACATTTTTGTTGTTGTTTTTGTCTAGTCACCAAGTTGTGTTCAGTGTCCAACTCTTCACGATCCCGTGGACTGCAGCACACCAGGCCTCTGTCCCTCACCATCTCCCTGAGTTTGCCCAAGTTTATGTCCACAGAAAGTACATTAAGTTTAGCATTTTGAAGTGATAGGCACCATGGTAGAACTTATGATTCAGAAACAAAAGCTTTGTAACTATTCTTCCAGTTCTTCAAGTCTCAGATTGCTTCAAAATACTATATATATATCTCTCCAAATAATATATATTTTTATTATATATATTATATATATATAATATATATATATATATATATATATATATATACACACACACACCCCAAAAATAATCAAAGGTCAATAGAAAAAGAAACCTGGCAATAGAGCAAGTTGGTACTATGCATTAAAAATTTTCAGAATGTGAAATAGCTTTAAATCTAGGAATTTTGCTCTAAGAAATTTTTCTTGAGGAATTAATTTGCTATGTGTCCAGAGATGTCTGAATAAAGATATTTATGGTGGCACAATTTATAGCAGCAAATAACATGAAAATAACCTAAATGTTCAACAGAAAACTGTTAACTAAACCGTGATATATTAATAAAACTAAAATACCATGTAGTTACTAATAATCATAGTGTTAAAGAATGAAGACTTAGAAGAATGCTGACTCTATAATGTTAAGTAAAAAATGAATAAACAGCTATAACCAGTATAATCCAAATTGTATAAAACAATAAAAATGGAAAGAGAAAAAATACAAAACTACTGGATTTATTTTATTTTTTTGGCTGCACCTCATGGCATGCAGGATCTTATTTCCCGATCAGGGATAGAAACTTTGCCTTCTGGCAGTGGAAGCATGGATGGCCAAGGAATTCCCAAAATACTAGGTTTAAACAAAACTATTTTAACATTCTGTTAACAGGGGCTTCCTTGATAGCGAAGCTGGTAAAGAATCCACCTACAATGCAGGAAAACCCAGTTCAATTCCTGGGTTGGGAAGATCCCCTGGAGAAGGGACAGGCTACCCATTCCAGTATTCTTGCCTGGAGAATTCCACGGACAGAGGAGCCTGGTGGGCTACAGTCCATGGGGTCGCAAAATGTAGGACAGGACTGAGCGACTAAACACAGCACAGCACATTTTAATATTAACCATAGTTATCACCTGATGGCAAGAAAAGAGGTGGTACAAATTTTATTTTCTGTGTTTCTCAAAACTTGTTTTACATTGAGCTTTTTATAAAAGTGAAAACACAATTAAGATAAGAATGAATAGATTTTTATAAAAATCTCTCCCCCTAGCCTGTGCACTTATATTCCCACTTCTTAGCATAACGGTTAATGTTTAAGTGAATTAACTAATGGAATTTACAATTATTTACTGTAAATTCATTTATCAAGTATTTCATGTCAAACCCTCCATATAAAGCCGTACTGAGTTTAAATTGTCTGAACAACTTCCTTATTCTGAAATAATGCCATTTGTAGCAACATGGATGGAAATAGAGATTATCATAGCAAGTGAAGTAAATCAGAACAAAACAAATACCATATGATATCGCTTATATGTGGAATCTAAAATATGATACAAATGAACTTATATACAAAAGAGAAACAGACCCACAGACACAGAGGTCGCCAGAGGGGAGAGGGGATGGAGAAGGGATGGATTGGGAGTTTGGGACTAGCAGATGTGAATGCATGCATACTAATTCACTTCAGTTGTATCCAACACTTTGCGACCCTATTCTTTAGGCAACTTTCTAGATAAGAATTCTGGAGTGGGTTGCCATGCCTTCCTCCAGGGGATCTTCTTGACCCAGGGATTGAACTCACATCTCTTACGTCTGCTGCATTGGCAGGCAGGTTCTTTCCCACTAGCACCACCTGGGAAGCCCTGGGATTAGCAGATGAAAACTATTATATAAGGAGTGAATAAACAGCAAGGTCCTACTGTGTAACACAGCGAACTATATTCAATATCCTATGGTAAACCATAACAGAAAAGAATATGAAAAAGAATGTACATATATGTGTAACTGAATCACTTTGCTGCACTGCAGAAATTAATGCAATATTGTAAAACAACTATACTTCAATAATCTTTTGTATGAAATGAGTCGCCAGTCCAGATTCGATGCACGATACTGGATGCTTGGGGCTGGTGCACTGGGACGACCCAGAGGGAGGGTATGGGGAGGGAGGAGGGAGGAGGGTTCAGGATGGGGAACACAGGTACACCTGTGGCGGATTCATTTCGATATTTGGCAAAACTAATACAATATTGTAAAGTATAAAAATTAAAAAAAAAAGCAATTCTTCAAAAAAAATTATTATATTTACCTGAAGTTGATGGAATCATTTATCCTGCATGGCCCTGACTCACCATATTTCAAAGTCCTATCCCCTCCCTAAAAAAAATCTTTGACTTACTAGCTTAATAGACAGCAATTGTTTTCATAAACAAAAGACTATTTTGTGAAAATCTATTTCCTACAGAGCCACTGAGAAAATTAACTGCCAAGTTTGTCTTAAATCCCTATGGGTAGGGTTCCAGGCAGTAACTTATTGACTGCCATCCTCCTAAGAAGACAACAGCACAGTAGAGAAAGGAACAGTGAGTTATTTTTAAATAGAAGTGGCTCACCCAGTGTCTCCCATTATGCATCCAGACCATGTGTCCTCACATTTACACTCACCTAAGAGAAAATGAATACATACAAACTTGTTACAAAGTGAAAACATGTGCATTAGAGTAGTTACTATTTTTAAAAGTACATGTTCACTTTATTCCTTATGTACATTTACAAATCAGTAAAAGATCAGTCCTCTAATTTTCCTCACATTTGAAGTGTTTTATGCAATGCATAGCAACAAAACTCTACTTTGACTCTATTGAGATTATATAATTTCACTCTAAAAGTCTTCTGAAAAATGTTAACAAGTGGCCGTATTTTTAAAGCACTCAGTTAAAATGGCTTATCAAATAGCAATGAAATAGTGATGCATGACCACAGGATTTTGGTTTCATAGGTTTTTATGGAAATTCCTATAATTTCCCATCAATTTTTAAAACCTCTGCACTCAAGGTTGCTGGTAGGAGGCAGTACAGTATATTGGTTAAGCAGAAGTCTTAGAATCAGATACACCTAGGTTCAAAATCTGGGTATACCACTTAATATGTCTGTAATCTTGGAGACATTACCCTTTTAAGATCTAGACACTTTATAGATCTTCATTATCAGCTGATAATGAATACCTTGCAGGACCATCTTGAGGATTAAATGAGCATCTAGATGTAGCTAATTCTGGCATTCAACTGTCTTTTATGGAGTGGGCACTTCATAAATGGTAATTTTTGATGTTGTTGTTTAGTTGCAAGTTGTGTCTGACTCTTTTGTGACCCCATGTTCTGTAGCCCACCAGGCTCCTCTGTCCATGGGATTTCCCAGGCAAGAATACTGGAGTGGGTTGCCATTTCCTTCTCCAGGGGATCTTCCAGGCCCAGGGATCAAACCCATGTCTCCTGTATTGGCAGGCAGATTTTTTAGCACTGAGCCACAAGGCAAGCCCATAAATGGTAATAGTTGTAATTAATATAAACAATCATATTTATGGCATTTGTTGCTAAAATAATAAATATGATTATAGTCAACTTACTTCCCTGGTGGCTCAGATGGTAAAGTGTCTGCCTGCAATGCCAAAGACCCAGATTCGATCCTCAGGTCAGGAAGATCCCCTGGAGAAGGAAATGGCAACCCACTCCAGTCCTCTTGCCTGGAAAATTCCATGGATGGAGGAGCCTGGTAGGCTACAGTCCATGGAGTCACAAAGAGTCGGACACGACTGAGTGACTTCACTTTCACTATAGTCAACTTACTCCAAATATATAGTGCTCGATCATTCTGGTAAAGTAACTCTACCCACTGGGAATATATATTCATCATAGATGTTAAACCTAGCATATTTTATTAGGCCCATATTTTACTCATCCCTTTATCAGATCTGATTCTGCAGGCAAATTCTACCTCTGTAGCAATAGTAAGAGATGTTTTAAATAAGCGATAATAAAACATATACCTTAAACCTCTATGCTGAGATCATTCAAAATTGCCAAACTGAACTTATGTCCTTAAAATTCATAGTTTAATTCAACAACACCTGGCTTTAATGTTTATTATACATGGAGTAAATTTCATGTGTGATGCAAATATTAACATTTGTATTACTTTTGGAAAAAAACATTTTGTGCCCAGGCTATCTTTATACTATCACTCAAAATCTTTTGATTAAACAACTGAGTTAAAGAATTTCATTCTGCAAAATATTTTACAGATAGCCTATTTTAAATATAACTAAACTACACGTGTACTTAAACTTACCACTTGCTAACTTTCTTTTGTCTGAGATAATACCAATATTATGGGCTAACGACTGGGCAAGTGTAACTGCCATTAAGTCCGTTTTCCCAAACTGAAAAACAAAAATAAAATACTTATAAGTGCAAATTATTTTTTATTTAAAATGAATCAGGGAACATGTCGCAATATAACTGAAAAAAACTTCTAAGCACTTTATTTAGCAGAGGTTAATACATAATAGCTAGTGCTGAACTATGGAGCATTAAGGAAGAGGTAGTGAGAAATAATTCCATGTTTGACTAAGTCTTATAGAGAAGAAACCAGAGAATCATCAACCTCCAGATTTGGAAACTTAAATTTAATTTTTGAGTCCAAATTTCACCAGTGACATTTCTGAAAAGCTTCATACTTGTATACAACTAAGCCAGTCATCCAGTTAATAGAAAATAAAAATAATTTATTTTGAACTTGCTCATCTTTGTTTGTCTACTAAAACACTTCTAAATTCCCCAAATTAAATAGAACTTGGCTTCAGAAAACAAACAATATGAGTTAGAGGTGGTGCTGATGATGTTTGGTCAAAATAAACTTGAAAACATCTAGGCATATTTCTTTTCAATATGTAGCCTCTCAAAGATTCAGGTATTTTTCTTTTAGATCACTTCTATCGGATTTAGTGCCTGAGGGGTAGAAGTAACCCTTTGGAAAACCGTCTATTTTTTTCCTCCAAAAATTTGCCAAATATTGAGGAAGAAAATTTTCAACTGAGTTGTTAAGTAGCAATCCAATGTTTCAGGGAACTTATCAATTCTCTGGAAAATCAGTCAAAGTGATAAATAGGGTCTTATTTTCAAGAAAGGTAAAGATTTTCTCTATATAATCAGCATATTCCTAAGCCTGGAAATTATTCTGAGTAGAATATGAACAGAATTATCCAATATTATCTTCCATTAATTTCCTATTCTGTCCTTGGGTCATCTGCAGTAACCAGGTTGGCTGTTAATAAAATAACGATATCTGGAGTATATAGAATACTGAGAAATTGTCCCTTAAATATCAGGAAAACATCGTCAGCCATCATACCACTTGGTATTGTACAGATGTTCACACCTACTTCATTCACGCCTCCTCCTTTCAGCAACGAGCAAATCCCACCAATATAAGCTGCCCCGCTCCGGCTACTCTCAAATTGACTTCCCCTTTTAGAAAAGGAAATGAAAAAGGCTTACTGCTCACAGCTCAAATATCATAGCATCTCTCGTTATTAATTTACCACGTTTATTTTATCAATACACATACATTTCTATACTGTATATTCTGGAGGTAAGGGAAGAATATGAAAATTATTCACACACATAACCAAAAGAAAAAGTTTCTGAGGAATGTTTCCCATTGCAATTAACAAATATCTTAAATAGAACTATACCTCTTGAAAAAGAATCTCTAACATGATTACATGTATGTGGTATTTCTGTCAAAAATGCATATAACTTGAATCTCACAATGAGAAAACATCAGCCATTCGCACAATGAGGAACATTCTATAAAATAACTGGTCTAAACTCTTCAAAAATGTTAACTTCAAAAGAGACAAAGAAAGGCTGAGGAAATACTACAGATTAAAGGAAACCAAAGAGACATGATGATTAAATGTAATGTGTGGTCCTGGATTGGATCTTAGATTTGGACAAGGGGAAGGAGTAGCAAGCTATAAAGTAATATTGAAACAATCGGTGAAATTTGAATTCAGACAGTGGGTTAGATAAAAACATTGTACTGAGGCTAAAGTTTCTGGTTTTGAGAGTTTACTGCAGTTATATAAGAGAATGGGTTTAGTCTCAGGGAATATACACAAGTATTTAGTAGTAAAGGCCCAATAACTAAATGTCTCCAACTTACTCTCAAATGGTTCAGGGAAAAAAAAATAGACACACACACGGATAGAGAGATGGATAGATGGAAGGAAGAAAGAAGAATACAAAGAAGAAAATTATAAAACAAATGGACTAAATTATGAACAGCTGATGAATCTGGGTAAAGGGCATATGGAATTTCCTTGTAGTGTAGTATTCTTGCAACTTTTCTGTAAATTTGGAATTGTATAAAATAAAAAGCTACCTCAAAACTACACTTTTGCTTTCATTTATAACTTTCTTCTACAGCTCTGGCTTTAGATGATTTTATATTAAATATACATGTTACCCCCCAGAACAAACCATAAGAGTAAGAAAAAGTAAAACATAAAATATACTCTAGAGATACTAAGCTCTCCATTAGACCAAAAACAAAGAGAAAATTAGCATTTAAAAGACAGCAATTTAAAGAATATAATTATTCTGTTGTTAAGAATATGAGAACTCCTTATGAGAATTAATGGTACTTTCACTCAGTAAATGCTCTGATTAGATCTCTTGAAAATGAAATATACATGCAATAAGAAAATAACTCAAAATTAAACCTATTGAATATTCGTGACAATTTCAAACAATCTGTGCTTTAAAACTTCTTTCAAATATATCTGCTACATCAAATCCTAATTGCATTATGCAGTACAAACAGTACATCTCATCACAAGTAATAAGAGTATTCAACATGGAATGAAGAAAAGTAATAAATCATTAGAAAAGTTACGTACGAAAAAAGGTGAACTGCATCACTTTTCTCTTTGATAAAATCCCTCCTGTATTTCATAAACTCACGTAGGGTGATCAATGGATTTTCAGATATAGCAAACTTGTTGTCAGCCGCCCAGGTTTCCATGGCAACCAATACTATCCTTGTCTTAAGTTGGTCTTTATATATCTAGTATATTAACAAAATGAACACACCAGCTATACACATGGGAAAAAAATTAAATGATTTATGAACAGGCCTACAAAGCTCCTTTTATGGAAAATCCTGTAGTTTTAGTGAAATGTGAGAAACTCCACTATTTTTAAGGGAGTTAATTGTTTTTCTAACTTACACATGTTTCCTTTGAGTAATAAGAATCCAACCGTTCACCAAGTAACACCCAAAGAAAAGAGTACTAATTAGATATAAAATACCCCTTTTTGATAGACATTTGCACCCTTACTCAAGGTCCCCCCAGAGTCCATTTTCTGGCACCCTGTAAGATTCAGGCTTCCTTGAGTTTCCCTAGTAAAAAAGGGAACACTCTCCGAGGAGATGATTTCTGTACTCTCTGACTGGCCTTAATTAAACTCATGGGGAAGGTACGGCATAGACTTGTCACGGAAACTGGGAAAGAAGGTACAGTAGAACTACTTATTTGCATCATTCCCGCAGCACCAGGCACTTTTTTGAAAAGGTGCAGCTGTTTTTTCATTGCTAGAAATACGCTGTGAATATCTTTGTTAGGGGCTAGGACTCAACTTTTTCTTTTCCAGTGTGAAAAATACAGGAAAAAAAAAATTTAGCCATAAAGGTATATCTCTGACCTCTTCCTTTTATCATCTTCCCAGTCAGAGATCAAAGTTAAATAAAGTTCATGACAAAGTTACCACAGATTTACAGGACACCTTGGCTAAAGTGCAATTTAGGGCAGTGAAAATATAAGACTATTATCCAATTTATTACCAATCAGGAGATAAAATTCCTCTGTGGCAATTTTGAATCAGGTTCATACTTACTAAATCTGCCATGTTCACCACAGATTTCGCGTACGTATTGGTGAGTACCACTGAAAGCCGATGCTTTTTAAACTGAAAGCAAAAGAAAACAAGTGAAGGACTTGAAGGTCATCAACAAATGCTCATCTCAGCAGAGGAAACACGGCGTAACTAAAAGGCCTTTACAGTTTTCTGTAAAAAAATTCAAGAGTTGACACCTAATTCTTTAGATACTGCAAAGTCTATGGCAAGGCTCCTAAAGTTTGCGGCCTCACAGATCTTTGAGATAAAATAAAAAATACCCATTGCATCCATTTCAAAAGTTTATTTTTTTGTCACAAGATTATTATTCAAAATGAGAACATACATGAAAGTTATCAACGAATTGCAAGACAAATAAAAGTAGGGTGAAAGCCAGAAAAAGTGAATGTGAATAATGCTGAAAGTATGAAAAGTTCCACAAGGGTTACTCAGTAAAGAGAAGAAGCCTCTAATGGTCACAAGGAGGTGACTTACGGCTTGATGTGAACAACATATATCTTTGGTTTGACCTCAAGGCTGTTTTAAAACTCAAGACATATCATGTAAAATCTGGTTTCTGGCTTCATTTAAAATTAGTATCCACACACAGTAATAACTGGCAAGGGCTGAGAAGCAGTCACTCCTATTACATAGACAGACCATGTGACTTCTCTTTTGCCATAGACCTGACCCTTTCCTATTGTTTTATATCTGGCTCACTTTGAACTATCTGCCTATAGATGCTTACAGACATTTGAATTTATGATATCCTGAAATGTCCAAAATATGTGTTTTTACAGCTTATTCTGTAAAAATCTCAGGAAAAATAACAGTCACAAAATTAAATTGGTAGAAATACAAAACTCAGTCCTACCATAAACAAGGAAGAAGCACTCATTAATAATAATTATTATTAATAATTAATTAAAATCTCTATTAGCTTAATCATATTTAAATAAATGACACATTTTCTCCCAAATAATTCAAAGTAAATTAAAATGTATATGTACCTGAAATTAAGTAAAATTCAACAAAGTGCATCACTGAATATATTTAGTTTAAAACTCTAGTTACATGAAACAATTATAATTCACTGTTGTGCAATGAATGTAACCAGGCTGATTATAATACGCCCATGAATTAAATATAAAACATGCCTGTAAACTGGGCATTAAAAAAAAAACTGACTCAATAAAAAGTTTGGCTAGATTTTTATCCTAAAAATCTTCACAGCTTGGCTATATAAGCTTTTCTTTTTTTATTCTATATTGGAGAATATTTTGATTAATAATGTATTAGTTTCAGGTATACAACAAAGTGATTCAGTTATACATATACATGTATCTATTATATTTCAAATTCTTTTCTCATTTAGGTTATTATAAAATATTGAGTTCCCTGTGCTACACAGGGTCCTTGTTGGTTATATATTTTAAATACAGCAGTGTGCACAGGTCAATCCCAAACTCCCAAGCTATCCCTCTTTCCATCTTAACCATGAATTTTTTTTCTAAGTCTGTAAGTCTGTTTCTGTTTTGTAAATAAGTCTATAAGCCTTTCCAAATGGTTTATTGCACAACAAAAGAAAAACAGAAAAAAATGCTTTTATTAGGATAAAGCTAACATTGCAAATTAAAGTGTCATATTATTGCTGCTTCACTTTTTCAATTATAAAATGGAAGTTTCCCTTTTTTTTTTTAACCTTGCCATTTTAGTAAGAGAAGATATTAGCCCCTACATTAACTAAGCAAATCCAAGGAATTAACATTATGAATCATAGAAATATTTTTGGAACTTCACAAAATACTGTGAATTGATTTACCTAAGAGTGTTTTCCTGTTTACAGGTTGTTGCTGGGTAACAGAAATGTTTGATTATACAAATACCTTTTCCAGGTTACAACTTCATAGGCTTCTTTCTTCTAAACATATTTCTGCACCCACCAGTTTTATGCTAGGCATGGGCAAGTTCAAACAACACGAAATTCAGCAAACCTTACCATGAGATGATCATTCACAATCATCAGTTCAATATATTTGGTTTCCTCCTCTACATTACGAGGATATCGACGAAGCTGCAATATAATAAAGGAAACAGCACATAAATAAGCCCTGGTAACTTGGCTGTGGGAAACTTATGTTACACATTAGGTCCTCAGATGTGATCCATCTTAGAACTGAAAGTCTGTACCCTTTTACTAATCTCTCCCTTTTCCCCCACTGCCTAGCCCCTGGCAACCATGTTTCTACTCTGTTTCTACGTGTTTTTGTTTGTTTGTTTTGTGTTTAGATTCCACATGTAAGTGATACCATGCCATATTTGTCTGTCTCTGCCTGGCTTATTTCACTCAGCTTAATGCCCTCCAGGTCCATCCATGTTGTTGCAAATGGCAAGATTTCCTTCTTTATTAAGGCCAAGTAATATTCAACTGTGTGTCTCAGGGACAAGACTTCTAGGTCAGAATCCCGGCTCCATTGCCAGGTAACCCAGTGTAACCATGGGCTAGTTTCTTAAGTCTCTTATGTTTCAATGTCTTTAAAATAGGGATAATGATAATGCCTTCCTCAAAAAATTGTTATGAGGATTAAATACATTAATACAATTGCTCATGGTGAGTACTCAAAATATTTAGCAATTATTATTCATGTTAGAAATCTGTCTATAAACACATTTTACTTCATACTTACTAAACATATATTAAAAAGAAAATACCTGGTCCCTTCAACTGCTTTGTCTTACTAGACACTTATTTCTCTCATCTGGTTTTTATGTCATACACACACCTACACCAACTACCACCACAACTGTGATGATATCTTAATTCTGATGACCAGAGTTTTTATTTTGTATAAACCATTTACCAGATCTATGATTCTGGGCAAGTCATGTGCACATTTCAGAGACATCTATTATTTTTCCTGTGAAGGGATAATAATAGTACCCACTTCATGTGGTTTAAAGCATTGTACAGTAAACAATATACTGCTACTATTATTAAGTTCAATATGCATTGAACATTCATAAAGCAGACATTCTGATTTTATATCCTAGACTCCAGAGTAGTTCAAGTGTGACAATAGCATTTTGCAGCTTTAAAACTTGATAGAGTCATTCTTAAGAGGGTATTCTTAAGGGGATGAACACAAGGGCTTGTACCATCCAAGCAAACTTCATGATGTGGTTGGTATATACTCAGGCGAGGAAGGAGGCCTATGGTAGAAACAGCCTGAGAGGCCACAGAAGCAGCCCCATAATCCATCTGTAAGACGAGTGTCCATATTATCGCCACTATCTTGAGTGTTTTTTGAGTCTATGAAATAATATGGCCCTGACTCCATTGCTGCTATGAATGTGTCACCCATGCTGTTTACCACACTGTGGCAAATGCCTGAAACTAATTCTTACCTCTTACAGACTTAATGTAGATTAAATTGACTGGCAGTGGCCAAATGTTTTTAAAATATTGTGACATATACCTGTGAATACATACCTGCCGTTTACTCCTTTTTGGTCTTGGCTTCAAAATAAATTTTGGTGGAGTGATATTTACTTGTTGGAATTCTAAAAGGAAACAAAAATAAATTTAACTTAGTGCATTTGCCAGGTTTCTTTCATGAAGGGCAATCAAACTTCTACCAGCCCTAATTAGTATAAATTATATAACTTTACTTTAATCAACAATGATTATTATAATTATAATCTATAAATTATATAACTATACATAATTATTAATTTTATAATGTAAATATCACACTTAATGACAATATAGAACATTAGTCTAGGCAATTACATTTATATTAATATAAATAAACATACCACAAAGGAATACAATTCAAAAAAATCTCAAGCATTATTCCAGTTATAATTTATCTCAAAATTTTTCTCATATTTCTTTTATAAATGCCATCATATTTTAATGGGAAATCATCCAAATAGCCACTTGACCTTCCCTTCCACCACTAGCCTTCACTAAAGAATGACACGCGAAAGGCTGATGAAGATGTGGAGCAATTAGAACTCTCGTATAATGCTGAGAGTATACAATGGTATGACCGCTTCAGGAAAAGGTTCAGAGATTCTTTATTCAACAGTAGTTCTTAAATTGTATTCCTTGGACTAGAGGCATTAGCATTACCTGAGAACTTGGAAAAGTAAATTCTCACAACCCACCCAAGACGTACTTAATCAAAAGCTCTAGAAATTTGTGCAGCCACTAGGAAAAGCATTATGACTATTTCTCAAAATATCTGAACAGAAATACCATATGATTTTAACAATCCTACTTCTAGGCATATAGCCTAAGGAATTTAAATCAGGATTTCACATTAGTGTCTGCATGCCCATGTTCACTGCAACATTATTGACAGCAGTCAAGATACAGAAGCAACCTAAATGTCCATCAGTGGATGAATGGATAAAGAATATATGGTATATACACACAATGGAATATTAACCAGTCTTATAAAAGAAAATCCTGCCATTTGCAACAACACAGGTGAACCTAGAGGACATTCTGTTAAGTGAAATAAGCCAGACAAAGAAGGACAAATACTACATAACACCATTTACATGAGGAATCTAAAATAGTCAAACTCAGAGAAACAGTGATTAGAATGGTGCCTGTCAGGCTGGGAGGAGGCAATACGAGGAGGTACTAGTCAAAGCGGACAAAGATTTAGTTATCCAAGACGAATAAGTCTTCGAGAGCTACTGAACAGTTTAGTGCCTACAGTTAACAATACTGTATCGTATACCTAAAAATCTGCTAAAAGGTTAGATTTTATGTTAATGGTTTTTATCATCATCACCATAAATAGTGTAGGAGGAAACTTTTGGAATGGATGAATATGTTTATGACATAGGTTGTGGTGATTTCATGGATGTATATTTACCTCCAAACTCATCAAGTTCTATACATTAAATATATACAGCCCTTTGTATTTCAATTACGCCTCAATGTAGTGGCTGAAAAAAGTAGCCTGAAGATGAGGCCATGAATCTGTGTTTACCAAGCCCTCCAGGTGATTCTGGTAGATGCTGAAGCTTAAGAACAATATTATAAAGTTAAAGATATACTACCTTGTGACCCAGTTATTAAACTCACAGGTATTTGATAGAGAAATATAAATGTGTGTCCCCAAAAAAGATTTTTACAAGAATATTCATAGTTGTTATATTCATAATAGCCCCAAACTAGAAGCAATCCAAATGTCCACCGACAGAAGAGATGAAACATTGTGCTATATGCATACATAAGGACATACTCAGTAATCAAAATAAAGAATTACTGCTGCCTTTGACAACATAGATCTCAGGCCTGTGCTAATAAGGAAAAGAAGCTGAATATGATGAATGAGTCCATTTGTAGGAACAGGTGAAACTAATCTACAGTGAAAAAAGTCAGAAAAGGGACTGCAGAAGTGGGAGACACTGACAGAAAAGGGACACAAAGGAAATCACTAGGGTAATGGAAACAGTCTATTTTTCATCAGGGGAGTACAAGGGTGTCAGAACTCGGCAAATAGTACACAAAGTTGGTGTATTTTATCATAGTAATCTTCTATTGCAGTATAACTGACATACAATATCATACTATTTTCAGGTGTACAAAATAGTGATTTGGTATTTACATACATTTCAAAATGGTTACCACTGAAGCCCAGTTATCATCTGCATCTGTACAAAGTTATCACAATATTATTGACTATGTTCCCTATGCTTTACATTACCTTCCCATGGCTTCTTTACTTTATAACTAGAAGTTTGTGTCTCTAAACCTCCTTTTCCTCTTTTGGCTGGCCCCCATCTGCTCTGGCTACCACCCCCTTGTTCTCTATATTTACAAGTCTATTTCTGTTTTGTTTGCTTTTGTTGGTTGGTTGGTTGGTTTTTCATCATAGTAATTTTTAAACAGTGAGTGCTAAGTGGTCATATTTAAACAAAAATCTTTTCTTAAAATGTGTTCTTAGGAAAACTAGCCTTGAGAGATGTGTCATATAAAATAAAACATTCCATAATCAAACAAGATTGGGGAACACCTGATCATATTCTATCTCTGGGAAATATATAATGCGTAGCAAAAAAGACATAATATAACCCACAACCCAGTGATACTTTATTAAACCTAAAATAAAATTTTAAAAAGCTTAGTTTTGAGCTTATATAACAAAAAAATTGCAGCTTTGACATTTGTCTATTTTTTGTTTCCTTCCAATTTGTCATAGTAAGTCTAAAGAGCTTGAGGCAAATAATACTCTTAAAATGAATATTGTCAACTTCTGATACTAAAAGATAACCAGGAACAAACTGAGGTTTTTCAAAGAATATGGCCAAAACTCATTTTTCATAGCAGAAAACTACTGAGTAACCTCCAAAGTTTCTGTTGTAAAGAAATTCTGAGTGAAGTTTTTTTAAAAAAAATTATGATTGTATCATGGCAAGCCTATAATAAAGTCCTTAGTGGGGAACTTTTACTTATTACTTTAAATATTAATTAATGTTTATTGCATCCAGTAATGCCTATTGGATTGCAACTTTGTTCTCAAGCAGCTAATCATGATTTATTTTCTTACCATAATAGGAACTGTAAAAAGTTTCATATGATAACGAAAGAACAGTATAAAGCATCTATGTGAAGTAAAAGTATCTATTGTTCATTTTCAGATTTTTCCAAATAGCAAATTCTATAAACTAGGAACTTCTATCCCTTTGGCAGCAGGACAGAAGGGGTGAGTTCTATTTCTCTTTAGCGTAACTGCAGAAAGTCAAGGAGCTACGAATTTATTTCAGAGGAAGGAACATTTGAAAGCACTTACTTCTTTTTCTAATAAGGAGACAATGCAGCCTTTAAGTCATTTTCCTAAGCAGGAGTTTAGACTCTGCTTTAGTCTAGTAAGTTTTCCATTTGCCCTGGTGCCTGTCTCCCAAGGCACAGTCTTGTAGTGCCATAATCCAAACACCCACTCAGCCTCTTACTAGCTGTGGAACCCTAGAAAAGACAAACTAGCTGAGCTTCTGTTTGTTCATCTATAAAATGGGAATAATAATACTGACCTCACAGAGTTGTTACAAAGACTAAAAGAAGTTTAAAAATTAGACTATACTATGGCCATAATCAGGGCTGTCTAAGAAGGGGAGGAAGCATCTCCACATCAGCTATACCATATCTTTAGAAGGAGAACACGAAAATGAGTCCAGTGTGGACAGAGACAAATGCACTCTGCGTAATCATTGCTCCTCTAACAAAGCCGAAGCATGAATACCCTGCCCTTCTCACCAAAAGACATGGATGCAACTCTCAAATCAAACCTATAAATAGATGGGCCCATAAACACACATTGGAAGGAAAGATCAATTTCACAAATAGCACATCATCATAATAATAAATATTAATCTACAACGGCTCTGTATTAAAATGCTGGGGCAAAAAGAAATGAGGAAGCAATAAATGGGAAAATATTTACAAGCTCATCTCTATGTGTACAAACTGAGTACTTCACCAAGAGTCAATTTTATATATTCTACCTATGCAGACCAATTTTTTCTTTAACAAAGTAAAGGAATACTTTACTTTGAGTCTTATAACTTTAATAAGCTCTTCTTTGTTGAGTTCAAGCAATATCTTTCCAAACTCACCCACTATAAATATGAGGTCAGTTTGCATTTTTTTCTCTCTCTTGATGTCACTTGACTTTCTAAAACTGTTACGAGCAGTCGTAGGCTGATGATATTCCACATATAATTAGTTATAAAACATTAAAATGAATTATTAAAGCTGTATTTTTTTAAAAAATCACTCTATGAAAATCATACCAGATGGAAGATCATCCAAGGGAAATTCAAACAGTCTGGATTTGTAAACCGAATGAAAATGGAAATCCTCCTGAAATAACACAAACGAGAGATGAGGCACATACACCCAGAAATCTCCAGGCTCAGGCGATCACAGCCGGGGGAGGCGAAACCTTAAAAGAATCATTGCTTGACTACACATTCTCTCAAGTTTGGGAAGGCAATGAGCCCTTGCACATCCCTCCCACTCACTCCTATATTATCCCAGCACCACAGTGATAGCCCATTAGAAGTAAAATGCCTTCATGGATGGAGAAGCCGAAGCCTGTGGTAATGGCAAAGAAATGAATGCACCTATTCCCCCAAGGGGAAGTAAGACATCCGGGGAAAGGGGTTAATGTTTTCTATGACTGGTTCCTTTCCATGAAGCCCTGCCTCCTGTTAGAGCCTGACAGCTTTGCTAGGCAGACTGCAAAGCTAACAGTCTTCCTGTTGGGAAGCAGGTGACTGGCACAATCAGAATGCCCACAGCAGACCCTGCCTCAAAATTCAAGTGTCAGACAAACATCTATAAAAATTCAACAGATAAAAACCCATGTTTCATCTAAGAAAAATTAATGAACATTCAAATAATTTCATCTGGCTTCCTTCAATTACTAAAAAAGGAAGATCATAAATAGTCAAATTTCATGATATCACTTTTTAAAAAATCAGACTGTCAAGCAAAGGGACAAGGACAGCTTTCAGCGGGTACTTGGAAAGTAATACAAAACAGACAGTTTCCCATACAGATTGTTTATGAGTGGCAGAACAACGAGCGTTTCTTGAAATTATTTGCCTCTCTAAGTGCTTGATTGGTGTTCCATGATACACGGAAGAATATTTTGTGTGTACAGAGCTAGGATGGAATGCCTCATGTTTATCTTTAGTTAGTAATAGCACCATTTTCTACAGAAAGTTTAAACTAAACTGAGGAAGAGAACGGAGAAAACTCGGATTTCTCTAAATTTTATCAGCATGGGGCCTTAAAGAAAATAGGCAATAGAGAAAAATCTGGAATCTAGAAAAGAAAAAGAGTGGGAAATCACATTATCTGTGGATTTGATCCATCATGAACTGAATGTCTATGTCCCTTCCAAACTCATGTTTAAGTCATAAATTCCTAATGTGACTGTATTTGGAGATAGAGTTAGAGGGATGCGATAAAGGTTATCAGAGATCACAAGAGTGAGGTCCGAGTCTGATAAGGCTGGTGCCCTGATGAGAAGAAGAAGAGGCACCAGACCTCACGGGACACTATCTGCACCCCAAGGAGAGAGCCCTCAATAGACACTGACCCCACTGGCACCATGAAATCGGACTTTCAGTCCCCAGAGTGTGAGAAAATAAATTTATGTTGTTTAAGCCAACTAGACTGACAGACCACAGCACATCACGGTGGAGTTAGTAATGAAGGCTTCAGAACACCTCAGAAGGAAAGTATTTCCAGCAGATGGAAGAGTAAAAGGTAGATTTAAAAAAAAAAAAAAGATCACTGTGGTTTTCTTTGTTATTGCTGTCCAACTTTTTGCAACTCCATGGACTGCAGCATACCAGGCTTCCCTGTCCTTCACTGTCTTCAGTATTCATAATTTGAGCAAACTCCAGGAGATAGTAAAGGACAGGGAAGCCTGGTGTGCTGCAGTTCATGGGGCCCCAAAGGGTCAGACCCGACTTAGCAACTGAACAGCAACAAGGCAAAACCAGTGATTTAAAAAAAAAAAAAAAAAACTACCTCTTATATTTCCCCTCTGCTGAAAATACTTTTCTTCTGAGGTGTTCTGAAGCCTTCATTACTATCTCCACCATAATGTGCTGTCTTAGTCTGGGTGGCTTAAACAAGATAAATGTATTTTCTCACAGTCTAGGGTTTTTCCTTATTCACTATTTAACTTAAAATATATGTATACATATATGCATTTATATATATAATATGTCTGTGTTTATACATATATTCTTGACCCTGAAATATGAAAAGAAAGCAAAATAGAGAGAAAAAAGAGAAGAAAAAGAGGGGTAAAGAAATCACCCAGCATTGTTTACATTTGCCATGGCAAATAGAAGGAGCACTTACTTGGGAGGTGTCATTTTCTTCCGGCTCAATGACATAGGTGTGGTTCCCATCATAGAACATCCCACTGCCAAGGATAAGAAGACAGTTAGGCCTGGCAATTGACTCTCGCCTCAGAACCAGATCATTTTAAAATCAGCAGCTGCCAGAGGACCAGTTTATTTCTCAAACCCTGCTTTTCACTCCTATCACATGGAGTGCCCACCACATACCACACACACATGCACCACACATAACACACACACACACACCACATACATACATACATACATACATACATACATACACACACACCACCACATACCAGACACACACACACACCTATATACCATATATTACACACTACAACTCCACATATATAAACACCACATACTATATTCACATATGCCACACACACACATATCCCAATCCATGTATCTTACACATACACATGCCATACATTACACACACACCCACACATACTGCTGAGAAGGAAAGGCCTCGCCCCTAATTCCCCAGAAGCAGCAGGGTCCCCTCATCCTGACTCTTCCACAGGCCCAGGACTGCTGCTGCTGCTGCTCTTTAGTTGCTTCAGTCGTGTCTGACTCTGAGGCTCAGGATTACCATCCTCTAACTGTGGCCCATTATTCCTTCCTCCAACATGTAAATCTAAAATTTTAATATGCAAAATATCACCTGGAAAGCATATAAAAATTCAAAACTCTCAGAACCCTCTCGGACTTCCAAGCTGAAACCCAGGAAACTGCATTTTAAACAAACCCCCAGTGATTCTGAGGCAGTTAGCCAGGGGTTATACAGAGACTGGCCTAAGCTGTATACTTGGAAGATGCTCTAGCAGTAAGAGCTGACATATTTTAACAACTCACCATGAGCTAAATCCTTTACATTCATTTCATCTTTTCCACAAATTTATGCTGGAGGTACAATGACTACCCACATTTCACAAGTTACAGAAACTGAAGCCCAAGAGACAAGTGGCTGACAAGTAGCTGACCCAGCCCATGCAACTGGCCACACACTTTCATTCATACAACAGGGTGGTAATGGTGAGGGTGGTGAGAACCGGTCAAATTCTGAATATTTTTCCAAAGTAGAATCAATAAGACTAGTTAATGGATTTAAAATGGAGTTTGCAAGGAAAAGAAGATTCCGTGAAGGCTCCAAGGTTTTGACATGAGCAACTGGAAAAATGGTGTTTCATAAGATCCATTTAATAGGATGGAAAAGGCTGCAGGAATAGCAAAATAGGATGGGCACAAAGAAGCAGGATGCAGGCCGCAAATCCAGAGTTCAATTTTGGACCTCCTGGGCTAGAGATGACTATCAGCCAATTGAGAAATTCTCTGGGGGCATCCTAAGCTACATAGGGTCTCAACTCCCACTCAGAGAGATCCTGATAGCCCCTCCTTTTAGAGGAATGTGGTCTTTCTGTTAATATCAGTTTCCTCCTGATACTGAAGGAACTTGTCTTTACCACTCAGGCATCTGTGAAAAGTAAAGTTGTGATCTTCTGCAGTCATTTATCAGTGTTAGGTGGAAATGACTGCATGAAGCCCAAGTTGCTAACCACAGAACAGTATGTGCTTTCATTGATCACTTAGTGAAATCTGCTGGTTTTCCTGAGCTATAATTGTAATGGCCTCCAGCTCTGTCTCTATCCAAATTCTTTCGTTCTTGCAGTAACATCTTCCACATGTCCTTAAACTTTCATATACCCTTAGAACTGCCCTTTACACATCTGTAATGTTTTCGACCCAAAGTGCACTTTCTGAATTTGAGTGACACTGCATTTGGAATTTAAAGATAAACAGATGCAGTTTGTAGGATATCACTGACAATATATGCCTAAGGAATAAGAAGGGGGAAACTTTTCAAAACAGTAGGCAAATATGGCAGTGAACATTCTGCTGATAACTGGTCAGATCCATCCAGAAAACTGTACAAAACGATCACCCTTTGCCAAAGTTCACACTACACTGATTAAGTAGCAAGCAGATGGCTTTGTTTAAACAGTAATCAGGGGCTGTTTCCTCTTGAATTAGGTTAGTATCCAATGCAAAAATCAGTCACTTTTTGTTGAACTCAAACATCTTGATACACCGTATAAACAAAGCAGATTCTAACACCATACATATATAGAAGATTCTGGTTCCATAAATGAAAATATGCCATGTTTAATTAAAAATATGTTCAAATATTTAACAATTAAAAAGCAGGTATGTTTCATTTGCTTTGTTTGAAACCTTTCAGGTTTATTTTTTATACATTCCAGGAAGTATACTGAGTCCATCACACAGTTTATAACTTGTAAAAATCTATAGCGAGGACCAAGTCATTACTGGCCAGTTGAGAGAGGTAAAATTTTTAAAAGTTGCCATCAAAACAAGATTTTGAAAGGAAATAGTCATTCTTACAAACTGTCACAAGCGGGCAATAAATTTACAGTTGATTCCAGTCCTTAATGTTCCCATAGTTACAGGATTTTGTCAAAACATGAAACATAGCAGGCCCAAAATACTATTAGGTCTTCAAATTTGAAAATAATATGTACCTGCAGGTTCTTTATGGAAAAGATATGAGTTTGATTATTTTACCCATTATGTTCTTTAATGGAATTCTGTAAATCAAGAAAATGAAAACTCTCAACATGCATTTGGCAATTTATAGAAGATGAGTCATGGATGAAATAATGTATCTCATATTGAATCACTACAAATGAGACAACATAAATTATTTACTATTTAGAAATAGCTCTCCTAAATATTTTTCAGCAATGTTTGTTCCTAAGGTAAAATCAAGATGAGAAGTAATAAAGGAACAAACAGTGAATTTATTTAACATGCTTATAAAAATCTACATATACCAAAACATACACAAACCTGACAACATTCCTACACACAGTGGGCTTTCTGTTTGTCTTTGTTTAGTCTTAAGTGAAAAATTTTCTAAAGGGAGAAGTAAATTTTACTTAGTGAAAACACCTCAGTTAGTCACTCAAATGTCCTTCAAGATCCCATTCCATCCTCTTTCAAAGGACTGCATAGGATTAGTACCTGTTGGTCTGACGGTCTTGGGTCTATTAGGGTTTCTAGAAGGCAGTAATACCTTTTCTCTGCTCTTATGATGTTATATCCACTTGGAAAATGGTGGGGGTGGTACTGGAACATGTACCGGGCAAGATGCTTAAACTGTGACTTTGGACTGAGATGTTAAGAGGAATGAGAGAGGAAGGGAAAAGCCTACAATAGACACTTGCTGTCACAAGAGTCGGCAGATGCAGTGTACTATTCCTGGCTGACAGCTGTGCTCGCCTTGAGATCAGAGATAACAATATTATTGCTGGAGGATACATCAATGTTTGTTTCCAGATTAAGAAAGCCGAGGATCTCACATATTAGGTACAGGTTCCATGTTTGTAAAAATGTCTCCTTATTCAAAGGATTTATTTAAAATTAGTAAAATAGTCTTTTAGTACAAATAGTAAGCGAACTTACTGTCTTGCTCTCAGGCATGTGACCTCCTTTCTCTGGTTATTTGTCTGATCCCTGTGTTATCTTTTTCCTGCCTCTCAAGTACCTAGTGCCAGAGCCTAACCAGAAGCACAACTTGGGCAGACTGGCCAGATTTCCCAGCCTTTCCCATTAGGTCTCATTTCTCAATTTCTTGGAAGACGTAGCAGTTGAACCCCTCTCCTGGAAGATCCCTTGAAAGCCTGTTCCAGGGCCCATTCCAACTTTTTCAGGTAATGACTCTCTGGAACCCTTAAGGGCGACCTCACTTTTCAGTGACCACTCTCAGCTTGCATTTTTCTCAGTTTTTTCTCTCATCGAAAACAACTATACATACCACATTCCATAGCACGAAGCTGGGCTAGGTTTAGCTTCCCCATTAGACTGGGAGCTCTTGGGGACAGGGCTCACGTTCTAATCTCCTTAATATTCCAAGCAGCTGGCACACAGCAGATGCTCTATAACTGTTTGTTAGATGAAAACACTCATGTTTCTAACTTGGTAACAGACAGGAAGTCTTTTAAAGATTTCAAACAAGAATTTCACAAAACTGAAGTGTGATTGGTTCCTGCCCCAAAAAAGTAGCAGAAATGAGCTGAGATGATTTAGACTAACTAGAATGCTAAACTTAGATCATGAGCTCCTTATTGCAAAATTCAGGCTTACAATGAAGAAAGTAGGAGAAACCACTAGGCTACTCAATCAAATCAAATCCTAAATCAAATTTGACCTAAATCAAATCCTTTATGATTATACAGCAGAAGGGACAAAGAGATCAAGGGATTATATCTGGGTGGCAGAATCCTTGAAGAACTATGGACGAAAGTTTGAAACATTATACAGGAAGCAGAAACCAAAACCATTCCAAAGAAAAAGGAATGAAAGAAGGCAAAGTGGTTGTCTAAGAAGGCTTTAGAAATAGCTGAGAAAAGAAGTGAAAGACAAGGTAGAAAGGGAAAGACATACCCATCTGAGTGCAGAGCTTCAGAGAATAGCAAAGAGAGATAGGAAAGCCTTCTTAAATAAACAGTGCAAAGAAATAGAGGAAAACAATACAATTGCAAAGACTAGAGGTATCTTCAAGAAAATTGGAGATACGAAGGGAATATTGCATGCAAGGATGGGCATGATAAAAGGCAGAAACAGTAAGGGCTTAACAGAAGTAGAAGATATTAAGAAGAGGTAGCAAGAATACACAGAACTGTACAAAACAGGTCTCAGTGACCTGGATAACCACAATCGCGTGATCACTTACTTAGAGCCAGACATCCTGGAGTGTGAAGTCAAGTGGGCTTTACGAAGCATTACTATGAACAAAGTGAGTAGAGGGACAGAATTCCAGCTGAGCTCTTTTCAAATCTTAGAAGATGAGGCTGTTAAAGTGCTACACTCAATATGTCAGCAAATTTGGGAAAATCTGCACTGACCATAGGACTGAAAAGGTCAGTTTTCATTTCAGTCCCCAAGAAGGACAATGCTAAGCAATGCTCAAACTACCATACAATTGTGCTCATTTCACACACTGGCAAGGTTATGCCCCAAATCCTTCAAGCTAGGCTTCAGCAATGCATGAATCAAGACTTACCAGATGTACAAGATGGGTTTTGAAGCAGCAGAGGAATCAGAAATCAAATTGTCAACATTGGTTGGATCACAGAAAAAGCAAGAGAATTCCAGAAAAACATCTACTTCTGCTTCATTGATTACACTAAAGCCTCTGACTGCGTGGATCATTACAATCTGTGGAAAATTTTTAAAGAGATGAGAGTACCAGACCACCTTGCCTATCTCCTGAGAAATCTGTATGTGAGTCAAGAAGCAACAGTTAGAACCTGACATGGAACAACGAACTGGTTCAAAACTGGGTAAGAAGTATGTCAAGGCTCTGAGCTTCCCAACTGACTCTGTGGGTAAAGAATCCGCCTGCAATGCAGGAAATGGAGGCAGACACGAGTTCATTCTGGGTCAGGGAGACCCCCTGGAGGAGGGTGTGGCAATCTACTTCAATATTCTTGCTTGGAGAATCCTATGGAGAGAGAAGTCTGGTGGGCTATAAGTCCATAGGGTCGCAAAGAGCAAGACATGAGTAAAGAAATGGAACATGCACACATGCACACACACACACGTCAAGGCTATATATTGCCATTTTGCTTATTTAACTTATATGCAGAGTTCAGTACAGTTCAGTCACTCAGTCACATCCAACTTTTTGTGACCTCACGGACAGCAGCACACCAGGCTTCCCTGTCCATCACCAACACCCGGAGCTTGCTCAAATTCATGTCCATCGAGTCAGTGATGTCATCCAACCATCTCATTCTCTGTCATCCCCTTCTCCTCCTGCCTTCAGTCTTTGCCAGCATTAGGGTCTTTTCCAATGAGTTAGTTCTTCCCATCAGATGGCCAAAGTATTGGAGTTTCAACTTCAACATCAGTCCTTTCAACTAATTTTCAGGACTGATTTCCTTCAGCATGGACTGGTTGGATCTTGCAGTCCAAGGGACTCTCAAGAGTCTTCTCCAACACCACAGTTCAAAAGCATCAATTCTTAGGCACTCAGCTTTATCATCCAATTTTCACGTCCATACATGACTACTGGAAAAACCATAGCTTGACTAGATGAACCTTTGTCAGCAAAATAACGTCTCTGCTTTTTAATATGCTGTCAGGGTTGGTCATAGCTTTTCTCCCAAGGAGCAAGGGTCTTTTAATTTCATGGCTGTACTCACCATCTGCAGTGACTTTGGAGCTCAAAAAAATAAAGTCTATCACTGTTTCCATTGTTTCCCCATCTATTTGCCATGAAGTGATGGGACCAAATGCCATAATCTTCATTTTTTTTTTAATTTTATTTTTAAACTTTACATAATTGTATTAGTTTTGCCAAATATCAAAATGAATCCATCACAGGTATACATGTGCTCCCCATCCTGAACCCTCCTCCCTCCTCCCTCCCCATACCATCTCTCTGGGTCGTCCCAGTGCACTAGCCCCAAGCATCCAGTATCGTGCATTGAACCTGGACTGGCATCTCGTTTCATACATGATATTTTACATGTTTCAATGCCATTCTCCCAAATCTTCCCACCCTCTCCCTCTCCCACAGAGTCCATAAGACTGTTCCATACATCGGTGTCTCTTTTGCTGTCTCGTACAAAGGGTTATTGTTATCATCTTTCTAAATTCCATATATATGCGTTAGTATACTGTATTGGTGTTTTTCCTTCTGGCTTACTTCACTCTGTATGATAGGCTCCAGTTTCATCCACCTCATTAGAACTGATTCAAATGAATTCTTTTTAATGGCTGAGTAATACTCCATTGTGTATATGTACCACAGCTTTCTTATCCATTCATCTGCTGATGGACATCTAGGTTGCTTCCATGTCCTGGCTATTATAAACAGTGCTGCGATGAACAATGGGGTACACGTGTCTCTTTCCCTTCTGGTTTCCTCAGTGTGTATGCCCAGCAGTGGGATTGCTGGATCATAAGGCAGTTCTATTTCCAGTTTTTTAAGGAATCTCCACACTGTTCTCCATAGTGGCTGTACTAGTTTGCATTCCCACCAACAGTGTAAGAGGGTTCCCTTTCCTCCACACCCTCTCCAGCATTTATTATTTGTAGACTTTTGGATCGCAGCCATTCTGACTGGTGTGAAATGGTACCTCATAGTGGTCTTGATTTGCATTTCTCTGATAATGAGTGATGTTGAGCATCTTTTCATGTGTTTGTTAGCCATCTGTATGTATGTTGAGTTTTAAGCCAGCTTTTTCACTGTCCTCTTTCACTCTTATCAAGAGGCTCTTTAGTTCTTCTTCACTTTCTGCCATAAGGGTGGTGTCATCTGCATATCTGAGGTTATTGATATTTCTCCCCAAAATCTTGATTCCAGCTTGTCCTTTATCCATCCCAGCATTTCACATGATGTACTCCACATATAAGTCAAATAAGCAGGGTGACAATATACAGCCTTGACGTACTCCTTTCCCAATTTGGAACCAGCCTGTTGTTCCATGTCCAGTTCTAACTGCTGCTTCTTGACCTGCATACAGTTTTCTCAGGATGCAGGTGAGGTGATCCAGTATTCCCAGCCTACCTTGGAGAATTCTCTACAGTTTGTTGTGATCTATACAGTCAAAGGCTTTGGTGCAGTAGTCAGTAAAGCAGAAGTATATGCAGAGTACATCATGTGAAATGCCAGGCTGGATGAATCTTAAGCTGGAATCAAGATTTCCAAGAGAAATATCAACAACCTCAGATATGCAGGTGATACCACTCTAATGTTATCATTAAGAAAGTGAAGGGGACCTAAAGAGAATCTTGATAAGAGTAAAAAGGAGAGAGAAAAAGTTGGCTTAAAACTCAATATTCAAAAAACAATGATCATGGCATTTGGTCCCATCACTTAAAGGCAAATAGATGAGTAAAAAGTATAAGCAGCGATAGATTTTATTTTCTTGGGCTCCAAAATCACTATGGACAGTTGCCGTGCTTGCTTCTTGGAAGGAAAGCTATGACAAATCTAGACAGAGGATTAAAAAGCAAAGTCTTCACTTTGCCAACAAAAGTCTGTATAATCAAACTATAGTTTTTCCAGCAGGATGTATGGATATGAGATTTGGACCATGAAGAAGGCTGAGCACTGAAGAATTGATGCTTTCAAATTGTGGTGCTGGAAAAGACTCTTCAGAGTCCCTTGGACAGCAAGGAGATCAAACCAGTCAATCCTAAAGGAAATCTACCCTGAATATTCACTGGAAGGACTGATGCTGAAGCTGAAGCTCCAATACTTTGGCTGCAAAATGCAAAAAGTGGACTCAATGGAGAAGACCGTGATGCCAGGAAAGACTGAAAGCAAAAAGGGTAGAGAGGCTGAAGATGAGATGGTTAGATAGCATCACTGACTCAGTGGATGTGCATTGGAGCAAATTCAGGAGATACTGGAAGACAGAGGAGCCTGGTGCGATGTGGTCCATGGGATCGCAAAGAGTCAGACATGACTTAGTAAATGAACAACAACCAAATGCTGAGGGATGACAAAGTAGCTTTATAATTACTTTGCCAACAAAGGTCCTTCTAGTCAAGGCTATTGTTTTTCCAGTAGTCATGTATGGATGTGAGAGTTGGACTGTGAAGAAAGCTGAGCACCGAAGAATTGATGCTTTTGAACTGTAGTGTTGGAGAAGACTCTTGAGAGTCCCCTGGACTGCAAGGAGATCCAACCAGTCCCATTCTAAAGGAGATCAGTCCTGGGTGTTCATTGGAAGGACTCCAATACTTTGGCCACCTCATGCAAAGAGTTGACTCATTGGAAAAGACCCTGATGCTGGGAGGGATTGGCGGCAGGAGGATAAGGGGACAACAGAGGATGAGATGGCTGGATAGCATCACTGACTCAATGGACATGAGTTTGAGTGAACTCTGGGAGTTGGTGATGGACAGGGAGGCCTGGCGTGCTGTGATTCATGGGGTCACAAAGAGTCGGACATGACTGAGGGACTGAACTGGAACTGGAACTGGAAGGGGTCACATGACAAGAAAAAGACAGCCACCTGGGTATCACCATCATGGACAGGATGGAGGAAGCTGATATATTCCCATGTTAAACACCAGCAAACATACTTTGATATTGAAGGTTATGAGAAAGGAAGAAAGGCCTTGAGGAAAGATGAAGTCCATTCCATAGAAATTTCTGAAAACAAATGGACCCTCCCATGAGTTTGCTGTAGGTTAGGTGGGATTCTGGCTGAATAAAGTGCTAAAATACATGAGCTCCTGTGGTCACCCTTTATTTTTGTGTAAGGAGTCAGGAGTTCCCTGTCTTGAAATTTCTATTATTCCATACATATATAAAAATGAACATCAAGGAAGAGGAAGGACAGAATTGGTACCAAGGGGCTAAACACCCACGGAAACAGAAACCAAAGTTACTCAAACCACTCCAGTCTCCATCTGGATGAAACTAGAAAAATGTTTCAAACATCACTAAAGAAGCATGTTATAATCATTAGCGCCTCTGGCTTCTGCAACTCTAATTTAACAATCTGCTTGGTTTACAAACCACAGAGGAAAAAAAGTCCTGATCCATCACTGTTTGAAAACTATTAATAGCTCTTGACTTAAAATAGAGATTTCAACCAAAGTGCATTAAAAATAAAGTAAATCACTGGAAAAAAATGGAGGATACAAAAACTTTGGGGACACTTACTGAAGTCCATGGCACGTCGACAATGCCACAAATGAGGCAGGATTTCCTCGGATGTGGCCCTGGTAGTAACAGTGTTCTCCTCCCTGAAAGCAGAAATAGAGAATATAAACCTTTGCCATCACAAAGAGAATCAGCCACGGCATTTCGCAGTCTTCTACCCACACTGCATCTTCATGTGCAAAGGTCTGTACAACGTTTCATTATCCAGATTAGTATTATCAAACCATTTCTAACAGAATTATTCATAAGCACTCCCAGTGAGCTGACTCCAAATCAAAAGATAAGGAAATAAAAGTTGACTTAAATTTCCTTTTATGTAGATGATGATAGACAGAACAAAGAAACACATATTGAAATGCATATGTGACCCCCAGCACCAGGAAGAGTTCGGTGAGCTATTTCCCTGGTTGAGTTCCCCTGAGGGACTCAACCTTGCATGCATGCATGTTAAGTCACTTCAATCGTGTCTGACTCTTTGCAACCTTATGGACTTGTAGCCCTCCAGGCTCCTCTGTCCATGGGATTCTCCAGGCAAGAACACTGGAGTGGGTTGCCCTGGCCTCCAAGGGATCTTCCAGACACAGGGATTGAACCCGTGTCTCTTATGTTTCTTGCATTGAGAGACAGGTTCTTTATTGATAGCGCCACCTGGAAAGCTCACTCAACACTGAGTAGCAGCAAAATGATGATTTTCTCAAAATTAAGCAAAATGAATACAAATCATCTCAGAGTTACTAAATTAACAGAGGAAAATGCCCTCTTTCATAGTGTTTATATTAAAACTTGACAACTTTATGATATTCTTTTCTCCAACCAGGAATGGCTTTACTGGTAGGCAGTCCAGAGAAGGGTCTAAAATTGACAAGTTTCTTCTACCAGCAAGTCACATTAACTAAATTTCACCAAGAGACTCATTTCTTTGGATTAAGTATTCCTGGAAATACTTAATTCAGGGTAGAGCCTCTGACATCTCAAGGTGGTACCCTAGTCTTTAGACACTGGCTACTCAGGAGTGTGGTCTAGAAAACAGCACCAGCACGGGCATCAACAGAAGCATGTCAGAAATGCAGAATCCCAGGCCCCACCCCAATGGATCAGAATCGGCATTTTAACAAAGTGCACAATAGTAAAGAATCCACCTGTCAATGCAGGAGATGCAAGAGATGTGGGTTCAATCCCTGGATCAGGAAGATCCCCTGGAGAAGGAAATGGCAACCCCCTTCAGTATTCTTGCCTGGAGAATCCCATGGACAAGAGAAGCCTGGAGGGCTACAGTGCATGGAGTCGCAAAAAGTCGGACACGACTGAGCAACTGAGGACACGGTGGAGCACTAGGTGATTCATATGCACAATAAAGTTTGAGAAGCACAGGTCTAAATGACCTTTCTCATTCCCCCACTAATTTCTCATTTCCTCAGAAGCTGAAAGCTTCTAGTTCAACTGGCTCACTGAGATGTGAAATAGTGACATAAGGACTAAAGGAATGAGTGGTTTAAAGGGGCAAATGTTATCTACTTCACAATCGGTCTTAAGGACTAACCCTACTTAAAATACACAGTGCTTGACAAGTGCAGAGGAGAGAACAGGAAGACATAGTAGTGGAACAACGGTGAAGATATTATCTTCACTGGAATTCTGGGGAAGGCAGCCTGTTTCTCCTCTTGAGATAATCCCAAGGATAGGGTGAAGTTCAGCTTTGCTGAGGGACAAAGAGCGGGCAGGAAGGCACACAGTGCAAGCCCTGACACCTCCAAATTCCCATGGAGTCAGTGAGCACCATGAACTGAGGACTGGGGGTGGACTGCATGGAAGATAAGATAGGGAAGTGCTTCAGGTGTGGTTCTGACAGCAGATGGAACCCAGAAGGCCATAGACTTATGGGCAGAAATGAAGTCAGGCTGTGACTTCCAGGAAAGGGTTGGTTTAGATGTTAACAGCTCGAGCTATCAACTCCTTCACTTACTAGTCATACAATCTCAAGCAAATCACAGAGCCTCCCTGTGTAATCATCACATAAGGCTGTTCAGAGGAATAAAGAGCTAACATGCATTAAGGGCTTAGGATAATGCTTGGCACTTGGTACACACTCAATAAATGTTTTATACCATTATAATTACTGTGTGTCACTTATTGTCCTACTCATTTTACACACACAATCTCCCTATCCTCACATCCCTTCTACAAAGAAATATTGTCACCTCTATTTCACATAGGAGGTCACAGTCTCTGAGAGTCAAGGCTGTCTGCCTGGGAAGTTGCCAAGTCGGGGTGCAAATCTTGTGTGAATGTGTGAATGTAACATCTATGTTCTTTCCCATATACTACCCCAGTGGCTCAGATGGTAAAATGTCTTGCTTACAATGAGAGAGACCTGGGTTTGATCCCCGGGTTGGGAAGATCCTCTGGAGAAGGAAATGGCAACCCACTCCAGTACTCTTGCCTGGAAAATCTCATGGACAGAGGAGCGTGGTGGGCTACAGTCCACGGGGTCGCAAAAAGTTGGACATGACTGAGCAACTTCACTTTCACTTTCACTTATGAGTTGGACCTAGAACCTCTGAGCTATGCAGTGCAAATCTAAGCTTTTCCTAGGCTGTTTTTGTTTTTCTTGTTTGCCGTGTGTGTGTGTGTGTGTGTGTGTGTGTTTTTAATTTTTGGAGTAGCCGCAGGGAAGTAAATTTAACAGATTTTAAATTCACTCTGTTGGGCGTTTGGACTGGTAAACTATCCACAAGATTAGTGGAGGAGAGGTTATTATGCTTCAAATGACCTTGATTTCCTGGACACATCTGATTGGGCTAGAAATCGAAACTTTAGCATTTGATTGTATGTGTGTGCTCAGTCATGTCCTACTCTTTGCAACTCTTTGTAGCCTTCCAGACTCCTCTGTCCATGGAATTTTCCAAGCAAGAATACTGGAGTGGGTTGCCATTTCCTCCTCCAGGGGAATCTTCCTGACCCGGGGATTGAACCTGTGTCTCCTGCATTGGCAGGGGGATTCTTTACCACTGCATCACCTGGGAAGCCAAGCATTTGATTGGCCAGATACAAAGACCAACAGTCAATGGGGTGACCTGGAAAGAGAATTCTATCTAAAAGTATTTCTTTAAATTGGATACTGACTAAACAAACCAATGAGATCTTCTCTCACAGAGGTCTAACACTCACAGTGAAAAGTAGCTTAGAAAGATAGTAGAATCAAAGATAAATGGTAATCATAAAATTACGGTATCTGATGAGGGAACAACGGAAGTTGACAAGTCATTGTATGCAGGGAAAATATATCAGAGTTAAAGGCATATAAAACATGTTTTATAAATTACTAGTTTTCTTTAAAATGCCAACTTTGGAAACATGTTATATTAAATCATAAAAAAGGACAAAGAATTTATGTTTTGAAACAATCCTTCATTATACTGGGGCTAAACAGATGAGTAGATAATAGAAAAAAATCTTTCACTAAATTTCTGGTTCTGAAAAATAGGAGTCAATCCAAAACCAGCAGATGATCATGATCCATCTGCACAAAAACCTAACAAATGAAGTGAAGAGCTCAATATGGTTGAATCATTATCAAATATTTCCATGACACTTCAAGAAAAGCATAAACATCAGGGGGGCTCTCTTCCATTTAGACTATTATCATTCAAATCTTGAGGCTCTCAACCAGCATTATCTGTAATTTTCCAAATAACAGTGGAAATTAATTTTTGTGTTGCAATTTTTTTCAGGAATTATTTGCCATAAATCAATAATTATTTCAACTTAGAACTAAAATAGTTTTCTTTTTCCTTTAATATGCCTGGAAATATTTCTTAGTCCAGAATAGAGGCCTTAATATTTAAAGCCTTCTGTAATTTATATAAATCTATTGTTAAATTATTAAAATAAATAAATAAATTTAATAGATTTTTGCTTTTAAATAAGTATTGTTATACACTGTTTATAAAATAATAAATACTTATTGCAGAAATCCTAAGTATTCAGGAGTACATGACAAAGAGTAAAAGTATCCCCTTCCTACACACTGTCCAGGCTGCAATTGCCACCTAAAAGGTAAATACTTTTACCTTTTTTGTGTGCCACAGATTTTGTGTACCACATCAGGAATCATCTATGCATATTTAAGGAATTGTACATATACATAAATAAACATATGTTCTTTCAGTGTACATATAGTTTACCCACACTGTTCTGCCACTTGATTTTTTTTTTCTTAAGGTAACCTTGACATCAACCTCATTCTTTCAATGATGGCAGAATATTCCATCACAGGCGTGAACGATAATTCATTTAAACAAACCTGTACAACTGGATGGTTAGGTTACTGCAACAAACATCTTTTCATATATTTTTTGGTGCACTTCTGTCAGTGTGTATGTAGACTAGACTACCAGATGTGGCCTGGAAGGTCAAAGAATATGTGTATTTAAAATTTTAGTGGATATTTTAAAGGAGAAATATAACTGTATTCCATTATACATATCTGTTTTAAAAATTGATTTGCATTTTAAAATAATAAAATGCAGTTTATTAAAAATTATATATTTCAATAGAGACTAACACTTAAGCCAACTTACTCAAATCTTACCAATAATAAGGGTTCTCCATATCTTCAATGACTTTCTTGAGGAAACAGATGCTTTATGGAAGTAGTTCTTATAGAAATAATAACCAAAGACAGATGTTGTAAGAAAAGAAAAAAGCCAGCACATCCCAAGAGACTTCAGTTCTTTATTCAACTGCCAGTCATGGTTTTATTCCTTACTATCTCTTTTGTTCCAGTAATCCATTGTCCTTGAAACTTTCCTCATACTACTTGATTAAATAACACAGTCATAATAGTACAGATGTTTATTTTTAGATAATTAGATAGTTGTAGCTAAAAAATTATCTACCTCTATAAAAATGAACTACATATTAGTTCACATGTCATATTGGTTTTTATTTCCTGGGGGAAAAAAAGCTTATTGCAAATTTAATTCTAGGGAAGTCAAAAATAATCATTTATTTGAAAAATTCAAAGACAAACCACATTTTTATTAAGCAGACAGAAAGATCTCAAAAGAAAGGTAGAATTTACTATAAATAGGATGAGATGATAATGCATGAAAGTTACTCAGCCTGGGTTATAAAACTATGAAAACTCAGTAAGGAAAACCAATTCTAGTACAGCCACAAGGCCATGGTCATTTGCTCTCAATCCAGATCCTCATAGGAAATTATACCTTTATCAGCTCCAAGATGGACTACAGTCACCTTTTCCAAAAAGTCTTCTCAGATTCCCTCCTCCTCATAAAATGAAACTTTCTTGTGCTTCATCCAGCCTGGCATTTCACATGATGTCCTCTGCATATAAGTTAAATAAGCAAGGTGACAATATGCAGCCCTGAGGTATGAAGCTGCATGAAGCACAAACTGGTATCAAGAGTGCCAGGAGAAACATCAATAATCTCAGATACGCAGATGATGTCACCCTTATGGCAGAAAGGGAGAAAGAACTAAAGAGCCTGTTTATAAAAGTGAAAGAGGAAAGTGAAAATGCTGGCTTAAAACTCAATATTCAAAAAACAAAGATAATGATATCTGTCCCATCACTTCATGGCAAATAGATGAGGAAACAATGACAGACTTTATTTTCTTGGGCTCCAAAATCACCGCAGATGGTGAGTGCAGTCATGAAATTAAAAGAAGCTTGCTCCTTGGAAGAAAAGCTATGACCAACCTAGACAGCATATTAAAAAGCAGAGACATTACTTTTCTGACAAAGCTCCATCTAGTCAAAGCTATGATTTTTCCAGTAGTCATGTATGAATGTGAGAGTTGGACTATAAAGAAAGCTGAGCACCAAAGAATTGATGCCTTTGAACTGTAGTGTTGGAGAAGACTCTTGAGAGTCCCTTGGACTGCAAGGAGATCAAACCAGCCACTGTTTCCCCATCTATTTGCCATGAAGTGATGGGACTGGATGCCATGATCTTAGTTTTCTGAACGTTGAGTTTTAAGCCAACTTTTTCATTCTCCTCTCTCACTTTCATCAAGAGGCTCTTTAGTTCTTTGTCACTTTCTGCCACACGGGTGGTGTCATCTGCGTATCTGAGGTTATTGATATTTCTCCCGGCAATCTTGATTCCAGCTTGTGCTTCCTCTAGCCCAGCATTTCTCATGATGTACTCTGCATATAAGTTAAATAAGCGGGGTGACAATATACGGCCTTGACGTAGTCCATTTCCTATTTGGAACCAGTCTGCTGTGCTATGCCCAGTTTTAACTGTTGCTTCCTGACCTGCATACAGATTTCTCAAGAGGCAGGTCAGGTGGTCTGGTATGCCCAGACCATCCCCAGGCAGAAGATAGCAGAAAGATTGAGATGGTTCGAATCATCATCTGAAGAATGAAAGTATCAGCCATATCCTGGGCCTTCTGCTTGGTAATAAATGTACTATTTCATGATGACTGATGAATGTGAAAAAACGTAGATCGAAAGTGAGCCTTCTCACCCATGTATGTTTGATGCAGAGTCAAGTCTCCTTATGTTGGTGGTTCTTAAAGAGTCGTGTCCAGCCCCAAAGCATCAGCTTGTTAGAAATGCAGATTGTCAAGCCTCTCCCCAGACATACTCAACTGGAGGCTGTAGAAGCTCTCAGGTGACTTCCACGCACTCTAAAATTTGAAAACAACTGCTTTTCACTACATCTGCCTCTGCATTCTAAAACTCCTCACTTATTGAGCTGTCTGAAATCTTACACTAGTTCCTGAGCAGATTCTATTATAACTGAAGCATTAAGAATATAAACAGCCATAGCTCTTCTCTATTTCTTCTCTTGTTATCCCCAAACAGCTGGTTTTATCAGAAACAAAATGGAGTGGGGAAGGAGAAACAAGAATACGTGAGAATTTTACCATGTACAGACAGGAAGAGCAAAGCTACTTTTTGTAGGTGCTGGTAAGATGTAGGTGCTGGTAAGATACAGGATGCTCTGACCAGGACTAAAAGGGACAGAGCAATCAACACCCCATTAGCCTGGAACTAAGGGGTCTCCCAGGATGCAGGTCATTCAGTGCAGTATCCATGAAAGTCACAGGCAAATCAGTATGAGTTTAGTCACTCTAAAAGGGACAGGTTAGTGCGGACACTTCCAGACCGAAACACCAGCCTGTTACCCTTGTGATCCTGCTGTCCTCCCTAAGTCACAGCTCTCTCTCCCCCTGGTGGGCACCAGGTCCAGAACCGGCTTCTGCCTTGCAGATCAGACATCCTCCTGCATAAGTGAGATCCTTGCTCACACTAGAAGTTCACCACCCTGGGCTCACATTAGTGTCACATTACTGGCACAAGGGAAGTTTTTTATAAAAGTTCAAACCTTACTCCATGCCATTTATATCAAGACCTCTAGGGAAGAAACCTGAGCATTTTTTTTTTTTTAACTGCCCAGATGATTCCAACATGCTGCCTTAGGCTGAGAAGCTATGCTCTAGCCTATTCCGCTTTGCAGGAACTGAAGACCTGCCCCTGAACTCGACTGCCCTAAATTTCTCCCAGGCATGTGCACTGACCAGACCTTTGTTTGAGGCTGCGAGGCTGGAACCTGTTTCACCAGGTGCTGGTTTACAATAGCCTCTTCCCAGTTTCCCCCTGATAGGCATTGACATGATGAACCTGCCCTCCCCTCAACCTTGCCTCTCCCTCTCAATAGTGAGAAATGACATTTTAAAGTCAGGAAAATCCCGAGTCTCCCTGGGGTCATTAGGATCAAGGAAATTCCTAGAAAAGCTAAGTTTTACTTTGGAGAGGATCCAGCAACTTATCCTGATTAAAATGTATAACCTGGGATTATATAGACTCAGACTGGCTTCATAAAAGGGACATAGGTTAAACATCTGTTCAGTTACACAATGTGAGGATATCTGATTCCAAAGGTTCCCTAAGGGAATCAGAGAGAAAAACAATCTCATTTCATTTTACAGTAAATTAAAATTAAATAACGCTAACACACGGTTGATAATCCATGGATCTACACTATTGCATGCCAAAATCTTTACCAGTTCATGTCAAAACAAGAAAAAAGGACAATTCAATTTTTCATAAAGTTAGAAGTAATTTTCATATGACTGTCCTTTGTTCTGAGATTTGCTCTTGTCTTCTCTTTGATTATAAAGATTATCCATTTTAATTTTAATAGCCTTTTTATTTTGAAATAATTTTAGATTCACAGAAAAGTTCCAAAAGTTCTTGCATATCTATCACTCGATTTCTCCTATTGTTATCACCTTACATCACCTGAGAACATTTGTCAAAAACTGAAAGACTGACATGGTATGTTACTGATTATGAGGTTCTGAACATTTATATTTCACTAGAGTTTCCATTAATTTCTTCTTTCTGTTTCAGGACCCAGTCCAGGTTACCATATTGCATTAGTTGTTATATACATTCTCTTTGAACTGGTAGCAATGGTAAATATGATTTAGGTATTCTGAAGGCACTGTTTCCATATATAGCAAAATAAAAAGATTGGCAACCCTATACTGATCTAAAATTTGTTTTGTTAGTATGTGTGTACTCAGTCATGTCTGACTCTTTTCAGCCCTATGGACTGTAGCTCACCAGGCTCCTCTGTCCGTGGAGTTTTCCAGGCAAGAATACTGGAGTGGGTTGCCATTTCCTACTCCAGGGGATGTTCCCAGCTCAGGGATTAAATGTGCATCTCTTGCATCTTCTGCTTTGGCAGGTGGGGTGTATTCTTTACCACTGAGCCACCTGGGAAATAGAAGTCCAGGATCAAGAGTATGAATGAATACTTCCTAGACTCTACTCTCACTGTAGATTTCAAAATATTTTTTTTTCTAAACTACCCTTATATGTCCTGTGCTGGGCTCAGTCGCTCAGTCATTTCGACTCTTGGCAACCCCATGGACTGTAGCCCGCCAGGTTCCTCTGTCCACGGGGATTCTCCAGGCAAGAATAAAGGAGTGGGTTGCCATGCCCTCTTCCAAGGGATCTTTCCAACCCAGGGATCGAACCCATGTCTCCTACATTGCAGGCAGATTGTTTACTGTCTGAGCCACCAGGAAAGCCCCAAGAATACTTGAATGGGTAGCCTATCCCTTCTCCAGAGGAACACCCTTATACAAACAGGGTTAATTTAAATGACTAAAACAAAATTTTTAATATAATCCATGGAAATAATTTTCGAAAGGTTACTCAATAACACTTTGCTATAATATTAATAATAATCTAGGACTCCTCATTGCCCAAGATTGTTCTGGACAATCCTTTCAAGGATGTTTGCATAGTGGAAAGCCTTTGAAGACAGAGAGATGTCTCCCTCTAGAGCAAAGAGCAAGCATGTTTACTTCCTATGATAAAAGATTCAGGTTTTTCAAGTTCAGAATTTCTCTAGTAACACAACACACTGTGTGCGCAGGTGTCACCTGGCCCTTTTCCTCTGTCACCCTCTAGGGATCGAGGCTCAAGATACAAGTATAAGAAAATGTTGATGTTCTGGCTACTTCTATTGCCACGAGTAACAAAGTTCTTTGTCTCTGACCCAGGGTCTCTTGTCTTCTGCCAGCATAGATGAAACTGCAACAGCCTAACTTGTTGATTTGTAAGGAGGATAAAATCTCAGACCCTCACAGTTGCTGAAACTTGGATTTCCATTTTCCCCTGAAAATTAGGAGGTTTGTTAACAAGGCGCCTCCGATCCCACATTCCCGTTTTCCCATAGGATACAAATTAGCTGCAAACGAATAAGACACACATTGTCCATCTTATTATAGCTGGCCTGTCTCTCATTTATGCCACTGGTTGGTATCTTTGGACATTTATGTTTGCCATTCCATTCCAGGGTACAAGTGTTTGAGCTGTATCCAAATTATCAGCTCATTCCAACATCTAAAGCTAAATGATCCTTAAAAAATCTCTGCACTGCTTTAATACTCATTGATAAGCACTTGCAGATTAAGCATCAAACAAAAAACATTTTAAAAAAATAAAAGGAGACAAATCTAGCTAACAGAAAACAGAATAATTTTATTTAAAAGATGTATGTACCAATGGCTGATTCATGTTGATGTATGGCAGAAATCAACACAATATTGTAAAGCAATTATCCTTCAGTTAAAAATAAAGTGTTTAAAAAACATGTATGCCTGTGGCGGATTCATTTTGATATTTGGCAAAACTAGTGCAATTATGTAAAGTTTAAAAAAAAAAAAAAAAAAAAAAAAAAATAAATAAATAAAAAAAAACAAACAAACAAAAAAAAAACATGCATGGTTCCTGCTGAAGAGGAAAGATACATAAGAATATTGTTGCAGCAAACATTCTTAAATATTGTAGCAAAAGTTTCTGCAAGAAAGGAGAAAAGAGAGAACTAGAAAGCCACTGGATATTTTAATAAATAAAAGTGATAAAGCAAAGAGCTTCTTATTGGAAAATGGTGAACACCACAGAAAATAGGGACCATAGAGCTCTCGAGTTAAAAAAAAAAATTACAGACCCAGTGAGTTTAAAATATATTTTTATTGTTGTGCAGGAATCTTTCCTTATACTGTTTTCCCTTGGGTAATGTTAGCTGTTGAAAACAAAACATGAAAACAGGGATAGGTTCCCAGGAATTAAAGCCCCCAAGTATCCTAACTAAACAATTGTTAAAGTCTTTTGAGATACAAGCTATTTTTCAAAGTTAAAGACTTGCTCCCTCTCCTCTCATATGTAGGCTCAGGCACTTACAGCACAAACTCCAATTGTTTTTACATTAAGACCTCCATAACAAATTAGCAAAACCTGGGTGGCTTAAAACAAAAACACTTCATTCTCTCACAGAACTGCAGATGAGAATCTGAAATCAAGGTATTGGCAGAGCCATACTCTCTAGAGAAAAATCCTTCCTTACTTCCTAAATTCCAATGGTTGCCAACAAGTTCCCAGTGTTCCTTGGCTTGGAGCTGCATCCTCTAGTCTCTGCCACCATGTTCACATGGCATTCTTCCTGTGTCTCTATGTCTAAACTTCCCTCTTATACAGATACCAGTCATGGATTAGGGTTCTCCTCTTAACTTGATCACATCTGAAAAGACCCTGTTTGCAAAAAAGATTACATTCACAGGTACCAGGGGATATGACTTTTTGTGGGGACATTATTCAACACAGTACAAATTCTCATCTCCTTTCAAGTAACCATGTGAATTTGTTTATTCATGATCCAGAGATGTTGCTTCTAAGAAGCTTGGCTCAGTGAAATAAAATGCAAGTGTCTACAGTAGCCCTCATCTAAAAAGATTAACCCATATCTTAATTACCTCTAGCCAGACATTCTACTTTCCCATAGCTTCACTGAACAATACTCATCACCTTTTTACACAAATATACAGTAAACATGGTAATTCAGCTGGTAAAGAATCTGCCTATGATGCAGGAGACCCTGGTTTGATTCCTGGGTCAGGAAGATCCCCTGGAGAAGAGATGGGCTACCCACTCCTGTATTCTTGGGCCTCCCTGATGGCTCAGACAGTAAAGAATCTGCCAGCAATGGGGGGAGACTCGAGTTCGATCCCTGGGTTGGGAAGATCCCCTGGAGGAGGACATGGCAAACCCACTCCAGTATTCTTGCCTGGAGAAACCCCATGGACAGAGGAGCCTGGTGGCCACAGCTCATGGGGTCACAAAGAGTCAGAAACGACTGAGTGACTCAGCACAGCACAGTAAACCTGACCTTCAGTTCTTTTATTACGTCAAACAGAGCTTCCAAATTGCTTATTTTTAACCAGAGAATAGGCAAGAGAAATTGTTTTTCAGCTGTCAGGTAATCACTTACAGACACACTGATATAACAATGTCTGAGCAGACTATGAAAACACTCTAGGTTCCCACAAAATGCTCCTCAGCAGCAAATTACAGTAAAGCAGAGAGGGTACTTGGCAGGTTCTCTGGGATGCAGTTCTAAATTGAGAGAATGGAAAATCAATGCAAAGCACATACAGTGACTAAATAATTACAAACTCATGAAATTATAACTCTTTCCAGGAAACTACTGCATTATTGTATTTTAACAAATAATAGATGCTTAAATATATTGCTCTATATGAATTGCGTATTCCGTAAAACCTTATTCTATAGCTGATATTTGAATATCATTGGGGAAGAAATATAATTGTCTAGAAGGCAGTTCTAAAAAATGACAGCATATCCCTAAAATGAAGGAAGAAAAAGATTTTTGTTCCATCTGAAAAGTATAACATCTTTGTTTCTTCCCTTCCTTTTTTTTAATCTAATAATATGTAACTATATGAGGGTTTAAGGTAAAGAAAAAAGACATTGTTTTTCCACTATCTCCTTTAATTTCACTTCCATTCTGTCAACCAGCCATTTGCTCTTTAAAAAAAAAAAAAAAAAAAGAAGGATAAATAGGGAAAAATTCTAGCTGCCAAAGGAAAGCTGCATTGCAGCATCTCTTTCTCCTCTTATACCTTGAACCTTAAAAACTGTGTTCAAGAACTCAACACTAGCATTCAGTGGTCATTTCTATTCCTCCACGGATGATTTTGAATTAGCCCAAGATTAATTTAAAGATACAAACAAAGGGTTGGCTTACTAAGGACAAACTTCTCAAACAAAGTCCTTTGGGGAGGTAGGCTAATATTTAAGGATTGCACCTGTCAAAAAGTGACACTAAATCTGAAAAAAAAATGTTTTTCCAGCAATATTTCCACCAATACATGATTGTCATTTGCCATTTTGGAGGTGATTTCCTGTAAAATGAAGGATGGAGTTGAATTTGGTGGTCTCTAAGGTTTTTCCTGGGTCTATGAATTTCAGTCTATTTTTTTTTAAATCAAAGATTACCAACTTTCTATTTCTTTTAAATAACCAGGCCAACTTTCAAAGAGTTAGTATATTTTACATTGCCTTTACCATTAAAAAATTAAACCAACAGTGAAAGATGTGTTTGGAAAATTTTTAAATGTTACGTGTAAAAATTTTAAACAATTTAAAAATTATTTATAAAATTTCATATAACTTATGAGTCATAGTATAAAAAGATATACATATTTATAGGCAATGAAAAATGTATGAATCAGAAATTTTAGGAAGCTGCTTTTATCATCCTTAGATGCTTATAGAAAGAAAGATTGATAATTAGTAAGTTATATTTTGGGTTTCCCTGATGGGCTCAGATGGTAAAGAATCAGTCCTCAATATAAGGGACCTGCATTCCATCTCTGGGTCAGGAAGAGCCCCTGGAGAGGGGAATGGCAACTCACTCCAGTATTCTTGCCTGGAGAATTCCATGGACAGAGAAGCCTGGTGGGCTACAGTCCATAGGGTTGCAAAGAGTCTGACACAACTTAGTGACTAACCCTTTCACTTTTTTCACTTTTTCAAGTTAAATTTTAGCTCAGTGAGTTATGAAAAGAACAAAGGAGAACTTCTTAAGTAAAAGAAAGTAGGCATTGATAATGAAAGTAAAGCTCATTCTTTGAAACAAACATTTTAATAAACTCAAATAAGATTAACCAAGTAAGAGTAAAGGCACAAATAAAATATAATAGAAATGAAACAGGAGATGTTCTAATACAGAATTATCAGACCTTACCAGACCTTAAAAACCTAAAATGATTCGAAGCAAATTTAGCAAAATACTAACATGTATCTACACATGTATCTGTTACCATATTTTATAGAATTTTTAATATGTTTGAAACATTTCAAAGTTACTGAAATTTTTATCATAGGTCAATTGCTGGGATTTCATGACTTGAAATTTAAAAGTAATTTAGAAGTGACTCTAAAATGCCTTCCAAAGACAGCACATGAGTATAAGCCTCAGTACACAGGATGACCTTAGCATCAGGTGAGCAGATGGAAGCCTTTCATTTTTCCTGTTTATATTCACTGCATCTTTTCACAGCAGGGGGAATAATCTGCTCTCCCAGATCCGTCCAAACTGAACTTCTCCCCACATACTGTTGGGTAAACAGGAGAAATTACCCAATTTCCTAACATGTGACTTACTTCATTCATTTATTTTTTGTTGTTGTTGTTCAACATATATTTATTGTCTTTGAGGTCCATACATTATGCCAAGAGCTAGGTATGCAGTCCAAGCTCCCCTGGGAGTTTGCTCTTGGAGTAACTTCTCATAGAATGTATAATCTAGGGCACAGAAGATTGCCTTCTTATGGAGCAGGGCATAACGAAGTGCCGTTGGTGATCGTAATATGCTCCCTGCATCATGAGCAGAATCAGAAACCAGCAGTGAAAATGAGTGGAGGGCACCAAAGACCTAGCCAGAAATTCTTTTCAAATTTCCACTTTACCTCAATAACGATTTCAACGTGAAGCGTTTCCCATAACCAAGCTCTGAGCTACATGTCTGTCTTTATCATTTAACAGATGAGGAAAAAATGAACCATGGAAGAGATAAGTAACTTGTCCAAGGCCACATGAAAATTAATTGGCATATCAGGATACGAATGTAGGTCTATCTATCTCTAAATAGAGGGCCTTCCAGGTGGCATTGGGCTTCCCTGGTAGCTCAGTTGGTAAAGAATCCTCCTGCAATGCAGGAAACCCCGGTTCAATTCCTGGGTCAGGCAGATCTGCTGGAGAATGGATAGGCTACCCACTCCTGTGTTCTTGGGCTTCCCTGGTGGCTCAGCTGGTAAAGAATGGACCTGCAATGTGAGAGACCTAGGTTTTACCCCTGAGTTGGGAAGACCCCCTGGAGAAGGAAACAGCTAACCCATTACAGTATTCTGACCTGGAGAATTCCATGAACTGCACGGGATCACAAAGAGTTGGTCACAACCAAGCGACTTTCATTTTCCAGGTGGTGCTAGTGGTAAGGAACCTGCCTGCTAATGCGGGAGACATAAAAGACTCAAGTTCAATCCCTAGGTCAGGAAGATCCCCTGAAGGAGGGCATGGCAACCCATTTTAGTATTTCTTGTCTGGAGAATCCCATGGACAGAGCAGCCTGGCAAGTTACTGTCCACAGGGTCAGGTTACACAGAGTCGGACACAATTGAAGTGACTCAGCATGCGTGCATCTCTAAATATAGCCTCAGTCTCTAAGTTTTACTGCCTCCAAACTACAGATCTATCCTACATTTAGAAACAAATGAAGTGACTAGTTTCATTTATTAATACTAGTGGAGAAAAAAAATTCATTTTAAAAAAAATCAGAAATGTAACATGATCTCAAGAAGACAGCACTTACTATGTCTGAAAAGTCAAATTGCTGTGTGGACTACCTATTTACCCCACTCAGAATTATCCAAAAAACCACTCTGCCTTCTAAAGACATTTAGAGGTGCACTTCCAGCTTTTGAGAATATGGAGAGAAGAGAAAACACAGGCATAAAATAATCAATACATGAAGTCCAAAGGCAGATTTGGTCTTGTTTCCACTAGGTCATACTTGATTGTTTGGGTTGAGGCTCTGCTCAAATATTATACTCCTACCTTCTCTCTATTTTTTTAAATTAATTTTATTGAAGCACAGTTGATTTACAATGTTGTGTTAATTTCCCTTGTACAGAAAAGTGATTCAATTATATACATATATAAAATTAAATAATTAAGAATTTCTCATATTCTTTTCCATTAAGGGTTATACAGAACGTTGAATATAGTTCCTGTGCTATATATCCTGTTGTTTATATATTCTACACCTAGTAGTTTGCATCTGCTAATCCCAAAATGTCAATCCTTCCTTCTCCTAACCATCCCCCTCCTTGGCAACCACAAATCTGTTCTCTGTGTCTATCTGTTTCTGTTTCGTAGACAAGTTCTTTTGTGTCATATTTTAGATTCCATATATAAATGATATCATATAATATTTGTCTTTGTCTGGCTTACTTCACTTAGTATGATAATCTCTAGGTCCATCCATGTTGCAGCAAATGGCATTATTTCAGTCTTTTTTATGGTTATGTAATATTCCTTTATACATACATATATATATATATATATATATATATATATATATATATATATATACTTCCTTGGTGGCTCAGACTGCAATACAGGGGACCCAGGTTTGATACCTCGGTCAGGAAGATCCCCTGGAGAAGAGAATAGTAGCCTACTCCAGTAATCTTGCCTGGAGAATTCTATGGACAGAGGAGCCTGGCGGGCTACATTCCATGGGATCTCAAAGAGCAATTAACAGTCATATATATATATATATGCCACATTTTCTTTATCATTCATCTGTCGATGGACATTTAGGTTGTTTCCATGTCTTGGCTATTGTGAATAGTGCTGCTATGAACATATGGATGCATGTTATCTTTTCAAATTATCGCTTTATCAGAAAATATACCTATGAGTGGGATTGTTGCATTATTAGGTAGCTCTGTTTTTAGTTATTTGAGGGACCTCAATAGTGGCTGTACCAATTCACATTTTCACCAACAGTGTAGGTTCTGTCTCTCTTATACAACTGTCTCCATCTCTTCTTCTGCCCACCCTCTCTGGTTTCTTCCTCTTCCTCCCACGCACCACGGTCCTGCACATCAACGCCTCTGGGCCTTTGTCCATACTAATTTCACTGCCTTGAAAAGCTGTTCCCTTCCCATTTCACCTCCTGTTACTTATCATTTAAACTTCAAAGTTAATCTCATTTCCTCAAGGAAGTCGTCCCTAACCAACCAGACTAGATCAGGTCTCCTATCAAACGCTCTCAGAACAATAGAAACCTCTCTTTATGGCACTCTCATAACTGCCATTGTAAAAGACCTATTGGCAGTTATTTTCATTATACCTATCACCTCTACTAAACTACCTGCTTTACAAGGGCAAAAATTATATCATATGTTGTTCACAGCTATCTCCCTGACCCAATGGCAAACTCTCAATACACATCTATTGAATGAAAGAGGGCTGAGAACACAAGTGGGGTGTCTGACCATTGGAGCTTTTGTATATTCTGCCAGAAATCTCTAATGTCAACTTTTCTGTCTAAATGTCTAATCTCACTTAATCTCCATATTGCCTAAATTATTAGGACTTTCCTATGGGGATAATCAAATGCACTGGCACCCCTTCCTTTTCTGTTTCATAGTGTGCTAGTCACTCAGTTGTGTCTGACTCTGCAACCCCATGGACTGCAGCCCACCAGGCTCCTCTGTCTATGGGATTTCCCAGGCAAGAATACTGGAGTGTGTTACCATTTCCTTCTCCAGGGGATCTTCCCAACTCAGGGATCACATTCGGGTCTCCTGCATTGGCAGGCGGGTTCTTTACTGCTGAGCCACCAGGGAAGCCCAAATGCCAAGGTGCCAATTTTCTAGTTGTTACCTGTTCTTATTTTTATAGTAGCCACTTATTCACCAGAAAATAAGAATTTTTTATAAATGAAAAAGAAAATAATACCAGTTTGGGACAACACCAAGGGAATAACTTGTGATTTCTTTTTTTTTTTGGCTTCCAACCAGTTTCAAATTGATCAAAAACAACATTTCCACAAATCACTTCTTAATCACAGTTCACTCTGATTTCAAAAATTTTTCTGAAGGTAGATCTGTATAAGACATTATATAATACAAAGATTAGTTCTGCAATTAGAATTAAAATAGGAAAAATATTCTATTATAGAATAGTTACTTGGTTTCATATATAGAAACACTATTAGTGCTACTTTGATATTTTTAATTTATGACTGAACATGTCTTTTTAAGTTTATAGATAACATCTTGAATATTAACAGTTAAGTAATCATTTAGATACTTATTTGAAAAATTTTTTACACAGAAAGAAAAGAGGACTTTCTGCTCAAACAGGTCACAAACAGAGCTTAGAAACAGAACTCATGCTGACACCAGCTGTTACAGTCCATTCCTGCTTATTCCCAGCAATGAGATACCTGACCTGTATAAACTGGTAATGGGCCAATATATTTTCTTCACACTGCAGAGTTAAGACTACTTGCAATCTTAACAATGCCATTAAGGAAGCTGATGCATTATACATGATGACTGACCTAGAGCAACCTTGCTTTGGTCCCAAGGGAAAGCAAAATTTACTTAATCCCCAAAGAATTTTTTTCCAATAATACAAAGAGAATTAAAGCATGAAATCTGAAACCACACTGATTACAAGATGGCGGAGGAACATATGTCTGCTTAAGCCTGCCAGGGGGAAAATGCACAGTGTCCAGCTCATCAAAAAGATGCTAAATAGATGACTAACAGTGGATAAAAAGTAAAGTTAGGAGACAAACCTGGAATAATTGTTACGTGTGATCAAGAAACAGATATTTTAAGTTTGTTTCAGAGATTTGTGTAGCTCTTTCACGTTCTTCCGTGTGTGTGTGTTGGGGAATGAAGGGGATGGGCATTTTGAAGCACCTTGGCAGGGATACAACAAAATATTGTCTAGTGTTTTTGCAAAATGATGACACCTTTCAGCTTCCCTGCTCTTGTCCATAAAACTTTACATTTCCTCCACTCCAGACAAAAGTACACGTAGGGATAAGATGGGCATAAAAACGAAGCCATGTGTTTGCCATGTGCAGGATGGCAACATATTTCATATGGTTACAGTTTAAAAGCCACAGCAATTCCCTCTACTGAACAATACTCAGTCTAACTTCTAAGGAGTACAAAGAAGGAATAAAAATGAACCCCAAGAGAAAATGATTGAAAAAACAGGGCATTCTTAGAGGGCATTTACTTGTCTTTAGGATAATGGAAATTTTATATTTAGAAGAAAAGAGACTCACTCAAACCAAACGATTACATCTCCAATTCATGGCTTACTAAAACATCTGCTAAGGAAGATGTATTGATAATTGTAAATGGTAAAATGAAATGCTGTAATTTAAATATCTGTATTTTGATTCCCCTGCCACTATAATTATTGGTTTCCATAAAGAGCATAAATTATAGTGAATAATAGCATGAATTCCAGCATCAGACTGCTTGGCTACAAATTCCAGGGAAAGTTAGTTAAATTCTATGTGCTCAGTTTCTTCATCTGCAAAATGAGGATACCAGTGGTACTACTGAGGGAGTAAATGATTTAAAATATGTAAAACACTTACTAGACTAGTGCCTGGCACATAGTAAGTATCATACACATGTTTGCTATTTCTCCAACTGCAACTAGTAATTCTACTTTTATTATTCTTCAGTGCAGTTACCAGTATTGATCTCATTGAGAATATCAACATAATTCAAAGAGGTAGAGATTGTACAAAATGGGAAATTCAGGATCGTAAAATTTAGAGCACTTATGGGTATAATAATTATTTATTTGCAAAAATACAAATTTTGAGAATGATATAAAGTCATTATAGCAAATCATCATATTTTTAAATTCTAGTAAAGTGAGGTTTCTTTAGCTAGAGAGAATATGCCACCGATAGCCTTAAGGAAGCAAAATGAGTTTGGCTTTGTGAGACATGGTTAACTCTTCCAAGTGACTAGCATTAAACTGCTGGCAGCAGTTATTCGCCTCTAAGATAAGACTAGCCTTGGAGATAATAGATCGCAAGAAAAAAGCATAGTCTTTCCACAGGACAGTAAGACAGTAACATATGGTGATTATCAATCAATGAAAATAGCTCACTAGGACTCCCTGTGTGTGTGCTTAGTCCCTAAGTCATGTTCAACTCTTTTGCAACCCCATGAACTGTAGCCCTCCAGGCTCCTCTGTCCATGGGATTTTCCAGGCAAGAATACTGGAGTGGGTTGTCATCTCCTTCTCCAGGGGATCTTCCTGACCCAGGGATCGAACGCAGGAGGATTCTTTACCATTGAACTACCAGAGAAGCCCAGGACTTGCTTTACCAACCATCAGATAAATAGATTTTCCAGTTACACTTTTGTTCAGCATTTAAAATACTTCATAAAACTTCTGTGAAAGTATCATGGCTCTTTCAATAGTATCAAGAAAATTGAATCATTCTTCTGATATAATTCACCATTTAAAATGAAAGCATTTAAAAATGGGAAGCCACTCAAACCCACAGGACCCAAAGGAGGAGGTTTCCTGTGCTGGTCCTATTTGCAATTACAGAATCATCTCTGAATTAGAAGATCCTGGAATTGAATCACACCATCCCTGAAATTCAACTCAATAATTTCTAATCAATTGTTAGAAGAGTAACCCTGTTAGTACATTTACTTTTTAGAAAGTTTAGATCTCATTCTTGCAGGCTTCTTATATCCTGAGGTTAAGAAAAATCTTTTACGTCAGCTGTTAGGAGCTAATGAAGTCATTAAATATAACAAAGTTTAAAACTAGTTTAGCTGTAGCTAGTAACTAATTATTATGTATAAGGAAAATATATCGATCAATATTTCTTTAATCATTCTAATTTAATTACAAGTCATGTTGATGTTAAGTAATAGCTAAACTCTTTTAGAGAATGTACTTGAGAAAAAATGCTTCCAAGTCATCTAATTTTAAAATATGTATATTTGTGGTTAAATTATTTTTTTAGTAGTGTAAACAAATATCATGTCCATAGCTATGACATCTGAAATGTTCTGGCCAAAATAACTTGTGTGAGGTACATGCATGCCCATTTCACCTATGACACCTGCATCTTTAGTTTTCCTTCGCACCAGAAGTTCTGCTTTCAGAGTTTAGGCTCAGTGCTGAGAGTCCTTAACCTAAATCTTCCAGGAAGTGCAGCAGAAGAACATACATACAGATTCAAACATATGGGTAGTCGCATCTGCCAAACATTCCTATCATTTTAGCAGGAGTCCCTCAAGGACCAACTAAAGGTCTTTAATTGATAGTCTGCCCCTCAGCTGGCCTTAAAATGATTACTGGGTTTCTTTACTGGATAAATGCCACCCCCCCTCCCCCGCCCCTGCCGTCTCCACAGAGTCAGGGAAAATGCCTGAAACTTCAATTTGAAATTAAGGATGATAAAACTAAGAGCTTAGGTGACAACTATAAATAGATCCATTAAAAAAATTCCTTTATAAAAGCATCTTCATAGGCCATATGACTTCATTACTATCTAGGTGACTAAGTATTCTTCCCATATCCAAGAAGTTCTAGAAAAGCTACTATAGTGAGAATTCAAGATAGAAAGCCTGTTTCTGTAACATAAGGAAAAGATGTAAATAAGAAAGACATTTTGGAAAAGAAGTACTGCTGCTGAGTTGCTCTCCTTAAAATAAAAAGAGAGAGAGATTTTAAATAGCCTTTGTATAGATTACTTGGCTACTTTGTATAGATTCCATGGCTATTGCTTGCATTTCATCTCAAAGACAGCCTCAAAAACAAAGACATTCTAAAAGCTATTTGAAAAAAAGATTCAGCAGTATGGGAGGCTCTGTACTAAGGCATGCAGCACAATTTACTGCACACCAAGGTATGGTTTTTCTTTTGTACTTAATCATTTACTCTTCTTGCTTCTATAGAAAGAACCAAGAATCTGGATGGTAATGCAGTTCTGAGAATCAATAAGGAAACTGGATATGCAGGATAAGTAAAAACAGATTAATCCCTTTGTTCATCTTTTCTGCTGCAATAAATATATGTAATGACACTTTGGCAGTTGACTAGCTATTTTTGTGCTCCCCACGACTAAAAAAAGAAACAGTTCAAGCTCTTATGTACTGTTCAATTATATGCAACGAGTTTGGGAAAAATCTACATCTCATAAAAGGATATGTTAAGTAAAGGTGTCATTTAAAAAAAATAGAAGCAAAATGAAGTCACTAAGCTCTAATGTACATTTTAAATAAATTAAATCCTGTCACTAATAATTGAGAAGAGTTTTTCCTAATAAAGGAGTCTACAATGTTTTATAGCACCATATAATCACTTGTGGGGGTTTTTTTTTTTGGTTAAAAAAAAAATTCTTAAAAGATACCTTAAGAAACATTATTTCTTTAACACACTGTGCACGTTTGAAGTACTCAAGTATTGAGAATTATGTTCCTCATGGAGAAATCTAGAAAACAATATGAGAAAACCTGAATACAATTCAAGATCAAAAGCAATTTTATATGGATGATTTTCAGGTTTATAGACACTAGAAAGTTAGCATAAGCCAGGAAGGTATCCATTGTCCTGACAGTTATCACATGTAAATTTTTCTAAGTGATTTCTTATAGCTGTCCTCCATTAGTATTTTTTTGCCTGTCGCTGACACATTCATTTTGGAAGACAAAATGATTAAGACAGGATTTTTAAGGTATATCTCTCTTTTTTAAAAAAGAAAATAGAATTGAGCTGGAAATCTAACTTTTAAAATTGAATGCAAAGGGAATCTCCTTGTAGCATAGCCTCCTGCTAGGGGACAATACTGTGCTGAGCTAGAAATCTTTCATGAGCTGCCAAACCTCAGGGAGGGGAGATGGATGTGACCAGCAGGAGAAAAGCTATCTTGTAAGAAAACACTCGGGCTTTCTCCTTGCTTCTATATCAACTTCCCTGATACTCAGTTCCCAGAAATGAGTGTGGCCATTTCAGTTTACCTAAACAATATTTTTTAAGGAAAATTCTACCACCATCCCATCAAAGTAAAAGGTTCCCTCTCTCTGCTCAGTCACTCAATCATGTCTGACTTTGCAACCCCAATGACTATAGCCTTCCAGGATCCTCTGTCCATGGGCTTTTTCCAGCAAGAATACTGGAACGGGTTAGTCATAATAACCTCTCCCACCCCTTAAGCAAACACGTTCTCCTCTGACACCTGCTCTTCAACACCCAGCACTCTCCAATCTCCAGACTTCAACCTTGACCCACTCTCCAATGCCTTCTTACCCATCTTCTTACTGCCACAATGGAACCAATTAGGACTTTGAGACAATGATCCCTGAGTGCACTCAATTCAATTAAGTGTGGGCAGTAACCAGTTAAGTGCCAGTCAAAAGTCAATACTGGAAAATGGGTGTCTCTACATATCCATCCTTAACGATTAGGATTCTGATTCAAGGACAGGTTAGGAGTGGTCACATTCAGTCTAGAAATAATTTGAACTAATAAAAAAGATACCCAGCAGTTATTACTTTGTGATCATTATCATCAGAGATCAAATAATTTAACCAAATACTATCAGAACCAATAACACTGGTGACTGGTCATGATCATTCACTGGTAATGATACAATAATAAATCATATCTCTTCCAAGATGTCTATTTTTACTTTTTGACTCCAGGGAAATCTACTTCCTTCCCCATCCATAAATACAGAAGATTTACCATTCCTTTCCTAGTGTTCTAAAACTCCTACTATAGCAATTTTCCTGAGATATGAAAAATAAAATAGGCCTTGTACTAGAGTATGTCTTTACCATTTTTGCCCAAGGCAACTGATGCTACCGAAAAGCTACCCAAATGCATAACCAAATTTGAGAGGGATACCTAAAGGCCCACTACACAGACCACCATTTCAGTTTAAAGATAAGATTATAAAGGTGCAATTGTTAGGAACCTCCAGAAAATGAGATATGTATATAATAAGTCTAAATAAGATACATTTCACTTTGTATGGCTATCTTATTTTACATTTGCTGTTGTTCAGTCACTAAGTTGAGTCCATCTTTTCACGATCCCATGAATTGCAGCACGCCAGGCTCCCTTATCCTTCACTATCTCCTGGAGTTCACTCAAATTCATGTCCATTGAGTCAATGATGCTATCTAACCATCTTGTCCTCTGCCACTTCCTTTTCCTTTTGCCTTTAACCTTTTACACAAATGTAGACTATATGGTAGATAGCATGGTGTTAAGAGTCAGCTCCAGAGATAGATAACCTAGATTCAAACTGCAGCTCTACCCCTCCTGCCTGTGTTACTTTCAGCCAGTTATGTAACCTCTCTGTACCTCAGTTCCCTGTCAAGTGGGATAAGTTATTTTATAATCACAGGTTGTTTGGAGAATTGAACATATATAAATTCATATGACTGTCACATCATGAGCAATAAATGTTAGTAATTACTATATTAGGATTATAATACTGATGAACCGGAGCCTATGTAATGGGACACTTCGACTAACCAAAATCCTGGCACATTTCAGCTTCAAGACAGAAAAAGCTAGCTAGCAATAAAACAGCAAACTGCATGGTTTAGACTTATTTACTGCTCCGCATCAACTTTAGTTTCTTTTGTCTTAAAAATCCAGAGCCATAGTTCAACACAATCAAAACAAAAAGATTTTGTTCCCAGGGTATTCTAATTAATTGAGGTTTCACACTTACATTCTTAAAGTTTATGTTAAATACACAGAAGTTCTCCTTAAACTAAGGGACAAACTTCAAATTTAATTTTTAAATGAATTGGAAATAAATGTAAGTGAAAGATGATATTCATATATTTTATTAAAAAAACACATAAAAAGTATTTATCATGTTTTTCAGCCTAAAACCTTTCTTTGTAAACTTTGATGGGAAAAAGGTTTAATAGAACTTTAAGATCAGGATTATGCACCTCTCTGAGCAGAATAACACTTCCTTCAATGAGACATAGAATGCCTTGCAGATAATACAAATCATTATCTTAAGGAAAGGTCACTAAAATATATTTCATTTTACTGTAAATATAAAGTTACAATCAAGAGCAAAACCCAGGCTGTGAGAGACTGTATAGGATAAATAATCTGACTTCTTCAACAAATAAACTGCAAGGAAGAATAAAAAGAAAGATAAAGATAACCAATGGAATAAAAGAGAGTTTTTAAAAACTTATTTTTGTAAAAAATTAAGCAAAACTAAACTCTAGGACACCCTTGGGTAATAAAACTATAAGCAAAAGTAAGGAAAGAATAACCACAAAAGTCAGATAGTGTTTACATGTTTTATAAGAGGAGGGAAGGCCCTGGGTTTGGAAAGCAGCACAGGGAAGAACAGGACAAGCTCTATTTCTTAAACTCCTGTTCAGAAGAAAATAAACACTTAGCTAAAACTACTTATATTAAACATTGGTTCTAAAGAAACTCTTGGGTGCTGTTTGGTCTCATATACCTCAGACAGCATCATCAGTTGACAGACACGTTCTTATGCCTATGAAAGTGAAAGTGCTAGTTGCTCAGTTGTGTTTGACTCTTTGCCACCCCTTGGACATGTAGTCCATCAGGCTCCTTTGTCCACGGAATTCTCCAGGCAAGAATACTGGAGTTGGTAGCCATTGCTTCTCCAGGGGATCTTCCTGGCCCAAGGATCAAACTTGGGTCTACCACTTACAAATCAGAAAAAAAAAAATGTGTATGAAATCTTTTTCAGAGTTTACCCAACAAGAACCAATATCCTGAGATTTCTGTCTCCAGGGATTTAAAACTCTCTGGGATATCCCTGTTGACATAATAATTTTCCAGATGAATTTTTCCAAATGAATACAAAGCCAGGCACCTACCCTAGACTTGATTCCACCTCTTCGTTCTCAGTGCTAACCTTAAAAACCAATTTCAGAAATTATTTTCTGTGATATAATCTAAAAGAGAACTATTTGCAGTAATATTAATCCCACAAAACATAACTCCAACAATTCCTGTAGTAAAGACTTCTTTTACTGATAATTAAGTTTTCCCCTAAGCCAGTGACACGTTTTAATGATAAATTCTGAAATATAAAAAACCCCAAATTGTATATTGGAAGCATCATGGAAAATTAAAATTATCATCAGCGCTTAAAAGATTCTCAGAGTTTTCCTCAAGAGAAAAATTTTACTTACTTTTACTTCCACAGTCTTCCCTCCATGTTCAATGTGTCTCTCCACATATTCAGAGGACAGCAAATCACTGCAAAAAAAAAAAAATGATGATGAAAGAGGACCTTGAATATGTAAATCATTTGAAAATCACCACTGTTGACAACATTCCAGCATGAATGATTTATTTAATATAGATTTTAAGGCAAAAACAAAACTTTATAGGTCTCTCTCTCTCTCTTTCATACACACACACACACACACACACAGCCTAGTACTTGTAAAAGGATATGAAGCTGAACTGACTAATCCACCTGTCACCCCCTTGCTTAGCAGAGCTAATTCCACCAATATAGTTCAGCAAGTTTAGGAAACTACCATCATTTTTAAGACATCTTATTCTTCATTTTTTTACTTTAGCTTTTTTGTATACAAAGATTTTAATTTAAATTTTTATTATTCCTTACATCCTTCTTAGTTTCCTTTGCTGTTTCTCTTCTCCAACGTTTGAATAGTGAGGTACTCCCAGGAGACACTCTCTCCATATTCCTTGGTGCTCTTTTCCTGTCTCATGGCTTTAAGTACTAAGACACTGTCAATATCTAATTTTTTATTTCAAATTCAAAACTTCTTTTTTTTCTCAAACTGGAGATTTAACTATCTACTGGATGTCTCTGCTTGAATATCTAATAAGCATATCAAGCTTAACATGCTAAGGTGGAATTCTTTCACCCTCACCCACTCCCCACCTCCTGTTCAGCCACAGCCTTCCCCAACAGCTAACTGCTTTGCCCCTAACTTTGAAATGATCTTTGCTTTAGCTTTATATCAAAGAGTTTTGATTTGCTACTATACCATACCATTTCTCATGTGTTATGTGTGATATTTTATCTAACAAAATGTTTCCCCCAGAAAAAAATTAAACAGATGCAAGGAAGTTTAGAAGAAATGAAAAAGAATATACTTCAGCTTTCTAAAATAATCTTTTTTGAAATCTCTCCTAAACAACCACCAGTTTCTTATATATTAATAATTTTTAAATATTTACATCATCTTAAATATACTTATCTCTAATTCTACATATGAGAAAAAATGTCCCCTTTAATAAGGTGCCTCAAGATACAACATTCATGAAATGTTTTAAAGTCTTTAAATTTTTAAAGCACATTCACATCCTAATCTTTATCCAAGACCATACCCCCAACAGGAGAGGTACCAGCCAGATGTTTTCAAAACACTGCCCCCAACCTTACTATCAGTCTCCAACAACTTCTCCATCAGTGACAGTGGCAGCATTTATTAGCAGAGCCAGCCAGGTTCCCTCTCTTGGGAATCTGAACTAGTAAATTCAGAAGAAAAAAAAAGAAAATTACCAGATGAAGGAAAGAGAAATAGAAAATCAAAAATAAGCAGTCTCTTGAGAGAAACAGAGCTGTGCCAGCGGGTGAATCCTGTCACCTCAAACCTAGTCTCTCTCTTGGTGACTCTCAGGCCAAAAGATACAACCAAGCCAAAGAGCTGGAGAATAAAGAATTTATTACTTGCAACAAGTAAGGAAAACACCTTGCCCCAAAGCAGTGTCTTCCCCAAGAGCAAAATTGTGAAGTTTCAAGTTAAGGGTATGTGCATATTCATGAAAAGACTTGAGAAAATTCAGCAAAGAATTGGGGAACAGTTAATAGAGTCCACACTTCAGTTGACTGAAGTCATGAGGGTCAGCAAAAAATCAACATCATCTTTCCTTAGGTTCCACTTGATGTAATGATTGAGCACTAGCCCTACGTGAGTTTAAAGTCTGCAAAACAGCTCAAGAAAGTACTTAAGGCCAATCTTTACCACTGAAACAGAACTGGGAGTCTTTACAACTGATTTATTATCTTTGCTGTTGTTATTTCTCTTGCCTGAAAACAGTTTATTTTGTTTCCTTAAGATCATTATTACTGAGATCTGCTCAAGGTCAAGCAGTTGGCCAGGCTTATACCACAAATGACTTCTATGTCAAAAAGCTATATCTAGTTCTTTTTCTCCAGGGACACCTCCTCCTCACCTTATTTGCTTACAAAATCAGAGTAAAAGCCCCATATCTCCACTGAGTAAGCCACTGAATCCAGAACAGCCCATCCCTAATGTTGGATCCTTTCTCCTTCACTGCCATGTGAGTAAACCCCCATTATGGGAGCCAGCATGAGCAAGATCAAAAGCAACTATGTAGAATGATACTTAGAGGGGGAGGAACTGTAGTAGCAGTAGGAGTAATAATAATAACAATAATAAATTTCTAAAAAAATAGCTTTTGAGTCTTCCAGGTTTTTAAATTTCAAGGGAATATTCTTCTTTGAATTATAAAATCAAGAAATTAAGAGAGTATGAGTCACCACAGGAATGTAATTACAGCAAAGAAAAGCCTCTGCTCAGAAATTATGCAGCTATTTCAATCAAGCCTCTATATGTAAAGTTTTGCTAGAAAGGGCACTATGTAATTTAAACCAAAAGCAGCCCACACAATTTGGTTCTGTTTGTTTGCAGTATTGTGGAAGTCGGGTAAGTATTGTTATTTAATTATTGGGCTGAAAAACCTTCTATTTAAAATACCATAATTTTTTCCTCTACTGAAACATAAAAATCCTTACTACCACCAATTTAGAACCTCAGTACAAATTTTTGAAGCCTCCTAAAGTAGAGATAATCAAAATTGTCTTTTTAAGTTCTATTATTTATTTTAATCATCGTTTATCGTTAAGTAGGAATCTACTTAATTTTAAGTACAGGAAAACAGAGACTCTCCTTAACATATGGAAAATTTTATTTCATCTGATCAGGAAGAATTTACTCCATTCTCAAAAGTGCTGTGTGAATGATTCTTTGTGAATTTTGAAAGACAAGTGAAAATCATTTCCAGTCAAATTCTAAACCCACTTATTTTCTAAAGGAAGTAAGGAAATGTTTTAAAAATTCAAAATGAATTCTGGGGCCCCCTTTTTAAAATTTATTTGCATGCCATAATAAGCCTAGAAAAAGCAAAACAAATACAATGTCAACATTTTCAGTCATAATAATGATTATCCTTTGTCTAGCGGGCAACTGTCATGAATCAGAGGCAGCTGGTATAGTACAAAGCTTTTGGAATTTAAAAACAAAACCAAATATTTTTATTTCCTATCCAAACTGCCATTGACTAGCTTTGTGACCTTGGCCAAGTTATTTAATCTTTATGAACACAATTTTGTCCAAGTCTAAAATGAAGATAATAAAAATTTCCTTATAAAGTTGGTATGGTATTAAACCAGAACATATGTGAAAAGTCTCCCAAATCCTGGTTTCAATTATCCCACTCCTTACGCATCATCTCCTACCCATCTTTCTCTTGAACTCTCACTTTAACTGTTTGTGTTACCGAACCCAGGTTTGACTTGAAAGCCAATACTTGAGAGACAAGTGTTGGCTGGAAAAAAAAAAAAAAAAAAGGTTGCTTTAATCAGAAGTCCAGCACCCTGGGGAGAAGGCAGATTTGTGTCCAAAAACCTATTCCAAACATTCTGCATGACAAGGAAAGTTTTTAAAGAGAGAATCATTTGGGGAGGAGGTCAGAGTCTTCGTTATCATCCACTGTGTGCAAACTTTTTCAGATTGGTTCGTAGTGAGGTAACACAGGGACTTCCCAGGTGGCACTAGTGGTAAAGAACCCTCTTGCCAATGCAGGTAGACATAAGAGATGTGGGTTTGATCCCTGGGTTGGGACAATCCCCTGGAGGAGGGCACCAGCAACCTACTCCAGTTTCCTTGCCTGGAGAATCCCATGGACATAGGCGCCTGGGGGGCTATGGTGCATAGGGTCACAAACAATCAGACACAACTGAAGTGACTTAGCATGTACGCATACATGAGGTATTACAGTGGTGTTCCAGTATTCCAGGAATCTTGTAGTCAGTCTGAAGTTACCATCCTCCACCTGGATGAGGGCCTTAGTTCCTACAGAAGAATCCAAAGGTATTAGGAACCAGAACCGTGCCCTGATTGATTCAGCCATTTGGAACACAGGTCAAGGAGACTGAATGAAGCCCATTATCCATAAATAAGAAATGGGTAAATGGAATGGCCCTTGGAGGGGACCTGCAGTGTCCAGTTCCACTTCATTTGGAGATTTTTAAACCACTGACCCTACGTACTACTTTTTCACCGTCATTCATCTCTCTCTTGTCCACCTAATCTACTTTACAGTCCATGATTTATCATGAAATCGCTCCCTTGTTCCTCTTCCTCTCTACACTATGCTCACTTGGCCAAACCTCAACCTTGGTAAAACTTAACTCTTCTACTAATCAAAGTCTGACCCTAAGAAGCAGAACGTCCTGAATGGTCATACATCTAGCCACATAATTTATGAACACAATGGTATGTGGTCCCCCTTTGCCCATAAATCCACTAGTGCATTTTCCTGGTCAATTTACTCTGAGAAGATCCTTCCAAATTTTTCTCTCCTAAAATCCCCAAGGCATTTCTTCATTATAACTCCCTGCTAATGACCTCACTTCTATATTCACTGAGAGAATGGAAACAGAAAAAGGCTGCTTCATCTTTCCAAGCTACCAACACCCCTGTTTTCTGAGCCAGTCTCTGAAATAGAATAAGACCCTATGGGGCTTTCCCAGGACAGAACTTCCTCCATGCCCTCTGCCTGACTTGTTTGTAGAAAAACTTTAGTCAAATAATAAATATAATGAGAGAAATGATAAAATGCAGAAGCAAAGGAAAATAGTCAAACAAGACCAAAAAGTAGTAGTTTAGTCATTAAGAAAAGTCAAAGACATTTAGTTCCTCCTCAAGGGCTACAGATAATATTCTGAGCCATATCCTGTGAGCTGTTTTGTAGATAATGAAATCCCACCAGGAGGAAGAAGTTAACTACATGATGACCAGACTACAGCCATCACATAAGTTGCCAAAATTCTGAGATCCAGACTCAAGAAAATCAACCCTGGAATTAAAGATCAGCTGCACCTAAAATAATCAAAATGATGCTGATCAGGCCACTACATGACTAATTCAAGATGACTGTCAGAGCTGACTGTGCTGTTCTGCATATAGCCCCCCTTCCCTCTGCCTACACACTTCTGAAACTCCCCTTTAAAAACATGCCCACTGATTAATGGTGGAGATTTGGACTTCGGACATGAGTCTGCCTTCTCCCCCAGTTGCCAGCCTCCAGAAAAAGGCAGATTTTCTTTTCTATCAACACATGCCTCTCCGGTATTGGCTGTTGAGCTGCTAGTGAAATAGAAATTGCTAGGCAGTCAGTGCAGGACTCTGAGACCTCTGTCTTATTTTCAATAAACATCTCGCTCCATTAAACTAAAATTATACCCTTTGTAGAGAATTCCTGGAATGTGTCCTTGGTCTGATAAATTATCAGCATTCAGATCCAGGGAAGGGCTGTCATTAACTGTTCCATGTGGGTGATCATTCATCTTTAGCCCATACTTCTGGTCCATTGTAAAATGGCCAGTGGGCATGAAAAAGGGTGGCGACTTAATCTGAGGATCAAAAAAGTAATAAAGATGTTAAACATCTTGACCTTTAAACTGATTGGTAAAAAATGACACATTTTAAGGACAGGAGCCAACCAAAACTGTACAGATTGATACTGGTAAGGATATAAACTGCTGTAAGTCCCACCTTGGGGGGACTCTTTACCCCCTTTCAGTGTCTATGCTGACAACTTTGTACTTTCCTTCTCTTTAATAAATCCTATTGTCTTGTTTGGGAAGTTCATTCTTTGGCTCCATGAATAAGAACTCAATATGGTTAATGCATAACTCTCTCAGATAAATCCCAATATTCAAGTCTCCACTCAAAATGTATCCTACTAATAACTTCACAGTGAAGAAAACTGGGGGACATCAACCTTAACTGAGTGATAATAGCTAACATTGTCAATAACAGAAGAAACCAAAATCATGAGCCCCTGCAGTGATGCACTGAGAATGCCTCATTACAGTATTCCCACTAAATATGCATAAGAAAGAAACAAATGAATAAAGAAATCCAAATCAGCAACAGATTTTCAACCAAATAGCCTCAGAGAAAAGACCTAATCCAAAGTGCTTCCATGCAAATATGACCTCAAGGTCAAGATCATATCAAGTGTATGATAGTAAGACCCTTTGATAAGACCTCAGATGGTCTTAGAGTTATTTTGCTTAACCTATATCATCTATATTTTTAAAGTTTTTAATATTTTTAAGAGCCTGCCTATTAGATTCTCAGCTATAGCAAAAAGTTTCTAAGAATCTCAAGGTATGACTCATGGATATTCTCACCTAAACAAAAAGACTTCTAAGAATCTTAAGGGCATTTTACTCCAAGTAGAGAAAGGCCTGTCTCAAGACTTGTGGATTTGGTTTGTCTTATGGGATAAATACCAATAAGATTCAAATGAAACCCTCCAAAAAACCACTGCCAGCTTGGATTAAAACACACAAGTTAATTCAAGTCTTTTACAGCCAGGAAGCAGACCTAGAAAGATACTTAGATTAAGGCCTGGGTCATTTCTCATGGAAAGAAAATGGTGACGTAAATGGTGGAGCCAAGAACCTTTAGCAACCACTACCAGGACGATGAACAGAGCTTTAATCAACATATAATCCCTTTCCCAAAACAGGGGAACTGGTGACATACACCTGGCTGACTATCAGAATTTCAATGGACCAGTGATAGCTGGGTATCTCCTATTTCTCTGGTTTTTAAATAGCAATATCTACTGAAATCATCCTATCCTTATTTCCCATTATATATTGAATGTATGTGGAATAGATAACTTGTCCTTTTAGTTCAAAGGCCTGTATCTGTGTCAACTCATCTACAAATGTTTAATCAGATTGAGATGGTAAGAATTTGAACCTTGAGTTTGAGCCTGATAGCATAATGGAATGAGATCGTATATGTGCATTTTACATAGGTGAGAAATGTAAATAATTTGTGGTCAGATGATAGACTGTGGTTGAACAAAGATGTCTACAAACTCTTTGTCACTCCTCTCATGGTAAAGTGGAGATCATTTCTCCTCTCCTTGCAGCTGAGCTGGTCCTAGAACAAACACAATGAGACAGAAGTGATATTGTATAACATCTGAGATCTGCAACTTTCACTTCCATGCATATGGAACTCTCCATCTTTGAATATTTGAATCCATTCACCATGCTGTGAGGAAGTTTAAGCAGCCATACAACAAGACCCTTGTAGAGTTTCTAGCTGACAGCCCCAGTTGAATTTCCAGCCAGGGCTGGCAATAATTCCTAACCATATGATTGAGACCAGTTTGGATCTCCCAGATGTAATATAATAGTGCCCCAGCTAATATCACATGAAGCAAAACTGCCCAATCAAACTACAAAGTTTTATAAAATAATACACTGCAAGACAATAGGCTAATTATGCCTTCTTATTCATATATTCAATGATTGTTACATTGTACAAAATTAGCATCATGTTTTCCTTTTAGAGCAGTCTCCAGGGAATTCCCTGGCAGTATAGTGGTTAGGCGGAGAAAGCAATGGCACCCCACTCCAGTACTTTTGCCTGGAAAATCCCATGGATGGAAGAGCCTGGTAGGCTGCAGTCCATGGGGTCGCTAAGAGTCAGACACAACTGAGCTACTTCACTTTCACTTTTGACTTTCATGCATTGGAGAAGGAAATGGCAACCCACTCCAATGTTCTTGCCTGGAGAATCTCAGGGACGGGGAGCCTGGTGGGCTGCCATCTATGGGGTTGCACAGAGTCGGATACGACTGAAGCAACTTAGCAGCAGCAGCAGCATAGTGGTTAGGACTCAATGCTTTCACTGCAGGGCCCACGTTCTATCCCTGGTCAGGGAAATAAGATCCGACAAGTTGTGTGGCATGGTCCTCCCCAAAAAAGAGAGAGAGAGAGAGAAAATGTGCACAATGTAGATGTGCACATAGAGACAACTTACAATTTTTGACTTTAAGATGGTGCAAAAGCTATATGCATGTGGTAGAAATCATATTTAGATTTTGGATTTTGACTGTTTCCCGGCCTAGCAGTACGCTTTATGATACTCTCTTGTGATGCTGGGCGGGTCAGAGAACAGCAGCTCCCAGTCAGCCACACAATTACAATAATAATCAATCTAGGCACTTACAGCCATTCTGTTTCCATGCCAACCTTTCCATTTTTCACTTTCAGTACAGTATTCAATAAATTACATGAGATATTAAATACTTTATTATAGAGCAGGTTTTGTATTAGATGATGTTGCCCAACTGTAGACAAATGTAAGTGTTCTGAGCATATTTAAGGTAGGCTAGGCTAAGCTACGAAGAAGGCAATGGCACCCCACTCCAGTACTCTTGCCTGGAAAATCCCATGGATGGAGGAACCTAGTAGGCTGCAGTCCATGGGGTCGCGAAGAGCTGGACACAACTGAGTGACTTCACTTTCACTTTTCACTTTCATGCTTTGGAGAAGGAAATGGCAACCCACTCCAGTGTTCTTGCCTGGAGAATCCCAGGGACGGGGGAGCCTGGTGGGCTGCCGTCTATGGGGTTGCACAGAGTCAGACACAACTGAAGCAACTTAGCAGCAGCAGCAGCAGGCTAAGCTATGATGTTCCATAGGTTATGTGTATTAAATGCATTTTCAACTTATCAGGACATAACCCTATCATACGCTGAGGAAGTTCTGTAAGAGAATTATAAAAGTTTCAAATATGACTACAATTCACCCAGTGAAATAGTAAAAAGCCCCATAGGTCATGGGTCACAATGGAAAATCAACAGATTCCGTTAGGTACTTAGACCAAGAAAACCTTTTCAGAAGTATAGAACTGGGAAAATAGAAATTTTAAGGACTCAAATTTCATTATTATATTTAATAGTAATAAAAAATGATAAGCTTAGAAAGTTTTTTAAAGAAAACATCCTTCCCATTCTCTCCATTCTATACATTGTTTCCCTCATTTCATCTTTTCTCTCCTTTATTTTCTCACTTTGTTTAGCCAAGCATTAATCTTCCAGATTCTCTGACAAGCTAACGTCTTTGCTGAGAAGCCTCACTACAGAAAATGGATAAATGTCCTGAACTTTCATATCACTGAGAATTAATCATCCAGTTTTTAGCACTGTTGATGTGCAAAAACTGTTATCTGTATACTCAGTATGTAATAACTAGTACTTACAATTCCCATTTTGTTTAAACTAAGTTAAAGGGAAACTACAAATGTGAATCAAAAGTTTTTCCAAGATTTGCCTTTTGGATGAGAGTTTCATTTTATTATTTTACAATTTCTAAACATGAAAATTCCTTTCCTATTTATACATATACAAGAGATTTTCTGTGTACCCTTGTACCTAAAGTGGAGGCTATTTTAGCTATGTTCTGCTGAGCACGTCTTAATCTGACGAAAATTTTCAGGGAGCTTTCATTGTGAATATCAAGGACTAGGGACTTAAAGTAAATATGATCAGATGAAAGTTGCAATAGGTACTGTCATTAACATTAGCTCTTGTTTATAAAATCCTTATTCTTACTAAGGCAAAGGTTTCCAAGCCTTGCTTTAGAGCAGAATCATAGTTCTGTTTATTAATAACTGGTATCCCCACATCTACCAAATCAGAATCTCCTAGGTTTATTCTGATATATGAAAAATATACATAATGATATATGAAAATATATATACCAGGACATGAAAGTACAATCAAATTATATCTAAAAATATTCTAGTAAAATTTTATTAATATAATAGTATGTTGGCATATTCTGATCATTGTGACGCATTACCACATTGAAAGCCAAAGACACAAGGGAACCCATTACAGCAAAGCAATTAAAACCAATCCCTGAAAAATAGTATGGCAAACAATGAATGGGGTTGGGGGGGAACTCCATTACAACCAAATCAAGGACTGATTTTTTCAGAAAAAATCTGACACAGTTAGTTAAAAATATACTTAGATTTTCAGTAAGTACCCTAGAAGTGAGAGGTTTTGGTATTCTTTTTTTTTTTAATTGCAATTTTTAGGTGTGGTTCAAATAAATTATTTATTTATACTAATTAAAGATTTCAATTTCTATATCATTTAGTTGAAAATCATCAAGACAGAGTTAGCCTCAAATTCTCTCTTTCTATTGCCATCTACCTAATTAACATCTTTACCTTCAACTCCTTCCTCTCTACATCCATATTCTAGGAGTCAGACCATACCCCCTTAGCTGGACTCCATAGTCACAGGTCAAGAGCCCATGCTCAAAATAAGACTTCTCCACACTCTCACTTGCACAACCTTTTGAGTTGGAATCAAATGGGAGTCCCAAACTCTGTTAGTTCCTGGCAAGACAGCATCTACTTGCCAACAAAACTCACAGTGATATTCTTTAGAATCATCAAGATTAACCAAATCAGGCCTTTTGTCTTAGTTCATGTAGTGGCCTCAAGAAGCTCAGGCTCCCAAATCATCCTTCATCTCCAGCTCTCTAACCTCCATGTGGTTGTTCTGCCCCTTTTCCCGTCATGCCCCATCTCCAGATATGATGCCTTTCAGAACTTACTCATGGCCGTTAGGAAAATCCCCTATCTCTAATCTCTTCTTCGAATACTTCCTTCACTAGCTTCCCCTGGAAGAGGAAATGACAACCTACTCCAGTATTCTTGCCTGGAGAATCCCATGCAAAAAGGAGCCCCGTGGGTTACAGTCCACAGAGTCACAAAGAGTTGGGACTTGACTGAGCAACTAACACTTTCACATTTTCACCATCTTACTCTGAGAACCAGCTTCCCAGTGGAAGAACTGCTTCTCCTGCAAACCCTTAAGTATAGACTGCAAGTCTGGAGAGGATGGGGGAAGCTACCCTTTTTACCTCTCATCGCTATGTCATGCCATTCTCCCTCATTCTGTTAGGGAAATATTGACTGAAACAACCCATCCTGGCCAGGAACCATAGTAAACATTTGCATGAGTTATTTTATGACAGGAGGTCCTGGTAAGGAACATGGAAATAACAAGCCAAAACCAATCGGAACAATTGGGGAAAGGTACTAACCTCCCAGAATCCTCCTCGCTGGAATCCATCTTGGCTGGGCAATATGTGTGCCACCAGGAAGGACCCTGAGTCAGAATGATTGCCCAGAGAGAACCCAGAAATGAACCCCTTTACCATAAAACCAGAAACTTGGAACCACATTGGCAAAGAAGTTCTAGGTTCCCTTACCCTCCTGTTCTCTGCCCAATGAAGTCTCTTGTTTTGTCAGCACTGTGTCTTCTCAGACATCCACTTTGGAGTGTTAGATAAGAGCCCACTCTTGGGCCCTGGCAGGGGACCCCTTCCTACAACAATTTCACCAAAAATCATCCCACTTTATATCTCACATCATCAGATTATACAATCTATCATTGATCCTCATAGTAACTTATTGACTCCTGGTCATTTCCCCTTATTTCCCTGAAGATTTTAACTTTTAGTTTACAATCACACTTTCCAGCACTACCCCTGTTGTAATTATTGGTGATTTTGATATCTACTTAAGTGATCCTTCTAATTCTGGCTTCTCAGCCTCTTGACTTCATGTCTCCCAATGATGTTCTCCACTCTATATTACCCTTACATCATTCACATAACACATTCTCAAATTCAAGCATCTCACTCTCTGACCAACTCCATCCCTTTGAGCTTTCTCTTTCAAAAACTCCATTTCAATCCTTTGACCCAGTAAGACGTAAAACTCATGAATTCACTACGATTTCACTGTCCTCACCTACCTCATGTCTCACTGCCTTCCTTTCTCATCTTAAATTCAACCTTCAGTTCAGTTCAGTTCAGTCGCTCAGTCGTGTCCGACTCTTTGCGACCCCATGAATCACAGCACGCCAGGCCTCCCTGTCCATCACCAACTCCCGGAGTTCACTCAGACTCATGTCCATCGAGTCGGTGATGCCATCCAGCCATCTCATCCTCTGTCGTCCCCTTCTCCTCCTGCCCCCAATCCCTCCCAGAATCAGAGTCTTTTCCAATGAGTCAACTCTTCACATGAAGTGGCCAAAGTACTGGAGTTTCAGCTTTAGCATCATTCCTTCCAAAGAAATCCCAGGGCTGATCTCCTTCAGAATGGACTGGTTGGATCTCCTTGCAGTCCAAGGGACTCTCAAGAGTCTTCTCCAACACCACAGTTCAAAAGCATCAATTCTTCAGCGCTCAGCTTTCTTCACAGTCCAACTTTCACATTCATACATGACCACTGGAAAAACCATAGCCTTGACTAGACGGACCTTTCTTGGCAAAGTAATGTCTCTGCTTTTTAATATGCTGTCTAGGTTGGTCATAACTTTCCTTCCAAGGAGTAAGAATCTTTTAATTTCATGGCTACAGTCACCATCTGCAGTGATTTTGGAGCCCCCAAAAAATAAAGTCTGACACTGTTTCCACTGTTTCCCCATCTATTTGCCATGAAGTGATGGGACCAGATGCCATGATCTTCGTTTTCTGAATGTTGAGCTTTAAGCCAACTTTTTCACTCTCCTCTTTCACTTTCATCAAGAGGCTCTTTAGTTCCTCTTCACTTTCTGCCATAGGGTGGTGTCATCTGCATATCTGAGGTTACTGATATTTCTCTCAGCAATCTTGATTCCAGCTTGTGCTTCTTCCAGCCCGTGTTTCTCATGATGTACTCTGCATAAAAGTTAAATAAGTAGGGTGACAATATATAGCCTTGAAGTACTCCTTTTCCTATTTGGAACCAGTCTGTTGTTCCATGTCCAGTTCTAACTGTTGCTTCCTGACCTGCATATAGGTTTCTCAAGAGGCAGGTCAGGTGGTCTGGTATTCCCATCTCTTTCAGAATTTTCCACAGTTTATTGTGATCCACACAGTCAAAGGCTTTGGCATAGTCAATAAAGCAGAAATAGATGTTTTTCTGGAACTTTCTTGCTTTTTCCATGATCCAGCAGATATTGGCAATTTGATCTCTGGTTCCTCTGCCTTTTCTAAAACCAGCTTGAACATCTGGAAGTTCACGGTTCACGTATTGCTGTAGCCTGGCTTGGAGAATTTTGAGCATTACTTTACTAGCGTGTGAGATGAGGGCAATTGTGTAATAGTTTGAGCATTCTTTGGCATTGCCTTTCTTTAGGATTGGATTGAAAACTGACCTTTTCCAGTCCTGTGGCCACTGCTGAGTTTTCCAAATTTGCTGGCATATTGAGTGCAGCACTTTCACAGAATCATCTTCCAGGATCTGAAATAGCTCAACTGGAATTCCATCACCTCCACTAGCTTTGTTTGTAGTGATGCTTTCTAAGGCCCACTTGACTTCACATTCCAGGATGTCTGGCTCTAGGTGAGTAATCACACCATCGTGATTATCTGGGTCGTGAAGATTTTTTTGTACAGTTCTTCTGTGTATTCTTGCCACCTCTTCTTAAGATCTTCTGCTTCTGTTAGGTCCATACCATTTCTATCCTTTATCGAGCCCATCTTTGCATGAAATGTTCCCTTGATATCTCTAATTTTCTTGAAGAGATCTCTAGTCTTTCCCATTCTGTTGTTTTCCTCTATTTATTTCCACTGATTACTGAGGAAGGCTTTCTTATCTCTCCTTGCTATTCTTTGGAACTCTGCATTCAGATGCTTATATCTTTCCTTTTCTCCTTTGCTTTTTGCTCTCTTCTTTTCACAGCTATTTGCAAGGCCTCCTCAGACAGCCATTTTGCTTTTTTGCATTTCTTTTCCATGGGGATGGTCTTGATCCCTGTCTCCTGTAGAATGTCACGAACCTCCGTCCATAATTCATCAGGCAGTCTATCTATCAGATCTTGTGCAGAAGGGTTGAGAGGAGCTACTCCACGTTCAAGGTCAGGAGGGGCAGCTGTGAGGAGATACCCCTCATCCAAGGTAAGGAGCAGTGGCTGCGCTTTGCTGGAGCAGCTGTGAAAAGATACCCCACATCCAAGGTAAGAGAAACCCAAGTAAGACGGTAGGTGTTGTGAGAGGCATCAGGGCAGACACACAAACCATAATCACAGAAAACTAGTCAATCTAATCACACGGACCACAGCCTTGTCTAACTCAATGAACTCAATCCTAGTATTTACTATTTTGCAAATCTCCCTACCCATCTCCTAACACGTGTTTCTCCCTTCCCTAAGCCAATTCTAGTTTAAACGAACTTTTTACTGGCTTCATACGCACTTGGTACAACTTAATGGAGCTGAAGAACAGCATATCATCAGGCTGACTGTACTCACTTTACTCTGACAACCACCAACCTCAAGGAGTCCCTTAAAGCTGCCTGGAAATTGTATTCCCTTTGTCCAGGACATTTACTCTCCTAACTGTCTCTCAACACCATTTCGTGCCTTCTCCTTCTTTATTCAAACCCCCAACATCTACTCCCCATGGCTTGAGAAGATGATTATGTTACCTACAACACTGAGAAAAAAAAAGCAATCAAAAGGTAAGTTCCATAGTCTTTTATCATTGCTTCTTTGTACCTACCAGCATCCTCCATACTCATATGCTCAGCCTCTCCTCCTATTCTAGGAGTTAGCTGCCCATGTAATTATCCCAAGTCAGTCCCTCCACTTGTACACCACAATCCTTGCCTACCTGAGGATATGGCCACCAGACAGTCCTTGCTCTCTTGTATCATCAATCCTCTCTTTTTACTAGCTCTTTCCTATTATTGTATAAACTCTTCTCTCTCCCATTTCCAGAAACAAAACAATTCTCTTAACACAATTTTCCTGCCCCAAAACTGCTATGTGTCCTTTTGTCCATTAGCAAGACAACTCTAAAGAGAATTATCCATAGTCATTATTTATCTTTTTCTCCTTCATTTTCTCTTGAACCCATCTAATCAAATTTTCACCACACTTCACCAAAACCACTCTTATTGACATCACTAGTTACCTTCCATGTTGTTATATCTAACATCAATTCTCAATCTTCCCATGACTCCACCTACAAGCAACATTTGAGTCAGTCGACTACCCCCTTCTCTTGGAAATACTTCCTTCGATTTTCTACCAGACACCACACTCTCCTGGTTTTTCTCCTACTTCTCCTCTTGCTGTTTTTCCACACCCTTTGCTAGGTTCTTCCCATTCCTCCAGTCTCTAAACATTGTAGGGTCTGGAGGTTCAGCTCTTGATGCTTCTCTCACTCCTTTGGTGATTTCATCTAATGTCTCTCCCTGAATAACAACTACATTCTGGTGACTCTCAGATTTATATCTCTAGTTTAGAATTCTCAGAATAATGTCCAACTCCATACTCACCATCTCCTCACTGTTTATCAGATAAGCACATCACACCTAAAATGTCTAAACATGAGCTTCTGATCTTGTCTTACACACAAGATATATGTAAAGGTTCATCTGGCAGAAATATGCAGGGCATTTGAAATGTTTATTCTTCTATCATGATAATACAATTTTTATAATGGAAAATCATTAAATTAAATCCAAGCCAAGGAAATATATAAAATATGGATATGAAATAGACACCAAAGAAAGAAAATTATATCTCACCATGTCTCAAAACTCTAGCAATGAGTCTTTAAAAGGTGCCCTTTCTGCTCTCATACATTTCATTCTAATCCATTAGCCGTTATTTCAGTACCTGTCTTTCAATTCCAAGAACCATTTCCAGCTAATGAGCAAATGATAATCACACCAAGTCAAGCTATTTTATTTTTGTTCCAGAAAATTGCCTTTGTTTCTTCACAATACCAGAATGCTACAATTAATAATGAATGTTTTTTAAAAACTTTAACAGAACTAAGTAACCAGCTGAATACTATCACTTTCAAAACTCTTCTTGAGATCCTCTTTATTCATGCCAGTAACTTTGCAACGGCTGAAAACTTTGTTGATATTTCCCTTTTGGAATTGCTTTCAGAGATGATTTACATGACACATAAGACACCAGTCTCATTTTTTTCCAAACCGTATCCTCTAAATAATAAATAAGCCAATTACCCATCCTAGTGAAAAGACAACTGGGACTTGCTACGTCCAAGACACAGATATACCTGTACTAAATGAAGTTATGCCACCATAACATAAAAATTCCAAAAATCTGCTATAGACTTTGATAGCAATCCTCCTCAAAAGATCTCACATTGCTTTGAGTTGAGCTGTATTTGTAATAAATGTCCTGCAGTGACAACTTTGAATACGACAACTCACCTGGCTATACAAGTTTTGAAAAACTTGTTTAAAAAAAGCTTCATTACATCACAGTCACGCCTCAATAGGCCTAAATGAGCAATAAATGAAAAGAAAACTAATCAGGATCTTGACTCTTATGATCTGACCCAGAATTACTTTCTATATTCTGCTGCTGCTGCTGCTAAGTCACTTCAGTCGTGTCTGACTCTGTGTGACCCCATAGAGGCAGCCCACCAGGCTCCCCCGTCCCTGGGATTCTCCAGGCAAGAACACTGGAGTGGGTTGCCATTCAAAACACCAAACTGCAAACAAAAGTTAAGGATGCTTTGGCCTCCTATTCTCTTCAGTTCAGTTCAGTTCAGTCACTCAGTCACGTCCGACTCTTTGTGACCCCATGGACCACAGGAAGCCAGGCCTCCCTGTCCATTACCAACTCCTGGAGTTGACCCAAACTCATGTCCATTGAGTCGGTGATGCCATCCAACCATCTCGTCCTCTGTCATCCCCTTCTCCTCTTGCCTTCAATCTTTCCCAGCATCAGGGTCTTTTCAAATGGCTCAGCTCTCACATCAGGTGGCTAAAGTATCAGAGTTCCAGCTTCAGCATCAGTCCTTCCAATGAATATTCAGGACAGATCTCCTTTAGGATGGACTGGTTGGATCTCCTTGTCATCCAAGGGACTCTCAAGAATCTTCTGCAACACCACAGTTCAAAAGCATCATTCTTTGGCACTCAGCTTTCTTTATAGTCCAACTCTCACATCCATACATGACTGCTGGAAAAACCATAGCCTTGACTAGATGAACCTTTGTTGGCAAAGTAATATCTCTGCTTTGTAATATGCTGTCTAGGTTGGTCATAACTTTCCTTCCAAGGAGTAAGCATCTTTTAATTTCATGGCTGCAGTCACCATATGTAGTGATTTTGGAGGCCCAAAAAATAAAGTCAGCCACTGTTTCCACTGTTTCCCCATCTATTTGCCATGAAGTGATGGGACCGGATGCCATGATCTTTGTTTTCTGAATGTAGAATTTTAAGCCAACTTTTTCACTCTTCTCTTTCATTTTCATCAAGAGTCTCTTTAGTTCTTCTTCACTTTCTGCCATAAGGGTGGTTCCATCTGCATATCTGAGGTTATTGATATTTCTCCCAGCAATCTTGATTGCAGCTTGTGCTTCTTCCAGCCCAGCGTTTCTCATGATGTACTCTGCATATAAGTTAAATAAGCAGGGGGACAATATACAGCCTTGACGTACTCCTTTTCCTATTTGGAACCAGTCTGTTGTTCCATGTCCAGTTCTAACTGTTGCTTCCTGACCTGCATATAGGTTTCTCAAGAGGCAGGTCAGGTGGTCTGGTATTCCCATCTCTTTCAGAATTTTCCACAGTTTATTGTGATCCACACAGTCAAAGGCTTTGGCATAGTCAATAAAGCAGAAATAGATGTTTTTCTGGAACTTTCTTGCTTTTTCCATGATCCAGCAGATATTGGCAATTTGGTTCCTCTGGTCTTTTCTAAAACCAGCTTGAACATCTGGAAGTTCACAGTTCACGTATTGCTGTAGCCTGGGTTGGAGAATTTTGAGCATTACTTTACTAGCGTGTAAGATGAGGGCAATTGTGCGGTAGTTTCAGCATTCTTTGGCATTGCCTTTCTTTGGGATTGGAATGAAAACTGACCTTTTCCAGTCCTGTGGCCACTGCTGAGTTTTCCAAATTTGCTGACACATTAAATGCAGCACTTTCACAGCATCATCTTTCAGGATTTGAAACAGCTCAACTGAATTCCATCACCTCCACTAGCTTTGTTTGTAGTGATGCTTTCTAAGGCCCACTTGACTTCACATTCCAGGATGTCTGGCTCTAGGTGAGTGATTGTACCATCGTGATTGTCTGGGTCATGAAGACCTTTTTTGTACAGTTCTTCTGTGTATTCTTGCCACCTCTTCTTAAGATCTGCTTCTGTTAGGTCCATACCATTTCTGTCCTTTATTAAGCCCATCTTTGCATGAAATGTTCCCTTGATATCTCTAATTTTCTTGAAGAGATCTCTAGTCTTTCCCATTCTGTTGTTTTCCTGTATTTCTTTCCACTGATTACTGAGGAAGGCTTTCTTATCTCTCCTTGCTCTTCTTTGGAACTCTGCATTCAAATGGGTATATTTTTCCTTTTCTCCTTTGCTTTTCACTTCTCTTCTTTTCACAGCTATTTGTAAGGCCTCCTCAGAGAACCATTTCACCTTTTTGCATTTCTTTTTCTTGGGGATAGTCTTGATCCCTGTCTCCTGTACAATGTCATGAACCTCCATCCATAGTTCATCAGGCACTCTGTCTCTCAGATCTAGTCTCTTAAATCTATTTCTCACTTCCACTGTATAATCATAAGGGATTTGATTTAGGTCAAAATTACCCCTAGGGAAACCTTTTAGGAGTACATTTTCTTGTGGAAAATTACTAAACTTTTTGCATTTGAAAAATATGCAAAAGGAGATAAGGAAGCAGTGGAGAAACTGTCATGCACATCAGTTGTGCATGTCTATAACGCCAAACAAAGAGGGATTGATTATCTAAGGTCTTTGAATGTGGCATCTCTTCACAATTGTCTGATGAACCATTGTATTGATCTCAATCTAAATTCAACCAACAACCCAGGAAAAAGAGTGTTTTCATTGCTGCTTTTCAGTCATAAATTCAAATTATGTTTTTATAAAAGAGAAATCAATGCATAATGGTAGCCTTCATGTTCAATTACTGGGGAATAAGCAGAGATCCTGAAACAAAATAATCTCTATTAATACATACATCCAAATGAAAAGGACCCAAGATATATCTACAAGGTTGACATATTTCCCACATGGCTCTCTCTGGTTTTTGCTCTAATTTTAGGTTTCAATATCAAATGAACTAGGCATTTGGAGGGAATGTTTTAATAAAACTTGAGCATTTATCTTGCTTATTAAACAAAGAGGATGGAGAAGAAAGAATCTATGAATATTCTATGCAGATGCACCAAGAAGTATAAACTGTAACAGTTGTCAGGGACTCCATAAATATTAAAAAACTTCAATGAAATGAAATTGAAGTGGGAACTAGAGGTTGCACTGGACATTTCTCAAAATGCTTGAGAGTCATGTGGGGATTTCATTATACTCAGATTCCTGGGCCATGAGGAATGATATCAGGGCTGTGAAAGTCTGAGATGACTGGCAATCAAAACAGTAGGTAGAACATTTGTCCTGGTGAGAGGCTGAAGACTAAGAAAACCGGGTTAATACAGTTCAAGCAGAGAGACCTGAAAGATGCAGGGAAGAACACGTAACACATAAAAAAGGTGTGTACCAAAAAAAAAAAAAAAAAAAAAGCCGTAACTAAAAATGAGAAATGGTTAAGAAAGATGTGTTGGGGTTCTCAGTCTCCTCCCATACTTCTCATTTTCATGTGAGGGATTGGCACTGGATTCTTTCCTGGATTCCCACTCTTTGCCCTATCTTGAAGAAGTGAGTTGACCTGGTTAGGTGTACATCGGTCCACATTTCTGAAATGGGTAAAGTTAACCTTTTAGAGGGGCTTCAAAGGTGACGCTAGTAGTAAAGAACCTGCCTGCTAATGCAGGAGACATAAGAGACAGATGTAAGTTCCATCTCTGGGTTGGGAAGATACCCTTGAGAAAGGTATGGCAACCACTCCAGTATTCTTGCCTGGAGAACCTCATGGACAGAGGAGCCTGGCGGGCTACAGTCCACGGGGTCGCAGAGAGTCAAACACAACTGAAGCGACTGAGCACAATCTTTTTGGGGGCAGGAGGAGAAGGGGATGACAGAGGATGAGATGGTGGATGGCATCACCGACTCGGTGGACGTGAGTTTGAGTGAACTCCAGGAGTTGGTGATGGACAGGGAGGCCTGGCGTGCTGCAGTTCATGGGGTCGCAAAGAGTCGAACACGACTGAGCAACTGAACTGAAACATTGAGGACCTCCTCTCTTTTCTTTTCCTCTCTGCTGCAACCAATGTGAACACAGAGATTATTATAAATTGTGTCAACCCCACACACCCAAATCTGTCCTAAATACCAAAGTCTAGACTTCACTGGAGGACATGGAGACAGGAAGCATTAATAGAATCATTTGGCCTTCTCACTAAAGCATGATGTTTTTCAACTGTTTTATCAGTAAAAACAGTGATTATTTATTCTCCAGCTTCCTGTCATCTCTCAGTGTTTCAAACTTGGGCAGGTCCTGGGAAACTTGTTCCAAGCAAGGTCCCAAGAACAAAGGACAATTGAGCAATAAAAGAAATGGGTAGAAGGGAAAGATTGGTATTATCTGAGTTTGAAGAAACAACAGCATATTCCATGATAAAAACCATCCACATCAAGGGTGGTAGTACTGGGGTATCGATTTGAGCCCAGAGGAAAAGTCAAAGGCAAGTAAAAAACAACTGGCTTGTTTTTCCCTTAAAGAAAAGTAAAACAATGAATTGCTTGATTCTGAATTTAGAGCATTAAGATGAAAAACTTTAGTTTTCACTAATAAAGTGAATGTGCTGGAGGGATTAAATCACCAAGATCCCATCCAATTCTAAAATTCTGACATGGATTTAGAAAGTGAAAGTGAAAGTCGCTCAGTCGTGTCTGACTCTTTGTGATCCCATGGACTATACAGGCCAGAAGAATACTGGAGTGGGTAGTTTTTCCCTCTCCAGGATATCTTCCCAACCCAGGGATCGAATCCAGGTCTCCTGCATTGCAGGTAGATTCTTTATCAGTTGAGCCACAAGGGAAGCCCACCATGGATTTAATTCATTCAAAAACACATTTACTGAACCTCTACTACATGTTGGCATAGAAGAGTGTTTGGGGCAAAGAAATGAAAATAGTTCAGTCTGGAGATAAATTGAACAGAAGTAGGAGTAAAGAACCAGTACAATTCAGGGTGATAAGCATGTAACAAATATATGCAGGAGAAATCTGTTATTTTTGCAGAGGACTTTCACACACACACACACATATAGGGTACCACACTGGGTGTGGAAGGTTCCCACGGAAGAGAGCAGAAAGGTGATTATGAAGCAAGGATGTTCCTAAGAGGAATTTATAATAGAGCTGAGTAATTCACCAAAATGATCAAAACCCTCACCTTAAATACCATCTTCAACCGAAGACAAAAAAGAGGATGTTGGGGGTAGTGGTTTGGAATTTCCAAGAAAAGGAAGGGAATTAACATGGAGCGGGAAAGGCAAATGTTTGGTAAACAGGTGTTTGCTGGACCCTGCAAAGCCAATGGGACACAGAGAGGAATCTTAACAAACAGACTTTGGTAGGTTCCTCCGTGTCTACACACCTAGTTCATACTACAGTTTTCTGTGGGAATGGCTCCCTTCATGGAGCAAGATCTTATCCACATTCTTCTAGGCAGCTTTAGGGAAAGCCAGAGTCTTTTGGGCCTTGATCATTTCAGCTCAGATTATCTTCATAACAAGGAGATATTTTTTTGTCTATATTACCTTATTGAAATCTCTAGGATTGACTCTCAATATTTTTCCCTTCTGCTTAATATTACAGTTTTTTTCAAAATGTTAAGTTATAATATTTAATAAATTAAAAATCACTGTCACATAAGAGTTTCAAAAGAGAAACTCAAAATGAAAACTGTGTTCCATATCTGTACTTTATTTCTGAATTGACCTTTTGTTGTATTTTTTCATAAAGTACACATTACTATTTCCTCTTCTGAGAGTACTTCATATGTCAAAGTTTCTGTTATAAAAAGAAGTTTATATAAAGTGATACCATATTTCATCAGTCTAAAATAGCATCTAATGACCAAAAATAAAAGTTATATGCCATTTACCAACTATAACCTTGCTGCTGCTGTGTCATTTCAGTTGTGTCTGACTCTGTTACCCTACGGACCATAGTGCACTAGGTTCCTTTGTTCATGGGATTTCCCAAGCAAGAATACTGGAGTGGGTTGCCATTTCCTCCTCCAGGGGATCGTCTCGACCCAGGGATCTAACCCGTGTCTCTGACATCTCCTGCATTGGCAAGTGGGTTCTTTACCACTAGTGCCACCTGGGAAGCCCCAACTCTAACCTTAGATTTCTCAATTTATGATCAATGACAAATCCCATTCACCCCAAACTTTAGTTATCCAAATGGCACATCAAAGAGTAGACACGGAAAACCTCTGCTCCAAAATAGATAATATGTCAGACCCTGGACAAGTAATTTACCCTCCATGGACTTTGATTTAAAGTGGGAAATAACCTAACTCCCTATTTTGAAATAAGAAAACTGAGAGTCAGAAAGGTTAAGGGATTTCCCAGAACTGGTAACCTGTCTGTAGCCACTAAAAATTCAAGAAGAGGCCTCCAAAGAGAACAACTGGCAGCCCTTTTGGAAAAGTAAAGCTGGAGACTTCAGTTCAGTTCAGTTCAGTCGCTCAGTCGTGTCCGACTCTTTGCGACCCCATGAATCACAGCACTCCAGGCCTCCCTGTCCATCACCAACTCCCAAAGTTCACTCAGACTCACATCCATCGAGTCGGTGATGCCATCCAGCCATCTCATCCTGGGTCGTTCCCTTCTCCTCCTGCCCCCAATCCATCCCAGCTTCAGAGTCTTCTCCAATAAGTCAACTCTTTGCATGAGGTGGCCAGAGTACTGGAGTTTCAGCTTTAGCATCATTCCTTCCAAAGAAAACCCAGGGCTGATCTCCTTCAGAATGGACTGGTTGGATCTCCTTGCAGTCCAAGGGACTCTCAAGAGTCTTCTCCAACAGACTTACTTTACACTAATACCTACATACATTCTAAATGGGCAAAATCAAAAATTATTAAAAATTAAAACATAGGAGTAGTAGGAGAAAATTTGAATGACTACTTCCTCAATGAAGAAGACCTTTCTAAAACCAAAACAGAAAGTAAAGCATATACTAGATTTTGCTACATAAAAATTTAAGTAGTTCCTTTGACAAGCGACATCAAACTCAATTAATGATAAATGATGCACTTGGAGGTAAAGGGAGAACTATTTATAGGACATATAGGGTGGCTATAAAATACAGAAGCATAGGTAATATTATTTGATCATGAATAACAATATAATACCTATAAATTATTCATTATATATTCTTCTATGTTTCCAGGCTTGGTGAAAATCTGTATAACAAACAAATAGTTAATATTATTAATGTATAAATCAACAAGAAAAAAGTGACCATCATAACAGAAACTGATCAGAGTACATGAAGAAATAATTAATAAAATGACTACAAACGCTAATAAACATTTCAAAAGATGTGTGCAACCTTTCCAGAATCAAAGAATAATGAATTTCAAAAGAGGAAAAAAAAATAACCTATCATAGGCAAGGATTTTGAAAGATTAATGAAGTTATAGGAACACAGACTAATGCTGAGAAAATAAATTAGTATATAACCTTTATAGAAGGGTTAAGGGATTTCCCTTAACTCATAACCTGTTTGACAATATGCATTATAAATAAAGATATGTCCGGAATAAAAAGACTGGTCAAGAACACTAATATATATGAACAAGGATATTCATATTACAATTGCAAAATATTAGAAACAATCAAAATATCCACTAAAAGCTTAATTATTAAATAAATTATAGAACAATCACACACTGGCATACTATGTATCTATTAAAAATAATGATATGAATCTACTTTTAATATTGAGATATTTATAAAATAAAGTTAGTAAAAAAAGCAGGCCACAGAGCAGCATACATACTGTCCTTTTTACACATGTAACAGGGAAAACTTATTTTTTTTTTAATAGTTGGCAACAATCCAGAAACAGGGCAGGAGATGAAAAGGAAAATAATCATAGAGGAATACTAGATGGCTGAGATGTTCAAGGAAGTACCATTTTCACTTTTATCAAAAGAAAATATCAAAAATAGAACAGAAAAGCTAGATTCATGCTCACTGAAGCATTATTTACAATAGCCAAGACATATAAACAATCTTAGAGTCCACTGAGAGATAAGGAGGTAAAGAAAATGTAAATGTATACAATGGAATATTATTCAGCCATAAAAAGAAGGACTTATTGCCATTTGCAGCAACATGGGTGGATCTTGAGGAAATTATGCTAAGTGAAATAAGTCAGACAGAGAAAGACAAATATTGCATTCTACCCATATGTTGAATCTAAAATAAATCCCTAACCTTTCTCATTCTTATTTTTACTCCCATTTTTATTTTACTTTTAAAAAAAGGCATTTAATTTTGTTCTTACATATACATACACATAATTTATGTAAATGCTTACATTTGATATATTTACTTATTTAATCCATTTATTTCTTTATAAATGCATAGTGCCCTGCCTATATTAATAAATAATGTAACATTTTCTTTTTAAATAAATATTTGTGAAAGACCCTGCCAAAATAAATGACAAAAGAAATTTTCAGATGAATGCATTACAAACTCACATATTTAATAAAACTGTTAACAATGAACACATGTAGTAGATATTCAGTTTTAATTTGCAAATATATGCAGTTAATGGTAAATAATGCAGAACCATTTTTTTTAAGAAAAAATAATTCAATAACATGCCTGCATGCTCAATTCTTAGGAAGACATGAGAATTTAAAGGGCACTTGAACCTATAGAACTTCAACTCTTATTATGAAAACAGGCAAATACAAAGAATAGATCCCACCACACGTATGACTGAGAGTCATGGTAAATGGAACTGACCATAGGCACATGGAATCCACAAAAAGAAAAGATCTTAGTGAATTAGAACAGTCATTTCAGTGTTCATGAAGGTGCTGAGTTCATTCTTGGAAGACAGAATGTTAGTAGGGTGGAGAGAGGCAGAGAAAGACATTTCAAATGAGAGGAATAACAAAACTGGAATTGTAGAAGGGACAAAACTGCAAGTGACTCCAGGGGTCGTGAAAAGATAAGCCTGCCTAGAGCTGAGGGCTAGAGTTGAGGAAATGATACTAACAGCTAGTGCTTGTGGAGGGCTTATCATGTATGCAGCACTGTGCTAGGTGCTTTACATGCATTAGTAGCTTACTGAAGTGCACAAACTGCCAACATCCACTGGATCATAGAAAAAGCAAGACAGGTCCAGAAAACATCTGCTTCTGCCTTATTGACTATGCCAAAGCCTTTGGCTGTGTGGATCACAACAAACTGGAAAATTCTTAAAGAGATGGGAATACCAGACCACCGGACCTGACTCGAGAAATCTGTATGCAGGTCAAAAAGAAACAGTTAGAACCGGATATTGAACAACAGACTGGTTCCAAATTGGGAAAGGAGTACCCCAAAGCTGTGCCTTGTCACCCTGCTTGTTTAACTTATATGCAGAGTACATCATGTGAAATGCCAGGCTGGATGAAGCACAAGCTGGAATCACGACTGCCAGGAGAAATATTAATAACCTCAGATATGCAGATGACACCACCCTTATGGCAGAAAGCAAAGAGGAACTAAAGAGCCTCTTGATGAAAGTGAAAGAGGAGAGCAAAAAAGCTGGCTTAAAACTCAATATTCAAAAAACTAAGATCATGGCATCTGGTCCCATTACTTCATGGCAAACAGATGGGGAAACAATGGAAACAGTGAGAGACTTTATTTTCTTGGGCTCCAAAATCACTGCAAATGGTGACTGCAGCCATGAAATTAAAAGACACTTGCTCCTTGGAAGAAAAGCTATGACAAGTCTAGACAGCATATTACAAAGCAGACATTTACTTTGCCGACAAAGGTCCATCTAGTCAAAGCTACAGAGAAGGCAATGGCACCCCACTCCAGTACTTTTGCCTAGAAAATCCCATGGACGGAAGAGCCTGGTAGGCTGCAGTCCACAGGGTCGCTAGAGTTGGACACGACTGAGCAACTTCACTTTCACTTTTCACTTTCATGCATTGGAGAAGGAAATGGCAACCCACTCCAGTGTTCTTGCCTGGAGAATCCCAGGGATGGGAAGCCTGGTGGGCTGCCGTCTATGGGGTCGTGCAGAGTCGGACATGACTAGAAAGCTGTGGTACATATACACAATGGAGTATTACTCAGCCATTAAAAAGAATACATTTGAATCAGTTCTAATGAGATGGATCAAACTGGAACCTATTATACAGAGTGAAGTAAGCCAGAAAGAAAAACACCAATACAGTATACTAACGCATATATATGGAATTTAGAAAGATGGTAACAATAACCCTGTGTATGAGACAGCAAAAGAGACACTGATGTATAGATCAGTCTTACGGACTCTGTGGGAGAGGGAGAGGGTGGGGAGATTTGGGAGAATGACATTGAAACATGTATAATATCATCTATGAAATGAGTCGCCAGTCCAGGTTCGATGCACAATACCGGATGCTTGGGGCTGGTGCACTGGGACGACCCAGAGGGAGGGCATGGGGAGGGAGGAGGGAGAAGGGTTCAGGATGGGGAACACAGGTATACCTGTGGCGGATTCATTTCGATATTTGGCAAAACTAATACAATATTGTAAAGTTTAAAAATAAAATAAAATTAAAAAAAATAAAATAAAATAAAGTGATGCAGCAGCAGCAGCAGTCAAAGCTATGGTTCTTCCAGTAGTCATGCCATGTACGGATGTGAGTTGAACTATAAAGAAAGCTGAGTGCTGAAGAACTGATGCTTTTGAACTGTGGTGTTGGAAAGACTCTTGAGAGTCCCTTGGACTGCAAGGAGATCAAACCAGTCCATCCTAAAGGAAATCAGTCCTGAACATTCATTTGAGGGACTGATACTGAAGCTGAAACTCCAATACTTTGGCCACCTGATGTGAAGAACTGACTCACTGGAAAAGACCTGATGCTGGGAAAGACTGAAGGCAGGAGGAGAAAGGGACGACAGAGGATGAGATGGTTGGATGGCATCACCGACTTGATGGACATGAGTTTGAGCAAGCTCCAGGAGTTGCTGATGGACAGGGAGGCCTGGCGTGCTGCAGTCCATGGGGTCGCAAAGAATCAGACACGACTGAGCGACTGAACTGAACTGAGGTGCACAATAAACCAATAAGGTAAGAATAAATATGATCCTGTTTGGGTAGGTGAGAAGCAGAACCTGAGAGACGTCAAGTGGAAGCCCAAAGTTCCCCATCTGGTCAATGACAGCATCAATAGATTAATTCCCAGTACATCTGATTCCTGAGTACACTCTTGAACAGCCACATCCCTCTATTAATGAAAAAGGGTTTTTTCCTATAGCAACAAGATGGCCAATGAACATGAAAGGACTATTCAAGATGAAAGTCCTATTAAAAATAACCTAACTGCAGTAGGTAGAGAAGATTAGGAAAGGAAATTCATGATAAAAATGTCTCTATTACAAGTGTTAGTTGAATTTCTCCAATTTAGAGTAGATTAGTAGAAAATTCCTCATATCCATCCATCTTTATATTTTCATTATGAGAACATCTAAAAGAGCAGATAATATGGTAGTTCATAAGCTTTCTAAAAAAGTCCTCATCATAGTCACAGATATGTCAATGCAGTATGTACAATCCAAATGAGAGGAATAACTTCATATAAATTTTAAGTCGCCTTGTTTAAATAATGGAACTACCAATAGCTTAATAAGAATGAAACTACAGTGTAATATCTAAGCATTATAAACAGCCATAATACAACTATAATTTTGGCAAATATTTGAAATATTTCTTTTTTAATAGATTGCATATTGTTTCACTTCCCTATTCCAATTTCAAAAAGATGTACCTCCCTTTGGTTTTAATACCTCATACTGTAACAATGAAAAGAATGGTATATTTTATTTATGTAATGCATATACATAAGAATAGATGGAAAGAAGTATCTTTGATGCTAAGGATGAAACTATTTTCCCTGGGATGTCTTGTACTTTTAAATGTTACACAAGCTGATGGAAAACTTTACGCAATTCCCACCCACATATCAACATGTGTAGATGCACACATGGATGAATCTGAAATAATGCAAATGTTCTCCTTAAGTATCTTGCCTATATTATTATTAAACTTCTTCATTTATTCAAATAAAAAGGAACATATACTTCCAAGTTTACATTTTCTTACAATATGGAATGCTACAATCCTTACCATGAAGAAGGCATGCTAACTCACTTGTCATGTCTGACTCTGTGCAACCCTATGGACTGGAGCCTGCCAGGCTCCTCTGTCCATTGGATGCTCCAAGCAAGAATACTGTAGTGTGTGGGAATCTTCCCAATCCAGGGATCAAACCTGCATCTCTTATCTGTCCAGCATTGGCAGGAGGGTTCTTTAGAGCCAGTGCCACCCAGGAAGCCCCAACAAGAAGAATAGAACATTCCTTATCCATATGTTAATATATCTGTGCTAATGTACACATTTAATAAAATAATGAACTGAATTAATCATTACTTTTCCAACAGTTACTTCCCCCATACCCATGTTTCGATAAGAAATGGCAGAGTTGTTTGAAACTGCAGTTTGATTCATGCAACTAGTATCAAACATTCATTAAAAGAAAAAAGAACAGTCAGCTACTTGAAAAGTTGGGAATTCCTTGGTGGTCCAGTAGTTAGGACTTCACACTTCCACTGCAGGAAGCTCAGGTTCAATCCCTGGCTGGGGAACTAAGATCCTGCAAGCCAAGTGTTGGGGCCAAAAAAAGAAAAAGTGAACACACTGCTAAGAAGTGTGTTTCATCCACCTTCTTGCTACCATTAGCAAAAAGTTCTCCCTTCTACAGTTGTGGTATATTCCAGCCCTTGGAAGGTTATTAATATTATCAAAATTAGATCTAGTACATCCAGGAAATAGGAAGAAATACTGATGAATGAACAAGATAATCAGGGCTTAAAACACATCAAACCTTGAGATTGGGTTAGAAACACATTTTAGGGACACTCCAGAATAAAACATTATCTTGTGGATTCATCTCTATCACCAAAGTTTCCTTAATATATATAAAATGTCAGCCTGACCTAACCAAGTTCAAGAAAGACTTGAACTGGAAGATGAATACGATTACTGATAAAGCCATGAATCTTGTTTTTTTTTCCCCTGAAGAGAGAAGAAATTCAAAGCCAATTAAAAGAAATAAAAACTGAATGTGCATGTGGGTATAAATAGGCATATTAATTTCCAATCTCATTTTCAATTCCTTCAGATGAAGTACAAAGTTAAGAGGGACTACAGCAGAGTAATCTATGAATACATATGTAAAGTATTATTCCACATAATGGCCTTGATAGCTATAGACATTCCAAATGAAATAAATAAACAAAACAGGCCTTCAAAGTGTCAGGATTTAATTTTAACTTCATATCAGTTAGCTATCTTATCATGATAACCCACTGATGTGAAAATAAAATAAAAATTTATTTCTTCCATTTTTCTTACAAAATACTCTGGCTAACATACCATATTTACAAAAATAATAAATTTTTGAATCCCAGTCTCTGTAAAATACAAACATTTGAATATCTCTTTTTTATAGTCTATTGAATAAATAGTCAAAAATTGGCAATAGGCTCTGACTAATGCAAAAGCAACAAAAGAAATCAGTGACTCCCCAAAAGAGATACTGGGGAAATGATTTAGATAGTAGAGCAAAGAATACAAAAAAATATGACTCAAAGAAAAGCTCTATTACCAATTTTAGCAACACAAGCAGAAATTAAGTAACAACAAATATCTATATTTATGTAGAAACAGATGCATTTATAAATACATTTTAGGAAACCAGAGCAGAAACAGTATTCTCTTTATTCAAAAAAGAAACCTACATTTTTATTTCTTTTCTTAACAGATTTGTTCCTAAAAAAATAACATTTCAAATGTAGCTTGGCCCATACACATACATGCAAAACAACTGAAAATAAGAATGTTTTTCCTCCAAAGGTTAGAGAGTAAAGTAGGATGAAAGCTGTAATCTGATTATTCACCAGAAGCAACTATCTTTATCTGGAAGGGAGATGAAGGCAGTGACCACATACTACACCTTGCCTGTCAGCTGGGGGGGAAAAGCATGCATAATTTTCCATAATTTTACAACAAGGAATAATGGCAAAAAGTACTCACTTGTGTCTCTCAATAAAAACATAATTACAAAAGTAATCTTAAATTTCACATTCAAATATGGTTGACTTGTGGGAAACATGTACCAAGAAGCATCAAAGACAGACTAAAGATACGATTAGTATAGTGTAGCGTAAGACGCATGCATATTAAAAGATTTCCTAGATATGTTTTTAAAAAGTATATACCAATGTGGATACATAATTATGTACTTTTTCATAAACACACACACTAATGAAATCTTAAATTGGCATTCTATTGGCACCACCTATGTTAATGTAACTATCTTAAGGTCATCATTTATATAAGTAATGATGGCATTCATGCTAGTTTCCATCTGTCCTAAGGTAAGCAGAATTCTATGCTGATCCCCAAAGTTCCCACATATAGTATATACACCCTGCATAACTCCTTTCCTGATGGCTCAGAGAGTAAAGAATCTGCCTGCAATGAAGGAGACTCCAGTTCAGTCCCCGGGTCAGGAAGATCCCCTGGAAAAGGAAATGGCAACCCATTTCAGTATTCTTGCCTGGAGAATTCCATGGACAGAGGAGCCTGGGGGGCTACAATCTGTGGGGTCACAAAGAGTCAGTCATGACTGAGTGATGAACACTTTCACTTTTGAGTATCTACAGGAATGTCAATAGGATGGGCTATCATTTTCATGATTGTGCTACATGATATAGAAAAACGGATTTAGTAGATTTGGTGGTCCCTTATCTGCCAACTTTGAGTTAATGAAATGGGAGATAACATGAGTAGGCCAGATTTAATCAGGTGAGCATTTAAGCAGATACAGAAGCAGCAGCAGAAATGCTCCTGCAGATCTAGAAAAAGAAATAGCTATGCAGAGACATTACTTTGCCAACAAAGGTTCGTCTAGTCAAGGCTATGGTTTTTCCTGTGGTCATGTATGGATGTGAGAGTTGGACTGTGAAGAAGGCTGAGCGCCGAAGAATTGATGCTTTTGAACTGTGGTGTTGGAGAAGACTCTTGAGAGTCCTTTGGACTGCAAGGGGATCCAACCAGTCCATTCTGAAGGAGATCAGCCCTGGGATTTCTTTGGAAGGAATGATGCTAAAGCTGAAACTCCAGTAGTTTGGCCACCTCATGCGAAGAGTTGACTCATTGGAAAAGACTCTGATGCTGGGAGGGATTGAGGGCAAGAAGCGAAGGGGACGACAGAGGATGAGATGGCTGGATGGCATCACTGACTCGATGGACTTGAGTCTGGGTGAACTCCGGGAGTTGGTGATGGACAGGGAGGCCTGGCGTGCTGCGATTCATGGGGTCGCAAAGAGTCAGACACGACTGAGCAACTGATCTGATCTGATCTGATCTGATGAACTGCCAATGGAAGGGACGATGTAGTGAGTACCCAACAGTGATATCTAGAGGATGAAAGAGGTCTCCAGACAACAGCTAGCAAGAAAACAGGGACCTCAGTTATATGATCACAGATTAATTCTGAATTCTGCCGACAACCTGAATGAACTTGAAAGAGAACTCTGAGCCTCAGATGCAATCACCTCTCCAGCCAGCACCTTTATTCTATCTTGCGTGGAAGACTCAGCTAATCTGAAAATGGTCTCCTGACCCGCAGAAGCAATGAGGTAATGAATCGTGTTCTTTCAAGCATCTATGTTTAAGGTAATCTGTTACACAGCAACAGAAAGCTAGCCTTAATCAAAATTCTAATTTTTTCTTTACCAAGTCATCTGCAACACATATCTAATATACCTGGATATCTAGGGAAGTAGAACCACTTACAGGTATGTGAAAGTCTTGATAAGGGTGAGATTAGCAACAGCCATGTTGATCTAGAAGTGATTACAAAAACCTTGTCTGTTGAGAGGTAGCAATAAGAACCAGAGGTCTGAGGAGAAGACTCATGAAAGATGTCAGGTTTAGGAAATATCTCCAGAAACAGAGTTCAGCTATGACAATAAGTGGTCAGTGAGGAAATGAAAAAGCGGTTCATTATTTTTACTTTTTTTAGAGAAGTAATAAATACCAGATAATAATCACCAAAACCATCTTAAAAATGAATACACACATATGTATGAAGAAGGAAAAACATTTCAAGTATAATCCTATTATCTATTCCTGTCCTTGAATTCTTCAATATTTGGAAAGGTTTGAAATTATAGCTAGTCTCTGGGAAACTATTTGTTTTCTAATTTAGAATTCTTTCTTATAAAGTTGATCATGGCTATCATCCTCTGCAGATCTGTAGTCGGGAAAAATTTGGAAATGCCCAGGTGGATTAAGAAACGTATATAGACAATTACTGGGTAGAATAACAAAGATGCACTTTTCTGTTTATGTAAAAAAAATTTTTTTGAGCTTGCTTATAAATGGAGAATTTAGCTTATGTTTCCATCCAAGGACTTTGGAGTTTACAAGGCAATGAATATGTCTGACAGACAACTCTAAGCCAACATGTTCTGGAATTTATACTGTATATTAAAAATGCTGACAGAATGAATTAATATTTTATAATTTTTAATGTTATGTCAAAATAGTCAACTATTCATGAGACGTCCCTCTATAGTCTATATTCTTTCTCACAGAATGAAAAAGAAGATAGCTATCTCTCCAAGAGACGTGGAGCATGCTAAAAGTCATACTTGCCAGGGACTGAACTAGTTCCCTAAAACACAAATGAAATACAAGATGGCATCTGATTTCTCCAGCCTCCAGAAGTGGCTCACACCACCTGAACATTTCCATACCAGCTATGACACAACATTCAGTGTCCACAGGGTGAAAAAAGCTGGTAATGAGGTACAATATTCAGAATTAATCCATTATCTTTGGTTTTTCAAGCTGTCCAACAGGTATTGAAGACTTTTATTAATATTAACACAGTTTCCCAATGAAAGACTCAAAGAGATGGAATACACGATTATACCCATCATAAAAAATTTTAAATATATAGCTTTATGAAAAATTCCCAGGAGAGTGTATATGTTTATGGTAAGGGTGAGGGCAAGGTAATCATCCAAAAGTTTCTTTTGAAGAGAAAGAAATATTAAATCATCATTCTTCATTGACCAATGATTGGGTTTAAAGGTTGACACATAGAGTCATGAAATAAGCTTTTATCAATAAGCAACAAAAGGATAAAAGAAATCAAGGTAGACATAATGGAAATTATGTAGAAGGAAAACCTAATGGAAATTAAGCAGCAGGCACACAGTGGAAATCAAACATCAGGGTGAAAAGAAAATCAATACATGGCCCCTCACCTTTCTCTCTCTTTTCTTTCTTTCACATGTGAAGTTATGCTTTAGGTTTTCATTTTTCCCCCACATAATTAACAGAGTTAAAAAGGTAATTTGGTAGAACATATGGGATGGAGCCAATGAATAATAAAAACTACACTCACATAACTTCAGTTTAAAAAATCTGTAACACTGAAGCTACACGTTTTCAATTTTTTTTAAAGTTGCTTATTTTATTTTTTGACTGTGGTGGATCTTTATTGTTGCACTAGGCAAGTGGGGGCTACTCTTCGTTGCAGTGCACGGGCTTCTCACTGCAGTGGTTTCTCTTGTTGAAAAGTACAGCCTCTAGGTACACAGGCTTCAGTGGTTGCAGAGCCTTCGTCGTTGCAGCTCGTGGGCTCTAGAGGGCAGGCTCAGTAGCCGTGGTGCACTGGCTTAGTTGCTCCAAGGCGTGTATGTAGGATCTTCCCAGACCACGGATCTGGTGTCCCTTGCACTGCAAGGCGGATTCTTAACCGCTGGACCACCAGGGGAGCCCCTCCAACTTTTAAAATATCTCAAGTTCATTGTAAAATTACATTATAAAAAGTGCTTTCACTGTTTGATCCAATGACCCCATTATTTAGAATTTTTCCTGAGGAAATAATCCCCCCAAATGCTCTAATGTACAAATATATTCATAATATATGAATCATTTATGAGGTCAAGACCAGAAATGATGCACACATCCAATTAAATGTTAATTCTTTTGCAAATTATGGAACATCAGCAAATTAGATCATATGTAGCTAAAGTGGATGTGCAATATATGGAAACAGGACAAATGTTAAATAAAATAGGCAGAATACAAATTCTAAGGATGATGAGAGTGATATAAAATACCTGTGTACATATGTATGTGCGTATATATGTGTGTGTGTGTGCATATGTGTGTACAACCCCAACCCTGTTGAAAAGGACAAGAAAGAAATGAAGATGGAAAAGCCAGTAGTTTTCTTTGGATGTTAAAATTTTGTAAGAAGTCTTTCTTTTTCTGTTATTTTTGTCATGAATTGTGGACATCTTTTATAAAGTAACCTTTCAAAAAAGGGTGACTAAATCAGGAAAATTTTTCATTTTATTCTAATTAACTTCTCATCATTTAGGTGGGAAGGAGGAATGACAAAGAACAATTATTAACATCAAAAGAGACTAAGGATGGGCTCAGAGATTTTTATATCAAAGAAGAGGAAAAAGCTACAGTTTTGTCTGTTCCAATGAACTGTAAGGTAAGTAGTATGAAAACTTTCTCATGACTTTATTCCATGGTGGCTGTGTATATGGCTGGTTGTACTGTCAATGTATTGTTAATTTATCCCAAGGATAATAAGTTGTAATGAATATAAAGAAGAAATGAATTCATATGTTGACTGGGATTGTGAAAAATATTTTGTATCTTTATTCCTTTTAGTGTCTGTGTCTTTCATAAGTGGTATTAAGAAAGGTATTATTAAGAAAGGTATTATTAGCTTTTTCCATCAAAAAATTAATGGAAAGAATATATTCAGTCTAGAGGATTTCTGAGCTTTGGGAGGGGCAATAAACCTTGTATCAACTATAACTCTTGATTCTTTTAATCCCCTAGTGAAGGTTTTTTGCAATTTTCAAAAGAAAAAAGGAAGATGCTCTGGGAAAATGAGCAGTGAAGGCCTACTGTATTCAAAATAACCATGGAGGAATTATTTCCAAATATGTCAGAAGCATAAGACATAATAACCTACTTATTTTTCATTTGCATTCATATTTAATTTTATCATCTAGTCAGAAACTTAAAAGCCTTCTGTGACAATAAAGATTATGTGGTGATTATATTTAAGTATTATATACTTTAACATTCTTCTACAGGAAGATTAAGAACATGTGGAGATCAAACAAATCCTTATTTTCCCAGGCTTGGTAGTTTTATAGCTAAAATAGAACAAGCAATTTAATTCTCAGCTTGTAGAGCCCAGAGGATGACATTCTAGTTACTAATTCAGCAGCAGGATTTTCTGACACATGCCTACACTAACTCACTGTGCTGCACCGCTGCTGGTTAGGCCAGTCCAGCAACCTTATTCCCTTACTCTGCTAATAGTACCGCCCCTCTTCCTTTTCGGGAAATGGCTCCACTATTCAATGAACGGACTCCTAATCATGGGATAAGCTGTTGACATTAACACTCAATCCAACAATTGGACATGCTAAGCTGAGCAAGGTCTTTCCCTTGGATTTTTATACATTCTTAAGGAAAGAGGAAAGATAAATTTCCTAGTCTGCTGGCTAGAATGCTACAAGCCTGGATATTTCTATAACTATGTCTTTCTCAGCATAGAGAAAAACTATCAAAAGAGAATGAGGTTGATACAGACAGAAGAAGAGCTGGGAAATAAAAAGGAAGAGGCTTTAAGTAACTGGAACTCTGAATGTGGTAGCCATGCCCGATGCCAGCTTGGCCTCCATCGTTTCGAGTATAATTCATGTAAATTTTTTTTAAAATTCCCTGTTTTAAGTTAGTTAGATTTCAGACACTCGTAATCAGTCCTAAGCAAAAAAGGATATAAGGAGAAGTAAAAGGTTGACTTACCTAATCTAGACTAATGATGCATTATACAGTGCAGTAGGAATTATGTGGCTCTACTAATAGTTTCATTCCTTTAAATGCTGCTAGAAAAATCATAGCTTGAACTTACTCAGAGATTTTAAATATTAAATTCAACTTTTCTTCTCAGAAAAATATTTGGTCAGAGGACAGAGTACATAAAGCTGGCCATAGCAGAATTTCTTGACTAAGATCACACTCTTTTATACTTCAAAGATCACTTAGCACATATTAATCAATCATACTAGAGAATTTTAGTTTGCAAGTTACTGAGATCATTTTAATTTCCACGTCAAGAAATGTGTGTCAGGTATCATTCACTTTGTCTAGGTTACTGAACCCCAAGAATGCATTAAAAATATGTAATAAGAAGAAGAAATTCTAAATCCATCAAACTTTCTTCAGATCAACGTTCTTAGTCTTTTATGTCACAAAGATCTCAGTGAGAATCTAATGAAAGCCATGGCCCTGCTCTCCTAAAATTCACGTTTAATGTAATTTCAGGAGTTCCTAAAAGTCGATGTCCATCTGTGAACACAGTTAGAGACTCTGCTTTAGATCCATTAAAAAGTCTGTTTAAGGAAAAAATGCTATAATCACTTGTCTGAAAAAAGCCAATATATTTTTACAAGTTTTATTTCTGAGCCAGATCACTAATAGGAAACACAAGGCAATAATATAAAAACTTAACCTATTTAGCATTTTTAAGGCCAAAATGAACCATTCAAAGCATCAAAAATGCAGGAACAGCATATGCGTCATATTGTCTTACGTGATCCTTTGCAAACCTTTGGGACACATCAGGGGGATCCTTCCCAGAAACAAGGTTTGCTTTAAAACTTCAATTTTCTTACAAAGCACCAAGATTTAAGATTTAGCAAAAGAGACACTGATGTATAGAACAGTCTTTTGGACTCTGTGGGAGAGGGAGAGGGTGAGATGATTTGGGAGAATGGCATTGAAATATGTATAATATCATACATGAAACGAGTCGCCAGTCCAGGTTCAATGCACAATACTGGATGCTTCGGGCTGGTGCACTGGGATGACCCAGAGGGATGGTATGGGGAGGGAGGAGGGAGGAGGGTTCAGGATGGGGAACACGTGTATGCCTGTGGCGGATTCATTTCGATATACGGCAGAACCAATCAGTATTGTAAAGTTTAAAAATAAAATTAAAAAAAAAAGATTTCTGGAAGGTTCTGGTAAACAGTTGGTTTTGCGCTGGGGTACTGGGCAGGAGAGAAAGATTTTCCCCGTATGGCTTGTGTGCTAGGTATCTTCCACTTGCTTCCTGCCACCTTGCTTGTGCCCCAGAAGGCTAACGACAGGGTTAGTTAGAATCAAGGGTTTCCTGCCCTCTGGCTATTTGCTGGGTTGGACAATGGGAAAAAGGACAGAAAATCAATGGGAAGAAGTGTAGGAACAGAGTATTTATTCTGGGCTCTACCACTAAAGGTCCTCTGAAGTTGGTCATCTTTCCTCAGATCATAGTTTCTCGTAAGGGCTGACCACTCTTCGGTAGGACTCACCTCCTTAGTTCTGACACCTACTCCCCTCTCACCCTTCAACAGGCCTGGTACTAACAGTTGGCTGCATCATCGCTTGGAGTATGCTTACCCCTCTGCTTTTGCAAAATTTTTCACTGCAATTAAACTCTCTTGAAATAACCTATTTTGAATACCATTTGCTGCCTGCTGTGCCCCTGACTGAATTACTCTTTTTCATATTTTGAATTATATATTATGTGAATAGAAAATAAAATTTTAAAAATTTATGTGTGTGTGTGTGTTTGCTATCTTGGAATAAAAAATTAAGAGAGTAGTATTGAAACATGTAGGGAGCCAGTGGGAATTTGCTATATGATGCAGGGAGTTCAACCTAGAGAGGTGACAACCTAGAGAGGTGCGATGAGGTGGGAGTTGGGGGGAGTTCAAAAGGAAGAGGACATATGTATACCTATGGCTGATTCATGTTAATATATGGCAGAAACCAACACAACATTGTAAAGCAATTATCCTCCAATTAAGAAGAAATATATATATATTTTTAATCTGCAGGACTTGGTGACTATCTGGATCTATTGCCCTGGGAAGCAGAAGAAGGAATTAAAGATTTCATGAGAATTAACCTAGTAAAATTTCAGCAGTACTGTCAAGGTAGATTAGAATAGTGAAGGAGGGAGTGAGACCAAGGTCCATACAAATTGGAGGAAACAAACCAGACAAGAGTGTTGTTTCTTCTCTTGCAGTGACAGCTTGGAAGTATCACAAACCTGTACACTTGGCAGAGAGGGGCTCTCCTTTCTGGGTGGAGATGCATTGTGAGGTATAGTGCTCCCTGGAGAGTGTTACTTGGAGTCATATGTCAGTCTCTCCCTTCTCTGCACAGCATGGGCAGAGCACATAAAAACCTACATGGCTTTCACCATCAAGTCCCAACTTTCAATTGAAAAGTTATATGGGTCTGGCCTGAATGAGGCCCCAGTAGAAAAGATACTAACAAGTGCATCATTCTTATCATCAATTTCTTCCCCATTGGCAGTTGGAGGGCATGCCATGGGTAATTTTAATGCTGCTCATTAACACCACACTACCGTTCAGGAGAATGCAATCAAGTCACAAGTGTCACAGCAAAGCCTTTTTTGATTAATCATTAGCATTCTCCAGAAAAAAAACTTACTATCCATGTAAAAGATGACTTTCACAATCCTTAGTGAAGGAACTTAACACTTAATTCACTTTTATCAGTATTATGGAAGATGACAACACTAAAGTCATTTTTCATCATTGAAGGTTTCACCTTTTTAACAATAAAACATATTTAAAAGTAAGTTTTCCCCATAAGAATTTCATAATCAGTATTCCGAACTTTAAAAAGGGCTAATGTATCTTGTCCCTAGCTCAATGCTAAATCTTGAGTTTTTTCCCACCATACAAAAATGGAGGGCTAGTTAACGGAATGAAATTAATCACTTTTCTAATATATGATATATAATGATATATATTAATAGTATACCATGATACATATTGTGATATTATAACTAAGCTCAATCTTTTATATCAAAAAATTTGAGAGCTCATAAGGTATCTATCAAAAGGAATGTGAACTGATACCACCTTTGTCTAAAGCTTTATGCAAACATTATTATATATATTCAGTCATTTGTTGCAAAGTAATTATGCAGTTTTCTTCCTAAGATTACTATGTCAGAATCAGAGCTATTTATTGCTAAGGAGCCATTATTCACTGCTAAGAAACCATTCAAATAACACTTGACCTCCAGGGGTTTTCATGTTCCAAGTTTGTGTGCCTAAAACAGGAAAACAGGAAGTGAACATACCATTGGGAGTCTCAGTGAGTTCAATTGGAAAATCTTTGTTTGGAAAGAGGGATTTCTTTTTTTACAATACGCCTTATTGTCAATACATGTTGCAAATCAAGAAAAAAAAAAACAAATGCTTTGTATTTCTACACAAATCCCAATCATATCAGTTATCCTATTAGATTTGGCTTATTTATTTTTCATGATTTTCTGTTCTAGTTAATGTGAATATACAAATTTGGTAAAACACTTAAGTGATGGGGGGGGAAAAATCTAGATTACCTAATATAATTTATTTACAAAATAAAAGGTCCCTTACAGAGAACTCAAATAATGACACTGCTCTATAATGACTCTCAATAATGTTTTTTAAGGAAGAAAAACCACACTAAAATAGACTGTGGGATCTAGAACAAACTGAAACAACAGGTAATATGCTGGTTTCTGAATATTACATCTGGATCTTTTATTTTCAGAGGACAAAGGGAGGCAAAATCACTTCTTCCTTAGCCACCAGACATTAATATTGTTTGGATAATCTATCTAAGAGATAGCACATGAACAAGATACACTGTGCTATTTATTAAGTTCTTTTCACTGGCATGGGTAGTAAATACTGACCCTGAACAATAGCTCTTTTAAAGTAAAGGGTCTAGTTTAGAGATCTGAAACAAGAGAAGATCTAAGAACAAAATGAACCATTGACTTAATGGGACCATCTGAGAATCTTTGGCAAGTTGGGAGAAACTGGCACTTTACAAAGATGCCCCTTGATCTCTAGGATCTACATGAAAGGGAAAATGTAAAGAAAAATATTCAGAGCAAATACGATTTGTATTTGTTGTGAAAAAGCATGAGGAACAAGTTTTATGTAAATTTTATTATATATATATATATATGTATAATCGTTTGTTGCAAATTATACAGGTTTCTTCTTCATATGGACTTCCCTGGTGGCTCAGATGGTAAAGTGTCTGTCTACAATGTGAGAGACTTGGGTTCAATCCCTGGGTTGGGAAGATTCCCTGGAGAAGGAAATGGCAACCCACTCCAGTACTCTTGCCTTGAAAATCCCATGGACGGAGGAGCTTGGTGCAGGCTACTATCCATGGGGTCGCAAAGAGTCGGGCACGACTGAGCGACTTCACAAGTTTTATGTAAATGTTATTTTATATATATATATATATATATATATAGTCGTTTGTTGCAGATTATACAGGTTTCTTCTTCATATATATGTCTATATTTATATAAATAATGAAAGGATAAGTGAGAAATTAAACGGTTACCTATAAGAAGGGAGAAGGTCAAAAAAGAACGCATTTGAGTCAGTTCCAATGAGGTGGATGAAACTGGAACCTATTATACACAGTGAAGTAAGCAGAAAGAGAAACACCAATACAGTATATTAACGTGTATATGGAATTCAGAAAGACGGTAACGATGATCCTATATGCAAGACAGCAAAAGAGACACAGATGTAAATAAGAGACTTTTGCACTAGGCAGGAAAAGGCGAGGGTGTGATGATATGAGAGAATAGCACTGAAACATGTATATTACCATATGAAAAACAGATGACCAGTGCAAATTCAATGCAAGAAGCAGGGCACCCAGAGCTAGGGACAAGCCAAAGGGATGGGGTGGGGAGAGAGGTGGAAGAGGGGTTCAGGATGGTGGGACACATGTACATCCATGGCTGATTCACATCGAAGTATGACAAAAACCACCACAATATTGTAAAGTATTTACCCTCCAATTAAAATAAATTAATTAATTAAAAAAAAAGAAGGGAGGAGGTAGAAACTAGGTGGAGAAAACAGAGATGTAGATGAAAAGGTTCTGAACATACACTTTATATATTTTGTCTAGTTTTTAACATGTATATGCCTTACGTATTTCAAAAATAAAATAAAATCAAAAGAGAAAATGCTGACTCTATCTGAAAGCAGAGTGAAACAAATAACCTATATATATGCTAAACTGGTAATATAAATAAACAGAGAAAACAAGTATTTAAAGTAAATAAAAGTATAGTACTTTGTACTTCCTTACTGGGAAATATTCTAAAACATTCTAAGAAGGTACAAAGTAATCTTTAAACATAATTCAGCAGTTTATGACTAGCAAGAAGTATCAGATCAGATCAGTCGCTCAGTCGTGTCCGACTCTTTGCGACCCCATGAATCACAGCACGCCAGGCCTCCCTGTCCATCACCAACTCCCGGAGTTCACCCAGACTCATGTCCATTGAGTCAGTGATGCCATCCAGCCATCTCATCTTCTGTCGTCCCCTTCTCCTCTTGCCCTCAATCCCTCCCAGCATCAGAGTCTTTTCCAATGAGTCAACTCTTTGCATGAGGTGGCCAAACTACTGGAGTTTCAGCTTTAGCATCATTCCTTCCAAAGAAATCCCAGGGCTGATCTCCTTCAGAATGGACTGGTTGGATCTCCTTGCGGACCAAGGGACTCTCAAGAGTCTTCTCCAACACCACAGTTCAAAAGCATCAATTCTTCAGCGCTCAGCCTTCTTCACAGTCCAACTCTCACATCCATACATGACCACAGGAAAAACCATAGCCTTGACTAGACCGACCTTTGTTGGCAAAGTAATGTCTCTGCTTTTGAATATGCTATGTAGGTTGGTCATAACTTTCCTTCCAAGGAGTAAGCGTCTTTTAATTTCATGGCTGCAGTCACCATCTGTAGTGATTTTGGAGCCCAGAAAAATAAAGTCTGACACTGTTTCCACTGTTTCCCCATCTATTTCCCATGAAGTGATAGGACCGGATACTTGTTACTTTTTTTAAGGAACTATGAATTTTAGTATAAGAAAAAAGATATACAATTTAGTACACTATAAAGTACCTATTGATAATTCTAATTTTAAAACAGCTCACAACTTTTACATCTGTCCCGAAAAGAGCCTAGAAGCAATACCCCAATAGCAATAAACACATATAGGACTCACATTTCAGTCTCTAGAGCTATTTCCCATTGCTCCAGGAGGGGATGAACTTACTATTCTGTCTTGTTTGTATTAATATTTTACATGAAAGCTATAATCTTTGTTAGGAAGGCTTTTACCCACATGACAATGGGTAAGAAGACAGAAATAAAATCAGAACATGTTACATCCTCTGGCAAAAATCAAGAAACTTTAGGAAGGCAACTTTCAAACTTTAATTTGTATAAGGATCACTTTGACGCTGTTTAAAATACAGATGGCTGGGTCCCAGCAAGTCTAACTTATTAGGTCTGGGATGGGACACCTCATTTTTAACAATCATCCCAGCTAATACTGATGACAGTGATCACAGAACATACTTTGAAAAACAGAGTCTTGAGGAAAAGTATGATAGACATTGGGCTTCTCAGGTGACGCTAGTGGTAAAGAACTTCCCTGCCAATGCAGGAGACATAAGAGACAGAGGTTTGATTCCTGGGTCGGGAAGATTCCCTGGAGGAGGTCATGGCAGCCACTCCAGTATTCTTGTCTGAAGAATGCCATGGGCAGGAAAGTCTGGCAGGTTACAGTCCATAGGGTTGCAAAGACTGGGACATGACTGAAGCAACTTAGCCCACACTCATGCATGACAGACATTTCCTAGTTCTCTCTCTCCTTCTATATTTATTATTAATACATATGAGGAAAAAGAAAGAATTGAAAGCGGTTGCCCCATGGGAAGGGAAAGTAGACAACTATTAAATTCATTTATTCAACTATTTATTTATTCAACTATTAAATTTATTTTAAAATTCATATATGTAAACTTGATTAAATATAAAAACTCTAGGGGGAAAAAAAAAACAGTAAGTGCCTCTGCTCTGCCCCACAAATTTCACTAGCACAAAATAAAGCAGAGATTTTTAGATTAGTAATAAGAGAACAATACATGAGAATATTAAACCTCATCATTTGCTGGGACATGTGCTCAAAGAAAAATCCAAGCCACCTGGCTTCAGAAGTCAAGCTCTTATTTCCTGGGCTTTGCTTGGCTTTGGTAAGAAGATGTTTAATGCACAAAGATGAAAAGTGATGGCTGGAGATCTGGTTCCATTTCCTCCTTAAGTTTCATCATTGCGGCTGTTTTTTATTTGATCCAACATATTCCTTTTGCCATTTAGCTTCTCTGAACGTCTTTCTTGAAACCAAATGCTCGCAGCTATGCATGCCTGTGATGATTGATTCCAAATGTACAAAGAAGGGTATCAGGGATAATTGAGATTGCCTAGTTACACGGACAGGGCTAGAATCCACAACTGCTTTACTTTGCTATGATATGGAGAAATTATTTAGATATCTTACTACTCTCTTTCTACCTCTTTAAAAACAGAGCAAGATGTTTCTACCTCATAGCTCATCAGTGTTTATTAAGTGCTTTCCAAGGTCTTAGTGTGTCCAAGTCACTATAACAAAATACCAGCCTCAGTGGCTAAAACAGCAGACATCTACTTCTCACAATTTTGGAGGCTGGAAGGCTAAGATTAAGGTGCCCACAGATTCAGTGTCTCAAGAGCACAACTCTTTCTAGCTTGCAGAGGGTGACTTTCTTGATTATCCTCTCATAGCTGAGAGAGAGAGAAAGCTCTGGTCTCTTTCTCTTCTTAGAGGGATACTAATCCTAACCAGGGGCTCCACCCCCATGACTTCATCTAAACCTAATTACCTCCCAAAGGTGTCACGTCCTAATGCCATCACACTAGAAGATAAGAATTCAGCATATGAATTTGGGGAGGACGCATTCAGCCCATAAGACCAATCTGGAAATGACATTTATTAGGGTTCAAATCAGTGCAACCAACTTTAACCCGTAACTCCTTCTGAGATAGTTTTGAAAGTTCTTTTGCTCTCCAGAAGAATAGTGTGTTCAATACCCACAATCCACATCTTTTTTTAAAAATTAAACCCTTGGTATTTTATTTCAAGGGAGGGTTACATGAATTAACTCTTAAGACACTATGACATACTTTAAAAGGTACATAACGAACAAACACAGAGAAGTCACTTTCTGAGAATTAGTAAATGTTGTGCCTAAATTTATTTTCAAAGTGGGGATAAATTACGGGTCTACATAAGGAATGGCATGCACCATGCAGTGGGTTTTATCAGTTGTGTGCCTTCAACGTCCACCTCTACACCAAGCCTTGGCCTGAGCTACGGCATTGGACAACTGCGGTTGTGTCTGACCAAATGATGCCCTGCTTCTACAGGTGACATACTCCTCCCCCACAACTATCACATGCCAATCACCATGCCCCAACCCTTGCTGCCTGCAATCATTTTTTAGAAAAAGATTATTTTCAGAGAGGAGAATAAAAATAACATAGAGAAATAAATTAGAAAAAAATCCAGAATGAATAGATGTGAAGCTATTCAAATTCATGTGACCCTTAGGTGAGCTCCAACCTGCACTATCTTTCAGGGTTTTGATACACTGCACAAGAGTTCTTTCTACCAAAGCCGTGACTAGTTAAAATTGGGTGTCTGTCATGTGCAACCAGAAGAGTCTTGAACCAAATTCATAAACATACAATTCAGACAAGAGATTCTGATAATTTCATTTGTTGCTCTTCAGTAACTCAGTCATGGACTGCAGAACTCCAGGCTTTCTGTCCTTCACCATCACCTGGAGCTTGCTCAAACTCATGTCCATTAAGTTGGTGATGCCATCCAACAATCTTGCCCTCTGTCGTCCCCTTCTCCTCCTGCCTTCAATCTTTCCCAGCATCAGGGATTTTTCCAATGAGTCAGCTCTTCACATCAGGTGGCCAAAGTACTGGAGTTTCAGCTTCAGCATCAGTCCTTCCAAAGAATATTCAGGATTAATTTCCTTTAGGATTGACTGGTTTGATCTCCTTGCAGTCCAAGGGGCTCTCAAGAGTCTTTCCAACACAACAGTTTGAAAGCATCAATTCTTCAGTGCTCATCCTTCTTTATGGTCCAGCTGTCACATCCATACATGACTACTGGAAAAACCAGAGCTTTTAACTATATGGACCTTTGCTGGCAAAGTAATGTCTCTGTTTTTTAATACACTGTATAGGTTTTTCATAGCTTTTCTTCCAAGGAGCAAGTATCTTTTAATTTCAGGGCTGTAGTCATCATCTGCAGTGATTTTAGAGCCCAAGAAAATAAAGTCTCTCACTGTTTCCATTGTTTCCCCATCTACTTGCCATGAAGTGATGGGACTGGATGCCATGATCCAGGGATTGAACCTCGGTCCACAGTAGTGAAATCACTGAGTCTTAACCACAGGTCTACCAGGGGATTCCACAAGTTCATATGACACATATTTGAAAGTAGGTCAGTTTCTGGCACCTTTGAGCCAGACTGTCTCATGGGCTGTCCTTTCTTGATTACCCTAAATGATCTGTTTTGAGTGAAGTACAGCCAGATGCAGGTTTATCCTGAACCTAAGAACCCCTTCCAAGCACAGTTTTCTTCCAAGTCCTACAGAAGACTTTAGCAATATCTTCACATGGTCTTATTTATTTATTTATTTATTTTTGTAAAAGATATTTAACCACAATGGGTTGGAAGAGCGGTGGGTATTTTTGGCATCCAGATAAAGGAAAAGCAGAGCTGGGAAAATATTTATGTGGTTCGCATCACTTTCACATAGCATTAAGTTATTGCTGGTCTTAGTGGTATCAGAATGGCATCCAGGTACACTCCCAAGCTTTGTGCCAACTCAGTCATCAATATGACAAGCAGCTGCAAGGCCAAAGTCCTATCACTCCAAGGATGTGCCCTGTGATAGCCGACCCTGAAGGGTACTAAGAGTGAAGATGAAAGGTCTGAAATTAAAGCTAATCTGTGGGAAAGTTTCCCAGTCACCAGATGTCTAAAATTACAAGCAGAGGCACTGATGTCTAGTCAAAATTTAAAGTGCTCTCCTGTCAGAAATATATTCGATATAATGGCACTATATTTTTTAAAGGCAATGGCATATTTTGTAAAGTTTAAATACATCATTTTAACTGCAATTTGAAAGACACTTCAATAAACTAGTGAAAATTACAATGCCTGATTTATACATATATATACACAAAGGGTACCTTCTTGTGTCATTTTTGAATTTATTAAACAATTAAAAGAAAATTCATATAAAAAATTAATGGAATCTGAAACAAAAGCGACCAAGAATGGCCATGTAACCAACTGAAATTATTTTGACATTGAGAAGTAAATGTTATAATTTTCTTTCATACTGTATTATAAGAAAAGCAGCAGTCTTTCAAAAAGAAATAAAAATAATGAATAGACTCGAGTTGTTTAAAAAACTACAATTATGAAAGTGAGTTAATCAAATGATCATACTAGAAAAAGATTTAAATATCCTACTAATTCGATATGAAATACATGAGTTAAGATAATGCAAAACTCATTAATGTCAATAATGACATACCATTTAATTAGGGTCATTAATTCAGAGTATTTAAGATTAATTACAGTCCCCGCAAAACTTGAAATGCCATAAAATCTTACTGTATATTATGATAGAGGTTTTCCCAAATTTGGTCCAAAGTTCCCTAAATTTATAAAACATTATTAATAACAAGATGGAAAGCTGAAAGGAAACTTTCTAAAGTACCAGTAATTGAATGCAAATTTTAATCAACCCTTGCCACTGGAAAGATTGAGTTATCTCTATAGAAAATTATATTTCAAAATGATTTTCATATGAAGAGAGAGAATTAGAAAGTATGCAGATACTGTATATAGATTAAAACAAAGTATTAAAGTGGTATGTCAGGCAACTAATTTTTTAATGTTATTTTCCTGTATTTTGTGATGTTTCCTATATTTGTTGGCCTTTAAAAATATATAATTTTTCTCATTCAGTATGAATGTTTATATCCATAGCTAACTTTGTAGTTATCATTTCATATTTTTTTTTCTTTTAAAGGGGTCATCAAAATTATGTAATTTTCAGGCCTTAGGAAACCTGGAGCCAACCATGGTTCCTGCTCTGTGTCATTTTAATAAAATCCCAAATTAAACCTACATGAGTCAAGGTCAATATGGCAGACTGAACATCTCTCTCTGCCTGATCCCTTGACCAACCCACTTCGGCATCTTTATTTAATTAGGGGCTCTCTGGCTCCTATGATGTCACATCCATCTAGTCCAAGAACCAAGATCTGAACCTGTTAATATTCTAATGCAAACTCTAAGAACAAGTTGGGTCTGGAAAGAGTACTTTCCTAGTGCCTTAAAACTCAAACTGTTCGAAGGCAACAGACCCTGCGGTGATGGTGGCAGCACTGAATGCCCACAGGCTCCATAGTCTCTCTGCTCAGTAGGGACCTTCGCTTATTTGGACAGCTTCTACCACCCCTGCAATGCCTGGAAGGTTTCCTCCTTCCCCAGGCCCTGACATCAAGAAGGTGGCAGCCCTGTATTCCTGAACATTAAGGAACTGCCTCCTTCCAGTATCTCTTTCCTCCAAGTCCTATTTCCTTGTCATGCTGTCAAACTTCCTGACAAACACCAAATTATCAATTCAATCTGAGCCCACCATTCACAATCCCCAAATCTTTGAATTATATGGTAAATCCCCTACATCCGAACCTTCAAGTTGCAAATTTCAAAGATGCCAATGTGTGTTCACATGTCCAATCATGTAACTTAGTTCACATATCTGGTGTATACTGTTATGTGCAGGCGTCCCCTATAAGTGGTTGTGCTTTAATATAATTTACTGTACAGCAGTGTATAGAGTATATTAGTACAGTATCTTTATTTGAAACCCAGGATATCCAGAAGCAAGCATAAAAGCAGCAGTGATGTACCTGGTACTGCTAACAAGCACCAAATGATATGATGGAAAATGTCTTTAGTTTTTTTTATTTGCTTGCTTTTTATGTATTGTTTATATGAAAAGTATTATAAATTTATTATAGTACAGAACTACATAACTGATTGTGTTATCTGGGTACCTAAGGAGAAGGGGACGACAGAGGATGAGATGGTTGGATGGCATCACCAACTCAATGGACATGGGTTTGGGTGGACTCTGGGAGTTGGTGATGGACAGGGAGGCCTGGCGTGCTGTGGTTCATGGGGTCGCAAAGAATCAGTAACGACTGAGCAACTGAACTGAACTGAGGCTAACTTTGTTGGACTTACAACAAACTGGACTTACAAATGCACTCTCAGAAGGGAACTCATTTGTATATAGGGGACTTACTGTACACTGTTGATTTATGACTTTCAGCTGAAGATGGGAATGATCCACCCAAATGTGGATCTGGCCCTCCCACTAGAGTGGCCTTCTCTTCTGCTCTGGTATTTCCCCAGAACACGCTGATCCCTTTCCCTTAGTTCAGAACAACATGCAACACCAACCTGGCAAGCAGACAATCTCCTATCCTTATAATATATAAATTTATTGGGAAGCAAGTTGGTAAATTCAGGGTGTAATTATTGTAATATAGTAATAGGACAAAAAGGGCTCCCCTGGTGGCTCAGATGGTGAAGAATCCCCCTGCAATGCAGGAGACCCGAGTTCTATCCCTGGGTCAAGCAGATCCTCTAAAGAAGGGAACTTTAGGGGACTGAGCACACAATAGAGCATTAAATTCCTACATTCAGTGCTGAATTAACAAAAAGTCAATCTATGCTGATGACTGCGTGCTTGCGTACTAAGTCACTTCAGTTGTGTCAGACTCTTTGCGACCCTAAAGACGATAGCCCACCAGCTCCTCTGTCCATGGGGTTCCCCAGGCATGAATACTTGAGTGAGTTGCCATGCTCTCCTCCAAGGGATGTTCTCAACCTCCGACAAGGGTTGAACTCATGTCTCCTGTGTCTCCTGCATTGGCAGGTGTGTTCTTTATCACTACCACCACCTGGAAAGCCCATGCTGATGATAACTAATGCTCTAAAGAAGCAAGACTTCCCACCATGGGGGCAAAAATAAGAGAAAGAGACAGAAAAAAATTTTGTTTTACTAACAATTCAACTTTTAAAAGCACTGAAATTGTTGATCTAAGAAATAGAATAAACACTGCATAAGAGCATAAACTCTGGTATTAAATTGCCCCTTTTTGAATCTCAGCTCTACCACGATCTTCATGGGTGGACTCATACAATTTACTTAATCTCTCTGTTCCTTGGTTTGTTGTAAATTTTGAACACAGTTAGACATGAAGTGCTTAGAACAGTTCCTGGCAAACAGTAAGTGGTAAGTGCTTTAATCATTTAGAAAATGAGAATTTTGTGAGACTTCCTCATTTTTCACCTTATTATTGTTCAGTTGCTCAGTCATTTCCAACTCTTTGCGACCCCATGGACTGCAGAACACCAGGCCTCCCTGTCCATCACCAACTCCGGGAGCCTACTTAAACTCATGCCCATCGCATCGGTGATGCCATCCAACCATCTCATCCTCTATCATCCCCTTCTCCTCCTGCCCTCACTCTTTCCCAGCATCAGGGTCTTTTCTAATGAGTCAGCTCTTCTCATCAGGTGGCCGAAGTATTGGAGCATCAGCTTCAGCATCAGTCCTTCCAGTGAATATTTAGGGTTGATTTCCTCTAGGATGGACTGGCTTGATTTTGCTGTCCAAGTGACTCTCAAGAGTCTTCTCCAGCACCACTGTTTTACACTGTAGTGTTCTTTTATTTTAAATGACATTTGACATGGTCATCATCCTCTCTTCATTGTCTCTGGTCTTAAAATTCTTAATTTGATCCTGATCATGTCTCTGGCCTTTCTTCCCTAGCTGTGGTCCTGAATATGCTACTAGGGCATGCCTGCCTCTCCCTTCCCACCCAAAGAAAGTAACACATGACCAAGTAAGTTTGAAAAATGCTGAATAAGCAGGTTTCTTTACCTCAGGGCTTCTCCATAGGAAGAAAAGTCAATGTCTAGGCCCTCAGATCTCCAAGAAAGCTAAGCCACTGCAGTTCCGCTTAAATGGTTTAAAATTTATTTAGGCTTTGAAGTCTTTTTTTTGTACTGTCTTCCCTGACCCTCCTAACTGTTGTGCTGCAGGCCTTGTGTCTGCCTGTCCACAGGATGTAAGCAGCCAATAACAATCCCCTAATTTACCAAATGTGCAGTTGAGACTCTCAGGTAGAGCAAGCCCATTCCCCAGGCACCACAGGCTCAGCTACATAAAATTCCACGAGGCAGACACAGTGCAGAGCATTTCCCAAATTTCTCTGTCCATAGAAACTTTTCTTGAGGAACACTGAAAATCATATCCAGAAATACCAGCTGCCCTTGAACAGTGACAAGACTTTTTTCTTTTTCAAAGTTTCTTAAAATACTTGTCTTTTGACTCTGAGTCTCCTTTTCTTAAAGAACAAGATTCCCCCACTTTGAACAATATTTCTCTACTCTGAACAAGATTTCTCTACTTTTGGATACAATAATCTGTCTTCTCTTTCCCAAATTTAAAATAGCCAAGTATTTTCCAATATCTTATTTAATTCTGGCATACAACTCTGTCCTGGAAAATTTTTTAAAGTGATTCTCAGGACATATCTGATCTGAGGGAAAATTCAGATGAATGAAGCTCATTCCCATCGCTAAGAAACTGCACAGAATACTTGAGTTATGGCAGGACCACCATGGATCCACTTGATTTCTAGATAAACCACCATCTCTAACTTTGAGCGGTAGTAAATAATCTGCAGTAGTAGTAACTGACAAGTTATTTAACTTCACTAAGCTTGAATTTCTCCATCTGTAAAAGAAAATGATCATGAAGTTTAAATGAGATGGTGTACATATGAATTTCTGGAACAAAACAAATGCCACTTCAAATTGTTACTTTCTTTTGAGAGTTACAGGTGTTTTACCTTTTGCCTTTCGATATCTCCTTTGTCTATTTCAGATCTCCCCAGACTGGCAGCTGCCTGCTTTTCCCAAAGAAAATTGTTTTCGTAATTTCCTGCTGCAACATTTTTTTTTTCTGACCTCACTTAGTCACTGAAAATCAGAATCAATTTTACAATTTGTGTAGCTACTTTTTTGGCAATAACATGTACATTTCTCACAAAAGAGTTACTGGTTCTAAGTAAAGGTTCCAACACTTCAAAAATTACATCCTCCTTTTATCTCAGCCCAGGATGAAGTTTTTCCTAATCCTACTCCTTTGGACTGAGCTCAATCTCTCTAAAAATGAATTGTTTCTTGGGTTAGGATCAAGAAGGAAATGAAAACAGTCTCATAAAATGGTCATCTAATAGGGTGGAGGTTATTTTCATTAGGTATGAGGAGTGTCTTCCAAGTTGCATAAAGTAAAGGGTCCTGCCTCACCCAACTCATTGACTTTATCTGTCCTCAATCCATGTCTGATCTTTTTCTTCTTTGCTTTACTAAATAAAATTTCCCTTTGAAATTGTGCCCTTTTTTGACTTTTACAAATGCCTAACAACTATTTAGCTTTTAAACCATGAAATATTCTCTTCACAGAGAAGAAAACAACAGCATCTTGTTCACCAGAAAATTGTTCTTGTGACAGAATTTCCTGACATTGGTAAAGTCCTTTGGGAAATCACCCCTCCCCCACATTCAGTTCCTGTGGTTTGGGAGAGATCCCAGTTCCAGGGTTAGGTCCAGACTGGTCGCAGACAAAGGCTACATCATATTTTCTGGTTTGGGTACCTGGTTCAGAGACGGGCATGTGAATCAATCAAAGCTGCTTGAAGACAATAAGACTTACTGGAACAGAAGTAGGTGGTTCTCCCTACTGGACTGAACTTGAGGCACCTCAGGGCTTGTGGCCAGAGGTATATACTGAGCTGGAAATTAACAATGGAAAGAAGCAGAACTACGAGTGGAGAGCAACAGGGACATGAAAACCAGAAATGCCCCTGGATTCAATAGCATGAGTCAATAAATCTCATTTTTATTTATATATCTGAGTTAAATTTTTGTCACGTGCAAATGAAAGGTTCCCAACTGATACACATATTTGACTACCCAGAAAAGTTTATAAACATTAGCTTTTCACAACTTTGCCAGGTCAAGCACAGTAAAACATTCACCATTTGAAAGCCAAGGAAACTGATCTCTAGAGAGATTACGCAGCTCCGCCAAGGTTGCATCACTAGTAAGTTACAGAGTAGCGACAACTCAAACCTGGGTCTTCTGAGTGTCTGCTCTGTCATAATTTTCATTATAGAAGCTTGCAATGTGCTTGCTCCCATAGTCTTGCCCTGCCAGGTCTTCACCCAAGTGGTAGATCCTATAAGACTCACCTGCTGGTAATGAAGAGAATCAATCACAGACATTGTTAGGGACTATGGGAAACAAAGGGGAAATGATGACTGTTTTCTATACTATCCATAAACTGAGCCTTGAAAATACAAAGTTATTAAATGGCAGTACGTGGTGGGCCACACATCAGTACCAGCATTAAAGCTCAAAATGGTATCTCTGCCAACTTTGGAGTGAGCAGCAGGTATAAACACAAGAATACAAAATCAGGAAATCAGAGAACCTCAGTCCCCGCTCCAAAGAGATAGTGATACACTAGATCTCCAAACAAGAGGGAATTACTTATTCCTAAATGTCTTGGCCTTTGAGTTTGCACTGTCTTTCATCGTGTCTTGGCCTAAAGCTTACACATTATTTTTCTGCATATGTTTCTATACCTTGTCACTGAAAGATAAGCAAGTACCAGAGTAGAAATTGCCTTCCATGGATGATAAAATCCAACCAATCTCAATTCTTCTGAGCCCAAAAAAGATAGAAGCAATTCCAAAATAATATACTCTCAGTGCCTGATTTTGTCTATAGAGCAAAAGCAAATTATAAACAACAAACTAAATGGGGTGCAATCTTATTCAAGACCAGGGTAAAAACAAAACCTAGTTCTCTTTTCTCAACTATTCCATTCCTTACCTTCTGAACATATCACAGTTAATTAAAATTGTATTTATTCCTACTGAAAAAAATATGTATCTTCCAAACCATTAGTCTAAATGGATGAATATTCAAATAGTCATATTCAGTATAGGCATCTATCACAAAGCTTCATTTGTAACATTATTTTTGTTAAGGAATCTATGTTATGCAAAATAAAAAATTTTTTTTAATTTATTTTTTGAATCATAAAGTTGTTCCCTAACAGCCAACATTTAAAATATTTTATCATAATAAATCATGTAAGTTAGAATATTTTCTTTGTGGATATGAAAACAAAATAACAGGAACAGAATGAAGACATTAGAAAAATCTTTCTTCATGTTTATTTTTCAAAACAGCACACAATCCTGAATATGCACGTCTAGTCCATTTTTTTAATCCTGTGATAAATTATAAAATGAAAAACAATAAGATTATTTTAGTAACAATTCCGGAAAAATTCTTATTCAGATTTATTACAGCTGTGTTTCTCATGTCTTAGCTAAAACACTTCTCTTGAAAACTACACTGTGATTTGCTGTTCTAATTGATGCATATTTTTATATCTCTGTACAGTTGCTTTCTGTCAACACTTTACTACACAGAGAAAACAGAGACCAAAACAGTGAGGAGGAAATGAAACAGAAATCAGCAGGAAAGCTGCTTACTTTTCAAAAGAGAATATTTTACATCAAAGGACTAACAAACTGGATATCCTGCAAATAATAAGGGATTACTTAACAACAATGAATGTAAAGAAATGTTCCAGTATTGGAAAAATGTATTATTTCCAGCATTTAATAATGTCTGCTAAATTGGTAAACTGTCTCATTTTAAGAGATGGCAATTTACAACAAATAATTTTTAATAGAGAATTCATCCAGGAATAAAATGTTCAATTTGGCTCTAATTGTAAGGTTTAACTGATTTTAAAAATCCTTAAAAAATGGAAAATTTTAATCCCACATAACTGATAATCCTAAATACAAATTAATTCTAGTAAAAAACCAAGCATCATAAATTGCTTGGTTTTGTAAGAAGTTTTAAAATGTTTTAAATATGTCAAAAAGCACTTGTAAATCAACAATTATGTATTAAAAATAACTATCTGAACAGAGCAAAGCATGAGACCAGAGTTTAAATCCCAGATCTGCTTCCAAATAGGAGTTTCCTTGACAATTAGATAAAACAGAGACTCTGAAGTCAGAACTAAGTTCAAATTCCAGTTCCACACTGACCAGCCATGTGACCCTAAGCCAAGTTACTCAGTTTCCCTGATTCTTGATTCCAGCAAGTATAAAATTAAAAAAAGAACAACATATATAGGTAGTAAAGATTAAATCACACACATACACACACACACACACACACATTGTATGAATGCACATAAAGTTAATAGCATAGTGTTCAATGTGTTTTTATCTTCTATCCTTTCCTTTCTTACCTGCAATATTGGTGCCTCCTGAATCTTCAAAATGAGTCTGTTTTGAAAGTCCCATATAAAGTCCATTTTAGTGTGAGTCTGGAGAACACAGTAATATCCCTTTTCTCAAGAAGTAAGTGTTATACAGGCACCATTTCATAATAGTTTAAAATATAAATAAAATATAAATGCCTTAAAAATCTTTTACCTGTAACTTTTTATAACACATTCACAATCTCTTCAAGAACCCTTGAGGCCAGATGTATTCTGGAGTTTAGAAATGTTTTAATTTTAGAAAGGTAACAATGTGCATAGATCATATATTACATACTGCTTCCAGCAGAAGCGAAGGATCAAGGACAACAACTTTTATCAAGAATACAGATACAAGCATATCTAGTTTTTATTATGCTTCCCAGATAACACACTTTACAAATGGAATGTTTGTGGCAGCCCTGTGTTGAACGAGACTGTTGGTGCCATTTTTCTAACAGCAATAATTTTAAATTAAGATATGCACACTGTTTTTAATACTTAATACTATTGCACACTGAACAGACTACATACAATGTAAATATAAGTTTTAGAGGTACTGGGAAGCCAAAATAATTTATGACTGGCTTTATTTTGATATTAGATTTACTACAATGGTTTGGAACTTAACCCACAATATCTCCAAGGTATGTCTCTGATTCCTGTACCAAATGAGATTCACATTAAGTGGGATCAATAAAGACTATTAAGTAGTCTTATGCATTGAGATTCAGAAAACTAAGACATAAAACTACAACATTCAGAAAACTAAGATCACAGCATCTGGTCCCATCACTTCATGGTCAATAGATGGGGAAACAATGGAAATAGTGGCAGAGTTTATTTTCTTGGGCTCCAAAATCACTGCAGATGGAGACTGCAGCCATGAAATTAAAAGACACTTACTCCGTGGAAGAAAAGCTATGACCAACCTAGATAGCATATTAAAAAGTAGAGACATTACTTTGCCAACAAAGGTCCATCTAGTCAAAGTTATGGCTTTTTCAGTAGTCATGTATGGATGTGAGAGTTGGACTATAAAAAGAAAGCTGAGTGCCAAAGAATTGATGTTTTTGAACAGTGGTGTTGGAGAAGACTCTTGAGAGTCCCTTGGACTGCAAGGAGATCAAACCAGTCCATCCTAAAGGAAATGATCCCTGAATATTCATTGGAAGGACTGATCCTGAAACTGAAACTCCAATACTTTGGCCACCTGATGTGAAGAACTGACTCACTGGAAAAGACCCTGATGCTGGGAAAGATTGAACGCAGGAGGAGAAGGGGATGACAGAAGATGAAATGGTTGGATGGCATCACCGACTTGATGGACATGACTTTGAGTAAGCTCTGGGAGTCGGTGATGGACAGGGAAGCCTGGCATGCTGCAGTCCATGGGGTCGCAAAAAGTCGGACACAGCTGAGCAACTACACTGAACTGAACTGATGCATTGAGATAGGCACAGTTTTCAAGATTTCCAACCCCGCAAGATTCTCATTCTCTGATCAATCAATCAAATACAATCATCTCTTGGTATCTTTGGGGGATTGGTTCCAGGAACCTCCACATGTACTAAAATCCACAGGTGCTCAAGTCTCTTACATAAAATGCTGTAGTACAATGAATGTGGCAGTCTCTCCATAGTCACAGGTTTCACATCCTCAGGTTCAACCAATTGCAGATGGAAATTTCAATTTCTGGTGGTGAGTTCCACAAATAGGAAACCCACAGATATATAAAGGGCAAACTGTATATTTATTGGTAAAAAATCTGCCTGAGCAGTTCAATCCCATATTGTTGAAGGGTCAACACTACTAATCTAGGTACTGCACAATGAGATTTTGCAGATGAACTTAAAGTTACTTATCAGTTGACTTTAAAATACAGAGATTATCCCAGGGCAGCCCCATGTAATCACAGAAACCCTTAAAAGAAGAGAGAGGCAGACACATCAGTCAGAGCGGGATGGTGGAAGAGAATGGCAAAGAAAGGATAAAACAGAAGCGGAGGTCAGAGAGAGGGACCTGACTGGCCACTGTTGCTTTGGAAGATGGAGAAAGGGGGCCACTAGCCAATGAATGGCAATGGCACCCCACTCCAGCACTCTTGCCTGGAAAATCCCATGGACGGAGGGGCCTGGTGGGCTGCAGTCCATGGGGTCGCGAAGAGTCAGACACAACTGAGCGACTTCCGTTTCGCTTTTCACTTTCCTGCATTGGAGAAGGAAATGGCAACCCACTCCAATGTTCTTGCCTGGAGAATTCCAGGGACGGTGGAGCCTTGTGGGCTGCCGTCTATGGGGTCGCACAGGGTCGGACACGACTGAGCGACTTAGCAGCAGCAGCAGCCAATGAATGTGGGCAGCCTCTAGAAGAACAGTCTGTGGCCAACAGCCAGCAAGGAAGTGAGGACCTCAATCCTATAATCTCAAGGAAGCGAATTTTGCCAACAATCTAAAAATGCTTGAAGTAAATTCTTCCCCAAAGCTTCCAGGATGGAGCATAGCCTGAATGATACTTTAACAGAGGCCTGTGAGACTCTAAGCAGGGAATCCAGCTGAGCTGGACTTCGAACTCAGGGAAACTGTGAGATAATCAATTTGGGTTGCTTTAAGCTGCTAAATTTAGGGTAATTCATGACAACAGCAATACAAAACTAGTATGTGTATGTTAGAGTGAGATTTTTAAGGCCAAATGAGTTTCTGGAAATATATAAAATCTTTTCATTTTCAGAGCTGCTGGTGTTTCAGAATTGCACAGAAGGGATTCAGAACTATTAATTTCCATTATTTAAATATGTTCAGTGACATCACCAAGTTAATAAACAGTAACTAGGCTTTGAAACTTTTGATAAAACATTGTTATATATGCATTAAAAAAGAAAAAGGAAAAAGGGTTTCTCTAGTGGCTCATTCGGAGAAGGTAATGGCAACCCACTCCAGTACTCTTGCTTGGAAAATCCCATGGATGGAGGAGCCTGATGGGCTGCAGTCCATGGGGTCACTAAGAGTCAGACACAACTGAGCGACTTCACTTTCACTTTTCACTTTCATGCATTGGAGAAGGAAATGGCAACCCACTCCAGTGTTCTTGCCCGGAGAATCCCAGAGACAGGGGAGCCTGGTGGGCTGTCGTCTATGGGATCGCACAGAGTCAGACACGATTGAAGCGACTTAGCAGCAGCAGCAGCAGCGGTCATTGGTAAAGAATCCCCCTGCCAATGCAGGAGACACGGGCTTGAACCCTGATCTGGGAAAAGCCCACATGCCCCAGAGCCACTAAGCCCATGAACCGTAACTCCTGAGCCTGTGCTCCAGAGACTGGCAGCCACAACCACTGACTGCGAGTCCTAGAACCCATGCTCCGCAGCAAGAGAAGCCACCACAATGAGAAGCTGGAGCACCACAACTAGAGAACAGGCCACGAAGCAGTAAAGACCCAGCACAGTTAAAATTAACTTTTTTAAAAAAGAAAAAAAAAAAAAAAACTCCAATAATAATCTCAGTACCTAGTTCCCTTTTTGTTCTAAAGGTTTCAAAGTTAGCCAGTCCCTTCAAGACAGCTGGACTCAGAGTAACTCTGAGTAAAGGACAGTAAAGGACAGTGCCCCTGTTAGCCAATAATAGATAACATTTACTGAACACCCCCATAGCCAGGTGCTGTTCTAGGTGCTTCATATGCATTTCCCCATTTAATCTGTCAACCACCCTATGAGAAAGTACTGCTCCCATTCCTGTTTTACAGGTAGAGAAATCCATGCAACTGAGCAGTTAACTGACTTGGCTGAGGACACACAGCTAGTTAGGGGCATAGTTTCTAAACCTAGGAAGTCCAGCTGCAAAATCTTTGTGGCTAACCACTTGTCAACGCTGCTTCTGTTGGTACAGGCACCATTTAAACACACACGTACAACTGGCACAGTAAATCCAAAGTACCCGCGACCCTAGAATTTATCAGAGAAATCTTTTTCTATGCAAACTTTTGCATTGATCCCTCAAGTCCCACTAGTATTGCCTTCAGGAAGCACAGTGTACTAACGAGCCAACCAGTATGATCTGCTCTCCAAGGTTACCTGCTGTGCTGCCTTTTCTCTTCCTTATCATAGTGTGAAATTCTGGAAAGTCATGCACACTACTGGATCCAAAATCCTGAATAACCTTGGGTCATGGCTGTGTCCTTATTACTAATGCTGCTGCTGCTTAGCCACTCATGGTTGTGCCCAACTCATTGAGACCCCACGGACTGTAGCCCACCAGGCGCCTCTGTCCATGGGATTTAGGGACCTGCAAAATAAACTCATGGTGACCGGCTGAGGTCACCACATGAACCAATTCACAATTTTCCAGCTCAAGACTACAACACCTCAGGTCAGAGCAAGCTACACAGGGCCCAGTAGGAAGTCTTCTTTGACCTAATCTGTACTAACCAAGCATACTGAAAAAATCAACAACAAAAAACCATCTTAGTTTTCAACAAGATTTATCCACAAGATGCTATCTTTATTATCATATGAGTGAGAACAGTTTTAAATGAATTTTGAACAAAAAACAAAGCTCCTCTTGTAATACGCATAAGAAAATGAGTGCCACACAAATGCAGGGTTGAGATCCGGACTATATTAAGATCAGGAGAAGAAACTAATGTCCTGGGAAAAAGACACTAGTGGTTCTCAGACTTGAACACACAGCAGAATACCCAGAGAGCTTGTTAAAACAGTTTTCTGAGTCCCACCCCACCAGAAGTTCTGATTCAGTAGGTCTGAATGAGGATCCTGTGGGTGCTGTTGCTCCAGGGACCAAACTGGGAAACTGCTAGTTTGCGGTTTGGGACCCAGGTATTGGCAGTTTTTATAAATCCCCAAGTCATTGTAATATGTAGCCAGAGATGAGCTCACTGGGCTAGGAAAACTGGTAATGAGGAAGACATTAATTAGAAACTCTGTATTAATTTGTATGATGGAGATAACCTATCACAAAAGCTAACATGTCCTTGAAGGAGTATCTGCAGACAAGATCACGGCCTGTGAGAAGAGACCTTTCGGGCATCAAAAGGAGAGCCCTTCTGGACACTGCCCAGTAGCCATCAGCCGTGTACTTCAGGGAAAATCCTAGGCCTCCCCATCCAGGCACTGTGATTTCCAAGATCCTTTCTGCAGAAGGAGGAGTAAAGCCACATCTGCTGTTTCTCTAAAATCGTCTGGTATTCATATCCATGGCCATGTGTTACTAGTTAACTAAAGACCTCTACAAAACCACTGCCAGAGGCCTGTTTCAAAGCCATTTCACCCCTTTGCCTTTGAAGAATATGTATTCACATGATAAATTTTAATTAGGAAGTTTGTGTGATTCTGTACTTTAAATGCAAGGTGCATTGCAAAGTGAGAACTGGGATTTTCTGTGACCTCTATTAAGCTTCGTTGTCTGTTACAATCTGAGCCACAAGCTTTAGGAGAGGAATTAGGGTGGGACCAGAGTCAGAAAAAAATATTTTTAAAAAAGAGATATGATCCACATCAAAATTGGATCCAGAGAAGCAGAAAGAAATGGGGGGAAAGAATTACTCAAGTGACAACAGGATATCTGATCTCCACAACGAAGAGTGGTTGAAGAATGACAGCCAATTGTTTTCATTACAGAACTGAATTAATTAAAACTACTCAAAATAGTTTTTGTAAAAAGAAGAGTGTGTTTTTTAGTGTGTTATTTATATCAGAAAACTTTGAAGCTTTCAATTATCAAGATGGTTTGATTTTGTTCTTTCTCTAAATGATAACTGCTTAAGCGTTCAAAATCAGTGAAGTCTAGTGTAAATCTGGGTTCATAGGTTCATCCTTTGAATAAGGTGCTTTCTGCACAGTGAAAATGAAAAGACACGCAGTGCTTAAAATGCTTCTGTGTCGTCCTCAGTTCAGTTCAGTCACTTAGTTGTGTCTGACTCTTTGCTACCCTGTGGGCTGCAGCACACCAGGCTTCCCTGTCCATCTCCAAATCCTGGAGCTCACTCAAACTCATCCCCATCGAGACAGTGATGCCATCCAACCATCTCATCTTCTGTTGTCCCCTTCTCTCCCGACTTCTATCTTTCCCAGCATCAGGGTCTTTTCCAGTGAGTCAGTTCTTCACATCAGGTGGCCAAAGTACTGGAGTTTCAGCTTCAGTCTTTCCAATGAATATTCAGGACTGATTTCCTTTAGGATTCACTAGCTTGATCTCCTTGCAGTCCAACGGACTCTCAAGACTAATTACCAAGTATATCTGTGTCATCCTAGCTAGCCTGAAATACATCTTTTAGAATCAATCCTTGGAGTTACTTCAAACAGACAGAAACACCTCTGAAAAGTCACATATATGGACTAGGAAGGGGACATGAACCAGGCAACACTTAACCATGAGACAATTTATCAGAGAACAGGTTCTTAACTGAACCATGGTAGCTGAATGACTCCCAGCAGGGGGCAGGACAGACTGCAGTTGAAGGGTGAGGTAATGGAAAGGGCAAAGCAAGGGCTGGAACAGCCTGAGGCACACTGATTCTCCTACAGAGGAAAGTGATAGCTCAGGTTGGGGTTCAGACTTGGGCAGCCACAGGGCTGAATTTCACAGCATGCCTAGAGCTTTCTTGGAGAAACCTGACATTTGATACATCTAATCTGATCATTCACCTTCTTATAGAAAAAGTTACTAAAATGAAAAAAAAGTTAAAGCAATTTATTATAGGGTCTCATAGATATGAACAAGAAGAAGATGTACATGGGATTACAAAAGTCAATGAATAAAATTCAATAAGAATTGACTCATTATTTTTCTGGTAAAGGCAGTCCCTCTTGGATCAAGAATAAAAGGAAGATCAGAGGGTTCTCATGTCAACAAGTCTGTGGAATGAACTCAGCCTCAGCACTGCAAAAGCACTCTAATCATTCTTTGAAGGTCACCTTCATCCAAGGTTCTCTTTGGCAGACTCTGTTGGCTACCTGTCAATATCCACTCCATATGCCACTAGCTCTCAGAACCCTGAAAGGGTCAGACATCCTCTCTGCTCCCATATGACAGGGGGAAGATGAACTCACCCCAACTCCAGAGTAATCCTGATTACTATCAACTCATCACAGAGAAAATTTTCCTTCTGCCAAGGATTGGTTTAATAGGAGGTTTGACTCAGTTCTGCCCAATAAGACTTTGGAAGTTTCAGTAAAAGCCTTCCTGGATCCCAATGGTTAGACATATCTTTCCATCTCCTCTGGACGTGAGAATGGCAAAATAACAGAGCTGAAGTCACACCTGGGACTGCCCAACCTCTGGACTAACAGCTATGTGAGACTGGAATCTCCTATTATGTAAGACTCATTGAGTCTCACTTTTCCATCATTTTTAACCCAAAGCATCCCAACTAATTCATTATCAAAATGTGCTATAGGAAAACAATTTCATAATATGAATAAGTAAAATCAGCACTATGGTAGGCCTAAAAACTAATACTACCTATAGGATTAAGGAAACATTTTGAGAATCAAAACCACTAATTAAGGACACTTATTAGGTAACTCAAAACACACCAGGTTTTTTTTTTTTCATGATTAATAAAATTTCCGAGCTACTAGTAAAAATATCTTTCTGAATTTATGATTTAATCACTTAAAAATACTGACAGTCCTCCACTGCCAACCAGAAAAAGTTCAGAGAGTGTGGCAATCAAGAAATCACTTAGACATACTTGTCAGACCCAACCTAATAAAACAGTTTAATCTCCTAGTTCTCCAGCCCCCCAAACTTTATACATATCTGCCCCAAGGCACGTTCCCATTACCATATCATTGTTCTGTCTCTTTTTTCTGCTTTAGAAAATCCCTGCCCTAGCAAAGTTTTACACAGCTGAATACTCAGAACAAAATATCATTTTTTGTGTGTGAAGTTTTATCAAAAGTCCTGTACTGGGCAAGAGATCTTTCATTCCTTCCCAAATTGATACCACTGGAATCAACTCTGATCATCTTGCAGTACAGATCACAGGATAGATATTTGTTTCCTCCACATGGTCAAGAGTATCCTGAACACCAATATCATTTATCTGAGTTGAATCTTTTTAGGGCTTACAATTTCTAACCAAATTCCTTTTGGTTGGAAGAAAAAAAGACATGGAGATTTCACTAAAGGGTAGGGAAACAAACATAGCTCTGTTTTAATTGATTCCTTCAACCTTAAAGGTATTAAGAACTTATTCCCTCAGAATTCTAATATTATTTTAAAATCCTGATTATCACCTCATATCACCTCCTTATGGTTTATTACTATAACATTCTTAAGGAAGTTTTATCTGAGATTTGTTTTTACCGTCTGAGCCACCAGGGAAGTCTTTCTTTCTTTTCTTTCTATATTTCATTTAATTTGTTATGTGTAAGATAATCCCCCAAAATGCAAGTAACTGAAATGCTTTTGTCATTTATTCATGTGTTGGCTCAAACTTAGATTAAAATAAGAATAATGATAGCTGTCAATCTTGGGCTTTTTTATATAATAAGATGATGATATTTGTAATTGTTTCGCAAAATGAAGATAAGGATCAGGCTATTGAAAAATAGAAATCAGTTCAAAAGTAAAAAGTGAACCTGACTGTCCCAGAAGGAGGAAGTTTTTCTCGTTGGCCCAGAGGCAAAGAAGCACTTAAAGATGAATGGGGTTGTGTGACAAGGACATAGGAACCAAAATGAAAGGGTTCCCACCATCCAACTTTGGAACAATTTGAGCATCACAAAGACTAATGACTGTGATTGAATATAAACACTGAATAAATAAAAACCTACAAGTATATCCTATGTTCAAAATATTTAAAAGAAAAAAAGATGTACTTTGTGTTCAGGGATGCATATAGAGGGGATGGGCTTCTCACATGGTTCAGCAGTAAAAAAATCTGCCTGCCAATGCAGGAGACACAGGAGACATGGGTTCAATCCTTGGGTCAGGAAAATCCCCTGGAGTAAGAAATGGTAACTCGCTCCAGTATTCTTGCCTGGAAAACTTCATGGACAGAAGAGGCTGGTGGGCTACAGTACATGGGGTCACAAAGAGCTGGACAGGACTGAGCAACTGAGCACACACACACACACACACACATATAGAATATAAAACTGTATAATGGTATAATTATGGACAATATATAAGATTGCACCCAGTCCACACTGGTCCTCTGGATACACAAAGATGTAAGTCTCTGTCTGAGAATGGTCACAGTTCACACTCACAGGACAAGAGTATCCAGTACATCTACCATATCAGATCTCACTGGTTGAGAACATAGGCCAACTGCTGAAGCATGAGAAAATATACCTATATTCACAGGGTGTGACAACCGATTGATAGATATTTTTTGTATGTGTGAGAAAATATCTCAGAGATAAAGAGCAACAAACAAGTTCTATGCAGATAGTTCACCTGGGTAAGCATGTACTTTACACCTCACTCTAAGACACAGTCTTTATTATAAAACAAATACTGCTATTACAGAATAAGTATCCAAGTAAATTGCAAAGATTTTTTTCACCCAATAGTTTAACAACCATATAAACTTCTGTGTGTGTGCTGTGTGTGTGATAAGTCGCTTCAGTTGAGTCCAACTCTTCATGGTGACCCCATGAATTGTAGCCCACCAGGTTCCTCTAATTATATTAAATAAACCTAGGGAATCAAATTTTCTATACCTGTTGACAAAGTTCCATGTTAGTGGGCTATGCCACAATCACTGCTAGATAATTTAACAGAGTTCAATAATTTGGCACCTGGGAGAAAATCAGCAGTGAGCTCTGATAATTTAATCTTCAATGTGTCTCCTAATCACCATAAAAGTGCACAAGAATATCTATGCAATTATACATAAATGTTACAAGTTTCATTGTTGTACATTAAGAGGATTTAATGTATCTAGCGAATTACATTTTCAGCTTATCTAACAAATCTGTAATACAAAAATATACATTAATCATTTTAACTATAAAATAGCATTTATATGGTATTTTCCTTGAAGGACTAACAATCACAGTCTTGGTTATACTGAATAATTCTGCAATTATTTTATTTATAAATTAAATATATTCTCACAAGTGTGCTGAAATCTCCAGATTCCACTAGTAAAAAAGCAGGTAATACTAAAAACAACCCAATGTCATATTTTTAAAAAAACAGATGAAAGACAATGTGTCTGCACTAAGGCTGTACTTTAAAAAGCCAACCAGGAGCAGAAAGCTTAAATAGACCAGTTTAATAAAAAGATGCACAGGAACGTAACTCCTCAGCTCAGCTCTAACCGCTCCCTATAAAAGGGCTGACTTGAGCCTTGCACAGCTCCTCACCCAAGAGTTAGGCCTTCTGAACCCCATAAAACAGCGGTTCCCAACCTTTTTAGCACCAGGGACCAGTTTCATAGAAGACAACTTTTCCAGGGATGGAGTGGGGGGTGGGGGGTGTGTGGATGATTTTGGTATGATTCAAGCACATTACATTTATTGTGCACTTTATTTCTATTATTATTACATATGCTATATAATGAAATAATTATACAACTCACCATACTGCAGAATTGGTGTGACCCCTGAGCTTGTTTTCCTGCAACTAAGGAGCATGCAATCTAGATCCTTTGCTTGCCCGGTTCACAGTAGGGTTGGTGCTCCTATGAGAATCTAATGCCGCAGCTGATCTGACAGAAGACACAGCTCAGGCAGTAATGTGAGTGAAAGGCAGCAGCTGTAAATACAGATGAAGCTTCTCTCACTTGCCCACTGCTCACCTGCTGCTGTGTGGCCTTGTTTCTAACAGGCCACAGACTAGTAGTGGTCCATGGCCCAGGGGTTGGGAACCCCTGCTATAAAAGGCTCTGGAGAAGGCAATGGCCCCCCCACTCCAATGCTCCTGCCTGGAAAATCCCATGGACAGAGGAGCCTGATAGGCTGCAGTCCATGGGGTCGCTAAGAGTCAGACATGACTGAGCAACTTCACTTTCACTTTTTACTTTCATGCATTGGAGAAGGAAATGACAACCCACTCCAGTGTTCTTGCCTGGAGGATCCCAGGGACAGCGGAGCCTGGTGGACTGCCGTCTATGGGGTCGCACAGAGTCGGACACGACTAAAGTGACTTGGCAGCAGCAGCTATAAAAGGGTCCTTCTGAGATTCCTTCCAGATGCCCCTTCCAAAACAGCTTTCAGGTCTTAGCTTTAGGACTGGTCTCTGCTTTGGAACATTTTCTGGCTCTTTGCCAGACACACCCAATGGACTTTCCTGTGCTCTGCAACCCAGTTCCCCTTTGCTATGGGTTTTGCAGCTGTCCTACTAACAACCAAGGCTACCCTGAGCTGAACCCAGGTGACTTTGCCTGTGAGAGGAAGTTCTAAAGTCTAGTTTTAGGATTCTCAGTTTAAAACTACCACTTTTCAACTCAGAATAAACAAAAGGATATGAAATATGAGCCGTAAGGTCTAACATAAAAGTTCCTTAGGGGATTATACCAATGGTAGAAACCTACTCTTGCAAAAGTGTCAAAAGCTCAATATATATTTCAAAGGTAGAGTTTTATTATGAACCAAAGAGCATGAGATAATAATCATGAGAATATGAACCCAGATTTGCCATGGATATGGAATAGAAAACCTGAAAACCGAGCAACTATTTATATTTGACAACCACCCCTCCTGTGAAATAGAGTTTATAGAAGAACAGCTATTATTACACCACCTAAAACCTCACAAGTCCACTTTGGAAAACAGTTTAGCCTTTCTCAAAACAATTGAACATGAGCCTATCATAGGACTCAAAAATTCTACTTCTAGGTAAATTCCACCTACGAAAATTGAGTAGAGGCAGCTGTGCGGCACTGGAGCAACTTTGAGGAAATACGCCACATCCAAGGGCACAGGAGGTGGGGTAGGAGGGGTGAAATCACATTTAGAATCAAACCCCATACCCACCAGAGAAGATCAGAGGGCTCAAACAAACCTTGTGTGCACCAGGACCCAGAGACCCCAACGAGACTGAAACAGAACTCTGTTTGAGTACCTCCTGTGGTGGTATGGGTCAGCAGTGGACTTTGCAGGGGCAGGGGCTCTGGGTGCAGCAGACTTCGGTATGGCATAAGCCCTCTTGAGGAGGTCACGGTTAACCCCACCATAGAGGTGCCAGAACTTACACAGGACTGGGAAATAGACTCTTGGAGGGCTCAAACAGAACCTTGTGTGCACCAGGACCCAGGAGAAAGGTGTAGTGACGCCACAAGAGACAGACCCAGACATGCCTGAGAGTGTCCAGGAGTCTCTGGTGGAGGTATGGGTTGGTGGTGGCCTGCTGCAGGGCTGGAGGCACTGAGTACAGCAGTGTGTGCATGGACCTTTTGAAGAAGATCACCATTATCATCATTACCTCCACCATAGTATGGCCCCAGGTAAATAACAGGGAGGGAACACAGCCCCACGCATCAACAGAAAATTGGATTCAATATTTACTGAGCATAGCCCCGCCCATCAGAACAAAACCCAGTTTTCCCCTCAGTCAGTCTCTCCCATGAGGCAGCTTCCATAAGCTTCTTATCCTTCTCCATCAGAGGGCAGACAGACTGCAACCACAATCACAGAAAACTAGATCTGATCACATGGACCACAGCCTTGTCTAATTCGATGAAACTATGAGCCATGCAGTGTAGGGCCACCCAAGACGGATGGGTCATGGTGGAGAGTTCTGACAAAATGTGGTCCACTGGAGAAGGGAATGGCAAACCGCTTCAGTACTCTTGCCTTGAGACCCATGAACAGTATGAAAAGGCAAAAAGATAGGACACTGAAAGACGAACTCCCCAGGTCAGTAGGTATCCAATATGCTACTGGAGATCAGTGGACAAATAACTCCAGAAAGACTGAAGAGACAGAGCAAAAGCAAAAACAACACCCATTTGTGGATATGACTGGTGATAGAAGTAAAGTCTGATGCTGTAAAGAGCAATATTGCATAGGAACCTGGAACTTTAGGTCCATAGTGAAGTTGCTCAGTCATGTCCGACTCTTGCGATCCCATGGACTGTAGCCTACCAGGCTCCTTCATCCATGTAATTTTCCAGACAAGAGTACTGGAGTGGGTTGCCATTTCCTTCCCCAGGAGATTGTCCTGATCCAGATAACGAAACCAGGTTCTCCCACATTGCAGGCAAACACTTTAACATCTGAGCTACCAGAGACCCTGATCAAGGCAAATTGGAAGTGGTCAAACAGGAGATGGCAAGCGTGAACGTCAACATTTTAGGAATCAGCGAACTAAAATGGACTGGAATGGGTGAATTTAACTCAGATGACCATTATATCTACTGCTGTGGACAAGAATCCCGTAGAAGAACTGGAATAGTCATCATAGTCAACAAAAGAATCTGAAATGCAGTACTGGGATGCAATATCAAAAACAACAGAATGATCTCTGTTCGTTTCCAAGCCAAATCATTCAATATCACACTAATCTAAGTCTATGCCCCAACCAGTAATGCCAAAGAAGCTGAAGTTGACTGGTTCTATGAAGACCTACAAGACCTTCTAGAACTAACACCCAAAAAAGATGTCATTTTCATTATAGGGGACTGGAATACAAGAAATACCTGGAGTAACAGGCAAATTTGGCCTTGGAGTACAGAATGAAGCAGGGCAAAGGCTAACAGAATTTTGCCTAGAGAATGCACTGGTAATAGCAAACACCCTCTTCCAACAACACAAGAGATGACTCTATACATGGACATCACCAGATGGTCAATAACAAAATCAGATTGATTATATTCTTCACAGCCAAAGATGGAGAAGCTCTATACAGTCAGCAAAAACAAGACTGCGAGCAGACTGTGGCTCAGATCATGAACTCCTTATTGCCCAATTCAGACTTAAATTGAATAAAGTTTCACTAGACCATTCAGATGTGACCTAAATCAAATCCCTTATGATTATACAGTGGAAGGGACAAATAGATTCAAGGGATTAGATCTGATAGACAGAGTGCCTGAAGAACTATGGACAGAGGTTCCTGACATTGTACAGGAGGCAGGGATCAAGACCATCCCCAAGAAAAGAAATTTAAAAAGGCAAAAATGGTTGTCTGAGGAGGCTTAGCTGTGAAAAGAAGAGAAGTGAAAAGCAAAGGAGAAAAGGAAAGATATATCCATTTGAATGCAGAATTCCAAAGAAGAGCAAGGAGAGGTAAGAAAGCTTTCCTCTGTGATCAATGCAAAGAAATAGAGGAAAACAATAGAATGGGAAAGACTATAGAGATCTCTTGAAGAAAATTAGATAAACCAAGAGAACATTTCCTGCAATGATGGGCACAATAAATGACAGAAATGGTATGGGCCTAACAGAAGCAGAAGATCTTAAGAAGAGGTGGCAAGAATACACAGAAGAACTATATAAAAAGATCTTCACAACCCAGATAATCACGATGGTATGATCACTCACTAGAGAAAGTCATCCTGGAATGCAAAATCAAGTGGGCCTTAGGAAGCATCACTGCAAACAAAGCAAATGGAGGTGATGGAATTCCAGTTGACTTATTTCTAATCCTAAAAGATGATGCTGTGAAAGTGCTGCACTCTATGCCAGAGAAACTGGAAAACTCAGCAGTGGCCACAGGACTGGAAAAGTTCAGTTTTCATTCCAATCCCAAAGAAAGGGAATGCCAAAGAATGGTCAAACTATGGCACAATTGCACTCATCTCACACAGTAGTAAAATAATGCTCAAAATTCTCCAAGCCAGCCTTCAACAGTATGTGAAATGTGAACTTCCAGATGTTCAAGCTGGATTTAGAAAAGGCAGCGGAATCAGAAATCAAATTGCCAACATCTGCTTTATCATGGAAAAAGCAAGAGAGTTCCAGAAAAACATCTATTTCTGCTTTATTGGCTACACCAAAGCCTGTGACTGTGTGGATCACAACAAACTGTGGAAAATTCTGAAAGAGATGGGAATACCAGACCACCTGACCTGCCTCTTGAGAAATCTGTATACAGGTCAGGAAACAATAGTTAGAACTAGACATGGAACAACAGACTGGTTCCAAATAGGAACAGGAGTACTTAAGCCTGTATATTGTCACCCTGCAGAGTATATCATGAGAAACGCTGGGCTGGATGAAGCACAAGCTGGAATCAAGATTGCCAGGAGAAATATCAATAACCTCAGATATGCAGATGACACCACCTTTATGGCAGAAAGTGAAGAAGAACTAAAGAGCCTCTTAATGAAAGTGAGAGAGGAGAGTGAAAAAGTTGGCTTAAAACTCAACATTCAGAAAACTAAGATCATGGCATCTGGTCCCATCACTTCATGGCAAATAGATGGGGAAACAGTGGAAAAAGTGACAGACTTTATTTTTTTACACTCCAAAATCACTGCAAATGATGACTGCAGCCATGAAATTTAAAAGACACTTGCTCCTTGGAAGAAAAGTTATGACCAACCCAGACAGCATATTACAAAGCAGAGACATTACTTTGCCAACAAGGTCCGTCTAGTCAAAGCTATGGTTTTTCCAGTAGTTATGTGTGGATGTGAGAGTTGGACTATAAAGAAAGCTGAGCACTGAAGAATTGATGTTTTTGAACTGTGGTGTTGGAGAAGACTGTTGAGAGTCCCTTGGACTGCAAGGAGATCAAACCAGTCCATCCTAAAGGAAATCAGTCCTGAATATTCATTAGAAGGACTGATGCTGAAGCTGAAACTCCAATACTTTGGCCATCTGATGTGAAGAACTGCCTCATTGGGAAAGACCCTGATGCTGGGAAAGATTGAAGGCAGGAGAAGGGGACGACAGAGGATGAGATGATTGAACGACATCACCGACTCAACGGACATGAGTTTGAGTAAGCTCTGGGAGTTGGTAATGGACAGGGAGGCCTGGTGTGCTGCAGTCCATGGGGTAGCAAAGAGTCAGACATGACTGAGTGACTGAACTGAACTGAAGTGAATTGAAAACCTACACCCATACAAAGACCTGCCTGTGAATGTTCACAGCATCATTATTCATAATAGCCCCAAACTGGAAACAGCAGTGGATCGATAGAATGTGTTATATCTATACAATGAAGTAACACTCCACAATAAAAAGGAACGAAGTTCATCACAGATGAACTTCAAAAACACGCCAAATAAATGAAACCAGATCAAGACCACACGTTCATATTAAATGTCCAAAAAAAGGCAAATTTACAAAGATAAAAAGTAAGTTAGCCATTATCTAGAAATGGAGATAGGAATGCGAATTAAGATTAAATGGAAATAAGGAATATTTTGGGAGAGATGGAAAGTGTGTTGCAACTGACATTGCATTTGGTGATGGTTGCACCACTCAATAAAGTTACTTTAAAAAATCATTAAAATGTATAACTTGAAATGGCTGAATTTTATGACAAACAAAAATACCTCAGTAAAAAACTTTATGAAAAGTCTTTAATTTTATGCAATAAATGTTTCTAAACATACTGTTTAGTTTTTAAAAGTCTGTATATGTCGAGTTATATTTGATAAGTACAAATAAAAGTAGTATTGAGAAAGAAATTATATAATAGGTACAGATGAAATTTTAGAAATTATTTTCTAAAAAGCACACTTAGGCAATTCCCTGCTTTCCCGTGGTTAGCAGTCTACCCTTCCACTACCAGGGGCCCAGGTTCAATCCTTGGTGTGGGAACTAAGCTCCCACAAGCTGTATGGTGCAGCCAAGGGGGGAAAAATGACTATTTTAAAATAAAAATTACATTTTGGGAAAATGTAATTTCCCAAAGTTGACTTAAAAACAAGTAGGTGAATACATCAATCCATCAAAGAATAGTTTATCAATGTCTTATTTATTAAAAGTATTACAGGACCAGTCAGGGTAAAGATAAGGACTTTAAAACATTAAAAATATATATGTGTGATTCCTATACTACAGAAGATAATGTTTCAGGGGATACTTTATAAGTGAAAATATCATTTTTATTGCTTTTATCTCTGATAAAAAAAAATACTAAGCCAGTTTCATGACAGTTGATGCAAAAATTCTAAACAATATAACAGCAAAACTAGTTTAGAAGTTAGTAATGGAGTACCGAAAAAAACTGGATCTTATCATTTTAAGCTAGAAATTGCCTTAAAATTAGTTGCAGCATTCTAAAATTGAAACCAGAATTTGTAAGTGGGCAACCTTCCCTTTTTGGAGGGGCAAGTTCCCCTAAAATATACTCGGAGTTCTCTGAACTCTGGGGAAATCTTGAAGCAGTAGAGAAAACCAATTACATTCACCTCAAGGTGTTAATTGCAGAGTTAAGCCACTACACATCTGTTGCTTCTCAGCCTGCCCCAGTCCTGAAAACTATCTGTCCTTGCCTAAGCACAACATCAGAGGAAATTAGGAGCCACAGTTAAAGCAGGAAGCCTGTGCAATCCTGATCTTTTCTACATCTCATGCAGGAGGAACGACTGTGACAAAGACGTATTTGGTGTTCTGGAGCGTATGCCACATGGACTATTGTTTAAAGTTGAATAAGCCATCCTTTGAAAGCTCTTGGCAAGTCATGGGAGTCAAGTCAACGTAACTCTGAAAGCAGGGGTTCAATTTCACCTTCTGAGAGTGGATGTCTCTGCTGCGTTTTACCTGGAAATAGAATGTAAGGTGCGCCTTGGACAGGAAAAAGAAAGAACTTCCTCTCTGCTCTGCCTGACTCTAAGGGGAGGATATGTCTTTGTGCATCTGGTGGCAGCACTGACCTTCACAAGAAGGACTGTGGACGGGTTTGGGCTTCCGGGTTCTTAGAGGGACCACTCCTGGCAGATGTTAGCAGCCATCACTTGCGGAGGATAGCTGTGTTCCTCAGAGCAGCTGTTAAGAGGTGCTATCTGAGGCAAGAATAGAGTGGCAAGACCAAAGAGTAGAGAACAAATCTCACAAACAGTTGAGGGAAAGAGACACTTGGAGATGGAGGCAATTCACAGCAGGAAAACCAGCAGGGACTTGTGCCATGGTAATTTAAATAAAAACAGGAAGTGTGATTCCCTTTTATAGTCACCAGTAGAGAGGCCAGAAACAATGAATTATCCAATATAACAATGTAGAGTGTATCCTCTACGGTCAAGAATAATTTCTCATAACAGGAACCATTAACATAATAAAACACAAAAAGTCAGTTAAGAAAATCTGTATGTTCTTTGCATTGATTAAAAAGGTATTCAAGAAAAGCTAATACTCTTTACTTTAAAAAAAAGGAAAAAACTTAAACAAGATATGGGATATTGGTCTAACATGATAAAGACTTTGTTGTTCAGTCACTCAATCGTATCCAACTCTTTACTATCCCATGGACTGCAGTATGCCAGGCTTCCCTGTCTTTCTCCATCTCCCGAAGCTTGCTCAAACTCAAGTCCATTGAGTCAGTGATGTCATCCAACCATCTCATCCTATATCGTCCCCTTCTAATCCTGCCTTCAATCTTTCCCAGCATCAGGGTCTTTCCCAATGAGGCAGTTCTTCACATCAGGTGGCCAAAGTATTGGAGTTTCAGCTTCAGCATCAGTCCTTCCAATGAATATTCAGGACTGCTCTCCTTTAGGATTGACTGGTTTGATCTCCTTGCAGTCCAAGGGACTCTCAACAGTCTTCTCCAACACCACAGTTCAAAAGCATCAATTCTTCAGCACTCGGCTTTCCTTATAGTCCAACTCTCACATCCATACATGACTACTGGAAAAACCATAGCTTGGACTAGAGGGACCTTTGTTGGTAAAGTAATGTCTCTGCTTTTCAATATGCTGTCTAGGTTTGTCATAGCTTTTCTTCCAAGGAGCAAGTGTCTTTTAATTTCATGGTTGCAGTCATCATTTGCAGTGATTTTGGAGTGTAAAAAAATAAAGTCTGTCACTGTTTCCATTGTTTCCCCATCTATTTGCCATGAAGTGATCAGATTGGATGCCATGATAAAGACTAGCTCTCAAAAATCAAGAATCAACATCCTGCTTAACAACAAATTCTAGAGATACTCCTATCATCAAAAGAACCAAGAGAAAAATGTTATTATCATCAAATAATAGAGTTCAGGAACTTCTAGAAAAAGCACTAGAGTGTGTAACAGTAATAACTATCATCTTGGAAAGAAAACTAAAGCTCTCATGATTTTCCAGTCATGTTACTATCAAACTAGAAAACCCAAAGAAACAATGAACAGCCATTAGCAATATTAAGAATGGTACCAGTAATTAATTATAAAATATGATGGAAAAAAATCTCCACAGTAGCAACAAAAAAACATAATTCCCACGAATATGTTCTACATGAAATGCGTAAGACCTACAAAAACCAAAGTACTAAATTTTACTGTGAGACAGAAAAAAAAGGCTCAAATTTAAAAAACAACAACAACAATCACAATGATATAGATGGAAAGACTTAGTACCATAAAAGGTGCACTTTTCTCAAATTAAATTATAGGTTTAGTGGCAGTCCAGTTAAAATTCTAAAAAGAGAGTGATAAAATTACCCTAAATTGCCAACTAAGAACAGGCAAAAATATCCTAAGAAATTTTGTGAAATGAAACTAACAAGAGAGGTTTCCATGCTTGGTGTTATAGGCAAAACACTCTCCAACATTTACTTTTAAATGTTTCCTACTTCTGTTTCACCAGAGATTATATCCTTTGCAACTATTTAGATTGATGAATAAATGTTTTAGATGTTAACTTAAACAGGTGTGAAATGTCATATAGTGTTTTGTTGTTGTTGTTAAGATAGTGTTAATATGCATTTTGAAATATGCACAAATGAGTAATTTGAAAAGACAAAAAAAAAGCTATGATAAATAGTGTAGTGGTACTAGGCCCAATAACTAACAAACAGATCTTTAGAAGAGATTGCCTTCAGAAGACAGTAAAATATACAAAAACTAAATATGATGAAGAAAGGATCATAAGTCAGTATGGAAATGAGTGAAGAATGCAACTTATGGTATAAAAATATTAGTTATGTCTGCTTAAACTATTGTTCAAAGTCTTTCCTGTGGCCTAAAAGGATCCTTCTATTTTTTTACATGATTTGGGTCTCTCTCAGTTCAGTTCAGTCGCTCAGTCATGTCCAACTCTTTGCAACCCCATGAATCGCAACACGCCAGGCCTCCTTGTCCATCACCAACTCCCAGAGTTCACTCAGACTCACGTCCATCGAGTCAGTGATGCCATCCAGCCATCTCATCCTCTGTCGTCCCCTTCTCCTCCTGCCCCCAATCCCTCCCAGCATCAGAGTCTTTTCCAATGAGTCAACTCTTCGCATGAGGTGGCCAAAGTACTGGAGTTGTGGCCCTTATGGTAAAGAATCCACCTGCAATGCAGGAGACCTGGGTTTGATCCTGGGTTGGGAAGATCCCCTGGAGAAGGGAATGGCTACCTACTCCAGTATTCTTGCCTGATGAATTCCATGGACAGAGGAGCCTGGCAGGCTACAGTTCTTGGGGTCACAAAGAGTCAGACATGATTGAGCAACTAACACACACACCATCAACCTCATTTAATAACCTCTTGGCTCCTGTACCAATTTTCTAAGCCATCTTCCTGTCTCTCAAACACACTAAGCTTACCCCTGCCTCCAGGTCTAGACACCCACTGTTCTCTCTGCCCTTACAGTCAAATGTCATCTTCTTAGAGATGGCCTGATAACAACTGCTGCTTAAATTAAAAAAAAAAAAAAAAACAGCAACAATCACAGTGATATGGATGGAAAGACTGCTCAGACAGCATCCTCACCTCCACATCAGGCACCTGCTATTAATGGCACTGTCACTCTCCAATATTACTTTGTTAACATGTTCATTGCTTTTTCTGACTAGAATACAGGCTCCCTAAGAACAGGATACTTATTCACTCATTTCTATTGAAGGAAGATGAGGAAAGAAGAATTCTTACCATTTACTAAAGGTTTAAAAATGAACACACATGTATACATATGAATTACATACACATGTGTATCTGAATTTGTGTGTGTTATGTACATACATGTGTGTGCATCTTGTGTATACATACATGTGCACATATATTTTTATACACCTATGTGTGTGTACAAAATGAAGGTAAGGACCATTATTGATAAGAACTATTCAACACAGATTTGTGTTCTACACAATAATTTGTATTAAATGTACATATAAACAAATATTTGCCATAATGAATTATGTTAAACAAGATAGTTACAGATTTATTAGTAACAGTGAGAAATCTCTTATGTTATTCTTTATCATCATATAACACCATCATTTAATTATAATCTTATCCTCCTCACTTATTTTTATCCACACTGTAAACATCTTATTTACCACACTGAAGATAGGACATGGTTAAGTAAATGAGACTTCCAAACTTAACCTTCAGTTCCAAATTGAATTCATGTCCTGTCTTTTACTTACCTTGATTCCCAGTTTTATTGCAAATTCAAGAGTCCCAGTGGAAAGCAAGCATATGATTCCCCCAAATGAAAGAAGACTGGACTTGCCCATCTGAATAGAATTTGAGTGTTCCTTGTCTGAACTTTCTCCTGTTTCTCCTCCCACCACATCCCCATCCCCATCCCCAAACCCTGGCTCTACATCACCTCCTATCTGCATGGGCAACCCATCTACCGCCATCTACTGTTAGGTTTGAGTCTTTGGTGTCCTCCCTACCCCCCAGTGCCCTGGTGAAGAAGGAAAAAAAGCTGACATAAGAGGGAGGTGGGAGCCTCAGGACATGGGGACACATGTACACCCATGACTGATTCATGTCAATGTATGGCAAAACCACCACAGTATTGTAAAGCAATTAGCCTACAATTTAAATAAATAAATAAAATTTTTAAAAATTGTAAATCAACTATACGTCAATAAAAGAATATTAAGTACAAAAAAAGAATCAGAGTGAGAGAAACTATTTTTTGTTGTTACTGATGTAAGAAGATGAAGAGGAAACAATCTATTTAAAAAAGTCAAAATTTACAAGTTGGATCATCCTAAGATCTGATAGCTGGACAACAGAATCTCTTCCAAATGCACACACACTACTATATTTAAAATAGATAACCGACAAAGACCTACTGTATAGTACAGAGAGCTCTACTCAATAATCTAATAAGCTAAATGGGAAAAGAATTTGAAAAAGAATATAGATACATGTGTATGTGTATAACTGAATCCCTTTCTAGTACACCCACCTGAAACAGACATTGTTGATCAACTATAATTCCACATAAAATAAAATTTTAAAAAATCATCAACAAAAAAACAGATGGGTTCTCTCTTTACTGTTATGTTTCACATCCTAGAACAACCAACCACAGTTCACGTGGAATATTTGCTTCTTGCACGGTGTGGGGTGTGGGGTGTACATGAATGTGTATGTGTGGTTTACTTCTGTCAGGCCACCTATTGTAGAAAAAAATCAAGGAGTTCTATAAAAAAATGTTTCAGTATTTTTGCATTCCTTTACAGTTTAATCATCTACTTCTTAAAGAAGAAAGGAGAGTTACAGGAACAGACTTGGCCTGAATTGTTTCAATAATAGAGTTAAATGTCTTTATTAAGCCTTTTCTTTCTGAGGAATGGTTCACAGTAAAGTGTAACACCAGTTGCTGACCTCTGGAACAATCCAGTGTTGGCCTCGACTTGTTTGACCAGGCCAAATCAGGTCAGGACAGGCATATGTTTGGTTTTATTAACGTATCTGTCCAAAAGAGTGAAATTCCACAACTGTATGACCCCTTAAAGGCGTTGAGAACTGCTTCCCACCCTTCCTAGTCTTGATAACACAAGAACTGACTGTTCTTTTCATTTTTAACCATCCCATAGTCTTTATCTGCTGCCTGTATGAGTTAGGACCCAAAGATTGAACTATTATATAATTTGGTTACAGATAAACTTGCTTCCTGAACAAGAAGGAGTATTATATAATGACACTTTTTCTTCCTTCCAATCTAAAAATACATATTTTGGGGATCCATTCTGCAACTGGAATTCAGCTACACAAGGACTTGATTTGCCTCCAGTTTAAAACAAGAGGGAAAAAAAAAAAAGACCTATTCCACAGCCCTGGAATTGCTTCATAAAGCAAACAGCTTAGGTTGAAGAGTTCCCCAGATGGTGGAGTAGGAAGACCCTGGGCTCACCTCCTCTCAAGGGCATCCCAAAATGACAACTATTTACAGAGAAACCATTTATGTGAAAGACCAGAACCTACCATAAAAAACCTTCTACAGTCATAGATATAAAGGAGGAACTGCAAGGAGGCAGGTAGGAGAGGTGACAGTTGCCATATAGTTGAGACCCACAGCAGTGGGTGGGCAAACCATAAATGGGAGAAGAGCTATAACTGCAGAGATTGTCCCCTAGGAATGAGGAATCAGAGCCCCACACTGTGCTCCCCAGCCCAAGGGTCCAGAGCCAGGAAGGTGAACCTACAGAATGTCTGGGTTTAAAGGCCAGCAGGGATTACTTTTGGGGGAAGCCAGAGGGCTGAGGAAAATAGAAACTCCACTCTTAAAGGTCACATGCAAAATCTCACGTGCTCTGGGACCCAAGGCAGAAACAATAATTTGAAAGGAGCCTGCATCAGATCTACCTGATGATTTTGCAGTGTTCCAGACAGGAGACAGGAGGCACCGAGATGCTGGTGGCAGATATTTTGGGGAGCAAGTTTTGCCACGTGGACACTGGCCCTGGTGGGCACTATTCTGGAATCCTCCCTCTAGCTTATTAGCTCCAAGACCCAGCTCTGCCCGACAGCCTGTAGGCTTTAGTACTGGAACATCTCAGGCCAAGCAACTACCAGAAGGAGACACAGCCCCACCCACCAGGAGACTAGCTGCCTCAAGACCCACTGAGTCCATAGCCAATCCTGGACACGGCTTTGTGCATCCACCATGGGTCCCCGGACCCGGCTCCACACACCAGGCTGCAAACGTTCGTTCCAGAACATCAAGGGTCCTGGAGCCAGAGGTGCCGGGATTCTGCTCTGCCCACACCAACCCCAGAATCTTCTTCCCTGCCATGCCCCCTCCTCCCCAACCCTCAACATCCGCCCCACCCTGCATCTGGCTCCATTCACCAGTAGGGAAACACAACTTCAGGACATCCTCGATCCCCCAGCACCTCTATCAGGAATTGGCCTCAACCAACAGTGACCCAGCACCAGTTCTGGGACCCCTGGATTCTGTAGCCAGAGACTCCAGGACTAGACCCTGCCCACCGACAAGCCGAATCAAGATTTGAGACATCTCAGGCCCCTCAGACAGTGGTCCTAGGGTCTAGCCCCACCCACCAGTCTTGGGACTCCCAGGGCCCTGCAGTCACAGCCCTTGGGACCCAGTTCCACTCACCAGTGAGCCAGCACTACCCCTGGGAACCTTTGAGGTTCCACAGCCAACCTTGTCATTACCTGGCCCCACCAGCCAGTAGCCAGAAGCCTCCACACAAGGGGCAACCAACTGAACAGGGGGGCCAGTCATGTCAAGCAGCATGCCCACAGTAGTCAGCCCACTACATCAGAAGCACCCACACAGCCCACATAGGGAGAACCCCTATAGCACATAGCTGTGATGACCAGAGCTACTAGAATACTACAAAAGGCCAATTCTCCAACACTGGGAAAAGTAACTGATTCACCATATACACAGGATGAAATTTTGCATTTTCAACAACATAGATGGACCTAGAGCATATTATGCTTAAAGAAATCAGTCAAAGACAAATACTTTATATTATCACTTATATGTGGAACCTAAAAAATTAAAAAAAATTGAATCAATATGACAAAACAGAAACACATTTACAGATATCTAGGATAAACTAGCACCTGGAAAATCCCATGGACGGAGGAGCCTGGTAGGCTGCAGTCCATGGGGTCACTAAGAGTCGGACACGACTAAGCAACTTCATTTTCATTTTTCACTTTCCTTCATTGGAGAAGGAAATGGCAACCCACTGCAGTGTTCTTGCCTGGAGAATCCTAGGGATGGGGGAGCCTGGTGGGCTGCCGTCTATGGGGTTGCACAGAGTTGGACACGACTGAAGCGACTTAGCAGCAGCAGCAGCAGAATAAACTAGTGGTTTCCAGTGGGGCTAGGGAAGAAGGGGGTGGGTAATACAGGGATAGAGGATTAAGAGATACAAATCACTACAAGGATATATTGTACAGCACAGGGAATATAGGTATTATTTTATAATAATGTCAAATGGAGTATGCTGCTGCTGCTGCTGCTGCTAAGTCGCTTCAGTTGTGTCTGACTCTTCGTGACCCCATGGACTGCAGCCCACCAGGCTCCTCCGTCCATGGGATTTTCCAGGCAAGAGTACTGGAGTGGGGTGCCATTGCCTTCTCCGCAAATGGAGTATAATCTATGAAAATTTTGAAACACTATGTTGCATATCTGGAACTACTATAATATTGTAAACCAGATCTATCTCAATTTTAAAAACTTAAGAAGAAAAATTAAAAAATATGTTAAATAAATATTATGATACCTATGAGTGAGAAAAAAGAAGGAAGGAAAGAAGGATAAAGAAAGCAGGAGAACGAAGTGGTTAGCAGCGATGGTGCTGCAGCGCCTGCTGCCCTGGAGTACTTGCTGGACGATCTTTGGGTCTGCGGAGGCTGCGCTCTGGGGTTTGAAGTCAATAAAAAGAAGCTGCCTCAATTTTTGTACTGCTATTTGTGAAGGTGTCACTTATAAGGAGCTTAAAAACCTCCTGAAGTCTAAAAAAATTATGTTAATTGATGTTAGAGAGCCATGGGAAATTTATGAGTCTGGAAAAATCCCTGGGTCTGTCAATATACCATTGGATGATGTAGGTGAAGCTCTACAGATGAACCCAAAGGACTTCAAAGAGAACTACAAAGAAGTAAAGCCATCCAAATCTGACAGTCTAGTGTTTTCTTGTTTAGCTGGAGTGAGAAGCAAGGTGGCTATGGTCACAGCAATATCTCTGGGCTTTAACAATGCTCAACACTATGCTGGAGGATGGAAGGAATGGGCAACCTATGAACTTTCAGAGAAGAAACAAGGAAATTGATTTTTGGAATATAAGCTGACCCTTTCCTTGTGTACATGCAGCCCAGAATAGTGGAATAGGCAAAAGAATAAAAATGTAGCCCTGGAAACAAAAAAAAAAAAGAAAGAAAGCAACAGAAGAAGGGAGGGAGGGGAGACGAGAAAGAAAGAAGGAAGGAAAAGCTTAAAGAGCAAAATAATCAATTTTTCATCTTTCTGCTCCCTAACCAGCATAACCACAAGACAATATATAAAGTGAAACCATGAAATAAAAACATTCTCCATAAAAATAAGGAAAAAACCCTTTGTATCAAATCATTCTAGATTATACAACATAAAGAAAATAGATACTTGACACCTATGTTTAATATAGATCACAGGCAAAAAACAAAACAAAACAGTCTGTATATTTCTCAGTCCAAACAATCTCTATTTATGCCATTTATGCCATTGTTTTATCCTTTGTACTGCAATAAGGATGGACTTTCTTGCCCCTATCTCGAAAGAAATTTTGCTTCACCCTTACTATTCTAAGTTTCATGCTCTGATAAGTATGGCCATATGTGTTTCTCCCTCAGGAACAGAAAGCTTTAGGGCTCAGATGTCTCCAGAGGAAGTCAGGTGACTTGGGCAAGATGAATAAATATCCGTTCTTCATTGGGGTACTGAAAGTCAAGGCATTACCACTGTCAGAAACCAGAAAACAAAGCAGGAGCTATTCCCAGGAACAGTGATTTAAAGGAAGGATGGGAAAGAGTCATTAAATTAAGAGTCTTTCCAAACCATACGCAGACTTTCCAAATCATACCCAGATACATATCTCCACTTTTAGAAGCCAGTCCCAAACACTTGCCCTCTTTCTCTTTTTTATTTTATGTTTTGTTTTGGTCACACTGCACAGCATATGGGATCTTAGTTCCCAACCAGGGAATTTCCCCTTGAAATGGAAGCTCAGAGTCTCAACCATGGTACCACCAGGAATCCCTGACATCTTTCTTTTTTGCTGCTTCATTCTTCCCCAACTGACAGCCTCCACTCTCATCAGTCATCTCCTCTATCTCCTGGCCTACTCCAGCCTTTGGTTTCTATGTCAATATGACTTCCCATTCTAGAATTTAGTGCCTATCTTGTGCTAAGGATACATCAGTAAAGGAAAATAAATCTCAGTCCTCAAGGAGCTTAAATTCTAGTGGGAGGAAAAAGACCAACAACAAAAATTAGTTAAAAATTAAAATATAGAGAACTAGTTGACCATACAACAATGCTGCTCATCAAATTTTTGACCTGCAAACATGTCCATTTCATGAGTCAAACTTTATATTAAATGGTGATAATATTATTTTTAAAATTAAGCAGGGAAGAATAGGTAGTAGGGTGGATAGGGAGGTAAGTACATAGACGGTAACTTAAAACAAGGCAATCAGTCTCCAAGTGGTAAAATTATATGAGATGGTTTTTCTGCTCTTTCATTACTCTTCTAAGGAGCATGCATTCCTTCACAATGAGTTTTTTTAAAAAACTTTTATGATATCAAAATTGCTGAAAAACTGAAATGAGTCATTGCTATTTTAGCCACTAAGTTGTGTCTGACTCTTGTGACTCCACGCACTGTAGCCTGCCAGGCTTCCCTGTCCATGGGATTTTCCAGGAAAGAATAATGGAGTGGGTTGCCATTTCCTTTTGTAGGGAATCTTCCTAATCCAGGGATCAAAGCTGCATCTCCTGCATCATTGGCAGGCAGATTCTTTACCACTGAGCCACCAGAGAAGCCCAAAATGCATCAAATAACCATCAATTTTACAGTATTTACATCAAGGAAGAATATAAGACAGATCATATTAACACAATCTTATTCATGCCCTATGAAATTGGAAAGTCACACCCTATGAAATTGAAATTCATGCCCTAAAAAACACTGTGTAGTATAAAATATCTAACATATTATGTTCTAAACCATGAATTTTAAAAATAAGAAATAAACTATTTTAATCAGTACTGTAGAAATACAAATTTGTTACACTTTTTAATATACATGAATCAAAGAACAAAACAGTGCAAAATATTAAAGTATTTCCCTCAATTTTACATACTTGAAACTGTTATACTTGTTCAATTTCAAGTGGATATCCATTTTCTGTTATTTACCAGACTTTATAACTTATAGTCAATAGGTACCATAGTTTTAAATGTAGCATTTCACTGTTATTGGAGAATGAACTGGCAACCCTCTCCAGTATTCTTGCCTGAGAAATCCCATGGACAGAGGAGCCTGGTGGGCTATGGTCCATGGGGTCGCAAAGAGTCGTACTTGACTTAGTGACTAAACAACTACAAACTGTTACAGAAGATGAAGCAAAATGTAGGAAGCAAACAAAACTTTACAGAAGGATAAGAAAGTAGATTCAATGTGTATCTAAAAACAGTGCATGCAGCTCAGGAAAGACTTACTGATTTAGCAGGACATCAAGAATAAAAGATGTTCCAAAGGCGTCCAGCTGGAAGCTTGCCTGGTCAACATGAGTCAACTGTAATATCAAAAAGATAAGAGGAATTTAATACGCACCCATGGAGATCTGATGATAAGTGTATCTCATGATCCTCTGAAAGTTTTATAATATTAATTAGAAAATCATTCAACATGGAAGTGAAATAAAAACAAAGTAAAACTTTACCTTCTTTGAAGCCATTCACTAATCTAAAATACCACTTAACCAAGGAAGGCAAGTACCCTCCCTTTCTGCTTTATCTCAAGTGACTAAATATTTCATTTCCAAGAAGACTGAACTACATTTCATTCTGGTTTAAATGACTGACTCCTTTAAAATTAAGCTTTGCATATTAAAAAAGAAATAGGGAAAATAAGTTAATGCCAGACTAGATTAGTATGATGAATGTGATCTATTATAAGGAAGACATCTAAACTTCTAAAAAACCCTTTTCATCCTATCTCAAATACATACTTTAAAAGTAATAGTTCAGTTCTAATTTACCAAATTGGATTTCATCAAGGTTTCTGCAATTTCTAAGAGAAAAACCGAACCCTCACCCATTTACTGCAAATATCACCCATTAAAATTTTACTGGGAAAACCCATCACTATTTCCTATGCCATTTTAGGGACTCCCAGAGAAAATCACAAGGGATTCTAAAAAACATACACTGTTACCAATAATATTAACATATTGAATAACCACATGCATTAACTGAAAAGAGTAAGCAAAACTATTTATTCCAACTCTTCATATAACAGAACTACACCTAAGCAGTAGAACTATAATAGCATCCAAAATTTCTACAGTAAGCATGTATAATTCCTGCAGTAAGCATGTATAATTCCTTCAGTAAAAAAAGCAAACACTATTTTAGAAATGTAAACCATCTGAGCAACTGTATTTATGTAGCATGTGAGGGAGATGGTGGTGCTGCTCCCCAAGAACCAGAGCATCTCAGTAAGGGTCATCCTAGGATTCCGTGGGACACAAAAGGCACCTCAACCATACCTGGGATTTCCACTCTCATCAAACTACGGTATCAGGAGAAAGGAGAGAGCTTAATAGTCATAAAGCTTTCTGGACTCAAAGGACAGCCCTTCAGTTTTAAAGTCTTTGAAATAAATGAGTGTGGGAGAATGCTAACACATTCTGATCCTCATGAAATCCCAAGGGTGAAGAACTCTCTGGATACTTCTTAGCCTCATTAAACATTCAACCCCCTAACTATTCACTGTTCCCAATTAACACCCTGGTTATTACCAAATTCTGACTTCTCTTCTATGATAGTTCTTGGAGCCACACCTTACTCTTCATTTCCATGTATGCCACAGCTCATTTCTCTCTGATCTTTCTAAAACTGACACTACCATGTGAAAATAGATAGCTAGTAGGAGGCTGCTGCATAACACAGGGAGCTCAGCTCAGTGATCTGTGATAATCTACTGAGGTGGGATGCGGGGTGAGGTGGGAGGGAGGATCAGGAGGAAGGGGATATATGTATGAGTGCTCAGTTGCTCAGCTGTATCCGACTCTTTGCGATCCCATGGACTGCAGCCTACCAGGTTCCTCTGTCCATGGCGTTTTCCAGGCAAGAATACTGGAGTGAGTTGCCATTTCCTACTCCAGGGGATCTTCTCAACCCAGGGATCAAACCCATGTTTCTTGCATGCCCTGCATTGGCAAGCAGATTCTTTACCACTAGAGTCACCTGGGAAGCCTGAATAAATATATATATACATATAGCTGATTGACATTGTTGTATTGCAGAAACTAACAACACCGCAAAACAATTATGCTCCAATTAAAAAAAAAACAAACCTGACTCCTTACCAAAATAAAATCCTAACTATAAGTCCTATATTTTCTACTGCATCAAATACAAACTTTATCTCTCTGCATATCAAGAGCCTCCACAATCATCCCCACCTCGGACATAAAGCAAACAAGTCCCAAGGGACCCAGTCGTATCCCGTTCACACTCAGTTCTCTCTTCTACTCTTTAATTCCACAAGTTTTGTACATTCCAACCTTTTATGTAGCTTTCATGACTTGTGCTTTTAAAAACCAGACCCTGAGGTGGTGATCTTTACCAAGGCCATTTCCCAGAAGTGGCTCTACCCACCTTTCAAGATTTCCCTGGTGGGGCTTCCCTGGTGGCTCAGTTGGTAAAGAATCTGACTGCAATGCACGAGACCCAGGTTCAATCTCTGGATCAGGAAGATTCCCTGGAGGAGGAAATAACAACCCACTCCAGTATTCTTGCCTAGAAAATTCCGTGGATGGAAGAGCTTGGCAGACTACAATCCATGGGGTTGCAAAGAACTGGACATGACTGAGTGACTAACACTTCAACACTTACAATTTGTATTAATTCTGTCTAATTCTTATATTTTCTTTTTCCTGGAGCTTCAGTTTACAGCTGGTACTTTTATTTTATTGACCTCACTCAAGTCCCAAGGAGAAACCCGTGGCTTGAATTCAAAAAAGAAATCTATTGACAGCATGGTTAACTGCTGTTTAGTGAAAAATGTTTGTATTATTGATAGTAAAAGGAGCAGGATTGTATTAATAGTGTTTTAGTGTAAGACAGGCTTCCTTAGACTTTATGCAAATTGGTTCACTCAACAGATATCTTCTGAGAGTCTACCAAGTGCTGGAATGCTTTTGATTTGGGGCCAAAGTGGTGAAGAAGGCTGCCCATGTTTCCCCTCTAGTGGGGCTTATCCTCTAGTGGAGGGAGACAGAAAGTGACAATTAAATAAAATGACACAAAGTGAAAATAAATTTAGAATATAAACACACTGTTTTCAGATTTAATAAAACAGGGTAAACAGGAACCAGGATAGATGGGGTTCTAGGTGGTATGGAGGCCTCTCTGAGGAGGTAACATCTGGGTGATGACCTGAATGATTAAAAGGGATCTACGATAGATAGAATAACAGCCCCCAAAGATGCCCACACTGTAATCTCTGGAACCTATGAACATGTTACCTCACATGGCAAAAGGGCTTCGAAGATGTGGTTAAGGACCTTGAGATGGGGAGTATATTTGATTATCCAGGTGGACCCACTGTAGTCACCCCAGTCTTATAAAGGTCAGAGTCAGAGAAGGAAATGTGATGGGGATTCTCTAGGCAAGAATACTGGAGTGGGTTGCCATGCCCTCCTCCAGGGGATTTTCCCATCTGAGGGATAGAACCCAGGTCTCCCACATTGCAGGCAGATTCTTTACCATCTGAACCACCAGAGAAGCCCAAGAATACTGGAGTGGGTAGGCTATCTCTTCTCCAGGGAACTTCCTGACTGTGGAATTGAACTGAGGTCTCCTGCACTGCAGGCGGATTCTTTACCAGCTGAGCTACCAGGGAAGCCCTGTCATAGTGGAAGTAGAGATTAAACTGAGGTGAGAAATAGACCACATGCCAAGGAATGTTGGCAGCTCTAGAAACTAGAAAAAGGAAAAAGTTAGAGCCAGTTTTCCCCTGGAGCCACCAGAAGGAGCATAGCCCTGAGAACACCTTCATTTTAGCCTTTTAAGACCCAATTCAGGCTTCTGATCTCCAAAACTGCAAGAAAATAATTCCGTTGTTTTAACATGAAGTTTTCAGTACAACATGTTACGGCAGCCATGGGAAACTAATGTAGCATCACTAGCAATGTCCCTGAACATTTAGAAAAATAACTCCAATAACAAGTTGACTGCATCAGTATTCAATGTCATTTTCCTCCATGGCTTGGTTAAAAACCAAGGCACTTGCAACAGTGACACTCACAAACAAGGCACTGACACTCAACTCCAAACACAGAGGGACTTCCCTGAAGGTATAGTGGCTAAGAATCCATGCTCTCACTGCAAGGGGTGCAAGTTCAGTTCCTGGTCAGAAAACTAAGATCCCACACGCCAAGCTGTGTGGCCAAAACAAAAACAAAAAACAGACAAACAAATAAAAGTCCAAATATAGGACTTCCCAGCCAAACCAAACTTGCAGTGGTGATCACTGAAATACACATTAGTCTTTTTTTTTCTTGCATTCTGGATAATCTCCTACCACTCGGGTATTTATAATCCCCATATGTCTGACTTAACCAGTAGGCCAAGGAGAAGAAACATACTTACTTCTTCAGGTTAGCTTGGAGAAATACTAAATTAAGTAGAATTACACTGAATTCAGGCAATATTAACAATCCAGCTTATTACTCAACACTTTTGAAGTGAGCCAGGACAGCTCACAGAAAGTTAATCTTAAACCTTACCTTCTTAGCTCAAAGGAAAAGAAAATATTTAAGAAGAGAGAACTAATCTACTCAAGATTTGCCTCTTTATTTCGGTGGGGGAGTGCCTAACATATATTGCTCCCCGAATTCTAATATTTATTTACTTTAACTAGAAGATTCAAAGGTAGCAATGACTCTTAGAGACATTTGAAAATTATTATTTTGCAGAAATGCACTTTTTCAAATTACATGTAAGAATGACTTGTGATTTTAAAATCTTAAATGCTTCGTTACCATAGAATAATATTGAGAGAACCCTTGGAGCTCATTTAAAGTACATCCTTATTTTACAAATAAAGAAACTGAGGCATGTGGGCAATGTCATTTCCAAATCATATTGGCAGTAGGGCAGCGTTTCACCTCCTGGCGGGTCTTTCCCACCACACTTCATCTCTTTGCTTTCATTCTGCACTTTTTGGAGGTGCTTGCAGATTTTCCTGGGTTCTAAAGTGCACTTTTAGAGCATATGAGAAGACAATCAAACCATGACAAACAATCTTTGGAACTCTTGATTCCATCAGAAAAGTCAAAAACATTACCACATCTGACACAAACTACAACCTTAGAAATTAAGAATTATAGTTTACAACACACATAGAAACCAATTTTTAAGGGAAAAAAATTACAAAGGTAATGGTGAAATGTTTGTGTTTTAAGCAGTGAGGCTGACTTCGATCATAGCTGTGAAAAAAGACGGAGGGAAAAAAATGGAAAAATATAAAATAACTAACCAGATGGCAATAAAACTTAATAAATCAATATAATTACATAAGGATAATTTAAATTTCAAATTTCAAAAATGAATCATAGGATTTTAGGACCAGAAAACCTGATACAATCCCCAGATTGAGGCCTATTTATTATTCACGGGCAAGAGCTAACATTTAAATGTGAAGTTAATATAACCTCCATGCTCCTCGTGCATTTTGCTTCTTGGCAGCCTGTCTTTTTCTCTTCAGTTCTCCCAGAGCCAATGAACTAGGGCCAACCTACAGAATCCAAAGAGCAGCTATAAATTAACTTTTCAAGCTTGTGTTATTTACAACCTCTTTTTTAAAACAAAAATGCACTGAAACTTTCACAGTAGAATCAGAACTTTGACACAAGGAGAAAGACAGGCAGTCGGATTTTTAATTAAGCCAACCTAAAAAATGAATCCATGAATATTAATGGAGTGAGAATATTACCAGTCAAACGGAATTGTGCAACAGGATACTTCTGTAAATAATTAACAAAATTAAAAAGAAGTCTTCAATGCATGTAACAGAGTCTTCAGCTATTCTGCATCCTAAATTCCTTTTGACATTTTATTGCTTCTACTTTGTTTTTTAAAAAATACAAGTGCAATTTTTTGCATCCAATACTTTGAGTTCAATAAAAAACAAAAATGCCACTAATTAATTTTATCTATTTTCCCTGTTTTTCTACATCAGACAAGGCAACTGAAGAATCACCATAACCTCTCTGTATTTACTCCACTGCCTTATGTGAACTTCTGACAAAACAGCTCAAAGAGACTGATATAGCTTATTAACATTAAGATCCCTCATTCTAGAGTTTCCTATAACCACATCAATAATATCGTTTTCCCCTGTCTACTTAGTTAAGATATGGAACGTACTGCAGCAGAATTGTATAACAACAGCATTTTTAACAGAGCATTATACTCAGTAGATCTACTTAAAACATAAATTAATAAAATATATGTGAGAACATTAGTGCTTTCTATCCATAATTCTATATCTATGACTCTATGTTAAATACCTTCCTCTTTTCATCTGGTCAACTCAATCATACCCATAGTTGTCATAATCTACACTATATTTGACAACTTTACATACTTTCTTTAACCACAGTGTTCTTCAAATCCAACCTTCTACATTTAACATAGTAAGAACCAAATAGTATTCAACAACAGAACATGTTAAAACAAAATGAAAGAAAACAAAAAAACATAGCCTTTAAAGCCAAGCAGACTGGTTTGAATTCTAGGTCTTCCATTTATTAATGGAACAAATTGGGAAAATTGTTTAATGTCTCTGAACTGAAAGTCTCTGCCTCTAAAAGACCAAAAATAATAATAAACACTTCTATAGTTTTATTGTGAAAACTGAAGGATAAGTTACAATGTATTCAACCTTTGTGGAGCACTGACCATACCTCAGGAAATACACAGGGCCTTGGGAAAATAAAGAAGAGCCAGACGTGGCACCCAGAAAACTCACAGTCAAAAAAAGAAATCATTAACCAAAGTATTACAAAATATTTCAAAGTCCAATAATCAGTTAAGTTCAGTTGCTCAGTTGTGTCCAACTCTTTGCAGCCCCATGGACTGCAGCATGCCAGGCTTCCCACCATGCCAGGCTTCTATCACCAACTCCCAGAGCTTGCTCAGATTCATGTCCATCAATTTGGTGATGCCATCCAACCATCTCGTCCTCTGTTGTCCCCTTCTTCTCCCGCCTTCAATCTTTCCCAGCATCAGGGTTTTTTCTAGTGAGTCAGTTTCTCGCATCAGGTGACCAAAGTATTACAGTTTTAGCCTCAGCATCAGTCCTTCCAATGAACATTCAGGACTGATTTCCCTTAGGATTGACTGGTTGGATCTCCTTGCAGTCCAAGGGACTCTCAAGAGTTTTCTCCAACACCAAAGTTCAAAAGTATCAATTCTTTAGTGCTCAGCTTTCTTTATAGTCCAACTTTCACATCCATACATGACTACTGGAAAAACCATAGCTTTGACTAGATGGACCTTTGTTGGCAAAGCAATGTCTCTGCTTTTTAACATGCTGTCTAGGTTGGTCATAGCTTTTCTTCCAAGGAGCAAGCGTCTTTTAATTTCATGGCTGCAATCACCATCTGCAGTGATTTTTGAGCCCAAGAAAATAGTCTGTCACTGTTTCCATTGCTTCCCCGTCTACTGGCCATGAAGTGATGGGACCGGATGCCATGATCTTCATTTTCTGAATGTTGAGTTTTAAGCCAGCTTTTAACTCTCCTCTTTGACTTTCATCAAGAGGCTCTTTAGTTCTTCACTTTCTATCATAATGATGGTGTCATCTGTGTATCTGATGTTATTGATATTTCTCTTGGCAATCTTGACTCCAGCTTGTGCTTCATTCAGCCTGGCATTTTGCATGATGTACTCTGCATATAAGTTAAATAAGCCAACAGAAGAGAAGACTCTACACATGGACATCACCAGATGGTCAATACTGAAATCATTGATTATATTCTTTGCAGCCAAAGATAGAGAAGCTCTATACAGCCAGCAAAAAGAAAACTGGGAACTGACTGTGGCTCAGATCATGAACTCCTTATTGCCAAATTCAGACTTAAATTGAAGAAAGTAGGGAAAACCACTGGATCATTCAGGTATGACTTAAATCAAATCCCTTAGAATTATACAGTCGAAGTGACAAATAGATTCAAGGGATTAGATCTGATAGAGTGCCTGAAGAACTATGGATGGAGGTTCATGACACTGTACAGGAGACAGTGATCAAGACCATCCCTAAGGAAAAAAAAATGCAAAGGGGGAGAACAGTTGTCTGAGGAGGCCTTACAAATAGCTGTGAAACGAAGAGAAGTAAAAGGCAAAGAAGAAAAGGACAGATATATCCATTTGAATGCAGAATTCCAAAGAACAGGAAGAAGAGACAAGAAAACCTTCCTCAGTGATCAACGCAAAGAAATAGAGGAAAACAATAGGATGGGAAAGCCTAGAGATCTCTTCAAGTCCAAAAACGGATATATGTAAAAAAAAGAATAGCAGACCTCTGACCATAGGATTACACAGAGTTGAGGAGGTACTCCTCAGACCAAGAATGCAGGGGAGAGCACTCCTAATAAAGGACCTACAAAGACACAAAAATAGAAAATAACTCAGTACATTCAAGGATTGAAGGAAACGGTACATTCCTGAGAAAGGGAATTGGAGGCATCTATTGTAGGAGAACAGGCTAGAACTCCAGTGGCAAAGAATTTCCAAACCAGTGGTTGTCAATCCTGATTGCACATTGAACCAGTGAACCAGTGAAGTTACTCAGTCCTGTCTGACTCTTTGTGATCCCATGGACTGTAGCCTACCAGGCTCCTCCATCCATGGAATTTTCCAGGCAAGACTACTGAGTGGGTTGCCATTTCCCTCTCTGGGGGATCTTCCCAACCCAGGGATCAAATCCAGGTCTCCCGCATTGCAGGCAGACACTTTACTGTTGAGCCACCAGGGAAGCCCGCATATTAGACTACATATGCGGCCCTAAGATTGCATATTAGACTTACTCAGAAAGCTCTTTATTTATTTTTATTATGTATTTATTTACTTTTTGGGGAGTATAATTGCCTTACAACGTTGTGCTAGTTTCTGCTGTACAATGAAGTGAATCAGCCACATGTATGCATATATCCCCTTCCTCCTGATCTCTCAACCTCCCTCCCATTCCCTCCATCCCACCCCTTTAGGTCATCATAGAGCAACAAGCTGAGCTCTCCGTGTTACACAGCAGCTTTCCACTAGCTATCTATTTAGAACATAGCATTGTATATACGGCAATGCTACTCTCCCAATTCGTCTCACCCTCTTCTTTCCCTCTGCATCCACAGCCTCTGTCTGCATCTCTATTCCTTCCCTGTAAATAGGTTCATCCATACCATTTTTCTAGATTCCATATATATCCATTAATATATGACATTTGTTTTTCTCTTTATGACTTACGTCACTCTGCATGACAGACTCTAGGTCTAGCCGCGTCACTACAAATAACCCAGTTTTATTCCTTTTTATGGCTGAGTAATATTCTATTCTACATATGGAGCACATCTTCTCAGAAATATTTTTTTAAAAATACCAATGCCTGGGCCCCAAACTCAGAGATTCTAATTCTTTTAGTCTAGAATGGATCCTGGGCATCATTATTTTTCAAAGAGCTACCCTGTGATTTCTGATGGTGGCCAAGGGTTCAGAACCACTAGCATAAAACAATGTAAGAAATGTACTCTTTATCCTGGAAACAATAACAAACGGATGAAAAAGCCTTTGAGATGATAGATGTTCGATAAATAGCTCCTTTCCCATCTCCTCACAGTTTATGACAAAATATGTTTAGTTTTGAAATAATGATCTACTTACCAAATTCTCACATATTTCTTGCAAGAAAAATGTATGTTGTTTTGACAATTTACTGCTTGAATTTGTTGTTGAATTCAACCAAAATAATAAATGTTTTAAAGTTTAAAAAAAAGGGGGGGGATAGTAGAAAAGGCAAAAAAAGAAAAAGAGATAAACTGAAAGCCAAGAAGTTTACAGAAACATCTCTACAAGCACCTTAGAATACTCTTTTGCACAGAGCAGGCTCAAAAAAACTAAAAAAAAAAAAAAAAAACCTAAAAAAAAAAAGAAGAAGGAAAAGCAGCACTAGATTGGAATTCCCACGAAAATTTTTAAAGAGCTCTCCATGCAGGTCTAACAAGTAATCAATTATCATGGAATTCCTCTCTAGTTGAACTTGCTCTATAATGCAAATACCAATTCTTGCTACTATTTGCTGTGAAAAACTTTACAACTGATGCAAACATGTCCCATTGTTGTGGACATGCACCTGTTAAGGGATGTGTTATCCAAGAACAAAGATTATGTTATGCAGATCTCAGCACCAAGGAACACAAGGTGAAGCCACACATACCATCAAAAAAAAAAAAAAAAAAATGGTTCTTCTTAGATAAGTTCATTTTATAAAATTTTATATTGGAGTATAGTTGATAAAAAATTCTGTGTTAGTTCAGGTCTACAGCAGAGTGATTCAGTTATACACATCTTAGGAGGCACACTCCGAATTAGCCTTACTGAGTTTCCAGTTCTGATGTCACTGAAAGCCCTCGATTCTGTGATTCCTGGTGGCCAAGGACCCTTCTCTCCAGTGGCTGCTGCTCCAACAAGCTGGGGTGGGAGGATGCTGTGCAGACACTGGCATCAGCTCTGATTTTCTCATCTCCATTCAGGAAGTTAGGCAGCCTCATTACCTATTTATGCTCTGCTATATTCTGATAAATCAGTCTCTCCATCATCTTGGCCATTAACTGCCCATTACTAGGACTTCATTTTGGTCCTGGACAAGAAAATGCTTACTCACACAAGCCTGAAAGTAGAAGCAGATCTTTATGATCTTTAGCAGCCTGAGAACAATACAATATGTAGTCATATTGAGCTGTAATTAAATCTGAATGCAAGGAACCCCAAAGTTTGAATGCAATAAAATCAGCAGACAACATCCCACAGATGAACCAGTCCTGGGAAACTGATCAGATCAGATCAGTCGCTCAGTCATGTCTGACTCTTTGCGACCCCGTGAATCGCAGCATGCCAGGCCTCCCTGTCCATCACCAACTCCCGGAGTTCACCCAGACTCAAGTCCATCGAGTCAGTGATGCCATCCAGCCATCTCATCCTCTGTCGTCCCCTTCTCCTCCTGCCCCCAATCCCTCCCTGCATCAGAGTCTTTTCCAATGAGTCAATTCTTCTCATGAGGTGGCCAAAGTACTGGCGTTTCAGCTTTAGCATCAGTCCTTCCAAAGAAATCCCAGGGCTGATCGCCTTCAGAATGGACTGGTTGGATCTCCTTGCAGTCCAAGGGACTCTTAAGAGTCTTCTCCAACACCACAGTTCAAAAGCATCGATTCTTCGGCGCTCAGCCTTCTTCACAGTCCAACTCTCACATCCATACATGACCACAGGAAAAACCATAGCCTTGACTACACGGACCTTGGTTGGCAAAGTAATGTCTCTGCTTTTGAATATGCTATCTAAGTTGGTCATAACTTTCCTTCCAAGGAGTAAGCATCTTTTAATTTCATGGCTGCAGTCACCATCTGTAGTGATTTTGGAGCCCAGAAAAATAAAGTCTGACACTGTTTCCACTATTTCCCCATTTATTTCCCATGAAGTGGTGGGACCGGATGCCATGATCTGATACTTTCCCTTAATCCAAGAAAGGCTTAGGAGAAAGATTACATGTCTTCCTGGTCCCACTGCTGACCTGACATTTCATTTATGGAGCTACTAAAACTTTCTCATTTTGTTTCTCCCCAAATGGTAACTAAAAATAGTATGAATTACAGGATGCTGCGAGAAAAATACTTTAAAATTTTTGTTTATGGTGAAAAAATAGATAAAAGCTTGCTGCAAAGCATAATGTAACTACTGAGAGCTAAATAAGAGACAGGTAAAAAGAACAGAGGAAGGGAGAGGCAGTTAAGCTATTATATTATCAAATGAATGACTAGTCAGTTCAGCTCTAAATCGGATAATTTTAAAAGCAGGCCTGGAAATAAAGGTTGTCTCTGCCAGCTGGGTCACAGTCCTTCCTGGAGGCAACATCAGAAAGAGGTCAAGTCCAAAGAATAAAATTAGGAATGGTGAGTTCTTCACATCAAGATTCACTTCAACCAGTTGTTATGTGAATGGATTTTTCTTTGCTTGCTTGCTTAATTTCATCTTCCTTTTATGGATATCAGAGGCATCTGAGAATTAAGACTCATACATGAAAGGGCCAGCTCCCAGAATTAGAAGAAAGACATCACTGACCAAAATGTCATGATGAATACTGGTACACAAGAATTCCATGGCATTTTCTTTAAGAAAAAATTTACATAAGGTAAGAAAGTTTTTTCTCTCCTAGAACTAAAGACTAACACTACATAATTATAGAGACTTTCTGCTCACACACACACACACACTCACATAATATATATATATATATATATATATATACATACACACACACACACATATATATGTATATATATATATACTAAACTTCAAAAGGACCAGATTCTTTCTTTACTATTTCAACTATACAAGTTTTCCAAAAACATATGCTTATGCTTAGTTGCTCAGTCGTGTCTGACTCTTTGAGATCCCATAGACTGTAGCCCACCAGGCTCCTCTGTCCATGGGGATTCTCCAGACAAGAATACTGGAATGGGTTGCCATGCTGTCTTCCAGGGGATCTTCCCAATTCAGGGATCAAACCCAGGTCTCCCACATTGCAGACAGATTCTTCACTGTCTGAGCCACCAGGTAAGCCCTTCCAAAAACTTAGCTGAGAAAAATCTAAGTAAAACATTTCAAGAACAATGATTCAGCATAAAAGAAAAAGAAAAAAGAGAAGTCTCTAAAATTAAGGATCCTCAAAAGATGTTTGTTTTTTATCTGCAATTTGATAGATAATGCTTTCTTTATTGGGACATAAAATGAATAAAAAACCGCTGCAAAACGACCTATTTATTTTTAGGGATTCCCAAGTAGTTAGAATGAAGATTGGTTGGAAGAACATACCAGTTACCTCAATTATCATCGTTCCAAAGTGAAGGAAGGAATGGATATGTGTGTGTGCATTTGCATGTGTGTGTGTGTGTGTGTATGTGAGAGAGAAAGAGAGATTGAGAGCAAGCATCCAGATTACCAGTCATCACTGAGGATCACTGAGGGAACCATGTCTCAAAATCACAACTTCTTTCAATGCACACATAGGTTACAACATAGCAAGAATCTGCTATGGAGATTCAGTATGACATAAATGTGTCCAGCAAATTCTTAAACTGATGGGCTTCAACATACTACCAGTTGGTGTCTCCAAGCTGCTTTGAAGAGTAACTCCTTGCCCTTAAATTACAGGGGAATTGAAAAAAAAACAACACTCATGGTGCATGTTTATTAGAAAATACAAATGAGAAAAATTTTGTTACATGTATCTAGTCTATAGTCTCTTTTGGATATAAACTTCAAAAGCATCTGAATTTAAACAAATATACAACACTGTAAAGCAATTTTCTTCCAATTTAAAAAGAAAGAAAGAAATTAAAGAGTGAAAATTTTAAAACATGTTATTAGGAACTATTTAAAAGGTAGCAAAACAATGAAATTACTCTACTGGACAACAATAATAAAAGAAACTCTAGAAATTACTTTTTCTTACATTTCCATTATTTATTGGCACTAGTGGCTACTGGCCCCTATGATAAGTAGATCAAATATGTTACTTAATCCTTAGCACTAAACACTTTCCCTGGAAAAGTGAAATGCCTTTTAAAAATACATTGACTGTAAACATTAATTAAGGTTGGGTTTGTGTATTTCTCAGCGTTCTTTTTAGATAGACTGTAGTTCAAGTCAACTAGAATAAAGCCCAAGTTCTAATGTTCACTGAATGTTTGACAAAATATCTGAAAAAAAGGAACAGTAATAGTTTTCTTTAAATATTTATGTGATGCATTCAATACTATGCAAGAAATTTAGAAACATACAGAGTTCATAGTAAATATTCAAAAAGTATTGTTGTTGTGCTTACTATTCTATTAGATGCATAAAATCCATAAAACATTTTAAGTTCAAAGTTAAATATGAATGTTTTGTGTTCCTTATTATCTCCCTGCTATTTAAAATTGTGGTTAACGAACCAGAGACTGCAGCAGCACTAATTAAATGAGCTTATTAAAAAAGGAGAATTCAGGCCCACTGGAACTACTGAATCAGAATCTGCATTTTTACAATATCCCCAGTGTATTTGTTACCCATTCAAAATTACAAGGTACATAATAGAATTGTTGAAAACTAGATTAAATATTGTTGACACTTCATATACACAGACCACCATTTAAATGGGCTCTTTGGATATATTAAAAGTGATCTGAAGAAAATATGTATGTCAGTGAAATCAACATAATTTTTCATTGAGTAAAACTTACATATGGATGACATTCTGAATTTTTTAAATACAGTCAGGTGTGAATGTACAGAGGATATTAAATAGATCAGTGCTATTCGTAAAAATATATTTTTAAATACATTGACTGTAAATAATCTCTTATAGTAGGATTTCTATCTCTAATAAGAGATACTGTTATTGAGACAGAAAAACTCACCAAACCAAGTCAACGTTATCCATTGTACCTCCAATAATGCTTGCACGTGCGTGTACGCGGGTACGTGTGTACACACCATAGCTTATAGCCAATGGTAACCTAGAAAATAATTACAACTTGAAACAAGTAAACTCTGTAAGTGCTGGTGAGTCCAACTCTAAAAAGATCTGATAGAAAGAATAGCTGCTGCCCTAAAAAAAGATCCTCACTGGAGGGTGTCTGGACCTAGGACAAGCTAACAGTATCTAGTGATATAAAGTCAGAATCAAACGTAGGCTATCCCGTAGGCCCAAAATGTCTTCATTGCAATAAAATAACACAACAAAATTTCTGAGATTTCTAACTATTGTTTTGAATTTGTGTCTGCATATAAAAAGAAAACAAAATCCTGGTCTGGTCACTTTTTTTTTTTTTTCTTTTTGGCCACATCACACAGGTTGTGGAATCTCAGTTCCCCGACCAGGGATCAAATCCATGCTTCCCTGTGTTGGAAGCATGAAATCTTAACCACTGAACAGCGAGGGAAGTCCCTGACCACTGTGCTTCACTGGTATGAACTCAACTCTAGATAGGAACGATATCATGCCAGAAGTTGATGAAACTTGACCTCCTCTGTGTTAGAAAGGGAAAGGATAGAGAATTCTCTGGCAGTCCAATGGTTAGGACACCATGCTTTCACTGCTGGGGTCCTGTGTTTAATTCCTGGTTGGAGAACTAAGATACTACAACCTGTATGCTTGGCCAAAAAAAAAAGCCAGAAAGGACACACAGATAGGATCACAAGGAGTCAAGACCTTGTGAAGGCAGGTCAGTGGAGCTTGGGAGGCAATAGCTTGTTTAAAGCTATCTAAACATATCTTCCTCTGCTTCAACTCTCAGCCTTAACAAAAGAGCAAGCATGCAGGGGCACTCAACTGTTTTCAGTGTTTCATACATGACCCAGGTTTCTATGCTGTTGATATGTTTTGACATAAAGCTGAATAAACCAAACTCTCTAGTTGTTGCCTCTACTGAGGGCAAATTACAGCAGTTTAACGAGGCCTCTGTGCAACTGACATGCTGGGTTAAAGAAAGGATTTCTGAAAGATTCCCCAGTTCTCTTTTACAAGGGAAAAGGGCTGGGCACAGCCTTTCTTTCTGTTCCCTTTTAATAGTTTTGTGTTGTTTTCTTTTTAAACTTCTTGTTGCTCTGAAGCAAATGCATACCTTGAAGTAACACACACAGTTCACTTATCAATTAATTTATTAAATGATACCCTGGGAGAATTTCTTTACTTCTGAGGAGTGTAGGTCGTCCCTGTGAACTATCCCCACTGAGTTTCTGGGAAGCTGCCTCCTGGCAAAGCCTCCTGATCAAAATGTTCCCTAGTACAGCATACTCAGCACGCTGCCACCAAGCCGACCTTTTTGTCCTTCTCTGGCCTTCCTGGCAGGTTCCACCACCTCCATAACCACCATCACATTCTGAATCCCTAGGTGTGAACCACAACAGACTCTGAGAAAGATACAACCCCTGTCTACAGATTTTTATTGCCTAGTAAAACATGTTATTAGTCTTGTACAAGGCAGTAGCATAATTCAGAACCAAGCTCTTTTGTCCTAAAGAGTTTTCCCTCTTTTAAAACTGTGAGCAGTTATTTACAAAAAGTGGCAGAGGGTAGCGGCTTAGACTCCCAATTCTAGAGCCAAATTTCCTGTTTCAAAACCTCCCTCCACCCCTTCCCAAACTGAACAATCAAGTCATTTAAGCTCCCTGTGCCTCAGTTTCTCCATTTAGTAGATGGGAACAGTAGCATCAACTTCTGAAGATTGCTGAGAAGACTGGATGCCTGTAAAGTACACAGAAAGTCTAGGTCCTTCGAAGCTATTTATTATTACACTGCATGAGCAGCACACGTCTAAGTGTGTGTGTATGTGAAGTTTGAGTGTGTGTGTGTGTGAGACAGAGAGAGAGAGAGAATTCTGTGTTATATCCAGAGTCAGATTTTTTCTCTTTTTAGCTGTACGTCCCTCCCAGATCTCATCTCCTCCAACAGGAATTGAACCCAGGCCACTGCTGTCAAAGCCCTGAGTCTTAATCACTGGACCACCAAAGAACTCCTTAGAATTATTGCTTCCCTCCAGTCACTTCCAGATGACAGTTCCTCTGCTCCTCTCTCTTGAGGTCCACGCCCCACAGCTATACTACCCTCCACTCTCAACTCTGGACCAACTGCCTATGTATTCCCAACACTTAGTAGCTCCCTTGGCACATGACACATACTCACTTACAAATTTAAAATAATTCTGACAATAAGATTAACAAATGTTATTTTGCAAGTTTTGAATTACTTTCCATTTTGCAAATGGAAAATAGTTCTCAGAAATATCACCCTAATAAGGGTTGCTTTCATATGGTTAGACAAACCAATCATTTTATTGGTTTTTTTATTTGGTTCTCTAGTAGCTTGTAAGCACCATCACTGTTACACAGGGTAAAAGCTTTAACAGCAAATGCTCTCTATTGATTCTCCTTAAAATTTTCTTACCTGGGACCTTGTGCTCATTTTATTCAACCAACATGTGTTGTGCATTTGTAGCCATTTGGCTACATGGCTTGCAATATGCATTATCTGTAGTTCAGAGGGAGAAGGATGAAACTGAGTTTTAGGGAACCTCAGTGAGTTGTATGGTTCATTTCTCACCTGAGAAAGAAACAAACATCTACTCCATACCATCTTGAAAAAATGATTGTGGAGACTATTTTGTACGTTTTTGAGACAACCTTTAATTGTAGTTTTTCTCAATGCTGAATTATCTTTTTCCTCTTCAACAGCTAACAAAACTCTCTTAATGCAATTTAGACCTATTTCCTCCCTTTGTGAAACAGGATACGTTCAAAAATGACTTGAAAGTATGCCTCTCCTCTGTTAGGCACAGCAGAAACTATCTGCTACTTTGTAGGCTTTATAGCAGGCTAGCACTAAAAATATCTACCAACTACACAGGGTAAAACATCCTACAGAGTGATCCATGGCCATGCAAGTACAAACATAAAAGGGAAGTACATTTAAGTTCACCGAAGTAATACTTCGGCTTTCTGCTGGCTCAGTTGGTAAAGAATCTGCCAACAATGCAGGAGATGCTGGTTCAATCCCCAGGTTGGGAAGATCCCCATGAGAAGGAAATGGCAACTCACTCCAGTATTCTTGCTTGGGAAATCCCATGGACAGAGGAGCCTGGTGGGCTACAATCCATGGGATTGAGAGTGTCAGACATGACTGAATGACTAAACCTACCTACCTACCTACCAACCTAAGGTAATACTGTCTTGCAAAGAATCCAAGTGCATTGTACTGGGGGTAGGGAACAGATTACATTCAGATACTATAGTGAAAATTTGTGTGGTCTTCTTTGGAGAGAACATAGAATGAAATGGAAAATATTGCAAGATATGGATATTTTAAAATATTTCCCCCAGTACAATTTTAACTGAGATCTTCCATCACCTGTCTTCTCTGGCGTAGTCTTGTTACTCATACCTGATAGATACGCTCTAGCCTCAGGGTCGTTGTACCAGCTGTTCTTTCCTACTGAAATGCTCTTCCTCAGAAGAGCCTGGCTCACTTACCACTTCCTTCAAGCTTTTCCCAATGTCACCTTCTTTCTGAGATCTATTGGATCATCCTATTGAAAATTACAATCTATGTTCCCCACACCCTTGGCAGGCACTCCCAATATCCATTACAATGCTTTACTTTTTAATTTTGTTTTTCATGCTACTTATCACCTCCTGCTATACTAAATAATTTATCATTTATTATGGTTTTGCCTGTCTACTAGAACATAAGTCCCATGAAGAAACAAACTTGGTTTTTTAAATTCATTTATATATCCCCCAAAGCCAGATAATGCTTTCCTATAGTAGGCCCTAAATAAATATTCAGGGAATAAATTTTTAAAATGTCAGCTCACAAATGAAATCACAGGAAATAATTCCATCACACACATGCATGCATGTGCATGTGCATGCGCATGCACACACACACACACACACATACACCCTATGTTAATATTGCCCAAAACAGTTATGGAGCCTTAATCTGAAAAATGAAAGAAGCAATGGAAAAGTTTCAGTTGCAAAGCTGGCAAGTTTAAACTTTATAAGAAAAGGAACAGAATCTAAGTCTATTAAATATTTGCAGTCTTCTCAGCTCCCTCATTATTCAAAGATAGAACAAGGAAAAGAGAAATCAAGAATCTCTAGTTCTAGTGAAAACACGCTGCAGAGAACAGGAGCTATAAAAAGGCATGATTAATAGCTCTAACATAACTAAAATACCCAACTGCACAAGGGCCAGAGGTGCAGAGACAAGTGTAGATTTTTCTCTCATTCAGTGAAATGTGAGAACTAAAACAGACCCAGGGGCCCAACAGAGATGGGCTATTCCATGAAGACTCTCCAGACAGGTGTACACACACATACGTACGCACACCACTAACACCACCAGCAACGATAATATCTGCACTTAGAGCTGCTCTTTGCCGAACACTTTCTGCAAGGAGCATATGATGCTAAAAGGAAAGCATACGAGCTTCTTCTAACCCAATTATTTCTTGAGAAAGAGAAATAACACAAACAATTAACTTCAGAATAACAGATTTTGGAAAGACTGTTGAAAACTGTTGGAAATTCAGAAACACATGGTTGATTGATTACGTGTTAAAATATTTATTAAATACGGGAATCCATTGCAAGATAATGGAAGTTCTTTCATGGAGCTGAAGGCCACATCTAATGTGGGCCGAGTCAGCTCAACAAGAAGCTGAGGAAAGGAACTGATGATTATGACTGCTTTACAGTGGGACCAAAAACAACAGAATGACAAAAGATAGAAAGGCAGAAGAGAAAGGGAAAACTAAGAACTGAGAACGACTAAAAGGTTCATTAAAAGCTATATTAAAACCACTGATTGGGGACATCTGTGGCTGTCTGGTGGTAAGACTTCCCCTTCCCCTTCCCACGCAGGGTGTGCAGTTTCAATCCCTGGTCAGGGAGTTAAGATTCCACATGCCTCAAAGCCAAAAAACTAAAACAGGAGCAATACTGTGACAAATTCATTTAAAAATGACCCACATTAAAAAAAAAAAAACTTTATAAAAAGACCCCACTGAATGTACACTTTCAAAGGATGAATTTTATGGTACATAAATTATATTTCAATAAGGCTGTTATTAGAACACTATGTTGAAAACCAAGACTGTGGCCACAAACATATTTCAAATGCAGGAAAGGTATGGTCTTTCTATAGCAACTGCCACCTTTTATAAAATTCTGGAGAGCCCTTTCTTCCTCAACTGTCTGTCCTCTTAGATTTTTGCCTTTTGAAGTTCTTCAGATAAAGCATGTTTTTTAAATAATAAAATAAAACAAGCTATTAAAATGGAGCACCCTATTTTCTACTAAAGTTAAAAATACAGATTCCAACACTCAGCCTAGCTTGGGAACTCTGGTCCAACCTTCATCTCGCTGCCTGTTAATCTCTTCAAGTCCTGATCTCCCTACCTTCCCTCACCTCCAAGCAGGGAGCACCCCTATGGGGATATAGACTATTGAAATAGAAAGTGAAAGTCACTCAGTCATGTCGGAATCTTCGCAACTCCATGGACTGTACAATCCATGGAATTCTCCAGGCCAGAATACAGGAGTGGGTAGCCATTCCTTTCTCTAGGGTATCTTCACAACCCAGGGATCAAATCCAGGTCTCCCACATTGCAGGCGGATTCATGAGGGTTCAGCGAATGCAGAGATGCTTCTCGTCCCAAAGCAATGGAGCTGCTTTGTTACTCATTTAATTGTAAGAATTACACTGGATGTTTAACCATTATTATATGGGAGGAGAAAGAGGGCAATGTTAACTTGGTTTGTTAAACTCCTGAAAAAAAAAAAAAAAGTGCAGTGAGATCAGAGTTGGTACCCAGAATTAGCATGAAGGTCCAAACTGTTCTACCTCCTGGAAGGTTTGATGCAAATCACAGCTCTTGTGAAAACAACTGAAGAAATCCAGTGATTTGTGTTCCCAAGAAACTAGGCAGTTATTTACACCAAGAAATGATCATTATGGGAGCTAAGAAAAAAAAAGAAAGAGAGAGAGAGCTAACATGTATAAAGCCCTTGTTGTTGTGCTGTGTTCAGTCATTCAGTCATGTATGACTCTTTTGCGACCCTATGAACTGTAGCCTGCCAGGCTCCTCTGTCCATGGGATTCTCCAGGCAAGAATACTGGAGTAGGTTACCCTTTTCTCCTCCAGGGGATCTTTCTGATCCAGGGATTGAACCTGCATCTCCCGAGGGAAGATTTTTTTACTGCTGAGCTACCAGCAAAGCTATATATATAGCTCTTGTGTTTTGCTGTGCTGTGTTTAGTCACATCTGACTCTTTGTGAACCCATGGACTACAGCCCACCAGGCTCCTCTGTCCGTGGGGATTCTCCAGGCAAGAATCCTGGAGTGGGTTTCCATGCCCTCCTCAAGGGGACCTTCCCAACCCAGGGATCGAACCCAGGTCTCCCACACTGTGGGCTGATTCTTCACTGACTGAGCCACCAGGGAATCCAAAAATACTGAGGTGGGTAGCCTATCCCTTCTCCAGGGGATCTTCCGGTGACCCAGGAATCCAACTGGGGTCTCCTGCATTGCAGGCAGATTCTTCACCTGCTGAGCTACCAAATCTTACTATATGCCAAATGCTTAGCTACGAGCTTTATGCATATTACCTCCTTAAACCTCACAACGTATGATGTGGGTGCTATTCTTATTCCTATTTTATTGATGTAAAAACTCAGGATTAGAGAAGTTAAGTGCAGCCAGTGGCAAAGGTGGGCTTTGAATCCATGTGCTTAATTCCAGGTTCTCTAACTCAATCTCTATCCTATAATACTTTCTTAGAAGAAAATGGTTTATCAGGGAGTTATCTTACTAAAAATGAAGGTTTATTCTGAAACTCTAGTAGATTCTGCAGTAGTATAGTATTACACAACACAATTATGAAAAAAATAATTGACATGGATAACATCATGAAAAATCTTTTAATCTGTTACAACAAAAGATTCCATGAGAATGAATAGATAAGATCCAATATTTAAAGTGTCTGCAACAGAGATAACCAATAATAGGAAAAAATCTATAACATACTTAAATGCCTATAAATCAATAGGAAAGACACTTGAAAAATGGGGAAAGCATATGATTAGGCCATTCAAAGGAAGAAATACAGATTACCAAAGGCTTTACCTCATGAATCATCAGGGAAATGGAAAGCAAAGTAATTAGACACTATTTAACACCCATAATACTGTTAGAAACTTTAAAGTCTTCTGATTCCAAATGATAAAGATGGGGATACACAGAAATTCTCATGCATGGCAGATAGTATAAATTGGTATATCATTGTGAGATTTGTCTATATGTGCAGACATCGAGAATGACAAACCCTAAGAACCAAAAATTTCACTTCTAAATGTATGCCCTGCAGAAACACACGCACATGTATGTTTCAATGGCAGACACTACTTATACCATCAACAAATCAAGGTCAATCTATAAATTCCATTAATAGGACAATGAATACATAAATTAGGGTAGGTTTAAAAAAGTAGAAAGAAAGATAGCAATAAAAAGAAGTGAATTATTTTACCTGTGTCAAGATAAGAGATTAAAAATCAAAGTTGAGAAGTGGCAAAAGGATAGGTATGATACCAAATATATACATTTTAAAAATGCAAAATAGTAATATACATACACTTTTTATGATTAAATGTTTATATAGTATGAAAACAAAGCCAGAAAAGATGCCCACTAACTGCAAGATAATTCCTCTGGGAAGGAAAGGTATCACCTGTCTCTATAACATTTATCTCTCAAAAAAAACATAAACTACTAAATGTTGTTGACCCTGGGTGGTGAGTACAAGAGTGTTTTGTCCCATTATTCTATCTACTTTTTAAAATATGTTTAAACAATTATGATATAAGATTTTCAAATTTTTAAAAAAGTAACAAAAGTTGTCTTGAAGAAATTTTCATATGCCATATTTTATATTTACCAGTTTTCATTGGTGCCACACATAACAGCTCAGGGGTAAGTAACAAAGCCATAGATATGTCTTTAACACTGTTGCCAGGAAAACTACAAGAAGCAAAAATTAGCAGCTGGAAGCTGCCAGGAGGCACAGGACTCCATCTGTAAAGCCTTAACCAGAGCTGCCTCACGGTACCACCGGGCTCCACTGTCAGGGCTCTGCAGGACAGTTTTTTAAACTGTGGGTCAGATCTGACCCATTCAAGAATTAATCACTTTAGTGCACCACAGCCAGGATTTTTTAGAAAATGACAAAAGAACAGAGTAGAATGAAAAGCATGCACTGCGTGTGTCACAACACACTTGTATTGATCTTTCGTGCATGTCATGTTTTCGCATATTGATACAAAAACATCAACACAAATGTTCATAGCAGTATTATGCATAATTTCCCCAAAGTAGAAACAAGCCAAATCTCCCTCAAAATGAATGGATAAATAATGGAATGTTATTCATCAATAAAAAATGAGGTAAAAAACACATGCTACGACATGGATAAACCTTGAAATCATTCAGTTCAGTTCAGTTCAGTCACTTAGTCGTGTCCGACTCTTTGCGACCCCATGAAATCATTATGCTCAGTAAAAGAAGCGAGTCACAAAAGACCAGATAGTGTATGACTCCATTTATTTGAAATGCATAGAATAGGCAAAGCTATAAAGACAGAAAGTAGACTAGTGGTTGCCTGGGGCTTAGGGTGGAGATAGGCAGGGTGGGAGTTTGGCAAATGTGCATGAGGTGGTAAAACTGTTTCATTCTGAGGTGATGTTTAAGATTAATTTGGTGATGTCTGCATACTTGTTTGAGTATACTAAGAAACTCTGAATTGTACACTGTTGTTAAATGGGTGAATTCTATGGTATGCAAATTATGTTTGAATAATGGTCTTATAAATATATAATTCAAATATGAGTCATTTTGTTCCTGAGATATACTAGATCAGCTGAAGTCACGAAAACTGTTGAAGAGTTTATTTTGTGGGCTAGCTTCTTGATCTTGGGCTTCTCTGGTGGTTCAGACAGTAAAGAATCTGCCTGCAATGCAGGAGATCAGGGTTCAATCCCTGGGTCAGGAAGATCCCCTGGAGGAGGAAATGACAACCCCCTCCAGTATTCTTGCCTGGAGAATCCCATGGACAGAGAAACCTAGCTACAGTCCAGGGGTTGCAAGAAGTTGGACACAACTGAGTGACTAGCACTTCTCAATCTTAACATTTTAATGTGGGACCTCTCACCAACACAAGCCCTTACTTTCTTTTCTGATCATAAATCTACTTTCCGATAAATGTTTCATTCACACTAAGATATTAATGCTTGAAAGTGTCTCAGAGTGCCATCCCTCCCTATGTCTCTACTTATTCCAAAGTGGCTATTCTTCAGTAGGATTTTTTCTGATTTAAACCAAATATGCAGATCTTTTAGAGCATGTAGATTTCATCGAGTAAAGTTACCCTAAGAGTAGTATCCACTGTCTAAAAGACAAAGTAAATAGTTTTTGTTAACTTGTTAGTCCACAATAAGGAGGTAAAGATTTGTTAAAAAATAAAACAAAATATTAGATAAGAAATTATTGGAGGCTTAGCTATAGGGAGAAAAAAAAAAGAGGACATTGTACTTGGTTCAAAGAAAAAAAAATTCAATACTTCATGAACAAATATCATGAAAACTCCTTAGCTAAATATGTCATATGAGTTTAAAACTATCAAAAATACTATATGTCACTTTCCCTGAAGACAGACATCACTGTCTTAAAGAAAATGCAGCTCCAGGCAGCAAATGGCAATCTGATGAACAAAGTCACACACAAAAGTTAAATAGCTTGGATTTATTTGTGTTGAGAGAGACAGGGCTTAGAAAATGACATGAATGAGTTTGTCACAGTGATTAAAGCAGCTGAGAGACAACAAGGCTGCTTTATATGGTAGAATATTAGCCTGCCTGTTACTGTCCGAGTTACCGCCACTTTCTCTAGCCTTCTTTCTGCTTATCCTCATGGCCCTGCCTTTCCTAATAAACCTGACCTCACTTGTGAAACAGGAGGGACAGCTACTGCAGCTCAGACTCTCACAGTGATGGGATCCTCCCAGAACCTGGGCGTTCTACATATACAGGGGGACTCTGTTAGGCCAGGCAGACAAGAATGTACTAGGGGACTTCCCTGATGGTCCAGTGGTTAAAACTGCGCTCCTAAGGCAGAGGGCCCAGGCTTGATCCCTGGTCAGGGAATTAGATCCCACATGCCATAACAAAAGATCCTTCATGCTACAATTAAGATCTAGTGCAGCCAAATAAATGGAGGGAGGAAAAAGACTGTCGAGGGAAGAGGAAGAAAGAGGTCAGAGATAAAGGTATAAATGTGGAAGGAGGCCCATACTCCTCTCAAACCCCTCCCAACAAAAGATTTTAACAATCCAAAGTAAAGAAATACTGTGATGGTTGGAAATACATCAGAAGTACCTAAAATCAGTCACATAAATGGTCACACCAGAACTCTTTTTCTGCATCTCTGAAACTGAAACGAAGGCAGATCATAAATATTTGCTGAGCACCAACTATCCATCAAGCAGAGTGTTAAGCAGTGAACAAATAATGGTGACCACAAATGACAAAGTTCCAGCCCAGCATTAGGTCCATCTCACGAGGACAAGTCTTCCTAGGTGGCACTAGTAGTAAAGAATCCACCTGCCAATACAGAAGATATAGGAGACATGGGTTCTATCCCTGGCTTGAGAAGATTCACTGGAGGAGGGCATGGCAACCTACTCCAGTATTCCTGCCTGAAGAAACTCATGGACAGAGAGACCTAGCAGGCTACAGTCCATGGGGTGCAAAGAGTCAGACATGACTGAAGAGACTAAACATGCATGCACCTTTTATTAACACACCCAAATGACCAGTATTCCAATACCACTGCATCAACACACACAAAATTCCTATAATTTTATGCCAAGCCTGTGAGGCAAGCTGAACTTTCAGGATACCTGTTAAAGTGCTTCTGCTAAGTCGCTTCAGTAGTGTTCAACTCTGTGTGATCCCATAGATGGCAGCCCACCAGGCTCCTCTGTCCCTGGGATTCTCCAGGCAAGAACACTGGAGTGGGTTGCCATTTCCTTCTCCAATGCAGGAAAGTGAAAAGTGAAAGTGAAGTCACTCAGTCGTGCCCGACTCTTAGCGACCCCATGGACTGTAGCCTACCAGGCTCCTCCGTCCATGGGATTTTCCAGGCAAGAGTACTGGAGGGGGGTGCCATTGCCTTCTCCGTCATCATTGCACAATTCTGCATCATAATCCCGCAGCAATGGAACAGTCAACCTCTCTGGAAGACTTCAAGAAATAACCGCTCAGCAAGCATGGAGGGTGGACCAGGCACGTAACTCAGAGTTTAAGTTTACAGGATTATGAGCAGTGAGAACAAGGAGAACGATTTTCGGAAGGTGACTATTCCAACAGCAAAGAGCAGAAGTGATACTCCATGCAATCCACACCCAAAGAAGAAAATGAATGAGGGGCAGTTTAAGGGAAACAAAAGAAACAAAAGGAAAAACCAGATAAAAAAACAAACTTAAAGGTAAGTAGTAGAGTGGGAAGCTTGTTGAACTATAACACATTTTGCAAATCCCAAAATAAGTCAGTCCAGCAACAAGCGAGAGGGATGGTTCCCAACACTGAATATAAATAACCTTTCAGAGGCTTGTTTTTACTTCAGTTGCTAAGAGAAAACGAGGCACTTGACAGAAAGAAAGTAGGGGGAAAACACAAAATAAACCAAGGGTCACAGGGAAAGTGAACGGAGCAAGACTATGTTCACAGAAAAATGACAAATGGAAAAAGGCAATGGGAATGTGATGGAGCCTGCACCGAGAGCTGAGAAAAGAAAAAATGAGAGGAAAGGAAAGAAAGAATTGACCAGGGAAAACCTACTGTAACAACAAGGGTCTGGAGGCATAAGAAAGGAAAAGACTCTCTGCCTCACGGCATCAAATCCAGTTCTCATTTGCCTGTTGAGCACTTGCCACCTCCAAGGCTCTGAGCTCAACACTGGGAAGAAATAACGCAGATGAGGGTACATGCCTTAACACCATGTTTTTCCTACAATTAAATTGAAATAATTCTTATCGCATCACCTGAGGACAACTGCAAACTCCATGATTTCATAATCAGAACACTTAAAATAACGTCCCGGACAACACATTAATCCCAGACAACACATTAATCAATGACCTCAAGTAGTTTCATATTAAGTTGGTTAAGTTTGACTAGTACTCTCCCTTCATTAATTATGAGAGAATACCGTCCATGCGAGATCAGTAAGAACTCTAAGGCCATCACGCTAAACTTACCTCAGAAACTAAACAAAACGAAAAATCACAGTATTGCAGCAACAATATTTTTCTCCCTTTTTTTCACCCTGGAGGATACTGAGAACCAGCAAAAGTTACTGTATGCCATGGTTTGAAATACCCTCATGTCTAGTCACTCATCCAGTCAGAAATGGCTTCAACTTTGGTGACAGCAATGAATACAACTTGAAGTTTGCCCACCTTCTTATCAATCAATATCTGTATAAGCTTTCAGGTACTTTTATGAGGAAATCAGTTGGAAAAATAGCAATGTACTATTTACAGCTAACCAAGCTGTATAAGATCCTAAAATGTAAGAACAATTTTGTGATCCTGAATCAAAACTTCCATGGTCTTCAATGATGTTTAAGTTTCTATCATAATCAATAAAACTCTTCCTAAGAAATGGCTTGATTATTTAGCACAATGGTAAATTTGTAAATGCATCTGTAAAAAAAAAAAAAAAAACTTTCCATTCTTCTTCTTAAACACTTTCCTAAAGTTTTCTTCAAAAGCACGTCAAAGTATTCCTAAACTATTGCTAAACTGCAGGTGATACCAATCGTGAAAATGACCCAGTATTTATAGAAAATGGAGACTGACACCAAAATTATCCATCTCAATAGGAACAAATTTTCCAAACTCCCACTAACAAGATTCTTCTATTACCAACATACTTTTTGAACACATACCAAGTGCATGTAAAATAAGCCCATTGCTCCTTTCATACAAAGGAAATATGATTTTTCAGAGCATCAACTCTTATATGAGTTAGGAAATCAATCTTTATATAAGTATCATCTCTGACCCAGGAGAGGCACAGTCTGCAGTATGAATTACATTAATGGGGAGGAGAAAAGGAGAGGGGAGTGGGGAGAGGAGTGGAGGGGGAAAAAGAGGGAGGAGGAGAAAGTAGCTCTTCCCCCTGAACCAAACATGCTCATGGGGGCATGGAACCACTCAGGGGTCATCAGAGCAAGTCTGACTAAAAAACACAAGGTTCTCTTTTATTTATTTTTTTAAATTTTATTTTATTTAACTTTACAATATTGTATTGGTTTTGCTATATATCAAAATGAATCTGCCACAGGTATACATGTGTTCCCTTTTAAAACATAAGAGTGAAGCCAACCACTGAAACCTCGTGGGCCAAGATTAAAACCTCAGAAAGTGCCTCAGACTCCTTCAGGTCTCTTTCTCTAGTTGAGCCAGGAGGATATTGGACTGAGCTGGCACAGTGGACCCAGTATCTTCTCTCTAGATCTGATATTTTTTATTTTCCTGAATCTCACCTTCCACCACCTTTATACCCACAGTCTGCTCCTGTCCACGGTCTGATACCTCAGGATCACTCTTCTGCCAACTTCTACTCTAGTCTCTCCTAGATCGATACTGCCTTGTATAACCTTGACTGCTATGGATCCATAGCTAGGTTCTAGGCCAGACTCCGGACAGGATATTCCAAAGGCACTAAAAACACATGAGGGAATTCATGTACATCAGGTCTGTGAAGTGGCATTTCCCTCTGCAGCATCTTGCTAATCTAATCCAAAGAAAGAAAAACCATTGATCTCAGAGCTTAAGTTCTGACCAGGTATAGCAATTGGTGTGTACCAGCCTGATACTAACATCCTGACCTCAATTTCTCGCAAACAAGCCTGCTTAAAAAGCAAACTGAAAAAAAAAAAGTATATAAGAATAGAAATTTACCACCCAGAGGCGAAAGCTAGAGGCATAAATCCATGCCAATCAGAATAAGTGGTTGAAAAGAACTGTCCACCCATTCTACTGCCTTATGTAGAAAATTTTAAAATGACTTGTAAAATGTGAGCTCTTGAGGCTGAGTTTCAGGAAAGTATCATTGATTTCCCATCTTCAAAGAGTCATCTAATGTTCTTTTACTTGGGACAAAAGAAAAAATGCAGCAAAGGGGCAACAATTGCTAAGTGCTAAAATCTCCTGATACAAAATTAATTTTTAAAAAGGAGAAGAAAAACGTTGAAGGAAATGGCAATCCACTCCAGTATTCTTGCCTGGAAAATCCCATGGGCAGAGGAGCCTGGTGGGCTACAGTCCATAGGGTCCCAAATAGTTGGACACAACCGAGCGACTAAGCACAGACCCTTACAGATGAATATAATTCTGAAACAACCCTTTAATACAAACAACAAATAGATGGTGAGACAGGGTGGGGCAGAGGGAAAAAAGGATTAAACTTTTTTCTTCTCTGTCCAGCTTTAGAACTGCTGATATTTCTGGATCATAGTACTACATTGTAAATTTTATTTTCAAAATAAATTTATATACAATAGTTTGCTCTGGGGAAAACAGATTTCTGTCTTAAAAGCAACTCAAAAGGTAAAATGAAGAAGGACACCTAGAACTTTAAAATCAGTTTTTCTATATGATGTCTTCATAGTTTTTGAAATACAGCATTTTAAACTCCATTTCTGTCTCAAATAGCTATAATTATCAAAGGAGCTGTACATTCAATATTTGAAAACACAAAAAATTATTCATTCATTTATTCATTTGGAACACAACAGTATTTCAAAAGAGAGTTCAGCTTGTTTTATGTGGATAATTACAAGAAAAAATTTTCAAGTGGGTGAGAAAACCAGGGGAGAAAAAAAACTCATTAATTCAATAAATATTTATTAAGCATCAACTCTGTGCCAGTCACTGCTCTAGGCAGTGAAGATGTGTGGTGACCAAACAGACAAGATCACTATTCTGTCTTTTACAGTTCGATGATGGCATAGTGAAAGAAAGACAATAAACAAGTCAATTGTTAAAAGGAATGTCAAGTGCTAGGAAGGAAAAAAGAGTACTGGTGACAAGGAGGGGAGTGGAATAGGACTACTTTTAAAAAGTGAACAAATGAAACCTCTTGAGATCACATTTTTAAAGCCTAATATTTACTTCAATCTAAATCTAACACGCACTTGAAAATGTGCACAGATACGAATTCCCAGGTTGATAAGTTACCATGAGTCAAGAGGATTTCTGATGACTTTTGTATTGAAATGGGGATGATAAGCAGGAACAGGACAATGATCTAGGAATGAAGCTACTATGAAAACTCATGCTAAGACTTCTCCTCTGGAAGACAGCACAACTCTCCTAGAAACTTTTGGCATCCACATTAAGGAAGGGAACAAAAGTATGAGAAACCATGCTTAATATTCTCCACGACTTCAATGTAACTGGTTTTACAGGAATATTCCTTACAAGATTCCTTCAAATTATCCTTTAGAAAGAGCCGGGAAAGTGACTGAAGTGGTCAGGGGAATGACTGAGAAAGTGTTAGCTGTTCAGTCATGTCCAACTCTTTGCAAACCATGGACTGTAGCCCACCAGGCTCCTCTGTCCATGGAATTCTGCAGGCAAGAACACTGGAGTAGATTGCCATTCCCTTCTCCAGGGGATCTTCCCAACCCAGGAATCGAACTCAGATCTCCTGCTGATACCAATTCAAATACCAAGCTCCCTTGTGACTAACTGAAATCCAAAGAGATTTATGAAAAAATAACTTAAATCTTGAGAATACAAAGAGCTCCTCGGCACTCCTCCTGGGTGCAAACTGGAATCCCCTGGAGACTTCAAAGAAAAAAAAAAAACTCCCACCCTAGAATCTCTGGAGGTGAGGCCAGTGCCCTACAAAGGAACAGATGATAATTCTCCATAAATAGCTTCTGTTACATGAATTTCTGACAGATAAATCTCCAAGAAGTGCTCAGAGTGCAGATATTCTCTGCTGCTATTCAGATGCACATGCAGATATTTCCTTGTGGTTAAAAGAATATCTGAGGTACGATTTCCCTGGTGGTCCGGTGGTTGGGACTCCAGGCTTCCACTGCAAGGGGAATGGATTCAATCTCTGGCTGGGGAACTAGGATCCTGTGCCTCACAACATGGTCAAAATAAATAAATGTTTTAAATGTTTAAAAAAAAATCTGAGATAGAAGTAGAAATAGTAACCGTTTCTAGAAATGAAAACCTATAACAAGTCCTAAACATGACATCAAGTCACCCTTAAATGAAGTTAGCAAAGGAGGAGATCAGGGTACGGTAGAAAATCAGGTAGGAGATCAGGTCAAGAGTTTTCAAGAAATGTTACATTTGTTCCAACTTATAGATAAATGGGTAACCACATATTAAATAAGAAGCAAAGATTACAAAAGGGTCATTTTATGTTAATCTCTAACATTTTCTTTGAGAATTCTTTACCCAGTTCTACTACTTTTCAGGTGTATAACCTTGGGCTGATTAATTAGCTTCCTTAAGCCTCAGTTTCCTCATCTATAAAATGGGTATAATCATGCCTACCTCATAATGAGAGATACACATGTAAATCACTCAGTACAGTGCCTAACATAAATAGTAAATATTAATTCTTATTTTTCAACTCTTTGCCTCAGTATTTGCTTTCTAATGCTTTTATTACCTAAATGAACATATCCAGCTAGATGTTCACAGAAGCTATCATTTTGGTTATTATTGATTATGTATCTCTTTGAGCTGAATGCTTTGACATTTGGGACTCTGGAGCTATTTGTTCTGTGAAGACAGGAAAGATATTTTATATCTTTTCATTTGAAAAAGTACACACAAATATGGATTTCTATTGAGCATTTCATGTTTCTGCTTTATAAAGCTTAGACCACAAAGGAGCATATATAATTTTAGTATTGACAATTGGATACTGAAATCTTTGATTTACAAAGAAAGATTAGATCAATGTGCACATCCAGTTTGAAAACAAAACACACATCCTTTGAGAGGTGTTGTTTACCTTTTAAATGTTAAATATCTTTATATATTCCATTCTCATTCTCAAGGTAGTAGAAATCAATCATTTCTACGATTTTATGCAAGTTTCTTCACTACTATACAACTTTTTAAAGATATTTTCAAGTGCTGCAAGAAATATATAGTTCCAGGGGAACGGATGTAAGAAATCATTGACCCCAGCACCACCGAATGATATCCAAGGAAATGTTGATGACCTCCTGCACAAAGGCCAGTTTAGCATAGTGCTTCAGCACACAGGCAGCACAGTGGAACTGAAGAGACTGCGTTCAAAAACCCTCTCAGCTATCTACCAGCTTTGTAATTTTGCAGTTAAATATTACCTGTCACATGATTCTTGTGAGGATGCAATGAGTGGTATAGGTCATAAGTACTCAGAAAACTGTTTGGCACATAAAAAGTAGCCACATACGTTACCATTTATTAAATATTATTAAATATTTTAGTGTATTCTGTAACATGACAACACTGTATAAGTATTTATCTCTTCCTGATTTCTCTTTCCTTCCCCCTTCTCGCCATTCATCTCAAGGTGTCTTTCTTTTCTTGTGTCCTCCCCCACTCTTTAATTATTTCCTTTTTCCCTTTGGGGTTTATCTATAATTCTTAACGGTGGATGTGGCAATATCTGGACCCCATTGGAGTTAAAGAGTACTACTAACCCTATGTGACAAGAGAGCAGGCCTTCCTCCATGTACTTTTAGAAGAGGCTTTCATCATTAAAAATGACAGAACACTTGGCATTCATTAAAATAAGAGAAAGCAAATAAAACTTAAGGACAATTTTTATCATCCCATAAACTCTTAGAGTTGGTCACAGTTTTCCATGTGTAGCTATAAAGACGTGATGAAAGACAACATTCTTTTGTGCACGGTAAAACCATTGGGCAGAATTTCAAAGATTCCCAAAAGAAATAAATACAAATTGGGATCTCATAGACTGAAAACAAGATGTAAGAATATTCCTACAATTTTAAATTTTATTTTCTTTTAAGTATGTAATTATAAGAGAAGGTTGGTAGGAAAATAAAAATGTGCTGGGGAATGTCTCCTTCCTGTTTATCACAGTGGAACAAATTTTTGACTGGTTGCATAGTTTTATCAATACTGAGCTATTTAGGTTTAACAAATGCACATTAAGGAAAAAAAAGATGTTTGTCCTATACTCGCAAAATATTTCTAATTCCTAGGAGCCCTTTTTCTCCAGGAAAGCAGTACTGCAGACAATGGATGGTCACGCTGAAGCAGTGTTCCCAAGTGAAACAACCCAATTTTTGGTGCAGCTCATGCATGCTTAGGCATATAGATAATTATGCTCATAAAAACAGTGCACAGCTATCTCTTGCCATCCTGTGTCCATCTTGCATTTCCCCATTCATTACTGATTATTAAAACTATAATAAATGGTAGGTCTATATTCTCGACACTTGACTACTTGAGAGGCTTACAAACCCTTTCCAGGGAATGAAATAGAAAACAAGTAGCCTGTCTATTCACTGACAAAGACTTCTGATAAAAAGAAATTCTGCTACTTGTAGCAAAAGCAATTACTGGCTGCCAAACAAATTATTGAAAATGTATGGGGTGACCACATAGCAAAACAAACCTATCTACCACACAGCAAATAACCTATCTTTGATGCTGCGCTAAATCTATCATGCTTGGCTTGCAAAAAAAAGAATAACCAGGAAGATGCTTGCTCTTTATAATAGCAATTATGTGACCATCAGTTTCAAACCAATAGCAGGACTCCGTAAGTGATACCTTACCTATATGGGTGTTCTGTTAAAATATGTTTTATCCTATTATCTGCAACATACAATTTTTTCAGCACAAGTAATTTTGAGTCAGATGAAAGGAAGACTGCATACTTTGAATATTCCAGTTCTGCGTGCTCTTTTACAGAACTGAAATTACTTCAGTTCAGGAAGACAATCTTGAGGAGAGCAAAGTTACCCACGATCAAATACAATTCTTTTGACTACCATTTCTAGAACTTCATGGCACAATAAGCTTTCAGTATGGGTCAGTCATCTGATTCAGGATGAAAATAAAAGCATACATTCAAGTAACTGGCCATACAGATATGGACTTATACCAACAGAATTAATTATTTCACACCTATCAAATTGCCAGTATTTCCACAGAACTAAAATAAATTTTCCAAAAATATAAAAAGTGCAGTTCCATTTTTGGATGAAAACTGAAGTAAAGACACAGTCAAAATAAAGTTAGGGTGTTTTATACCATCATAGTTCTTGTGAGCTTTCTCAAACATTAAGTAAAACATTGCTGGTTTCCTTACTCTAGATCAATGACTCTATCTTAGTAGGTAAGAAGCGATTCTTCAGTTAGGTTAGATGACCTATAAGATTTCTTTCATCTTTATAATCATTAAGATTCCATTTAGTTATGTAAACTTGAGTAATTTGTAACTTACTTCTGGGAAAGTGTTAAATTCTGGTAATTAGGGCACCATTTTGCATTAAAGTGATGTCATAAAATTTCTAAATAGTACTCAAGCAGCCTAAGGGAGTTAATGTTATTTAACAAAACTCATTATAGTGCTTGTAGAACATGCAGAACTGTTCTAAGTGCTACATAAATATTAACTCATTTATACTAAGCAGCTAAGTATGCTTAGTAACTAAGTTCTTATGAAGCTTAATGAGTATGTGAATTGGCATTGAACAATGAATTAAAGTGAACAACCACATTCACTCAGCCTTTGAAATTAACATTATTCATTTCTAACAATTAGGGTTATACCATAACAACATGATGGTATAGGTAAGTCTAGTAGGTTACCTATACGTAGGTTGGTAACTCCACTTACTGAAATCCTTGAACTGCCTTCAGGAGAAGCCCAAATTCCTCAGCAAGTCATGAAAGTGCTGCAGCATCTATTTTTTGGTTTGTTTCTTCTGTCCCTTAAATCTTAACTATTTGCAGTCAAAAATTCATCTGATTTCACATGTCCATGTACCTGCTGACCCTTCGTTTGATATGACCACCCCTTCCCTATAATTTGGTCAGTTCTTACCAACCCTCAAAACACAGTTCAGATAGTGCCTCCCCTTGAGAACCCACGCTGACTGCTCAGCTAGGTTAAGCACTGTCTTCTCTGCTTCCGCATCTCTCTGTGATCACCTCCAGAATCACACACAAGGATACAGTGTAACTACCTATCTATTCATTCATCTTTCTACTTGTCTGTAAACTCCTTAAAGGCTAGAACTGAGTCTTTTACCTCTAAATCCCCAGGATCTTACCAAAAAAAAAAAAAGGTATACAGCATGAAAATTATATAAATGTCTTTTAAATAAACAAATCAGTATATACCTTTGTGAGCTGATAGAAAGCATCCTAATTTTATTATTAGAAAGGAAATTGCTAAACATATTTATGAGTATAAATTACATCCATCTAATCACCAAAGAAATAACAAGGTCCATATATAATTAACCTATGTTTTTGGATTCAATGAACAGTTCTCAATGAAATAAGAAATGACACATTGCAGGACCACTCCTTAGTTTCCTAACTGGAGAAGTGTTGGCAGATGGCAACTAAGTCTTTACAACTCCGCCAGATTCAGCCCTACTAGTCAGTGATCACTAACTGTAGCTGAGAAAGATAATAAACTGCTGTAGCTACGTAGATGACCCAGCACCCAACCAAATGCACTATTTGTACCTCACCAGGTGCCAGCATGGAGATAACTGTTTGTCATAATTATTTTGATAACAAGACAGTATCTTCACTCTCATTTCTGACTTGAATGAATAAACTACTCATGCTGTTGTTTAAGCTGCTGCTGCTGCTGCTAAGTCGATTCAGTCGTGTCCGACTCTGTGCGACCCCATAGACCGCAGCCCACAAGGCTCCTCCGTCCCTGGGATTCTCCAGGCAAGAACACTGGAGTGGGTTGCCATTTCCTTCTCCAATGCATGAAAGTGAAAAGTGAAAGTGAAGTCATTCAGTCGTGCCCGACTCTTAGCGACCCCATGGACTGCAGCCTACCAGTCCCCTCCATCCATGGGATTTGCCTGGCAAGAGTACTGGAGTGGGTTGCCATTGCCTTCTCCGATCCTATCAATTTATTCACACCTCTCCAAAAGTGAAGGTATTTGGTGGTCTTGGTCATTCTTCTCAAATGTGAAGTTTATCCTTGTAGGACGTAGAAGCTGCACAGGCCCCAAGTACCTTCTGCCCCAAGTGGAGAGATCTATGAACCAAAAAAATACCCCACAAAAGTGGTATTCCAGAAATGGGGAGAAAAAGGAGGACTGGCCTGTTGTCCAAGAATAGCAGTCTTTCAGCGACACAGAGAAGGGCAAAGGATACCTAAAGACATCACCAGCATGAGGCAGAAGCTCCGGGAGTCTCCAGGTTCAATCCTGCAGTTTTCTTTTTCTCCATCTCTACTTTCTTCCTCTCTGATTTGTTTTAAAGCACTGTGATTTGTTTTAAAGCAATGTCTATATCAGCAAAAAGTTGGCTTGTGGAAGACTCTACTGGATGAGAGACCCCATATCTTCAATGAATAAATTGTATGGAAAAAAGGAAGAAAAAGGATGAGGGAAACCATGCATTAAAGAGGCTTTAAAAAAACTAATTGCAGTTTATAAACATTATCTGGATCCTGGTTCAAACAAACTTATATATAATATTTACATGTCTATTTTATATACTTATATATAATATATTGACATATTTAATATATATTAGCTATGATAATATCATGATTACATTTTCTAAAAAAATCCTTGTCTTTTAGAGGTGCATAGTTAAATGTTCTTATGAAATGTTTCAAAATAATACAGAAAGGAAAAGAAAATAGGATTATATAAAATAAGATTGGCTATGAGTTGCTAATTGCTGAAGCTCAGAGTTCATTATAATAGTCTGTCTACTTTTGTGTGTGTGTGTGTTTGAAATTTTTTGTAATAAAAGTTGCAAATGAGTGTGAGAATATTCCTCTACAGAAGTAATTCTAACAGTGTCTGATGCTTCTTTAGTTTTACTATGGAAACAAATCATAATGGAAAAGGTATTTACCAAACATTAATTCAAATGATGGGATCCTTCACTAAAACTTGACATATTAAATTTTCTATTATAATTATCTAGTTTATGGATATTATTATAGCACTTTAAATTAATTTATATCATGTTAAGATTTTAACAAAATTAAGTACTTGGCTACAAATAAGGAGCATTTTTTCTATTTTTACATATTTTACATATAGTAAATTACTATGATTATCACATCAAGACACATCTTAAAATATTAAGAATATATTTAGACATGTAAAAATATTCAGCCTACTTTAGTGAAGTGTGCAAAATTTTCAACTATATGAACATGTTCTATCTTAATATGTACTTACAGGTGGATAAACTGGTTGCCAGGGTGATACATGTAAATTTAAAAAAAATGCTTACAGAGCCCCAAAATATTTACTTAGATTAAACAGTAAGTTCAAAAATGAATTTTCAAGCATATCTGTGAATATTGACCTAAATATAGTAAGTGGTAGTTATATTTTTATTTTAAAACATACTTTATAAATGCCCCCAAAGCCACACTGCCCTAATTACACCAAGAGGACTGCTACCAATAAAGAAAGAAGGGGAGAAGAGGATGTCCTCTTTGTAAGGTGGAGGTGAATGGGTCCATCTCCAATGTCCACAAATTGAGTGAGTTGAGAACCTTGTAGTTCAGCTTAATTTTAAGGTTTAAGTTTAGACAGGGATGTCTACGCTTGTTTTTCCAATTTTCCTACAGTACCAATCTTGGCTTAAATCACACAAAGCCTTCTCTTTGAGAATTAAAACAACAACAACCACAACAACAATAATGATGATGTAAATCCTGCTCAAATATTATATCCCTTCTTGCCTACACCTGGCTTTTGCTTGGCAGCGGTGAGAGGGTCTCCGCCCCTTCACTTAGGTTGCCGCACACATGGAGGCATCCCGCACAAACACTTCTTGAGCAAAGCCCCTGGCCTGTGACTCTTTGGGGGTTTTGTCCGCCTTTCTCTTCTTTCTTTTGCACAGGGAGCGCCATATATGACTCGCAAGAGAATTCCGCTGCTTTCACCCAAGACACTTCATCTCCAGGGCAACCGAGCAAACGCAGGGTCGGAGTGGGCCGGGCCGCGCGTAGGACCACCCCCCTGGACCGCGCCTCTCACCTGCCCGCTGCTGGGGTCGCCCCGCACCCGCGTGTCCAGCGCGTCGTGCCCAGTTTCGTCTTCTCCACCCGAGCTGTAGATGAGTCGGAGTGGCACGATGCTCTGGCGCTCCAGGAAGCGGTTTTCGTTCCTCCTCTCCAGCTCGGTCAACGAGGCGTCTCCTTCGGGCAGGAAAGAGGGGAAGGAAGAATCAGAGAGAAAAGGAGAAAATAATGACCCTGACGGACACTCGTCCATCCTGCGGCCCGATGGTTCCCCAGGGAAGATCCCACCTCCCCTCCCTCCCAGACCCCATCTGGGAAGGACGCAGAGATACCAGACGCAAAGCCTTGGACCAGCTCATCTGAGAGCATCCAAGATCGGGGCCCAAAAGCAGAGCCCCCTCTCCCATCCTCTGCATTCCTCTTCTACTTCCGAAGAAAAACAAGCATTTGACCTAAAGCTTCTAACGTATCCGCGCGCCCCCACAATATATTTTTTGCTTCACTTCTCACCACCCTTCTAAATAAAAAAATCTCCCCGCTAACTCGGGAAATGGGGATGCTCCTTTATCATGCGCTTGAGGGCTGCAAAGATGCCCGGAAAATGGTACCTCCCAGAGCCACAGAGGGCGGCCAACTTACCTGCCGGGCCGCAGCGCGCCGGGGGACAGGTCCCCAGGGTGCAGAGCAGCAAGAAGGGCACGGACACAGCCGTCGCTGCCGCCGCCTGCATGGTGCTGCCGTCCGCCCGCCTCGCCCGAGATGCTCAGCTCCTCATGCCCAGGCAGCCGTGTCCGGATCCCGCGCCCTGCGCCCCGCGCCCGGGGCTAGCCTGGGCCACCCGCTCCCAGCCCCGACCCGAGCTGTGGCGACCCAGGCGCTGCAGCCTCCACCGCGGCGCTGCCTCAGTGCTGCATTGTGCTCCGCGGGCGCTTCCGCTGGTGGGGGGAGCGAGCGAGTGCTGCATTGGGCGGTTGGCTGTAGCTAAGTGGTTTCTAGCGCCTCCCACCTCATCCCCTGGCAGAGGCTCCGGCGGGCGACGAGCGCTCGGCGGGGAGCGAGCGCCTGCTGCAATCGCCCCCCGCACTGGAGCAGGGGCGCGCACACGAGAGTCAGCTGGGAAATGTAGTTCTCTCTCCACGTCCTGCTGTCTCCACGACGGCGCGGACTGTGGCGACCTCGTGACCACGGAGTCATCTACAGCCTGGAAATGGGAGGGAGGAAAAGGGCGAGAGAAAGGAAGGTCATCCCTGGCAAGGCCTCCTGGGACCGAAGATGCCCTAGATGCGCCACTGCGGGAGCCAGGATTCAGCCACTGCGTCCCCAAAGAACTGCAATGATGTTTCCTTCAGATGTAGTAGTTAAATTATGATCAGGCGATCATACCCTCAAGATTACATGGTAACGTAACTATTCAACAAAAATCGATTGAGGACCCACTGTGTGCAAGGCAGTCGACTTAAGAGCAAGGGACACAATGGTGAAGGACAGGGCTATAAGAGGTATCAGCAATTGAGTTAATACCATTTTGTACAATACTGGGATGTTTTCCTCTTTCCCTGGAAGAATTTATTTTTACTCCCTGCCTCTGTTGAGGTGGTTTCAGATTCCTTCACCATCGTGTTGTTTTGAAAATACACGCCAATGTGCCAGTGTCCCAGATCAAGTGTGGTATCCAGAATTGAATACAACTTAGACAAGGTTTCACAAACAGAGAGAGATTCTTTTCTCTGTTGTCCTAAATTCTTGTCTAAGAGAACAATCCATCATATTTTGGTAACTGTATCTCACCAAACTTATTGTCGCTTTGAAAAATTTCCCCCAAATCTTCAACTAATGAGACCCTTAAGAATTCTATATATGACATGCAATTGAAGCCTAAATCAGGCTACAAGATTTCAATAGTGCACTCTAGACCTTGATGCAGAAGATTTCACAATACAGTAAAATAAAATTAGAACCCAAGGCCTAGAGAAGCCCTTAACCTTCATTTCCTACATCATGAACCCAAATTCTTACCCCAGTTCTCTCAGTTGGGAGAAATAATTTTACAGTTTTGTAACTACTGTGCTGCTGTAAATATACCCCATAACTTTTAAATTTAAATCTCTTGTTATAAGCAATGCCCTGTGTATGTGTTGTGAGCATTTCTTTAAGGCAGATTATACCAGAACAAGAAATTGCTTGGTTTACGGGGTTTGGCCATTTTTTTTAGTGTAATAGATGCACACCTTTAAACAATTCCATCTCCCTGGCACAGAACGGACATCATGAGAGGCGAGGTAAGTGAGAAAATTCCTCTGGTACTAAGCTACAGTTTCCCAAGGTGTATTATGGAGTGGGAATAAACTTGTCTTAATAGCAATTTAAAACACAGCATCCCATCCTTTAGGGACAGAATATCTCCTTTGACTCTATTTGAAGGCAGTGCATATGTATATATATAGGATTTTTGCTGTCTTCATTTTCATTTTCTTCCCACCTAGTTATTTAATTAATAACCAATTAATCTGATTAATTAACACATTTATCACCTCACATATTTATCTCTTGTTTGATGAGAATATTTAAATTTTATTCTTAGCAATTCTCAATTATTTAATACAGTGTTATCAATAGTGGAGAAGGAAATGGCAACCCACTCCAGTAATCTTGCCTGAAAAATTCCATGGACAGAGGAGCCTGGCAGGCTACAGTCCTTGGAGTTGCAAAGAGTCTGGCATGACTGAGCAACTATCACTATCAACTATAGTCACTATTTTTACATTAGATTCTTAGATATTATTCATTTTATAGCTGAGAGTTTGCCTGCTTTTACTAACCTCTCTCTATCTCCCCCATTCCCAGTGCTCAGTTCCCACTTCTCTACTCTCTATTTCTATAATTTTGACTTTTTTGGGTTAAATTCCACATATAAGGAATACCATGTACTATTTGTCTTTCTCTGTCTGACTTATTACACTTATTAAAATATCTGCAAGATCCATTCACAAGTAGCAGGATTTCCTTCTTTCTTAGGGCTGAATAACATTTCTTCATATATGGAAATGAAAACATGACGATCCAAAACTTATGCGATGCACCAAAAGTCATTCTAAGAGGGAAGTTGATAGCAATAAAAGCTTACCTCAGGGAACATGAAAAATCTCAAATAAATAACCCAACCTTGCAACTGAAGCAACTAGAGAAAGAAGAACAAACAAAACTCAAAGTTAGTAGAAGGAAAGAAATCATAAAGATCTGAGCAGAATTAAATAAAATAGAGGCCAAAAAATATAGAAAAAAATCAATAAAACTAAAAGCTGGTTCTTTGGAAAGATACAAAATTGATAAGCCCTTAGCCAGATTTATCAAGAAAAAAAAAAAAAGGAGAGGGCTCACATCAATACAATCAGAATACAAAGGATCATAAGAGTCTACCACAAGTAACTATACACGAATAAAATGAGCATTATAGAAGAAATGGACACGTTCTTAGAAAGGTACAATCTCCCAACACTGAATCAGGAAGAAATAGAAACTATGAGCAAACCAATCACCAGTACTGAAATTGAATCAGTAACTTAAAAACTCCCAATAAACAAACATTCAGGACTAACTGGCTTCACAGGCAAATTCTACCAAACATTTAGAGAAGAGTTAATACTTATTATTCTGAAACTGTTCCCAAAAAATGTAGAGAAAGGAATACCTTCAAACTCATTCTGTGAGGCACCATCACCCGGATACCAAAGTAAGACAAAAATACCACACAAAAAATTATAGGCCAATATCACTAATGAACATATAGATGCAAAAATTATCAAAAAATACCAGTAAACTGAGTGCAATAATACATTAAAAGGACCATATACCAAGATCAAGTGGAATTTACCCTAGGGATGCAAAAATTTTTCAATATCTGCAAATCAGTGTGATATACTACACTAACAAATTGAAGAATAAAAACTATATGATCATCTCAATAGATGCAGAAAAAGCTTTTGACAAAATTCAATATAATTTATGATTTAAAAAAAACTCTCCAGAAAGTAGGCATAGAGGAAACCTACCCCAGCATAATAAAGGCCATATATGACAAACCAACAGCTAACATCATACTCAAAGGTAAAGAACTGAAAGCATTTCCTCTAAGATCAGGAACAAGACAAGGATACCCACTCTCACTACTTTTATTCAACATAGTTTTGGAAGTCCTAGACACAGAAATAGCCAGAACAATCTTGAGAAAAAAGAACAGAGCTGGAGGAGTCATGCTTTCTGATTTCAGGCTATACTACAAATTACAGTAATTAAGACAGAATGGTACTGGCACAAAAACAGAAATATAGATCAGTGGAACAGGATAGAAAGCCAAGAGATAAACCCATGCACCTATGGTCACCTGATCTATGACAAAGGAGGCAGCAATATACAATGGGAAAAAGACAGTCTAAAATAACTGGTGCTAGGAAAACTGGACAGTTAGATGTAAAAGAATAAAATTAGAATATTCTTTAACACCATATACAAAAATAAATTCAAAATGGATTTTAGACCTAAATGTAAGACTGAATACTGTAAAACTCCTAGAGGAAAACAGAAAGAACACTGACATAAATCGCAGAGATATATTTTTGGATCTACCTCCTAAAGTAATGAAAATAAAAACAAAAATAAACAAATGGGACCTAATTAAAAGCTTTTTCACAGCAAGATCAGATCAGATCAGATCAGTCACTCAGTCGTGTCCAGCTCTTTGCAACCCCATGAATCGCAGCACGTCAGGTCTCCCTATTGATCACCAACTCCCGGAGTTCACTCAGACTCACGTCCATTGAGTCAGTGATGCCATCCAGCCATCTCATCCCCTTCTCCTCCTGCCCCCAATCCCTCCCAGCATCAGAGTCTTTTCCAATGAGTCAACTCTTCACATGAGGTGGCCAAAGTACCGGAGTTTCAGCTTTAGCATCATTCCTTCCAAAGAAATCCCAGGGCTGATCTCCTTCAGAATGGACTGGTTGGATCTCCTTGCAGTTAAAGGGACTCTCAAGAGTCTTCTCCAACACCACAGTTCAAAAGCATCAATTCTTCAGTGCTCAGCCTTCTTCACAGTCCAACTGTCACATCCATACATGACCACAGGAAAAACCATAGCCTTCACTAGGCGGACCTTTGTTGGCAAAGTAATGTCTCTGCTTTTGAATATGCTATCTAGGTTGGTCATAACTTTCCTTCCAAGGAGTAAGCGTCTTTTAATTTCATGGTTGCAGTCACCATCAGTAGTGATTTTGGAGCCCAGAAAAATAAAGTCTGACAATGTTTCCACTGTTTCCCCATCTATTTCCCATGAAGTGGTGGGACTGGATGCCATGATCTTCGTTTTCTGAATGTTGAGCTTTAAGCCAACTTTTTCACTCTCCATTTTCACTTTCATCAAGAGGCTTTTGAGTTCCTCTTCATTTTCTGCCATAAGGGTGGTGTCATCTGCATATCTGAAGTTATTGATATTTCTCCTGGCAATCTTGATTCCAGTTTGTGTTTCTTCCAGTCCAGCGTTTCTCATGATGTACTCTGCATATAAGTTAAATAAACAGGGTCACAATATACAGCCTTGACGAACTCCTTTTCCTATTTGGAACCAGTCTGTTGTTCCATGTCCAGTTCTAACTGTTGCTTCCTGACCTGCATACAAATTTCTCAAGAGGCAGATCAGGTGGTCTGGTGTACCCATCTCTTGAAGAATTTTCCACAGTTTATTGTGATCCACACAGTCAAAGGCTTTGGCATAGTCAATAAAGCAGAAATAGATGTTTTTCTAGAACTCTCTTGCTTTTTCTATGATCCAGCAGATGTTGGCAATTTGACCTCTGGTTCCTCTGCCTTTTCTAAAACCAGCTTGAACATCAGGAAGTTCATGGTTCACATATTGCTGAAGCCTAGGAAACCATAAACAAAATGAAAAGACAACCTACAGAATGGGGAGAAATAATGCAACCCACAAGGGATTAATCTCCAAAATATACAAACAGCTTATACAATCAATATTAAAAAAACAAATAATGCAATCCAGAAATGGGCAGGAGATCGAAATAGACCTTTCTTCAAAGAAGACATACAGATGGCCTACAGGCATATGTAGAAATGCTCAAGGTCACTGATTATTAAAGAAATGCAAATCAAAACTACAATGAGGTATAACCTCCCTTCAGTCAGAATGACTATCAGCAAGACGACTACAAAGAGGACTTGTATTGGAGGAGGATTCAAAATGGGTCGCAGCTGCAGTGGTTCCCCACGGATGGAGCGGATGGAGCGTAGGCGGTCCGGGTCCACATCTGGGAAAGATGAACCCAGGCGCCTAGAAAGGTCCCAGTCTGGGGAGTGAGATAGAAGCAGCCGCTCTCCTTCTCGCACAGAAGGCGGTCCAGGTCCAGGTCCCCAAGAAGACATAGATCCACATCTCCTGCCCCTTCTCGACTGAAAGAAAGAAGAGATGAGAAGAAGAAAGAAACAAAAGAAACAAAGAGCAAAGAACATCAGATAACTGAGGAAGACTTAGAAGGCAACATAGAGGAAGAAATAGAAATGAAGTTAATGGGATTTGCCTCCTTTGACTCCACAAAAGGGAAAAAGGTGGATGGCTCTGTAAATGCCTATTCCATAAATGTGTCGCAGAAGAGAAAGTATAGGCAGTACATGAATTGAAAAGGTGGATTCAACAGACCTTTGGGTTTCATTGCATGAGAACTGAAGTGTTGAAGAATGATTTTTTTTTTTTCCCTCATCTTGATCAGACGGAGAAGGCAGATGGCAACCCACTCCAGTACTCTTGCCTGGAAACTCCCATGGACAGAGGAGCCTGGTAGGCTGCAGTCCATGAGGTCTCGAAGAGTCAGACACGACTGAGCGACTTCACTTTCACTTTTCACTTTCATACTTTGGAGAAGGAAATGGCAGCCCACTCCAGCGTTCTTGCCTGGAGAATCCCAGGGACAGAGGAGCCTGGTAGGCTGCCATCTATGGGGTCGCACAGAGTCAGACACGACTGAAGCAATTTAGCAGCAGCAACATCTTGAGCAGAACAGTGGATTTTGTATTTAACATGCATCAAAAGCAGGCTCACAGTCTTTCCTCCTTGTAAAGTAAGAAAATTTTATTATGACGTGTGTAGTTAGTTCACTTCAGATCAGATCAGATCAGATCAGTCGCTCAGTTGTGTCCAACTCTTTGCAACCCCATGAATCGCAGCACGCCAGGCCTCCTTGTCCAATACCAACTCCCGGAGTTCACTCAGACTCACGTCCATTGAGTCAGTGATGCCATCCAGCCATCTCATCTTCTGTCGTCCCCTTCTCCTCTTGCCCCCAATCCCTCCCAGCATCAGAGTCTTTTCCAATGAGTCAACTCTCTTCGCATGAGGTGGCCAAAGTACCGGAGTTTCAGCTTTAGCATCATTCCTTCCAAAGAAATCCCAGGGCTGATCTCCTTCAGAATGGACTGGTTGGATCTTGCAGTCCAAGGGACTCTCAAGAGTCTTCTCCAACACCACAGTTCAAAAGCATCAATTCTTCAGTGCTCAGCCTTCTTCACAGTCCAACTGTCACATCCATACATGACCACAGGAAAAACCATAGCCTTGACCAGACGGACCTTTGTTGGCAAAGTAATGTCTCTGCTTTTGAATATGCTATCTAGGTTGGTCATAACTTTCCTTCCAAGGAGTTAGCGTCTCTGCCTCAAAAAAAAAAAAAAAAAAAAGTTAAATATTACATTTTTTTCCTTTAGGAAATATCATTTGGGGCAGTCATCAACCCCATTTTTTTGTACTTATTCCTAGGGAAACTGTATATGATTTTTTCTTGGATGCTCTTTATGACTTTTTAAAACACATGAAAGTAATTTGGAAGTAAGTTTCTCAGGTAAAGCAATAATTTCTACTCTTTTGTATTTGATATTTTTATAACTAAAAAAAAAGGATCTCTCTACACATTTTCTTTTTTCATACATAGATTTAGATATCATGATTCTTCATAGTTTAAAAATTAGAATATTGAAAAAATACAACTGGATTTTTTTATGTCTTCTATGTTTTTTGCCCCCCTGCACCAATACCATATTTCCCCAGTTGAAAAGCAATACATGTTTATTATTAAATAAAAACACACCTTGGGAGAAATCAGAAGTTAGGGGGGAAAAGCCAAAAATCACCTGTAATCTACCCCCAAAATGTTAATTTTTGGTATACATATTTCCATTTAGATACATATTTCCATTTAGATACAAATTTCCATTTCCTATGGATATGTATTTCTTGCCCCTAGCCAAAGAGATCAGATGCTACTTTCTTTGCTAATCCTTATTCTCCTGTGTACTGTGAACATCTGTTAAATGCTCTTATAAATTGTTTGGAAACTTAAAAAAAAAAAGTCTACAAAGAAAAAATTTTAAAGGAAAATTTAGGAACATTAGGGAACCCTCTTACAGTGTTGGTGATAATATAAATTGATATAACCACTATGGAAAACACTAGGGAGGTTCCTTAAAAAAAACTAAAAATTGAACTACCATATGATCCAGCAATCCCACTCCTGACCATATATTTGAAGAAAGTTCTAATTGGAAGAGATACATGCACCCCAGCATTCACTGCACCACTATTTACAATAGCCAAGACATAGAAGCAACCTAAATGTCCATGAGAAGAAGAATGGATAAAGATGTGGTACAGGTATACAGTGGAATATCACTCAGCCATAAAAAAGAATGAAATAATAACCACTTGCAGCAACATGGACGGACCTAGAGATTTTCATACTAAGTGAAGTAAGTCTTGTGGAATCTAAAAAGTGACATACATGAACTAATTTACAAAACAGAAATAGAGCCTGTTTTGTAGAAACAGATGTAGAAAGCAAACTTACATTTACCACAGGCAAAGAGGGGAAGGGATAAACTGAGAGGTTGGGATGACATTTACACGTTACTATACGTAAAACAGATAACTGATAAAGACATATTGTATACGATGAGGAACTCTCCTCAATACTCTGTACTGACAAGAATCTAAAGAGTGAATATAAGTATATGTAAAACTGATTCACTTTGCTGTACAGTGGAAACTAAGACAACATTGTAAATCAACTATAATAAAAAATTTTTAAAAAGAAAAGAAGATGTGGTACACACACACTCACACACACAGTGGAATATTAGCCATAAAAAGAATGAAATAATGCCATTTGCAGCAACACGGATGGATCTAGATATTATTAATGCATGCTAAGTGAACTAAGCCAGACAAAGACAAATATGATATCATTTACATATCATTAAAAAGTGATACAAATGATCTTGTTTACAAAACAGAAATATACTAACAGACATAGAAACAAACTTATGGTTACCAAAGGGGCTTCTGGAGGGGTGAATAAATTAGGAGTTTGGGATTAAAATATACATGCTACTTTGTATAAAATAAATAAGATACTGTATAATATAGGGAACTATATTGAATATCTTATAATAAACTATAATAGAAAAGAATCTGAAAGAGAATATACACATATGCAACTATATATATATATTACTGTATAAACTGTTTCAGACAGAACAACAGACTGTCTTTTTGCTTTCACCTTCATGAACAAACTTTTTTCACTAAAAAGACACATGTACACCCGTGGCTGATTCATGTCAACGTATGGCAAAAACCACCACAATATTTTAAAGTAATTAGCCTCTAATTAAAATTAATTAATTTTAAAAATTAGAAAAGAACTGTCTACATTTCACTCTATCATCTCCCACCCTTCCTTACTCCACTTATTCTGGATGCTGCTTCCATCACACCCAAAAAGGTTGCATTAATATCATAATGTGCATAATGTGCTCTAGACAGGCAACTGTGCTGTGCTCTGCTCAGTCTCTTTGCAACCCCATGGACTGTAGCCCTCCAGGCTTCTCTGCTCTTGGGGTTATCCTGGCAAGAATACTGGAGTGGTTTGCCATTTCCTCCTCCAGGGGACCTCCTTTCCAAAGTAGGGGAAATTTGAGCTGACTCCTGAGGATGGGAGTTGGATAAGTAGAGATGGCAGGAAGGAGGGCTGATGCTGCATTAGCAGTTGTGTGATGGTGAAGGAAAGGCCAAAGGCACTGCAGAGATGTCAGCAATTTAGCTGCTGAACCAGCTAAATTTGTTTCAACTGCCTCAGTTGAGTTTTCTATTATTTTTAGTAAAATGCATTTTGAACTCTAGAGAATTCAGTACCACAATGGAGTACTAAAAACAAGAGACTTTAAAATACAGAATTGGCTATTTAGAAGTGTTAGGATAGTGGGCAGTGAGGACCTACAACTTTTCTATGTTGGTGATAACAGTGGAAAAATTGGTCGAATTATCATCTGCTATGTTTGGGGACTAAGAAAACACAACTGTAACAAGGCTATAGTTTTAGAAGATATGTTTGGAAAATCCCAGGTTTTTCATGTATGTTGCTTACTTCTTATTGAAAATAAAAAGATGGAAAAAGATATATAATCAAAATAAAATTGGTATAGCTTTTGTTAATAACAAATAAAATAGACTTTAAACCAAAAAAAAAAAAATCCTCTAGAAATGGATTTACTTCATTTGGACATATAGCTTAATGCACCAAATGTAACAATTATAATACCAGGGCTTCCCTAGTGGCTTAGTCAGTAAAGAGTTTGCCTGCAGTGCAGGAGACCCAGGTTTGATCCCTGGATCAAGAAAATCCTCTGAAGAAGGGAGTGGCAGACCACCCCAGTATCCTTGAGTGGAAAATCCCAGGGACAGAGGAACCTGGTGGGCTGCAGTCCATAGGGTCACAAAGAGTCAGGCATGACTGAGCGACTAACACTTTCACTTTCATAACAATTCTAAACTTGTATTGCTGCTACTTGCCTAAAACAACTTTAGCATTCAAAATGTATAAAGCAAAAAGTGAAGGAAGTGATTAGGTGAAAAGTGGAAGGGGAACATTTATGGGTCAGGTTGGCAAAAACTAAACTCAGAGATCAATGTTAACATTACAGAGACATCCAAACCTCATATGTACATTCTACATGGGAATATCCACTACCACCTATGAGATATTCTTGCTAAAATTTTGAACCTCAATCTGATCAAGGCTCTAGATCATGGGAAATACAGAGTACAAAGGAACAAACTAAGACTAACCACAGGAAGGTAATCAGTGAAACTCACAATATGGAAAAAATACAGGACAAAGGGGCCCAGTGTCTTCAATAAATACATTTAAAGGGGAGAAAAAGGATAAATGCACAGATTAAAATAGGTTTAGGACATTGCCTTAGGTTCAGTCATGTCTGACTCTTTGCAACCCCCTTGGAATTCTCCAGGCCAGAATACTGGAGAGAGTAGCCGTTCCCTTCTCCAGGGGATCTTCCCAAACCAGGGATCGAACCTAGGTCTCCCACAATGCAGGCAGATTCTTTATCAGCTGAGCCACCCGGGAAGCCCTGTCTTAGGCTGGTTCCACCCAAAAGTGAGTCTTTCATGTGGCAGTGAGAACCTAGAGATTAAGGAAATGAAAAGAGAAAGAGTGAGGACAGGCTATGGATGAGGAAATCATTCAATCCTATGGGAGCTTTGGAGATGCCATATGAACTGCATCTCATAAATACTGTAGGGGAGAAAGAGGGACATATTTATTGGCTCACATTCTCCACTAGTCAAAGTTTGGTCCCAAGGGCATTAACTTGCCCTTCTGGGTTTTGCCCGTGCATGAACAACAAGAAATTTCCTATACTAAAATAGCTCTGAGAACATTAGCTCTTCCAGGCAAACTTGTGCTTTGGTTTTGATGACTTAGCTCAGGGAGGAGAACTGAGGTCAAAGTCTAAGGTAATGCCTAATAGGAGACCCTCTCACATTAAGCTGGGATCCCAAAGGTCTCAGAGTAAGGCTGAATGAAGTATTTCCAAAATCTCTCCTTCATCCACAGAGGACTACAGAGAAAATGGCCTTGGTACTGAGCTGAGTTGAGAGATGGGGAAAGAAGGGAAATTGTTTTTGTTTTTAATATTTATTAATGTATTTGGCTGTGACAGGTCTAAGCTTCAGCCTATGAACTCTTAGTTGCAGCATGTGTGATCTAGTTGCCTAGAGCAGGGATCAAACCCCAGCCCTCTGCCTTGGGAGCTCAAAGCCTTAGCCACTGGACCACCAGGGAAGTCCTAGAAAATGCGTTCTTAGGTATACAGCACCATGTTATGTGGGCCTTATAGGAATTTTCAGGCAAGGCTGTCTCCAGAAGTCAAGAATTCAGAACATAGCATCATTGGTGAAAAACTCTTTTGAAAAGAACTTCTTCTGAGTGTAATAGCCAGTGAAGTCTTCAGACATCACCAACTCAATGGACATGAGTTTGAAAAAACTCCAGGAGTTGGTGATGGATATGGAGGCCTGGCGTGCTGCAGTCCATGGGGTTGCAAAGAGTCGGACACGACTGAGGGACTGAACTGAACTGAATTGAAGTCTTCAAATTCATGTATGAATTTATAGAAGATAGGGGCTAGAAGATTATATTAAATGACATTTTTTGGTAAACAAAACAATCCAGAAAGATATTCTACAAGAAAACTGACTTTGTTTTTTCCAGCAAATAAATGGCATAACAAATCAGCATGGGAGAAAGGGAACTATTTAAAATTACAAAAGACTTGTTATATATTACGTGTTGCCTTGCTTCAGTCATGTTCAACTCTTTGTGACCCTGTGGACTGTAGCCCACCAAGCTCCTCTGTCCATTGGATTCTTCAGGCAAGAATACTGGAGTGGGTTGCCATGCCCTCCTCCAGGGAATCTTCCCAACCCAAGGATTGAACCTGTGTCTCTTACATCTCCTGCATTAGCAGGCGGATTCTTCACCACTAGCACCACCTGGGAAGCCCTGTTCTGCTGCTGCTAAGTCACTTCAGTCGTGTCCGACTCTGTGTGACCCCATAGACGGCAGTCCACCAGGCTCCCCCGTCCCTGGGATTCTTAGTGGGTTGCTATTTCCTTCTCCAATGCATGAAAGTGAAAAGTGAAAGTGAAGTCGCACAGTCATGTCCAACCCTCAGTGACCCCATGGACTGCAGCTTTCCAGGCTCATGTGCATGGGATTTTCCAGGCAAGAGTACTGGGTGGGGTGCCATTGCCTTCTCTGGGGAAGCCCTGTTAAGTACATATAAACTGAATACAAAGTATTGACCTTACCTGGATTCTAATTAGAACAAAATTAAGGAAATTTGAATGGAAGTTGGATAGTAGATGACATTAGGGAATTCTTGCTTAATTTATTATGTATTATAATGATATTATAGATCTTTTAAAACGTATTTGTTAAAGATAGATGCCAAAGCATTTATGAGTATGAAAATATATGACACCTGGCATTTTGCTCTAAAACACTTTCACATCTATCAGGAGGGACATAGGTAAAGTGTTTATTCACAAACTGACCCTTGTACACAGAGGGCAAGGGGAGACTAAAGAAAGAGGCAGACCACTCCGGATTGGTAGGCGGCAGGTTTAATAAACAAGGGAAGTTATTTACAAGGGCTTGTCTTCGGTGACCACAGGACAGGCAGGTCTCCACATTAGCCTTATAGAATCTTATATTTTATACGCAGACCTTAAGTAGGTTCAGTCACATATACTATTCAGATGGTCTCAACAACTCTCTCAAGGCTGCAGCCTTGAAGCAGGAATGGTGGGTAGAATTATACATTCCAAGTTACAGGGTGTAACTGAACAGGACCCTATGGGGCTTTCCCAGGACAGGCCCTTCCCGCATATCCTCTGCTTCAGCTCCTCTCTGAAGTATTGACACCTAGATAACACTATCTAATGCATGTTCTGGGGCTTTCCAGATGGCTCTAGTGGTAAAGAACCCACCTGCCAATGCAGGAGACATAAGAGACGTGAGTTTGATCCCGGGGTAGGGAAGATCCCTTGCAGGAGGACATGGCAACCCAATCCAGTGTTCTTGCCTGAAGAATTCCATGGACAGAGAAGCCTGGTGGGCTACAGTCCATGGGATCACAGCGTCGGACACTACTGAGGTAACTTAGCCCACACACATGCACACAAACACCTTCCTGAGTTGTTTTTTACAGATGTGGAAACTCCTCACTAAGTGGAGGATGGTAAGTACCTGATAATCATGAGCACATAGCTCCCAGACCTACTGGCACCTAAGGACTGATACCACCATATTCCTTACCATCAATCAGTGAATCATGCACAAGTTGATCATATAAGCTTCAGACAACACCCTACACCCACCTGGCCTTTAAAAATGCTTTGCTGAAATCCTTTGGGGATTTCGAATTTTGGGGGGATGTGAGCCATCTGTCTCCTTGCATGGCCCTGCAACAAACCTTCTCTGTTCCAAACTTCTCTGTTCCAACATGTTGTTTTGCTTGGACTCACTGTGAGCCTGGTGCGGGAACTTGTGCTGACAAGGGGAGAGGGTGAGTAGTCTCCAGGCCAGCAGAACAGGCATTATAAATAAAAATTCTCAGTCCCTTCCCAGACTTTCTAAATCACAAACTCTGAGGATGGGGCCAACACTCTAACAAGTCCTCTAGGTGATTTTAATGTATATTAAAATTAAAAAAAGATTGTCCTAGAGAAACGTTTTTTAAGGATATATATATATATAACTTCCTTTGTGGCTCAGTGATAAAAAATCCGCCTGTCAATGCAGGAGACGAGAGTTTGATCCCTGGGTTGGGAAGATCTCCTGGAGAAGGAAATGGCAACCCACTCCAATATTTTTGCCTGGGAAATCCCATGACAGAGAAGCCTGGCAGGCTACAGTCCATGGGGTCGAAAAGTCAGACACGACTTCGAGACTAAACAACAATATATGTATTTATATATTTATATTTTGTTTATAGGTTTATTGACATATAACTTATATATGATAAAATTGTTTTAAGTGTCCCCTCGGGAAACATTTGCACCAGGAGAGATGTACCTTGGACATTCCCCAATCTTTCCTTTTCTGAGAGCTTTTCAATTGTATGGCTTCCCTGGTGGCTCAGACAGTAGAGTCCGCCTGCAGTGCAGGAGAACCAGCTTCGATTCCTGGGTTGGGAAGATCCCCTGAAGAAGGAAAGGGCAATCTACTCCCACTATTCTATCATGCTAGCTATTATATAGGATATTTTGGGACAGGGAGAAGTGACTTTCTTGTCCTTTAGCTATTGACTGCCGAACCTTTAAGAATGAATGATAGTGGGAATTCCCTGGCAGTCCAGTGTTAGGGCTTTGTGCTTCCACTGCAGGGGGTAAGGATTCTATATCAGGGAACTAAAACCCTGTATGACATGTGGCATGTCCAAAAAACTCCAAAAACAAAAAACAAAAAAAAGGAAGAAAAAAGAGCGAATGACAGAGAAGACTTCAGTAGCTGGCTGAGACTTTGGGGTTGCCTTCCTTAGGGGTCTGATGAATACATTTAATGTAAAATGCCTGCATCTGGGAGAAGGGGGTACATGGGTATTAAGCAATTCAAGGGGTGAGCTGGGCAGACTCTATAAATTGACTAACCAAACACACTTTTCTAGAAAATTCTCTTCGTGACCACCTCATCACAGACCCTGGGAAACATTAGTTCTGGATTTGCTTTCCCAGCCTCCTTTATACACGAGGGATAGCCATATGAATAGGTCTGGCCAATACTACATAAGTGAAAAATGTTTAGAGGGGCTTCCAGGAAAACTCTTTCTTACTTGATAAAAGGAATGTCAGGTATTGGTTGCCTCCTTTCTTTCTTCTTTGAATTTGGATATAATTTCAGCAGTTCTTGCAGCTATGGGGAAAATGCCCTGAGCAAATGCCAGCAATCACTTACCCCAACAATTCTTCAGAGTAACAAAGACAAAAACCTTATGTTTAATTAAGCCTCTGTTAGATTATTGTTATTTTCAGAAAAAAACTTATATTAACTTATACTACTACTACTAAGTTGCTTCAGTCGTGTCTGACTCTATGCAACCCCATAGACGACAGCCCACCAGGCTCCCCCGTCCCTGGGATTCTCCAGGCAAGAACACAGGAGTGGGTTGCCATTTCCTTCTCCAATGCATGAAAGTGAAAAGTGAAAGTGAAGTCGCTCAGTCGTGTCTGACTCTTAGTGACCCCATGGACTGCAGCCTTCCAGGCTCCTCCATCCATGGGATTTTCCGGGCAAGAGTATTGGAGTGGGGTGCCATTGCCTTCTCCAATACATCACTGCAAAACGCTGATATTTCCTATCTCATTTTATGAGAACTAAATATGTAAAATGTCTAATACTTGCCAAGGCAAGCTTCTCTCTCTCATGTCCTTCTGTCCATCATATTTCCTGGATCAATTTGGATACCTTTGGGGATAAATTATAGTTCAATTATACTTTAAAAAATTAAACCAGAGGTCAAAACCATATATAATATTCTAATTAGCAAAGGTATCAGTTTTCTCCAAGGATATGATAATATTTTGCATTTTGTTCTGTAGTTTTATTTGTCATTCCTAATATTCTTGTTGACTTCTTTGATCAGAGAGTTTACTGCTCCAGCAGCTTCCTGTAAGGATTCAGGATTGCACTAAGCCTATTTTAATTATTTCCCTCTAGATGCATTAAATTGTACTTGACTGTGCAGACACTCCCTTGCCACTTTTTCTGTAAGTTCACATAGCCTAGCACTTTATGTTATTTATCTTTGCTAGTTTAGCTGCTGTCTAAAAGCAGAGCTAGGAGTTCAAAACAAGATAAAAGGCAGCAGCAGCCCATAGGTGTGTTGAGCAGTGCTCCTTCCCCTAAAATAGCCCCATTTCAGGATCACTCCTTGACCTGAGGGTTGAAAGCTTTTTAACTTTAAAATGTGTTTATAATGTGGCTGGGAGAGACTTCAGAGTTTATTGGTTAAGATTGAGTTGGGAGCGAACACTGATAGAAGGGTTATTAACAAAGAGCAGTGAAGGTGTCATTGTTGGGATTGAGACTCAACAATGGGTCTCAAAAATAAAATACTTTATTTTTGAAATAAAGTATTAAAGTTCAACAATTTTTTTTTTTAACTGGATTTTCCCTCCCTGACAATTTATAGAAGGTGCTCAACCCGATTCCCTGGTAGCTCAGCTGATAAAGAATCCGCCTGCAACGCGGAAGACCTGGGCTCGATCCCTGGTTGGAAAGATCCCCTGCAGAAGGGAACGGCTACCCACTCCAGTATTCTGGCCTGGAGAATTTCATGAGGTCGCAAAGAGTCGGACAAGACTGAGCGACTTTCACTTTCACTTTCACCCTGGTCTCTAGGGAGCCTCAGAGTTTGATTCCTGAATAATAATGGATTTCCTACCTCTTTTCCGGGTAATTAAACCAAATTCTGGACATATTACCAATCTCTGGTAATTCAACTTTAAAATGGATTTTGTGGAGAATATTTCCAAAGGTTTTTGGTTTTGTTTTAATCCTACTTTCTCCTGTTACCCCTTAAATCTGCTACTCACTTTTTTTGAAGAACATGTTGCTATAGTGACACTCAAACTGAACACAGACACTTAAGACTATCTGATTTTCTACGTCACAGTGCTTTTAATGCCAAATCTGAAAACACAGCTGGCAATTATAGCGATTAAAGCTCTCAAACTATCCAAAACCTTCTCAGAACCAGCGAAAAGTGCTGTAAAAGAAATACGCCCATTCTGTGCATCCATTACATGCAAGACACTGCACTCCATCGTCACTCATTATTTTATTTACTACAAGGAGACCTAACAGACCAGGAAGAAGGAGACGGGCAGGGTTTGCGGAGTGCGGTAAACAGCATCCCTACAGCACCAGGGTTCAGCATGGAGAGCGAGTTTCTAGCGCCGGGAGTGGCCAGCCAGGTGGAAGCGCGAGCTCTGCGCAGTCACCGCGGTCGTCCTGCCGGGCCAATAGCGGAGCGGGCGAGACGGGGCGCGGCCGGCCGGGGCGGGGCAGGTTTTGGCTGCTCCCGGCTCGGCTCACGTGCGTAGGGCGGCTGGAGCCGGTGCCTCCCGGTTCCCCGCCCGCCATGGAGCGGCTGACGTTACCTCCTGGCGGCGCGGCGGCAGTGGACGAGTACTTGGAGTACCGGAGGTGAGGCAGAGCTTCTGCGGAGCCAGGAGGCCGGTCCGATCCCCTTCGCGGGAGGGGTGCTGGAGGCGCCGGCAGGGGACAGGCGCTGGTTGGCCTTGGTTCCCGGAATCCCGTTCCCGGGCTGGTGGAGGTGGCTTACTTTGATTGCAGGCTTCTTATTTCTAGTACTGTGATGACACGCAGTTCTATTCTAATAAGTCTCTTCCGAGGCAATTTAAAAGATCTCAGGCTCTGATCCCTTTGAGAAAGAATTATTAACTCCAGATTTACGCAAAGGTCCATTGTTCTTTTCTTAACTGCCCTTGTAGATCACACGTTGAGTACACCTGGCCTGTAAAAGCAGACATCAGGTTTGCATGTTCACTTTGTAATAGGGTGGGACGTGAACTTCCAAACGTGCCCCGGACCACGAGGTGCTGGTTTTAGGAGAAAGACTGACTGGTTCTAGAGAAACTCTTACCCGGGAACTGGAAGCGCAGCCGCCCCTAGGGCTTTTGGTAGTGACTCACTGCCTGGGGCCCTGACAAAGGCTGGTGTACCTGCAAGAATGTGTTCTTTTTTTTTTTTTAAGGTCTCCCAAGAAAGATTTTTGACAGTTGGGAAACTGGGTGAGAGGCAGGTGTGTGTGTGTGTGTGTGTGTGTGTGTGTGTGTGTGTAAAGGGGAAGTCAGATGATCACTGCCTCAGTGGGGAACAGGCGCAGCTTGAAACCTGAGCCACAGGGGTTGCTCCATCTCAAGGTGGTCCCGCCAAATCCCTTGGGTAAAGAGATTGCTATCTGACTGCTCTTCCCTCGAACTGTCTAGGTGGTATACTTCTGAGTGACGTCCAGAAATATCTAGTAATTCTGAGCCAGAAAAAATGAGGATGAGAAGCTTGATGGGTCAGGTCCCATTCCCTTTTAGGTTCACATAAGGCCAAAAGTCCCTAACAGCTTATACCGAGCTTACCTAGGGCAGAGCTGCTCCTTTCGCCTCCAGTTCTCCAGGCCTTTTCCCTAGGAGCACTATGCTGGGTCCTGATGTTGACTGGACACCTCAGATACTTAGGTGTTTAGGTATGTGGAATGTGGGCCTTCAGTTGTAGTCTCATTCCTGGCCTATGAAATGTTGGGGCCTGGGGCGAAATTATTTTCCAAACATAAACTACTTGAAATGGTTCTCTGTAGAAGTTAGAGCCTTGCTGCTCATAGTGTAGCCATCATGGACCAGCAGTGTAAGCGTTGTTGGGGAGCATTGCCAGCCCCATTGAGACATATTAATCTGAATCTGCATTTGAACTAGATCTCCTGGGGATTCTGTAAATCAAGTTTGAGCAACACTGGTTTAGAACTATATATAATTAATCTCTTTCTTTAAAAGTCTGCATTGATCTTAAGGTCTTTTCAGTAGCTGTTGATGTACTTCTTAATAGCTGTAAAAAGGTGAAATAGCCCAAAACTTAGCTCAGAATAAAATGCCCTTAGTTTTATTATTTATTTATTAGTATGTACCTTAATTATTTAAGGAAGAAAGTTGTGATGATTTCATAGCTTCTGAATTGGTTTTTATTTTATCTACCATAGCTAAAGGCTTGAAAGTGAGAAAAGGCACTGACTGCACTAAAAATTATGTAACATTCTGCAAATAACACTTTCCGTGACTTTTAAAGGGAGTATGTTCAGTGAGAAATTTCTTCAGTTTTGACCACATGCTTTTGATTATGCTTCCTTTTTTAACAAGGAGGACAATTCTTAATTTCCTAAGAAATTAATAAATAGCAGTAGCTTAATTTTTCCCATAAAAATTTGAGGTCTTACTTCCAGAATTAGAAATGATATGCCTGATTACTCAATGCATATGTTAGGTATGAAGTGGTGCAGATCTAAGGGTGTTTGTGGGTTCTATCATAGTTTAAACTTCTGGCCAGGGTTTGGAGTCAGGTATGGACATTAATCATGTTGTCTTCAGCATGGATGATTTTTGTACTATTTTGTTTTGGGGGCAAAGTATATTTAAAGGAGGAAAATATTAGAATTTTTAGCAGTTTAGTCTCCAACTTTAATGTGAAAAATGAGCATGTTTACTTCAGAATCAAAGGAGAAATTGAGATGAATATGTGGTAATTCTCCAGTGATAAACCTGGATCTGTGAAGTCGGATGTTATGAATTCATTGACGGTATTATTTATAATCCTTTTTCTTATGGGAAGCAAAAACTTTATTACTATTGTGTGTAATTTTGCTATTAATATGAGCCTAATGTAACAAAATAAAGCCAAAGCAGTCTTTCTTCTGACTATACATTTGACTATACAAGTATAGTTTAATTTTAGAGTTTATTATTTTTAACCCAGAAAAGAAATACACATGGCTTAAGAGAAGTATCTTTTGTTGTAGAATTGTTGGTGAGGATGACGGAGGGAAACTTTTTACTCCTGAGGAATATGAAGAATACAAAAGAAAAGTCTTACCTATGCGTTTACAGAACAGATTGTATGTGAGTTGGCAGTCACCCACGGGAATGGATTGTAAACTTGTGGGTCCAGAGACACTGTGTTTTTGTACACATAGGTAAGATATTTTATTGCTAAGTTTTCTGGTGATTAGGAAACATAAAACTGTAGCAGGGCATATCTTCCTTCTATAAATAACACTATTGATGATAATTGAGAAATATTTGAAAACAGCTGTTTATATAATATGGCAGAAATTATCTAAGGTTTTGGGGGCTGTATTTTACATTTTTTCTGCTGTATTTTGTTAGAACTCATTATGGAGTCCCATCACCTTAAGCATCTTTCCTCTTAGCATTGATAAGAAAGATATTGGTGCCTCCAGGCTTTGCTAGGGGTTTTTTAGTTTGGCAGGGGAGCACACTCACTCTGCCTCTCCCACCACTGGACAAGGTAGTAGAGAACGGGTCATCAGATTGCAGAACTGATTTTATTTTGTTTATTTATTTTTGTCAAATGTGTTTTAAAATTCGTTTTTATTGGAGTATATTTGCTTTACAATATTGTGTTAGTTTCTGAAAAGTGATAGTTACTCTGTCATGTCAGACTCTTTGCAACCCCATGAACTGTAGCCCATCAGACTCCTCTGTCCATGGAATTCTCCAGATGAGAATACTGGAGTGGATTGCCATTCACTTCTCCAGGGGACCTTCCTGACCCAGGGCTCGAACCCAGGTCTCCTGCTTTGTAGGTGGATTCGTTACTGTCTGAGCCACCAGTGAAGCCCATTTTAGTTTCTGCTATGTAGCAAAGTGAATCAGGATATATGTATATCCTCTCTTTTTTTGGATTTCCTTCCCATTTACGTCACTGTAGAGTACTGAGTAGTGTTCCCTAAACTGATTTTAAAGTTGCTTGAGCTGATCCACACTAAAAAGTTTACCAATCTACAAATAGAAGCATTTTCCCTCACATTTACTAGTCTCTTTTTATATGTTAAGAAATGTTTTATATGAATACCTTTCTCTTTTATTTATACACACACAGAGGACTGGTTCCAAGACCCACCGTGGATACCAAAACCTGGGGATGCTGGTGCCCCACAGCTGGGCCCTTCTGTTTGCAGATGTGGATTCAGCCAACCTTGGATCATAAACATGATCCTTGGAACATGATATGTGGTTAGTTTAAGCACAGATGTGGAACCCATAAACACTGAGGGCCTACTGTGTATTTATTGAAAAAAATCTACATTTTAAACCTATATTGTTCAAGGGTCAATCAACGCTGTGTGTGTGTGTGTGTGTGTGTGTGTGTATATGTATATCTTTCTTTAAACAAAAATACAAGCATGCAAGAAAAGGAAATACATGAGGCTGCAGCCATTGGTGTGTGTTACCTGCACTTGAGATTTGCATTTGGCTGTGTTTGTCATTTTCTACTTTAAATTTTATCACTGCTACAGATCGTAGTTGTAAAGCTCAAAAGGACAAAGCTGCTTCTTGGAAAAATCACAGAAACTATTATGTGGTTTTAGGTAAAAACTTTAGCTTTCTATTCCAGAGGAGCCACGGGAGAGCCTCCCGGTTCTGATCGTTTCTGGGGCTCCTTCCTGACATAGTCTTTGTGCAGTTGCTGTTTACACACTCAAGATTTGCCAGAGGTTGTTAGGCAGTTGCTAGGATGAGTCATGTGGTGTGTAGATTGACTTGAAATTTATTTAGCAACCCCAACTGAAAACACTGGAGGAACAGAGGATGAGGGTTATGTTGATATTGTTCAGAATTGAAGAGAGCTTTGGTAAACTTCCATTGACGTGAAAGTGGTAAAGAATCCACCTGCAATACTGGAGACCCGGGTTTGATCCCTGTGTTGGGAAGGTCCCCTGGAAAAGGGAATGGCTACCCAGTATTCTTGCCTGGAGAATTCCATGGGCAGAAGAGCCTGGTGGGCTAGAATCCGTGGGGTCGCAAAAAGTTGGACATAACTGAGAGACTAACTCTTCCACTGTTTTCTGGTAAACTTATGTTAGTTTTATCATTTATTCTTATGTACGTTTAGTGCCAGTCTCATATCTATGTACATATACATATCTATATACATATCTATAATGGTACAGCATAGAATTGAACTTCAAAATTGACCCAACCCCACTTGGATGGAAAAACTTCTTTAGTACCAGTTGCTCAGTGAGATCTCTGTCTAAATTAATTTTTCCCTATTATAAAAGTGAAACTTGGGAGGTGGGAAGGAGGTTCAAGTAGAAGGGGACATATGAATACATATGGTTGATTCATGCTTATACATGGCAGAAACCAGCATAGTATTGTAAAGCAATTATCCTCCAATTAAAAATAAATATTTTTTAAAAAGTATAAAAGAAAAGTGAAAACATTGGAAACATGGAAATGAAGAATACAAAGAAATGTAGAAAGAAGACACCACCTAAAGCCAGATGCTGTTAAGTTTTAACATGTGTATGTACTTTTTTTATTTACATACTTCAGTTCAGTTCAGTTCAGTCACTCAGTTGTGTCCGACTCTTTGCGACCCCATGGACTACAGCACACCAGGCCTTCCTGTCCACCAACTCCCGGAGTCTACTCAAACTCATTTCCATTGAGTTGGTGATGCCATCCAACCATCTCATCCTTTGTCGTCCCCTTCTCCTCATGCCTTCAATCTTTCCCAGTATCAGGGTCTTTTCAAATGAGTCAGTTCTTTGCATCAGGTGGCCAAAGTATTGGAGTTTCAGCTTCACAGCATCAGTCCTTCCAATGAATATTCAGGGACTGATTTCCTTTAGGATGGACTGGTTTGATCTCCCTGTAGTCCAAGGGACACTCAAGCGTCTTCTCCAACACCACGGTTCAAAAACATCAGTTCTTCGGCACTCAGCTTTCTTCACAGTCCAATTCTCATATCCGTACATGACTACTGGAAAAATCATAGCTTTGACTGGACGGACCTTTGTTGGCAAAGTAATGTCTCTGCTTTTTAATATGTTGTCTAGGTTGGTCATAACTTTTCTTGCAAGGAGCAAGTGTCTTTTAATTTCTTGGCTGCAGTCACCATCTGCAGTGATTTTGGAGCTCAAGAAAATAAAGTCTGTCACTGTTTCCCCATCTATTTGCCATGAAGTGATGAGACCAGATGCCATGATCTTAGTTTTCTGACTGTTGAGTTTTAAGCCAACTTTTTCACTCTCCTCTTTCACTTTCATCACGAGGCTCTTTAGTTCTTCATTGCTTTCTGTCATAAGTGTGGTGTCATCTGCATATATGAGGTTGTTGATATTTCTCCCAGCAATCTTGATTCCAGCTTGTGCTTCATCAAGTCGAGCATTTCTCATGGTGTATTCTGTATGTAAGTTAAATAAGCAGGGTGCCAATATACAGCCTTAGTTGTTAATTATACGTGTGTATAAATATTGAAGTAGTTTTTCATGACAGAATCATGGAAATGTTTCCGCACTGTTCATAGTAATTGCACACAAGATTTTTAATACCTCCTTGATACTCCAGCTAATCCAGTTGTGTTTGCCATGTTTTCCCCAGAGCTCCCACAGAATTTCAGGGGCTCACCAGCTGGAGGGGCACCTAAGGGGAAGGACAGACTCCACTTATGGCTCTTTACCTAGTGTTAGCCAGTTCTGTGTTATCTATTTTATATAGTATTATGGTCTGTAAAAGATATTATTTGAAGAAATGTTTTCACTGTTAGAGTTAGAAAACTGTTTTCTTGTAATATACTTATCCATTCCTTTATTATTAGTTTGTGTTGTGTACATCACTATTTAAAGTACTGTTGCTAATACTACCCTTATGCACAGAGCTCTTTATATACATGGAATCATTTTCTTAGGGTTTATTTATTTCAAAAATGAACCATCTGGCTTAATGGATGGATCTTTTTCTGTTTCTTGAAACCCTATTAAATGGGATTGGTTCTTTGATAACACTCTTTACAGTGTTGTGAAATATGTACAGTTTTTAAAAAAAACTTTGACTCTCATTGCTAAGTGAAAAAGGTATGTTATTATTATTTTAACTTATGTTACCTAGTATAATATTGAGAGTAATAAATTTAATATGATTTTACTGAGTATCATCTAATGAGAAGGAAGCCAGTGGTCTGAGAAAATTACGTACAGCATTTTAGCAAAGAGTTTTGGCTTTTAATGGTGTTAATAATTTATTTTGAAGTTTAAAGTGTGAGTATATTAAAATAAATTATATTAATATGTGTTTATTGGACTTATTTCAATTTTAAATAGCAGACCTGTGAAAATAAATGTAAATAATGCACTTTGATAAAGAGAATTTCATGAGCTTTTCTTCATACTTGTGGGTTGTGTTTCTATATTAAAGAATCTGTAATAGTATTTTAAGAGAATTATATGCTATATCTTTGTATGTTGCTGTGAAAATTCTCCTTGATTAAAAATTTAGATGGGTGAAGATTTTCTCTGACCAAAGCAACGTAACTGACAAGTACTGCATTTTAGGGGAGTGTATTTACACCTTACTAACAAGAGCAATGAACAAAAAATAAAAATGAGAAAGAGTCATTTTGCCTGTAAGAGAATACCAGTTGTAATTTCTGGCAGTATCTGCATTGTGCTATTATTTCATCCCTTTCATTTCTCTTAGGTATAAGCAACATAAAACTGACTTTGAAACGATTCCCCCGCAGCGCCCCATCAGTCTGCCTTGCCAAGTGAGGGGCTGCCCTTGCCGGGCTTGCGTCTACGTGCCTCTGAACGGCACACAGCCCATTCGCTGCAGATGTAAGCACTTTGCCGATCAACACAGTGCAGCGCCTGGCTTTGTATGCAATGCCTGTGAGTTACATTATGATCAACATATAAACAGAATGCTTTTATCCCCTTACTGAATGTTTGATGTGTCTCTGTGCCAATTTCATTCAGCTACAGTCACACTGGACAACTGGGAATGATTTGATGAACACGTACTCTAAAAGTTTGTGGAAAAACTTGGTTGTTCATATGCTTTTAGTCATCGACCTTAATCTCTAATCTCATGTAATTTGAATAAGGTTAAGTAGTAGTAATAGATTTTAAAGAATTACTAGATACGATCTAATTCAAAATTTCAAATTCTGGATGTTCTACCAACTGAATTCCATTTACAGAATAATCATCCTTAAAAAGGATTTTACAGGTCTAAAAATTTTTTATGATTCACTTGCAGATTATTATGTTACTGCATAAAACATGGTTTGATGGGAAAAACAAAATGTAGCTTGATGGTTTTAACACTTTGTAGGCAATAGCACCCTTATCTCAACGTGCTTGTGCTGTGCTCAGCCCCTTCAGTCATGTCGGACTCTTTGCGACACTATGGACTGTAACCTGCTTGGCTTCTCTGTCCATGGCATTCTTCAGGCAAGAATACTGGAGTGGGTTGCCATGCCCTCCTCCAGGGAATCTTCCCGAGCCAGGAATTGAACCCCCATCTCCTGCCTTAAAGGCAGATTCTTTACCCACTGAGCTGCTGCTGCTGCTGCTAAGTTGCTTCAGTCGTGTCTGACTCTGTGCGACCCCATAGACGGCAGCCCAGCAGGCTCCCCCGTCCCTGGGATTCTCCAGGCAAGAACACTGGAGTGGGTTGCCATTTCCTTCTCCAATGCAGGAAAGTGAAAAGTAAAAGTGAAGTCGCTCAGTCGTGTCCGACTCTTAGCGACCCCATGGACTGCAGCCTACCAGGCTCCTCTGTCCATGGGATTTGCCAGGCAAGAGTACTGGAGTGGGGTGCCATTGCCTTCTCCGACCCACTGAGCTACTGTATCTCAATACCTGTACCCAAATCCCAGCCACCGTTTCATATGCTCTGTCCCTTGATTATCCTTTTAAAAACCCTTTGAAATAGGTAGAATTTTTTAAAATTAGCTCCAGTATTTTTCTTCAGGAGATAGTTTTCCCAGTTCTCTTTGTAGTATCTTGAATTGAAATCTTATGATTAAATATATTATAAAACATTTTTATTGACAATGGCAGACATAAATTGTTTCACTAAGTATGGAAGTATTTGAATAAAACTTATTTATTATGTGCTTTGGTTTCTGTACATATTTGTCAAAAGTGTGAATGTTTAAGGGTTTTGTAATGGTATATTCTGGACTGTATTTCAATATGGTTTGTATTTTTATATATAGTGATTTCATTAAGATGTAAGTAACATGCTAAAAAATTCATACACAGTTGAAGGGTACAGTTCAATGGCTTTTATATTCAAAGTTGTTCACCATCACCACGATAAATTTTAGAATATTTTCATCACCCCCAAAAGAAATTTCATATCCATATCAATCATTCCTTATTCCTCTTACCCCTCAACTCTAGACAGCCAGTAACCTACTTTCTATCTCTATGGATTTACCTATTCTAAGCATTTCATGTAAGTGGAATCATAGAGTATGTGGTCTTTCCTGACTAGCATCTTTCACTTAGTATAATGTTTTTATGATTCATCCATGCTGTAGCACACATCATTACTTCTTTCCTTTTTTATTGTTAAACAATATTCCATTGCGTCCTTTCTGTATCTGTGAGTTGGCCTTCCATTATGGCTTTTATGGGGAATTGACTCAGGGACATGTTTCTACATTATTTCTTCACTACTGGGTTGTCCCCCCGCACCTGCTTTTAACTCAGTATTTGAGGAGAGGGCCTTCACTTCCTAGCTCTCCAGTGTTTTTAGCCCAGTATCCTTTAGTCCTAGTTAGTTTTTCCAATTTTTTGTTGCTGTTGTTGCATACTCCCTTATGCTTTAGCATCTTTTAGAAATAAGAGCAGTGGCTGGAGGAAAGGAGTTCAGGGGTAGAGGTAAGCACTGGCGTCAGAGGACAGTGTATGAAAGATCCAGAATTCAAGTGGTTTGGGCCAAGCTAAGTTAGTTTAGAGGGCATATAACTGATTACCTATATTTGAAAACATTGAACTCCTTTTACATTTTGATTCAGGTTCTAAGTGTTCGGGATTTCATAGTTGCTTCACTTGTGCTTGTGGTCAGCCTGCATATGCCCATGACACAGTAGTGGAAACTAAGCAAGAAAGACTGGCTCAGGGAAAACCAGTGGGGCAGGACGTTCCTTATGCAGCAATGGGAGGATTAACTGGCTTCAGCTCGCTGGCAGAAGGCTACATACGATTAGATGACAGTGGAATTGGTAAGTGATGATATATGAACTGTGAGCTTGTCATTTTGCTTTTATGTGTGCTAACAATACTGAAGCCTTATATTTGTTTTGCACTTTAAGTTATTTATGTTATTTTCAAAAAAATTATCTCATTTTTATTTTTTTAAAATGTTTTATTGTCATATGCAATGTTTGATTATTAAAGGAAAATTAAAAAACATAAGAGGAAAGATCCTTGTTCATGGTATTTAGATTATCCTGACTCACAGCTTCATTGTTTGTAATAGTGAAATAATATTTATTTTATTTGATGTGATACAGTTTACCTGTTACCCTATTGTATGTAAGTTTCACCATTATAACTACCTCATTTTGGAAACATAGGCTTTTGTACATGTGTACGTATACACATGCATGTGTGTATGTGATAGTTTCAGGTGAACTGCAAAGGGACTCAGCCATACATATATGTGTATCCATACTCCCCCAAACTCCCCTCCTGTCAAGGCTGCCATATAACATTGAGCAAAGTTCCATGTGCTATATAGTAGGTCCTTGTTGGTTATCCATTTTAAATAGGGCAGCGTGTACATGTCCATTGGAGAAGGCAATGGCACCCCACTCCAGTACTCTTGCTTGGAAAATCTCATGGACGGAGGAGCCTGGTAGGCTGCAGTCCATAGGGTCGAGAAGAGTCAGACATGACTGAGCGACTTCACTTTCACTTTTCACTTTCCTGCATTGGAAAAGGAAATGGCAACCCACTCCAGTGTTCTTGCCTGGAGAATCCCAGGGATGGGGGAGCCTGGTGGCTGCCGTCTATGGGGTCACACAGAGTCGGACACGACTGAAGTGACTTAGCAGCAGCAGCAGTACATGTCCATCCCAAACTCCCCAACTATCCCTTCCCCACATCCTTCCCCTTTGCAACCATACGTTCATTCTCTTAAGTCTGTGAGTCTCTTTTGTAAGTATCTACTGTAAATACTTCCGTTTATGTGGATTTTTGGTTTTATTATAAAAATTATGTAAACATAAGTGAATATTTTCTTGTTATAAAAGATTCAAATAATAGAGATGAAGTACAAATCCCTCTGGAACATTTCTCTTAACCCCAGATTCTTTCGTGAAAGTGAAGTCGCTCAGTCATGTCTGACTCTTTTCGACCCCATGGACTGTAGCCTATCAGGCTCCTCCGTCCATGGGATTATCCAGGCAAGAGTGCTGGAGTGGGGTGCCATTTCCTTCTCCAGGGGATCTTCCTGACCCAGAAATTGAACCCGGGTCTCCCACATTGCAGGCAGACACTTTACCATCTGAGCCACCAGGAAGATTCTTTAATAGAGGGTAATTTGCTGACATCAGTTGATTTGTATTATTCTTTTTAGCATACATTTTTTTATAGTTTACTATTTTTAACTTAAAAAATTTTTTTCAAAGCATTATTATACCAGGACATACAAATCTCTTGTTTTTTGTAATTGCTTCATAGTATTCCACATTTTATGTGTATATATATATAAACTGTGCTTAGTTGCTCAGTCGTGTATGACTCTTTGCAACCCCGTGGACTGTAGCCCACCAGGCTCCTCCGTCAGTGGGGATTCTCCAGGCAAGAATACTGGAGTGGGTTGCCATGCCCTCCTCCAGGGGATCTTCCTAATCCAGGGATAGAACCCGGGTCTCCTGCATTGCAGGCGGATGGATTCATTATCATCTGAGCCACCAGGGGAAACCCATATATATGTATGTATGTGTGTGTATATATATACACACACATATATACACACACACACATATATATTTGTATATGTGTACATCAATTTGTAGATGTGTGTGTGTGTATATATATATATATATATACACACACATAGCAGTTTATCTAAACGTTTTCCTTGTTCATGGTTATTTAGATTATTTCCATTTTATTTATTTACTCATTTTTGCTTTTGAACTTGCTTCCTTGTGTACTATGTAAATTTGAGTCTAAGGTAGATGGAGACAAGTGAAATTCTTGGGTTGAAGTGTCTGCATATGTGAAATTTTAATACATTCATTCTGTTGAATTGCCCTTCAAAAATGCTGTACTTGTTTATACTTACTCTAGTGATGTTGTAGTTTATCTATTTCCAAACATTTATACTGATCATTGATGTCATCACCCTGAGTTTTATTGCCAGTCTGATGTGTGAAAATACCGTCATTGTTTCAGTCGGTTGATTTCCCTGGTCATTAGTGAAAGGAGAGTCTCCTTATATTCAGTGGCCATTTTACTTTGTGTGAGTTGTCTGTTCATATGCTTCACTCATTTTTATGTTTTATATTTTCCCATTGATTTATAGGAAGTCTTCTTATACATATATGCTGTATACTAATCCTTTGTATTTATTTTGGATGTTTTTTCTTCCAATACATCATTTGTCTTTTGAGATTTTGTTGTGGTTTTACGGTTTTTAAACGTTGGAGGCAGGCCTTACCCTACTCTCATTTTATAAATATGCTTTCCTTCACTTTATTTAATTTTTTAAAATTCCATTCCAACTTATTTCATTTTACTTTAATGCCTAATTTTTCTTTTGTTTTTATGTTTAGCTTTCTCTTGTATCTGGAATTTATTTTTTGTGAAAGAGTAAGGTGTGTATAACTTCAGTTTTTGTCCAAATTGATGACAAGTTATCCAAAAACATTTTTTCCCAAATAATTTGAAACTTTATCTTTACTATATTCCATCATACTTATTTTATGGCATTGGCTTATTTATCTATTTTGTGCAAATATTTCATATTTTTAATTATTCTTCTTCATAGTGTGTTTTGATAGTTGGTTAAATTCTTTCTGTTTGTGTTCTTTTTTCAAGATTGCCTTGACATATTTATGTATTTTCTTCTCTTGGTTATTTTACAACTAGCTTGTTAAATTCCATAAATAAATTCTTTTCAGTTTTTATGGATACATGATTGTATTAGGCTCATGCGTCTGTTACAGAAAACCCAATTATCAGTGGCAAACAAAAAATGATGGTAGTGATGTTACTGATAATTATGGCTTTGTACTGCCAGGGTTTGGTCCAGCCTCTTTATGTCTATTACCTCATTTAATCCTCGTAACTATTCTGAGTGAGGTGCTATTATTAATCCTTTTTACAGACAAGGAAAATCAGTGCAGAATAGTAAAACATCTATTCTGTGTTATTCAACAAGCAAGTGGTAGGGTTGAGCTCAACCCAGAAATTGTTCTGGTCTCACTAGTCTGCCTCATTGTTGTCTATTTCTGTGCAACTACTCTATTGTTTCCATAACTACAGCTTTATAGTAAATTACTACGTATGACTTCATTTTATTACTTTAGAATTTTCCTGACCTATTCTTTCCTTTCAGTTTTTTCAGAACTTTGATATTATTTTTGAAAAAATTCTATTATTTTAGTTGAATGTGTAGATTAATATAGGAAACATACTGTTTTAAAATATTGAGTCTTCATTTCTTTGTTGTCTTCTGTATAATTACGTGGAATTCTCAAGTTATCTGCATAAAAGTCCTACACAATTCTTAATTTTATTTCTAGGTATTTCATCATTTTTTGTAGCTATGATACATGAGTTTTTCCCTTCCTTTGTATTTTCTAGCTGATTATTTAAAAAAAGGAAATATTTTAGGCAGCTTTTGTTACCAGTCATTATTACTTAATCTTAGAATTTTGAATGTAAATTTTTAGTTGATTTTGCAAATATTATTGACCCTTGAACAACAGGGGTTTGAACTATGAGGGTCCACTTATATGTGGATTGTTTTCAATAGTAAACACCACAGTACTACATGATCTGCAATTGGTTGAATCTGTGGAACTGGAGATACAGAAGACTGACTATAAAGTTATATGCAGATTTTGACTGCATGTAAAGGATTAGTACCCTTAACCCTTGCGTAGTTCAAAGGTCAACTGTAATGATATTTTTGCCTCTTCCTTTCCAATATTTATGACTCTTTTATTTTTGATTGAACAAAATGGCTGGTACTTTATGAACACTGCTAAGTAATAGTGGTAGTAGCCAACATCTTTGCCTTTTTGTGACTATTGGTCTTTTATCACTTAAGCATCTTTATAATAGAAAGAAAGGAAACCTCCCCCTTTTGACTCCTGAGGGATGGTGGGTGTAAAGAGAGGTGAGAATGAGAAGAAGAAACATAACATGTTTTTGTCCTGATTTTATATGTAGGGGAGCCTGGAGCAGAGAGAAGTCTGCCCTACTAGCCATGTACAGTCCTGGGTAGAGAGAACCTCCTGCTGGAATTTGGTTCCTTTGTGAGGCTGAAGGAGGCTGTGATTCCCAGCTCATAGTGGGTGCTTGGAAGGCAGCAGAGCTGTGAGGCAGCAGGCCTGCCATGACATCTGTCATACCAAAGGGCAAAGGTGACAGCAGAGCAGAGCTCGATGTGGGTCTCCTGAGCTCTGGGGAAATCGGTAGAAAAAGAGAGGCATCTGAGAGGTCTGGGAGGCTTCCTGTGCGACAGTGTTAGGCTACCAGGCCCTGAGAAGCTGAGAGATTAAATTCCAACTTAAGGCCAGCCTTTAGCACCTGACATCAGTAGTGCACATAGCAACCAGAGGACACACAGGGACCTGGCTGGACCTGAGCCCCCTTGTCGGATCTTCCCCACAGGTCACAAGAGGGAGGAGCTGGGAAAGAAGGGAGCAGGAATCTGAAGGCCTGGGCAGTTGTCCTGAACAGCACACTGTTCACTTTATAGGAAAGGATTCAGTTTGAAAAGCAAATGGGACTAAAAGTTTATTTCCTCTCCTTTACCCGTGGAAGGGGACAGGCATGTAGGGGAAGGGTGACGTTTATGAAGAAGTAGAGCACCTACCACTTCTCTCTGCAGTTTCCTTCCTTTGGTCCAGAAGTAGTGTATTTAGCAGTAGGTCTTTGTAGGTTGTGGTTTAGGGTTGTGGACGTTTCCTCGTTTTATTGAATAAGTTTTCTTTATTTTTGCATTCCTTGTCTTTAGATGGTTTCCCAGTGAGGAGTAGAGGAAAAATACGTTTATTCAGCCCTCTGCAACTAGAGGCTTTTTTTTCTCTGAATGTCTCACTTTTTATTATGTTTTTTGACTGTGTTAAGCTTTTATACTTATTTGCTCATGTATAGTTATGTTTTTGTGTAATTTTTTTTCTGTGAAAAAGATCTCTCAGAAATGCAGAAATGCTTTTACCCATTTGACTCTACTTTATACGGCAGATAAAAATCTAAAAAAAATTTCTTTTTACAGAAAGGATTTTTCTAATGATTCTACTGGGGTTCTAATTTATTTCACTTTTGAAATAACTTCTTTGTATCCTAACAGAGATTTAGTTTTCATTCTTCACATTTTTGTCCTCAGGTGCACCATCAGCTGAATTTTTAGACTCTCCAGTTACGGCCATGGACCACCCATTTCTAAAGGCATTTCAAGCATCATCTAGCTCTTCTCCAGAAACGCTAACAGGTGGTAATGAAATTAAACTGAAAAATATTTTTGGTTTTAGTAAATAAGAATGTAAATTGATATATTTTCCAGATTACTGTTTTTCCCCCAATATTACCATAATTTGATTATCATTTTTCTTTCCTATTACCCACGCACTAAGAAAAAACAATAAACTTAATTTTTAACTTGGAAAAACTGCTAAATTATGAAGATTCTGATAATACTATAGTTTGGAGCTTTAAAACCTTACTCTGGTTCATGTAATTGCTTTGATGTCTGAATAAGAGCACCCTCTAGTGGACTAATTGCCTTGATCCTTGATACTTTAGGTTCTCCCAAGTAAGATGTAATCCAGTGATAATTATAGGTTAGCAAGGTTTTATTATTCCTAAATTACACATAAAAATGAATGGAATTTATTTTTAAGCACTTTATTGCATTTTCTTTATTGTAAATAAGAATAAAAACAATGAAGGACTATATGATTTATGAGGTACTTACTATTTAAAAGTATTTTTAAATAAGAATTTTCCTTTTATTTTCATACAGCCTTTCCACAAAGAATTTTAAGGCTGCTTACAAAACAACACACAATGAAGAAATTATAAAATGTAGACAGAAGAAATTAAAACTAAAACAAAATGACATAATTGTGTCTTTTTTTTTTTTTAGTTAAGGTATAGTTAGTTGGAGATGGTTAAAAAATTATTTCAGTTGTGAAAAATTTGAAAGCAGATATTAGCATCACTTATGGTTGCCTATGCAAACTGTCTAGTCCATTCAGGTAGCTGTAACAAAATGCCATAGATTGGGTGGCTTATAAACAACAAAAGCTTACTTCTCAGTTCTGGAGGTTGGGAAGTCCAGATAAGGGTGCCGCATGGTGGTGTTCTGGTGAAGGCCTCTTCCTGATTCACATGCACTGCCCTCTTGTGTCCTCACATGGTAGAAGGGTTGAGAAGTCTCTTTGGCGTCTCTTTTATAAGAACACTAATCCCATTCATGAGGGCTCCACCTTCATAACCTAAGAACCTCCCAAAGGGCCCACTTCCTAAGATCATCACACTGGGCATTAGGATTTCAACATATGCCTTTTGGTGGTGGGGGGCACATACATTCAGACCATAGCACAAACCTTCAACTGTTACTTCTGTGCATTATCTGTTGTAGGGTTACATCAGTTTTTAGTTATAAAATGTAAAATGTAGTTGAAGAAAACTGAGCACTGATGTGAAATAGCTATATGGTGTTATTTAATAGTGCTTCCCTGGTAGCTCAGATGGTAACAAATTTGCCTGCCATGCAAGAGACCCAGGTTCAGTCCTTGGGTTGAGAAGATCCCCTGGAGAAGTGAATGGCTACCTACTCCAGTATTCTTGCCTGGAGAATTCCATAGACAGAGAAGCTTAGCTGGGCTACAGTCCACTTGAATATCTGGAGAATGTTTACTGATGAACATTACTTTTTTAAAAACACATACATACATTCTTTTTAATATTTTATTTCCATTATAGTTTCTCACAGGATATTGAAATAGTTCCCTGTGCTATGCAGTAGGACCTTATTTTTTTTTTTCATCTGAATGTAATAACTTTGTGTCTAACAACCCCAAACTCCCAATCCTGTCCCTCCCCCCTGCCCCCTCAAACATTACTTTTGTCTTATGATGCTTTCTGAAAAAGAGGGAATAGAATCAGTGATTCATTTAGATAATTTCTGGTTTGAAAAGTAAAATCACTTGGTAGGAGGAAAGTTTTTTTTTCTTTCTATTTTTTATTTAAGAATTTATAATTATATCAAATGTTACTTATTACAGTTGGCCCTTGAACAGCACAGCAGAATTAGGGGCCCCAACCCCTGTGCAGCTGAAAATCCTTGTGTAAGTGTATAGTTGGCCTTCTATATCCGCAATTCCTCCACATCTGGGCATACAACCAACCTAGTGTCGTATAGTACTGTAGTAGGTATTTATTGAAAATTACCCAAGTGGATCCACACAGTTCAAACCCATATTTTTCAAGGGTTTGTACTGAGATTTGATTTTCCTTGTTAGTAGGTACAAGTAGTCAAGTTTCTTCCTTAAGGAAACCGGAAGAGGACGATATGGCTTTCTTTGAAAGACGATACCAGGAGAGGGTAAGTCTGTTGGAAAATCTGCTTACATTAAGCATTTACTTGTAACAGAGACACTGTAGGGCAATTATATATTGATTGTGGGTCATCATTAAAATCTTTACTTATAGCTGGTGTTAGGCCTTGAGGCTTATTTAGAATAATTCAGAGAGAAACAGCTCTGCTAAAAATGATATTAATGGCCCACATACCACAATGGTGTGATCAGTCACCTAGAGCCAGACATCCTGGAATGCGAAATCAAGTGGGTCTTAGGAAGCATCACTATGAACAAAGCTAGTGGCAGTGATGGAATTCCAGCTGAGCTATTTCAGATACTAAAAGACAGTGCTGTGAAAGTGCTGCACTCAGTATGCCAGCAAATTTGGAAAACTCAGCAGTGGCCACAGGACTGGAAAAGGTCAGTTTTCATTCCAATCCCAAAGAAGGGCAATGCCAAAGAATGTTTAAACTACCACACAATTGTACTCATCTCACAGGCTAGCAAAGTAATGTTCAAAATTTTCCAAGCTAGGCTTCAACAGTATTTGAACTAACTTCCAGGTGTTTAAACTAGATTTAGAAAAGACAGGAACCAGAGATCAAATTGCCAACATCTGTTGGATCATAGAAAAAGCAAGAGAATTCCAGAAAAACATCTATTTCTGCTTCATTGACTACACTAAAACCTTTGACTGTGTGAATCACGACAAACTGGAAAATCCTTAAAGAGAATACCAGACCATCTTACTTGACTGCTGAGAAATCTGTATGCAGGTCAAGAAGCAACATTAAGAACCAGACATGGAACAACAGACTGATTCCAAACTGGGAAAGGAGTATGTCAAGGCTGTATTTTGTCATCTTGCTTATTTAACTTATATGCAGAGTATATCATGTGAAATGCCAGACTGGATGAAGCATAAGCTGGAATCAAGATTGCCAGGAGAAATATCAATAACCTCAGATGTGCAGATGACACCACCCTTATGGCAGAAAGCAAAGAGGAACTAAAGAGCCTCTTGAAGAAAGTGAAAGAGGAAAGTGAAAAAGCTGGCTTAAACCTCAACATTAAAAAAATGAAATTTTTAATTAAGTAGCAAGTATCCTTTTTTATCTGACTTTACATCAGAATCTATTTTGTCCTGACATGGAAGTTTCTAAGGGCTACTTCTAAGTAAAAATAAATACACCAAAATGTACAAATAATTCCAATTATGTAAAGACATTAAGCATATATATCTAGACAGCATATTAAAAAGCAGAAACATCACTTTCCAACAAAGGATAGTCTAGTCAAAGCTATGGTTTTTCCAGTAGTCATGTATGGATGTGAGAGTTGGACCATAAAGAAGGCTGAGCACTGAAGAATTGATGCTTTTGAACTGTGGTGTTGGAGAGTTCCTTGGACTGAAAGGAGATTAAACCAGTCAATCCTAAAGGAAATCAGTCCTGAATATTCATTGAAAGGACTGATACTGAAGCTGAAACTCCAATACTTTGGCCACCTGATGCAAAGAACTGACTGATTGGAAAAGACCCTGATGCTGGGAGGGATTGAAGGCAGGAGAAGAAGGGGATGACAGAGGATGAGATCATTGGATGGCATTACCAACTTGATGAACTTGAGTTTGAGTAAACTCTGGGAGTTGGTGATGGACAGAGAAGCCTGGCGTGCTGCAGTCCACGGGGTTGGCAATGACTCAGACAATTGAGTGAACTGAACTGAACTGAAATGAGATATCCAGTGAACTAGTGAAGTTGCTCAGTTGTATCTGACTCTTTGCGACCCCACGGACTGTAGCCTACCAGGCTGCTTTGTCCATGGAATTTTCCAGGCAAGAGTACTGGAGTGGGTTGCCATTTCCTTCTCCAGGGGATCTTCCCAACCCAGGGATGGAACCTGTGTCTCCCGCATTACAGGAGGATGCTTTACCATCTGAGCCACCGGGGATGCCCATATATATATATGTATAATGTATATTATAATATATATTATTAAGATATATATTATTATATATATAATATATATATAGGCATCTCCGGTGGCTCAGCAGTAAAGAATCCACCTGCCAATGCAGGAGACACAGGTTCCATCCCTGGGTTGGGAAGATCTCCTGGAGAAGGAAATGGCAACCCACTCCAGTATTCTTGTCTGGGAAATCCTTTGGACGGAGGAGCCAGGCAGGCTACAGTCCATGGGGTCGCAGAGAGTATATACCTTATTGGGCAGCACAGAAAGTTCTTTTGGAAAACACTGATCTAAGCAAAAGAAGTGGTGATAGAATCTCAGGGGGAAAGATGAAATGGTCAGAGTGAGAAAAGGAGAGACTATTATTGCAGCATCATCAAGGATTTAATCAAATCAGTGTTCTTGGAAAACACAGACACAACTGAGCTTTAGTGTTTCCTCATAAGCTTATGAGGGGCAGGGTTCTAAATTCCTTCTTTCCCTCCTCCAGGAACTTGGGCAGTGTTGACTGCCTTGAAAACATGTGAATGGTATTTGCTTGTGGCAAGGTAAATGGGGGAGTTCGTATCTGTGAATATTTCAGGGGATATCCTTGGCCCATTCAGACCTAGAATTTATGGATTTATTGGTTGTAGTTTTATTATGACTCTTTAGCCTGTGTGATGAATGGAGTGTAAAAACTAAGAAACTTAAAAAAAAAAAAAAAAAAAGAAACTCAAACGTAACAACTTTCTCTCAGCTGACCTGTACCATTCACATCATTAATGCTTGTCTTAAACTCCAAAAAACTGAAGACAAGCACCATTGAGGGAAAAGGACAATTAGGAAGCTGAATCTGATGGGTTCAGGGCTGCCTTTAGAAAGCAGTAACATCCAAATCTGGTTTTGCTTTTTGCTAATTGGTATCACTGGGTGTGGGGAAAAGTTGGTTTTGATAATTGAAGCTTTTGTGGTGAAATAGCTTACTAACTACGTCTACATCTTATTGAAGAGTTGCTTCTTAGCTTGTTTTATATATCAGGTCAACTTGTTTGGTCTCTTTTCCCTATAAAAGGAGAATTGTATTAAGGAAACAATTATTAAAGGTCAACTAGTTGCAGGATACTGTGTTAATGCCAGAAAAATTTTTTTAAAGGGAGCAAAAAGAGGTGTTTTGCCATTTGGACACTGTATTAGGGGAATCTATTTGCTAGGGGGGCTTCCCAGGGAGCATCTGCCTGACAATGCAGAAGGTGCAGGAGACCTGGGTTCAGCCCTTGGGTTGAAAAGATCCCTTGGAGAAGGAGATGGCAGCCTGCTCCAGTATTCTTGCCTGGAAACTTCCATGAACGGAGGAGCCTGGCGGGCTACAGTCCACAAGTCACAAAGATTCAGACACAACTGAGCACACACACACATTTGCTAAGTACCGTTTGAAATGAGCAAACACTGCTTTGGCTTTTGTTTGCATGTTTAGCATCTTTGATCTTTTTGATGTTGTGTGAAAGTGTTAGTCACTCAGTCATGTCTGACTCTGTGTGATCTCATGGATTGTCTCCTCTGACCATGGGATTCTCCAGGCAAAAATACTGAAGTGGGTAGCCATTCCATTCTCTGTGGGATCTTCCCAACCCAGGAATCGAACCTAGGTCTCCTGTATTGCAGGCAGACTCTTTACCATCTGAGCCAACAGGGAAGCCCTTTTTGATGGTACTACAAATCTAACACTTGACCCTAAATGAGAGGGGTGAGTGAAAGTTGCTCAGTTGTGTCTGACTCTTTGCAACCCCATGGACACCACAGTCCATGGAATTCTCCAGGCTAGAATACTGGAGTGGGTAGCCTTTACCTTCTCCTGGGGATCTTCCCACCCCAGGGATTGAAGCCAGGTCTCCCACATTGCAGGCAGATTCTTCACCAGCTAAGCAACAAGGGTAGTCCAAGAACACTGGATTGGGTTGCTGCTGCTGCTGCTGCTAAGTCGCTTCAGTCATGTCCGACTCTGTGTGACCCCATAGACAGCAGCCCACCAGGCTCCGCCGTCCCTGGGATTCTCCAGGCAAGAACACTGGAGTGGGTTGCCATTTCCTTCTCCAATGCATGAAAGTGAAAAGTGGAAGTGAAGTTGCTCATTCGTGACCGACTCTTCGCAACCCCATGGACTGCAGCCCACCAAGTTCCTCCGTCCACTGGACTTTCCAGGCAAGAGTACTGGAGTGGGTTGTATCCTATCCCTTCTCCAGCAGACCTTCCCTACCCAGGAATTGAACTGGGGTCTCCTGCATTACAGACAGATTCTAGCATTTATTGAGTGGTTATTAAGTACCTAGATTTATATATATATATAATCTTATTTAAACCTTTGGAACAACCCCTTACATAGTACCTATTACTATGCCTTTTCTAGAAATTACAAAGCTGTTAGCTAAATAACTTGCCTCAGGTGGTTAATCACTACTTAAGGGACTTCCCTATAGCTCTGATGGTAAAGAATCTGCCTGCAGTGCAGAAGACCCAGGTTCAATGCCTGGATCAGGATGATTCCCTAGAGAAGGAGATGGCAGCCCACTCCAATATTCTTGCCTGGAAAATTCCATGGAAAGAAGAGCCTGGCAGGCTACAGTCCATGGGGTCGCGAAGAGTTGGACACAAAGCGACTAATACACACACAGGGAATTCAAGTACTTTCTGTCTGATTCTAAGGCTTATAATCTTTGTCTTAGAATGGAGTGTTCTTTGAGGGACCTACAGGTGGCCTGTTGACTACTGGTACAGAGTATAAGTGTGATATGAGTGTACAATATTTATTTTTGGTTGTGCTGTGTGGCATGCAGGATTTTGGTTCTCTGATCAGGGGTTGAACCTGTGTCATCTGCAGTGGAAATGTGGAGTCTTAACCACTAGACCACCAGAGAAGTCCTACGTGTATGTATAAATGAGGTTCCCAACCAACTGAAAGAGGAGAGAGAAAGGGGAAAAAATGGGAAAGAGACTGAGGTGGGAGTCATTCAGTTTTATAATTTGGAAGTTATTTGTAAGTTGGTGAGATTGGGTAGACTGATTTTACTAGATCTCTTCTGCTTTCTTGGTATTATTCCTGTCACATTAGAAGATAAGAGGCCCTGCCTCCACCCACCCAGCCCCATAATTTCTCTTCCCTTCTCCTGCAGGGGCAAGGCAGTGGTGCTGCCTATGGGAATTGGTGTATGTGAGCATTAGTAGCAGTAAGAAGAAGACATGTTTTGTGTTCTTTGGAGTCTTTCCACCACCCCCCCACCCCACCCCCCACCCCCCCTCCCCCACCACCCAGGAAAGACTGTGTTTCTAAAAGATCAGAAGGCTGCTTCTTAGGGTATGCAAGCTTCTTCTTTGTTTCAGTTACAGTGGAGAAAGACAGCCTTCTGGAAGGTAACTGTTGAAATGCAGAAATCAAAATTGTAGGAAACCGTCCTTTAAGCAGTATGTGTTCCAGGAGTAATCCAACTGGATTAGGTGTCTCCTGTAATGCTGTAGGGAATGTGCACAGGCTGGATCTAAGGTTAGGCATTCAAGCTTTTTTTTTTTTTTTTTTAATTTTAAAGGCAATTAAAAATAATCATTTCTCCAAATCAATATTCATTATATGTTATGTTGTTAAAATGCTTTGGTAAAGTTGAAATCCAACCATACTTGATTATGTTTGTAATTAGAAAATTTTGTCCATCTTTGACAATGTTTCACGCACACACAGAGCCCTTGATAGGACCCCTCTCTGCAGGGTTCTTGCTTTTGTGCTCATTGTGTGAGTCCTCTGTTCAGTCAACACTCCTCAAGTCTCTTGTGTGCTGAGCTCTGTGTGTATATGTGTTTATGTGTGTGTGTAAGTGAGACTCAGCCTCTTCCCGCTCTCTGGCCCACTCTCTCTGTCTCTAAGGTGTTGCTGAAGTCTGCCCTTGCTCTGAGATAAAGAGAAGAAAAAGAGGAGCAAGAGGGATTGGGAGCTTGCATACCCCAACAAACTATATTTTAAAAATTCAGTTAGGTCCTTTCAACAATCAGGTTGTGGCTTTAGTATTTAGCAGCTTAAGAACTGCTAAATAACTGTGTAAAATGGCTGTGATAAATAAGACATGAATCCAAATGAGGTATGTACCACTTTTTTTTTTCTTTAGGATGTTTTACAAATTATTATATCAACAAATATTTTAAATTTTCAGATAAAAATGGAAAAGGCTGCTAAGCAGAAAGGAAAAGCACCATTGCCATCAACTATGAAACCTTCATGAACACTACTGGGGAAATTAAAACCAGCATCCAAATATGTCTTTTGTGTGTTAATTATTTAAACATAATAATAGTTTATTTTTCCTCAAATTACTTACATTTTTTCGATGTAAAAATGTCTTTTGAATGTTGCCTTATTTAAATGTGACAGTACCTTATATTACTTTTACCAAAATTTATGATTTATTACTTTATATAAACTTTTTTCTCTCTCCTAACAAATGAGGCTATTTTCATGTTAGTCAAAACCTTAAAGTACAGTAGCTATTTTGAATTTATAATAATTTAACCTTTTCAGGCTACTTAAAAATGTTAAGATGTTATTGAGGGTTTGAACAAACATTTCATTCAAAATAGTTAAATTAAAATCCTTAGTTTTTTTATTTTCTAAACTTTGTAATTTTATGTTTTAAAATAAAAACTTTTAAAATTATATAATTACTTTCTAGTGGTATCTAATGATTTTTAGGTTGTTTTGTTAATATGAGGGGCTTTCCTGATGACTCAGATGGTAAAAAATATGCCTGGAATGCAGAACACATGGGTTTGATCCCTGGGTTGGAAAGATCCCTGGGTTGGAAAGATCTGGGTTGGAAAGATCCCATGGAGGAAGGCATGGTAACCCACTCCAGTATTCTTGCCTGGAGGATTCCATGAACAGAGGAGCCTGGCAGGCTACCGTCCATAGGGTTGCAAAGAGTCGGACACGACTGAGCAACTTCACTGGTTCATAGGGTTGCAAAGAGTCGGACATGACTAAAGCGACTTAGCAAGCATGCACATTAACTATGAATTATTGATAAGTGTATTGACACCTCCTGTGTGCCATTTCAAATTTTCTTGGTCCCCCTCTAACCCCAGTACTGCTGTGAAACACTTCCAAGCAGACTTCTGACAGCTTCACATGGAAGCTGTTTGATGACACTCTGTCTTGGGACCATGCCGTTACTCTCTTGCTGTATTATCTAAAGATCCTCTGATACTGTAGCTTGGGATGCTCACTGGAACCCTCTGCATCATACATGTTAGTGTGCGTGGAACATTTACTATGACTGACTACATTCTACGCCATAAAACAAGTCTCAGTGCTTTTTTAAGATTCAGATCATAAATTATGTCCTCTGACTACAATGGCGTTAAATTAGAAATCAGTAACAAAGATGTCCCAATATCTGGGACTTTGCCAAATATTTGAAAGTTGTACAACATATGTCTAAATACCCCATGGGTTGAAGAAGAATTCAGAAAAAGAATCAAACCATTTAATGAATGAGAATGGAAATAAAAATACGTGTGATTCAGCTAAAGTAGTAGTTCGGGGGAATTGATAGTGACAAATGCATATACCAGAAAAGAAGATTTCAAATTGGTGACCTCAGCTTTCACCTTAAGGAACTACAGAAAGAAGAGAAAATTAAAATTAAATAGGAAAAAGGAAATAATAAAGATTAGAGCAGAAATAGAAGACAGAAAAGTTATAGAAACATGAAAAAAACCAAATGCTGTTTTTTGTTTTGTTTTTGTTTTTTAAGAAAAAATTGATAGACCTCTATTAATAGCTAGATTAATCAGCAAAGGAGAGAAAGCACACAATTCACCATTAGGGACAAGAGTGGTGATGTTACCATAGTTTCTGAGGTAGTAAAGGAATGTTATCAACAATTCATGCCAATGAATTTCACAGCTTAAATTCCTTAAAGACACAAAATGTAAAGTTCATTCAATAATTAATAGATGATGACACCCCACTCCAGTACTCTTGCCTGGAAAATCCCATGGACAGAGGAGCCTGTTGCTGCAGTCCCTGGGGTCGCTGTGAGTTGGACACGACTGAGCAGCTTCGCTTTCACTTTTGACTTTCATCATTGGAGAAGGAAATGGCAACCCACTCCAGTGTTCTTGCCTGGAGAATCCCAGGGACTGGGGAGCCTGGTGGGCTGCTGTCTATGGGGTCGCACAGGGTCGGACATGACTGAAGCGACTTAGCAGCAGCAGCAGCAGCCTTAGATTGGTTATATGCTGATTAGACTTTATCAGTTAAAGAAACTGAATTTGTGGTTAGTGGCATTCCCACAAAGAAAATTCCAGGTCTGAATGGCTGCACTGTGAATTTTACCAAATATTTAAGGAACAAAGATAACTAATTCTATGCAGACTTTTTCAGAAAATTGAAGTTAGTAGTTTTTACAGCTCATTATATGTGGTCAGCATTGCTCTGATAACCAAACCAGACAAAGACATTGCAAGAAAGGAAAATTTCAGACCTATATCCCTCTTGAACATAGATGCAAAAATATTTAATATTTTAGCAAATCTAATACAAGAATATATAAAAAAACATAATACATCATGACCAAGCTTTATGCAAGGGTTGCAAGTTTGGTTTATCATTTGAAAATCAGCCAGTATAATTCATCAAGCCCAAATTTATCATTTGGGTTTCCCTGGTGGCTCAGTGGTTAACAATCTGCCTGCCAATGCATGAGAGGACGGTTTGATCTCTGGGTGGGGGAAGATGCTCTGGACAAAGAAATGTCAACCCATTCCAGTATTCTTGCCCAGGAAATCCCATGGACAAAAGAGTCTGGTGGGCTACAATCCATAGGGTCCCAAAAGAGTAGGACACAACTTAGTGACAACAACTCATTGTATTAACAAATTAAAAAAGAACCACATGATCATTATCACAGATGCAGGAGTATTTGATAAAACTGAAGATACATTCATAAAAACTCCCAGCAAACTAAAAATAGAAGGTAATGTCTTCAACTGGTAAACGGAATCTACTAAAACTACAGCCAGTATCAGTGGAAAGAAAGGCAGTGCCAAAGAGTGTTCAAACTACCACACAATTGCACTCATCTCACACGCTACTAAAGTAATGCTCAAAATTCTCCAAGCCAGGCTTCAACAATACATGAAACGTGAACTTCCAGATGTTCAAGCTGGTTTTAGAAAAAGCAGAGGAACCAGAGATCAAATTGCCAACATCTGCTGGATCATCAAAAAAGCAAGAGAGTTCCAGAAAAACATCTATTTCTGCTTTATTGACTATGCCAAAGCCTTTGACTATGTGGATCACAATAAACTGGAAAATTCTGAGAGATGGGAATACCAGACCACCTGACCTGCCTCTTGAGAAATCTGTATGCAGGTCAGGAAGCAACAGTTAGAACTGGACATGAAACAACAAACTCGTTCCAAATAGGAAAAGGAATATGTCAAGGCTGTATATTGTCACCCTGCTTATTTAGCTTACATGCAGAGTGCATCATGAGAAACGCTGGGCTGGATGAAGCACAAGCTGGAATCAAGATTGCCAGGAGAAATATCAATAACCTCAGATATGCAGGACACCACCCTTATGGTAGAAAGTGAAAAAGAACTAAAGGGCCTCTTGATGAAAGTGAAAGAGGAGAGTGAAAACGTTGGCTTAAAGCTCAACATTCAGAAAACAAAGGTCATGGCATCTGGTCCCATCACTTCATGGCAAATAGATGGGAAAACAGTGGAAACAGTGGCAGACTTTTTTTGGGGGGGTGGGGGGGGAGCTCAAGATCACTGCAGATGGTGACTGTAGCAATGAAATTAAAAGACGCTTACTCCTTGGAAGGAAAGTTATGGCCAACTTAGACAGCATATTCAAAAGCAGAGACGTTACTATGCCAACAAAGGTCCCTCTAGTCAAGGCTTTGGTTTTTCCAGTGGTCATGTATGGATGTGAGAGTTGGACTATAAAGAAAGCTAAGTGCCAAAGAATTGATGCTTTTGAACTGTGGTGTTGGAGACTTTTGAGAGTCCCTTGGACTGCAAGGAGATCCAATCTGTCCATCCTAAAGGAGATCAGTCCTGAGTGTACATTGGAAATACTGATGTTGAAGCTGAAACTCCAATACTTTGGCCACCTGATAGGAAGAACTGACTCATTTGAAGACCCTTATGCTGGGAATGATTGAAGGCAGGAGAAGGGGATGGCAGAGGATCACATAGTTGGATAGCTAGCTATGGACTCAATGACACGAGTTGGGGTAACTCCAGGAGTTGTTGATGGACAGGGAGGCCTGGCATGCTGCAGTCAGTGGGTGGCAAAGAGTGGGACACCACTGAGACTGAACTGAACTGAATACAGAGCGAGGAACTATTGGTACATGTGACAAAATGGATGAATCTCAAAATAATTATACTGAATGAAAGAAAACAGAATGGACACGCTGTATGATTTGGTTAACATGAAATTCTAGAAAATGCAAACTGGTGACAGAAAGCAGGATCTATTACTTGGAGTAGACGGGAGCCAACGACCATAAAGGGACACGGAGAAACCTCCGAGGGCGGTGGGGCTGTGTGGGGGGTTGTGAAGGAAATGACTGTCTTCTTCATTGTGAGGTTAATTTCAACAGCATATACATATGTTCTGTCATGTGTACTTTTACTACTTTACTACTGTATTATTGTATATAATACTTCAAACTGGCAAAAATTAGTGGAGATAATTTTCAACTGTTGTGCAAGGTTTGCCACAAAGTGTAACATCTGCTCATAACCACATAAGCTATATTATTCCTCACCGCCCACCCCCACCCCCACCCCTCCGCCCCAACCGTTAATGTGAAAAACGCTGCAACACGAGCGAGAGCTGACCCTAGGTTGGACTGAGAAATGCTTGCAAAGCTACTAACCTGAACATCATGCTTTCATTGTACTAAAGTCATTTTCTCCTTTCTACCTTGTTAAAAAAAAGAAAAAAAATGCTGGGATTCTTCCAACTTGGGTATTTAAAAATTTTAAGCAACATGTACAAATTACGAAAGGACACAGAAGTCCACACCACTATCTCACGTCACCGTTTGAAGTTTGCTAAGCGAGACGGCAGACGGCCATTAGTCCACAGGCGCTGGGAATGCCGTCATATAAAGCCTGTGCGCAGACTCCGTGCGCTCCTCGCAGAGCGCAAGGCCCCAGCCGGCACGCCCGCCCTAGGCCGCAGCCCCTGATGCTCACGTGAGCGAGGCAGTTGAGCAAAGGCAGGATGTTGGCACAGCAACGAGCGCGCAAGCGCCGTTTGGAGACCCAGTGGCCAGAACACGTGAGGTAAGTCTGCACGTTTGCGGCGGCGGGCAGAGAGCTGACGGCCCAGCATGTGGGGCCTGGGGCATTCTTCTAGAACTTCTGTGGCAGGAAGTGCGAGGTCAGTAGCAGTCCTTTCGGTGGGTTTGGTGGTAGCACCGTATTTTCACCCTGGGTTGTCTTTTAGGTCCACAAGTATGGGCGTGGCCGTTTCCTGGCCTTCTTGGTTTCCACGCTGCCCGCTCGCTTCTGAGGGTGACAGCCACCCCAGTTTCTAAGGGTACTGCCAGAAGGCGAAGCTGGCCTGCAAACAACTGGGCCTGCTGCTCTGGTTGAAGACATAGACCTGCAGACCAGTTGTCGGGTGGAATTCTCTCTTCCAGCAAATTCTGTGACCTTTTAAACTTCGAAATGCTTAAGACAGGCGTTGAGGAGCGACCTGGACTCACTCCGAATTCTCCATGAGAATTGGAAGTGCTGTTTGGTAATCCCGGTTTGCAGATAGTGGGTGCAGCACCACTCCCGTCTTGTGAGTGTGTGAAAGTCTCTCAGTCGGTTCCGACTCCCTGAGACCCGGTGAACTGTAGCCCCCTCCAGACTCCTCCGTCCATGGGTTTCTCCCGGCAAGAAGACTGGAGCGGGTTGCCATTTCCTTCACCACTCCCGTGTTAACCATTGCCAAAAAGTGTTTTTGACCCCTTTTAAAAGTAAGATTTAAAAACTTTTTACGTCGTGTGGTGCCATTTCCGAAGTAAAGGTTTTCATTTTAGAAAAAAAGAAGGCAAAATGAAGGTCATTCAGTCATGTCTGACTCTCGGGATTCTCCAGGCAAGAATACTGGAGTGGGTAGCGGGTCCCTTCTCCAGGAGATCTTCTCAAACTAGGAATCAAACCGGGATCTCCTGCATTGCAGGTGGATTCTTTACCAGCTGAGCTACCAGGGAAGCCCCCATCTTTTAAATTAAGCGAGTGTCTTCCAGCGAAATAAGTTTCTTTGGACAGATTCTAACTTGTTTTTACAACTTTTTGCTCAACTTAAAATTTACTTTTGAGTAGTATATGAGCAAGAATCCTTGTTTTAAAGATGGGTTGATCCTACTTAGTTTATGTGAAAAATGTAAAGTTGTAACAAAAATCATAATAGTTAAAATTTTTTTATGACCTTTCCCCCAGTGTGACACAAGATTAATTTCTTTTCCTGTGGTTGGGGGAGGATTTGGATATTTGGTGTAGTGATGTTCTTAATTAACTCTTAAAATTCTTTAAAAGATCTATTTTCAATTCCTTTCAAAAATATAACGTTTATGCATATAAAGTGCCATATTCTAGTGTTTTAAGGGCAAAGTTAGAACTAGTAGACATTTTGAAATATCTTGCATTTGGGAAAGCAAATTATGTAATGAAAATTATTTTTGAAGTTATGGGCACAATTTGATTGATTTTGCAGTTTTTAAATGCAGGGTATCTTCAAAAGCAGAAACCATAAAATGGATATTCTTATTTAAAAATTAAATACCAGTCTGAAGCATTTGTGTTATATATATATGTTCGTAGTGTTTCTTTTTGTTTAAATTGTGGGAGTGCTACTCTTGTTTAGTGCATGTGTGTTTAGTTGCCCAGTTGTGTTAGACTCTTTGCAGCCCTTTGGACTGTAGCCTGTCAGATTCTGTCCATGGAACTTTTTCAGGCATGAATGCTGCAGTGGGTTTCCATTTCTTCCTCCAGGGGATCTTCCCAACTCAGGGATTGAACCCACCTTTCCTGTGTCTCCCACATTGCAGGTGGATTCGTTACCTGCTGAGCTATCAGGGAAGCCACTACTCTTGTTTAGGGAAGGCATCAATTATTTTAAAGAATATACACTTTGTACTGAAATATTTATGTAACTGAAAAGAGTGTGCATCAATTATACTGTTCAATATAAATATATAAAAGTTTGGTTAAAGAGATAATTTCAAAGATAGAAATTGCATCTGATGAAATTGCAAGATATACTCAAAACAAAATAATTATTGGAGAAAATATCTTTGAGGTTGTTTTTAATACAGAGTTTGGATATTGATTATTTGGGACAAAACATACACAGAGGAATTTGGACATTGTATGATTTTGTCTTTAATTCACTGTTAATGGCCAATTAATAGAACCTAATTCAAACTATTGAATTGTTTTAGTTTTGCAGGAATTGTCCAAATGGAGGAAGATAAACATTGCAATAAAGGTACTGACACAAAAAATTATTTTTGTATGTAAAAGTTAGATGATCTTGATTAATTTCTGATTTTCTTTGTATTGTAATTTGATTTTAGTTGAAGATGTGGTTGGAAGTCATGTGGAAGATGCAGTAACATTTTGGGCCCAGGTAAAATAGCCTGATTTATTTCCTCTCCCACCTCTTCCTCCACTAACCCAGATCCTCCCCAACAAAAATGAAAATAAAACCCTGTAATATGATATATATATGTCATTGTTATTTTCCATGCTTAATTTTTATTGAACATTTTTTAACACAGGGCATTATTAGAAGACAAATGGCTAAAAATTGAACTGAATATCAGAATTATGAGTGTGAGGTTTTAAAATTACACTTAATTTAGCATCAGCAATCTAGGCTGCATAAATTACTGAAGATGCTGAGAAACTGTTGTATTTGTGAAGTTACAGCTCCATCTAGAGGTCTTGGATATGATTGTTTCTTAAGTGATTCAGTTCAGTTCAGCGGCTCGGTCATGTCAGACTCTTTGTGACCCCATGGACTGCAGCACACCAGATTTCCCCGTCCATCACCAACTCCTGGAGCTTACTCAAACTCATGTCCATTTAGTCGGTGATGCCATCCAACCATCTCATCCTCTGTCCTCCCCTTGTCCTCCTGCCTTCAATCTTTACCAGCATCAGGGTCTTTTGAAATGAGTCAGTTCTTCGTATCAGGTGGCCAAAGTATTAGAGTTTCAGCTTCAGCATCAGTCCTTCCAGTGAATATTCAGGACTGATATCCTTTAGGATTGACTGGTTTGATCTCTCTGCAGTCCAAGGGACTCTCAAGAGTCTTCTCCAACACCACGGTTCAAAAGCATCAATTCTTCGGCACTCAGCTTTCTTTATAGTCCAACTCTCACATCCATACATGACTACTGGAAAAACCATAGTTTTGACTATATGAACTTTTGTTGGCAAAGTAATGTCTCTGCTTTTTAATATGCTGTCTAGGTTGGTCATAGCTTTTCTTCCAAGGAGCAAGCGATACTGTTTTAAATTTCTAAAGTGGTATTGCTTTTAAATTTCTGTCTTTTTTCTGTTGGCTTAATTTTGAATTTGAGGTACAATGTCTTTTTCATCATATAATTGAAAGTACTAATGGAACATTTATAATTTTTTATTGGCAGTCTTCAAGGCAAATAAGTTTACTCAATTTTAAATACAAAGTGAAGCACCAAAGTGCTTATGTTCCAGAATTTAAGAAGATGAATCTCTCTAATGTACAGTTACTCAATAACTTTTAATTTTATGAGCTGTGTGATATGAAAGGGAAGGGAATAACATTTCTGTGTACTTCTGCAGCCTGAGAACAACTCTTTGTGCGGGTAGAGTGAATTGGCAATATGGGAAACAGGATTTATGAAAAAGAATGGTTAAAGAAGAAATAAGATTAACTCAGGCTTCTTAAATCTGTTTAGAAAACATATTTTAGAAGGGTGATATTCATAGAAAATGTTCAACAAATTTGTATCTCGGCTTATGGACACATTTTCTAAAGGGTGCCCACATGTTCTGGTTCTTTGCCCATTTCCCCATTGTCTCTGCATTGATAGTACCTGTATCCCTCTCAGCAGTGTCCAAGTGTTGGATGATAAATGATATTTTTAAGCTTATTAAATAGGAACAGCATTTACTGTCTTAATTAAGATTTTCTAGACGAGTACTGTCTGGTAGAAATATAATTTGAGCCATATAAGTACATTTAAAAGACACATTCAAAATGAAAAACAGGCAAGATCAATTTTAATAAAAACATTTTATGTAACTCAGCACATCCTAAATATCTTTTTAAAATGTAATGAACACAAGTATGTTAACAAGATATTTTCCTTTTTTCATAGTAAGTTTGTAAAACCCAGTGTATATGTTAGACTTACAGTACAACTTAAATCAGATGAGCCACATTTCAAGTAAGAATTGGCTATTGTATTGGTCAGTGCAGCTCTAGACTTCAATTTTTATTGACATTTATGTGAATTTGTAGCCTGAGTTTGAAATTATGATTTAAACCAGATGTCAGCACACTTTTTCTGTATAGTATTAGTAAGTATTTTAAGACTTGTGGCTCTGTTGCAACTGTTCAGCTCTACAAAAGTTGCCATTGTAGTACAAAGGCAGCCATAGGCAATATATAAATAAATAGGTATATCTGTAAATAAAATTTTATTTACCAAAACAGCAGAACTCATACTTTTCAAACCTCTGATTTCAACCATGAAGTTGAGGCCCTGTAGAAATTTAAACACATTTCAAAAAGAGAGAAAGCATGTCTTAATTGAATGAAAAGATTAAGAACTAAAACTACTAAAGTGTCCATATGAATCAGATGATTTTTTTTTTAAGAAACAAATTGTTTGTACACACGTTTGAATTCATATTGGAGACAGTCCCTATGTGTGCCCCTTTGACAGTTGTAATAAGAAATTTCCTCAGTTGACTAACCTGAAATCTCATACCTTAACACATGCTAAGGCCAGAAACAGTCAGTAAGAAGAAAAGACCCTTCTCAACCTTGGGAAGCATCTTCCAGAAGGATGGTTGGAAATAACTATGCTTCTCCTTTGTGTGTTGTTTCTAGGAAAAAAATTTTTAAATGAATCCTATACATCTAAGGGACATCTTTTGATGTTTGATGAAATTTTGATATGTTTTGATAAAATGCTAAAATTTTTAAAAATTCAAGATGACATTGCTAAGATGCTCATTCTTGGTTTGTAATCTCATTTCAAGAATAGATGCATGCTAATTCACTTTAGTCCTGTCCTACTCTTTCACGACCCTGTGGGCTGTAACCCACAAGGCTCCTCTGGCCATGGCATTCTCCAGGCAAGAATAGTTTAGTGGGTTGCCGTTTTCCTTCTCCCAGGGATCTTCCCGACCCAGGGATTGAAGCCACATCTATGTCTCCTGCCTTGACAGGCAGGTTCCTTACAATTAGCGCCACCTGGGAAGCCCAGGTCATTTCAAGAACATAGTATTTTTGTAAAGTGTGGTCCCAACAGGGGGACACTTCATGAATTCACTTCAAAAGACATTTCTTTATATAGCAGTGCTAAGCATAAAAGGACTTCTCATATTCTTATAAACATGAAGCTCACTCTGTTGCTTACAGTTGTTTTAATTTTGTGTTTTCCAAGTGTGCATGTGGTATACTTTGTGAGAATAGATTTAGTATATGTGATTTTTCTGGAGGTTGATAATTTTGCATGCAGTGGATTTTCTTTAAAAAGAATGGTCAGTTACATGCTTGCTTCAAGAGTATTTTCTTTTTTTTTTATTTGAATATAAATTTATTTAATTGGAGGCTAATTACTTTAAAATATTGTATTGGTTTTTCCATACATTGACATGAATCCACCATGGGTGTACATGTGTTCCCCATCCTGAACTCCCCTTCCACCTCCCTCCCCATCCCATCCCTCTGGGTCATCCCAGTGCACTTGCCCCGAGCACCCTGTATCATGCATCAAACCTGGACTGGCAATTCGTTTCACATATGATAATGTACATGTTTCAATGACATTCTCCCAAATCATCCCACCCTTTCCCTCTCCCACAGGGTCCAAAAGACTGTTCTATACATCTGTGTCTCTTTTGCTGTCTTTCTAAATTTCATATATATGCGTTATTATACTGTATTGGTGTTTTTCTTTCTGGCTTATTTCACTCTGTATAATAGGCTCCAGTTTCATCCACCTCATTAGAACTGATTCAAAAGTGTTCTTTTTAATGGCTGAGTAATACTTCATTGTGTATATGTACCACTGCTTTCTTATACATTTTTCTGCTGCTGGACATTTAGGTTGCTTCCATGTCCTGGCTGTTATAAACAGTGCTGCTATGAACATTGGGGTACTGTGTCTCTTTCAATTCTGGTTTTCTCAGTGTGTATGCCCAGCAGTGGGATTGCTGGGTCATATGGTAGTTATATATTTCCAGTTATTTAAGGAATCTCCACACTGTTCTCCATACTGGCTGTACTAGTTTGCATTCCCAGCAACAGTATAAGAGTGTATTTTCTTATAAGAGTATTTTCTTATTAAAAAAAAAAGACTTTTGCTGTCTTAATTTTGGTTTTATTACTTGATGTTATCGTATTTTGTATAATTGTATTGGATCTCATAGTATCAAGTAATAGATGTAATTTAATAGTCACTTTTTTTTTCTGAAAACCTACCTTAGTCACTTTTTTTTTTTGGAAATCCTAGTCACTTTTTTTTTTTTTTGAAAAATGCTGCACGATGCCAATTTTCAGTGTAATTTCCTCCCCTGCTCAGTTGTAAGATGTATTGTACTTTTTAACACCTGATGTGTACATTCTGTGTAACAGAAAAGGCAATGATAAAACAGTAATTCTACAGAAAGAATATAGCAGAAAAAAAGCTAATTATAGCATTTGATTAGGGCTTTGATAGGCTGTAGATGAAGAGTATATAGAGACTTAGAAACATATGGAGGCAGGTCAAGATGAAGATCTGCTCACATGTATTCTCTCTTTTTCTACCACTTTGGATTTTCTGCCATTTAAGCCACTTACAGGAGAACACTTCAAAAATTTCGGTAGGCCTAGTTTGCTGAGTAGCCATTGGAGGAATCTTAAGTATTTGACATTTGAACAAAGAGCTTTCATTTATGCTAGTCCATATACCTACAAAATCTAATCATGTAAAATGTTTTGGTGTATTCTGAACTTCAGAGAGCTCATTCCTGGGGAGTATTAAAGACTGATTCCAGTGTGTTTTGGAGTCAGTTTGAATTCACTTCACATTTTTACTGTGCATAGAAACTCAGAGTTTGTTTTCATTTATCGAAGATAATCATATTCTTTCTAGCCTTATTGACTGTGTTATTGATATATTTTTAAAGAACATACGTATTTAACAGTTTACTTTGAAATAACTTTATACTTACAGGAAAGTTGTAAAATTATTTTCAATATTATACCCTTCACCTAGCTTTCCTTGTTTCTAACATTTTACATATCCATAGTACAGTGGTCACAGTCAGGAAATTGACCATGGTACAGTCCTAGTAACTCTTAAGTACAGCCCTAATTCAAATTCCACCAGTTTTTTTCTTATTTCCTTTTGTTTCTATTCCAGGATCTGCCTCAAGATCTCACATTTTATTTAGTTGTCATGTATCCTTAGTCTCATCCAACATTTGGTAGTTCTTTCATACTTTTATCTTTCATGATTTTGACATTTGTAATGAGTACTGGTTAGTTATTTTATAGAGGATCCCTCATTTTGTATTTGTTTATGGTTTCTCGTAAACAAATTGGCAGTAGTACTACAGAAGCGACTGTAGCACTGCAGTACATACTGCAGTATGAGGTACTGGAATTACATCATATAGAGAACTTACAATACTAAGATATTTCTTTATTGGTGATATTAACCTTGATCCACTTGGTTAAGGGGATAACTGCTACGTGTCTTAATTGTAAAGTTACTATTTTTCCTTCTGTAAGTAATGAGTGTTTTAGAAGAAGATACATTGAGACTATCTAATCTTGTTTTTCTTAAACTTTTTACCCACGGATATTTTATTTATGACTATGGTCTTTGATGATGATTTTCTATTTTCCTCATTCCTTCTGCATTTATTAATTGGAATTACTCATTAAGGAAGAGTTGTTTCCTCACCACCTTTTATTTGTTTAGTCAGTTATTTATATTAATATACACCTGTGGGTTATAATCTAGTACTGTCATTTATTTTGTTGCTTACATTGTTCCAGCTTTGGCCGTTAGGAGATTGTTCACATTGACTGCTGTATCATTTAAGCTGCACCCATTCTTTTTTTGAATATTTCTTTACTTTTTGGCATCACCAGATATTACAGGATCATCATTTATTTCCCTGTCTTAGCCCTGGAATGACCCACTCTCCAGAGAAATCTTGTTCCTTTTATCAGAGAATGGTGTTTAGAAATCAAGATCGGGGTACTAGGTGTGCTTACCACTACTTGAGTATTATTGCTTCTAGTTGCTCTTAGCAGACAGACCTAGGAAATATATTTATCAATATAATACAAAAATACAAATACATATAACTAACACATGTGCATATCTATATTTATCTGTGTGTATTTCTTTCATATATACATATATTCACACATAAACATATGTGTGCTTGCGTACATATGTATGTATATATACATGAATTCATATTGATACTTTGCAATTGTAATCTAACATTGCAGGTTCATTCTAGCCTGCCTTCCTTATTTGTAATTTCTTTCTGCCTGCTTTCATTATATACAATATATTTATTTATTTGTTCAATCCTCGTATATGTCTAAAGTAGTTTCAAAATCGTTAACCCATGCCCCTGTGAGAAATAAATTTACTAAGTAGATAACCGTGTTTTTGTACAGAGGAACCTATACATTTTGAAATCAGTTTTACATTTTTTTCCTTTATGCAGCAACAAATATGTGAGAAGACCCATGTCACTTGACTAAAATATGGTACCTCTTTTGAGCAATTAGGATTTGATCTAAAGTAAAATCCAGAGACAAAGTTATCTCTTCATATAATATTAATAATATTTAGTATCTAGTTTTGAATTCCATGTAATTTGAACTCATTGGGAGGTAAAAATTTTCTATAGCCTAGTTCCATTTCTAGTAAAGAACTCATTTGAATGATGGAAAGTAATGATGTGAGAATTTATTTAATTTCTAATGCTCCAAAACCTTTTAAGTATCATGCATAGTAGAACCCTTGTTTGCATAACATTGAAAATATTAATAATACTTTACTGAATTTATGTCTGCCCTTCCTTCTAGAGTATCAATAGAAATAAGGATATTATGAAGATTGGTTGTTCACTGTCTGAAGTCTGTCCCCTTGCCAATTCAGTGTTTGGGAATCTTGATCCAAAGAAGGTGAGCCATATTCTTGGATACAATTATTCCATCTTTCCTATTAGCTTTACTGATCTTAGATTTTATAGATTTTGGAATTTTTGTTATATTTGAAGAAAGAGGCACATTTTTAGAATTTGTATAGACTACAGTCATTATTAATTTATTTTTTCAAAGATACGTATGAACTATCTGCTATCTACCAGGCACTGTGTTAAACACTGGTACTTAACACAGTGGTGAACAGAATAGAATGGTGGCGAACAGAATAGAATCCTTGTCCTTGACCCTGATTCACAAAAATTTATAAGAGATATGTTTATGGAGAACAGTTTGACAATATATATATGTGCATGTATTTTTTAATTGACATAATTTACAATGCAGTATATATCTTTTAAGTACACAGCTTAATGAATTTTTCATATGTATGCATCTATGTGATCACCACCCAAATCAAGATACAATTCTGTCAGCTTAGAAAATTCACTCAGGCCCCTCTCAGTCAGTTCTTAGTCAGTAGTCCTTTAACAGAGGTAACCATTATTCTGACTTCTCTCACCATAGGTTCATTTGCCTACTCTTAAATTGTACAATATGTATACTCTTTTGTGTATGTATGGCTTCTTTTGTTCAAACGTAATTTCTGAGATTTATCCAGATTATTGTATGTTTGTTCTTTTTCAACCTATGCAGTATTTCAGTGTATGAAAGTGAAAATACTAGTTGCTGAGTCTTGTCCAACTCTTTGCGACCCTATGAACTGTAGTCTGCCAGACTTCTCTGTCCATGGGATTCTCCAGGCAAGAATACTGGAGTGGGTTGGGATTCTCTTCTCCAGGGGATCTTCCTGACCCAGAGGTCAAAGCTGGGTGTCTTGTATTGCAGGCAGATTCTTTACCATCTTTACCATTGGGGCATGTAATGGTGAAAACAAAGTACCTGCCTCATAGGGTTGTGAGAATAAAATAAGTTATTATACATAAAGTGCTTAGTAAATGACCTGATCTACTTAGCATTACTATTCATTAAAATGCCAAATAATTTTGCTTTCTTTTTCTGTCTGTAGATTTATGGTGGATTATTTTCTGAAGATAAATGTTGGTACAGATGCCAAGTACTGAAAGTCATCAACGATGAAAAGGCAAGAATGAGTGTTCAACTTTTTTTGCCATGAGGAATATTTATTTTCAGTCCAAACTTTGGTGCTTATTTAGCCTTTCATTGCTTATTCATAGTAGTATAAAATATGGTTGAATACCACTACAATATTATAAAGTAATTAGCCTCCAATTAAAATAAATAAATTTTAAAATATGGTTGAATAACATATGAATTGACTAAAGCATACATTTCCCCCTCCCTCAAAAAACAAAAGAAATGAAGTGCTTACAAAAGTCAAAGTTAGATTCAGAAATATTCTTCTGATTTTAAGTTGTCGTATAATCACCCCAGATTATCAAAGAATAGATTACCTAATTTGTGTATTATTTTTGGTGGCCAGTGGTTCTTTGTATTTTAGTTCTTAATAGTTATGTTTGAGTCTTGCTGAGTAAGTTAAAGTTTATTCTGTTAAGATTGAGTAGAAAAAGAACATTTGATTCTGAAATTATGTTTATATTTTACTTAGTAGACGTGCATGTTGTTAATAGTGAAGATTTGCTTGCCTCTTTCTTGTGCCTTGGTTAAATGTGATGAATTATCTTTGCATTTAGCTATTTTGTCTTTTATATTGTGAAATTCCGGAATATTTTTAAGGAAATTTGTGGAGATAGGATTCTAAATAGCAATTGAACATCTCAGGCTGTGTAAAAGCATCTCTATAGGGTTTCTTTTACTATTTTTTTAAAATGTCTGCTTTCTTGGACTTAAAAATATTTTATAATATATGATATTTTGTAAATATTGTTCTTGGTGCAATAAAGTAAGATGAAACACTTTGAGTAATGTTCCAAATGTATTTTTAAAATCTCGTGATTTATTATTGTTATAGGTAATGATTTATCTTAGTAAAACAGACCTGTTCCCCACAGTTTGACAACTGGAAATGATATTTTGTGTTTGCTTTGATTTGGCTTTAACTTTTAAAATTAAGGGCGAAATGGCTTTTGACCTTGTGATAAACTATTTATCTTTTTTACCTTTTATAGATATAGAGCTGGAGGAAAGGGTGAATTTGATTCATTTCAAAGGTCTAATAGCTGGAGTTAAGTTTATCAAAGAAAGTTTCATAAAACTTTGCCTTTTAAGATTTTATTTTTTCCAACTTGAATTTAAGAATGTTGATTGATTTTAACTTTAACATTAGAGATAGAAGAGAGTCATAAGTTTCATAGACTTATATTTATTTAAATACCATTGTTTAAAAAAATCAAAATGAGAAATGGTACTGTTGGAAATAGTACTGTTTGGTACTAGTTGAACTAGTACCAAATAGGAAAATCCCTGGGATCTCATGGACTATGGGTTTTCTGTATTTTGAGGATATTGTTGGAGCTCTTGTTTCTGAATGCATTTAGACAATTTCAGGTAAAATGCTATCATGATTTACAGGTAATTGACAAAAAACAGCAAATATATGATTTTTTTGAGATATTTAAGTTCTGTATTAGTATTTATCTGATTATTTTCCAGTGTCTGGTGAGATATATTGACTATGGAAATACAGAAATTCTGAATCGATCGGATATAGTAGAGATTCCTTTGGATCTGCAATTTTCTAGTGTTGCCAAAAAGTATAGACTTTGGGGACTACAGATTCCTTCTAGCCAAGAAGTTACCCAGTTTGATCAGGCAAGTCACAGATTTAAAATATTTTTGTTAATGGAAAGAAAACTATGTGCTCGAAAAAAAAAAAAAATGTCTGGTTAAAATCCATTAATTTTCTATAATATGAAAGCTTGTATAAATTAGTGAAAAATGTGAAATGATGGAATAATTCAGAAGCAATTATATATTTGCGCTCATCTTTGCTAGAATACACATTATAGATCAGATAAGACTGGTGTTTGTGTGTATACACTTATATAATAAATGTAAATAGTTTCTTCTGATGAGAAAGCTTCAAATAGTCTCTTATTATTGAGAGACTGATGCATATAATTATTGTTATCTTTTGCTTTTGAGAAAATATTTATAAAATAAAAGTGATCTTTAGCTGTGGCCATAAATATCACAAATTTGAAATAAGCAAGAGTTGTAAATTAATCAAATTTTATCTTCTTGGCAGAGGCTCACACTGTTCAACATAGTAATTGGCAGTGACATCTCTGTTAATCTAGATTCCAGTTTGTATTCATTTCCATTAAATTTTAGGTTAGCAACCTTATTCTGGAAGACCTCATAATTTCAGTGGTAGTCAACAGGAATCCTATCTCCTTTTAAATCTGTGCAAAAATGGTATGCTTTTGGTAACTGATACTGCTATTGAAGGAATGTTACACTGCAAAGTAATCAGATATGTATTTTATATTCAGCAGCTCAGATGACTTATGTGAAAATAATCAGTACTAGCAGGAACAATAAAATTTGAAAACCTTCTCTTTGCCTCTCTTTTGTTCAGTTTTTAGTATCTTTTAGGTCACTGGGTGTAGCTTTGTCTGCACTGTAGTTACTTATAAGAAACATTTCTGTACCTAGAACTGTGTTGTTGTTCGATTACCAAGTCGTGTCCAACTCTGTGACCTCATGGGCTTCCCTGTTCACTATTTCCCAGAGTTTGCTCAAATTCATGTCTTTTGAGTCAAGTGATGCTGTCTAACCATCTCATCCTCTGCCACCATCTTCTTTTGCCTTCAGTCTTTCCCAGCACCAGGGTTTTTTTCAGTGTGTCGGCTATTTGCATTAGGTAACCAAAGTATTGCAACTTTAGCTTCAGTGTCAATCCTTCCAATGAATATTCAGGATTTATTTCCTTTACAACTGGTTTGATCTCCTTGCAGTCCAGGAGATCCCCAAGGGTCTTCTCTAGCATCGCAACTCAAAAGCATCAATTCTTTAGCTCTCAGCCTTCTTTATGGTCCAGCTCTCAGATGTGTACATGACTACTAGAAAGACCATAGCTTTGACTTTACAGACCTTTGTTAGCACAGTGATGTCTCTGCTTTTTAATACACTGTCTAGGTTTGTCATAGCTTTCCTTCCAAGAAGCAAGGATCTCCTAATTTCATGGCTGCAGTCACCATCCACAGTGTCTTAGAGCCCAAGAAAAGAAAATCTGTCACTGCTTCTACATTTTCCCATTTTTCCTAGATACCAGATTTCATTTTTATATGCTGTAACTCCTCAGCACACCTTTATATTTAGTTAGGACCAAAATGGTCAACAGAATCTGCTTGATTTAAAGAGATTATTCTAGGGTATTTAATTGGTACACTTTAAAAAAATGTATAAATATAGATTCCTGTACAGGTCTTAGCTCTTCTTCTGGAAAGGATTTATCAAGTATGTAATTGGAGTATAGTATACACATGAGGAAGTATATTTGTATTTAGCCAACAAGGTAAAACCACTTTTGTAGGGATTTCAGAATGAAGAAATAATGATCATTGGAAAAACTAGATATTAATAGAAAAAATAAGTGAAGGAAAACATGTTGGTATAGATGGTTAATATCTTCTTTTTTCTTATCTTTCTTAGGGCAGAACCTTTTTGGGGAGCTTGATTTTTGAAAAGGAAATTAAAATGAGAATTAAAGCTACCTATCAAGATGGAACAATAATTGCTCAGGCTGAGTATGGCAATGTAGATATTGGGGAAGAGGTGGCTAAGAAAGGATTTGCAGAAAAATGCAGACTCACTTCCAGCACTAATATCTGTGAGGAAAAAAAATCAGATCCTGGTCAGCTTGTCCTCAGGAACCTCAAAAGCCCCATTCCTTTGTGGGGGCATAGATCAAGCCAATCAAACTTCACCCGGCCAAAGGGGCGCTTAAGTGGGAGAATGTGTCTTGACTTGAAGAATGAAAATGATGCAGGAAATAATGTGACATTTCCAAAGTAAGATTGTAGTGGGACTTTTAGTCTTACCTAATTTTTGATTTATGTTAGAAGCTCTTGTCATAGTAGTCAAGGCTTATGTTTTTAGAGTCCTCAACTATGTCTGTGATTTTGAGGGATAATACTGATTATGTCTGTTTTTCTCAAACAGGTATTCCTCTCTAACACACTGAAAAAAAAATATTCCTCTTTAACAGGGATATTTTAATTAAAAGCCATTTTGAAAGAAAAATCATTTCTGAATTGTTTGAAGTTTACATACCAGCTCTTCTTTCCAAGTCTTTTGAATTTATCATAAAAATCTACCCCTAAATCTAAATTACTCAGGCAAGAGACAGAATTTCAGATAAACTTTGAAGTTTTTCCTATGGCTCTGAGAATATTTTAATGAGTCTTAGGGAATTGCCTTTTCTCTTTAACAAAAGAGAGGCTCTTTTTTCTTCCTGTAAAAATTTACTCTGATGGAATTTGATTATAACAAAAATGTTCACTTTTTAGATAATTTTTAGTTACAAACTTGAAGCAGAAAGCCAGATTTGATTTTTAAAAGTACAAAACCATCCTTTTACTTCTGTGTCATGATCCAGCCCATGATACTGTGTAATGGGTAATAAGCTTTTTGTTGGGATCTTATCAGTGCTTTAGGAACTAAACGGTTAAATGGAGTGGGAGTAATGAGAGACTGGAAGAAACTGATACAGAAATGGTTTTTACTATCTTTGCTGGAGTTGATACTGATATGAAAAAGTTGGAATATGATTTATCTGAGATTAGGAGGCATTATTTTTGAAGTATGACTTCAGTTATAAAATCTAGTTTGCATTAAAATGCTTTCTAATGTTGAAACTGGGTAAAGATCAGATTAGTTTCTAAAATTAACTTTATATAGATACACACACACATACACACATATATATATATATATTTTATTATGGTATAAAAAGCCAAATTTTAAGTTTTGATCTCTGTCACACTTAAAACAATTTGGTTTTTAAAATGAGTGAATTTGTTTTTAATAGGGAAAATTTGGCTGTTGGTGACTTTAATTTAGGGTCTAATGTCAGCCTGGCAAAAATTAAGCAGGACCAGAAACTGATTGAAGAAAATGAAAAACTTAAAACAGAGAAGGAGGTTCTTCTTGAAAGGTGCAAGGCATTAGAATTGAAAGTCGAACAGACTGCCCAGGAGCTGCAGGTATGGTATGTTTCAGTGGCTTAAGATAAAGAATGATCAACTGGGAAATTGTGTTCATTTACTCTTATTTTTTAAACAAAAATTTATTCATTTATTTATTTTTGACTGCATTGGGATCTTCATTGCTGTACACAGGCTTTCTGTAGTTGTGAGGAGTGGGGCTACTCTCTAGCTGACGATGCACAGACTTCTCATTGCAGTGACTTCTCTTGTTTCTGAGCATGGGCTCTAGGTGCACAGGCTTCAGTAATTGTGGTGCGTGGTCTTAGTTGCTCTGAGGCATGTGGGATCTTCATGGACCAGGGATCCAGCCCATGTGCCCTGCATTGGCAGGTGGATTCTTAACTACCTGATCACCAGGGAAGCTCTAATTTGTTCTTATTTGTCTTTATACTTTTCTGTCTCCTTTTCTTACCTCCCCTTCTTCTCCCTACTCTTGGTATTCTCTCTTTCTTCATACTTGTTTATAGATGAAATTTTTTCTTATGCTACAAACTAATCTTTGAATTTCATTGGATGTTTGAAAAATTAATAATTTCTCATTTATATTTCCTTTTATGTCCTTTAAATTTTAACTCTGGAAATATTCAAACATTTTAAAAAGAGAATTGAATAATTAGTACTATGTATCCATCACCCAGTTTTTACAATTATTAAATAGATAGTCTTTTAAAAAATCTATGCCTCCTAGTAATTTCAAAACAAATCCCATTCATAATAGTTTAATGTACATGCTTTAATGTATTATGTATCTCTAACAGAAAAGAAATTGAAAAGAGACATAACCATAATACAATTACATTTAAAAATTAGTAATAATCCTTTCACTAAGTTCACTAATTTATGTTCACACTAAGTGAAAGTCACTCAGTTGTGTCCGACTCTTTGTGACCCCATGGACTATACAGTTCATGGAATTCTCCAAACCAGAATACTAGAGTGGGTAGCCTTTTCCTTCTCTAGGGGATTGTCCCAATCCAGGGATTGAACCCAGGTCTCCTGGGTGCAGGAGGATTCTTTGCCAGCTGAGCGACCAGGGAAGCCCATAATATCATTTAATATCCAGTGTTCAGATTTCCCCTGTTGTTCCATGAATGTCATTTTATGTTTGGTTTCTTCCAGTCAGATTTCCAGTTAGGCCTATACATTCCATTTTGCTCAATAAATCTCTTAAAGTGCTTCATCTGCATCCTATTGTTGTTTAACAGGCTGCTATATCTCCATGTATTTCCTTTTATGATAGTTAAGTATCAAGGTTTGCTCAGATTCAGGGCAGTTCTCCCCCTCCCCCCAGAATACTGTATAGTCTTCAAATGTATAACTTTTTCTAATACCAAATATGTTACCCCAACACGAGTTGCCATTCCTCTAACATCAACTGAATGGCCTACAGTTAATTTTTGACACTAAATGCCAAGAGTTATCTCAGACTCCACAAGGATTAAGTCCCTCAAGACTTAGCTCAATTCAAGCACTAGCCACAAATCAGGTCCCAGGCTACCCACACTTTTTTCTATCAGTTTAAGACTTCCTATGACCCACTTCCACACCTTGCTCTCAATTCAGTAATTCAGTAACAACTGTCAGGACTCATGAAAGTGCTGTACTTACGATGACAGTTTTATTATAAAGGATACAATTCATAAACAGGCAAATACAAGAAGAGACGCAAAGGGGAAGTTATGATGGGAGTGGAGATGGAGATCGTTTGGAGGATTCTCTGGACCAGTCACTCTTCCAGCACATGGATTTGTTCACCAGTCTGGAAGCTTCCCCCAGACCTCATCATTCTGAGTTTTTTAAAATCAAGGTTTCATTACTTGGGCCTGGTTAAGTCATTGACCATTGGTAGTTGAACTCAATCTCCAACCCTTGAATTCATATGTGGCATTCTTCAGGGAACACTGCCGCATAAATCCTTTAAAATTTTAGTTACACCTAAAAGTTGTTTAAATAACAGTAGAAATACAGTTTCCTATGTGGGTCTGACTAAGATATGTTTGTTCTTTGCTTCAGCAAGAGAAAGCAACTACCATGGATTTGACTAAACGTTTGGAAAGCACTCTGAAGACTTGTATAGGTACCAGAATGAAAAATCTGGCAGCTAAGGTTGAAATATTGAAAGAAATTAGGTAGGTAAAAGTGAATTTTTGAGGAAGATGGTTTAAAACAATGCTGATTAGTTTGTGCTTTGTTTAATTTCTTTGCCTTTCATTTTTGCTTTTTCTTTTTTAAAATTAATTATTTTAGTGGGGACCCTTGATGGTTTTATTCCTGTTTTACACTCTCTCTCTTTCTATATATATATATATATATATATATATATATATACACGCATATATATAGCTGTTCAGTTATAGCATTGGTTTCTACCAAACATCAACATGAATCAGCCATAGGTTTACCCATGTCCCCTCCCACTTCATATTTACTTTGAAACTTATTCTTTGTATTTTCATTATTTTAAAGACGGAAACTAAAGATAGTTACTCCTGAGACAAATTTTATACTGTTTTTATAGTGTTCTGTTGTCACCGTGTGGGATGATAGTATCTAAAGTTATATGTGAGAATGGAATTAAAAAGTCAACACAGTTTCTAAATAATAGTTTGATGGGAAACTACTAGGTCCCATTGTTTTGCTTGGGGTTATTTTCAGTCCTATACAGAAACTATTATAGATTTCAGTAATCCAAATTATTTAATTATACTCTGTCTGCTGCTGCTGCTGCTAAGTTGCTTCAGTCGTGTCCAACTCTGTGCGACCCCATAGACGGCAGCCCACCAGGCTCCCCCGTCCCTGGGATTCTCCAGGCAAGAACACTGGAGTGGGTTGCCATTTCCTTCTCCAATGCGTGAAAGTGAAAAGTAAAAGTGAAGTCGCTCAGTCGTGTCCGACTCCTAGCGACACCATGGACTTCAGCCTACCAGGCTCCTCCGTCCATGGGATTTTCCAGGCAAGAGTACTGGAGTGGGATGCCATTGCCTTCTCTGATACTCTGTCTAAAGAAAGACAAAAGTAGTCTTCCTAAATTACAAGAAAAATGATCTTCATGAAGTCAGAAGAAAAGCAGTTGGTTAGCAAGTCTCATACAGTTTAATCAGCATGTCTCAGATTCTATATGTGAATTATGTAAGTATTTTACTTTATAGATAATTGCTTTATTGTTGGTTAGGGATAATTTTCCACCTTTATTGTTGGTTAGGGAATGTGGAAAAAATAGTTCTCACAACAGTCTAGTTCTCTTTTTGTGCTGTGCATAAAACTGCTGTGCAGTAATTCATTTCCTCATGTACTTGGAAACACTAAGACGTTGCTCTCAATTAACACTATGTGTTCATCTTTTGTCCAGTGGGAATCTGTATTTTCCAGTATAAATCTGTCAGTCATCGTCTGGTTTATAGGTTTTAAAGAGTTTGAGTAATTTGGTCTCTCTAGAGGTTAATCAACTTTTAACGCACAGCCAAAGTGACTACTGGCAAAGCTGTGAGACAGACTTTAGACCAGAACAGTTCAGTATATTTTAACCTGTATTTGAGGAAATAGTGTGCTATTAGAATGGTGGAAGTCCGGTTGGAAGCTAAAACAAACAAAATGGTGAGTGAGCCATGTTGGTTTTCCTAATTGGCCTCTCTGATTGCTTTGTTGGGATTTTTTGGGATTTTTTTTAAGATTATGCAAATGCTGGTCTGCTTATTAAGGTCCAAGGACTCTGTGCCTTCATCTTGATAAAATTGGCTTAAATATAACATTTTAAAAGAAGTATTTACAAATCTAATTTTATATCATTTTAATTCTGCAGACTTTTGAAGCTGTCTTTATAAATATTTAATTTTTTCCCAGTGAAATGTATTTTTAGTCAAAGGTTTGTATCAAAGTTACCTATGATTTTATATAGTTTTAAAAAATACCTTTTCATAGTCAGTGTTGTAAATAGTAACTTTAGACCATTACTATTTGTGTAATTTTTTTTCTCACACCACCTTAAACATTTCTTGATCTTTTCCTTTTGCTATTTTTTTTTTTTTTTTTAAATAGACGTGTCAGTATCAGTGTTCGTTTTGGAAATGACCTTTCAGATGCTATACAAGTGTTGGATGAAGACTGCTTTACTATCCCAGCTTCTTTGAATGAATTAGAGCTAATTTGGGCAGAATATAATCTGGCTCAGGAGAAGATTCAAACTTGTGAGAATGTGGTAGGTCAAGAATTTTTCTCCATTATGATTTTTATCTGTTGAATATAAGGAGATAATATCTTTCAAAAAAGCAGAAGGACTGCAGATATTGTAATGATACTTTATATGAAATCTTTAACTTTTGAAATATCTTCATATTAGTAATTTGATTTCTTTTGTTGCCTTAGAAGAAAGGTAAGGTAAATGAGTAGTGATTGTGGAAAAGGGTTAACAAAATCTTTTCCCCTTTTGCCTGAGGATTTACCTCTCCCTGTTCCCTTAGTAATTTGATAAATTGAAATTTCAGTCATGTTACTGGCAACATTGTTTAGGTAAATAAAATCCCTGATTGGTAAATTGTATCTGGATTGGGAGGAACTGCAAACTACAAATACTAAACAACTGGGCATACTCCCTGAGGGACCCTGGAAGCTATACCTATAAGAGGTAATGGTTTTTGAGGGGCATGAGGCTTATAAGCTGGGATGACTCCCACACCTGCTAATGTGGATCTTCTGGTCAGAGGGGCATGCTTTATGCTACAGTATAGGACTCTGCCTTACTAGTAAATGCTCTCTAAATCATCTGTTCTTGAAAGGTGGTTATATGTGGGTGCCTCCCTGGTGGCTCAGACGGTAAAGCGTCTGCCTGCAATGTGGGAGACCCAGGTTCGATCCCTGGTTAGGGAAGATCCCCTGGAGAAGGAAATGGCAATCCACTCTAGTACCCTTGTCTGGAAAATCCCATGGACGGAGGAGCCTGGTAGGCTACAGTCCATGGGGTCACAAAGAGTCAGACACAACTGAGTAACTTCACTTTCCTTTCCTTTCCTTTATATGTGGGTAGGGAAGGGATATGAAGAATGGAATATTTCATGTGAATTCTTAATTAGTGTAGGTACAAATATTGTTTCCTTTGGGAATTTTCTTTATTATACTCAGCTGAGTAGAACTCCATGTTTTTCATATAAGATATCTGATACAATAATCATAGCTTTCCATAGTACCTATGAGCTCTATTCTTGAGTTTGGAGTTGTCCTATCTTAAGTATTGGTGGTTTCTGCCTCTGAAGATTGTACCCTAAAGGTCTTATTCCCTAGTCATAGCTAGTTTGGCCAGTTGGCAGCCTAACTGGCTCTGAATGAGAAAAGTAGATAAGATAACTAAGCCTTTGGAAATGCCAGGAATATTTAATTTGGTTGCTGCTAAGTCACTTCAGTCGTGTCCAACTCTGTGCTACCCCATAGACGGCAGCCCACCAGGCTCCCCTGTCCCTGGGATTCTCCAGGCAAGAACACTGGAGTGGGTTGCCATTTCCTTCTCCAATGCAGGAAAGGGAAAAGTAAAAGTGAAGTTGCTCAGTCGTGTCCGACTCTTAGCGACCCCATGGACTGCAGCCTACCAGGCTCCTCCGTCCATGGGATTTTCCAGGCAAGAGTACTGGAGTGGGGTGCCATTGCCTTCTCTGATTTAATTTGGTTAGGGGATTAGATTTGGGTTACTTTACACATTAGACCTTTACTGGTCACTTCTGATGATAGACGAAAACAGGTGACAGAGTAATAATTTTTGAATCTTTTAGAAACACGTATGTATAGGTACTTTTATGTATAGGTACTTTTTAAACATGGGCATTTTTGCTCCTCAGGAAAATGAGGCCCACAAGGTTTAAGGAAATTGCTGAAGATTACATACTTCTAAATGTTAATCTGGGATTTTAAACCAGATGTCTTGATTGCAAAGTGTATTCTATTTCCATTTAAACCATACTGCCATCATTAAAATATTTCACAATTATTTTCATGTAGTAAGATGAAACTTGAAAAAGAACTGCTTTTTAACTTTTGTTTTGTCATTTGAAAATTCAGTGGCACCCCACTCCAGTACTCTTGCCTAGAAAAGCCATGGACCGAGGAGCCTGGAAGGCTGCAGTCCATGGCGTCGCTAAGAGTCAGACACGACTGAGCGACTTCACTTTCACTTTTCACTTTCATGCATTGGAGAAGGAAATGGCAACCCACTCCAGTGTTCTTGCCTGGAGAATCCCAGGGACAGGGGAGCCTGGTGGGCTGCCGTCTATGGGGTAGCACAGAGTCAGACACGACTGAATCGATTTAGCAGCAGCAGCAGCAAAGTGATTCAGGACACGGAGGGAAAAAGGTCTTATATGTCTGTCAGATTTGGTATTCTAGTAGGACAAATGTGATTTTTTAAAACAATTTGTCTCCACTACTGCTGACATTTCAGGACTTACTTTTGGGCTTTATTGCCCTAAAGTTCATTTGACAGATTGAAGAGTAGATTACTGTAGATTATTAAGGATAGAGGCATAATTGTCCCTCAGATAAAGTTGTCTTTTTATTTCCCTTGTTGTATTTAATTTGCATCTTAAGATTGTTATTTTCATTTATATATTTTGCACAGTTCTTTAACTTGATTGCCATGTGTACTTTTTAAAACATTTTTTATTTGTGTATTTATTTTTGCCTGTGCTGGGTCTTCATTGCTCCACAGACTTTTCTCCAGTTCTGGCACACGGGGGCTACTCTCTAGTTGTGATGCGTGGGCTTCTTATTGCGTGGCTTCTCTTGTTGAGGAGCACAGGCTATATAGAGCACCAGGGCTTTAGTCGTTGTGCTTCCTGGGCTGTAGAGAACAGGGTCAGTAGTTGTGCACATGGGCTTACCTGCTCCGTGGCATGCTTCCCAGATCGAATCCACATCTCCTGCATTGACAGACTGATTCTTTACCACTGAACCACCAGAAAAGCCCGCCATGTGTACTTTGGATGAAATAGAGTCTTTTCTTTTGTCTTCATAATTAGTTATATAACGGTCTGGTTGAAGTGACGTGAAATTGCTCAGTCGTGTCTGACTCTTTGTGACTCCATGGACTGTAGCCTACCAGGCTCCTCAGTCCATGGGATTTTTCTAGGTAGGAATACTGGAGTGGGTTGCAGCTTACACAAAAAAGAATATTCTAAAATTTGGACTTTTAAGTGTATGTACCTCTGTTACAAGTAGTAGAGACACAAATTTAAAACGTCCTATTCCTCTCTCTACTTCGGGTATAGGACAAATATATAAATAGGTAGTTTTAATATAGTTTATTAAGAACTATAATAGAGCTAATGCATAAGGTTCTTGGATATCTCTCATATCTGTTTCCAGGCATAGCTTTTTGGGGGAATTGGAAGTTTTATCCTGCTGGAGATTAACTAAATCTTGAAAGATAAATAGATGAAGGAATTAAGCATGGAGTGGGAGTAGGAAGGAGGCAGTATGTAATTAGTCAGAGACACTTGTATAATTTTCTTAAGTAAAATTTTATTGTTTCAGAAAAGTAAAGATTAACAGAGCAGAATTGTGGAATTTAAATCTTATTTCTAATTAAGGGAAAGAAACTTTGTCAGTTTGGTGATCTAAGAAGAGAGGGGTTTGTCTTAAATATTATTATGTTGGAGAATGTAATGTTAAATTTTGCTAATTTTAAGAGATCAGTTCTTTTCATATAGTTCAGTGTGTAAAAACACCTGATATATTAATGATGGTTATTCCCTTTTTCCTTCCTTCAGAATGAAGGGAATATTTTGATTGCTGAAAGAAATGAAGTACAACAGAAGCTGTACATGGCAGTAGAAGTTTTTATTCTGGAAGTTGATGAGTTATCTCTTAATAAACGCTTAAAAACGTTGCAGGTTGGAATTTTAAAAGATATTAAATATATATTAAAATATGTTTACCATTTGAGAGCTGAAATTAGCATTTGTCTTTAGACTTCAGACAGTACTGATGGCTGCAGAACTTTTTCTTTTCTTTGATGAATCCTAGTTTCTTTTAATGATGTTAAAATTTTATATTGATATATTTAATATGTTTTTATATATATGTATGTATGTATCCTGCAAACAAGGTAAATAGTCAGGCATCTAAGGCTTGTTAGAGCAGCATTCATTGGGAAAACTCACAGAGACAGGAGCAGTAGCAAGCAGGTTAGCCATTTTTCTAGCAGAAAATCTAATAAAGCCTTTATGTCAGAGAGGGATCTTGATCCTTGAGTGATAATGGCTTCTAAGATCTGTAGATAGAGTACAGTAGCTCATAAGATATTGTGGAACCTTCAGTCAGTTCAGTTCAGTCGCTCAGTCATGTCCGACTCTGCGACCCCATGAGTCGCAGCATGCCAGGCCTCCCTGTCCATCACCAACTCCTGGAGTTCACTCAGACTCACGTCCATCGAGTCAGTGATGCCATCCAGCCATCTCATCCTCTGACATCCCCTTCTCCTCCTGCACCCAATCCCTCCCAGCATCAGGGTCTTTTCCAATGAGTTAACTCTTCGCATGAGGTGCCCAAAGTACTGGAGTTTCAGCTTCAGCATCATTCCTTCCAAAGAACACCCAGGACTGATCTCCTTCAGAATGGACTGGTTGGATTGCCTTGCAGTCCAAGGGACTCTCAAGAGTCTTCTCCAACACCACAGTTCAAAAGCATCAGTTCTTCGGCGCTCAGCCTTCTTCACAGTCCAACTCTCACATCCATACATGATCACAGGAAAAACCATAGCCTTGACTAAACGGACCTTTGTTGGCAAAGTAATGTCTCTGCTTTTGAATATGCTATCTAGGTTGGTCATAACTTTCCTTCCAAGGAGTAAGCATCTTTTAATTTCATGGCTGCGATCACCATCTTCAGTGATTTTGGAGCCCAAAAACATAAAGTCCGACACTGTTTCCACTGTTTCCCCATCTATTTGCCATGAAGTGATGGGACCAGATGCCATGATCTTCGTTTTCTGAATGTTGAGCTTTAAGCCAACGTTTTCACTCTCCTCTTTCACTTTCATCAAGAGACTTTTTAGTTCCTCTTCACTTTCTGTGGAACCTTATCTTCAGTCAAATCCTACCATTTCAGAAATGACTAATTTGGAGTGAATGAGCACGACCGTGTTATCATTCCACCTATTAGCATAGTATTTCTTTCTGTTTATTGAGATCTTTTATATCTTTTAATGTTTTTTAAAATTTTTCTCTAAGTCCTCATGCATTTTCTTGATTTAACTCCAAGATGTTTACACTTTTGGTTCCTTTTGTGAATGCTATCTTTCAATTCCCTTGTTCTTTTGATGGTATAGAGGGATACTAATGATTTTTATATATTGATGTTTTTCTGGCAACTCTGCTGAACTCTTTTTTAGTTTTTGTCAGTTGATACTCTTTGAACTTTCTATGTGATTATATCATTTGAACAGAATAACCCTCTTCTACATTTTATGTATCTTTGAATTTTTACTGCTTTTGACAGTATCTTTAATACCAAGCTGAATACTAGCTATCTTGTTGTGGACTGTAGGGAGGGGATAAGCTTGCTGTAAAATTGGATAAAAGGTTATTAAGGGACATCCGAGCACTTGTGTCTTTCTGTCCACCTGGTTGAAGATGGTGTTGTTCAGTCACTCAGTCGTGTCTGACTCTGCGACCTCATGGATTCCAGCATGCCAGGCTTCCCTTTCCTTCACTGTCTCCTGGAGTTTGCTCAAACTCATGTCCATTAGGTCAGTGATGCCATCCAGCCATCTCATCCTCTGTCATCCCCTTCTCCTCCTGCCTTCAGGCTTTCCTAGTATCAGGGTCTTTTCCAATGAGTTGTCTCTTTGCATCAGGTGGCCAAAGTATTGGAGCTTCAGCTTCCACATCAGTCCTTCGAATGAATATTCAGGACCAATTTCTTTTAGGATTGACTGTTTTGGTCTCCTTGCTGTCCAAGGGAGACTCAATTCAAGATTGAGTCTTCTCCAGCACCACAGTTCAAAGGCATCGATTCTTCAGTGCTCAGCCTTTTTTATTGTCCAGCTCTCATATCTGTACATTGCTACTGAAAAAACCATAGCTTTGACTATATGGACCTGACCTTTGTTGGCAAAGTAATGTCTCTGCTATTTAATATGCTGTTTAGGTTTGTTGTAGCTTTTCTTCCAAGGAGCAAGCGTCTTTTAATTTCATGACTACAGTCACCATCTGTAGTGATTTTGGAGCCCAAGAAAATAAAGTTTGTCACTGTTCCATTGTATCCCCATCTGTTTGCCATGCATGAAGTGATGGGACTGGATGCCATGATCTTAGTTTTTTGAATTTTGAGTTTTAAGCCAGCTTTTTTACTTCTTTCACCTTCATCAAGAGGCTCTTTAATTCTTCTTTGCTTTCTACCATGAGGATGGTATCTTCTGCATATCTGAGGTTACTGGTATTTCTCCCAGGAATCTTGATTCCAATTTGTGCTTCATCCAGCATTTCTCATGATGTACTCTGCATATAAATTAAATAAGCAGAGTGCCAATATACAGCCTTGATGTACTCCTTTCCCAATTTGGAACAGTTCCATATGCTGTTCTATTGCTTCTTGACCTCCTGCATACATGTTTCCCAGGAGGCAGGTAAGGTGGTCTGGTATTCCCATCTCTGTAAGATAATTTTCCACAGTTTATTGTGATCTGCACAGTCAAAAGGCTTTAGCTTAGTCATTGAAGCAGAAATATATGTTTTTCTGGAATTCTCTAGCTTTTTATATAATCCAGCGGATGTTGGCAATTTGATTAATATGTAGTTTTCCTGTTATTGTGTATGGTTCAGGAACCATTGGAGCCATTATTTGAAACATTTTCTTAAATAGAATTGAATAAATAGTATAGGTTATTCCAGAATGGTGAAATAAGATTTGCGTAGAAAAGGACAGTGATGTAAGAATTCACCTGTCTAATGTTCATGACTGTGAAGCGTCCTAGGCATAACCCCCAAGGACTGTCAAACCCCCATTCCATAATGTGAACTATACCTCGTGCCTTTCTAGGTGGGGGGAACAGTTAGCATTCTTGGGGAATGTGTCCGGGTGCAGTGAAGGCCAGTCCTTTGAGAAATGAACAACCATTCTGCATTAACTATGGCCTGGGAAGACATCTGGTGTTGTGGAGGACCATTGCTTGAGACTCTACCAGCCAATTGGAGTGGAATTTGCACCCTAGTTAAATTGGCTATCCTTTTCACCCTGGCATTTCGACACTCGGATCCATCTCTTAAGCAGACTAACCATAGAGCCAAAAGGAACACTCTTGCCCCAGGTGGGTCATTTGATCCATATATATTTATTTTATTGGGGTCCCTGTAGGTATTCCTAATGAATCCAAAGCTAGAAACCAAATAGCAGTAGGGTTCGAGTAGGTATTATTCTGGTGGTCCACCATTAATAAAAATGTTGATTGGGTAAACTGTGTTTACTATAACCAACAGAGGTTTGTTTACTATACCAGAGATGCTCTAAGGGGAATAGCAAAACAGATGCTACCAGCAAAATGGCATGGGGAAAATTGACTGGCCTTAGACATGATTCTGGAGAACGCAGTGGCACCCCAGTCCAGTACTCTTGCCTGGAAAATCCCATGGATGGAGGAGCCTGGTGGGCTGCAGTCCATGGGGTCGCTAAGAGTCGGACATGACTGAGCAACTTCACTTTCACTTTTCGCTTTAATGCATTGGAGAAGGAAATGGCAACCCACTCCAGTGTTGTTGCCTGGAGAATCCCAGGGATGGGGGAGCCTGGTGGGCTGCCGTCTCTATGGTCGCACAGAATCGGACACAACTGAAGGGACTTAGCAGCAGCAACAGTGCACCTTTACTCTGTAATAGTTTATTTCTTCTCATTAACTGGTACAGAGTTAAAGGATTGGCAACCAAGATCATTTTAAAACTTCTTTTTAAAGTTTAATCTTAAAAGACTTTTTGCCAAATCTGGTTTGTCTCCCTTTCTATTCTTCCCTTTTGTCACCAGATTATTCTTAAATTTCTGTTCATTTTGCTGAAAAATAGTTAGATTTTTATTTATTTTCTTCAAGTACTTAAGTAATATAACTTATACTTTTATAACGAAGGTCAAAGAAGTGAAATGTCACGATATTTGATTTCATTAGCATTTATTGAGGCTTCTTTTGTGGCCTACAATAGATAGTTAATGTTTCATGACTGTATAAATTCAGAAAGAAAATATATTCTAGGTTTTTTGTGTGCAGTTTCTGATCTACGGCTTAAGCTGTGATCTGAAGCTTTAATCTTCTGTATCTTTGCTTAGTTTTTTATCTGATCATTTTGTAAGTTTTGAGATTTTTTTATATTTTCTAGTTAATATATATTCTAGTTTTCTTTAATTTTTCAAAATATTTCAGAGCTTATTGTTAAGTGTTAATGAATTCATGATTGTTATGTATTTTAAACTATGTATTTTTAAACTATTAGGTAATAGTAGTTTTCCCTTAAGGTGTTTTGGGATAAAAGTTTTATTTTTGTTTCCTTTTATTTTATTTAAAAATAAATTTTTATTATTATTATTTTTACTTTACAATATTGTATCGGTTCTACCATACATCAACATGAATCCGCCACGGGTGTACACATGCTCCCCATCCTGAACCCCCCTCCCACCTCCCTCCTCATACCATCCCCTCTGGGTCATCCCAGTGCACCAGCCCCAAGCTTCCTGTATCCTGCATCAAACCTGGACCGGTGATTCGTTTCTTATATGATATTATACATGTTTTAATGCCATTCTCCCAAATCACCCCCCACCTTTTAAAATTCTTATCCTACTTGTCTTTCTAGTTAATATTTGCCTTATACATAGTTTCTTTTTTTCTTCCATTTATTTTATATGTCTCTGTTAGACAACACTCCAGTGGATCATTTTTTAAAAGAATCAAACATTTAAATCTGTCTTTTAATGGGTAACTTAATTGATTTATATATAATTACTATTTTATTAGAACTTATTTCTGTGATAACTTTTGTGTTTCTGTTTATCATGATTTTTTTCCCCTCCTTTTCTTCTCTCTTCCCTTCATACCTTAGAACATTCTCACTTGCCTCTGGTGGGTCTTGTCTGTCTGTATTTCTCTCCCAAATACCAGCTAACCAAACAATCACAATTGTTGTCTACGATTTTACTCACAGATTGTTACAGGTATCATATATGAAAACTCAAGTATCAAACTTTGTAGAGTTGAGTTATTTTCTGACTCTTCATAAATTGTTGGATATCTTTTGGTTCACTCTGTATTTTAGAGTACTTTCTCTGAGAGTCCTTTCAAGCAGGGTTTGAGCGGTTGACTTTGTAAGTTATTAAATGTCTCAGGATATCATATTTAAACAATTCAAATATTTAAGCCACTGCTTACATTTAAACTCCTTTCAACAGTTATTTAATGAGCTATAAAATATCTTAGATGCAAAGGCCATTTTCTCTTAAGACTTTTGACAATAATAATCCATTGTTTTCTTACTTCTGCAGTTGTTGATATGAGTCGCATTTTTCTCCTAATCAGTAGTCACTAATTGATTCTTGGCTGTATTCTGCCGTTTAACCAAACCATTGTGTTCTTTATTTCAAAAATTATTTCTTCACGCTTAATAATTTCAGTTGTTTATTATTTATAATTACTTGGTTTTGCTTTATGTTTCCAATATTTTTTCTATTTTTGAGAAGATTTGTTATGCGTATTTTGAGTTCTTACTATTATCTGGGCCATTGATTTTGCTTCCTTTTTGTAAGGTGGCTTCAGTTCAGTTCAGTCGCTCAGTCATGTCAGAATCTTTGCGACCCCATGAATCGCAGCACGCCAGGCATCCCTGTCCATCACCAACTTCCGAGGTTTACTCAAACTCAGGTCTGTTGAGTCGGTGATGCTCATCCTCTCATCTCATCCTCTGTCGTCCCCTTCTCCTCCTATCCCCAATCACTCCCAGCATCAGCGTCTTTTCCAATGAGTCAACTCTTCGCATGAGGTGGCCAAAGTATTGGAGTTACAGTTTTAGCATCAGTCCTTCCAATGAACACCGAGGACTGATCTCCTTTAGAATGGCTTGGTGGATCTCCTTGTAGGCCAAGGGACTCTCAAGAGTCTTCTCCAACACCACAGTTCAAAAGCATCAATTTTTTGGCGCTCAGCCTTCTTTATAGTCCAACTCTCACATCCATACATGACTACTGGAAAAACCATAGCCTTGACTAGATAGACCTTTGTTGGCAAAGTAATGTCTCTGCATTTTAATATACTATCTAGGTTGGTGCCAAAGAATTGATGCTTTTGAACTGTGGTGTTAGAGAAGACTCTTGAGAGTCCCTTGGCCTGCAAGGAGATCCAACCAGTCCATTCTGAAGGAGATCAGCCCTGGGATTTCTTTGGAAGGAATGATGCTCAAGCTGAAACTCCAGTACTTTGGCCACCTCATCGAAGAGTTGACTCATTGGAAAAGACTCTGATGCTGGGAGGGATTGGGGGCAGGAGGAGAAGGGGACGACAGAGGATGAGATGGCTGGATGGTATCACTGACCCAATGGACGTGAGCCTGAGTGAACTCCGGGAGTTAGTGATGGACAGGGAGGCCTGGCGTGCTGTGATTCATGGGGTCGCAGAGTCAGACAGGACTGAGCAACTGAACTGACCTAGGTTGGTCATAACTTTCCTTCCAAGGAGTAAGTGTCTTTTAATTTCATGGCTGCAGTCAGCATCTGCAGTGATTTTGGAGCCCAAAAACATAAAGTCTGACACTGTTTCCACTGTTAACCCATCTGTTTGCCATGAAGTGATGGGACCAGATGCCATGATCTTCGTTTTCTGAATGTTGAGCTTTAAGCCAACTTTTTCACTCTCTTTCACTTTCATCAAGAAGCTTTTTAGTTCCTCTTCACTTTCTGCCATAAGGGTGGTGTTAGCTGCATATCTGACTCTTTATTGCCAAATTCAGACTTAAATTGAAGAAAGTAGGGAAAACCACTAGACTATTCAGGTATGACCTAAATCAAATCCCTTATGATTATACAGTGGAAGTGAGAAATAGATTTAAGGGACTAGATCTGATAGAGTGCCTGATGAACTATGGATAGAGGTTCGTGACATTGTACAGGAGACAGGGATCAAGAGCATCCCCATGGAAAAGAAATGCAAAAAAGCAAATGGCTGTCTGAGGAGGCCTTACAAATAGCTGTGAAAAGAAGAGAAGCGAAAAGCAAAGGAGAAAAGGAAAAATATATGCATATGAATGCAGAGTTCCAAAGAATAGCAAGGAGAGATAAGAAAGCCTTCCTCAGTGATCAATGCAAAGAAATAAAACAACAGAATGGGAAAGACTAGAGATCTCTTCATGAAAATTAGAGATACCAAGGGAACATTTCATGCAAAGATGGGCTCGATAAAGGACAGAAATGGTATGGATCTAACAGAAGCAGAAGATATTAAGAAGAGGTGGCAAGAATACACAGAAGAACTATACAAAAAAGATCTTCACGACCCAGATAATCACAATGGTGTGATCACTCATGTAAAGCCAGACATCCTGGAATGTGAAGTCAAGTGGGCCTTAGAAAGCATCATTATGAACAAAGCTCGTGGAGGTGATGGAATTCCAGTTGAGCTATTCCAAATCCTGAAAGATGCGGTGAAAGTGCTGCACTCAATATGCCAGCAAATTTGGAAAAGTCAGCAGTGGCCACAGGACTGGAAAAGGTCAGTTTTCATTCCAATCCCAAAGAAAGGCAATGCCAAAGAATATTCAAACTACCACACATGCACTCATCTCACACGCTAGTAAAGTAATGCTCAAAATTCTCCAAGCCAGGCTTCAGTAATACGTGAAGCGTGAACTTCCAGATGTTCAAGCTGGTTTTAGAAAAGGCAGAGGAACCAGAGACCAAATTGCCAACATCTGCTGGATCATGGAAAAAGCAAGAGAGTTCCAGAAAAACATCTATTTCTGCTTTATTGACTATGCCAAAGCCTTTGACTGTGTGGATCACAATAAACTGTGGGAAATTCTGAAAGAGATGGGAATAGCAGACCACCTGACCTGCCTCTTGAGAAATCTGTATGCACGTCAGGAAGCAACAGTTAGAACTGGACATGGAACAACAGACTGGTTCCAAATAGGAAAAGGAGTACATCAAGGCTGTATATTGTCACCCTGTTTATTTAACTTCTTTGCAGAGTACATCATGAGAAATGCTGGGCTGGAAGAAGCACAAGCTGGAATCAAGATTACCAGGAGAAATATCAATAAGGTGGCTTAGTTTGCTATATTTCTTTCAGAGTGCCTGTGTTATTGCCACATTTCATCCTCCCCTGTACTTCTCCTCAGGACTCCATATTCTCTTGAGGAATTATCAACTATCTTGGTGTGCTGTTATGTGCATATGTGTTAGTGTGGAAGAGGGACCTTGGAAGAGTGAAAGGTTGGCGCATACTTTTGGAGACTTCAGGAGGATTTAGGGAATAGGATAGGCTTGCTTCTCAGAACTTACAGGGTTGCAGTCTTGTCAGGGAACATTTAATTTTAAGGAACCCTATATGTTGTTTTCTGTTTCTCAAGGGCCCTCTGTTCCTTATCAGTTCCTGGAAAACAGGAATGAGCAGAGCTGCACGCAGCTCTCAGGACTGAGGTCATGAGGCAGAACACACACATGGATTCCTTTCAGTAACCTTTTGCTTTTCTGTAAAACTACTTAGTCATGTTCCTATTTCCAATACATGGATTGTCTTCTGGCCCTGTGATGATTGTTATTCCCCTAGTTACTGTTATTATGCGTCTGGTTTTGGTGTTTTTTACTTAACCTTATTATTTACCTAAAGCTTCCTTGTATTACAATATATAAGCACACACTGCCATAAATAAAGCACCCTTGTCCCACTAGAGACTTGGGTCCCCCGCGTACTTCTTTTCTTCGCCGCCTTTTCGTCGACTCCTGTCCCCAGGTTCCGGTCTGTCAAGAAGACCATAACACAGTCTGGGCTCAACTGCTTCCTATTGGCTTCTGTTCTAGATAATTTTACTCTTCAGAGGACCTCTCAGTCCCTCTCCCTCAGCCTTTCCTCTTTTCCAGGGGCTGCTACCCTTAGGTGTAAATGCTGCTGGGTATTCAGGGGAAGGGGAAGAATGCTTGGCCATCTCTTCTATCCTGATTGTCTGTTTTTGCCTCCTCTAGTTTTCCATACTGTACTTGTATAAACTCATTGCCTCTTGCTTGTGCTGCTGCTTTCTTGCCCAGTGTGAGGAAGGGAGAAGAACATATGAAGAAAATTCTTTTTTCCCAAGATGATTCTCTGCAGTGGTACAGGCTGTCTCCTACTTGCAGTGATTGTATTCATTCAGTGCTAAATACCAACCATCTTCTTTCTTTCCAAGGGTTTTTCAGTTTTGTGAAAAATTTCTGGGATCTATTAAGTTTTCCTCTTGTCTCTGTGATGTTTCTCAGGTCTCAGTCCTGGAGGGAGCCATCAAGCTATCTTGTCTCTTCTAGTCCTTTCTAAAAATGCTTTTTAATGTATGTTCTTGTTCAGTAGCTCAGTCGTGTCTAACTCTTTGCGACCCTATGGATTGCAGCATGCCAGTCTTCCTTGTCCTTCACTATTTCCCAGAGTTGGCTCAAATTCATGTCGATAATACCATCCAGTCACTTCATCCTCTGGTGCCCCCTTCTCCTGCCTTCAGTCTTTCCCAGCATCAGGGTCATTTCCAGTGAGTTGGCTCTTCGTGTCAGGTGGCCAAAGTATTGGAGCTTCAGCTTGAGCATCAGTCCTTCAGTGAATGTTCAGGGTTGATTTCTTTTAGGATTAACTGTTTGATCTCTTTGCATCCAAGGGACACTCAAGAGTCTTCAACACTATAGTTTGAAAGCATCAGTTCTTCAGTGCTCAGCTTTTTTTATTGTCCAGCTCTCACATCCATACATGACTACTGGGAAGATCAAAACTGTATGGACCTTTGTTGTCAAAGTGATGTCTCTGCTTTTTAATATGCTGTCTAGATATATATGCTTAATGTCTTTCCTTAATTAGAATTATTTGTACAATTTGGTATGTTTATTTTTACTTAGCAGTAGCCCTTAGAACGGAGAAGGCAATGGCACCCCACTCCAGCACTCTTGCCTGGAAAATCCCATGGATGGAGGAGCCCAGTGGGCCGCAGTCCATGGGGTCGCTAAGAGTCGGACAGGACTGAGCGACTTCACTTTCACTTTTCACTTTTCACTTTCATGCATTGGAGAAGGAAATGGCAACCCACTCCAGTGTTCTTGCCTGGAGAATCCCAGGGACAGGGGAGCCTCGTGGGCTGCCGTCTCTGGGGTCGCACAGAGTCAGACACGACTAAAGTGACTTAGCAGCAGCAGTAGCAGCCCTTAGAAACTTCCATGTCAGGACAAAATAGATTCTTATGTAAAGTCAGAGAAAAGAGGATACTTTCTACTCAATTAAAAGCCTAAGACTATAAAGCCTTCTGTTTATAACCTTAATTCATTTAATGAACTTTTACTATTATAATCCAAATAATCACCTCCTAGGTAGTTTTATGCTTTTATGTCTAGATATTCAAAGTTTTATTTATAAACTTCTCCAAGATAGGGATTCAATATATTACTTCACTGTCTCTCAGATTCTAATATGGTGCTTTACTCTTAATATAAAGTTAATTAACTTTAATAAACAGAAGTATCTTTCTGCAGGATTTGTCAGCCTCTTTAGAAGCAGTATATGGACAGGCCAAAGAAGGAATTAACTCTGAAGAAATACTGGAGAAATTTAATGACTGGAGGTGTAATAAAAGAGAGGAGTTCACCAGTGTTAGAAGTGAAACAGAGACTTGTATACAACGTCTTATAGCATGGTTCCAGAATACTTTAAAGGTAACAGGAGTTCTGTTGCCTGGTGATGTTGTGGCATAAACCAGGGAATATATGTTTTTAAATTTTCCACATGTAATTTACTTCTTTCTGAAAGCAAGGGAGGGTGGAGGAGAGAGAAAAAAGAGACAAAAATAAGAATGAGAATGCTGGGATAGAAGAGTGAGGGATTTACCTATTTACATTCTCTGTTTAGGACGTATATGAAAACAGCTTCAGTCAAGCTACAGGTGTAAGATAATATCTGGAGTTTATTACAAGTGAAGTGTTTATTTTACAGCTATAGTGTAGAGGTAATGGTATGTGCTTTAGAAGATACAGCTTTCCTCATTTTGGTTTCTTTTTTAGAAAGATACATGTGTTTTAGCATTAGTTGGCTAACTAGTCATGATTAAAATGTTTGGCAGTGTTTAAGTCATTCAGGTTTTAGTTATCTTAAATATCTTAAAGATATCTAAAATGGGAAATATTAGTCTCGGTTATTAAATATTAGAAAAGATGTCATAATTTTTTTAGTTCTTATTTATTATTGTAAAAACACTACATAATTTTATAAAAGGCTTTGAGACATGTGGTTTGTATAATGTACTCAGAACCCTAACTGAATTTTTGCCCAATTTTGTTACTGATTCTTTGTTCTTCTGTCTGTCTGCAACCTCCTGAGCAAGGACAAAGACACCTATGGTATCATTTATCTCTCTGTGTGATTGGTTTCCAAATATAAGCTACTTCTAGAATTCTTTTTTGATGCTTTGTTATGGATACATTAACGTAACTAAGTTATTTCTTTGTCTTCGTTTGTTTCAGAATCATCCTCTGTTTAGGTTGTCTGTTATCTTTCATTTCCATTGCTATTTCCCAAATCTAGACCTCCGTAATCACAAATCTGAACCTCTGAAATCAGAGTGACTGCTTATGACCTTTATGTTCTACATTATAATTTTGACCCATGATTTTATTCTATTTTATACCTTATTATAAAGTCTGTTTCCTGATAGGAATTACCTTAGTTTTCCTAATGAGATGAAAACTATCAGAGTTTAATTTTTAACTTTTATTCTTTAGATTCCTCAATTCTAGTGAGTCATCATTAAATATCAGGTATAATCATACCCATTCCTTTGTATAAAGGCTGGTTTTGTTTACCTACTGTCTGTCCAATTTGAACTTGCCACCTGAGCAGTCAAGGTTCTTTACCAGTTGGACAGTCTCTTTTATTATTCCCTCAAAACATCTTGGTCTTGTCCCTGTTTTTTTCTCATACTTTTCCTCTGTATTGTCCTCTCATCTCTCTTAACCACTACTTACTTTAACAAAATCTGTATTTTCTTTAAGTGTGTGAGGTGTGTGTACCTTTTTTTTTTCCCCATGCATAAGGTTTCTGAAGGTAGTACTTTATATTTCTTACGTTTATTTCCCCCACATTATGCAATACATAGGCTAATTCTGTGCTCCAAGTGTAAGAATATAATACTAATTGAAATAATTAAATGAGATACTTCATGTTTTTATTTTTACAAATGAGGCCTTTGATCTGTCTGTGGAAAAATCACTGATTTCTGATGACACAATTGATAATATTGATGAAATCCTGGAGAACACTGAGTCAGGTGTTTGCAAGGAGCTGGAGATATCTCTGATTGTGAGTACTGGTATTCCTTAAAGCAAAGTGTTGTTTTTTGTTTTTTTTTTTTTTACTAGTTAGACTTAGCTTTCCTTGTAAAAGCCTGTCTGATATACTAATACTGCCAAGTTCTAATCCAAACACAATGAGAAGTCTTATTCTTCCACAGGGTGATATTTTCATTTTAGTAGGATATTTCACATCAAGGAAAAAAAAATCTCATGTTTAATTCTAGGAAAACAACTCTTAGATTAATCTGATTCTATCGGATTTCAATAGCACTTAATTCTTAAGTCTGTCATACCCAGTAACCATAAGATAAGATTCTTCAGAGTTTATAAAAGCTTGAAATAAAATCTGAGAGACCTTTTGGAAGTGAATACACAAGATTAATTAGTAGCTGTCTTTCTGTACTGTATATATTCTCTATTGCTGTATAAAGCCAAAAATTAGTGTATTTTGTAATGTTAATACTGCTCGCTGGGACCAGCTTTTTAGGTTGCTTACTAAATTGGTTATGTTTTTTTATTTTGGTTATGTTCTTTATTTTGGTTGGTTATGTTCTTTATTTTGCTTGTTTCTCTTTTCCCTTTGTAATTCTATACAGAGTGACATTTAAAAAATACATGCAAAAAAATACTGTATTTCCCCACTGTCAACTGTAAAGTTGTCCTTATTTAGATGGTTCTGTGAGGCTTGATTTTAGACATGGTTGTTAATAAAAATAGTGTTGAAGTTCTGTATATTGTTTAGTTTTTATATTTAGCATAGTAGTATTCCTGATTTCCTTTAATGCTCTAGTTTAGACAGCTTTAGGAATAATAGTGTTATGGGAATAAAATTTCCCATATGAACATCTTTGACATCAGTTTCTCTTCTCCCTCGAAAAAGATCTATGTTTAAGAAGTATTTTGAAATATATAAATTTGTTAAAGGTATCATTTTGAATTTTTTCCATTGTTATCAAAAGTTTTAATTATTTTGTACTCCTTTATATATAATTCTGTGTGTGTAATTTCATTTAGGAACAAGGTGATGCAGACAAGGAGATCATTTTAAAAACATGTAGTCAAGTACTACAAAAGATCCGTTCAGAGGAAAGCCTTATTGCCACAGTACAATCCAAGTACAAGGACAGTGTTGAGGTTGGAGTATGCTTTATATAATTGGTCTTATATACAGATGCTTTGAAATTTTTAATACTTAAACTTTTCTTAAGTAGTTAACACCCAGTGTGTAGATAAATTATTTACTATTTCTGGAAAAAAATTATAGCCATTGTTAGCTGGTATATAATTAAACTCACCCTATAGTGGGAATGGCAATTTTACTGATAAAATACATTGAGATTTTTTTTTTAATCTTTGGTTTTTATTATGCTCTCCAAAACATAACTTTTATCTTTTTCTTTATGCCTATACAAGTTTACAGTAGAAAACTTGCTATATACAGAAAGATAAGGAGGAGAAATAAAAACATTGATTGTATTCCCATTAGCTTAAGAGATATTAAGTGCTAGTTTTCAGAGTATTTCCTTTTTGAATGGTAAATTATATGTACATATGAATATTATGTGTATTGCATCATTTTGTAAACTGTTTTGAAAAGGTTTTTGTCATTTAATGGTTTTTCATGAACAGTTTCCCATATGATTAATAATTTTTTTATACTGTGATTGTGAGTGAATAAAACATCATCTCTTGCATAGATATATGATGTTATTTAACCTTTCATCTGTGTTAGATATTAGGTTTACTTGCATTTTTTTTTTACCATGAAACTGTATGTAGTTTTTGTACATAATCTTATTTAGTTCCTCAAGTAGATTCCTAAAAATTGTTAATTACTTAGTCAAAAGGAATGAATATTCTTGAAACTTGATATATATTGTCAAACTACTTTTGGAAAAGATAAATTCAGTTTACATCCTCACTGGAAATTCCCTTTTGCATTTTCTGTAGCGAAGTGCGTCTCACTATGTGTCCAGCTTGAAATATTTTTTACCTTTGCTACTTCGATTGCTAGAATGATATTATTCTAAGTAGATACGCAGAAAATCAAGAAGACAGTGGGTAGAATTGTTTTGTTGAAAATTGTAAAATTTTTAACTTCAGTCTGAGCTCAGTAAATACTAGTTGAATCTTAATAGAGAGAGTGGTCCAAAGGTGACTGTTCAATAAATATTGCTATTTGTGTGTTGAAAATATAACAACTCTTTCTCTCAGTTTAAGAAACAGATTATTGAATGTTTAAATAAGAGCCCCAGCGTGGATCACTTGCTCTCCATTAAAAAGACACTGAAAAGCTTAAAGGCTCGACTGAGATGGAAATTGGTTGAAAAGAATAATTTGGAAGAAGTAAGAAAACAGTTGGTTCTTAATGAATTCTGTGTGTACCTAATTTTACTTGGGGTCTGCTTCTTAAATACACTCTTTAAAATTATTCACTTTTTGTTTTATATATTTTATCTCTTTTTCCCTCTGTAAGTTACTAGGTTAATAATGTAAAACATTTTCCTATGTCATGAAATGTTTTCTAAAAACATTTTACATGGTTGCCTTGGTTGTTGGTAACATAAATGTTTTTGAATAATTTAAAAAACTTTTACTTGGACTGTTACAATGTCTATTAAAAATAAGCCTGTTACATGCTGAGAGGTGACAGGGTGCTCCCCCAAAGGTAGAATTTTGTCATAAAGATCAGGATGTCTTTTGTTAACTCTCTTTTTAAAGCCTGGACATAGTATTTCTTGCAGATATTTTAAGTTGTTTTCAAATGTAATAGAACAAAAAGAATTAGGACACTTTTAGCCTTTAGGCTTGAAACTTTGTGAATAAACTGCCATTCTTTGTTCCCTTGAGGATTCCATTTACTTATCAAAGGGGTTTACATTATATCTTAATCCAGCTTGAATTAGCTTTCTTCCTCATTGGAGCAGTTAAGCATGGAGTAGAACTAATTTAATAGTTTAAAATTTTTCTAGTTTTATCCTATTCTGGGCTATAGGACATGAGGTCTTTTTTAGTTTAATTTTTTAACTGTTATAGAAATACATCTAACCTTAAAGACATGTACTTTTTAAGGAGACTTATTTGTTATCATTAATGTTTTCAGAGTCCTACATTGTTTTTCCTAGGCATGCCACATGTTTACTGATTTTTTAAAATCAAGTTTTACATGGAGAAATATTCCATGGAATTTAATTGTATTCTGGTTCCTATTCTTAATATTTATTTTATGGTGGCAGTTGGTCATCTTAGAGAAAACTTACAGCAAATTAAGAGATAAGAAAAATCTATGTAATAGACTTTATGGCTACATTTTTATAATCCCTTTTTGTAGGTTTTAGAAAATTCAGGGTTAGAATAAACTAATATTAAACTAATATTAATTCAACAATTATGTTATGAGGGACTTTAGTGCTAGATATGGAAGGATATGTAAAAATCAGACAGTGATTTGCCATAGAAGTTGCCTTAATTCTTACTAGGAAGAACTTGTTTTCAGTCTACTTTAATAAGCCTGTAACGTTACTTTTTTCTTTCTGGTTAAAGTCTGATGACCATGATGGATCTGAGATTGAAAAAATAAAACAAGAAATAACTCAGTTACGGAATAGTGTCTTTGAGGGAATTTATCATGAGCAGGAGGAATATGTAAGTATTTGATTCTTTGAAATGTTGAATTAGTTTTAAAATTGGATTCAAATATCTGTTTTTATGAAGTGGACTGTAATCACAAGGCTAGAGATTATATTGGCATAGTTATGTTGGTATGGGGGTTTCCCTGGTGTGTCAGATGGTAATTTTAGCCTGCAATGCAGGAGACGCGGGTTTTATCCCTGTGTTGGGAAGATCCACTGGAGAAAGGCTTGACTATCCACTCTGGCAGTCTTTCCTGGAGAATTCCTTGGACAGAGGATCCTGGCAGTCTGTAGTCCATGGTGTCGCAAAGAGTCAGACACAACTAAGTGACTAACTGTTGATACAATAATATTTATGTGAACTTAGATATTAATTTCTGATGACAAAATATTTCATAACCATTGTTCCAGATGTGAAAATTGCAGAAAAGTATAAAGAAATATCATCTTTAACTTTCTCAGTCGGTGGTAACAGTAGTATAATTACATTAAACTTTTGACTTATCTTCCTTTAAGTCTTATTTTTACAAGAATCAAGATTATCTCATAATTTTGCACACTACTTGTTTTCTGTTTAACATAAAGCCCAAAGATTTTTCCTTTATTATAATCTTTATGATTATTATTTTAGCTTAAAACCGCAGTGAAAACATTAACAAGGCACCATAATTTAGTTGAATATTACAAAACTACTAGGTTGAGGGTAAGTTTTACCACTGATTTTTGTTACTTTGGAAGAATCAGTCAGCATATCTTGTCTTTAAAATGGAAAGAATATTGAATTTTATATTTTAGGGATATTATGGGAAGAAAGGTAAGAAACAGTGCTCTGAAGAATAAAAGTACTATGAAAATAATAGGCACTTTATTATGTGATATTTAGCAAACTTACCTGTGTGTACTTCATTATTCACCTTGTGAATATTGGATAAAATAACTATCCCATGAACTTGATAAATGTCTGGAAATTTTACAGAATAAAACATGTGATAAGTGACTTTTCTAAGGATGTTCAGTTGACACGTTTACTTTAAAGTAGCTTTTGTAGAGCTACATGTTTATTTTTTTCTTTCCAGGCTTTTATGATTTTTTTTTCCTACATGAAATAGCCAGTATTTTAAAATGTTACTGTGTTCTTACATTTTGAGAACTAGTGACAGTTTATGATTCCAGTTGATTTTTCATCACACTTTTTCATTTTAGCTTGAAAGTGAGTGTGGACTTTGACCTTAGGCAAGATTTTGTGCCTGTATATGTAAGCCAAGCCATTAAAATTTGTAATAAACTTTTTCTTCTATTAGTAAGGTGGTTAATTTAGATCCAAGTTGCTGCTTGGTTTTCAATTATTGTAGTAGAAGGCAAAATCAGTGATTTTATATATATTTATATATATATATTATTAGATTATATATATATTATTAGATTAGAAGTCTTGTTATTTAATAAGGGAGGTATCAGGATGTATGATTGAATATACATTGATCTATAATAAAAAATACATATTTTTTTAAATTTAGGCGAAGCTGAGTAGCTTAGTACAAAAATGGTTCCCTGAGCTTCCTCTACTTCATCCTGAAATAGGATTACTTAAGTACATGGTAAGCTTTGTTTCCTTTGAGAATTACTACTATGCAGAGTGCTGAAAAGTGATGATGTTACAATTATGTATCATTGTTGAATCTGTAATAATCTTGCTATAAAAATGTTTCTGCTGAATGGTTTTTAGTATTAGAACTTTCTCAAGGCTGTCTTTCATACTTGCATACTGTATTTTAATTTTTATATCAATTTGCATGTTTTCTGTATTTTCTCTTTTTCTCATGATTAAAGAGAAAACATTTTGCATGGCACTTATTTGAATTAAAGGTGTTTATCTTTTGAATTGATGAAGCAATTTTATCTCCTGTTCCAAGAGTTAGAATAAAAGTAGGACTCTGATACTCATGAAGAATTTATAAACAGAATGTATCTTTTAAAGCAGGCTGGAAAAATTATTCTAGAGAAGTTGAGGTAGAAGTTAAGGTAGATATGTTAATGTGAGTATGATTTTCTAGGCAGTCAGGATTCAAAACTAGGAGATCAATGTATTAGGACATTGTGGAGCAGGATTGGTAAACTCTGGCTCTCAGAGCCGAGTCTGTTAACTCTGTGTTTTATTATTTTGTCTGCTGCCCATGAGGGTCTAGAGGAGATGTTTATTCTTTAACATTGTCATTAAATTCATGATAATAGTTTAAATATAGTACCTAAAGGAATGTTCACATAGATATCTGAACTGATAAATATATAAGATTAAAGTCCTGTAAACTGTTAAAGCAATTACTGAATAATCTTTTTCAGACTAAACTTTTAAATAATGTGAGATTTTCCTTGCAATTATTTAATTTTGCTTAGAGACTATTTTATGTAGGATGCATGAGTAAATAATGTGATACTATATGGGGCTTGAAAATTAATTTCAAAAATACGCTAATCTGTTTTATTTTGGAAGATTAATCATGGCTTACGATTCTCTTCATTGACCTGCAAAACTGTTAATCATAATCATATGATTGGCTTATGGATACCCTTTATTATTTTAAGGTGTTTTCCTGTGATATGTGCTTTAGGAAATCCCCTGTAGGTTGATTATATATTGTGGATTACTTAAATATGGTGACAACACTTAAAAAAACAGAAGATAATTTCACAATCCCTCTTATGATTAGTAAGACTATACCACAGTAAAACTCAGCTTGATTTAAAATGTCGATAGTCATGTTTTAGTGCACAAAAGTATCAGGAATACATAGTAGAATTAAATTATTTGAAAGAAATTTTCAATTTTGAAGATTCCATTTCAAACAGAGGCAGGGGTGTTAGAACTCTGTTAGTTCCTAGAACTGTCGTAGTCTTAATTTTTAGACTTCTCATTCCCATTCTACAGCCGCCTTTTTATTTTTCATCATTTTAATATTTTTTAGGAAACACATTAAGTTTCCCAAGTAACATCAGGGTTCCTTGGAAGCAGGGTTCATCCCAGTCATTTTCAGAATCTCGTATAGAGGGGTAGCATGATTAAGTGTATGGTGATTACATTCCGGGTGGGAATTCAAGTGCCAGGACATAGAAAAATATAAAACTTTAAATATTTTTATTTTATTGGTATCTCCAGTAGAGTTCATGATATCCAATCCATCTGATAGTATGTAACTAATTTTGTTATTTGAAAGTGCTTGTTTGGTTTCTTGAAGTGTAACAAAAACTTGTTCTTAGAACTCTGGTGGTCTTCTTACAATGAGCTTGGAAAGAGATCTTCTTGATGCTGAGCCTATGAAGGAGCTTAGCAGCAAGCGTCCTTTGATATGTTCTGAGGTTAATGGGCAGATAATTCTTTTAAAGGTAAGTTTAAGTTCTTTGGACTTGTGGAAGATTCAGAGAAGTACCACGTGGTGGTGGTACTTTTACAGCAAAGTAAAGACCCACTGTTTATTTTCTAAATTATATGAATTAACTGGTATCATGATTATGTTTCCAGTTTGGCTGCTGTAACTACCTTGTATTTAAAGTTTCCCTCATTTCCCTAAATAATATATGTTTTTAATAGGATATACTTGCTTTTCTTTTTTCAGGAGAACTTAATATGATCTAGCTAAGATTCAAAGTTCTTATTTTTCTTAGGTTTCTATTTGAAATCTCAACTGTTTTGCCAACAGTCTTTTATTCTTTGATTTCTTCTCTTCATTGACCTGCAAAACTGTTAATCATAATAGTTGGATAATTAATTTGGTCTTAGTGGGTATATATTGTAGACTATATTTTAAGCTACTGGTAGAATTGTTCTTTTCTTTTTAAATTATATCATTAAAAGCAGATACGAAAACTACTCATGCAATTAAAGAATAAATTTAGATATATTTTAACATATAAAAAGTTGAAATGATATATACTTAGAGTGAGATTTTAATCTTAGGACTGCCACTTCCTCTTTTTTGGTAAAAGGGCTATTCTGTGGATGTCGACACAGAAGCCAGGGTAATTCAGAGAGCAGCTGCCTATCACACAGCTTGGAGAGAAGCTAAAGGAGAATCTGGGTTGCTACCACTGATATTCTTATTTTTGTGTAAGGTAAAGTTTTTATGCTAATCTCTTTCAGAAAACATTTTATTTAAAATATGTTTTAGTTACAAGCTTTATAGAAGTAATTCCTTTTAATTTTTTAAATTAAATATATAGTTGATTTACAATTTTGTGTTAATTTCAGGTATATTAATTTCATAGCACAGTATTTTTGCAGATTATATTCCATTGTAAGATAATGGGTATAATTCCCTGTATTACATAGTAAATCTTTGTTGCTTATCTATTTTATATATAACAGTTTGTATCTATTAACCCCATACCCCTAATATGTCCCTTGCACTTTCCATCTCCTGTTTGGTAACCACAGTTTGTTTTTTATGTCTGAGTCTGGTTCTGTTTTGTATATATATTCATTTGTATTATTTTTTAGATTCCATATATAGGTGATATCATATAGTTATTTGTCTTTCTCTGAGTTATTTCACTAAGCATAATATGCTCTAGGTCCATCCACATTGCTGCAAATGGCAATATATATCCCATTGTATATACCACATTTTCTTAATTCACTCATTTATAAATGGACATTTGGGTTACATACATGTCTTGACCACTGTAAATAGTGCTGTTTTGTACACTGAAGTGTGTATATCTTTAGGATTGTTGTTGTTGTTGTTACTGTTTTCTGGATATATACCCAGAAGTAGAATTGCTGGATTGTATGGTGGTTCTATTTTTATTTTTTTAAGGAATTCCCGTCTGTTTTCCTTAGTGGCTGTACCAATTTACATTACCACCAACAATGTAAGGGCTCCCTTTTCTCCATATCTTCTCCAAAATTTGTTATTTGTAGATTTTTTGATGATAGCCCTTCTGATAGCTGTGAGGTGATAGCTAGCTCATTGTGGTTTTTATTTGCACTTCTCTAATAATTAGTGATATTGAACATCTTTTCCTGTGCCTATTAGCCATCTATATGTCTTCTTTGAAAAAATATCTATTCTTCTGCTTATTTTTGTATTGTTTTTAATATCAAGTTGTATGAACTGTTTGTATATTTTGGATATGAACTACTTTTGTTAGTCACATCATTTTTTAATATTTTCTCCCATTCCATAGGTTGTTTTAATTTTGTTGATGGATTCTTCTGCTGTGCAAAGCTTTTACGTTTATTTAGACAGTCTTTTCAACAAGTGGTGCTGGGAAAGCTGGATAGCGACATATGAAACAATGAAATTATAGCATTCCCTCACACCATATACAGAAATAAACTCAAAATAGTTTAATACGTAAATGTAAGACAGGAAACCATAGAGCTCCTAGAAAAGAACATATATGAAACACTCTTTGACGTAAATTGTTAGCATGTTTTCTTGTATCAGTCTTCCAAGCAAAAGAAAAAAGCAAAAATAAACAACTGAGACCTAGTTAAATTTAAAAGATTTTGTTCAGCAGAGAAGTAATTCTTTGTGGAAAAATTATTTTGTACAGTCATTGTATACTGAAGATATTTTAAAGAATTTTTCACTTAGATTCTCATTTTCTGTTTTGCTTCTTAGTCTGATCCTATGGCTTATCTGATGGTCCCATATTATCCTAGGGCAAATCTGAATGCTGTTCAGTCCACCATGCCTTTAACTTCAGAGGTAAGTAAAAAAAAAAAAAAAAAAAAAAACATTATTTTCATGGATGTGTCTAGTGAGAAAGTATCACCTTAAGTTTGTTGAGGGTTTGCTGCACACTTTCAATGTACAGTTTTGATTATTTAATTGTCACATCACCCCTGGGATATGAGTTATCGCATTATATACAGATTAGAAAAGTGAGGCTCACAGAGATTAAAGTGACTAGTACAGGGTCCTTCATCCAGAGGCTGAGTTGGGACTTGGGGTTGGAACTTTTTGGCACCAAAGCATAATCCTTATAACTATTAGGCAGTGTCGTATGTAAATTGTATAGTATAGCACTTGGTCTTAAGCAGTAGCTTTAATTTCTGTTGTAAATTTGAATTAGTAATAACAGTAAACAATGACCTGATTCTTTCTGCACAGTAATTCTTTCGGCCTCTTTTCTTTTCTAGATGGTCTATGGTCATTGTTTGTAATCCAAGTCTTCTTAGAGACTATAGTCTCTAAGTCATATTAAACATATATATACACACACATATGTGATACATATGTTTACATGATATTACCAGTTACATAATCAGGACTTCTGGCCTTTAATTCTTTATCTATGCTGTATTGTTTTTAAAGGTTCGTTTAGAAGAAGCTTAGTCACTTCTGAAAAGTCTTTTAACTAGAGAAAAGGTTCAGTTATTAAAATGATTTGTCTACTTCCTGACTTTTTTGTATTATCTATAGGAAGCTTTAAAGGTCATGAAAGGTGTAGCCCAGGGCCTTCATACATTGCACAAGGCTGACATAGTTCATGGATCACTTCATCAGAACAATGTTTTTGCTTTAAACCGTCAACATGGAATTGTTGGAGATTTTGACTTCACCAAATCTGTGGTAAAATATAGTGGTTTTATAAATAAGTTCTAGACTTCATTTAGTATTATTAGGCACTTTTGCATGATATGGTAATTTATTATAAGATCTTTGCCTTTGGTTAAGGTATGTCATGTGGTGTAAGCTATTACTCTGTTATCAGCTAGATGCTAGGACAAGAGTTTATAAAGTTGTGCATTAAATTTTTTTTAACCATAAGTTTTAGGAGCAACCTAAGTTTTAGGAGCAACCTGAAATTACAGTCGATGGCGTTGACAACATTCACGTTAATTATTTTGTCAGTTGGAGCTTCCCTGGTGGCTCAGTGGTAAAGAATCTGTCTGCCAGTGCAGGAGACATGGGTTCAATCCTTGGGAGAAGGACATGGCAACCCACTCCTGCTTTCTTGTCTTGGAAATCCCATGGATAGAGGAGCCTGATGGGCTACAGTCCATGGAGTCACAAAATAGTGGGACATATCTTAGAGAACAAATAACAGCAGCAAACAACAATTATTTTGTCATCATCAAGAAACATTTAACTGCTAGAATACACAAGGAAAAGTAGATGGCCATCTCCTGTCTCCCCATCTGCTGCTGCTCTCCCAATCAATAGATTAGATTTAGATATACATGCTTTGCTATTTTTTGATTAGTGGGCATTTTTAGAAACTTGGGAATCTTGGACTTTTCCATTTAGTTTAAGTTCTAGTTTGATGACATTGACTGTTAATTTGGTGTCATGTTACCTCAGAAGAGGCAGTTTGTAGCAGTAACATATATCAGATAAAGAGAATATTGTGATATTTTTTTTTCTTTTTGGTAGAATAAATAGTTTCAAAATACAATCACAAGGGAGCATTTCTCTTTATTAAAATATAATTCACATATGATGTGTACATTTCAGTACTAATTTTAATATAGTCACAATATTGTGCATCAGTCACCACTGTCTAATTCTGAAACACTTTTATCACCCTCAGAAGAAAACCCTGTACTGCTTTGCAGTCACTCCTCCTCTATTCCTCTATTAAGTCTCTTGGAAACCACTAATCCACTTTCTGTCCTTATGGACTTAACTTATTGTGGACATTTTCTGCATATGGAGTCAAACAATATGTGGCTTTTTATGATGAGCATATTTCATTCTGCATAATGTTTTCAAGATTTATCCATCTTGTAGCATGTGCCTGAACTTCATTCCTTTTCTAAAAAATTTTTTATAACATAACCACAGTTATTTCAGAATGTATTCCAGTATCAAATGGTAAAGTTCAACAATGCAAAACCGAAATTGCTTTTGCACCAATTTAATAATTTTACACATGATAATCCAAATGTTTCGTTGCTACTCTCAATTCTTCCTACCCCTCTCCTTCCCCACCTGTGTCCATAAATCCATTCTTTATGTCTATGTCTCTACTTCTGCCTTGCAGATAGGTTTATCAGTACCATCTTTCTAGATTCCATATATATATACATTAATATATGATATTTGTCTTTCTCTTTCTGACTTACTTTACTCTGGATAATAGGCTCTAGGTTCATCCACATCATTAGGACTGACTGAAATGCATTCCTTTATATGGCTGAATAATATTCCATTGTGTATATGTACCACAGCTTCTTTATCCATTGATCTGTTGATGAACATCTAGGTTGCTTCCATGGCCTAGCTATTGTAAATAGTGCTGCAGTGAACATTAAGGTACTTGTGTCTTTTTTGATTATGGTTTTAAAATGCCCAATTAGTATTTCATTGTATAGATGTGCTGTACTGTGTTTTTACATTCATCAGTTTGTGGGTACTGGGGTTTCTACTTTGTGATTATTCTGAATAATGCTTCTGTGAACATCAGTATACAAGTTTTTGTGTGGAGGTATGTTTTCCTAGGGAAGGAATTATTGGGTTATATGGTAGATGTCTGTGTTTCACTTTTTAAGAAACAAAGCTATTTTCTGAAGTGTCTGTACTGTTCTACATACTCATCAGTGATAATATGAGGATTCCAGTTTCTCAGCATCCTTGCCAATATTTATTGTGTGTGGAGTTCCCTTTTGACTAGTAAAAGTTAGAATGCTTTATATATTGGTCATCTGCAAGTCATAGAATAATGCCACCTGTTTATATACAGTTCAGTGGTTTTCATGTGGTACCTCAAAAAGATGGGAAAATAAAAATGTAAAACTAATGAAATGCTTGATTATAGAGGATTTATACAAATAAAATTTGCTGAAAGGTTTATTTTAATATTTATTTGAAGATTAGGATAACATCTTAAAAATAACTGAATTGTATGTTTTTAAAAGTTCTCTATTCTTAGGAATCCTGGTTAGTTTACCAAGGCATGCCATTCTCCCAGCTATAAATATGAGTCCAAGGTATTCTTCCTGATTTATACTGATTTGTCAGCTGTTAGGTGCATGCTCAGTTGCTTCAGTCGTTTCCGACTCTTTGTGACCGCCCCCCCAAGCCAGGCTCTTCTGTCCATGAGATTTTTCTAGCAAGAATACTGGGGTGGGTTGCCATTTCCTCCTCTAGGAGATCTTCTCAATCCAGGGATTGAACCCATGTCTTGTGTGTCTCCTGCATTGTGGCAGATTCTTTACCATTAACCACTGGGGAAACCCTTAAAATGATTTATTCTGAAATATGGGTTGAACTCACTTCTTGCTTCATTTTTTACCCTAATCTCAGTTGAAATACTAGCCAGAAGAGTAATTTGAAAAGTAGTCCATAGTCAAAAACATTGCTTTTCAGACTTTACACTACATGTGATTCTCCTGGGAATCTTGTTAAAAATGCAGTTTTTAGAAATTGAGGTGAAATTAGTATATGACAGTATATGTTTCAAGTGTGCATAAAATGCAGATTTTTATTCAGCATTTCAAATTTTGTGTTTCTTACAAGTTCCCGGGTGTTACTATAGCTACTGATCTTTTTAAGTACTACTCCCAAACTATCCTACTCCGAGAAGCAAGGATAAGGATGGTTGCTGCTGCTGCTAAGTCGTGTCCAACTCTGTGACCCCATAGATGGCAGCCCACTAGGCTCCTCTGTCCCTGGGATTCTCTAGGCAAGAATACTGGAGTGGGTTGCCATTTCCTCCTCCAATAAGGATGGTAGGAGAAGATAATTAACACTTAGCGATATATGCTAAGTAATTAGTGTGCTGATTATCTTTACCTTTATAATAACTCTGAGGTAGTTACAAGTTAATTTCCTTTGTACAGATTAATTAATTTAGACTCAGAGATTAAAGCCAAAGGTCATATAGCAAGTAAATGACAGAGTGAGTATTGCAGTCAAGGTTTATCTGAATCCAGGGTTCATGTTCTTGTCATTGATCATCCTTTTGACACATTAGAAATGGTATACTTAGAAAATGGTCAGTAAGGAAGGAAGGTACTTTATACTTGTGTTGTTTAAAATTACTTATAATTTTCAGAGTTAGAAAATAGCACTACCTCTTGCCCTTGTGAAGTGTATTTTTTAAGAAAGTACTAAATTTTATTGAATCAGTGATTCTTAACATTTAATCTGGAGTCTACAATGTGCAGTGTAACCGTAGTATCACTGTTAAATTTCATGAGACTGATTTTAAGAGCAGTTTATAATAGTGGAAATTAGGTAAAAATATTTCAAAGTGGAGAGAGAATAGAATATTTCAAATGAATATTTTTTGTGTTGATTACATGCAGATTACTTCACAGGAAGCTGCCTCAACTGTGTTGTCTCTAAAATATTTGACCTACTGTTTCTGTAGAGTCAGCGAACCTCAGTGAACATGATGGTTGGTGACTTAAGTTTGCTATCACCTGAACTGAAAATGGGAAAACCTGCTTCTCCGAGTTCTGACTTATATGCTTATGGCTGCCTTTTATTGTGGGTATGTTACATTTTTATTGAAACAAATCAGTCATTTTGTTGTTGTTAAGTGCTTAGTTGCTCACTCAAGTCCAACTCTTTGCCATCCCATGGACTGTAGCCCACCAGACTCTTCTGTCCATGGGGATTCTCCAGGCAAGAATACTGGAGTGTATTGCCATGACCTCCTCCAAGGGATCTTCCCAGCCCAGGAATAGAACCCAGGTCTCCCGCATTGCCAGCAGATTTTTTACTGTCTGATCCATGAGGGAAGCTCAAGATTGCTACCACTGAGCAACTAACACTTTCACTTTTCACAGGAAAACAGTGAGGGAAAAAGGCCATTTTTGCCTTTATAATAATGCATAATACAGGGATATATAGTGTGTGTAGATATACATATACTGATGTGTTATATTTCAGTTTAAGAAAGTGATGATGATCTGAAGTTGTTTTCTTCAATATATTAAAATGTCTCTGAACATGTAGAGACATTTGTAATAACCAAAAGTGGGAAAACCCAGATGTCCATAAACAGGTAAATGGATAAATAGTCTACTGTGTATTCATTGGAATACTTGTTATCATTTTTATTTAGTTGCCAAGTTGTGTCCGACTCTTTGTGACCCCATGTACTGTAGCCTGCCAGGCTCCTCTGTCCATGGGATTTCCTAGGCAAGAATACTGGAGTGGGTTTCCATTTCCTTCTCCCTGGGATCTTCCTGACCCGGGGATTGAACCCACGTCTCCTGCATTGGCAAGCAGATTGTTTACCCCTGAGCCACTAGGGAAGCCCTGTTGGAATACTACAAAGTAATAAAAAGGAATGAAGTATTACAAGCATGCCTTGTACTGTTGCTCTTCACTTAATTGCACTTTGCAGATATTATGTTTTTTATATATTGAAGATTTGTAGCAACTCTGCATTATTAGATTATGGTTGGCATTTTTTAGCAATTAAGTATTCTTAAAGTATGTACATTGTTTTTTAGACATAATGCTATTGCATACTTAATATGTTATGGGAAGCCAGAAAAATTATCTCACTTTTTTATTGCAATTTTCACTTCATTGCAGTGATCTAGAACTGAATTCTCACAGTCTCCAAAGTATGCCTTTATACCCAGTAATATGGAGGAATCTCAAAATAATTCTTCTAAGTTAAAAAAGCTGAAGGAAAGAAAGAATGCATACTTACGGTTCTCTTTGTATAGAATTCTAAAAAGTGCAAACTTACCAACAGTGATAGAAAGAAGATTTGCAGTGGTCTGGGGTTTGAAGGTAGAGGGGAAGGGAGGGATAGATTACAAAAGGGCACAAGGAAATGTTTTTTGCATGATCACCGTGTTCATCGATAATGGTGATGATTTTATAGAAGTATATATCATATATATTTTAAATGCACGTGGTTTATTGTACATGACTTACACCTCAATAAAGCTGTTATTAAAAGAGTGTTTATATCTACCCAAGTAGTAATCAGTGGGAATCCCATGCCCCAGTTAATCCTATGTAAGTTTTAGCCTTATGTTGTCATATGTATTTAAAGTTGTCTGGTTCCGTAGAACCATGATAGCTATAGAAATGATTATTGTACTGGCATGATTTTTGTCATTGGTTCAGTAATCTCTTTATTCTTTACATCATAAGGATAAAAGTAAATGTCTCAAATGTTCTTACGTTCCTGAGAGTTATCATAAAATATCACTTAAGTATGGTAATAGCACTCTTTATTCCATCAATTTCCTTTCTTCATTAGCTGGTAGTAAAGCACTTTGGCCACCTCATGTGAAGAGTTGACTCATTGGAAAAGATTCTGATGCTGGGAGGGACTGGGGGCAGAAGGAGAAGGGGATGACAGAGGTTGGGATGGCTGGATGGGATCACCGACTCGATGGACATGAGTTTGAATGAACTCCTGGAGTTGGTGATGGACAGGGAGACCTGGCATGCTGCAGTTCATGGGGTTGCAAAGAGTCGGACACAACTGAGCAATTAACTGAACTGAACTAAAAACGGTTTATGACTATGACACTATTGTGCTGAATTCCTGCTCTTCTGTAATGTTGACTGAGGTCTTTTAAAAATTTTATTTTTAAACTATCATGTAGTACAGTTGATTGGATTTTGGTGTTCAGTCCTGTGAATTTTAACATACTGTAGATTAGTATACTCATCACTACAATTAGGATACACAACAGTTCCATAACTCATAGGGAGAAAAAAAAAAAAAAGAAATCCTACATGCTGCCCCTAGTCTCTCTCCCTAACCCTTAACCCTTGGCAGCTGCTGATCTTTTCTCTATCACTGCAGTTTTGTCTTGTTAAAAACGTCATATAAATGTTACCTTACAGCATGTAACCTTTTGAGACTAACTTCTTCACTCAGCATAATGACTTTGAGATTCATTCAAGCCTTGTAGTGTATTGAGAATTGATTCCATGTTTGTGGCTGAGTACTACTCTGTTATGTGACTGTACCAGCTTTGTTGATCTGTTCACCTTTTGCAGGACATTTGGATTGTTTCCAGTTTTGGGCTATTCCAAATAAAACTTCGATGAACATTTATGTATAGGTTTTTGTGTAATCCTGTTTTTACTTCTCTAGAATAAACTCTCAAGAGGAGACTGTTGGGTAGATTGTAACTGTATGTATAACTTTATAAGGTGCTGCCAGACTTTTTCAGAATGGATATACCATTTTGTGTTATCAGAACCAACACTGTATGAGAGTTTCAGATGCTCTGCATCATTGTTAAAGTTTTAATGTTTTAGCAATTCAGGTATCTTTGCCTTTCTATACGCATCTTAGTAACAGCTTATCTATACATGCATCATGAGAAACGCTGAAAGAGTACATCATGAGAAACTCTGGGCTGGAAGAAACACAAACTGGAATCAAGATTGCCTGGAGAAATACCAATAACCTCAGATATGCAGATGACACCACCCTTATGGCACAAAGTGAAGAGGAACTCAAAAGCCTCTTGATGAAAGTGAAAGTGGAGAGTGAAAAAGTTGGCTTAAAGCTCAGCATTCAGAAAACGAAGATCATGGCATCCGGTCCCACCACTTCATGGGGAATACATGGGGAAACAGTGGAAAAAGTGTCAGACTTTATTTTTCTGGGCTCCAAAATCACTGCAGATGGTGACTGCAGCCATGAAATTAAAAGACGCTTATTCCTTGGAAGGAAAGTTATGACCAACCTAGATAGCATGTTCAAAAGCAGAGACATTACTTTGCCAACCAAGGTCCGTGTAGTCAAGGCTATGGTTTTTCCTGTGGTCATGTATGGATGTGAGAGTTGGACTGTGCAGAAGGCTGAGCGCCGAAGAATTGGTGCTTTTGAACTGTGGTGTTGGAGAAGACTCTTGAGAGTCCCTTGGACTGCAAGGAGATTCAACCAGTCCATTCTGAAGGAGATCAGCCCTGGGATTTCTTTGGAAGGAATGATGCTCAAGCTGAAACTCCAGTACTTTGGCCACCTCATCGAAGAGTTGACTCATTGGAAAAGACTCTGATGCTGGGAGGGATTGGGGGCAGGAGGAGAAGGGGATGACAGAGGATGAGATGGCTGGATGGCATCACTGACTTGATGGATGTGAGTCTGGGTGAACTCTGGGAGTTGGTGATGGACAGGGAGGCCTGGCGTGCTGGGATTCGTGGGGTTGCAAAGAGTCGGACATGACTGAGCGACTGATCTGATCTGATCTGATCTGATCTATACATGCAGAAAACCTCTGTGACTTTGCTTGGAACTGCATTAAATCTGTAGATCAATTTAGGGAGAATTAGCATTTTGAATAATAGACATCTTTATTAAGTCCTTTAATTCACAAATTCATTTATTTAGGCCTTTTTAAATTTATTCTATCAGTATTTTGTTATTTTTGAACTTAGAGATCCTATATATGTGTTGTTAGATTCTATACTTCAGTATTTAATTTTTTGGAGGTATTGTGATACCATAAAAAAACTAAAAAACTGTTTTCTAATTGTTCAAGTTCTTTTTAAAAACAGCTATTTTATTGATAGGAAAGTTAGTTACTGCCAAAGTTTACAGATACTTTGATCTTCTTCCTCAAAGAACTAGGTAAGTTATAGAAACCACAGTGTAAAATATATAAAAGGGCAAAAAAGTCAGGACCCAAGGGCTGTGTTTCAAAGTTAAACTGGAATCATTAGCAAAGGATCTCATTTCCAGAATAATGAATAGATTACTGTTACATTATGACTTTTAAAAGTTTTGGAATTAGCAAAAGTAAAAGTTAACAGCTTATTTAGTATTAAAACACTGGAATACTGACTAAATATTTTGGGATGTATCTTAAAAGATATTTTGCTTTAGGATCGTTTTTGTTGTGAGACCCATATTAAATGACAGAGACATTCTGAAAACTGCCTTTAACTACAGAAAATTTTAGTATTTGAGTGTTGGCAACCCTCCCACCTCTAGCAGTAAGTCTTCTTTTAACTGGTACATTCTTAAAATTGCTTGTATTAAGGGTTCTTTTGTATATTTCCAGTTTATAATGAAATTCTTAAAGGCATTTCTAGAAGGCAGTTTTAAAAATTAGAGCAGTTCTGATGTTATACTGAAAAAAAAATTTTTGTAGGTGCTACTGTGAGGAAGCAGAATAATTTTAAAATGAAGAGTGAATGTTTTTTTCTTTTATTCAAGTATCACTTTTTCAATTTGGCCTTCTTTAAAATGCAACTCTTTTTCCCCAGCTTTAGTCTTCTCTTAACATACTATTGATGTCTTTTGTCTTTTTTATCGTCTGCCTCTATCCATAGAATGTAATCTCCTTTTAGGCAGCTTGTCTGTCTTGTTTGCTACTGTATCCTGTGCCTGGAAGTGTTCCTGGTTGTAGTGCTGTCACTGCAATAGTAACTGAACAAAAGCATTCCTTTGTGGGTAGCAAATTGGACATTTAAATTTTAGCACAAAGAGTTGGACACGACTGAGCGACTGAACTGAACTGATGTGCTGAAGTATTAGGTTTTTCTTTTCTTTTTCTTTTAAATAAAATGTTTCTTGTTTCCTGAGTGAAACAAGATCAGTAGATGAACTCTCCACCATGGTCACTTACACCTTTCTTTGCAACCTTATTTGAAGATTTTCTTTTTTATTCCAACTCCAAAGATATTCCTAGGTGATGTTAGTGGCCATATTGATCACCCATGGAACAACTTTGTTGTTGTTCAGGCTCTCAGTCATGTCTGATTCTTTGTGACCCCATGACTGCAGCACGCTAGGCTTCCCTATCATTTTTTGGACGTTCTTAACAATTTGAGACCCATGTCTTCATGAAATTTCAGTTACTTTACAAAACCAGGATTTTGTGATTTCCTATAATTTTTCTTTTACAAAAGTAGTAGAATCCAATCCAGTACGTTTTTATCTGGACAAGACTTTCTATCTTCTCATTTTACTATAACTACTCTTACATCTACTGTGTGTGTGTTAGCTATCTTCCCTTTCTGCCAAATAAATCAGCAAACTCCTAGCTTCTCTTTCTTCTTCAGCTTTGGGCTTCATCATAGAACATCTAGACCACCCTGTAGTCCCTTTGACTCCTATTCTTCTGCTTAGCCTCGTTACACAATCTTCACTTTTAGATGTTTTGTAATCTGCTTTATATGCTTTTAGAAAAATCTTTTCCCTTTAAGGTTTTATTTCTTGAGAATAACTTTATAAAAGATACATGTATTTGATTTTTCTTCAAAGTATGACTAAACATTATATTTATTCATTTAAGGACATTACTGGGCTTCCCTTGTGGCTCAACTGGTATGCAAATCCAAGAATCCACCTGCAATGCGGGAGACCTGGGTTCTATCCCTGAGTTGGGAAGATCCCCTGGAGAAGGGAAAGGCTACCCACTCCAGTATTCTGGCCTGGATAGTCCACGGGGTGGCAAAGAGTCGGACACGACTGAGCGACTTTAAGGACGTTATTATGTCTATTTATAACATGGTGATAACATCCTCCTTTGTTGGGAGCACATAATAAGTAACTAAAGTACTTATTAAGTACTTTTTGAACTTTATCTCATTGCGTTCTCCTAAACAATTGTGTGAAGGGAGCACATCATTATCCAAAGTGTAGACATTAGGCATGTGAGAGTCAGAGAAGGATACCACTTCTTAAGTGATGCCTTGTTGCAGAATTTCTGTGTCTTGAGGCTCCATGCAGGACCACCTGCTGCATTCACATCACATATTCAGCCTTGGAGGTACAGCCTTCACTGAAGCCAATTGATGAACAGTTGCAAAAGGGGCTCAGGCTTCAGAGATAAGCTGCTAAGTGCCATTGCAGTGACTACTGTGAAGACCCTTACATTTTACAGTGCCCTATTAAGACATCTCCAACCTTGAGTTCTTTGATGAGATGTCCTCCTTCTAGAAAGTCTTGAATGGATGTAACACTTACATTTAGAGTTCAGGTATACCTTTGGCACATTATGCTTCATTTTGATATTTAATCCCAAAATGAGAGACAAGGGAAAAGTAATATTCCATGTCTTGTTTTTCCTTTTAGACTCAGGTAATGTGATCAATGATGAGTGCCTCTCAAAAAATACTCCAATTAAGAGAAAATCTCAGAGAAGGAAAATGGATGGCAGCCCCTTAAAATCTGAAAGTGATTCTAACATCATAATTAAGTAGACTGCGTGGAATAGATCTCATTATTATGGAGTTGGGTGTAGGAGGATTAAGGGTTCCTAGCTGGATGGAACTACTGACATCTCTTAATGCCCTCTGTGCAGGAATTTCATGTTTCTGAACTTGCTCTGAGATCCAGCCAAGAATCTCAGACTTATCATTGATTTCTTATTGGATCTAAATGCAGACAACGTGGAATTCACTTCTCAAAGTGTGAATTGAGGGATCATTTATAATGTCTACCCATGTTTTTACTCTTTTCTTTGTTCTTTCTTGTTCCTGATGTTACAGTGTTTCTTCTTTTATCATTTCCTTTCTGTTTTAAGAACTTGTTTTTGCCATTCTTTTAAGGTAAGTCCCCTGATCAAAAAGTCTTTAGTTTTCCTTCATCCGAGAGCATCTTAACTGTACCTTCATTTCTGAAGAATATTTTTTGCTGGTACAGAATTCCGAGTTTATAGTTCTTTTTTTTCATTGCTTAAAAAATGCTATTCAGCTTTTTTTGGACCTTCTTGGTCTCGTGAAAAATCCATTGTTATTTGAATCATTATTCCTCTGTAGGTAATTTTTCTCTCCATCTGGTTTTAAGACTTTTTTCTGTCAGTATTTTTCTGAAGTTTGATTATGATGTGTCTTAGCATGGATTTCTTTGGGTTTAACTTTGTTTGGGGTTTGTTCAGGTGCACTTTGTTTGTTTTTCAGCAAATATGTAAAATTTGGTTCAGGTATTACTCCTGTAGTTTGTTAGTCTTACACTCTCCTTTTTTTCTGAGATTGATGATACACATTTTGAATCTTTTGTTATTGTCCCACAGGTCCTGAGTCTCTGTTCATTTTCTTTCTCTTGTTCAAATTGGGTATTTCGTGGTATTTCTGTCTTCAATCTCATTGGTGCTTTCCATTTTCATATTTATTCTATATTGAGCCAGTCCAGTGAGTTTTTTCTTTCTGTTGTTCTCTTGTTTTTCAGTTCTAAAATTTCTATTTGATTTTCTCTATTGCTTCTGTCTTCTTTGCTGAGGCTTTCTTTTTTTTTCTTTCATGCAGGTTTCTAATTGGTCTCTGAGCATTGTTATGATGGTTATTTTAAAATCTTTGTCAGATAATCCCTATATCTGTGTCATCTTGATGTCTATTGATTATCTTTTTCTCATTTAAGATCTTGTTGGTTTTTAGTTTGACGTGATTTTTAACTGTAGCCTGAACATTTCTGGTATTATGTTCTGAGACTGTGCATCCTATTTAGTCTTTTTTTTTTCTTTGCAGACAGTTACCTTGTATAGGTGTAGTGTACAGTTTCAGATGAAATTAGATCTGCAGCTCACCTCTGAGCTCAGCTGACACCACCTCAGCAAAAGTGAAATGCTGATTTGCACTCTGCTTTACCTCTTCTTTTCCCTGGTGGGTAGGAGAGGAAATCATCTCTCTATTGACTCCTGTTGATACTGGGGAGAGGGGGAGCAAAGTGTTAAACTATTACTGCCTTGTTGCTGCCTTGTGAGGGTATAAGTTTCATTTCCACTGGCGTGGTCCTGCTGACCCTTGGGGAATAGAGAGGGAAAATAGAGTGCTGGCTAAGAGTGCCTACACTACTTTTTCTGCTTTGTTGCTGCTGAGGGCAGAGTAGAAGATACCTCTCTGCTGGGTCCCATTGGCAGTACCAGTTTGGGTAGATTGAAGCTAGTGCCATCATATACAACTTTGTTCTGCCTCTTTGTTGATGGTTAGGGTGGAGGTCCAACTCCCCACTCAGCTTTCCTGACACAGTTTTTCCCTTGGTATTTGGCTGGAATAGAGACTATGACTATATTCTTTGCAGCCAAAGATGGAGAAGCTCTATACAGTCAGCTAAAATAAGACTGGGAGCAGATTGTGGCTCAGATCATGAACTCCTTATTGCCAAATTCAGACTTAAATTGAAGAAAGTGGGGAAAACCACTAGACCATTCAGATATGACCTAAATCAAATCCCTTATGATTATACAGTGGAAATGAGTAATAGATTTAAGGGACTAGATCTGATAGACAAAGTGACTGATGAACTATGGACGGAGGTTTGCGATATTCTACAGGAGACAGGGATCAAGACCATCCCCAAGAAAAAGAAAAGCAAAAAAGCAAAATGGCTGTCTGAGGAGGCCTTACAAATAGCAGTGAAAAGAAGAGAAGTGAAAAGCAAAGGAAAGATATACCCATTTGAATGCAGAGTTCCAAAGAAGAGCAAGGAGAGATAAGAAAGCCTTCCTCAGCGATCAGTGCAAAGAAATAGAGGAAAAAAATAGAATGGGAAAGACTAGAGATCTCTTCAAGAAAATGAGAGATACCAAGGGAACATTTCATGCAAAGATGGGCTTAATAAAGACAGAAAGGGTATGGACCTAACAGAAGCAGAAGATAATTAAGAAGAGGTGGCAAGAATACACAGAAGAACTATACAAAAAAGATCTTCATGACCCAGATAATCACGATGGTGTGATCACTCACCTAGAGCCAGACATCCTGGAATGTGAAGTCCAGTGGGCCTTAGGAAGCATCACTACGAACAAAGCCAGTAGAGGTGATGGAATTCCAGTTGAGCTCTTTCAAATCCTGAAAGATGATGCTGTGAAAGTGCTGCACTCAATATGCCAGCAAATTTTGAAAACTCAGCAGTGGCCACAGGACTGGAAAAGGTCAGTTTTCATTCCATTCCCAAAGAAAGGCAATTCCAAAGAATGCCCAAACTACCACACAGTTGCACTCATCTCACATGCTAGTAAAGTAATGCTCAAAATTCTCCAAGACAGGCTTCAGCAATATGTGAACTGTGAATTTCCAGATGTTCAAGCTGGTTTTAGAAAAGGCAGAGGAACCAGAGATAAAATTGCCAACGTCTGCTGGGTCATTGAAAAAGCAAGAGAGTTCCAGAGGAACATCTATTTCTGCTTTATTGACTATGCCAAAGCCTTTTACTGTGTGGATCACAATAAACTGGAAAATTCTGACAGAGATGGGAATACCAGACCACCTGATGTGCTTCTTAAGAAACTATGCAGGTCAGGAAGCAACAGTTAGAACTGGACATGGAACAACAGACTGGTTCCAAATAGGAAAAGAAATACGTCAAGGCTGTAGATCGTCACCCTGCTTATTTAACTTATATGCAGAGTACATCATGAGAAACGCTGGGCTGGAAGAAGCACAAGCTGGAATCAAGATTGCTGGGAGAAATATCAATAACCTCAGATATGCAGAGGACACCACCCTTAGGGCAGAAAGCGAAGAAGAACTAAATAGCCTCTTGATGAAAGTGAAAGAGAAGAGTGAAAAGGTTGGCTTAAAGCTCATCATTCAGAAAACTAAGATCATGGCATCTGGTCCCATCAGTTCAGTTCAGTTCAGTTGCTCAGTCCTGTCCGACTCTTTTCGACCCCATGAATCGCAACACCTCAGGCCTCCCTGTCCATCACCAACTCCGTCCATCTAGTCAGTGATGCCATCCAGCCATCTCATCCTCTGTCGTCCCCTTCTCCTCCTGCCCCCAATCCCTCCCAGCATCAGGGTCTTTTCCAATGAGTCAACTCTTCGCATGAGGTGGCCAAAGTACTGGAGGTTCAGCTTTAGCATCATTCCTTCCAAAGAAATCCCAGAGCTGATCTCCTCAGAATGGACTGGTTGGATCTCCTTGCAGTCCAAGGGACTCTCAAGAGTCTTCTCCAACACCACAGCTCAAAAGCATCAATTCTTCGGTGCTCAGCCTTCTTCACAGTCCAACTCTCGCATCCATACATGACCACAGGAAAAACCATAGGCTTGACTAGATGGACCTTTGTTGGCAAAGTAATGTCTCTGCTTTTGAACATGCTATCTAGGCTGGTCATAACTTTCCTTCCAAGGAGTAAGCATCTTTTAATTTCATGGCTGCAGTCACCATCTGCAGTGATTTTGGAGCCCAAAAACATAAAGTCTGACACTGTTTCCACTGTTTTCCCCATCTATTTCCCATGAAGTAATGGGACCAGATGCCATGATCTTCGTTTTCTGAATGTTGAGCTTTAAGCCAACTTTTTCACTCTCCACTTTCACTTTCATCAAGAGGCTTTTGAGTTCCTCTTCACTTTCTGCCGTAAGGGTGGTGTCATCTGCATATCTGAGGTTATTGATATTTCTCCTGGCAATCTTGATTCCAGCTTGTGCTTCTTCCAGCCCGGCGTTTCTCATGATGTACTCTGCAGAGAAGTTAAATAAGCAGGGTGACAGTATTACAGCCTTGATGTACTCCTTTTCCTATTTGGAACCAGTCTGTTGTTCGATGTCCAGTTCTAACTGCTGCTTCCTGACCTGCATACAAATTTCTCAAGAGGCAGATCAGGTGGTCTGGTATTCCCATCTCTTTCAGAATTTCCCACAGTTTATTGTGATCCACACAGTCAAAGGCTTTGGCATAGTCAATGAAGCAGAAATAGATGTTTTTCTGGAACTCTATTGCTTTTTTGATGATCCAGCGGATGTTGGCATTTGATCTCTGGTTCCTCTGCCTTTTCTAAAACCAGCTTGAACATCAGGAAGTTCACGGTTCAGATATTGCTGAAACCTGGCTTGGAGAATTTTGAGCATTACTTTACTAGCGTGTGAGATGAGTGCAATTGTGCAGTAGTTTGAGCATTCTTTGGCATTGCCTTTCTTTGGGATTGGAATGAAAACTGACCTTTTCCAGTCCTGTGGCCACTGCTGAGTTTTCCAAATTTGCTGGTTCCGTCACTTCGTGGTAAATAGATGGAGAAACAGTGGCTTACTTTATTTTGGGGGGCTCCGAAATCACTGCAGATGGTGATTGCAGCCATGAAATTAAAAGACAAAATTAAAAGCTTCCTCCTTGGAAGGAAAGTTATGACCAACCTAGACAGCATATTAAAAAGCAGAGACATTACTTTGTCAACAAAGATCCGTCTAGTCAAGGCTGTGGTTTTTCCAGTAGTCATGCATGGATGTGAGAGTTGGACTGTAAAGAAAGCTGAGCACCGAGGAATTGATGCTTTTGAACTGTGGTGTTGGAGAAGACTCTTGAGAGTCCCTTGGACTGCAAGGAGATTCAACCAGTCCATCCTAAAGGAGATCAGTCCTGAGTGTTCATTGGAAGGACTGATGTTGAAACTGAAACTCCAATACTTTGGCCACCTGATGTGAAGAGCTGAGTCATTTGAAAAGACCCTGATGCGGGAAAGATTGAGGGCAGGAGGAGAAGGGGATGACAGAGGATGAGATGGCTGGATGGCATCACCGACTCAATGGACATGAGTTTGGGTAAACTCTGGGAGTTGATGATGGACAGGGAGGCCCGACATGCTGGGGTTCATGGGGTCGCAAAGAGTCAGACATGACTGAGCTACTGAACTGAACCAAAAACATTTTCTGTTCTACAAGACCCTATTCCCAGTCCTTTGACTAGATGTAGTAGGCTTTTCTTGGGACTTTTTTGTTCTGTGGCTCTTGCCATTTCTGGGTTGCAGACTTCTCTAGCATCCAGTGTGAGATATAGCAGAGTCAAAAATAAAACCCTCGGATTTCACCATTGTATCATTTCTTAAGTCCCAAGGTTCCTTGTCACTTCACCTTCTTCTTTCCATTTTACCTTCTCATTTCCACCTTTCTGGGTCATCTTAGGTTTGTTGATTGTTTTTATTCGGATTTAAAAGTGGATACTAGTGTGAAATGGGAGCCCTTGAATTCCATGGGAAGTGAATGTTTTTGAAGAATGTTGACATCCCATCAGTCTCAGTTCTGTTAGGTCTCAGAGCTTTTTTTTAGTCGTTTAACCTGCCCACAGCCCGTTCATTCTCATATTTCCTTCAATGATTACTTAAACCTTTAACTGCTATCCTCAGGCCCCTGCCTAAATTTCATCCCCATTCATTTAAGTAGACCTTGGCCTTAAAAAAAGAAAAACAGAAACTGAGATCATGGTAATGTGCTTTCCATCGAATTTCAGTGCTTCTGTTTACAAACTGGTTGTGTCTTTACCCAGTTTTCTGTCTTCTACTCCTGTCTCAGAGAATAAAAGTGCTCCTCCTCCATTGCAAGCCTTCCGGATGTGCCCTCGACCTTCACTGTATCTTTAGTCTATTTTTCTTACTTTTCACCTTTCCTTCAGCCTAAAATTATGGGTAAGTCTGATCTAGCTGCAAAAATATCTACAGTAATTATTTTCTATGATACACCACCTACTAAATTCTTTTTTTTGCCTTATATTTGGGCATTTCTTTTAATCCTCTTTAGTACTGCCTATCTATTAAACATTAGCATTTCTAAGGACTTAGCTCACAACCTGCTGAAGTTTTCACTTACAGACCTCCCTTGGCTGGTGTCTTTTATTTTCATAACTTCTTGTGTCACCTGTTTGTTGTGATTCTCACATTTAAGAGTAAATCTTGAATGATTTGCATTGTTGCACAACAGAAACCGACACAGAATTGTAAAACAGTGTTCCTCCAATTAAAAATACATCAATTAATTTTTAAAAAAGTAATCTAGTCCTTTTGCCAGAGCTTCCTTCTGGCTAACTTTACCTTCATTTACAAAATACCTTGTCTTGTTCCAGAAAGGCTATAAGGCAGTTCATGGGGGTATTGAAAACAGAACAGGACATTATATATTGAAGATGAGAAGAAAGAAAAAAAGGATGTGGATATAAAGTGGAGCCATGAATGGGAGTGCTTCAAAATGCACACCACAAAAACCTATTTAAAGCTGATAATATACAATGTGTATGTTGCCATTCCTTTCTTCTGTGCTCATAGTAGACCCTGCAACATAATAATCATGTTCACTGAGCTCTTAGATGACCTCAAACAGCACCCATTAAGAAGTAGCACTGACTGAACAGAGTTGGTATTTATAAACAAGCCCATTTCCCATCCCTGATGAATGAGTCACTAGGATAGCTCTTATCTTTCTTCCAACCATTATGAGAAACCTAATTTGTTGTACAAATAATCATCCCTCAGGTAAAAGCAAGTCAGGCAGTAGGACAAGCACAGTTATTGTCTTAACTATTGTGGAAAGTTGTACATATTTAAAGCAAAGGAAGAAATAAGGAAACCCCTTATCTTCAGCCAGATTCAACTATTGTCAATATTTAATTATAGTTGTTCTTGGTAATAAGACCAGGGATCCTCATAGAGATAGTATATACGTTGCTGACTATATGTTCAGTTCAGTTCAATCCAGTTGCTCAGTTGTGTCTGACTCCTTGCTACCCCATGAATCGCAGCATGCCAGGCCTCCCTGTCCATCACCAACTCCCAGAGTTCACCCAAACTCAATGTGCATCGAGTCAGTGATGCCATCCAGCCATCTCATTCTCTGTCGTCCCCTTCTCCTCCTGCCCCCAATCCCTCCCATCATCAAGGTCTTTTCCAATGAGTCAACTCTTCGCATGAGGTGGCCAAAGTATTGGAGTTTCAGCTTCAGCATCAGTCCTTCCAATGAACATCCAGGACTGGTCTCCTTTAGGATGGACTGGTTGGATCTCCTTGCAGTCCAAGAGACTCAAAAGAGTCTTCTCTAGCACCACAGTTCAGAAGCATTAGTTCTTCAGCGCTCAGCTTTCTTCACCGTCCAACTCTCACATCCATACATGACCACTGGAAAAACCATAGCCTTGACTAGACGGACCTTTGTTGGCAAAGTAATATCTCTTCTTTTTAATATGCTATCTAGGTTGGTCATAACTTTCCTTCCAAGGAGTAACCGTCTTTTAATTTCCTGACTGCAGTCATTATCTGCAATGATTTGGGAGCCCCCAAAAATAGTCTGACGCTGTTTCCACTGTTTCCCCATCTATTTCCCATGACGTGATGGGACCAGATGCCATGATCTTCGTTTTCTGAATGTTGAGCTTTAAGCCAACTTTTTCACTCTCCTCTTTAAGTTTCATCAAGAGGCTTTTTAGTTCCTCTTCAAACTCTTGCTTTTTCAATGATCCAGTGGATGTTGACAATTTGATCTCTGGTTCCTCTCCATTTTCTAAAACCAGCTTGAACATCTGGAAGTTCACGGTTCACATATTGCTGAAGCCTGGCTTGGAGAATTTTGAGCCTTACTTTACTAATATGTTCTAAGTTACCTGAAATTTAAAAAAAGTAGATAACACTCATGGAGTGTGTGCCATGCATCAGTTATTTTTAAGTATTTAACCACTTTAATTCTTACATTATCCTTATAAGTGAGGAACCTGAGGTAAAGAGAAATGAGATGATTTGTCCCAAATCCCCATGGCTGGTAATAAGTGGTTTTGTGTTATTTGGATAAATATTCAGAAGTAAAATAGCTGAGTCATATAAAAGTTCTGTTCCTAATTGAGGATTCTCTCTACTGTTTTACACAGCAGCTGCACTAATTTACGGTCTCATCAATAGTCTACAAAGGTTCCAAGGTTCCTTTTTTCCCACATCCTCTGCAACACTTGTTCTTTCTTGTCTTTTTGATAATAGCTTTTTTCACAGTTGTGTGTCTACCCCTATTCTACTGGTATGAGTGTTTTAACAGTTTGACCAAAGTGCTGAAGCCTTCTATTTAAGTTGCTTTACCCACCCCACTTTTAAATATCATTCTGTTGAACATCAAAATAGTGTTATAACTTCTGTTTCAGTCATCATATATGATTTAGGAAACTCATGATAGGAAGGAAAGTCTTTGGTATTTATTCATGTGTCTGTTCTTTACATTGTCATTTCCTCTTTTCTAATGCTCCAATACTCCTTTTTTAGAAAAATTATTTCCTTTCTGTTTGAAGTATTTCCTTTAGCCATTCTTTAATAGTGACAAATTCCTTTAGTTTTCCATCATCTGAAAACTGCTTGATTTCACCTTCTTTCCTGAGAGTTTCACTGAATACAGAATTTGTGGTTGAAAGTTCTTTCTTTTTATCAGTTGAGAATGTGCCACTTATTGTTTCCATGGTTTTGCATGAGAAATTTTCTTTTATTCAAATTTCTATTACCGTGTAGGTAATGTTTCTTACGCTTATTTTCACTTAAAATTTTTCTTTGCTTTCAGTTTTCATAAATGCTATTAATTTTTGTTAATTTCATTAGTCTTCATTAATTTCATTAATTTACTTTGTTTTTAGAAATGTAGTTTTCTTTGAGTTTACCCTATTTGAGTCATCTTTTTTAAAAAACTGTGTATTAAAGAGAATTCCTAATTTTTATTGTGATACTGTGATTATGTCAAAATGAGAATATATCTCTTTTTAGTGAAAGAAAGTCAGAAGATGCCTTGTCATTATGTTGTAGTCCAGTTCTGGGACTTTTCATCAGTTTGCCTTCCTCTTTTGACCTGTGGAGCTCTCCTTTGATTATATGTTATGTTATCTCCAACCTTTATAGTTGTACTTAGTGATGAGGAACAGGAAGAGATTAGAAGTGGCTTTGCTCATTTTTTAATTATTATATATGGAATTTATTTGGATCTGAATTTAAATGATATAAAAGTACAAGTATGAGATGATTAAAAATTTGAAAACTTGATATTTTATATTAATTTTTAATGTATTGTGATTCTGTCAAAATAAGACTTTATCTTTTAGAAATATCTCTTCATGGCAGATAGGTAGGGAAGAGTGGAAACAGTGACAGATTTTATTTTCTTGGGTGCCAAAATCACTGTGGATGGTGACTGCAGCCATGAAATTAAAAGATGCTTGTTCCTTGGAAGAAAAAACGATGAAAAATATAGACAGCAAGTAAAAAAGCAGAGACATCACTTTGCCAATAAAGGACTGTATAATCAAAGCTATGGTTTTTCCAGTAGTCATGTATGGATGTGAGAGTTTGACCATAAAGAAGGCTGAGCACCACAGAATTGATGCTTTCCAATTGTGGTGCTGGAGAAGACTCTAGAGAATCCCTTGGACTGAAAGGAAATCAAACCAGTCAATCCTAAAGGAAATCAATCCTTAATATAATTGGAAGAATTGATGCTAAAGCGCCAATACTTTGGCCACCTGATGCAAAGTGCTGGTTCATTGGAAATGACCTTGGTGCTGCAAAAGACTGAGGACAGGAGGAGAAGCAGGCAGCAGAGGATGAGATGATTGAATAGCATCACTGACTCAACGCACAGGAGTTTGAACAAACTCTGGGAGATAGTGGAGGACAGGAAAACCTGGTGTGCTACAGGTCCTGGGTTCGCAAAGAGTCAGACACAACTTAGTGACAGAACAACAAGTGTGATTTTGTGATTATGTCAAAATAAGACTTGATCTTTTAGAAGTATCTACTAAAATATTTAGAGATAAAATTATGAGATGTGTAGAATTTGCCTCAAAAATAATATGCGTGGATTTGTACATAGGGCAAAAGTGGTCATTGGTTGATGGTTGTCAGGGCTGGGTGATGGATACATGGGATTTAGAGTTATCTTTGTACATGTAAGAAATTCTTCATATTTAATAATTCATAAAATTTTAACAAGAATTTCTTGAACACAGGTATTAGGGAAGAAGGAAACTTGCATGATAAATTGTGTTTAACGTACGAGTATTGGTGAAACCAACACCTTATAAGCCACTACATTTTAATATATTTGCTTGTAAAATGAAGTATTAAATGTGCTTAGAGTGTGTGCATTGGTATGTTAGGGACCCCAGGGACTGTTTTGTAGTTATTATTATGAAAGTTTTTTTTGTTTTGCAAGGACTAATATGCTTTCTTTGAGTTCTTCTCTTCTCTCTAGAACCTGAACAGTTTCAGAGTTGCCTTTGCTGTAGGATCGGTATTTTAGTATGTATGGAATTTATTCATTCTCATTTCTTTAACAGCTTTCAGTTCAGAATCAGGAATTTGAAACTAATGAGGATGGAATCCCAAAGATGGATCAGTTTCATTTGGTATGTGACCTTTTTGTCATTTACTTGTTGGAAACCTGTGATATAGGTGTGAGCAGTAGTATCAACTTACTTAACTGAAGAAGTCCTCTAATTTTTGTAAGAATACAAATAACATTCCCAGTAAAGAAGTACTGAAAAAATTCAAGTGCCCTACTTACACCATTGCCAGAAACTTATTGCTAGAGATTACTACTGGAATTTTTCAAATAAATTATATAGTCTGTGTAATAATTAAGGAAAAGCAGTAGTTTCTGTATCTTCAAAGATAATATTTTATTAAAATTAGTGTTCTACTACTTTTTATAAGTACCTAGCTGTATCTTTCAGAGAAGGCAGTGGCACCCCACTCCAGTACTCTTGCCTGGAAAATCTCATGGACGGACGCACCTAGTAGGCTGCAGTCCATGGGGTCGCTAAGAGTCGGACACGACTGAGCGACTTCACTTTCACTTTTCATTTTCATGCATTGGAGAGGGAAATGGCAACCCACTCCATTGTTCTTGACTGGAGAATCCCAGGGCCTGAGGAGCCTGGTGGGCTGCCGTCTGTGGGGTCGCACAGAGTCAGACATGACTGAAGCGACTTAGCAGCAGCAGCAGCAGCAGCTGTATCTTTTCTTTGTCATACGTCTACGTTATTCATATTGCTTTGAGATATACATATGTATACAACCAACATATTTTGAGTATCTGTTCTATATCAGGAATTGAACTAGGGTCTGCTTTTTAGGATTGAAACATTGAAGAAATTAATCATTTAGAAATATGAACAAGTAAACAACCAATATCTGTATATATAGAGTATTAAGAAAATAGTTTGGTGGAAGCTAATATTTAATTTGTCAGGAAAAGATGGAGGGAAGAAGCTATTCATGAATGCCACCACATAGTTATTTGAAGTGAATCTTCAAGGTTGAATTAGGATTTTATGAAAGTTAGAATGAGGTACTAGACATTTCAGGTAAAGACAGTATCTGAACTAAGACACGAAAATATTAAAGTCTTTTGTAATGGAATCATCCCCAGTGTGACTAGATGTTAAGGGGTTAAATATGGCAGTAAACAAGTCTATAAAGTATAATGACCTTCCCTGGTGGTTCAGTGGTTACAAATCCTCCTACCATTGCAGGGGACATGGGTTTGCTCCCTGGTCTGGGAAGATTTCACATATTGCAGGGCAGCTAAGGCTGTGGGTTGCAACTGCTGAAGCCCGCATGCCCTAGAGCCCTTGTTCTGCAACAAGAAGCCAGCACAGTGAGAAGCCCACACATCACAACTAGAAAACAGCCCCTCTTAGCACAAATAGAGAAAGGTCTCACGCAGCAATGAAGATCCAGTGCAGCCAAAAAATAATAATAATTTTTTTTTAAAGTATAATGATCAGGCTGTAAAAGTTCTCTTGCCAGTTTTTTTTTAAAGAAATTATTTATTTTATGTTTTACAACTGCTTTTATGGCTTTAAGAGCAATTTTAAGATTTATAGAAAAAGTGAATAGAAGGTAGAGATTTCCCATGTATCTCCTTCTCTCTTACACACAGTTTATCCATTATCAACATTCCCTCCCAGAGTTATTTGTTGCAGTTGATACCTCCATTGACACATCGTTGTTGCCTTAAGTCCATCATTTATATTAGGGCTTACTCTTAGTGTGGTACATTCTTAAAGTTTGAACACATGTATAATGCCATGTATCTACCATTAATATACAGAGTATTTTCACTGCCCTAAAAATCCTCTATAGTCTACCTGTTCATCTCTACTTTCTCCAAACCCCTGAAGCCTGATATTTTTCTTGTCTCCATAGTTTTGACTTTTCCAGAATGTCATGTAGTTGGAATCATACAGTATGTAGCCTCTTAAAATTGGCTTTTTTCCACATAATCGTATGCACGTAAGATTCCTTCACATCTTTTCATGGTTTGATAGTTCATTTATTCTTAGCCTTTATCCATTATCTGTATGTACCACAGTCTATTTATACATTCACCTACCGAAGGACAACTTGGTTGTTTCCAGGTTTTGACAAATTATGAATGAAACTGCAGTAAACATCCATGTGCAGGTTTTTGTGTGGACATAAGTTTTTATTTCCTTGGAGTGCAATTGTTGGATTATATGGTAATAGTATTTTTAAATAGTATAGTTTTTAATAGTAGTTTTAAATAATATAGAACTGTCTTCTAAGTACCATTTTTGAGTTTTGGTTGCCATCAGCAATAAATGAGAGTTGCTCCACAGCCTGACTGCTATTCAGTCAGTATTTTGGGTTGTGGCCATTCTTACAGATGTATACTAGTATCTCATTGGGCTTTCCGGGTGACTTAGTGGTAAAGGATTTGTCTCCCAATGCAGGAGACACAGGTTCTGTCCCTGGCTTAGGAAGATCCCAAGGAAATGACAACCCACTCCAGTCTCCTTACCTGGAAAATCCCATGACAGAGGAGTCTAGCAGGCCACAGTCCATGAGGTCACAAATGAATCAGACACACACAGTGACTAAACAATAAAAACAATACATACTAAAGATAACTATTGAAAGGTTGTTGCTGAACCAGGAAAGACGCTGGGATTCTTCGCCTCCAGAGGAGAATAATTCAATCTGGGACCAGAGACGAGTCTTGATTGCTCAGAGCTTTTATGTAATAAAGTTTTACTGAAGTATAAAAGATAGAGAAAGCTTCTGACATAGACATCAGAAGGGGGCAGAAAGAGTACCCCCTTGCTTGTGTTAGCAAGGGAGTTACATACTTTTTATGTAACAAACACAGGCAGACGCTGCCTGCAATGCAGGAAACCTGGGTTCAATTCCTGGGTTGGGAAGATCCCCTGGAGAAGGAAATGGCAACCCACTCCAGTATTCTTGCTTGGAGAATCCTGTGGACAGAGGAGCCTGGTGGGCTGCAGTCCATGGGGTCGCAAAGAGTCGGACACGACTGAGCGACTTCACTTTACATGCTTTTTAATTAGTTATTACAGTAAATCAAAAGAATATCTGGAGGTTGTAAAGATCTTACTAGACCCACTCCCATAATTTACATTCTAAGGTAATAGGATTAGCCAGAAGGTTTTCAGGAAGGAGAAACTGTCCTCAAGCAGGATACATTGTTGTTATATAATCCTTAGTACAGAGTTTAAACTGAGTTGTTTGTTGTGTGATCATCAGTTATAGATACATCAGGCTTAAAGATTAAAAACGTTTTATGTGACTAAGACTAAGGAATGTAGAGGGAAAAGGGTTTGTTCTTTCCTTCTCCTTGAGAATTCCAGACCCCTATCTCCTCAAGAATCCCAGACCCTTCTCTCCTTGGGGACCCCTGGACTTCTTATCAACCTGCCAAATGAATTGACTCTCTCAGTATCTTAAACATTTTAAATATGTTTAAAAACATACTCTGTAGAATGCAGTATGGGCATTGACATTCATTCAGTTACCAGATGGAAACTGAATACCTGCTCTATCACTGTGCTCATTGTTGGGGATGAAATGAGAAAGTAGAATTTCTGGTCTTATACTCCTTAGAGGACACTAGGAGTAAATAGGTAATTTTTATTCCATATGAAATGTGCTCTCATTAGAGTCATCCATAGGGAACAAAAAACAAAAAGCATACTTTGGGTGGTGGAATTAATGGAAGAACAACATTATAGTGTTATTAACATGTGATAACACAAAATAACATTCTTTGAAATCCTGATACATAATAAATTCTGACCTCCATAATGATCATTATAATGTTAGTGGTGGTGCATGTGTTTCAAGAGATCATTTCATAAGTGAAACCAAAAGCAGTTGACCAAGTAAAGGAGGCTACTATTTCAGACAGAGGCACTTCAATGTAAAATTTTCAGTGTCAAATTCTGACTAGTCCCCTAAAAAAAGGGAAAATGGAAAGTAAAAAAATCATAGGTGTTTTTTTGGGAATTTCACTTGTTTTTGATAAATATTTCAGTTGTGATTCTTTTCTTTTCCCTTCTGCATTACCCCCCTGTCATTTGATTCCATTGTTTTAATACTAGATTAATCCCTTTCCAATAAAAACTAGTTGATTTTGGTAAAAAGCTTTTAAAAAAATGGGAAAAATTGATTTTAGCTCTGTATCATTAATTGAAATCATTTTTGAATTAGGTACTCCCTTTTACAAGTTTGTCCTTTTATTCATTTTGATTTTATTTTTGCTTTGTAACATCTCTTTTTTCTTGCAGGATGATAATGTCAAATCCCTCCTCTGTAGCTTGATCTGTTGTAGAAGTTCAATGACTGCCGAGCAGGTTTTGAATGCTGACTGTTTCTTGCTACCAAAGGGAAAATCAATGCCAAACTCAGAGAAAGATACTGAATACATCCCCAAAAAAGAGGAAGAAGAATTAAAGGTGAAGAACTTGGATAAAGATAAGGAAAAGACAAGAAATGGTGAAGCCAGCTTTGATTGATAGATTAGTATTCTTTTGTTATTGCAGATGTTCCTTTTAAAACCTTTGTTTAGTTTGGTTAAATAAAAAAAAATCTGAAAGTGTTCTGGAGCTAGTTGGGTTGTATCTTTGGTATTCTAGTTGTGAAAAATAAAAGATGTTTGGCTATGCAAAAAAAAAATGTATACTTTGAAATTTCATTTAACTGGAGTTGTTAAGAAAGGATTTTATGTCTGTAGTTACTTTTTGAAATTGCATAATCAGCCTATATTACTTGTAATAGAAAAGATTATTAGATTGTTGGACAGGTTCTATACAGAATTACAGTATGTAGGCCAGCTCACGATGAAGGGTGCTAACTTTTGTTTAACAGATGGTAGTTGGCATCTGCTTTATTCCCAGTTCTGGGAATATAAAGATAAATTTAATGTGGTCCTTACACTTAAAAGCACATACATATGTTGAGAAAGTTGGAGATCTAAACAGATCTTCATAATACAATGTAGAATATCTAATGATAGCTCTGGACAGATTTTATGTGATTACACAGAAGGGATATTCATCCTGTGGAAGAGGGGTGTCATGGAAACCTTTCTGGAGGAGGTACTACCATAGTTAAATCATAAAGGATGAGTAGTAAAGGTGAAGGAGGATCAAGAGTACCTTCTTAGCAGAGAAAGCATGATGAGAGCACTGAGGGGAGAAGCAGTTTCTTGTGTTTAATAGAGAATAGTCATATGGGGGATATAACATGAAATACTAAAATACCTCATACCTTATAATTTTGTAGGAAATGTGGAGCTATTGAAGAATTTTAGACCACTTTGGCTCCCTCAAAATCCATCTTTTACCTACTACCAGGATAAGAGGTAGGGAGAGTGATCAAAAGAATATTATGGTAAAGTAGGTGAGCTGTGATGAAAGTAAGATCTACAGAAAGAGAAAAAGTGATGAAACATATGGGTCAGATTTATGAAATAGGCCAAGTTTTGTTTGACTTGGTGATTGGAGCTTGGTGATATGTAGACTAAAGTAGTATGTTAGAGTCTCTAAATGCCTATTCAAAAATCTAATCTTCCTTTCTTCCTTAGTAATATGTAACAGTTTTGTTTAGGATGGCAGTGTTCTTGGCTAAAAGATAAATTTATCATTTTGCTTTTTAGTTTAAGCTTTTTGACTAGATTTTGCAAAGTAAGGCTCCTTTAAAGGAGCTGACTTAGACTGGAGATGTATCCTTTTATCCTGTCCTTTTCCTGTTGCCTAGAAGCTAACCTGGTGGTTAGAATCTGAGCAGTCTCCTTGGATCATGAAGTAACTTTGAGGATGAAGCTCATGAACTAGGAGGATGGAGCAGCAAGTTAGAAGAACTGATGTTTCTGGTAATTCTGGAGTGTTTGAACTACTCTCAAGATTTCATGTTACTTGAGAGAGGAAATCCTTATGTCAGAGTGTGGTCCCTCTATCAACAGACTCAGCATCACCTGGAGGCTTATTTGAAATGCAAATTCTCGGCTCCACTCTAGATTTTATAAAGAATCTGGGGGTGGAGCCTAGCTGTCTCTTTTTTTTTTTGCATTTTTTTATTTTTATTTTTTTACTTTACAATATTGTATTGGTTTTGCCATACATCAACATGAATCTGCCACAGGTATACACATGTTCCCCATCCTGAACCCTCCTCCCTCCCCCCTCCCCGTACCATCCCTCTGGATCATCTCAGTGCACCAGGACATGGAAGCAACCTAGATGTCCATCAGCAGATGAATGGATAAGAAAGCTGTGGTACATATACACAATGGAGTATTATGCAGCCATTAAAAAGAATACATTTGAATCAGTTCTAATGAGGTGGATGAAACTGGAGCCTATTATACAGAGTGAAGTCTGTTTCTTAGCAAGCACTGTAAGTCATTGTTCAATCACACAGTCATGTCTGACTCTTTGCCACTCCATGGACTGCCCACACCAGGCTTCCCTGTCCATCACCAACTCCTGGAGCTTGCTCAAACTCATGTCCACTGTGTCAGTGATGCCATCTAACCATCTCATCCTCTGTAGTTCCCTTCTCCTGCCTTCAGCCTTTCCCAGCATCATGGTCTTTTCTAAGGAGTTAGTTCTTCGCATATGGTGGCCAAAGTATTGGCATTTGAGCTTCAGCATCAGTCCTTTCAATGAATATTCAGGGCTGATTTCTTTTCGGATGGACTGGTTGGATCTCATTGCAGTCCAAGGGACTCTCAAGAGGCTTCTCCAACACCACAGTTCAAAAGTTATCAATTCTTCAACGCTCAGCTTGCTTTATAGTCCAACCCTCACATCCATACATGACTACTGCAAAAACCATAGCTTTGACTAGATGGACCTTTGTTGGCAAAGTAATGTCTCTGCTTTTTAATATGCTGTCTAGGTTGGTTGGTCATAGCTTTTCTTCCAAGGAGCAGGTGTTTTAATTTCATGGCTGCAGTCATCATCTGTAGTGATTTTGGAGCCCAAGAAAATAAAGTCTGTCACTGTTTGCATTGTTTCCTCATCTATTTGCCATGAAGTGATGGGACTGGGTACCATGATCTTAGTTGTTTGAATGTTAATTTTTAAGCCAAACTTTTCCCTCTCCTCTTTTACCTTCATCAAGAGGCTCTGTAGTTCTTCACTTTCTGCCATAAGGGTGGTGTCATCTGCATATCTGAGGTTATTGATATTTCTCCCAGCAACCTTTATTCCAGTCATCCAGCCGGGCATTCTGCATGATGTACTCTGCATAAAGGTTAAATAAGCAAGGTGACAGTATGCAGCCTTGGCATACTCCTTTCCCAATTTGGAACAAGTCTGTTGTTCCATATCTGCTTCTAACTGTTGCTTCTTGACCTGCATACAGGTTTTGCAGGAGGCAGGTAAGGTGTCTGATACTGCCATCTAAAGAATTTTCCACAGCTGTTGTAATCCATACAGTCAAAGGCTTTGGCATAGTCATTAAAGCAGAAGTAGATGTTTTTCTGGAACTCTCTTGCTTTTTTGATGACAGCAGATGTCAGCAATTTGGTCTCTGGTTCCTCTGCCTTTTCTAAATCCAACTTGAACATCTGGAAGTTCATGGTTCACATACTGTTGAAGCCTGGCTTGGAGGATTTTCAGCATTACTTTGATAGCTGTGAGATGAGTGCAATTGTGCAGTAGTTAGAACAGTCTTTGGCATTGCCATTCTTTGGGATTGAAATAAAAACTGACCTTTTCCAGTCCTGTGACCACTACTGAGTTTTCCAAATTTGCTGGCATATTGAGTGTAGCACCTTACCAGCATCATCTTTTAGGATTTGAAACAGCTCAACTGGAATTCCATTGCCTCCACTAACTTTGTTCTATTATAAGTCATTTTCTTCTAAATAAGTTTTTGTAATATATACTGAAGAGAACCATTGCCACACATTCAAGCTTTTGTTCCTTTTGGGGTTTCTTGTTTTACAGTAGAACTTAATTCTAGCTGATTAAGTAATAAAAAGATAGTAGTTAGGTTTTAAACCTGAATAAAAGGACAAAGAATAGAGCACTTTACTTACTATTTTAAATAAAGAATTAGATAAGCATTTTCCAGATGTGTTCTCCTGAACACTAGGCCCTTGGGATGTTCAGCACAAAAAAAGTGTGACTAGCTGTTTGGAGAGTAATGCTAAATTGAAGACTTGATCATGCACATTAGAGGGTAAAGTTTCTAAAAAGTTTTCCAGTAAAGAAATTTGTTTAGTTTTATTTAACCAACGTATGTTGGAATTGGCGCAACAATTTTTTTGTATACCTAGTAACTTCTGAAACTATAGTTTCAGATTTTGTGGCATGCCAAGTTAGATAGTAATTATTTTTACTTGTTTAAAAGTGACAAATATTAGTACTCTACTCAGAGACAAATTTCATGTGTTACTTCAGTGCCAAGATGTTCCTTGAGATACGTGTCTATATGTGTAAGGGCAATGCAGAGGCAAACAAATGTGCTCACTGCCCTGTGGGCAGTCCGAGAGAGATGCAGTGTATAATAAGCTACAGGAGCAAAACATGTTTCTCACAAAGAAGAGGAAGAGAGGAATAATGAGGTTATGGGACAGACTTCTGGCTCATTTTAGAAGTACAGTAGGATTCTGCTTATTTGGAACTGGATAAAGCAACTTAAGAACGCTCAAAGGATAGATTTGGGAAAGGGTAAGAATTTGCCTGGAGTATAGCATATTTACATTTCATGCAAAGATGGGCTTGATAAAGGACAGAAATGGTATGGACCTAACAGAAGCAGAAGATACTAAGAAGAGATGGCAAGAATACACAGAAGAACTACAAAAAAGATCTTCACGACCCAGATAATCACGATGGTGTGATCACTGACCTAGAGCCAGATATCCTGGAATGTGAAGTCAAGTGGGCCTTAGAAAGCATCACTGCGAACAAAGCTAGTGGAGGTGATAGAATTCCAGTTGAGCTATTCCAAATCCTGAAAGATGATGATGTGAAAGTGCTGCACTCAATATGCCAGCAAATTTGGAAAACTCAGCAGTGGCCACAGGACTGGAAAAGGTCAGTTTTCATTCCAATCCCAAAGAAAGGCAATGCCAAAGAATGCTCAAACTACCACACAATTGCACTCATCTCACACACTAGTAAAGTAATGCTCAAAATTCTCCAAGCCAGGCTTCTGCAATACGTGAACCATGAACTTTCTGATGTTCAAGCTGGTTTTAGAAAAGGCAGAGGAACCAGAGACCAAATTGCCAACATCCGCTGGATCATCGAAAAAGCAAGAGAGTTCCAGAGGAACATCTATTTCTGCTTCATTGACTATGCCAAAGCCTTTGACTGTGTGGATCACAATAAACTGTGGGAAATTCTGAAAGAGATGGGAATACCAGACCACCTGATCTGCCTCTTGAGAAATCTGTATGCAGGTCAGGAAGCAACAGTTAGAATTGGACATGGAACAACAGACTGGTTCCAAATAGGAAAAGGAGTACGTCAAGGCTGTATATTGTCACCCTGTTTATTTAACTTCTCTGCAGAGTACATCATGAGAAATGCTGGGCTGGAAGAAACACAAGCTGGAAATCAGAATTGCCGGGAGAAATGTCAATAACCTCAGATATGCAGATGACACCACCCTTATGGCAGAAAGTGAAGAGGAACTCAAAAGCCTCTGAGAGTGGAGAGTGAAAAAGTTGGCTTAAAGCTCAACATTCAGAAAATGAAGATCATGGCATCTGGACCCACCACTTAATGGCAAATAGATGGGGAATCAGTGGAAACAGTGTCAGACTTTGTTCTTGGGGGCTCCAAAATCACTGCAGATGGTGACTGCAGCCATGAAATTAAAAGATGCTTACTCCTTGGAAGGAAAGTTATGACCAACCTAGACAGCATATTGAAAAGCAGAGGCATTATTTTGCCAACAAAAGTGCGTCTAGTCAAGGCTATGGTTTTTCCTGTGGTCATGTATGGATGTGAGAGTTGGACTGTGAAGAAGGCTGAGCACCGAAGAATTGATGCTTTTGAGCTGTGGTGTTGGAGAAGACTCTTGAGAGTCCCTTGGACTGCAAGGAGATCCAACCAGTCCATTCTGAAGGAGATCAGCCCTGGGGTTTCTTTGGAAGGAATGATGCTAAAGCTGAAACTCCAGTACTTTGGCCACCTCATCGAAGAGTTGACTCATTGGAAAAGACTCTGATGCTGGGAGGGATTGGGGGCAGGAGGAGAAGGGGACGACAGAGGATGAGATGGCTGGATGGCATCACCGACTCGATGGACGTGAGTCTGAGTGAACTCCAGGAGTTGGTGATGGACAGGGAGGCCTGGCGTGCTGCGATTCATGGGGTTGCAAAGAGTTGGACACGACTGAGCGACTGATCTGATCTGGTCTGATCTGATAGCATATTCGTGGGGTAGCTGAGAAAGCTTAGAAAAGTATTTTGGGGGCAGATCATAGAGGGCCATGAGTTGCTCTATAAGAGATGGTACTCTATAATAAATATGAGCAGCTGAGTCACACAGTCATGTTTATTTTAGAATAAAATAATGATTTTGGAAATAATGGAAATAAAAAAAGTCAAGGATGGCATATTTCACTAAAATAATTGAGGCAAAGAAAACATCCTGTTTTGAATGGAGGTATTGAAAAGGAGAAATTAAGAATATAAACTGATCCTCAGAAGAAATGTATGGGGAGCTTCTGGTTCATTTCATAGATTTCATTGTATCAGTGCTAAGTCATTTCAGTGTATATTTAAATATTAGTATTTGTTAAATTTCTTTTTAGCATTTCTCTTTTAACTCAACAAATGACATACTTCATTTCTTAGCTGTTAGTGTAACCATATCTTCTACCGTTAAAACTACATGTGGAAAGCTATTCCTTCATAGAAGTAACAAGAACACTGGCAAAAATTGTGAAAATCAACTTTTTCAGAACTCTGGCATTAACCAGGGACCTGCAATAGTTTGAAGAACTTTTATTTAAAAAAAAAAAACCAGCTGAATCTTGGTAAGAATTTCAAGCTTTGTAGTGTTTTAACTTGCCCTATTGCCATTTCCTGTCCCCAGCTCCATAATAACCTTACAAACCAACAGCCTCACAATTATGTTAACTATGAAAAATAGTGGTCTAATAGGCCTTGGAATTTGCAGAATGCTTTAAGCTCCTCAGCCTCTTTACCAGAGAATTGTCACTATTTGGCCAATCTGGCAGCTCCCTGGAAAAGCGTCATTTATAGGTCTTGTCATTAAGTGATCTAACTCAGATGTTGCTCCATGGAAAAAGACTTTTCCCCAAGGCATTTGTTGAAAAAAGTCGTGACAGTTGTTTAACATCACAGCTGCTTGAAGTGGTGATATGTGTCACAGCTGCCTGAGGTGGTGATACGTGTGCGTGCTCAGTTGCTTCGGTTGTGTCCTAACGCTTTGCAACCCTATGGACTAGCTCATCAGGCTTCTCTCTCCATGGGATTCTCCAGGCAAGAATACTGGAGTGGGTTGCCATGCTCTCCTCCAGGAGATCGTCCCAACCCAGGGATCAAACTTGCATCTTTTATGTCCCCTACATTGGCAGGCAGGTTCTTTACTGCTGTGCCACTGGGGAAACCCGAGTTGGTGATACATCTTCGTAAAATGTTTTAATAGGAAAATCTGGGGATGATGTTCATAGGGTGTAGAAAAGCTCCAACAAATTCTCAGGGTTCTGTTAGGTCATACACATACTCGGAGCTGAGTGCATGCCCAAGAAAGACATGCAAATTTCTGATCTTCCACCTCTGGCAGATTTTAAGGTTCAGGAAAGAAGTTCTTGTGACGTGTAAGGCAGAGTTGTAAACTGCCAGTGTTGAGTGTGTGCCCTAAGATACACACAGCTCCTCAACAGTCTGGGCAGGGAGGTTTACAGCTTCCAAGCATTTAAGGCAACTTCTTTCCAGTTATTAGCTGACCATTAAGCTAAGCTGGGCTTCCCAGGTGGTGCTAGTGGTAAAGAACCTGCTTCCCAGTGCAGGAGATGTAAGAGAAATGGATTTGATCCCTGGGTCAGGAAGATACCCTGGAGAAGAAGAAAATGACAACCTACTCCAGTATTCTTGCCTGGATAATCCCATGGACAGTGAAGCCTGGTGGACTGCAGTCCATAGGGTCGCAAAGAGTCGGACACGACAGAAGCGACTTTGCAGGCAGTCAGGCAAGCTAAGCTGCGCTGAAAAGAGCAGACTTCACAGAAATTATTCTAGCAAAGTTACTAAACAAACATCATGATTGTCATCAATAACAACTAGCAGTAACAAACTCTGTGTTGAGGGGAGGAAATGTGATTTCCAAAGTTGAAAATTACTATTTAAGATGTCCAGTTTTGTGCAAAAAATAAGCGAGACGTGAAACAAAAATATGGTCTATACGCTAGGAAAAAAAGCAAGAAATAAAAACTGTCCCCAAGGAGGCTAGATATTAGACTTCAAAGTTCATAAGACTTTATATCAGCTATTAAAACAGTAGTTTAATAGTTCTTTGAACAAAGAACTATAGGAAACCATTTCTGAAGAATTAAAGTATGAGAATAATGTATCATCAAATAGAGAATGCCAATAGAAATTTCAGGAAAGAACCAAATATAATTAGGGAACTGAAAAGTACAACCAGAATTTAAAAAAATAAGACTGATGAGAGGGGCTCTATAGCAGATTTAAAAGTGACAAAAGGAAAAATCAGTGAACTTAAAGGTATGTCAGTTTAGATCATCTGGAGTGAGGAATACAGAAAAGAATGAATAAAAATGAAGAGACTAAGAGGACTGTGACACATCACCAAACATACCAACAGAAGTTCAAATAATTGCTTGTTTTCTGGAAAACTTTGATTTATTTTAAATGTATGTGTGCGTGCAAGTTACTTCAGTCACATCCAACTCTTTGCGACGCTATGGACTGTAGCCCGCCAGGCTCCTATGCCCATGAGATTCTCCAGGCAAGATTAGTGGAGTGGATTGCCATGCCCTCCTCCAGGAGATCTTCCAGACTCAGGAAATAGCTTAAACTTTGGCTGCACTGGCAGACAGGTTCTTTACCACTAGCGCCACCTGGGAAGCCCCAGGATACAGTCTGTGGGGTTGCAAAGAGTCAGACAGGACTGAGCACACACACATAAATGTGTTACATTTTCCAGTCAAAAGATAGAAACTGGAAAAATACATTCCCCCCCCCCCAAAATACCGAATTTTGTGCCATCTGTAAGAGACGCAATCTTGGTGTCATTACCACAGAGCAGCATTGACACATTCAAATCAGCATGAGGGAATGCCTTTCCATTCATATTGGCCAAGCTGATACCTAGCTTGAAACACTTGCTGGAAACTTTGTTGCCTGGAATATGGGATTCAGTCAGAAGGTGTCATTCTTGCAGTAAAAGGATCAGTAGGAAAATGCTAAGATGAAGCATATGAATGCATCTTTTGATATCTTATTTGTGAGACAAGAGGTGGGAATCCTGTGCCTGAGCACTCTTCCCAACCCGGAACTGTTACATATGGGATTCATACAGGGAAGTACCAGACCCAGAACAGCTTGTTAGCGGAAAGGCGGGTAGTGCAAACAATTATGCCTGGTGTCACTACTCTGTGGAGTCAGAGGTTGTCTACCTTGGACTAGAGAGCATCTGAAAGCTTTCAGAACAGTTTCTCACTTTCTGAAGCTTTGAAGGAAATAATGAGTCAGGATTTACATATTTCTTAGTGGAGTGGCTCATGGTAGAATATAGCTGGAAGACTAAATTGAGTTCTCTGTATTTGCAGCCTTCAGTATCCTCACTGCTGTAGAGCCTTGTGACTGTTCTTAAAGCACTTGAACTGTAGCTACACAGTGGACTTCATGCCATCTGTGACATATGCCATCATATGCCTGGTACAGAATACCTCCTCTCATGCCAGCACGACTAGGCTGATAGGTCTTCTACTCCTGCTTGCTTCTGGTTTTAAGGGCCTTTGAATGGGTACCTAATTGAATTCCAGAACAAATTAGTGCCTTATCTGAGAATGTATTTCCCCATGACAGTCTTTACCCTTATCATCCCCACTGACAAAACCTACCAGGAGCAGCTCTCCACGTCAGACATCAGTCTTTCTTTCAGTTCTCCAACCAGCTGATTGTGATCCTCAATTTGGGAAGTCCATTGCCCGCTACCCACTATACAAAGTGGATGTTGCGACCAAGGGTGTTCCCAACAATTGGAGCCATAAAGTCAAGGAACTCTGTTCAGTTTGTACATTCGCTTTCAAATTGTTTCAGGGTGGCCATCAATAATGAGCCATGCATGGTGATGCCAGGAGTTAACCTGAGTGAAGTCCAGAAAGCTGTCTGTATGCTGAGAAACAGCACAGCAATTGTGAAGGGCTACATTTCGTGGGATCAGAAAGAGTCAGATATGACTAATTATTAACACTTCGACTTTCACTTTTACCTGCCTAGACCACATGTTTGACTTTAATGTATACCAAGAGGGCATTTCTGCATTGATTTACCAGAAGAGATGCAGGAGTTCTCAGACACCCAGGAAAGATTTGGCAGCCTTAGGGAAGGATTATAAGTAAGTGGGATAAAGTTTCTGATGCAAGTATGATTGGTTAAAACATGAATAAGTTAAGGTGTTATTCTTTCTTTTTAAGACACTATACACTTAATCACAAAAAACTGTAAAAAATTCTTAAAGAGATGGGAATACCAGACCACCTGACTTGCCTCTTGAGAAATCTGCATGCAGGTCAGGAAGCAACAGAACTGGACATGGAACAACAGACTGGATCCAAATAGGGAAATGAGTATGTCAAGGCTGTATACTGTCACTCAGCTTATTTAACTTATATGCAGAGTACATCATGAGAAACACTGGGCTGGAAGAAGCACAAGCTGGAATCAAGATTGCCGGGAGAAATATCAATAACCTCAGGTATGCACCACCCTTATGGCAAAAAGCGAAGAAGAACTAAAGAGCCTCTTGATGAAAGTGAAAGAGGAGAGTGAAAATGTTGGCTTAAGACTCAACATTCAGAAAACTAAGATCACGGCATCTAGTCCGATCAGTTCAGTTCAGTTGCTCAGTCGTGTCTGACTCTTTGCGACCCCATGAATCGCAGCACGCCAGGCCTCCCTGTCCAACTCCCTGTCCAACTCCCGGAGTTCACTCAGATTCACATCCTTCGAGTCAGTGATGCCATCCAACCATCTCATCCTCTGTCATCCCCTTCTCCTCCTGCCCCTAATCCCTCCCAGCACAAGAGTCTTTTACAATGAGTCAACTCTTCGCATGAGGTGGCCAAAGTACTGGAGTTTCAGCTTTAGCATCATTCCTTCCAAAGAAACCCAAGGGCTGATCTTCAGAATGGACTGGTTGGACCTCCTTGCAGTCCAAAGGACTCTCCAGAGTCTTCTCCAACACCACAGTTCAAAAGCATCAATTCTTCAGCGCTCAGCCTTCTTCACAGTCCAATTCTCACATCCATACATGACCACAGGAAAAACCATAGCCTTGACTAGACAGACCTTTGTTGGCAAAGTAATGTCTCTGCTTTTGAATATGCTATCTAGGTTTGTCATAACTTTTCTTCCAAGGAGTAAGTGTCTTTTAATTTCATGGCTGCAGTCACCATCTGCAGTGATTTTGGAGCCCAGAAAAATAAAGTCTGACACTATTTCCAGTGTTTCCCCATCTATTTCCCATAAAGTGATGGGACCAGATGTCATGATCTTCGTTTTCTGAATGTTGAGCTTTAAGCCAACTTTTTCACTCTCCACTTTCACTTTCACCAAGAGGCTTTTTGGTTCCTCTTCACTTTCTGCCATAAGGGTGGTGTCATCTGCATATCTGAAGTTATTGATATTTCTCCTGGCCATATTGACTCCAGCTTGTGCTTCTTCCAGCCCAGCGTTTCTCATGATGTACTCTGCAGAGAAGTTAAATAAACAGGGTGACAATATACAGCCTTGACAAACTCCTTTTCCTATTTGGAACCAGTCTGTTGTTCCATGTCCAATTCTAACTGTTGCTTCCTGACCTGCATATAGGTTTCTCAAGGGGCAGGTCAGGTGGTCTGGTATTCCCATCTCTTTCAGAATTTCCTACAGTTTATTGTGATCCTCACAGTCAAAGGCTTTGGCATAGTCAATAAAGCAGAAATAGATGTTCCTCTGGAACTCTCTTGCTTTTTCGATGATCCAGCAGATGTTGGCAATTTGGTCTCTGGTTCCTCTGCCTTTTCTAAAACCAGCTTGAACATCTGGAAGTTCACGCTTTCACGTATTGCTGAAGCCTGGCTTGGAGAATTTTGAGCATTACTTTACTAGTGTGTGAGATGAGTGCAATTGTGCAGTAGTTTGAGCATTCTTTGGCATTGCCTTTGTTTGGGATTGGAATGAAAACTGACCTTTTCCAGTCCTGTGGCCACTGCTGAGTTTTCCAAATTTGCTGGCATATTGAGTGCAGCACTTTCACAGCATCATCTTCCAGGATTTGAAATAGCTCAACTGGAATTCCATCACCTCCACTAGCTTTGTTCGTAATGATGCTTTCTAAGGCCCACTTGACTTCACATTCCAGGATGTCTGGCTCTAGGTGAGTGATCACACCATCGTGATTATCTTGGTCGTGAAGCTCTTTTTTGTACAGTTTTCTGTGTATTCTTGCCACCTCTTCTAATATCTTCTGCTTCTGTTGCTGCTGCTGCTACTAAATCACTTCAGTCGTGTCCAACTCTGTGCGACCCCATAGCTGGCAGCCCACTATGCTCCCCCATCCCTGGGATTCTCCAGGCAAGAACACTGGAGTGGGTTGCCATTTCCTTCTCCAATGCATGAAGGTGAAAAGTGAAAGTGAAGTCGCTCAGTCGTGTCCAACTCTTCACGACCCCATGGACTGCAGCCTACCAGGCTCCTCTGTCCTTGGGATTTTCCAGGCAAGAGTACTGGATAGGTCCATACTATTTCTGTCCTTTATCGTGCCCATCTTTGCATGAAATGTTCCCTTGGTATCTCTAATTTTCTTGAAGAGATCTCTAGTCTTTTCCATTCTGATGTTTTCCTCTATTTCTTTGCATTGATCGCTGAGGAAGGCTTTCTTATCTCTTCTTGCTATTCTTTGGAACTCTGCATTCAGATGCTTATATCTTTCCTTTTCTCCTTTGCTTTTCGCTTCTCTTCTTTTCACAGCTATTTGTAAGGCCTCCTCAGACAGCCATTTTGCTTTTTTGCATTTCTTTTCCATGGGGATGGTCTTGATCCCTGTCTCCTGTAGAATGTCGTGAACCTCAGTCCGTAGTTCATCAGGCACTCTATCTAATCAGATCTAGTCCCTTAAATCTATTTCTCACTTCCAATGTATAATCATAAGAGATTTGATTTAGGTCATACCTGAATGGTCTAGTGGTTTTTCCTACTTTCTTCAATTTAAGTCTGAATTTGGCAATAAGGAGTTCATGATCTGAGCCACAGTCAGCTCCTGGTCTTGTTTTTTTGGCTGTATAGAGCTTCTCCATCTTTGGCTGCAAAGAATATAATCAATCTGATTTCGGTGTTGACCATCTGGTGATGTCCATGTGTAGCGTCTTCTCTTGTGTTGTTGAAAGAGGGTGTTTTCTATGACCAGTGCATTTTCTTGGCAAAACTCTATTAGTCTTTTCCCTGCTTCATTCTGTATTCCAACGCCAAATTTGCCTATTACTCCAGATGTTTCTTGACTTCCTACTTTTGCATTCCAGTCCCCTATAATGAAAAGGACATCTTTTTTGGGTGTTAGTTCTAAAAGGTCTTTTGGTCTTCATAGAACCATTCAACTTCAGCTTCGTCAGCATTACTGGTTGGGGCATAGATTTGGATTACTGTGATATTGAATGGTTTGCCTTGGAAACAAACAGAGATCATTCTGTCATTTTTGAGATTGCATTCAACTACTGCATTTCGAACTCTTGTTGACCATGATGGCTACTCCATTTCTTCTGAGGGATTCCTGCCTGCAGTAGTAGATATAATGGTCATCTGAATTAAATTCACCCATTCCAGTCCGTTTTAGTTCGCTGATTCCTAGAATGTCAATACTCACTCTTGCCATCTCCTGTTTGACCACTTCCAATTTGATTCATGGACCTGACATTCCAGGTTCCTATGCAATATTGCTCTTTACAGCATTGGACCTTGCTTCTATCTCCGCGTCCGAGGTCAGGGGTGGCAGCCAGGAAGAGCTACCTCCTGCCTGAGGCTAGGGGTTGCGGCCGGGAGGAGCAACCCTACGTCCAAGGAGTGGTGGCTCTGCGGGCACCGGAGGGCCTAGAGGAGCTATTCCACGTTCAAGGTCGGGAGGGGCGGCGGTGAGCAGATACCCCTCATCCAAGGTAAGGAGCAGCGGCTGTGCTTTGCTGGAGCAGCTGTGAAGAGATACCCCACATCCAAGGTAAGAGAAACCCAAGTAAGACGGTAGGTGTTGCAAGAGGGCATCAGAGGGCAGACACACTGAAACCATAATCACAGAAAACTAGTCAATCTAATTACGCTAGTAGCACAGTGTCTAACTCGATGAAACTAAGCCATGCCCTGTGGGGCCACCTAAGATGGGAGGGTCATGGTGGAGAGGTCTGACAGAATGTGGTCCACTGGAGAAGGGAATGGCAAACCACTTCAGTATTCTTGCCTTGAGAATCCCATGAACCGTATGAAAAGGCAAAATGATAGGATACTGAAAGATGAACTCCCCAGGTCAGTAGGTGCCCAATATACTACTGGAGATCAGTGGAGATCTGGAAATAACTCCAGAAAGAATGAAGGGATGGAGCCAAAGCAAAAACAATACCCAGTTGTGGATGTGACTGGTCCCATCACTTCATAGCAAATATATAGGGAAACAGTGGAAACAGTGACAGATTTTATTTTGGGGGGTTCCAAAATCACTGTGGATGGTGACTGCAGCCATGAAATTAAAAGACACTTGCTCCTTGGAAGAAAAGTTGTGACTACCCTAGACAGCATATTCAAGTAGAGACATTACTTTGTCAACAAAGGTCCATCTAGTCAAAGCTATGGTTTTTCCAGTAGTCATGTATGGATGTGAGAGTTGGACTATAAAGAAAGCTGCTGCTGCTGCTAAGTCACTTCAGTCGTGTCCGACTCTGTGCAACCCCATAGACGGCAGCCCACCAGGCTCCACCTTACCTGGGATTCTCCAGGGAAGAACACTGGAGTGGGTTGCCATTTCCTTCTCCAATGCATGAAAGTAAAAAGTGAAAGTGAAGTCACTCAGTCGTGTCCGACTGAGCACCGAGGAATTGATGCTTTTGAACTGTGGTTTTGGAGAAGACTCTTGAGAGTCCCTTGGACAGCAAGGAGATCCAACCAGTCAGTCCTGAAGGAAATCAGTCCTGAATATTCATCGGAAGGACTGATGCTGAAGCTGAAATTCTAATACTTTGGCCACCTGATGGGAAGAACTGCCTCATTGGGAAAGACCCTGATTCTGGGAAAGATTGAAGGCAGGAGGAGAAGGGGACGACAGAGGATGAGATGGTTGGATGGCATTACCAACTCAATGGATATGAGTTTGAGTAAATTCCGGGAGTTGGTGATGGACAGGGAAGCCTGGTGTGTTGCAGTCCATGGGGTTGCAAAGAGTTGGATACAACCGAGTGACTGAACTGAACTGAACTGACTGAGGTAGGGCTCCCCTGATTAGAAGAAAAAGAGACAAGACCCTAAAGTTTTACACTATATCAGTTGGCTCAACTCAACAATGAGTACATATTCTCCTGTCTGTCAGTGAAATTCAGCACAACTACCTGTGAACCTTCTAAGGTTTGGAGTCATTTGAAATACTGGGTCACTTCTGTGTGTATGTGTGTTTATGTGTGTATGAGAGAATGGGAACCTTACTTTATCCTTTGCTTTTTAAACCAAGAGACTGTGAAATCCTGTGCATTTATACTTTTCCTTTCCTGTACATGAGGTAGAAAAACTGCACATATAGATTACTAATATAATTTCATATATATAAAGTGTATATATAGCATTGACTTAATAATTAGAATTTTTTAAAATGATCCAGTTTAGGTTCAAAGAAACAAATAGATTAAGAATAGAGAGATGGAAAGATAAATCATGCAAACAGTACCCAAAAGAACTGCACTGCCTACACTAAGACAAAATAGGCTTTGGCAAAAATTATTACTAAAGAGGAAAAATATTTTATAATGGAAGTCAAAACATCACAAAGATTGTGCATATATACATCTAATAACAGAGTCCCAAATACATAAAGCAAAACCTTACAATTGAAGTAATAATTCAACAGTAATAATGGGAGATTTTATTACCTCACATTTAATAGTGGATGGAATAACTGGGCAGAAGATAATATAAAAAAAAGCAGACATGAACAAAGCTATAAATTTAAGGCCATATTTAGAACACTATAACCAGAAAGAGCAGTATGCACATTCTTCTCAGGTATACATGGAACATTTTCCAAGACTGACCATATATAAAATCATAAAACAAGTCTCAAATACTTTAAAAGTATTTAGATCATAAGTATGTTTTCTAATCACAGTGAAATGAAATTAGAAATCAATAACAGAAGGAAACTTAGGAAATTTCACAAATATATGGAAATTAAAAAACACTTCTAAATAACTGATGGATCAAAGAAAGAAGTAACATAAATTAGGAAATACTTCAAAGTGAATGAAAATGAAAATACAACATATCAAAACTTAAAAGATGCAGCTAAAGCAGTGCTTAGAGGGAAATCTGGGCTTCCCTGGTGGCTCAGAGGGTAAAGAATCTGCCTGCAGTGTGGGAGACCCGGGTTTGATCCCTGGTTTGGGAAGATCCCCTGAAGGAGGGCATGGCAACCTACTCCATTATTCTTGCCTGGAGAATCCCCATGGATAGAGAAGCCTGGTGCACTGCATACAGTCCATGGGGTCGCAAAGAGTTGGACATGACTGAATGACAAAGCACAGCACATCACAGAATGAAATCTATAGCTGCAAAAACTTATATTAAAAAAGAAGTAAGATGTCAGTCATTAACCTAACCTAGCACAACTTTAGTTTATACCATTAAAGAACTATAAAATGATGAGCAAGCAGAATAAAGGAAATATTGAAGATCAAAAATAGAAATAAATGAAATAAAGAACAGAAAAACATTAGAGAAAACTAGTGAGACCAAAGCTCAGTTCTTTGAAAACATCAACAAAACAGACAAACTTCAGTTAGATGGCCCAAGAAAAAGAAAAAAAAGACTTCAGTTGTTAACATATCAATAACCTCAGATATGCAGATGACACCACCCTTATGGCAAAAAGTGAAGAACTAAAGAGCCTCTTGATGAAAGTGAAAGAGGAGAGTGAAAAAGTTGGCTTAAAACTCAACATTCAGAAAACTAAGATCATGGCATCTGGTCCCATCACTTCATGGCAAATAGGAAAACAGAGGAAACAGTGACAGACTTTATTTTGGGGGGGCTCCAAAATCACTGTGGATGGTGACTGCAGCCATGAAATTAAAAGACACTTGCTCCTTGGAAGAAAAGTTGTGACCAACCTGAAGTGAAGAAGTGAAGTTGCTCAGTCGTGTCTGACTCTTTGCGACCCCATGGACTGTAGCCTACCAGGCTCCTCTGTCCGTGGGATTTTCCAGGCAATAGTACTGGAGTGGGTTGCCATTTCCTTCTCCAGGGGATCTTCCCGACCCAGGGATCGAACCCGGGTCTCCTGCATTGTAGACAGATGCTTTACCATCTGAGCCACCAGGGAAGTCCATAGTGACCAACTTAGACAGCATATTAAAAAGCAGAGACATAACTTTGTCAACAAAGGTCCATCTAGTCAAAGCTATGGTTTTTCCTGTAGTCATGTATGGATGTGAGAGTTGGACTATAAAGAAAGCTGAGTGCTGATGAATTGATACTTTTGAACTGTGGTTTTGGAGAAGACTTTTGAGAGTCCCTTGGACAGCAAGGATATCCAACTAGTCCATCCTAAAGGAAATCAGTCCTGAATATTCATTGGAAGGACTGATGCTGAAGCTGAAACTCCAGTACTTTGGCCACTTGATGCAAAGAACTGACTCATTTGAAAAGACCCAGATGCTGGGAAAGATTGAAGTCAGGAGGAGAAAGGGACGACAGAGGATGAGATGGTTGGATTGCATTACCAACTCTATGGACCTTAGTTTGAGTAAGCTCCGGGAGTTGGTGATGGACAGGGAGGCCTGGTGTGCTGCAGTCCATGGGATTGCAAAGAGTCGGACACGACTGAACCAAACGAACTGAAAGAAGGGACTCACTACAGACCTTATAGAAATAAGAGTGTAAGGAAATACTATGAACAACTGCATACCAACAAATCAGTGAACAGAAAGACAGAAACCTATAAAACTGACACAAAAAGAAGTAGGAACTCTGAATACACTTTGAGGAGAAAGAATTATTAAGTTAGAAAACTCTTAACCAAGAAAAGTCCAAGCTAAAGAACTTAATGGTGAATTCCACCAAAGACATCACACACACAAGCACTATAGATAATTATCTCTTATGAATATAGATGCAAAGTTTCTCCATTAAAAACTGGGACTTAGGAATGCAAAGTCAATTTAATATTTGAAAATCAATCAATGTAACATACTATATTAATAGAATAAAGCAAAACTCATATTTTCTTAATAGATGCAGAAAAAGTATTTGACAACATCCTATATCCTTTTTATGATAAAAACCCTATGAACGAACTAATAATAAGGAATTTACTGAACCTGATAAATAGAATCTATAAATAACTCATAGCTAGCATGATACTTAATGGTAAAAGACTGGATGATTTCTCCTAAGATAAGGAACAAGTCAAGGAATCTACTCCTGCCGCTTCTCTTCGACACTGTACTATTGGTTCCAGCCAAGACAATTAGACAAGAAGGAGAAATAAAAGGCATCAAGATTGAAAAGGAAGGCGTAACATTGTTTCTATTTTCAGGTAACTTGATCTTGCCTACAGAAAATTTTAAGAAATCCATTTTACAGCTTTTAGAATTAATCAGTTCATCATATCTTGCAGATCCAAACTCATTCCATAAAAATAAATCACATTCCTGTAGCCTAGAAATTTTTATAACAATTTCATTTCCAAAATCATAAATAAAATAATTGGAAATAAATTAAACAAAAGAAGTATAAGACTTGTACACTAAAACTAGAAAACATTGATGAAGGTAAAGAAAGCTGAATAGCTTCAAAGAAATATTAATATTGTTCAATATTGTTAAAATAATAATATTGTTCAGTTCAGTCAGTTCAATCGCTCAGTCATGTCTGACTCTTTGTGACCCCATGGACTACAGCATACCAGGCTTCCCTGTCCATCACCAACACCCAGAGCTTGTTCAAACTCATGTTCATTGAGCTGGTGATGCCATCTAACCATCTTATCCTCTGTTGTCCCCTTCTCCTCCTGCCTTCAATCTTTCCCAGCATCAGGGTCTTTTCAAATGAGTCAGTTCTTCCCATCAGGTAGCCAAAGTACTGGAGCTTCAGCATCAGTCCTTCCAATGAATATTCAGGACTGATTTCCTTTAGGATTGTCTGGTTGGATCTCCTTGCATCCAGGGGACAATTCTTCAGTGCTCAGCTTTCTTTATACTCACATCTGTATATGACTACTGGAAAAACCATAGCTTTGATTAGACTGAACTTTGTAAAGTAATGTCTCTGCTTATAATATGCAGTCTAGGTTGGTCATAGCTTTTCTTCCAAGGAGCAAGCATCTTTTACTTTCATGGCTGCAGTTACCATCCGCAGTGATTTTGGATCCCAAGAAAATAAAGTCTGTCACTGTTTCCATTGATTCCCCATCTATTTGCCATGAAGTGATGGGACCAGATGCCATGATCTTCATTTTTTGAATGTTGAGTTTTAAGCCAACTTTTTCACTCTCATCAAGAGGCTCTTTTGCTTTCTGCCATAAGGGTGGTGTCATCTGCATATCTGAGGTTATTGATATTTCTCCCAGCAATCTTGATTCCAGCTTGTACTTCATCCAGCCTAGCATTTCACATGATGTAATCTGCATGTAAATTAGGTAAGCAGGATGACAATATGCAGCCCTGACATACTCCTTTCCCAATTTGGAACCAGTCTGTTGTTCCATGTCTGGTTCTAACTGTTGCTTCTTGACCTGCATACAGCTTTATCAGGAGGCAGGTAAGGTAGTCTAGTATTCTCATCTCTGAAGAATTTTCCACAGTTTGTTGTGATCCACACAGTCAAAACTTTAGTGTAGTCAATAACACAGAAGTAGATGTTTTTCTGGAATTCTCTTGCCTTTTTTTTATGATCCAATGGATGTTGACAATTTGATCTCTGGTTCCTCTGCCTTTTCTAAATCCAGCTTGAACTGGAAGTTCATGGTTCACATGCTGTTGAAACCTGGCTTGGAGGATTTTGAGCATTACTTTGCTAGTGTGTGGGATGAGTGTAATTGTGTGGTAGTTTGAATATTCTTTGGCATTGCCTTTGTTTGGGATTGGAATGAAAACTGACCTTTTCCAGTCCTGTGGCCACTGCTGAGTTTTCCAAATTTGCTGGCATATTGAGTGCAGCACTTTAACAGCATCATCTTTTAGTATTTGAAATATTGTTAAGTTGATAATAATCTTTAATTATCTAAAGATTCAACACAGTCTCTCTCAAAATCTGTGCTTTTCTTTAGAAATTAACATACTGATCCTAAAATTCATGTGAAAATGGAATGGACTCAGGATAGCCAAAACAATACTGAAAGAGGAAAATAAATAGGAGGAATCACATTCTTTTTTTTTTTTTTTTCAGAAGCAAGTTCACTTTATTGTATTAATTCATAAGGTTTTTCTGTGCTTAATCCATTTCATTAGCTAACGTGCCCCCCAGCCCATCTCTTAGTTTCAGTTTGGGGCTGGATCTTGTTCATGTTGTCCTGCTCAATCAAGAGAAACAAACATACACTGCTTAAAGATTTTTGAGGTTGGTTGTCAGGGAAACCTGATAAAAACCTATGTGTGGATTAAGGCAAATTATGGCCACCAGTGAAAAGTCAATTTAGAGAGCAAGATTTCTACATGTGGGTTAGGAAATCATTTTCTGCAGATCAAGAAAATAGACTCAGGCAATATTCCTACCTTCATACTATATGAATCAAATACATTGTAAATAAACCAGTCTGTTGCTACAGGAAAAAAACATCTAAATGCATTTCTTTTTTTTTTTTTTTTTGCTGTGGGTTTGTCATATATAGCTTTTATTATGTTGAGGTATGTTCCTTCTATTCCTGCTTTCTGGAGAGTTTTTATCATAAATGGATGTTGAATTTTGTCAAAGGCTATCTCTGCATCTATTGAGATAATCATATGGTTTTTATTTTTCATTTTGTTAATGTGGTGTATTACATTGATTGATTTGCGGATATTGAAGAATCCTTGCATCCTTGGGATAAAGCCCACTTGGTCATGGTGTATGATCTTTTTAATGTGTTGTTGGATTCTGATTGCTAGAATTTTGTTAAGGATTTTTGCATCTGTGTTCATCAGTGATATTGGCCTGTAGTTTTCTTTTTTTGTGGGATCTTTGTCAGGTTTTGGTATTAGGGTGATGGTGGCCTCATAGAATGAGTTTGGAAGTTTACCTTCCTCTGCAATTTTTTGGATGAGTTTGAGCAGGATAGGTGTTAGCTGTTCTCTAAATTTTTTGGTAGAATTCAGCTGTGAAGCCGTCTGGACCTGGGCTTTTGTTTGCTGGAAGATTCTTGATTACAGTTTCAATTTCCGTGCTTGTCACGGGTCTGTTAAGATTTTCTATTTCTTCCTGGTCCAGTTTTGGGAAGTTGTACTTTTCTAAGAATTTGTCCATTTCTTCCAAGTTGTCCATTTTATTGGCATATAATTGTTGATAGTAGTCTCTTATGATCCTTTGTATTTCTGTGTTGTCTGTTGTGATCTCTCCATTTTCATTTCTAATTTTATTGATTTGATTTTTCTCCCTTTGTTTCTTGATGAGTCTGGCTAATGGTTTGTCAATTTTATTTATCCTTTCAAAGAACCAGCTTTTGGTTTTGTTGATTTTTGCTATGGTCTCTTTTGTTTCTTTTGCATTTATTTCTGCTCTAATTTTTAAGATTTCTTTCCTTCTACTAACCCTGGGATTCTTCATTTCTTCCTTTTCTAGTTGCTTTAGGTGTAGAGTTAGGTTATTTATTTGACTTTTTTCTTGTTTCTTGAGGTGTGCCTGTATTGCTATGAACTTTCCCCTTAGGACTGTTTTTACCGTGTCCCACAGGTTTTGGGTTGTTGTGTTTTCATTTTCATTCGTTTCTATGCAAATTTTGATTTCTTTTTTGATTTCTTCTGTGATTTGTTGGTTATTCAGCAGCGTGTTGTTCAGCCTCCATATGTTGGAATTTTTAATAGTTTTTCTCCTGTAATTGAGATCTAATCTTACTGCATTGTGGTCAGAAAAGATGCTTGGAATGATTTCTATTTTTTTGAATTTACCAAGACTAGCTTTATGGCCCAGGATGTGATCTATCCTGGAGAAGGTTCCATGTGCGCTTGAGAAAAAGGTGAAATTCATTGTTTTGGGATGAAATGTCCTATAGCTATCAATTAGGTCTAACTGGTCTATTGTATCATTTAAAGTTTGTGTTTCCTTGTTAATTTTCTGTTTAGTTGATCTATCCATAGGTGTGAGTGGGGTATTAAAGTCTCCCACTATTATTGTGTTATTGTTAATTTCTCCTTTCATACTTGTTAGCATTTGTCTTACATACTGCGGTGCTCCCATGTTGGGTGCATATATATTTATAATTGTTATATCTTCTTCTTGGATTGATCCTTTGATCATTATGTAGTGACCTTCTTTGTCTCTTTTCACAGCCTTTGTTTTAAAGTCTAATTTATCTGCGAGTATTGTGACTCCTGCTTTCTTTTGGTCCCTATTTGCATGGAAAATCTTTTTCCAGCCCTTCACTTTCAGTCTGTATGTGTCCCCTGTTTTGAGGTGGGTCTCTTGTAGACAACATATGTAGGGGTCTTGTTTTTGTATCCATTCAGCCAGTCTTTGTCTTTTGATTGGGGCATTCAACCCATTTACGTTTAAGGTAATTACTGATAAGTATGATCCTGTTGCCATTTACTTTATTGTTTTGGGTTCGAGTTTATACACCATTTTTGTGTTTCCTGTCTAGAGAATATCCTTTAGTATTTGTTGGAGAGCTGGTTTGGTGGTGCAGAATTCTCTCAGCTTTTGCTTGTCTGAAAAGCTTTTGATTTCTCCTTCATATTTGAATGAGATCCTTGCTGGGTACAATAATCTGGGATGTAGGTTATTTTCTTTCATCATTTTAAGTATGTCTTGCCATTCCCTCCTGGCTTGGAGAGTTTCTATTGAAAGATCAGCTGTTATCCTTATGGGAATTCCCTTGTGTGTTTTTTGTTGTTTTTCCCTTGCTGCTTTTAATATTTGTTCTTTGTGTTTGATCTTTGTTAATTTGATTAATATGTGTCTTGGGGTGTTTCTCCTTGGGTTTATCCTGTTTGGGACTCTCTGGGTTTCTTGGAGTTGGGTGATTATTTCCTTCCCCATTTTAGGGAAGTTTTCAACTATTATCTCCTCAAGTATTTTCTCATGGTCTTTCTTTTTGTCTTCTTCTTCTGGAACCCCTATGATTTGAATGTTGTAGCGTTTAATATTGTCCTGGAGGTCTCTGAGATTGTCCTCATTTCTTTTAATTCGTTTTTCTTTTATCCTCTCTGATTCATTTATTTCTACCATTCTATCTTCTAATTCACTAATCCTATCTTCTACCTCTGTTATTCTACTATTTGTTGCCTCCAGAGTGTTTTTAATTTCATTTATTGCATTATTCATTATATATTGACTCTTTTTTATTTCTTCTAGGTCCTTGTTAAACCTTTCTTGCATCTTCTCAATCCTTGTCTCCAGGCTATTTATCTGTGAAGGAATCACATTCTTAATTTCCAATCTTCAGTTCAGTTCAGTTCAGTTGCTCAGTCGTCTGACTCTTTGCGACCCCATGAATCGCAGCACGCCAGGCCTCCCTGTCCATCACCAACTCCCGGAGTTCACTCAGACTCACGTCCATTGAGTCAGTGATGCCATCCAGCTGTCTCATTCTCTGTTGTCCCCTTTTCCTCCTGCCCCCAATCCTTCCAGCATCAGGGTCTTTTCCGATGAGTCAACACTTTGCATGAGGTGGCCAAAGTACTGGAGTTTCAGCTTCAGCATCATTCCCTCCAAACAACACCCAGGGCTGATCTCCTTCAGAATGGACTGGTTGGATCTCCTTGCAGTCCAAGGGGCTCTCAGGAGTCTTCTCCAACACCACAGTTCAAAAGCATCAATTCTTCTGTGCTCAGCTTTCTTCACAGTCCAACTCTCACATCCATACATGACCACTGGAAAAAACATAGCCTTCAAATTACTATAAAGCAATGATAATCAAGACACTGTGGGTGCTGGCATAAGGATAGATATGTAGATCCATGGAATAGGATTGAAAGTTTCTAGTTTACTTTTGCATGTGTGTGTGTGTGTGTAAATAAATCCTTACATATATGATCAGTTATTTTTTGGCAAGGGCACCAAGACAATTAAAATATGAAAGATGTGTTTTCAGCTAATTATACTAGGGCAACTGGATATTCACATGTAAGAGAATGAAGTTGGGCCTCTATCTCAAACTGTATGCAAAAATTAACTCAAACTGGTTCATAGACACCAAGTTCATACTATAAAATTCTAAAAAGAAAAAAACAAGTATAAATCTCTGTGACCTTGGGTTAGGCCAGGCTTTCTTAGGTATGATGCCAAAAGCATAGGAAAGAGAAGAAATATTAGGTATATTTATTCATTACCTTCTGAGCCACCAGGGAAGCCCCATTTAGATATATTGGAATTTATTAAGTTACAAAATTTTGTGCTTCAAAAGGCACTATCAAGAAAGTGAAAAGATAGCCCACAATATTGGAGTAATATTGTTCAATCATGCATCTGTGAAAGGATTTGTAGTTAGTATGAGAACTCTTACACCCGAATAATAAAAAGAGAAACCAATTAAAAATGGGCAAAGGTTCTGCATGGATATTTCTCCTAAGAAGATACACAAATGGCCAATAAGCACATGAGAAAATGTTCAATCTCATTAATCATTGCTGCTGCTAAGTCGCTTCAGTCGTGTCCGACTCTGTGCGACCCCATAGATGGCAGCCCACCAGGCTCGCCCTTCCCTGGGATTCTCCAGGCAAGAACACTAGAGTGGGTTGCCATTTCCTTCTCCAATGCATGAAAGTGAAAAGTGAAAGTGAAGTCGCCTAGTCGTGTCCGACTCTGCGACCCCATGGACTGCAGCCCATCAGGCTCCTCCATCCATGGGATTTTCCAGGCAAGAGTACAAAGGAAATTCAAATCAAACAATGAGATACCACTTCATACCCAGTAGGATGACTAAAATTTAAAAGTCAGATAAATATGTAAAATTTTTGCAAAAATCAGAGAAGTATAAATTGACCTCTAAATAAAAGCAAATTTCATGCTTAGTAAAGCAGCAAAATTAAAATGGTGAGGTCTTATGATATTAGTAAGTTGGTGCTGGTTTTCATTTACAGTGTGAAACTGATAGTTTGATCCTATGTCTCATGAGCCATGAAAATGATTCTCCCCCTTGTTCCTAATGATACCAGTCTTAAAATTTTGTCATAGGAACATGGTTTAACAGAAATAAAGTTATGTACATGTGGAATTGAAAATTGAATAAATACAGAACAAGTGAATTGTTTCATGATCCATTGCACATCAGTATAAGGTGCGTGCAAGCTAAGTCACTTCAGTAGTGTCCAACTCTGTGCGACCCTATGGACTGTAGCCCACCACGCTCCTCTGTCCTTGGGATTCTCCAAGTAAAAATACTGGAGTGGGTTGCCATGCCTTCCTTCAGGGGATCTCCCTGACCCAGGGATCAAACCCACATCTCTTATGTCTCCTGAATTGGCAGGTGGATTCTTTACCATTAGAGCCACATGGGGAGCCCCACATGAATATAAGATTGCTATAAAAGTATGCATTATGAACACACACACATAATGCTCATATATACTGAAAATAATATCTAAAAATGTGTTTGTGAGAAAAATATGGGTGATGAAACATTTTTAAAATTATATACTTTACTATATAGCTACCTATGTTAATCGTTTAATATTTATTTTTTATTGAGTTTAAAATTTCTTTCAGATATTGAGCAGACTTCTCTGTGCTATATGGTAGGTCCTTCTTGGTTATCTTTGTCAATATTCTGTAATAACCTTAATGGGAAAAGAATTTTTAAAAGAATAGAAATCAATAAATAACATTTTAAAAAATTGCCCCCAGCTGTCAAGTAATAATATGTCATTTCCTGAGAGATGATTATTTTTGATTAACTGAGGAGTAACTTAAATTTTATTGAAGGTTTAGAACAGTATAAGTTTCTGTATGGCCACAAGGTGTCGCTCTGGGCCTAGCACATCCTGGGATAACCCTTTTCGAGGAAGATTTTATGGAAAGGAACTTCTAAATGCAATAGACTTCTGTTTATTTGGGTGACTCGTATTTTCCAGAAAAAAGGGAAATACCAAAGAAATAAGGCCATAAAATTACTTAGCTCAAGAGTTAAATTGTTGATAACCTTTTTGTTTTATCCTTCTATACTGCTTTTACAAGCTTCCCTGGTGGTTCAGTGGTAAAGAATCCACTGACAATGCAGAAGACATGGGTTTGATTCCTGATCCAGGAAGATCCCCTGGAGTAAATTTCTCCTCCATTAAGATCTAAAGTTAATTTAGGTTATATATTTATTTTATTGTTCAAAATACCTTTGCCACAGTTTTTCTTACCTGAAATTTGACTTTTTTACTCCACAACCTCTAGGTCAGAAGTTTTGGACATATGCAGCAAATATGTTTGTTACCAGCTGCTTGAAATGATACCTTTGCTGCTAAGTTGCTTCAGTCGTGTCCGACTCTGTGCGACCCCATGGACTGCAGCCTACCAGGCTTCTCCGTCCATGGGATTCTCCAGGCAAGAACACTGGAGTGGGTTGCCATTTCCTTCTCCAATGCATGAAAGTGGAAAGTGGAAAGTGAAAGTGAAGTCGCTCAGTCATGTCTGACTCTTAGTGACCCCAGGGACTGCAGCTACCAGGCTCCTCCATCCATGGGATTTTCCGGGTAACAGTACTGGAGTGGGGTGCCATTGCCTTCTCCCAATGATACCTTTAAGAAGGTTTAAATTAGTCATGGAAACAGAAAATTTCAAATTTATACAGTGAAAGCTTATCAAAACTATAATTTTTCTTTAATGTGATTATTTGATTAATGTCTGTATTTCTTTAAACGTAGACTATAAGGTTTGGGACTGTACTTAGCACAATGACAGACACTCAAAAAATATTAGTTAATTGATAAATTTAAGAGTCATTTGAAACTTTCACTAAAGGCTATTTTGTAAGAATTGATAAATCTCTTTAAAAAGTATACTTATTCTATTTTAATTTTTTTAAATGATAATGGTGAGGATTAACTTTAGATCCCCTTCATTGTTTAAAAATAGCTCCTAGATAAAAATATTTTTCTGTTTTTAGTTGCAAAAAATAATAGTCATTTTAAAAGGAAAATAAAGCCTAATTTGTTGAAATCCATTTTAAACAAAAATGATTTCTCTTCTTTCCCTGCAAGAAATTCTCCATTTCTGTCTACATTAGATGTCACCAACTGTCAATCTGTTTCTTCATCCAGAGAACACAACCCTGGAAGCAAGAATCCAATAGTATGGTCAAATAAATTAAACTGTCTACTGGAATAATCAGGGAAAGGGTTTCCAATTTAAAGTAGTTTTCCTTTTTAAAGGGGAGAATATTTGACAAACAGTCTATGAAGCACAGTAATCTTTTTCATAAAATCAAGCTATTCAGAATTTAAGGTCTTGGGAAATTTTTAGTGTAAATAGAGATGTCCTTCTCAAAGAATTTAGTGTCATTCTTTTGAATTTCAGATAGGATGGTAAAAAAATTCATCAAGCAAGAAAATAAGAACAAACATTAGTGTTGTTGTTTTCAGGACTCACTTTACAGAAAGAAAAGAAATGTCAGAGAAGCAAAACTACAAAGCTACTTAGCTCAAGAATCAAATTGTTGATAAACTTTTTGTTTTAGTCCAGTTTATTGCTTTTACAAGCTTCCCCCATGGCTCAGCAGTAAAGAATCCACCTGCCAATGCAGGAGATGTGGATTTGATCCCTGGGTCAGGAAGATCCCCTGGAGAAGGAAATGGCAACCCACTCCAGTATTCTTACATGGGAAATCCTGTGGACAGAGGAACCTGGTGGGCTACAGTCCATGAGGTCACAAAAGAGTTGGACGTGACTTAGCAACTAAACAACAACTGTTTATTATGTATTTTTTCAACTGTACTTGACAAAGAAGAGTCGTTATATAAATTCAGCCTGCAGGGCTTGGACTTCAAAAGTCTTCACTATCCTTCATTTCCTTCGAATGAAAGTAGCGTTCTATATTGCATACCCATTTTGCGTATACTTGCCCTCCTCCTTCTTTTCGTCTCTCCTCTTTGTCCTCTTTCCTTTACCCTAAGCCTTTAAATTTTTTTTTTTTTAGTATTAATAGTTCATTTAGAGGAAGATTAATTGCTGCTGAAAGAATTAAATTTGAAACATAAAATATTCCTTGAACAATTTCTACTAAGGTACAGACTTATTATTGCCATGTTTTTGTTGTTGTTCAGTTGATAAGTTGTGTCCAACTCTGCGAGCCCATGAACTGCAGCACACCAGGCTTCCCTGTCTTTCACCATCTTCTGGAGCTTGCTCAAATTCATATCCATTGAATTGGTGATGCCATCCAACCATCTCGTCCTCTGTCAGCCTCATCTCCTGCCTTCAATCTTTCCCAGCATCAGGGTCTTTTCCAATGACTCGACTCTTTGCATCAAGTGGCCAAAGTATTTGCAACTGCCCCAAAATAATATGCACATTAATATTTTAACACTTATTTGCTTTTCCTTGAACGTCATGATTTATTTTTATCTGATGTCAGCTCCATTTATGGCAACCAACTGGCAACTGCAAATTACAATTGCTATGATAAGCTAGATATGAAAAATGCAAGCATAATTTTGGTCTTGATTGTGTACTTGCCTGAGTCATGGCTTGCATCATCTCCTGAAGTTCTGTTTATGATTCACAAATTTTATTTCCACTATATCCTTTTCAGTCTCGCATAAGCATCAGTCATACTGTATAAATATGTGAGGACAATTTGCTCTAGTAGGAAGACCCAGATAATTTTTTTGGCTGCTATAAGAATTTTTAGCATTGTCTTTAAAGCAAATAATAAACTTTATGCCCCATTAAATGATCTTTTTTCCTGTTTGATGTGTTTAAAGTCATGGTTAGAGGTTATTTTAAATGTGATTCTTTACTAGTTAATGAGCTGAACAAATCATATCATTGCATTTTTGCAGGTTGGGAAGGGCTGTGGTTTGTTCTAACATGATGGTAACATATTCAGAGTAAAACTCTGAGCCAAAGTAGCCATAGATGACTTAAGTGCATTAAACCCTAATATAACAGTTTATTTTAAAACATACTTTGGTCTTTAATCTACTGCTTTCAATTCTCCCCTCGTTTTGTGTTAAACATTTCTGAAGTCTGGAAATGTTTCATTTGTTTCATATTTTGTTTCATAATTAAAGGCTATGAACCCCTATGTTCATAGAAGCTCTATTTGCAAAAGCCAAGACATCAAAACAATCTAAACATCATCAACAGATGAATGGATAAAGAAGATGTGATACACACACACACACGATGGACTACTACCCCATTAGAAAAAATGAAATAATGCTATTGGCAGCAACATGGATTGAACTAGAGATTATCATACTAAGTGAAGTAAGTCAGAAAGAGAAAGACAACTACCGTACGATATCACTTTTATGTGAAATCTAAAATGCAATACAAATGAACATATCTATGAAAAAGAAGCAGACTCACAGACATAGAGGACAGACTTGTGGTCGCCAAGGGCAAAGGGGAGTGGAGGAGGGATGAACTGGGAGTTTGGCTTTAGCAGATGCAAACTATCACATGTAGAGTATATAAACAACAAAGTCCTACAATGTAGCATGGGGAACCATATTCAATATGCTGATGTAAACCATAATGGAAAAGAATATAAAAAAAGAATGTGTATATATGTATAACTGAATTACTTTGCTATACAGCAGAATTTAACACAAATTTGTAAATCAACTATACTTCCCTGGTGGCTCAGACAGTAAAGAATCCACCTGTAATGCAGGAAACTAGGGTTCAATCCCTGGGTCAGGGAGATCCTCTGGAGAAGGGAATGGCTACCCTCTCTAGTATTCTTGCCTGGAGAATTTCATGGACAGAGGAGCCTTGTGGGTCCATGGGGTCACAAAGAGTCAGACACAACTGAGCAAATAATACTTTTACTTTTGTTCTTCTTTAAAAAAAAAAAAAAAAACAATCTTTATTTTAAGGGGTATTATGCTTATAGCTAATTATAGTAGAATATAAGTGTATACTTACATTTTTATGGAAAAAGATGTATAGACGCATAAAAGCAGGTTTGGAACACTACACACCAAAATGTAAATACTGAAAAAGAAAGAATAATTCCAAAGAAAATATAAAATGCATGATAGTGATATAGAATATACATATATAAATGTAAAAGTGAAAAAAAAAGTTATATATAATCAATTTCCAGGTTGCAGAAGGTAGGTAGTGTGGATAGATACTAGGTATTTTGTCTACATTATCTCATAGTCTTCACAACAACCCCATCAAATGCAAATAGTATTTACAGAAAAAGAAAGAAAATGCATGAGAGAGTATGTTTTAGCAAGGATCACATATATCATTTTTGAAATTATTTGTGAGACGCCAAGATAGATGCTGAAGACACCAGGAGGTATGAGTCTTTCTTTTAGAAAGCCTTTGGTATGGTTGAGACAAGGCATATCTGTGGGAAAAAAAAAAAGAATTACTTGCTAAGTGCTGTTAATCCTAAAGTAGTGTTTCCCACAAAAGGGAATTAATCTTGGGGTCACCGAACTTACCTAAAACTCTGTCTTAGCAGAGGAGTCCAAAATGAAGTGGAACTCCACTATTTTTGCATGAATCTGTTTATTGCCATTGCATTAGTTTTTTGAGAATTAAAAAAATTTAATTGGAGGATAATTGCTTTATAATGTTATGTTGGTTTCTGCCATACAACAACGTGAATCAGCCATAGAAGTATACAGATGTCCCTTTTTCTCTTGAACCTCCCTTCCAGCCATTACATTCTTGAAAGAGTTAAAATACATTTCTGCTGACTATTTTTTTTTTTGAACTAACACTTAGAAGGATAGCTTCTATACAGGAAACAAAATGTTCTTACCTTAGGTATGAAATCATATATTATTTGACCACTCTGGCAAATGAAGCTTGTTAGTTTCAAGTGTAAAGATAATTATATTGAATGGTTGGCAGAAGGATTCACTATCCATATAAAGAAATAAATATTAATCTCTTTGTATGTTTAATTTTGTTTTTTTTTTCTTCAAAATGTACTATTGTAGGAGATATCCCTTTAATAGAAACAGTTTGCGATTGAAGCTCATTTTTGAGGTCAAACTCATTGCCAGGGACCATTTATGTAGAACAAATAGGTAAGCTTGGAATTCGAAATTACCAGTTCTAGTTTGAATAAGAGATTAAAATGAGTTTATTAAGCTCTCATACAAATTTGAGATAAATATTTCTCAGTTTGAGAGCAAATAAACACAGTAGATATGCTTCATAGGTTTTGCTTTCCTTTTTTATTATCAGAGCTTGAGAGAAAAGGAAAAGAGGCATTACATGTGGAGAGATTAGAACAAAGTGTTACCCACCCCAGAGTTCAAAACTTTTTTTGTCAAGCACTTTGGAAGAGGAATTTTGGCATTTGAGGAATTTAGAAGATGGATTTTTTTTTTTTTTCTTAAAAAAGTTCTGGGAAATAGAAAATGCATTTCACATTTATTGTATTCTTTGCTGTTATATTTGAGACTATTGATCTTTTTGTCTACTTTTTCCTTCATACTCTGAGGCTTTCAGTTCTTACATGTTTTAGCAAATCATGGATTATTTTTTTTTCTGAACTGACCATATACTCCATCACATATCTTATTACTAATTTGCAGTAAGTTGTATCTTCTCTGTGCTAATGTCTCACATAATATACAAGTCTAATAACAAATTATTGTTAACAGTATATATCCTTATATTCTTACTCATGACAAAAGTAAATTTTATATGTATAGTAGTTCACCTGTGAAGGGTTTGTGGTATGCTAATGAACTGTGGCCTATATTACAATAAGCCTACATAGCAAGGGATGAAGGGACCAATTGGCGCTGAGACAAAAAGCAACTCACCTCTAGGAACTAAGAAACTTGGGACCTTTGAAGACCATGGCAGCCAGGAAGTAGAAAATCAAATTCCAAGTAGACATTTTGATGATGTTAGGCTTCTGACTGAATTGAAAAAGGAAAATTTGATTATTCATAAATTGCTTTTTAATTGCTCAGCTCAAACTACAGGGAGGGAACACAGTCCCACATATCAGCAGAAAATTGGATTAAAGATTTACTAAGCATGGCCTTGCCCACTGGAGCAAAACTCAGTTTTCCCCACAGCCAGTCCTTCCCACCAGGAAGCCTACACAAGCCTCTTATTCTCATCCATCAGAGGGCAGACAGAATGAAAACCACAATCACAAAAAAATAACCAAACAGATCACATAGATCACAGCCTCTTCTAACTCAATGAAACTATGAACCATGCTGTGTAGGGCCACCCAAGACAGATGGGTCATGGTGGAGAGTTTAAACAAAATGTGGTCCACTGAAGAAGGAAATGGCAAACCAATTTAGCATTCTTGCCTTGAGAACTCCATGAACAGTATGAAAAGGCAGAAAGATAATGACACTGAAAGATGAACTCTCCAGGTCAGTAAGTGTCCACTATAGTACTGGAGAAGAGCAGAGAAATAGCTCCAGAAGGAATGAAGAGGCTGAGCCAAAGTGTGAGCAATACCCAGTTGTGGATGTGTCTGATACTGAAAGTAAAATTCAGTGCTGTAAAGAACAATATTGCAAAGGAATCTGGAATGTTAGGTCCATGAATCAAGGCAAATTGGAAGTGGTCAAACAGGAGTTGGCAAGAGTGAACATCAACATTTTAGGAATCAGTGAATAAAAATTGACCAAAATGGGTGAATTTAATTCAGATGACCATTATATCTGCTATTGTGGGCAAGAATCCCTTAGATGAAATAGAATAGTCTTCATAGTCAAGAAAGGAGTCTAAAATGCACTACTTGGGTGCAGTCTCAAAAATGACAGAATGATTTCAGTTTGTTTCCAAGGCAAACCATTCAATATCACAGTAATCCAAGTCTGTGTCCCAATCACTAATGCTGAAGAAGCTGATGCTGAATGGTTCTATGAAGACCTACAAGACCTTCTAGAACTAAAACCAAAAAAAAAAAAAAAAATGTACTTTTCATCATAGAGGACTGCATAGAGGAATGCAAAAGTAGGAAGTCAAGAGATACCTGGAGTAACAGGCAAGTTTGCCCTTGGAGTACAAAATGAATCAGAACAAAGGATGACAGAGTTTTGCCAAGAGAACACACTGGTCATAGCAAACACCCTCTTCCAACAACACAAGAGACAACACTATAAATGGACATCACCAGATGGTGAATACCAACATCAGATTATTTATATTCTTTGCAACCAAAGATGGAGAAGTTCTATATAGTCAGCAAAAACAAGACCAAGAGCTGACTATAGCTCAGATCATGAACCCCTTATTGCCAAATTCAAACTTCATTTGAAGAAACTAGGGAAAACCAGTAGGCCATTCAGGTATGACCTAAATCAAATCCCTTACAGTAGAAATGATGAATAGATTCAAAGGATTATATCTGATAGACAGATTGCCTGAAGAACTATGGATGGAGGTTTGTAACATTGTATAGGAAGGTTTGTGATCAAAGCCATCCCCAAGAAAAAGAAATGCAAAAAGGCGAAATGGTTATCTGAGGAGGCCTTACAAATAGCTGAGAAAAGAAGAGAAGTGAAAGGCAAAGGAGAAAAGGAAAGATATATCCATTTGAATGCAGAGTTCCAGAGAATAGCAAGGAGAGATAAGAAAGTCTTCCTAAGTGAACAATGCAAAGAAATAGAGGAAAACAATAGAATGGGAAAGACTAGAGATCTCTTCAAGAAAACTAGAGATATGAAGAGAATATTTCATGCAAAAATGGGCGCAATAAAGGACAGAAATGGTATGGACCTAACAGAAGCAGAAGGTATTAAGAAGAGGTGGCAAGAATACACAGTAGAACTATACAAAAAAGATTTCCATGACCCAGATACCCACGATGGTATGATCATTCACCTAGAGCTGAACATCCTAGAGTGCAAAGTCAAGTGGGCCTTAGGAAGCATCACTACAAACAAAGTTAGTGGAGGTGATGGAATTCCAGTTGATCTGTTTCAAATCCTTAATGATGATGCTGTTAAAGTGCTGCAACCAACATGCCAGCAAATTTGGAAAACTCAGCAGTGACTACAGGACTGGAAAAGGTCAGTTTTCATTTCAATCCCAAAGAAGGGCAATGTCAAAGAATGCTCAAACTACCACACAATTGCACTCATTTCACATGCTAGCAAAGTAATGCCTAAAATTCTCCAAACTAGGCTTCGATAGTACATGAACTAAGAACTTCCAGATGTTCAAGTTGGATTTAGAAAAGGCAGAGGAACCAGAGATCAAATTGCCAACATCCACTGGATCATAGAAAAAGCAAAAGAATTTTAGAAAAACATCTACTTCTGCTTTATTGACTACCCTAAAACCTTTGACTGTGTGGATCACAACAAACTGGAAATTTTTTAAAGAGATGGGAATACCAGACCACGTTACCTGCCTCCTGTGAAAACTGTATGCAGGTCAAGAAGCAACAGTTAAAACTGGACATGGAACAATGGACTGGTTCCAAATTGGGAAAAGAATATGTCAAGGCTATATATCGTCACCCTGCTTATTTAACTTATATGCAGAGTAAATTATATGAATTGCTGGGCTGGATAAAGCACAAGGTGGAATCAAGATTGCCTGAAGAAATATCAATAACATCATATATGCATATGACACCACCCTTATGGCAGAAAGTGAAGAGGAACTGAAGAGCCTCTTGGTGAAAGTGAAAGAGGAGAATGAAAAAGACAGCTTAAAACTCAAAATTCAGAAAACAATGATAATGGCATACAGTCCCATCACTTCATGGCAAATAGGTGGGGAAACAATGGAAACAGTGACAGACTTTATTTTCTTGGGCTCCAAAATCACTGCAGATAGTGACTGCAGCCATGAAATTAAAAGACACTTGCTCCTTGGAAGAAAAGTTATGACCAACCAACCTAGATAGCACATTAAAAAGCAGAGACATTACTTTGCCAATGAAGGTCCGTCTAGTCAAAGCTTTGGTTTTTCCAGTAGTCATGTATGGATGTGAGAGTTGGACTATAAAGAAAGCTGAGTGCTGAAGAATTGATGTTTTTGAACTGTGGTGTTGGAGAAGACTCTTGAGAGTCCCTTAGACTGCAAGGAGATCAAACCAGTCAATCCTAAAGGAGACCAGTCCTGTGTGTTCACTGGGAGGACTGATGCTGAAGCTGAGGCTGAAGCTCCAATACTTTGGCCACCTGATGCAAAGAGCCAACTCACTGGAAATAGCTTGATGCTGGGAAAGATCGAAGATGAGTTTCAGTAGGCTTTGGGAGATAGTGAAGCACAGGGAAGCCTGGCTTGCTGCAGTCCCCTGGGGGTCACAAAGAGTTGGACATGACTGAGTGACTGAACAACAGCAATAAATTGCTTTTTAAAAATTAAGAAATGTATGATATTAATTTTTTACAATATTTTGTCACTTCTCAAAAGTTACAGTTTTTCATACTGTTTATTTTTTTACTATCACATGTATGTACACATTGGAAAAGCCAGAAATTTTTAAATAAAATTACCATATTTCAATCACTTAAAAAGTAATTTTTTACATTTTAGCATTTTCTGTGTAATATTTCTCCTTGCATAACTTTTTAAAAATTTCTATTATGATATATATCTTAACTGACTGTCTTGCTTTCTGCTGGCAAGTTGATACCTTATTACTGATCTCATCAGTGGTATTTTTGATACTATTTTCTTAAGTGGCATGCTGAAATGAGAACATGGTGTCAGGGTTCCCTGGTATAATGCCTTTGAACAAAGATTTGGTCAAATCTTTGTTCTTAACTCTATGTGACTAGGGAATGTAGGCAAGATACCTTCCAACAACCAACCAGCAAGTCCATTATCTGAGTTGGTTAAAGAATGTTTTTGGAAATATTCTAAAGTCATCAGCTTCCTGGAAATAAAATATTATGTTTGGAAAAAATCTATTAGAATACTGTGTATATAATTATTTTCTGGTTAAAATTATACTGTAATTACTTTCTCATATTATTATAAAGTCTTCACAAACTAATTTATACAAATGGCTTTAAAGTTTCTTTATCTTAGTGAAGTCGCTCAGTTGTGTCCAGCTCTTTGCAACCCCATGGACTGTAACCCACCAGGCTCCTCCGTCCATGGGATTTTTCCAGGCAAAAGTACTGGAGTGGGTTGCCATTTTCTCCTGCAGGGGATCTTCCTGACCCAGGGATCGAACCCGGTCTCCCACATCGCAGGCAGACACTTTACCATCTGAGCCACCAGGGAAGCCCCATTCTTTATCTCAGGTCATGAATATTGTTTGTTTAGTTCACTCTGGAAGGTAGGAGGAGAAAACAGGGTTAAGTTAGGAGGACTGAACTGGTAAGGTAGAATAGAAGTCCATATTCTGAACTTTTAAGTTAATGATTAAACGTACCCAAATTAGAAGTGACTTAAAGATAAAGGTCCAGCACAAGATTAACAAAAAACTGTAATGCTACCCTACTGCTCCATGACAAATCTTTAGTAAATCATGGCATTCTTTACCATGAGCCCAGGGACATTTGCCATCTCAGGTTATAGATTTAAGAAATTCAGTTTCTAGGTAAAAATCAAGGATCCGAAATTAGAGATTTCAATAACCAGATCTAATTTGTCAAAAAGAAGATACAAAGATCTAGAACTCAGAAGTGGAGAGAGTGAGGTAGCATCAGAAATCAGAACATAGGAACTGATCTAGGGGTAAAGATGAGTTTCCTACTGACTCTTGTACCAGTGGAGAACTGAATGGCAATCCACTCCAGTATTCTTGCCTGGAGAATTCCATGGACAGAGGATCCTGGTGGGCTATAGTTCATGGGGTTGCAAAAGAGTCAGACACGACTGAGCAACTAACACATTTGTACTAAATGTATTGACAAAAGCATTTTCTCCAAATGTATGCAAGAAGTCTCAGCATTGTGATACAATGTTAAAGGGAAGTGGTAAGGATATATTAGGATAGAGATTTTAATAGTGAGATTTTTTTCTTTTACATAAATTTCTCAATTTTCTGTGGTATGAATGTTTACTGTTATATTTAAAATAATTTATCAGTATTATTCAAAAAAGTTAGATAATATCACTTATGTTGAATTCTAAAACAAAAATTTCATAGTAGACAATAAGTATTTTAAATATGTATATCTGAATTAACACTGGGCTTGGGTTAACACAAATTGGATTTTAGGCCAATTTATACTATTACTATGTATGATTCTGACTCTAATTCTGATGTATTTTATACCATCCACCCACCAATTCTCTGACACTAGCTAGTAACCTATAATTGAACTCAATTCTGACACACATGTGAAACATTTTGTTTTCTGACTCTTTGAAAATTACTTTAGTCATAAGGTTTCAGTAACCTGGTTATGACAAACTGAAATATGAAGCTACACTTAAAATGTAAAGCATATGGGAGGAAAAAAGTAGTTGGATGTGTAGCAAGGAAGTTTCACTGCTTCTCTTTAACATTTTACCTTTTTTACCCCCAATATGTTAATTATGAAAAATTCAACCATACAATAAAGTTGAATTTTGCAGCAAACACCAACATACCTAACTCTAAATTCTGTAGCTGACTTGTTACCATACTTGCTTTACCCATCTATTCCTCTAATCCGTTTTGTTTTTGATGCACTTCAAAGTAATTATTTAAAAATAATTTTACTATTATTTCATAGGAGGGGCTAGAGAATTGTGGTCCACTATACTAAATGTCTTCTTTTATCCCTTCAGATATACTCTCCACTCCTTGCTCTGTGCCATGGAAGTGACCCACATTAATGGGCTTCTCTAATCTCATCCTTTACTTAGTCACCCAGCTATCCAGTTTGCCCTTTCTGTTTTGTCACATGCACACACACAAGCGCTTTCACTTGTGTGCTTTTATAAATACACCTTTTTTTTTTTTTAACCATTTGAGATTAAGTTGTATCTATCTTGACCCTTTTATCCATAGAAACTTTGCTGTGTGTTTCTCTTACAGTACAAAATTTGTTCTCTCTCACAAAGCAGTCTGATAATAGTTTAGAGCTGGCATGGCAGTTCAATCGTGTCTCAAACACTCCTCTCACTGCTTAGCCAGCTCTAGGTTAAGTGTGTTTGCATACATATTCAAAGATGGCTCAGTACCCCTATGTCCACCTCTGAGCAAGAGGGATAAAAGAAAAGGAAAAGGCGTATCCTTTTCTTTTAAGAGGATGTTTTAGAAACTGTCCACATAACCTCTCGATGTATGGCCATACCAGCTGCAAGGGAGACTGCGACTGTGTTCTTTACCTGGCAGTGATGATGTGTCCAGCTGAAACTGAGCATTATGCTAATGAGAGAAATAGGAAGGAATGCGCCTAGGAGAATAACAGTGTTTTCCACATGCTGGTAAGCAGTAGCAGCAGTGATTTGATGAGGATGATACATAAGAATGACTTCTATACAAAGAGATCCGTATATGTGATAGTTTCATAGTGGCAAAATGGTGTTAAGACTGGGCATGAGACCTACTTCCTTCTCTCACCCTCTTGCACTGTTAGATAGCATGGGGTCTCTACATATCTGGTAATGGAGAATGGCAATATCTTCATAGACAGCCAGGAAGAGGGTAAGAAGGTAGTAGGATGAGCAGTCATGAGCTAATACCATGTCACTCCCATCCCAAAAACACTCTCCAGAGGGGACTCAAAAATTGTAGTCATAATTAAAATAATGGTCACAAGAAAATGAAATCAATTATGCAAATTGTGAAAAATAAGTTGTGGCACACCTACCAGGCTGGTTACAGTATAAAAAACAGACAACAGCAACTGTTGGCAGAGATGTAGAGAAACGGGAGCCCTCATATATTGCTAGTAGGAATGTAAAATGGTGCAGCCACCTTGGAAAAGAGCCTGGGGATTCCTAAAACATTTCAACATAGAGTTACCATACGACCCAGCCTAGGTTACCCCAGAGAAATAAGGATGTACATCTACACAAAAAAAGTTGTACACAATGTTCATATCATTTTTCATGATAGCTTAAGAGTAGAACAACCCAAATTTTCATCAACTAATGAGTGGATAAATAAAATGTTATATTTCTATTATACAATAGAATATAATTTGGTAATTTGTTTATAAAAATAATTCAAGTACTGATACATGCTACCATATGACTAACCTTGAAAACATTATGCTAAGTAAAAGAAGCCAGTTACAAACAGTCACATATTACATGATTCTATTTAAATGAAATACCTGGAATAAACAGATTAATGGAGACAGAAAGTATATTAGTGGTTGCCAAGGGTGTGGGGAGTTGTTGGTAAATCGGAAGTGACTGGTAATCCATATGGAGTTTCTTTTTAGAGTGATAAAAATGTTCCCAAGTTTGTCATAATGATGATTGTACAGCTCTGTGAATGTGATAAACTTCATTGAACTATATATTTAAATGGATGAACTTGATGATATATAAATTATATATCAATAACACTGTTGAAAGTAACTCATGGTTCAACTGTTTGCAAACATTTTCACTATGACAGAAACTAAAGGCAAAGAGGACACCATGAGCACTAGCAGTAAATGGCCAAAAGTTAGCAGTGAACCAAAGTACTCTGACTCATAATGGCTATTCAAGACCATAGACAGCAACACACAGGTTGTGCACTCTACTCCCGTTTCCATGTGACACTCTAAAATTGTGCAAATATAGGTAAACTAGAGGAAAACAACAGAGAAGGCGATGGCACCCCACTCTTGCCTGGAAAATCCCATGACTGGAAGAGCCTGGTAAGCTGCAGTCCATGGGGTCACAAAGAGTCGGACACAAGTGAATGACTTCACTTTCACTTTTCACTTTCATGCATTGGAGAAGGAAATGGCAACCCACTCCAGTGTTCTTGCCTGGAGAATCCCGGGGACAGGGGAGCCTGGTGGGCTGCCATCTGTGGGGTCGCACAGAGTCGGACACAACTGAAGTGACTTAGCAGCAGCAGCAGAGGAAAACAACATTTTAAAAGATAATTTTCCAAAACATGATAAAAGCATATAGCTATAAAAGTGGACATATATTAAAGATTTATTATTTAACCCATTCAAAATGGGAACTAGACAGATGTTATAATCAGTTCAAAAGGGAATTCAAAAACATAAAACATATATTTATTGACTATAAATAGAAATAAATTTCAATTTATAGAATTAAAAAAGACAACAAAAGGGCTCAAATCAGATGACTTGGCAGAGTGTGCTGTATGTAGACAGTGCTCAACAATGAAAGGCCACAAGCACATGACCTGGAGAGGTACCCTCTAGACAAAGCATAGTTTTCTGCTGAAAGACATTTTTTCCCCTCACCAAATGTTTGCCTCAAATAGACCATAATGTGGATGGAGGCTTATTGTAGAACTAGGATGAGGAGTGAGAGCAGAAAGATCACAAAGATTCAACAGTTTGTGCCGAGCCGTAGACCTGACAGGAGTGATGGAAATGTATACCCGAGATAAGAGAAAGGGAAGTTTACTGCAACAAGAGGCAGTAGGTTGAGGAGTAGAATGACGCATATGCAAAAAAAGGGAAGGAAAGTGCCGCCTAGGTAAGGGAGAAGAAAACGGATATAGATGGGCTTTGACGTATACTTGATCAGACGGACAGTGCTGCAGAAACAGTCCAGGCTATATTCCTGCTTTTAAAATGCAAGGTTCAGATGTTACTCAAGACTGCTTTTTCAAGTGACCAATTTAACTATTAACTAGTTTGCCAACATCAATTTGCCAAATGATGAATTCATAAGAAAATCAGTTCACCAATTTGTTTCAGTTTTGCTGTAACATTGGCAAATAGCTCATTCAATGAATTGATTTTCAATGAGTTGATTTACTTCCAGACTTCGATTCCCCAGGCAAACCTGCTTGCCAAAGTTGATTTGCCTTTTGTAAGCCGTATTCTTCATTCATTTATGAAGAAATATGCTTTCATTCACTGGCAATTAAAAAAAAAAAACCTACTGTGTGTATTATTCTAACAGAGAACTTCCTGCCAATAGATCTGATGAAGGAAATGGTTTCATCCACTGTATAATACATAATCCACAAATGACTTATTTCCATGAAGTACATTTCCCCAATATTATAAAATTACAAGGATATACCTAAAATAGAAGTCTGAATAGATAATATGAAGACATGAGAAACTATCTAAAAACTAAACTATCTAAAAATCCAACAAAAATATATGAAGCCTTTTCTGTTTCCTGAATTGTGCTAAGGAGTATTTTAAGGGGTAACAAGTGTACTACAGGAAAAACCAAAGGAATGAATAAGCTGAGTTTTTAAAGTCCATGTGTAGGTTGCTTGATACAGGTCATCTATTCTTTCCAGAGAAATGATGCTATGAACAGGTATTAGATTCCTGCGTTAGCTCACAGCACTTTAGTACTCAATGTAGCAGTGAGCACAGCAAGAGAGACACACTGTGTGATGCAATGTAAAAAGCAAGGACTTTGGAATCAGACCTGAATTTGAGCAGTTGGGTAACCCTGGGCAAATTACTTATGCTCTCTGAATCTCATCTGTAGCCTGAAAATGATAATGTCTACCTCAAAGCAATTGGTGGTCAAATGAGATAATGTAATATGAAAATCCTTCTCAAAGTATCCCTATCTTTTTATAGGTAGAAAATTACACATCTCCCCTCCCCTTTTATTCTGTTTTCTCAAAAAGAGCAGATTAAACACAATTTAGTATTTTAGTAACTCTGGTTCATCAGCTATTTGTATTGTAATGTGGTAAGTGGTGCCCTCAGGAGCAGTTTGCTTATATAGGGCTATTTCTTATACATTAAATTATCTTAGAGTCTTCTTTTATGTTTTTATAGCTTTAGATGCCTCACCTTCACTGTAAAACATCACTTCTGGCTGTTATTAGTGTCTATGTCTAGCTTTATTATGTGCTACTCTTAATCTTCTGGGGAGAGAACCCAGAGGATTTTATTCATTAGAATTGCCTATACGCCAAGTAGAGACAGGCTCTGAGAATTTAAAGACTCTATCATGAAGAATACATAGTCTTCCCTCATGTTAAACGTGGAGAAGGCAATGGCACCCCACTCCAGTACTCTTGCCTGGAAAATTCCATGGACGAAGAAGCCTGGTAGGCTGCAGTCCATGGGGTTGTGCAGAGTCGGACATGACTGAGCGACTTCACTTTCACTTTTCACTTTCATGCATTGGAAAAGGAAATGGCAACTCACTCCAGTGTTCTTGCCTGGAGAATCCCAGGGACGGGGGAGCCTGGTGGGCTGCTGTCTATGGGGTTGCACAGAGTCGGACATGACTGAAGCGACTTAGCAGCAGCAGCAGCAGCATGCTAAATATTCCATAACTCCCAATATTTTTTCCTTCATGATATTTATTAAATGGTGATGTCATAAAAAAAGAGAATACACAATCTGTTATTTCTGTTATTGTGTGTACTCACTGCATTGCTTAACTGTCTTCAATATGTTTGCCCCGTTTGCATCTAGCTTTGAGGTCATATAGGCTTCCTTGGTGGTTCAGATGGTAAAGAATCTGCAATGCAGGAGATGCAGGTTCAGTCCCTGGGTTGGGAAGATCCCCTGGAGAAGGGAATGGCTACCTACTCTAGTACTCTTTCCTGGAGAATTCCATGGATACAGGAGCCTGACAGTCCATGGAGTCACAAAGAGGCAGACATGACTGAGCAACTAACACTTTGAGGTCATACATAAACATTATTAACCTCATCATATTTCTTTAATATAAAACAAAAAGAATGTTGACAATGCTAGTTAAAAAGGCATTTGTTAAGATGGAGGTGAAAGTAAACAAGAGAAATAATGGAATGGCAAGAAAATGGGCACCTGGGAGAATCATTTAACAGTAATTCTGAAGGTCCAAGAGCAAATTCTGGAACCTGTAAATATCATGCCTGGGCAACGGGCAAAAATAAGTAAGTATTCATATATGGGATGATTCATGCACAAAGCTAGTCACTGCAACTTTGCTGTAGTAGATAAATACTGCAAACAACCTAACTATACAACAAAAGGAGATTTGAGTAAATAATTATGATATATCCGTGTAATGGAAAACTATCAACATCTGAAAAAATGAAGATGCTGTTTGTGTACTGATATTGAATGGCCTTCAAGTTTATTTGTTAAGTTAAACAAAATCAAGATGCAGAAGAGCATTAATAGCATATTATTATTTCTGTAAGGAAATGAATAAAAAATGTAATCTTTTAGAAGTATAGAATATCTCTAAAAATATTTATTTGATGTTACAACTGATACTACAGAAATAAAAAGGATCCTAAATCCCTTATGACCCACCTCCCAGAGTATTGGAAATAAAAGCAAAAATAAACAAATGGGACCTAATTAAACTTAAAGGCTTTTGCACAACAAAGGAAACTATAAGCAAGGTGAAAAGACAGCTTTCAGAATGGGAGAAAATAATAGCAAATGAAGCAACTGACAAAGAATTAATCTCAAAAATATACAAGCAACACCTGCAGCTCAATTCCAGAAAAATAAACGACCCAATCAAAAAATGGGCCAAAGAACTAAACAGACATTTCTCCAAAGAAGACATACAGATGGCTAACAAACACATGAAAAGATGCTCAACATCACTCATTATCAGAGAAATGCAAATCACAACCACAATGAGGTACCATTTCACGCCAGTCAGAATGGCTGCGATCCAAAAGTCTACAAGCAATAAATGCTGGAGAGGGTGTGGAGAAAAGGGAACCCTCTTACACTGTTGATGGGAATGCAAACTAGTACAGCCACTATGGAGAACAGTGTGGAGATTCCTTAAAAAACTGGAAATAGAACTGCCTTATGATCCAGCAATCCCACTGCTGGGCATACACACTGAGGAAACCAGAATTTAAAGAGACACATGGACCCCAATGTTCATCGAAGCACTGTTTATAATAGCCAGGACATGGAAGCAACCTAGATGTCCATCAGCAGATGAATGGATAAGAAAGCTATGGTACATATACACAATGGAGTATTACTCAGCTATTAAAAAGAATACATTTGAATCAGTTCTAATGAGGTGGATGAAACTGGAGCCTATTATACAGAGTGAAGTAAGCCAGAAAGAAAAAAAAAAACACCAATACAGTATACTAATGCATATATATGGAATTTAGAAAGATAGTAACAATAACCCTGTATATGAGACAGCAAAAGAGACACAGATGTATAGAACAGTCTTTTGGACTCTGTGGGAGAGGGAGAGGGTGGGATGATTTAGGAGAATGGCATTGAAACATGTATAATATCATATAAGAAATGAATCACCAGTCCAGGTTCGATGCAGGATACAGGATGCTTGGGGCTGGTGCACTGGGATGACCCAGAGGGATGGTATGGGGAGGAAGGTGGGATTCAGGATTGGGAACACGTGTACGCCCGTGGTGGATTCATGTTGATGTATGGCAAAACCAATACAATATTGTAAAGTAATTAGCCTCCAATTAAAATAAATAAATTTAAATTTAAATAAATTAATTAACATATATTATCCCCCCCCCCAAAAAAAATGCTGTTGTCTGATCAATGCTTATAGACATTCTAACATAACTTGTCTGGGGCATTGAGATTTTTGTAAGTTCTCTGGTAAAGTTTGAGCTTCCTTGGTGGCTTGTTGGTAAAGAATCTGCCTGCTAAGCAGGAGACTCGGATTTGATCCCTGGATCAGGAAAATCCCCTGGAGATGGAAATGGCAACTCATGCCATTTGCCATTATTCTTGGCTGGGAAACCCCATGGACAGAGGAGACTGGCAGGCTATAGTCCATGGGGTCACGATATGTTAGCAACCAAATAATAACAAGTCAGATTTAGAAGCACTGCACTAATATGCAGCAATGTTTGGAAACTACTGATATAGCTTTTTTAATTCTCTTGCAAAACATATTTTTTAATTCATACAACAGACATTTATTTGGACCTTCTCTGTGTCAAGCATAGGGATAAATGCCAGGGCCTACAAAGGAACCAGATATTTATAAATACTTATCATCTGGCAAGCATCATTTATTATGGAATCCCAGAAGGAGGGAAGATTCTGCCAGAGAAGTTTTCAAGGAGGAGGTAAACTAGGTCTTGAGGAACAAATAGAAATGGGGAGAATATGGAGTGAGGAGAAATTGTATTTCTTGGGGGAGAGAATATGGTATAAAAACATGTAGGATATATTTGGTTAGGGTATGTATTGGAATGTAGTATAAATGATCAGAGATAAAAATGGAAAAGCAGACTGGGATTTTGTGATGAGCCTCACTAGTTCAGGAATTTGGAGTTTATTATGCTCAAGTTTTATGTCTGTTTTCAATTTCTCCCAATGACACAGAAAAGTCTATGAGAGTGGATTTCTTATTAATAGTTCAAAAGCCAATGGGAATGTTTCATGGAGAATGAGGATCAAATTTGTTTTTGGAAAGATCACATTGGTGATAGGTTAGGCGGAGGACCAAGGACAGTGCAACAGAAGAGAGATGAAATGGTAGGATTAGAGAAGGATGAGTAGGTTCACAGGATATGAAAATGTCTTAGTCTGCTCAGAGTGCCATAACAAGATACCAAAGACTGGTTAGCTTAAACAGAACTTTATTTTCTCATAATCCTAGAGGCTAACAGTCCTTGATCAAGGTTCCAGCCAATGGAGTTTCTGGTTAAAGCCCATTTCTTGGATTATAGATGGCTGCCTTCCTAATGTGTGCTCACGTGACTTCTTTTTGTGTGCTTTTGGAGAGGGGAGAGAGAGAGCTCCTTGGTGTCTCTTCCTAGAAGGACACTAATCCTGTTGGATCAGGGCCCCACTCTTATGACCTCATTTATCCTTAATTACCTCTGTAAGGATCCTATCTGCAAATATAGTTACATTGGGATTGGGAGTTCAACATATGAATTTGTGGGGGAAGATAGTTTAGTCTGTAGCATAGGGTGTCTTTTGATCCATCAGTGGCTATGACAGCACGTGTGCTCTCTGTTCATGGTCAAGAAAAACAAACAGTTTAGTAATCTATCAGAGCTGGGGTTTATCACCTACCAACTGAGTCACCCTGGAGAAATCTCTGAAAATCTTTTAGTTTTCTTACCTGTAAAATGAACATAATATTTGAGAATTGCATGAGACAGTGGAGGTTTCTGGCCTTGGGTCTGCCAGGTGGTGGGTGATCAGAAATGGTTAGTTTTGCATATTGGCATGTACTTTGCTGATTTGTACTTTACTTCAGAGTCACCATCTACCAGCAAAAAGAGAGTAACCATTGGATTCAATGCAAAAGAAAACAAATCTACATCTTTCCCATGTGATTTCACAGAGTGCACTGCATTGAAGGAGGTCCTGGACTGCCTTTACACATGTGAATATGGTATGTGAACTTTTTCTGTTCAAATATCTAATTTTCAACTCTTCATTATTTTGTGGTCACCATTCTTGCTAGACAAGTTCTCTATCTGATATTTATGATATGTTTTAAGTAAACATTAGGAAATAATACAATGCAAAATATTGCTAATAGAAAACAGCAGGGGGAAGGAAAGAAGTCCTTTTAATTTTTATTACCAATCTAACTTTATTAAAATTCCCAACTGAGATTAAGGTTATCTGGGGAAAACACAGAGAGGAAATCTGAACTAGCAACATGAACATTCTAAAGAGTAGGTCAACTGGGGATTTCTGTGCTTTGAGTATATCTTTTTTGACTGCAGTTATATATTAGCCAAATTCGAAATAGAGATACAGCATATGTCAATAACAGCACTATATCACCTTCAGTCTTTTAAAAATTTAGAAGTTATATGGTTTTTTTTTAATATATTAGGCTTGAATATAAGCATTTACACACTCCCAAGGAGTATCTTTTATGTAAGTGGAATTGGGTATGTTTTCAAATTCCAGATACCCTCTGAAGGAGACTCAGTTTGGTTTCTGTTTTTGTCTTTTCACTGAAAAAGATGAGTACAAATTGCCTCCAGTAGGAATCTGTGTGCTTTAATCAGAGACCTGGAAACATACGTAGGGGAGGGGAAACAGAGGGCAGTTGCTTTCCTGAGCTGTTTCTTAAAAAATTTATTTTATTGAAATATAGTTGATTTACAATGTTGTGTTAGTTTTTGGTGTATAGCAAAATGATTCATATATATATATATATATATATATATATATATCAGTTCAGTTCAGTCGCTCGGTCATGTATATATATATCAGTTCAGTTCAGTTCAGTCGCTCGGTCATGTCCGACTCTTTGCGACCCTACGAATTGCAGCACACCAGGCCTCCCTGTCCGTCACCAACTCCCGGAGTTAACTCAGACTCACGTCCATCGAGTCAGTGATGCCATCCAGCCATCTCATCCTCTGTCATCCCCTTCTCCTCCTGCCCCCGATCCCTCCCAGCATCAGAGTCTTTTCCAATGAGTTGACTCTTCTCATGCGGTGGCCAAAGTACTGGAGTTTGAGCTTTAGCATCATTCCTTCCAAAGAAATCTCAGGGCTGATCTCCTTCAGAATGGACTGGTTGGATCTCCTTGCAGTCCAAAGGACTCTCAAGAGTCTTCTCCAACACCACAGTTCAAAAGCATCAATTCTTCAGTGCTCAGCCTTCTTCACAGTCCAACTCTCACATCCATACATGACCACTGGAAAAACCATAGCCTTGACTAGACGAACCTTTGTTCACAAAGTAATGTCTCTGCTTTTCAATATGCTATCTAGGTTGGTCATAACACATTTTTTCATTATGATTTACTACGGGATATTGAATATAGTTCCCTGTGTTATACAGTAGGACCTTGTCTTTATTCATTCTATATATAATACTTTGCATCTGCTAATCCCAAACTCCCAATCCATCCCTGCCTTACCACTCTTCCCCCTTGACAACCACAAGTCTGTTCTCTAAGTCTGTGATTCTGTTTCTGTTTTGTGGATAAGTTCATTTATGTCATCCTTTAGATTTCACATCTGAGTTATATCATATGTTTGTCTTTCACTTTCTTGGTTCACTTAGTACAATAACCTCTAGATCCATCCATGTTGTGGCAAATGGCATTGTTTTATTCTTTTGTGGCTGAGTAGTATTCCATTGTACCTTCTTTATATGGTCAGCTGTTGATGGACATTTAGGCTGCTTCCATGTCCTGACTATTGTAAGTAGTACTGCTAGGAACATTGGGGTGCATCTTTTGAAGTATAGTTTTGTCTGGGTATATACTCAAGACTGGGATTCTGAATCATATGGTGATTCTATTTTTAGTTTTTTTGAGGAACCTCTCTACTGTTTTCCATAGTGGCTGCACGAACTGACATTCCCACCAACAGTGTATGAGGGTTCCCTTTTCTTCATACCCTCTCCAGCATTTGTTCTTTGTAGGCTTTTAATGATGTCTATTCTGACCAGTTTGAGGTGGTACCTCATTATAGTTTTGATTTGCATTTCTTTGATAATTAGCAATGATGAGCATCTTTTTGGAGAAGGCAATGGCACCCCACTCCAGTACTTTGCCTGGAAAATCCCATGGATGGAGGAGCCTGGTGGGCTGCAGTCCATGGGGTCGCTAAGAGTTGGACACGACTGAGCGACTTCACTTTCATTTTTCACTTTCATGCATTGGAGAAGGAAATGGCAACCCACTCTAGTGTTCTTGCCTGGAGAATCCCAGGGACGGGGGAGCCTGGTGCCATCTATGGGGTCACACAGAGTCGGACACGACTGAAGTGACTTAGCAGCAGCAGCAGAGCATCTTTTTGTCTGTCTATTGGCCATGTTTGTGCCAATTTTTTTTGAAGAAATTTCTATTAATTTCTTCTGCCCATTTTTTGATTTGATTGTTTGTTTTTTTGTTGTTATTGAGTTGTGTGAGCTGTTTGTATATCTTGGAAATTAAGCCTTTGTCAGTTGCATCATATCCAGATATTTTTTTCCCAGTCTTTAAATTATCTTTTCATTTTGTTTATATTTTCCTTTGTTGTACAAAGCTTATAAGTTTGATTAGGTCTCATTTGTTTATTTTTGCTTTTATTTCTATTGCCTTGGGAGACTGACCTAAGAAAACACTGATAAATTTTATGTCAGAGAATGCTTTGGTTATGTTCTCTTCTAAGAGTTTCATGGTGCCACATCTTATATTTGTCTTTAAGCCATCTTGAGTTTATTTTTGTGTAGGGTGTGAGTGTGTTCTAAATTCATTGACTTAAAAACAACTGTTTTTAAGTTGAGAGATGGCTGGATGGCATCACTGACTCGATGGACGTGAGTCTGAGTGAACTCTGGAAGTTGGTGATGGACAGGGAGGCCTGGCGTGCTGCAATTCATGGGCTCTCAGAGTCAGACCTAACTGAGCGACTGAACTGAACTGAACTGAACTGATCACCTCGCTAATACAACTCTGGAAAATCAGACATTGCTATTACTGTTTTAGAGATGAGAAAAACGAGACTCAGAACGACTGAACAATTTGTCCAAAGTTGTACAGCTATTAAGTGGTGGATCTTGGATTTGAATCTAGTTTTTTCTGACTTCCAAGTCTAGCAGGCTTCAAAAAACTCATATTCTTTCTACTATATCTCCTTATCAGCAGGGTTAGATGCAATCTTTATGTAGCCAGTAAATTCCTATAGTTTTACTATCTGCCATGTCTCCAAATTCTTAAAATCTGGGTTTCAATCAGCTCAATGCAAACATAAATGTGAACTCCAAGTTTCATTTAACCCCCTGGAAACTCATATGGGATGAAGCTTCATGTGATTACCATGTAACTCATCCTCTTTTTTCAAATAAAGGAAAGGAAGTTTGGGGGATTGGTGTAGAAGGAAGGAGGTGCACAGGGTGGGAGAAAAGAGAGGAAGAGAGAAAAAGAAAATATTCTTGTTAGGTGGCATGGGAAATTACAGCCATCTTGTAATAAACTATAATGGAATAAAATCTGTAAAAATAGTATATTATTATGCTATACACCTGAAACTAACACAATATTGTCAATTAACTATACTTCAATTAAAAAAGAAAACCTTGCTAGGGAGTGGCTATATGTTTATAGCATATATAGTTTTATATAGTATAACTGTTTTTCTCTCAATTGCTTCATGGAAAGTTACTGATACTTCTCATCTGAGTTTCTCCATCTGACTACTGACTCTCCCTTTTCAGAAATGCAAGGTTGAGGTTCTCTCTAACTAACAGTTCTTTATCAGTAGAATATGAGAAATGGACTGGGAAACAGGCTATCTGCTACACTTTTAGTTCAGATAATATTATCTGCATCCAGTTCCCGGCATTTGCTGCTTCCAAGAAACATAAATTGGTCAATTTTCTGGCTTTTATTTTTTCACCTTAAATAAAATCCTTTTCTTCTGTGATAACTAGCTCCTGGAAAATGGCAACTATGAATCCCCTAGCCCTTTGATGTGGCAGCTACAAAAAAGAGTAATGGAGTTACTGATTTTTTTCCACTTCAACTTCTAATAAGTCTAAGTGAGCATTTAATGACCCCACTTGGAATTTGAAAAGGACCTCACAGAAGTAGAGTAGGAATCAAAGTGGAGTTGAACATGTCAAATTTAAGGTGCTTTCCTGTTGCTGAGTCTTCATCTTGTCATCCCTTCTTGCAGCCAGCAGCGTCACGATGAGGAAGGCTCTGATGGAAAGCTCTACCCAACACCTCTTGACAAACCCACCCTGAGAAATGTTCCTTGACAAAGTGGCAGTGGGCGTGCTGTCCCTCGTCACTGTCAGGGAATGACAGAAGGCAGAGATTCGACAAGGGGAGGGATTCTCCCCTTGGCTCACAGTCGCCTGGCATCCCCTGATAGCCTGGGTCTGGATCCTGGCTCTGCAGGTAGTACTGTTCTCCCTCTGGGTCCAGCACAGTCTGGGGTAGGAAATCATGTCTCCACTTCTGATTATGGGGCAGGAAGCCCATGCTGTCTTCCCTCTTGAGTACTGCTGTGCTTTGTGACCACGAGGGGTTGCCTAGTTGAGCCATTGCACATTGGATTCAAGAGCCTTGCTTCTCTGACATTTCTCAGGCTCACCTTGCAGTCTAATGTGTCAGTATTTTATGAACACTGTTCCTGGGCTTGAAAATTTCAAAGCACGTGGAGATTAGGCTGTGTGACCTTTTCCTCTAACTCTGCCTCACTTCAGTTATCTCTGCCTGCTTGTTTTTCTTTCTCTTTTTCTGTGCCCCCTCCCCCTGCGTCTTCTAATTTGAGCTTCTCTAGAAGAAAGCTGAGTACCGAAGAATTGATGCTTTTGAACTGTGGTGTTGGAGAAGACTCTTGAGAGTCCCTTGGACTGCAAGGAGGTCCAACCAGTCCATTCTAAAGGAGATCAGCCCTGGATGTTCATTGGAAGGACTGATGCTAAAGCTGAAACTCCAGTATTTTGGCCACCTCATGCGAAGAGTTGACTCATTGGAAAAGACCCTGATGCTGGGAGGGATTGGGGGCAGGAGGAGAAGGGGATGACAGAGGATGAGATGGCTGGATGGCATCACTGACTCAATGGACATGAGTTTGAGTAAACTCCGTGAGTTGGTGATAGACAGGGACGCCTGGCATGCTTCGATTCATGGGGTCACAAAGAGTCAGACATGACTGAGCGACTGAACTGAACTGACTGATTATCTTCTTAAGCACCACACAGCTTCAGTCACTCAGTTGTGTCTGACTCTTTGCAACACCATGGACTGTAGCCCTCCAAGCTCCTCTGTCCATGGGATTTTTCAGGCAAGAATACTGGCATGGACTGCCATTTCTTTCTCCAGGGGATCTTCCTGACCCAGGGATTGGACCTGCATCTTCTGCCTTTCTTGCATTGGCATTTGGATTCTTTACCACTGAGCTACAGGGAAGCCCTGCATCTTTCAGTAGAAATAAATAATGTGCAATTTCCATTTTATAAATATTATACACTCATTAAGGCATTTTTTTTTTAATTTTTATTGAAATTTAGCTGATTTACAATGTTTTGTCTCAGGTATACAGAAAAATGATTCAGTTTTATATCTGTATATATTTTTTCTTTTTTATATTCTTTTCCATTATCAGATCAGATCAGTCACTCAGTCGTGTCCGACTCTTTGCAACCCCAGGAATCGCAGCACACCAGGCCTCCCTGTCCATAACCAACTCCCGGAGTTCACTCAGACTTACGTCCATCGAGTCAGTGATGCCATCCAGCCATCTCATCCTCTCTCATCCCCTTCTCTTCCTGCCCCCAATCCCTTCCAGGATCAGAGTCTTTTCCAATGAGTCAACTCTTCGCATGAGGTGGCCAAAGTACTGGAGTTTCAGCTTGAGCATCATTCCTTCCAAAGAAATCCCAGGGCTGATCTCCTTCAGAATGGACTGGTTGGATCGCCTTGCAGTTAAAGGGACTCTCAAGAGTCTTCTCCAACACCACAGTTCAAAGGCATCAATTCTTCGGCACTCAGCCTTCTTCACTGTCCAACTCTCACATCCATACATGACCACAGGAAAAACCATAGCCTTGACTAGACGGACCGTTGTTGGCAAAGTAATGTCTCTGCTTTTCAATATGCTATCTAGGTTGGTCGTAACTTTCCTTCCAAGGAGTAAGCGTCTTTTAATTTCATGGCTGCAGTCACCATCTGCAGTGATTTTGGAGCCCTGAAAAATAAAGTCTGACACTGTTTCCACTGTTTCCCCATCTATTTCCCATGAAGTAATGGGACCAGATGCCATGATCTTCGTTTTCTGAATGTTGAGCTTTAAGCCAACTTTTTCACTCTCCACTTTCACTTTCATCAAGAGGCTTTTGAGTTCCTCTTCACTTTGTGCCATAAGGGTGGTGTCATCTGCATATCTGAGGTTATTGATATTTCTCCCAGCAATCTTGATTCCAGGTTGTGTTTCTTCCAGTCCAGTGTTTCTCATGATGTACTCTGCATAGAAGTTAAATAAACAGGGTGACAATATACAGCCTTGACGTACTCCTTTTCCTATTTGGAACCAGTCTGTTGTTCCATGTCCAGTTCTAACTGTTGCTTCCTGACCTGCATACAAATTTCTCAAGAGGCAGATCAGGTGGTCTGGTATTCCCATCTCTTTCAGAATTTTCCACAGTTGATTGTGATCCACACAGTCAAAGGCTTTGGCATAGTCAATAAAGCAGAAATAGATGCTTTTCTGGAACTCTCTTGCTTTTTCCATGATCCAGAGGATGTTGGCAATTTGATCTCTGGTTCCTCTGCCTTTTCTAAAACCAGCTTGAACATCAGAAAGTTCACAGTTCACATATTGCTGAAGCCTGGCTTGGAGAATTTTGAGCATGACTTTACTAGCCTGTGAGATGAGTGCAATTGTGCGGTAGTTTGAGCATTCTTTGGCATTGCCTTTCTTTAGGATTGGAATGAAAACTGACCTTTTCCAGTCCTGTGGCCACTGCTGAGTTTTCCAAGTTTGCTGGCATATTGAGTGCAGCACTTTCACAGTATCATCTTTCAGGATTTGAAATAGCTCCACTGGAATTCCATCACCTCCACTAGCTTTGTTTGTAGTGATGCTTTCTAAGGCCCACTTGACTTCACATTCCAGGATGTCTGGCTCTAGGTCAGTGATCACACCATCGTGATTATCTGGATCATGAAGATCTTTTTGTACAGTTCTTCTGTGTATTCTTGCCATCTCTTCTTAATATCTTCTGCTTCTGTTAGGTCCATACCATTTCTGTCTTTTTATCGAGCCCATCTTTGCATGAAATGTTCCTTTGGTATCTCTGATTTTCTTGAAGAGATCCCTAGTCTTTCCCATTCTGTTGTTTTCCTCTATTTCTTTGCATTGATTGCTGAAGAAGGCTTTCTTATCTCTTCTTGCTATTCTTTGGAACTCTGCATTCAGATATTTATATCTTTCCATTTCTCCTTTGCTTTTCGCTTCTCTTCTTTTCACAGCTATTTGTAAGACCTCCCCAGGATATTGAGTATGCTCTGCTATACAATAGGTCCTTGTTGATTATCTGTTTTATGTATAGTAATGTGTACATCTTAATCCCAAACTTGTAATTTATAACTTCCCACCTCACTTTCCCCTTTGATAACCATAAATTTGTTTTATACGCCTGTGAGTCTATTTCTGTTTTGTAAATAAGTTCATTTCTATCATTTTTTTAGGTCTCATATATACACAATGTCATATGATACTTGTTGTTCTCTGATTTACTTCACTTAGTGTGACAATCTCTAGATCCATATAAAAGTAGAAAGATTATTTTTTTAATCCATCAAAAATGACCCTCTCTTTATTGAATCATTTTTAATAGCCAGGCTAGATATTGGTACCTCATTCATAGACATGAGTTTGTCAAATACCTGCAAGCCAAGGCAGCTGTATGACCAGGGGAGATAGTGGGTGCAGTGGAAAGTGTAGCCTGATCTAGGTTTGAAACTCTTTGAGGCTCAATCTCCTTAGGTATCAAGTGTTTGGATAAAATCTATTCAAGGGCATCCTTTCATAGGATGGATATTCAACAAATGGTGTAATGATAATATAATTTATAAAGTAAAAAAGTGTCTTTGAGCTTCTGAGGGAAGTGCAGGCAGTGGTGGCACTAAGGGCTGGGGTGAGGCAGAAGCATCAGCAAGAAGCCAGCTGGACAGAGGAGTTTCCAGAGCACGTCTGGGTTCCACCCGGCTGGAGGCTCACTTTGCTGCTGTGGAGACTGTAAGTGTAGAGCCCTGAATGCTGCTTCATCTGAGAAGTCTTCCCTGAGAATCCTTCCCATGAGGACCAGGGAATCCCTCATCCCACTCTGTGTCTATAGCACTTTCAGAGCTTCCTTAATGAATCTATCACATTATAAAGTCATTTAAAAATTGATATCTAGATCCCTCACCTACCTGTAAATTTCTCCAGTGTAAGAATAACATCACACTCATTTTGTATCCTCAGAGGTGTCCAGTCCAGGTATTGTTAGGTGTGGGGATAGACAGATATGTCCGTGGGTAATGCACATTATCATCAGTGCAAATAAAGCTTTGCTGACTGAGAATGCTTGAGGGCAACAGAAATATGTATGTGAGCTTATTTTTTGCAGGGATTGGGGCAGTTACAATGATACAATAGAAAAAAAGGAGAACAGATTCTAGAATGGAGAGACCTATATCCTCTTTAGATGTATTTCCCATACATTTAGAGTACACACAAGCACTCCATTTGGTTTCAGCCCTCATTCTCATTCAATATTTCTTAAAATCTATAGGGATTCGGTGCTTCTTAAGCTTTTCCAAGGTAAAAGTACCCCAAGGTAAAAAGGAGTGATTACCAGCCTGGTTGGGGTTGGGGAAAATGGGGACCAGAGTCAGAAGCTGAAATTGCCTTTGACAAGCTCACATTCTTTTTTTTTTTAATTTAATCTTTAAAATTCCTGGACATTATAATATATATTAATTGTTTTTATATCAAATTATGTCTTAATTTTATATCAAATTATGTCTTTCCATTTTTTTGACATCAGTTTCCCCTTCAAATCCCCCTTCAACTCCCTAAAAGCCTTTAGGGAGATGAAAAAAGTGAAAGCCACTCAGGCTGTGTCCAGCTCTTTGCAACCCCATGGACTGTAGCCTGCCAGGCTCCTCTGTCCATGGAACTCTCCAGGCAAGAATACTGGAGTGGGTAGCCAGTCCCTTCTCCAGGGGATCTTCCCAACCCAGGGATTGAACCCTGGTCTCCCACATTGCAGGCAGATTCTTTACCATTTGAGCCACCAGGGAACCCCAGATAAGGTCTATTTATGCCTCATGACCTCTCCATGTGCCACCACCAGGGAGGGGAGAGGGATGACCAGCACATGGTGTACTTTCCTGTCACCATAGTGAAGGAAGGTATTTGATTCTTTGACAAGTAAGGATATTATACCTCTAGGTGACCAGTTCTCCCTTCTGAATACTTTTGACATGTGAGGCACAACTACAGAATTGAAACTAATATAGGCTTGTATGAACATTGGGAAATCTGTCTCCTTGCCTTTTATATTATTGTATGGCTATGTGCTGCATCAGTATTATTTGAAAGATATTATTTGTTTTGGGACCATGAGCCTGTTGACCTGTAATTGTTTTATAATTTTATTTTTTCCTCTTAGGACATCAAGAAAAATTGTGCTAACTATAAGTGTTAAGGGTTCAAGTATAGGGAAATTGTGTCATAGAAGTGTATCTTGAAATTGACATATCAGTAAGTATGGTGTTAGCTATGATTTATTTATAGATACTATTTATCAGGGTAAGTGCCTTACTATTAGTTCATTAAGTGTTTTTAATCATAGAAGGGATAATGGATATTGTCAAATGCTTTTTCTGCATCTATTAAGAAAATATAAGAGTTTTATTTTTATTCTATCAGTATACAGTATATTACATTGAGTCTCAAGCTTTCATGTGTGTGTGTGTAAAGTCTCTCAGTCGTGTCCAACTCTTTGTGACCCCGTGGACTGTAGTTTGCCAGGCTCCTCTGTCCATGGGATTCTCCGGGCAAGAATACTGGAGTGGGTTGCCATTTCCTTCTCCAGGGGATCTTTCCAACCCAGGGATCGAACCCGGGTATCCTGCATAGCAGGCAGACACTTTATCCTCTGAGTCACCAGGGAAGCCATCAAGCTTTCATAGTCATGTGATATTAATACTTGTTTCCACTACAAGGATGTATGCTTTCCTTCTCCTTACCCGAGCCTAGAGACTGAGCCTCTGAGAAAGATTTTTGGCATTGTTCCAGTGAGGCCTTCCTATTAGGTCCAATCCCCAGTGACAGGTGAGTGATGGAGCACATCGTCACCTACAGGGTGATAGTGCACAATCACAGATCCCACCTAAAGGCTGCTGCTGTGGTCTTTTACTCCTATCCCAGACAAGTGTGGTATGTGTATTAATAGGAAGACTTAGTTTAGATAAGATAGGTAATTTCATATTGGATTATCTTTTGTTGCATTCAATAATCCTATAAGAAAGAAAGAAAGTCAAGTCGCTCAGTCGTGTCTGACTCTTTGCAACCCCATGGACTATAGCCTATCAGGCTCCTCTGTCCATGGACTTTTCCAGGCAAGAGTACAGGAATGGTTTCCCATTTCCTTCCCCAGGGGATCTTTCCAAATCAGGGATCGAACCTGGGTCTCCTGTATTGCAAGCAGACGCTGTACCATCTGAGCCACCAGGGAAGCCCCAATAATAATTCTATAGTATACATAATTTGAAAATTGGCATGTAGTATGACACATATCCTTGTGTCAAACCAGAGGTGTGGCTGAGGGAGGGTCACATCAGGTCTTAGACACTGCTTGGTGTAGACACAGTGTTTCTCAGGTCTCATTGACTATTTTCTTCAGAATCTGAAAGATTCAAATGCAGTCTGTTCTTTTGTATTAAACTAATTCCATCTTTCTTCCTAATGTTCTTCTTTCCTTTTTTTCCAGAATATTCATTCATTCAGCAGTCATTTATTGAGACCCCACCTGGGAGTGGGCTACAGATGTATTGAGAACCCACCTGTGAGTGGGCCACAGCTCACAACCTCAACATCCAAGGGAGCAAAATGGAGGTAAACAGACACATTCCCAGAACAGCGAGATAGATAAAATATTTTGACAGGTTCAAGCACAGAGTTCCGAGCACAGAGGAGGAACTTGTGGCCTGGCTGAGGACGGGAAGAGGTAGGTGAGGACTCTTTCTGACACAATACCTGAAAGTCAGAGAGGCTTCATCTAGATGAAGAAGGAGAACTTGTGTGTGGGGATGGGGGGAGCGGGGTGGGTGTGGGGACTGCAGGGGAGGGAACATTATATGGAAAGAATGGGTGGTGATACAGCATGCATGAATGAAACTGAGTAGATGACTGTGAGGAAGGAGGTGAGGGAGGGCGACGCGACTAATATGCATGCAATGAGGAGAGAAGCAAGAAATGTAAGAGGGGAGACTGGGAGGCTGCAGGCTCCTGTGGTCACTAGGAGGGAGTGATGTGCCCACCAAGGGCACTAAGCTGGGCCAGAGGAGAGGGGGCACCTGACAAAGCCACCAGCTGCTGTTTTCAGCTGCGGCTCAGGACTTTGTATTTTGAGAACTTGAGGATTTATTCAAAATCCTGTCACGTATGGAGTGGTTTGGAATTTTGGAGAATTTGAGAAAGAATAAATATGCTGCTGAACTTTAAAGAGAACTAAATAAAGAACAAAACAGCAGGAAGCGCTGTGTGCAGAATAAGGATGCGACTCTACTTCTCAAGGGTGCCGGGCATGAAAGTTCCAAGGGGCAATTTATTTTCTTTATATACAGTTTCCCCTGAAATATTTGTTTATCAGGCTGTCAGAAGTGAACACAGTTGCAAAATGGGCAATTCACTTAATTTGAAGATGTAAAGAGCTTTTCTTATCTTCCTGCCTCTGACTCAAATAGCTGTTTTCTCTAGGAGAGAGTAAATTTTAGGGCAGAGCCTTTTGGCACCTGAGATACCAGATCCTAACTCACCTATTCACACATTTTGAAGTATTTATTCTGAAAACAGACATGTTAGCTCAGTCTTTTTTGATGTGATGTGGAAACCTGAGGTTTTCTTGCAGCAAGTTCCCAAAATAACAGCTAGCAATGATATTTTTGTGTAGTTATTCATATTTTGTATCTTTGGGATATATGTGACTATAACACATAGATATAAAGCATGTATAGAGAAGGACTGGTGAATTTTTGAGGAAAAAGAATTTTCTTTATGGGTGTAGGTATAACTTAATTTTGGTTTTCCTAAGTGGTGCTAGTGGTAAAGAAATTGCATGCCAAAGCAGGAGACGTAAGAGATGCAGTTCAGTCCCTGGGTTGGGAAGATCCCCTGCAGAAGGGCGTGGCAACCCACTCTAGTATTCTTGGCTGGAGAAACCCATTGTCAGAGGAGCCTGGCGGGCTACAGTCCATAGGGTCACACAGAATTGGACACAACTGAAGCGACTTAGCATTCACGCACGCATACATACCGAACTTTATACGTGATTCCTCTCATGTGTCTGTAAATCAAAATTTCAAATAAATTGAGAAAATGAGTAAATGATTTTGCAAAATGAATTTGCATTTTTCATTCATGTAATGTAATTTCCATGCATTGATCTTGCTTACAGGAGGAGTATTCCTGAAACCACTGAAAATTAAGGGTGAAAAACCACAGAAAGGCTTCAAGTTTATAGGGCAGCACTCTTCCAAACTCTTAAGAAAATCACACTATTTTTTAGGACACCTCATGCGAAGAGTTGACTCATTGGAAAAGATTCTGATGCTAGGAGGGATTGGGGGCAGGAGGAGAAGGGGACGACAGAGAATGAGATGGCTGGATGGCATCACTGACTCGATGGACGTGAGTCTGGGTGAACTCCGGGAGTTGGTGAGGGACAAGGAGGCCTGGCGTGCTGCGATTCAGGGGGTCGCAAAGAGTCGGACATGACTGAGCGACTGATCTGATCTGATAAGGGAATTTGGAAGAAATCAGATCCTTGTGTTTTGAGGCAGTATTTCTGATCTTTGCAAATGTAAACTTTGGTTCTAATGAGGTGAGCAATTAGGCTTCTCAGTAGGGTTTCTCCTGAACCTTGAGGTATTAACAACTTGTTGGGCAGAGAATAAGGAAAAATGAAAGCAGACGTTAAAGTGACCCAAAGACAAGGGCTTTTGAAGGAGTGGTGAGGTTTGTAATAAAACATACCCAGCTGAATTAAATAATGGCCGAGGGAAAAGAAAGCAGGCAAATTAGAGTCTCCAGTTTATTCTTATTTGCAGGGACGATAGGAATTTAGAGTGGAGAGGTATTATAATTACCTTCCAAACTGCAGAATTTTTTCTCCTTAAAGATTCTATGTCTGTGTTCTCCATCCCCCCAAAAGAATTCTTGCTGGAGTCTGTAAGGTGCTGTTACTGACAGAGTTTATTATCTTCCTTAAGTGTATTGGGGCAGAAAAAGATGTTAAAAGAGCTCTGAAAATATGAAGATTCTGTTAAGTCAGAAGGACAATGTTTATCTCTGTCTGTGCTCTGAGATAGGACTAGAACTTTTGTAATGGGACTAGATGGAACCATCCACGTTTTTTAAACCTTGAGGGCTAGAACAAATGTCTGGGATAGAGGTGGGCAATAACTATTTAAAAATTGCCAGCATTTTCTCTGTTTTCCTGCAGATGGAAGTCCGACTTGACTTTTGGGGTCAGATTTCTCCTTTAACAACAAAAGCAGCACTTGAATAGGCCTTCTGGTTATGTAAAGATAAATGAAAGAGTGTATTTTGGAGTGGAAAGGTTTAATGCAGCCAGAGGCTAAACTGCTTCTGTTTGAAGTAAATGTCTAAAGCAAATTGTGAAAATGAATGTCATCATCAGTTGGGTGGATGAGCAGAATATTTTGGTTGGGAGCATAAAATGCTTTTACCTTTGAAAGTACCCTGAAGAAGGAGATTTGAGATGAGAAATCTTAGTTGAGAACTTGGCAACAGACTGCAGATTAGAGACTAAGGAGAGAGGGTGATGCTCAGAGCTGGTGAGGCTTGGTCTGCGGACCTGAGGCTTACGAATACACCATTCAAACTGATGGTATCTGCTCAGTGCTGCAATGGCTTTTAGTGCTGCCCAGCTCTCAGTGAGATTTTTGTTTACTCTTCTTGCCTGGTGCTGAGGGTGGGCCTATGCCTGTGTGGGATCAGGCAATACTGACAAACAGTGGGCCTGGAAACGTGAATCTAAGGAGTGAGCCAAAGTGGTGGCATGGATGTTTCCTTTTGTGTCTTCCCTCGAGACAGGACCAGTTGCTCTAATAAAATGTTTATCCCTGGAAAGAAGGGATGTCTTCTTGAATCCTAAATTCCTGTCTGGGTCAACCTCTTCCCAGGATGATTAATAACAGTTACATCTATTTCCTTGAGCAGAAGCCCCTCTCCCACTTGGAACACTGTGGTTGGACCTAAAGACCCTGGTGAGAAAAATCACAGGGCAGAGTGACATCCCTTAAAGGGCTGACTCCCCAGGTGGATGAAATGAGCTATCTTGTTGGCTGTTTAGTCCTTGTTTTTACTGGAAACTAATCTATCTCGCCAAGGTGTTGAGAAGAGGGGATTTCTCCTTTCTCCTCTGTCCAGGCCAATGAGTAGGGGCAGTGACCTGGCCAGACTCATCTTCCCCTTGGGTTGTCTGTAGCTGAGTTGATTGTGTGGGAGTTGGCCATTTGTCTTCCAAGCTAGCTTTATTTGTAATAAGATGGTATCTTGTGCTCTACCTCTGCCTCTGCTATTTTATTTCTTTTGTTTTTAAATTGGTTCAAGACTCAGTCAGGAAAAAGGAATCTTTTTTTAGGCTCTCTCAAAACCCTACAAGTTCTGCCAATGACTTACTCTGTAAATTGAGTCAAACTGCTTTGTACCTCTATTTCTCCACCAGCAGACTGGAGCTGTAACAATAGCAACTGGATACGGGTAAAAGAAAGTGCCATAAATTATTGGCAGAAAGATGTAACTGCTGGCCCTACACCCCATGGTAGTATTATAATCACTGTTTGGTAACATTTTCTAAATCTTATTCAAGAACCTTGCTGCTGTGACACATTGATTCATTTTGGCTGGCGCCATATGCTCCCATCTGCTCTGAGTGGTGTAATTGCTCTCAGTCATCAACATTAAGCACCCACAGCTAATTCGTGGGGAAAGGCTCCAACCCCATGGACCCAAATTCAACTTATCTGTCAATTTGCTCCTGTGGAAAGGAGTCCAGTCACTCAGCATGTTTCTTCCTCTTGTCTTGGGAATTGATCATGATCCATTCAGGTATTCAGCTCTAACTTTTCATGGATACCAGTAGGGACAACCCTTCTACTTCTGCAAAGAGAACTTTGCCCTAAGTCTCAGAATGAAATCACTTGTTGGATCTTTGTTTCATATACGTTGGCTGTGCTGTTTTTATTACTGGTTTGTCTGAGTTCAAATCTTTCTTCTATCCCTCATTAGCCCTGTGACCTTGGGTCAATGATTTAACCTCTCTGAGATGACATTTCTTGAGCTGTAATATGGGGCTAATACCTACTATGCAGGGTATTGTAAAGATTTAACTTAATGAGCTTATTGAAACACTTAGCACTATTACATGACTGATCATAAATGCTCAATAAATGATAGTGACTATTTTCCCTGGGATACATATTCTTTGTTCACAGGGCAATTATGAAGACACATGATCCTTCCTAACTTTCTCCACACGCATTTCTAGTTCTTTAGAAACTTACTCCTCAAATTATGGTCATTGGAACAATCAGTATTTATGAACTGTAGAGAAAACACATGTTGCTAATAAAGCACCCTGAATGCTAAGGCATTCTGGTGTGTGATATTCAGGTTCATTCTTGCCAGGGTCAGGTTAACTGTTGATGCAGCCAATGCAAGCAGTATCCTTGCTGAAGGAATTTCAGGAAAGCCAGTCTTGGTGGAAATTGCTATGTTAAAAGTGAATTCCAAGAGTAAACACTTCTTAATGCAAATAAACTTAAAAATGATTTAGTTATATTGTGTAGATAAGGACACTTGGGCAAAGAGACTAATATTTTAGGGAATAGAAAGAGTTGGCAATTTGTGTGTGTGTGTGTGTGTGTGTTCATGTGTCTGTGTATGTTTGGTCAGTTTCCAGATGACATTTGATCTTTCCTATCTGAGGTACTTGGTTAGGATAGGAATAGCAATAATAAAAAGTATTCTGGGCTCTGCTCTCAATGTATTAATTAGCAGATAAATAATTAGAGTGAAGTTGGGAAGTTAAAACAATATATACTGGAAAGTAGTAGCTTAGGATACAGGCTAAACAGCCATCCTGACAGTGAATATTTTGGGAATTCTGAAAAGGGGCTGTCAGTTCTCAGTAGGTCATCTCTGGTCACACTGGCCTCCTTACTGGGCTCAGCACCCATCCAGGCAAGTTTCTGCCTAAGGGCTCTTTGGACTTGCTTTTCTCAATCCTGTAACACTCCACCCTCAAATGTCTGCCTGACTCTTTCCTCACCTCTGCAGGTCTCTGCTCATAAAGCCCCTTCTCAATGAGGCCTTTTCTGACTCTTTTATTTAAGATGACAACATTGCTGCTGCTGCTGCTGCTGCTAAGTCGCTTCAGTCGTGTCTGACCCTGTGCGACCCCATAGACGGCAGCCCACCCGGCTCCCCTGTCCCTGGGATTCTCCAGGCAAGAACACTGGAGTGGGCTGCCATTTCCTTCTCCAATGCATGAAAGTGAAATGTGAAAGTGAAGTCGCTTAGTCATGTCCAACTCTTAGTGACCCCATGGACTGCAGCCTACCAGGCTCCTCCGTCCAGGCAAGAGTACTGGAGTGGGGTGCCATTGCCTTCTCCAAAGATGGCAGCATTACCACTCCCTATTCTTCTTTCCTACTGCCTTTATTTTTTCTACAGCACTTATTACCATCAGTGGTATGGTATGTGTTCTCTCATTAATTTGTTAATTTTCTGTCTTTGCTACTGGAATGTAGGTTCATGAGGGCTGGATTTTTGTTTGTTTTGTCCCATATTCTACCTCTAGCCCTAAGCATAATTCTTATCTCACAGTAGAGACTCTGTACAAATGTGTTGAGTGAATCATTACTTTACATGCTCTTTCTCTTATTTTAATAGAACACTGCAAGCTGGTTATTATTTGCATTTTGGGGATGGAGAAGCTAAAGCATGGAGAGGCCAAGTACCTGTCCACAGAAGCTAATAAATGACAGAAACAGTATTTGAAGCTGGCCTCCCTGAGTTCCAGGTTTTTATGTGACTACCTACTTCGTGAAATGGTAGTGATACTATCGGAAACTGTACTTGTGGCATCAGAAAGATCTATGCTCCTATTAAGTTTGCTGAGTGATAAGGGTAATAAAATAGTCTTTGACTGTAATGAGGCAACTCTGCCCCAACCTCCAGCAAGGGGAGAAGGACTAGAGGTTGAGTTAATCATCAGCGATCAATGATTTAATCAGCCCAGCCTATGTAATAAAGCCTGCACAAAAACTCCTCAGTAAAGTTCATGGAGTTTCTGAGTTGCTGAACACGTGCTTGTGCTGGGAGAATGGTGTATCCCAACTCCATGAGGACAGAGGCTCCTGGGTTTGGGACCTTTCTGAATCTTGCCCCATGTACCTCCTTGTCTGGCTGCTTATTTGTATCCTTTGTAATAAGTTGTAAATGTAAGAAGAGTGGCTTTCTGAGTCCTGTGAGGAGCTGTTCTAGAAAATTATGGGAACTGAGGAGGGGGTCATTAGGAACCCCTGACTTATAGCTGGTTGGCCAGAAGTATGGTGACTTGACACTTGTGATTGGCCTCTGAAATGAAAGCAGTCCTGTGGGAGTGAGTCCTTAAACCTGTGATGTCTGATACTAACTCCAGGTAGTTTGTGTCAGAATTAAACTGAATTGTAGGACACCTAATTGATGTGGGGATGCTGGAGAAGTAGTGTTGGAAAAGATACCACATGATTGGTGTCAGGAGTGAAAAAACCATTCAGTGCCCAAGACTGAACTGTGGATTCTCAGTCATACCCCTTTGACTCTTCTCTGTTTCAGAAAATGCCACTTCTACACACCCAGTTGCTCAAGCCAAACACATTGGAGCCTTTCTCAATTCCTTCCATTCATGCATTTGATCCATCAATAAATTTGACTGATTAAACTTCCAAAGTAATAACTCCCAATCCATACACCTCTCCCAAAACTGCCCTGGTACATACTGCCATCATCTTGCATATGGGTTTTTCCAGTAGTCTCCTTAACCAGTCTCTCTGACTCCTCGGTTGTCCTACATCACAGAAAAAATGTTGCAAGAAGCTGTTCATTGCCCATGATGGTGAAATGAACAGGACTTTTACTTTCACAGTGCAGTTTCTTGAATGCTCAGCACATCTTTCATGGTGTTGCTTTCTCTGTAAGGACACCATTATTCCAGCTTCTAACTTTTGATGGTATCTAACTCTAGGCTGCTGAGTAAATAAACCTCTAGAACTTTTAGCCAAATTTTTCTTTTTAGATGAGCCCCATGTCTTGTTAACTTTGGAGGAGGATCCCATCTATCCAGAGCACCTTGATTACTCCTGTGTCATCATAAAATGCAAAATAAAATCATATCAAACTTTTTACTCAGGAGCTAATTGTTTAATGTGTTGTAAGTTGTTTTCTTTAGCTACAACTTGGTTATATTTTACATTTCTGTTACAAAACCCTAAGGACTGACTGGCTAAACCCTGAGTGGACAGGGCCAGCACCTTTACTGGATTAGGGAATATTTTGATTAGTAATTAAAGTTTTTTTCTTTAGCTTTATTACTTTGGTATTGTCAGGCTAGAAGTAAGTGTGTGTGGTGTGATGGAGACTGGGGAAGGATGTGGAAAAGAGAATAAAATAAATTCCCCTTTATAAAGAAGGGCAAGATTTGGGGTGAGCTAGAGGCTCGATTTGGCATGGCTTCATTCTTCGGTGCAGAATGCTCATGAGTAGCTGGAGAATGTCATTTGTGCATGGGCTCTCGTGGCTGGGCTGGGAACTCCTCTGGCGCTGATTTTCCAAAGCACTTTCATAATTGCCTAGTGCTTCACAGGCATGGTCCATCATGTGCAAAGGGATCCTTAAACAAATCTTCTGAAAAGGGCAGTAGCCCAGAGAGTCTTTCATCTAATGGGTGGCTTACCTCGGTCTGTTAAATCACCTCTAACTCACTTAACTGGCTCTGGAGAGGTAAAATCAGTGGTTCTCAAGCCTGGCTGCATATTAGAATCATCTAGGGAGCTTTGCAAAATATCCACCTCGGGAGAATCAGATTGAATTGGTCTGGGTGGACCTGGGACTCAGTATTTTTAAAAAATTTCCCAGATGATTGGAATGTGCAGTGAGGGATGAGAACTGCTGGTTTAAGCAGTGTTTCTCAAATGTGTCTGATGGTTAGAATTACCAGTAGAATTACCAGGATTCGTGTTAAAATCCAGACTCCCAGACCCTTCTTTGCTGACTTGGATCTTGCAGGTGAATCATAGAAATCTGAATATGTGATAGGAGCCAGGTGGGTAAGGGCTGTGTTTATGACTTCATAATAGAAGGAAATTTTAGAGTCTTTGGGTTTGGCTCATGGAGCACTCTTTGAAATTTTGATGCTTCTTTGCTGAAAATAGGTTTTAAAGGACAGCCCTTTGTTAAATGTATTAAATTTATGTTTGGAGATGGCATTTATATAGATCACATATGCGATATGTGTATATATCCCAATTAGCATGTGGAAATAAACCTTTGTAGATGATAGGCATGAAAATGGCTCACTAAGGGATTGTTACTGTTGTTGTTTGGCCACTACGTCACATCTGACTGTTTGCACCCGCATAGACTGTAACCCTCCGGGCTCCTCTGTCCATGGCATTTCCCAGGCAAGATACTGGCGCTTGTGCTTGTGCTTAGTCGCTCGGTTGTGTCCAACTCTTTGCGACCCCATGGACTGTAGCCTGCCAGAGTCCTCTGTCATGGGGATTCTCCAGGCTAGAAAACTGGAGTGGGTTGCCATGCCCTCCTCCAGGGGATCTTCCTGAACCAGGGATAGAACCCACGTCTCCTGCATTGGCAAGCAGATTGCCACTGAGCCACCAGGGAATTATATCCAGGTACTATTCCCCAGAGTCTGAAGTGTTTACTTTATCTGGAAAGAGTCTTCGCAGGTGCGATTTAAATTAAGGGTCTTGAGACGAGGAGATTATTTTGAATTATATCGCAGCTGTCCTTACAAGAGACAGAGCAGAGAGAGATCTGACATGTATTTTGTGAAGATGGAGGCAGAGTGGTTACAGCTGAGGAAGCTAGCAGCTACCAGAAGCTAAAAGAAGCAAGGGACAGATTCTTCTGTCAAGCATCTGGAGTGGGAGTGGTCCTGCCAGTACCTTGATTTCAGTCCAGTGAAACAGATTATGGACACCTGGCCTCCAGAAGTGTGAGAAATTAAATTTCTATCATTTTCAGCAATGAAATTTGTGATAATCTGTTATAACAGCAACTGAAACTAACATAGTAGGGCTTCCTAAATTTTATAGTGTGTGTGAAAATCCTAGGAAACAGTGTATAACTGGAAATCTTATTCAGTGGGTCTAGGGTTTTGCCCTCGATGTGGCAGCATTTCTTAGAAAGCTCCCAGATGGTGCTGATGCTGCAGGTCTTTGGGTTACACTTTGAGGAACAGGTTTAAGAGGCTAAATGCTGAAGAATTGATGCTTTTGAACTGTGGTGTTGAAGAAAACTCTTGAGAGTCCCTTGGACAGCAAGGAGATTAAACCAGTCAATCCTATAGGAAATCAGTCAAATATTCGTTGGAAGGACTGAGGCTGAAGCTGAAGCTTCAATACTTTGGCCACCTGATGTGAAGAACTGACTCATTGGAAAAGACCTGATGCGGGAAAGATTGAAGGCAGGAGAAGGGGACAACAGAGGATGAGATGGCTGGATGCCATCACCGACTCAATGGACATGAGTTTGAGCAAGCTCCAGGAGTTGGTGATGGACAGGGAAGCCTGGCATGCTGTAGTCCATGGGGGTCACAAAAAGTCAGACATGACTGAGTGATTGAGCAACTGAACTTAAATGATAGTGAGAGACTGGCATGAATGTGTTCACGGAGGAGAGAAATCAGGAAGTTTTATGAAAGTTTTCTAAGCCCATTCTTGTCATGTTTAATTTCTCCAATCATGTTTTATTTTCACTGACAAAAGGGAGATCAGAATTCAGGCAGTTGCCCAGATAATTGAGATATAATGAATTAGACCATTACCTCGTTTCCCACTCTGGCAATGAAGACCTGGCTAAGAATGGTGTGTGACCATTTTTAAAGTAACAAAGGAATAACTGCTTCAGCAATCACATCTATAGTGCGTCATCATTTTCTGAATGCCAGTACAAATTTCTGTATCTATTAGGCATGAGTGTGGGTGAGAGGGTTCATTTAATTTAAAAATCCATGAAATCTGAAAATTAAAAAGAACCTCCTCCCCATGAGTCATTCTTGGTAGGTGTTTGTGAAGAGTTTTAACTCTGTAGTCCAGGACTGATTTAGCAGCAATGTCGACTTTAGCATTAGCCTTGGGGTGGTTTTTAATTTGGTGTAAATCTTCAGTTATTGCAATACAGAACAGTGAAGGAGGAAGAATCAATTTATTTAAATTGCAGGATCCTATGATAAGGGACAAGGTACAAATGAAGAGGGAAAAGAATAATTGTGACACTTGGATGACGCTGAAATATACAGCTTCCCTGAGAGAACTATTCTAGTCTTTTTGGAGGTGGCACTGTTTTTGGAAATTTGATTTTGGGCTCTCTCGTTTTTCTTCTTTAACATTCCCCTCCAGAAAACCTTGAGGATGTTCAGTAGCATTTTATCTTTTTAAAAAATTGTGGCAAAATATACATAACATAATATTTACTATTCGAACCATTTTAAAATGCATAGTTCATTAGCATTAAGTATGTAATCACTGTTATACAACCACCATCACTATCTTTTTCCAGAACTTTTTCATCATCCCAGGCAGAAACCTTCTGCCCATTAAATAATAACTTTCCATTCCTCCTCCTTCTAACCCATGGTAACCACTATTCTACTTTCTGTCTTTATGAATTTGCTTATTGTAGGTAACTCACATAAACAGAATTATACAATATTTGTCCTTTTTTGCCAATCTCATTTCACTTAGCATAATGTCCTCAAGCTTCATGCATGTTATAGCAAAAATCAGAATTTCATTTTATGGCTAAATAATACTCCACCATATTCATAAACCACATTTTATTTACACATTCATCCATTGGTAGACTTTTGGGTCATTTCTACTTTTCAGTAATTATGGATAAACTACTGCACAGTTGCACTCATCTCACATGCTAGTAAAGTAATGCTTAAAATTCTCCAAGCCAGGCTTCAGCAATATGTGAACCGTGAACTTCTGATGTTCAAGCTGATTTTAGAAAAGGCAGAGGAACCAGAAATCAAATTGCCAACATCCGCTGGATCATGGAAAAAGCAAGAGAGTTCCAGAAAAACATCTATTTCTGCTTTATTGACTACACCAAAGCCTTTGACTATGTGGATCACAATAAACTGTGGAAAATTCTGAAAGAGATGGGAATACCAGACCACCTGATCTGCCTCTTGAGAAATATGTATGCAGGTCAGGAAGCAACAGTTAGAACTGGACATGGAACAATAGACTGGTTCCAAATAGGAAAAGGAGTTCGTCAAGGCTGTATATTGTCACCCTGTTTATTTAACTTATATGCAGAGTACATCATGAGAAATGCTGGACTGGAAGAAACACAAGCTGGAATCAATAACCCTGTATACAAGACAGCAAAAGAGACACTGATGTATAGAACAGTCTTTTGGACTCTGTAGGAGAGGGAGAGGGTGGGATGATTTGGGAGAATGGCATTGAAATATGTATAATATCGTATATGGAATGAGTCACCAGTCCAGGTTCAATGCACGATACTGGATGCTTGGGGCTGGTGCACTGGGACGACCCAGAGGGATGGTATGGGGAGGGAGGAGGGGGGAGGGTTCAGGATGGGGAACACAAGTATACCTGTGGCGGATTCATTTCAATGTTTGGCAAAACCAATACAATATTGTAAAGTTTAAAAATAAAATTAAAACCAAAACAAAACAAAAACTAAAAAAAAAAAAGATTTCCAGGAGAAATATTAATAACCTCAGATGTGCAGATGACACCACCCTTATGGTAGAAAGTGAAGAGGAACTAAAAAGCCCCTTGATGAAGGTGAAAGTGGAGAGTGAAAAAGTTGGCTTAAAGCTCAACATTCAGAAAACGAAGATCATGGCATCCGGTCCCATCACTTCATGGGAAATAGATGGGGAAACAGTGAAAACAGTGTCAGACTTTATTTTTCTGGGCTCCAAAATCACTACAGATGGTGACTGCAGCCATGAAATTAAAAGACGCTTACTCCTTGGAAGGAAAGTTATGACCAACCTAGATAGCATATTCAAAAGCAGAGACATGACTTTGCCAACAAAGGTCTGTCTAGTCAGGGCTATGGTTTTTCCTGTGGTCATGTATGGATGTGAGAGTTGGACTGTGAAGAAGGTTGAGTGCCGAAGAGTTGATGCTTTTGAACTGTGGTGTTGGAGAAGACTCTTGAGAGTCCCTTGGACTGCAAGGAGATCCAACCAGTCCATTCTGAAGGAGATCAGCCCTGGGATTTCTTTGGAAGGAATGATGCTCAAGCTGAAACTCCAGTACTTTGGCCACCTCATGCGAAGAGTTGACTCATTGGAAAAGACTCTGATGCTGGGAGGGATTGGGGGCAAGAGGAGAAGGGGATGACAGAGGATGAGACGGCTGGATGGCATCACTGACTCGAAGGACGTGAGTCTGAGTGAACTCTGGGTGTTGGTGATGGACAGGGAGGCCTGGCGTGCTGCAATTCATGGGGTCGCAAAGAGTCGGACACGACTGAGTGACTGATCTAATCTGATCTGATTCTATCTTTTAAGATTAATATTAATCGTGGTAAAATGACTTTTGAGAATTCCTGTCTTTCTTTTCAAGATAATGAAAGAATTTCCATGAAAACAGGGTTGAGAATCATTAAAATAGGACATTTGCATTCTTTATCAGCATTACAGGTGAAAAAGTCTTAATGAATAGGCTTTGTCAGCTGGGAGTTGATACTTGGAGGTGGAAAAGAACAAATATTCATGGGCAAAACTGCCCTTAGACCTGAGCTATGGGGTCGCTGTCCAGGGCCTACACTTTAGGCCCCACTCTGGCCTTCTTGCAACATCTTCCCCTGCAAGGATAAATGCCTGTGCCCATGTAGAGTGTGCCCCTTTTTCAGAGGCCCCAAATCCCCTGCTCCAGAGGTCCTGAGCTCGCTTCCAGGGTCTCTTCTCTGTGCTTGACACATGTGGGCCTGCTTCTAGGACTGAGAGTAGCCAAGGGGCACTTGTTTGCTCAGTAGTGGGATTGGTTGGTATCTGCAGACAGAGCCATCTCATTGCAATGGCTTCTCTTGGTGGGCCCTAGAGCACATGAACCTCAGTAGTTGCAGCTCGTGGGCTCTAGAGCTTGGCTCAGTAATTTTTGCACCTGGGCTTTGTTGTTCCATGGCATGTGGAGTCTTCCTGGACTAGGATCAAACCTGTGTCCCCTGCATTGGCTGGTGGGTTCTTATCCACTGCACCATCAGGGAAGTCCCTAGAAGGCAGAGTTTGAAACTTGCAGCTTTCCCATTCTTGCCTACAGCCTCGCACAGTGGAAACCTTCCACTCTGGTATGATAGTGATTTAAAAGCCTAGTGTAAAACTTGAGAACTGACTCATTTCTTGGAATACGGAGTCAAGAGATTTTGGTCCTAAAGCAGCCTATTTCCTAATAAGTGGTTGGAATCTGAGAAAGGACCAACATTTTTAGACCATAGTCTTTTGTATTTTTAAACACAAGGTAAGGATAGTCCTACCTGCTCTGCTTACAATCTATTTACATATCTATTATGAAAATCAAATGGTTTGAAAACATCTGAAATGGCATATACAGGCGAGATGTTAAGGAGAATATGAGCAATAGTTAGCTCAGCTGCTCAGTCGTGTCCAACTCTTTGTGAACCCATGGACTGCAGCACACTATCCATTGCCAACTCCTGGAGCTTGCTCAAACTCATATCTATCAAGTCGGTGATGCCATCCAACCATCTCATCCTCTGTCATCCCCTTCTTCTCCTGCCTTCAATCTTTCCAGCATCAGGGTCTTTTCCAATGAGTCAGCTCTTTACATCAGTTGGCCAAAGTATTGAAGCTTCAGCTTCAGCCTCAGTCCTTCCAATGAATATTGAGGACTAACTTCCTTTAGGACTGACTGATTTGATCTCCTTGTAATCCAAGAGGCACTCAAGGGTCTTCTCTAGCACCACAGTTCAAAAGCATCAATGGACCAACTCTCACATCCTTACATGACTACTGGAAAAATCATAGGTTTGACTATACAGACCTTGTTGGCAAAGTAATATCTCTGCTTTTTAATATGCTATCTAGGTTTGTCATAGCTTTTCTTCCAAGGAGGAAGCGTCTTTTAATTTCATGGCTGCAGTGACCATCTGCAGTGATTTTGGAGCACAAGAAAATAAAATCTGTCACTGTTTCCATTGTTTCCCCATCTGTTTGTCATGAAGTGCTGGGACTGGATGCCATGATCTTCATTTTTGGTGAGCAATGGTGGGGGATAAATTCTTGTAGTCCTTTGGCTTGGAAGTATCATACTACTTATGCAGGAGCAGTAGGGAGACAGTAAGATTCTGACTTACTTTTACGTATGTTCATCTTTCTCCATCCTTCCCCTCATTTCTATGTCCATCCTTTCTTTGTCATCTCAGTAGGAGAGAGGGAAGGGTTTTGTATGGGAGCTACCTGTGCTGGACTGGAGCAGCAAGAGCCTCTGCTAAGCAGTCTGCTGAACTGGGGCAAGCTGACAAGGCAGCCTGACAAATGCGTCCTGATGTCTCAATCCACTGTCAGCATGCCAAAGGCAGAAGTTTGGGTGATTGTCAGTGGCATTCCAGCTGCCACCAGAGCCGAAGGCACAATGACAAAGTGGGACAAGTGTGTATGTAATGCCTTCTGTTTCCCTCTCAGGATCCTTATCCTATTCTCTTTTATTCTCTGGTTTTCCTTTCCCCCATCCCAACCCTGTTCTTCAGCCATCCAGTTGCTGTGTTATGAATGTCCAAAGTTTTTGCTTGCCATCAGCTTCATTCCTAAAAAGAGTGAAGTCGCTCAGTCGTGTCCGACTCTTTGCGACCCTGTGGACTGTAGCCCACCAGGCTCTTCCATCCATGGGATTCTCCAGGCAAGAATACTGGAGTGGGTTGCCATTTCCTTCTCCAGGGGATCTTTCCGACCCAGGGATCAAACCCAGGTCTCCTGCATTGCAGGCAGATGCTTTAACCTCTGAGCCACCAGGGAAAAGGTGGCTTTTAAAATAACCTTGCTCCTCTACATTGAAATCATAACACTAAAATTTCAAACTCTGAAAGGTAGAGTCCTAATTTAAATAGATTATACAAAGGTGGAAATTGATAAGCTTAACGTACACAGAGGTGACTTGTTTTTATAATAAGACTGTTGAAACAACAGAATCTCTTATTGGTATATTAAGATGGAAGAAAAAAGTGTTTTAACAGGGAACTTCCTTCTTCCTCCTTTGTTTCTACCCACATCTAACATAGTGGGGACAGATGGACATCTAGAGGGAGCTTTCTGTCATTCACACATCAAGCACTTGTCATGTGTCATCTTATTTAATCTTCATGTGATCCTATGAAAAAAATTATTACCATCCACATTTTATAAATAGGGAAACTGAGGTCTGGAGAAGTTAAGAAATTTGCCTAAGTCACATAGTCTGTAAGTGGTAGTGTTGGATCTAAACTTAGCTTTCTCTTAGGTTTTCAGATGTATCCCAGCTCCATGTAAAGTACTAGGACCTGGAGTTAGTTCTGGGTTCTAGTATGCATTGTGGTAGCAGAAGCAATGAAAGGTGGGGCTGGGAGTGAGGATTGGAGGTGGACTGTGGGAACCTTGTATTCTGTTAAGTAATGACTTTTACCTGGTTGTGTAGAATAAGTAGATTGCAAGAACCTAATGGTCATCAGTATCTTTTTCCTCAACATCTAGGATAATGCCCCGCACATGGCAAAAGCTGATGTTACCTCCACATTTTTTGTGTGTCTGTGGGTCCTAGGCCTGATGCTTTTTCACAGAATCCTGATAGGTGACATAACTGTCGGGGAGGAGAGGAGGTAACATGACGGGAAGGAGAGAGAAGATACAGAGAGCAGACAAAGAAAGAAGAAATACTGTTCATTGAGAACAGAGTTTCCTGGGACTCTGGTTGGAGTATGAAAGCAAAATCAAGCCTCCTTTTTACCACTGGCACTGATGCCTTCCTCTGTGCAACTCCAAGGGAAAAGAGAACTTGGAAATGGAGTTAAATAATGAACAATTAATAAATTTCACATATTCTTAGTGCTTTAGATTGTCACTGGTCACAAAGGTCCCAAAAGTCAGGGAGGGGAAATTGAAAAGCTAAAAGTAACCTGGTCACCAAAGAAACAGTAACAGTTCCTTTTTTTCTGATATTTTAATTGTTGTCATCACTTTATGCAATGGAGGGATTTTCCCTTTCAAGTCTTTTGGTGAACAGTGATGTTCACAGGAAGGGCTGGGACTGGCCCATCATCAGTGTGACTTGTGATGAGACACTAGAAATGAGATCTGTAATTGGCCTCCTGTGCATGTCACTTTTCATCTTGTGCTCTGTGCTATGTTCATGAATAACTCGTTTTTGTAGTACCTAAAATTACCTTCTAATCATCCCTACATTATCATTTACTTCACAGCAGCACTGAACAAGCTGAAATTCCTGCAGCAATCAGGTCTCTCATTTTGATTTCCTGCCTCCCTTTCTTGTACCTTGATTTCTCTCACCTCCTCTATTTTTGGACACCGTACTCTTCAACTCTTGTGGTTCATACTATACAGTAATACTTGCTGTTTATTGAATATCTACTGTAGGCCAGGTGCTTTCTCTATAGAATCTCCAGTACTTGCAGTGGTGATATGTTCTCCATTTTATGGTTGAGGAAAATTGGGGCTTAGAAACAGATTATTTTGTTGAAGTCTATCCAGGTGGTAAGTGACTGAGCTGGGGCATAAATCCAGGCCCATCTGACTCCAAGGCCACTCTTGTCTGGAGAATGAATTGTTTCTCCCAGAACTTTGGGTTTAGGGGGAGGTGGAGAGATGGTGGTTATAATTGGGGAATGCACACAGTACTGAGATTGGCCTCTGAGAACCAGTTTCTATTTATACTCTCCTGTCTTCTGCATGGACATCATTTAAAAATCCCTGGGTTACAGGACAGTTCAGGGGGTGTCCCATTGCTCATGGGTGTTCCTGGCTGCACCTAAGAGCAATCTGAATTCCCTATTTCTCCCATAAAGCAAAGTTACTCTTCTACTGTTCTATTGCCAGCAGCAGAATCTGACCCTCATGTTGGGGACCAATTATGATAGTTGGGGTAGGTTCACAGGGCTTATTTTTTTCTTATTGGGAACTCTCAATTTTTCCTAATATAAGTGTTTAGTTGGATGCTTGTGGCTAGGAAACCTGAAAGTCAGAAAAATAGAATTGATGAACATGAAATGAACTTTTGGTGGCAAAGCCTGTTTTTTCATTCTACTTCCCCTTTCAACAAGTTTTGCTCTGCCTGAATGCCCCTCATAGTAATTAATTTCCATTAAGAAAAAAATCCAGGGAAAGACAACTAACATTTATTAAACGAAAATTCACTTAATCCTTATTTTGTCTCTGAGAGAGAGACCTATTACTTATCATGTTAATGTGCAGCCCTGAAGAACAATGTAACTTGATCAGGCTCACCTATCCACAGACCTTGAGGATACCAGGTCAAACCTACATAATTCCAGTCCCTTTCCATCAGAGCACACAGCCTGACAAGAGCCAATAAAGGAGGCTGACCTGAGTACAGAGTAAAGATGCCCAGTGGTGCCAATTATACCAACTCAGAAACTGAGTGTGGAGGGCCTGCTGGACACTGGAACTTTTATTAGAGGAAGGGGATAAGACAGACACGGGCCAATGGAAACAGCACTGCAGGACATATCCACTGAGCTCACATGTGGTGCCTGGCCTTTGGTAAGTAAGTTTATTACCATGTTTCACCTTGCTGTCCATCCTATGAGTAGAAAATCTTCATCTTATGGATGAAGCAGCTAAAATTCAAAGAGTCTGATATTTGCCTTTGGTTGCAAAGTTAGGTAGTGAGAGAGGCAGCCAGTGAGAATCTAATGTTCATGCCTCTGACTAGTGTGTGTGATACTTGGGCAGAATATATTTTTAATGCATTAGCCTCCATCCCACCCCTCATCCTCTACTCCCAACCCCTAGACTTCAGTGGAAAAGGAACATTGAGACATTTTATAATTGTCTTCTCAAATCCTTCCCTCTAAGGAAAAGAAGGACCAAGATGAAGAGCTGAATTCTCACACTAAATTGGAGGGTCTTGGAGTTCAAGGATGCCAAAAACTGAATATTTGTTTTTGACCACACTGCATGGAATGTGGGATCTTAGTTCCCTGACCAGGAATCAAACCCCCTGTCCCCTGCATTGGGAGTGTGGAGTCTTAACCACTGGACCACCAGGGAAGTCTCACAAAGAAGTGAATAGAATTCAAAATTGGGTGGGAAAGAAAATTCATCTATTTTCCCTAACTGGAATGCATTTCCTTCAGTTAGGAATAGAATAATATTATACATTGTTACCCACAAGAATTATACATTTCTATATTTATAAAGTTATAATTTATATAATTAATTTATATAAAAATTTAATATATATTTTATATATTTATAAAGTTATAATTTATATAATTATAAATTATAACTTTCACATTCAAACATTTCAATGTTTGACAAATTTCTCAATAGTATGTATGCTTACAGCTACTTCAAAATCAGGAAAGTTATTAGACTTGCTGTTTATATCTTGTTATTCAGTACATTAATAAAAAGTGCTATATTACCATACACAAGTTTAAGAAAAAATGCCCAACTTTAATTGCATATAATCAATTTTCTTTGTAATTCTGTGGATTTTATTTTATGTATTTAAAAACTTTATTTTTTATTATTTATTTATTGGAGGATAATTGCTTTACAATATTGCATTGGTTTTTGCCACATACATCAACATGAATCAAAAATTTTGTTTTGAGAAAAGACCCAGGGGTGTCACAAGCATTCATGGGTTCATGGCCCCAAAATAATTAAGACCCTGAACAAAAGTATGGTTCACACTCTCTACAGGAGTGCTAGAGTAGCGTGGGTCTGTGTCCTCTAGGATACCATGGTACAAAGGAAAGAAGGGATGGGATCTAAAGAATTCATTTGTTCATTCATTCATTCCTGATTTCATTCATTCATAAATACTCATTGGGGGCCTAGGGTATACCAGGCACTGTGGTAGACTCTGGGGATACAATAAGGTCTGTGCCTCACAGGAATCATGTTCTAATATTGAATGACAGCTATTAAACAACAGGCAATAAATGATATATCTTGGTGATCTGAATGAGAAAGTACCTACTGGGGAAGGAGCGAAAGTTCCAGGCAGAGGGATCAGCAAATGCAGAAAGGGAGAGTGCTTTCCTGAGATAGTAGAGAGGGAGAGAGAGGCTCTTGAGTGTTTTAAGGTGCTAGAGTTGGACTGTCCAATATGGCAGCCACTGATCACATTCAACACATGAAATGTGGCTAGTTCAAGTTGAGAGGTCCCATGAAGATCACATATACACTATATTTTGAAGACAATAACAACAACAAAAGACTAGAAGATCTCATTAATAACTTTTAAATATTGGTTATGTGTTGATAATATTTGGATTAGATTATTGAAGCTTTTTGCTTGATTCCTTTTACTTTTTAAAATGTGGCTGCTAGAAAATTTAAAATTTCATAGGTGGCTATTACTAGTATATTTCTGTTAGATAGCACTATGCTAGAATGTAGGAGAGGAAAGAGAATTTTTGTAGTGATTTCTGTGAATTGTACATTTAGACACCCTTCAATGTTTTTCCAATGCTTTCCTGATAGCTCAGTCGGTAAAGAATCCACCTACAATGCAGGAGACCCCAGTTCGATTCCTGGGTCAGGAAGATCCCCTGGAGAAGGTATAGGCTACCCACTCCAGTATTCTTGGACTTCCCTTATGGCTCAGCTGGTAAAGAATCCACCTGCAATGTGGGAGACCTGGGTTCGATCCCTGGGTTAGGAAGATCCCCTGGAGAAGGGAAAGGCTACCCACTCCAGGGAGAATTACATGGACTGTATAGTCTGTGAGGTTGCAAAGAGTCAGGCACAACTGAGCGACTTCCACTTTCACTTTCAATGTTTTTCAGAAATGAGATGTGAATAGAGACTGGATTTTATATCTCTTTTATCCAACAAATACTTATTGACCATCTAGTAGGTGCTGGGGATTTTTTTTTTAAAACAGAGATGTGTGTGATAAAAAAACAAGAAACAAGTTACATGAGATTAGGGATTGCACTGCATGATGCTGAAAAATAGGGTGAGCAGGGACACCTGCTTTAAATGGGATTGTAGAGAAGGCCCCTCTGACATGGTGTCATTAGGTTTTGAGGAGGAACCCGCTGTAGGAAGAGGATCAAAACTCCACTCACAGCTTCACAGTCCTTCTTACTGCTTCTGATTGAGTTTAGCTGTAAAAGCTGGCTTCTCATTGCAATGTAAGCCTTTTCTAATTAGTTTTTATTTTCTTCTTTCCGAAAGGATGTGGCAACTTCTCAAGTTTGTCACATGGGGGGCAGAGATGGCAAGGATGAGTACACTCCCAATCCCCTGCTGACTATGTTCCAAATGGATTTGGGGGCTGTTAAAGGGGAATTCCTGCAGTGGTTGGTCTGCAGTGCTATTCAGCTTCCTTGGCATTTATTGAACTGCTTGCGTAAATGGGATGCTTAAAAAAGCGCCATCCCTCTAAGATGGGTTTTAAGCTCCTGCCTTGAAAATAGGGCTTCTCTTTTTATAAGACAATTCTGAAAATGTCAGATGTCTGCTCTCTGGAGTTGTGCTGTTATGGCTCAGTTTTAAATGCTATCTTCTGCTTTAGTTTTTAAATGATGTTGATGATTACAATAAAAATAATGGGATAGCATTAACTAAGCACTTACTGTGTACCAGGTTCTGTGCCAAAAATGTTTTATGTGCATCATCTCATGTAATCCTTAAAACATGATGAAGTTTTATGGATTGGTACTGAGACATTCACTGATGGCTTGGGTTCAAGTCTCAGTTCTATTGTGTGAAGCTGGGCAAGTTACTCAACTCTCTGTGCCTCATTTACTCTTCCATAAGATGGGGAGAATAACAGGTCCTCCTCAGTCTCTCCCATGGGGCTGTAGAAAGGATTAAATGAGTTAATACATGTCAGATGCTTAGATTGGTATCTGGTCCGTGTTAAGTCTTATATAATGGTTAGCCATTATTGTTATAAAGTAATACCACTATTAGCCTGGTTGAGCACATGAGAAAAGTAGTTTAAATTAAGTCACTTGCCCAAGGTTATCTATCAAGGAAGTGACACTGTCTCCCACTGCTGTATCTGTCACTGTACAGTTCCCCTGGATGTGAGGGGTCTGAATAATAAGTGATACAGACTTGTTTTTGGCCCTGGGCTTCATAGGACCATATGCTGTAGTGGGCTGGGGAACTTTGATTTTGGGCAATTCCAGCTTGCAACTGTAAAATAGACCTTTTTCTGCTAATGGCATCTTTCCAGGCCCCATTTTTCAGTATGAAATGACAGTGTGGACAGGATAATCAGAGGCTTAACAAAGAGATTAGTTCTTTGGCCTTGGAAATTGTTTCCTAAGCCTCAGAGAAAGAAAAAGACCATCTGTTAGGTTAATTTTCTGGAAACTTGTTGCCTGGATTAGGATAAGGGCTTTGGGATAAGCCAAGTCTGATTTTTCATCAGGTATTTACATCCCCTCGTCGAATGATCTTAAGTGAGTCCTTCAGTTTTCTGAAACTTAGTTTCTTTGTGTGTAAAATAGGCACAGTCATCATGACTGGCTCACAGTGTCCTAGAGGATTGACTGAGAACTTGTATAAGAAGATAGGTAATACCAACTGAGGCCTGTATTAGCATCTATTAACAAAGATTATTTCCAGATTGCAGATGTGTAGGGCTTATCACATAGTGTTGTGTCAGATCAATAAACAGAAGCCGCTGTACTTCAATTCTACTGTGACCTGTGGGTCTTTGGTTTGATAAAGCAGTATCTCTGCTGTTAGAGAGCCCACAATAGACCATTGATTGCCTGTCATTAGGTGCACGGCAAGGCCTATTAAGAACTTTAAGCCTCTCTGCTTTTAGGATATTATGGCACTTTTTATCATGTGCTTTGCATGCTGCCCACCATGCTGGCAACAGGCTCTCCCCAACCTTCTTCCATGATCCCCATGTACCAGCCACGTCAAGTCTTAGTCCACATATTTAAAATATCTCTTTCAAAGGGAAGTTTTCCACAACCATACCTGCCTCCCAACCCAACTGACGTCTATGTTATATATTTATAAGCCCCATATGCAAATATTCATCACACATATGATCATTAGCTTACCGTCAGTCTTCTTTGCTAGAGTATTAGATCCATGAGGGTTTTAAACGTTTTGTTTAAACCAGAAGAGCCTGTCATTTCATGTCTACTTCAGTTACTGTAATTTACTTTTACAGAGAATGGAGCCCATGGAAGGGGAGCCTTCAATTTCCTAATATGTAAATTTGCTATGAATATAACTGGGCAATTTAGTTCCCATAAAAATGTATTCATTTATATGCAGCAACTTCTTTCAGAAGGTCAATTTGCTCAGCTGCTCAGGTCTTTTCCCTTTAGCCATTCATTCATTCATCTTTTATTTATTGAACATTTTAACATGCCCAGAACTATTCTGGATGCCAAGGCTAAGGATGTAAACAAGATAGGCAGGACCTCTGCCCCCAGGAAGCTCCCATTCTAGGTTTAGGATACAGACGATAAATCTGTAAGCAAACAAATAAAATAATCCAGATACTAAGTGTTAAAAAGAGTATAAAATAATGTATGCAGCTATGCTGGGCATTTTAAACTGGGTGTGGCTGGCAAGACCTCTTAGAGGAAATGACATTTGAATTAGGACCTGAATGATGAGGCAGTCACATGAAGTCATTCATTCATTTAATAAATATTCATTAAGCACCTTCTATAGCCTAGATCTAGGCCCTTAAATCTATTTCTCACTTCCACTGTATAATCATAAGACTCTTGAGAGTCCCTTGGACTGCAAGGAGATCCAACCAGTCCATCCTGAAGGAGATCAGCCCTGGGATTTCTTTGGAAGGAAATATACTAAAGCTGAAACTCCAGTACTTTGGCCACCTCATGCGAAGAGTTGACTCATTGGAAAAGACTCTGATGCTGGGAGGGATTGGGGGCAGGAGGAGAAGGGGACGACAGAGGATGAGATGGCTGGATGGCATCACTGACTCGATGGACGTGAGTCTGAGTGAACTCCGGAAGTTGGTGATGGACAGGGAGGCCTGGCGTGCTGCGATTCATGGAGTCGCAAAGAGTCGGACAGGACTGAGAGACTGATCTGATCTGATCTGATAGCCTAGATACTGAGGATAAATGGTAAACAAAATAGGCAATAAAAGGATTAATAAGTCATATATACAGTGTGTCAGTCAGCAATAAATACCTTATGGAAAAGTAAAGAGTGGAGGGGGGGTTAGGAAGTGCATGCATGTGTGTGTGTATGTGTGTGAATGTATATGTGTGTGTGGGAGCTGATATTTTAGAAAGGGTAGTGAGAAAAGTCTTCACTGGGAAGGTGACATTTGATTGAACACCTGACCAAAGGAAAGTAGAAGCCACACAGAAACCTGGGGGAAGAATATTCTAGGCAGAGGGAACAGCAAGTCCAGAGGCCCTAATGCAGCATATGCCTGGGTAGCATAGGAACAGCAGGGAGGCTGGAGTGTCTGAACAAAGTGAATGGGGTTGGGGAGAAGAGAACAAAAGAAGATAGACTCAGCCAGTTAATAGACACCCCCCTTATGGAAAGGACTTGGACTTTATTCTAATTCTATGGCAGGCCACTGGCAGGTTTTATGTAGGAGAATAACACAGTCTGTTCTCTAGTTGCTTGGGGAAGATGGCTGGTGGGAAAGCAAGTCAGGGAAACGGAGCCAGACATAACTTAAATTTCTGTTTTGGAACAACTTAATTATACTCTCTTGAATATAGGAGGAAACATTATGAAGTCTATTGTCAGAAATTAGCCATTAGAGGATTTTTATTTGCCCAACTCCGTCAATATGCAAAACCTTATGTTACATTAACTGATAGTGATAATGTTAGTCTCAATAAAATAAATGGTGGATCTCAAACATCTTACTAGACAGACATTATGTCCTCTTTCAAATGCATGCTATAAGCACTCCTGACAACTAGCTGTTTTATAGGTAGCTTAGGTGTGCCAGAAGGAACCTCCTCTCCTCCTCTGACCCGCCTTCCCCCTGTCCTCTGAGTACATGTCACCTTCTCCTTGCCTGAGCAGCCAAGTCCTCCAACTGCCCACCACAAAGCAGTTCTTCAGCAAATATTAACTTGATACCAGGATGGGAGACAAAGTCTGTAGTTTTTGCTCTGATAAGGAACTGGGTGTGGTGGTTGCCCAGCCTCTGTTGTGTTGATGTATGATCTTGCACAGTCACTTTCAGAAAAAGACAGTTTGTTTACAATACTAAGTCTATGGTCTTATGTTCCATAACACCCAGGCCAGAAGTCTCCCTGAGTCTACACAGAAAAGAAATCCAGCACAAAGCTGGAGGGCTAGGGCTTGACTGAAGCTTCAGGGAGCAGAAGCCTCCTCAGACTGAGGCTACAACCTTTGCATTGGGTGCCCTGCTAGTCGGAGAATCTTGTATGATCCCCCAAAATAGGGCATGGCTATTATGACCAGGGCTGAATTCCTGCCAGCACCCAGGGGTGAGTGTACAGAGCAGTTTATTTTGTTTTAGAAAGCTGTAGAAATGTGACATTTAGAAAATCTCAAGTGTTGTGTGGAGTTACATCGATGCCTACTATGGTGGCATGACTTCTCTGGCAAAACTGGGTGAGTTTCTATTTACAATCCACAAAGTTCAGCAGTCACCTCAGGGGTGAGACTGGACGGCTGTGCCTTGCCAGGTTCCTGGGGCCTCAACACACATCATGGGGTTGAAATGCTGCCAAAGTCACTGCTTTGTTTTGACAGTAATGAGAGGAGATGAAGGTTCTGGGCCTCCTTGCTTCCCTAAAAGTTCAAACAGCACAATCTTATTTTTGGTTCTATACAGTAATAGGGGAGTGAATGGAACAGATGTGACAGAATGAAATAGAACTTTTATAAAAAAAAAATAATAGCTGACATTTGCACAGTCCTTTATAGCTGTTATACACGTCTCAGTTGGTACTCACACTGAGGTGAGAGGGGAGGTTTGTTAAGTCATCCCACTCTGAATGATGAGGCATCCAGAACTCAGAGAGGCTGAGACATGCTCCAGGTCACACAGATCTTGAATGGTAGAATAGGGCTAAAACCCACTAAACCCAATGAAAATCATCTCTGACCCCAGGATAGCTTTTTTTCTCAACCCCACTTTATACTTTAGGAAAGTGAGGCAGAGATATATAAATTATCCCACAGTACTTGGATTCCAACAAGACTTTTGTCTCCAAAATCCATGTTCTCAGTGAATGTTTGGACTTCAGAATGAGGCAATCTTATTGAAAAATATATTTGAAATGTGCTTTTTTTTTCTTTTTGTTTTCTGTGCATCTATTGTCAGAGAACTGGAGAACCCTGTGCTCCCAAATCTGTTTGTCTGAGAGAATCCTGAAGTGTTTGAGAGACATATCCCAGAGCTCCATGCTCAGTTCTACAGAGTTCCATGTGCAGTCATGTCTGGCAGCATATGCTTTAGAAGCCCAAAGAAACAAAATTGGAGTGGTAAAGTGGTGGGAAATACCTGAATATAAAAGTCCTGTAGAAGATGCAAAACTTTTAATGAAACATTATTTTTACATTTGATATTTCTTCCCCAAATGCTCAATCCTTCCCCATTATGCTTATTTATGTAAAAGACAGAAAACATGATATATGAAAACAGAAGGAAATGTAATTCATTTGAAATCCTAAAACCCAGAGAGAATCAAGGCTAATTTGGTGCGTGTTCTTCCATATCTCTCTTTTATGCATGTATAAAGGCTACAGGCATTGTTAAAGCTCTTGATGCATGCTTGCATGCTAAGTCGCTTCAGTCGTGTCCACTCCTTGCAACCCTGTGGACCGCAGCCTGCCAGTCTCCTCTGTCCATGGGATTCTCCAGGCAAAAATACTGGAGTGGGTTGTCATGCCCTCTTCCATGGGATCTTCCCAATCCAGGGATCGAACCTGAGTCTCTTACGTCTCCTGCATTGGCAGGAGGGTTCTTTACCACTAGTGCCACCTGGGAAACCCCAAGCTCTTGATATACATTGGCAGTTCTCCTTCAGTAAAGACTGTAGAGTTTGACTTCAACCTTGAATAAATGAGAGGACCCTCAGCCCTGTTTTCTTGCCAATGCCAATGGGTAGAATCCTACAACACTGTCATTTTGGTAGGCAAACAATCTCTCTGATTAATCAACATTTCTTGCCATACTTGTTAAGATTTTTGGAAGGAAGGAAAATCAGAGTTCTGGACAGTGAACCTCTCATTCAAGACCAGATTAGCTTCCAGCCTCATTGCATCCTCTCCCCTTTCAGCTGCTGGATCCTCCTGGGTGAGACATTCTCTCTGAGGTTCTGAAGGCCTCTCTTGTCCTTGACAAAGGAATCTGAAAGATTTCTTGTGTTTCTCACCCACGGCTGCACATTAGAACCACGGGGGAGCTTTAAAACACACTCACCACACCCTGAACCAATTAAATTAGAATCTCAGTGGGTGTAGGGTAGACTTCAGCATTTTTAAAACTTCCCAAGTCATCTAGAGAAAGTTCTAGGTCAGCAGAGGGCAGTTCAAGGAAGTTGGCCTTTCTGTTAAGTATTTTGTTTGTGGAATGTGAACTTCTCTGGCTTCTTCTAAAGACTAAGTCTCATGTTGATTCTTTGTGGAAGTGAGCCTGGAGTTCTGGGCTGTGTTTCCTGAGTACTGTAGAATTCTCTCAGACAAGCAGATGTAGGGATACAGGATTCTCTATTTCTTTGTCTCTCTCTCTATATAGAGATATAGAGAGAGACACACACACCTCCAACTCAAAAAAGTCGGTACCTCAAGTACAGAGTTATAGCCATTTCTTATCTATGTGAACTTAGGTTAAGTACACCCCAATTTGGGGATAACAATACTTTGCAGGGATGTTGAAATGATTGAATAAGAAAATATATGCTAAATGCTTTCCGCAGCACCTGGGACACTCACCTAACTCCTGGCCATGGTTCCCTGAGGAGGACTTCACACCTCCAGGAGCTGCCATGCCTGTCTCTGGGGTAGGGTGGGGGTTACAGGTTTGGTGTGAAGTTGCCCTTGCCAGTCTGGGGGCATCTGCCTGTACCCACTTCCACTATAGCGTCTGAGTGCCATACTGGTGTTCTTAACTGGTCATGGATCTACGACTGGGCAATCTCTGCCCTGCATAACACTGGCTACAATACTGATGATTTAAAAACTTTATGAAGGATTGAACCATACCCCCTTCAGTGGAAGCATGGTGCCTTAATGGCTGGACCAACAGGGAAATGGTGTTTTATATTAGAATTCTTTTTACAGATAAGAAGCAGATGTAACGACCCTCTTTTTGTCAGCCTATACTTTCTTCACAAAGCACAGTGGAACTACTGAGCTTCAGTTTCTTTGTCCAGTTACTGTCCAGTCACACGTCCTTTGGGTCATTTTGATGGATGTTGTGTTGGATGTTTGGACAACCTCTAAGCTTATATCAATAGTTGGTCGATCTGATCACTTAAACATCTTACCCTCCTCAATCATAGTATTCAAGCCAAAAGTAAAGAATGCTGCCTTTGGTATCACTGCCTGGGTTTGGATTTGGGCTTCACTACCCTGAGAAAGTAAATTCCCTTTTTTGAGTCCTCAGTCACTTATTATAGAATGATGATAATAATATTTCTCCTATTGGCTTTTTTATAGTGCTTAAGTGAGGTAAATCTTATCATTTACCTGAATTATCACAATGAGGAAATGCTTAGGAAAATCAGAGTGAAGATTTTTCATATTTCAGATAGATAGGACAGTTGTTCCTATTAAAAATTGTATATATGTATATATCCAGTTTCACTGACAAGAGATGTATCGGATGGCACACCTTTGAGAAGAAAAATGACTTACTGGAGAGAACAAGGGACAGAGATTCTTAGAAACCTAGAAACCAAGTGTGGACATATCTGCTAAGAAAAGCCATTCACCTTAGAGAAGGATTTGTCGGGATGCTTGGGAAATGAGATAAGAGTTCAATCCAATCCAAGTGGGTGATGAGATACACTGTTAGAGTGACAGTTTGCAGAGATATTTCTCTCGTTCCTGCTGCCATTCTCTATGACACTGATGATGAAACTGTAAAGTAGAAGAGAATCAATAGGCAAACAAAGGGAATGTATAAATAAAACAAAAGTAAAAACAGAAAGTATAAACCGGTAAAAAGGTGTTTCAAGGTATTTAAGTCTACCCAAGTCAAGTGTTCTCAGAGCACTAATTTCCAAGAAGGCTAAAGAAGAAAGCACTTTTCCTCACAGAAAAATTTTACAAGGGATTTTCACTTTAAGGAAACCTTGTAGAGGAGCCTGGTGGGCTACAGTCCACAGGGTCGCAAAGAGTCGGACACGACTGAGCGACGTCACTTCACTTGTATATGGAAGCCACTTTCAAAGTTGGCAAACGGAGTACATATATTGATACTTTGTGTGTGTGTGTGTGAATATGCATAGCATAAAATGACCTTTAGGGTAATTTTCAAGGATCCTTCATACAGGGCCTCTTTGATGCATTCAAAGGTCCATTTTTCTCTTGTATAAGGGATGCCCAGTAATATGGAGTCCAGTAATTGAAAATTAAAGTTTAGAAATGAAAACAAATAGAAGATTTCTCTAATTAAAATTTTCTTTCATTAAAAAATTAATTTTATTGAAGTATAATTGTGACATATTGAAGACTGATCAAAACTAAGAATAATACTATATAACACTATGGTGGAAATCCAAAGAAATGTGAGGAAAGAAATTATAGAACAAAATGAGGCCATCTTATGTTTTAATATAATTTAATATTGAAAACTAAGCAGTGGAAATTCTTTAAAGAAGTCATTGGCAGGAAATTGTCTCAGCTGTGAACCTGGTGAATTCTTTATCTTGTGAACTGTCACACCAAAGAAGTTCATTCTGGGAAGTCAGGGAGCTTTTGTGAAAATCTGATGAAGAAATACTTTGGGATATGAAGTATTGTAATGATTTTGGTGAGCTGTGTGTGCTTTGTTTAGGAACACACAGGCATGGTATAGGACTATCCTCCAGCCTCACCCAATACTCTGTCCCCATCCCCAGCCACCTCTCCCTCCTCATCCCTACTCTGGCACTGGAGCAGAGGCCAGGAGAACTTTCATCTGACTTGCAGATATTTTCTGGTTAATAGATAATAGACACAAAATTCTTAAAAAATTAATAATCTTGCAGGGCAAAGCTACAAGTAATAAGAGGTGCCATCTGACTCAAACTTGTCTATTATCTATTAACCAGAAAATATCCAGATGGCACCTCTTATTACTTGTATTATTTTGTAAGAAATCTTTAGTGTTTCAGAAGTGACCTCAGGGTCTGGATGGACTTGTGTGCAGCAGGTCTCCAAGAGATTTCTCCTTCAGGACCCCTAATTGTGTGTGTGGTGGAGGCCAGTCCTCACAGTACTGAACTGCAGCTGCTCACTCCTGCAGCTGTCCTGGACTTCCAGGGATGAAAAGACTCTTCTGAGGGCACTTTACCTTCAAGCATCTCAGAAACAATTGACTCTACATCACTCTCCCCAGCCCCCTAGTAGCTCCAAAGTAGTATTGCCCTGGTCTGTGAAATAGCCGTCACTTTCATAATTGAATTTGAATCCTTGAAGGTCTAGCAAAAACCCAGGAACCACTTTCCAAGGCTGGAAAGGATTCCTTACTATATTTATGAGCAAGTATGGGTCAAGAGGTCACTCTGGGAATATCAGCTCTCCTCACACTCCTTCAATTCTCTTGAAGTTTCTTCTTGGTTTAGATGCCAGAGGTCAATGCTGTCTGCATAGTATAGAGTGGCCAGGTAGAGAGGACTCACTCAGTCTTCCTTGACAACAAAAAAGACTACTCTCTGATTTGAATGTCAATATAAGGTTCAATTACCTCAATAGAAGGCCACTGTAGTAGTTTTCTAGGGCTGCCATAACAAAATACCACTGGAAGGATTAAATAGCAGAAATTAATTTTCTTACAGTTCTGGAGCCTGGAAGTCCAAGTTCAAGGTATCCACAGGTTTGGTTTCTCCTGATGCTTCTCTCTTTGGCTTTCAGGTGGCAGTCTTCTCGTTGTGTCTGCGCATGGCTTTTCTTCTGTGTGCGTAGATCCCTGTTGTCTCTTTTGTGTGCCCAGATTTCCTTTTCCTATAAGAACACCAGTCAGATAGGATTGAGGCCCACTCTAATGACCTCACTTTAATGAAATCGCTTCTTTAAAGGCCCTATCTCTTCATTTAGCCTGAGGGACTAGGATTAGGGCTTCAACATATAAATTTGAGGGGAACATAATTCAGCTCATCACAGCCATCCTGTCTTCTTTCACTCACAACATGACAAGTTAGGCTCACGCTTTGGAGCAGAAACAGAACAAGGCCCATCCTAAGTCAGTCCGAGGAGGAAAGAGTTCCCAGATGAGGTTTGGAAATTTGACTGGTTAGGACTGGAGAGGCAAGTGGCAAGAACCAACTGAAATTGCTCAGTTAGGGAATACCCTTTCATCTCTGTCTTTTAGAGGAAAGACAACAATCTAAATCAAATGCCAGTTTTTATGTGTCCCGAAACTGTTTAATTTAACACCTTGCTTTATAGTCTGTTTGAGTCCCAAGTGTAGCTGCTCTGCTTGGCATTGCCTGGGGCACCTTCTAACATTCAGCATCTGCCTTTGGCGATTTACACTTTGTTGGCAGTCGAGCTGTCTGTCAGCAGCTCCCAAAGCCCAGAAAAGCACATATCTCTTAATTACAGTGGAAAACACGTGAAGGGGCACATAGGTTGGGGCAGTGGATCCCCAAAGACACATCTTTTGGGAAAATACACGTGTAATCTATTTTGCTGACCTTGAGTGCTTTGTCTTTGAAAAAGAAAATAGAATAGTGGTACATTTTTCTTTCTAAATTTATCTGGCCCTCATAACCCCCTGCCTGTCATAGTATTTTGTTTGACAACTAAAAGCCAATGAATTGCATTAAAATTCTTGCACTCTGTGTTTAATTGCTGGCTGGGGTTTGATTTCAGTAAAAGGGGCATGGTGATTGTCCTGGATGTTCATGTGGTGTCATTCACATTACTCCCAGGGTCTAAGTCTATCTAACAGCAGGGGGAAGTGATACTTAATTGGATTTTTTGCAGTCTTAGAGGCAACAACTGCTCTTTTCTTTAGAAGCTGTATATTGAGTTCAGAGTTGAAATAGCTCAACTCCAGCATTGCATCTGCCTTTTAACTTCACAGGCAGTTAAATAGAGGAATATAAAACCCTGTGACTAACTGTGCTCATAGCAGCTGAAAACCAGATAAGGCGATCTCAGAATCCTTTATTTCAGCACATTGTGTGTACCAAATATATTTTCAATAATAAATAATAATGTTATATTTCCCTTTGTCCATAGCCTCTCACTGTTCCCCACTCCCTGTGAAAAATCTCATAATTTTTAGTTGGAAAGAATCTTGAAAAGGCAATTTGGGATGGCTTTTGTGGAAGGAATTGTCAGAGGGTGCTTGAGAGAATAGGCTCCAGAATAGGCAAAAAAGAGAGAGTAGGAGCATTCCTGAGTTCAGTAACAGCAGTCATGGGCCAAGAATGAATGTAGGCCAGTTGTTCTCAGCCCTGAGTGACCATCAGAATTATCTAAGGGGCTTTTAACTAGCACTAAGGACTGACTAAATCAGAATCTCTTGAGAACTGAACATCCATATTGGTTGAAAGCTCCTCAGCTGGTCTTCCTGTGCAGCCCAGTTTGTGAGCTTTTGCTGTAGAGAGATAATAATGACAAGTCAAGTATTTGGGGCATCTACTAGAAGTCTAGGTCCTTGAAACTATGAGCGTTTGGGCACTTGCCAACGTGAGTGCTCGGGAATCGTTGGAACCCAATTGCATAGGCTCCCAGAGCATTATCATCAATTTGGAACTTCATGAACTGAAGTGCAGCTCACGCCGTACCTCCTTATTTCCTAAATTACTCACCTTCATGTGTCTTGTTTTTTAAAAATTGAATCAGTATTGATAAAAAGAATCATAAATTTGATGCTCTGTGAGCATTTGTGTCATTGATGGAGTTGGATGAAGGTAGATACTTACCCTGACTCCCAATTTTCACATCTGTAAAATGTAAATAATAATTCATCTAAATAAACTTCTTAAACCAAGTTATGAATCATGCCCCTTTCCCCCTACCCTAGTCTTCACCCCTCTGATATTTTTGTCACCAGGTTACAGTAGGTATCAACTTGTGTGTGAACTAGTTTTCTTTGGTGGTTTTTGTTTGGGTGTTATCATTATTCTAGGAGGTTCTAGCTCTAATCTTTACATTGATAGGCCTGTCTACTGCTTCTGGAGAATCTGAGTTCATACTGGGATTGTCTGGGATGTGTAAGATAAAAGTTCATCCCAGTTACCATAGGCCTAAGAAAGTCAGAGGTGACAAGTGAATAGAATGATGAGGCTGGAAATAGAATAATATGGTAATAATAGACGATTTATCAGGGTACTCTGTTAAGGACACCAATATATGCCTCATTGGAATAATGGTGACTATAATTCATCCACTGGAGGTGTGAGCAGCACAATTATCTAAAAATGGATTCAATTGTCTAGCAAGACTGAAAGAATGGGACACAGAGGACAATTCAGTTTTTGGTAGAGAAGTGGGGTTGGGGAAATGATAGTGAGGCATCTAGCCTTGCTTTAAAAATGGTGTTGGATGAATGAAGAGCTACGTATAGGTTTCCAAGTTATTCAGTTACTCTTTCTCATGAATTTGAGCTCAAGTAAGAGAAATTAAAAGTACATGATAGGATGTTAACAAATAATCTGGAAAAAAATGTTGGCAGCATATGTTATATCATAGTCATTGCTCATTAAATCACATTGATTGGGTGTGATTCAAGATAGGTAGTCTTCATACTACTTGGAGAGGTAGAGCTGCTTAAAATGCTTTTATGGGTCTTCTTTTCTGCCTTTTGTGCCCTCTCTACTTCCTCCCTTCTTCCTCTCCTACCTCCATTAGGTATCACAGTTGCTAAACAAACCAGGAAACTAACCATCCCTCCCCACCCTTCAAACCAGTATCTACAGCTGTGTATTAAGAATCTTATTGCTGACAGCTAAGCAAAGTCCCAATCTCAGTCTTCTGAGATGGACAGGACACGACAGAAAGGTGCGGCCTCCAAGGGTCTTCCATTAACAACCAACTTCTTGGGCTTGTCATCCAAATTTCTTTATTTATTTTAAATGAATTAGGTACATGAAAATAGAGTCATGAGACTGGCCAATTTTCTCCTCAAAAAGTGGCAGCAAAGGAAAACTGGAATGCATTAATCATAAATCAGTTAATTAATTACAGTTCTCTTGGCAATGGTAGGCCCCAAGTTATTCAGGGAATTAGACACTGAAAATGCCCTTTATGGAGCCAATTATGTGGAAATAAATTACTCTTTCAGATGACAACATGTCTCTTGAAACACATAGGGAGGGGTATCATTTTGTCTCTGAACAGTCTGCATGTAGTTTTCCATGATAATTAATGCCCTTGAACCATTCATGGAAAAGCTAAGTTTTCTTGTGGCTCCAGTTCTCTGGATATAACGATACTACAGGCTTAGAAAACATGGGGGTTTGTTTTGCTGAGTGATGTGTTGACATTTGAGTAGGTTTCAAAGAGGTGTGACAGAAGCTCCCAGCAGCTCTAGGAGAGGCCTGGAAGGTGGGCAAGTGGTATAAATTACTCCCTGAGCTTTTTACTCACCCAGTGAGAATAGCAGGGTAGAAAGTCTAACAAACAGGTTTCAGAATTCACACTGCTTTGCTGTAAATGCTCCTGCCATGAAATGGCCACTGCTGTGCAAGGAAATAAGCAGTTATGTGAGCTAGTGACAACTAGTCCTCAAGGAGGACCAAGGGAGGAAGCAAAATCAGGGACAGCGTGACTCTGCCCTCCCTCGCAGCCCAGCCCCTTCCCCTCTTGTTCTGTGTCCCCCATCCTCAGCCCCACCTGAGACCTAATTAATGAATTAATATGGAAAGAAGGAATGGTTCGCGATGTTCATTGCAGCATAGTTATAAGAGTGAAGAACTGGAAACATCCAACATTTCTCAAGGGTGTGATTAAAGGACCACAAGGACCTTCTCGACAATGAATATCTACACCAGCTAGAAAGAAATCCAGATAGAACTCTGGTTCCTGACTTGGAAAAGCTTCTAGGCATATTGTTAAAGGGGGGAAAAAAAGCTTGTATAATACAGCATATAGTCTAATTGTTGTTGTTCAATTGCTCAGTTCAGTTCAGTTCAGTCACTCAGTCATGTCCGACTCTTTGCGACCCCGTGAATCACAGCATGCCAGGCCTCCCTGTCTATCACCAACTCCCGGAGTTCACTCAAACTCATGTCCATCGAGTCGGTGATGCCATCCAGCCATCTCATCTGTCATCCCCTTCTCCTCCTGCCCCCAATCCCTCCCAGCATAGGGTCTTTTCCAATGAGTCAACTCTTCGCATGAGGTGGTCAAAGTATTGGAGTTTCAGCTTTAGCATCATTCCTTCCAATGAACACCCAGGACTGATCTCCTTTAGGATGGACTGGTTGGATCTCCTTGCAGTCCAAGGGACTCTCAAGAGTCTTCTCCAACACCACAGTTCAAAGGCATCAGTTCTTCGGTGCTCAGCTTTCTTCACAGTCCAACTTTCACAACCATACATGACCACTGGAAAAACCATAGCCTTGACTAGACGGACCTTTGTTGGCAAAGTAATATCTCTGCTTTTGAATATGCTATCTAGGTTGGTCATAGCTTTCCTTCCAAGGAGTAAGCGTCTTTTAATCTCATGGCTGCAATCACCATCTGCAGTGATTTTGGAGCCCCCAGAAACAAAGTCTGACACTGTTTCCACTGTTTCTCCATCTATTTCCCATGAAGTAATGGGACCGGATGCCATGATCTTCATTTTCTGAATGTTGAGCATTAAGCCGACTTTTTCACTCTCCTCTTTCACTTTCTTCAAGAGGCTTTGTAGTTCCTCTTCACTTTCTGCCATAAGGGTGGTGTCATCTGCATATCTGAGGTTATTGATATTTCTCCCGGCAATCTTGATTCCAGCTTGTGCTTCTTCCAGCCCAGCATTTCTCATGATGTACTCTGCATATAAGTTAAGTAAGCAGGGTGACAATATACAGTCATGTCCAACTCTTTGCGACCTCATGGACTGCAGCATGCCAGGCTTCCCCATCCTTTACCATCTCCCGGAGCTTGCTCAAACTCATGTCCATTGAGTCAGTGATGCCATCCAACCATCTTGTCATCTGTCATCCCCTTCTGCTCCTGCCTTCAATCTTTCCAAGTTTTCAGGATCTTTTTCTAATGAGTCAACTCTTCGCATCGGGTGGCCAAAGTATTGGAGCTTCAGCATCAGTTCTTCCAATGAATATTCAGGATTGATTTCTTTTAAGATTGACTGGTTTGACCTCCTTGCAGTCTAGGAGACTCTCAAGAGTCTTCTCCAACACCACAGTTCAAAAGTATCATTCTTCGGCACTCAGCCTTCTTTATGGTCCAATTCTTGTATCCATACATGACTACTGGAAAAACCATAGCTTTGCCTAGACAGAACTTTGTTGACTAAGTAATGTCTCTGCTTTTTAATATGCTCTCTAGGTTTGTCATAGCTTTTCTTGCAAGGAGCAAGTGTCTAATGCATTAAAACAGAACTATATATTTCCATGTGTATATATGTGTGTGCATGTGTACCAAGACACTTCAGTCGTTTCTGACTCTTTGCTACCCTATGGACTGTAGCCAGCCAGGCTCCTCTGTCCTTGGGATTCTCCAACAAAGAACACTGGAGTGGATTGCCATGCCCTCCTCCAGGGAATCTTCCCAATTCAGGGATCCAGCCTGTGTCTCTTATGTTTCCTGCATTGGCAGGCAGGTTCTTTACCACTAGCACTACCCAGGAAGCCCATATATGTATCTCTCTCTCTCTCTCTCTCTCTATATATATATATATATATATATATATATATATATATATATATATAAAATGTGTGTGTGTGTGTGTGTGTGTGTGTGATTGCTGCTAAGTCACTTCAGTTGTGTCCGCCTCTGTGTGACCCCATAGACATCAGCCCACCAGGCTCCCCCATCCATTTCTGACCATGGACTAAGGGATGAGAATCAAAGATGAATGAGATATTCACCATTTAGAAGGCAACTGGAGGTTCTCTGAGGAGACAGGTGTGCAAACATCTCCTTGTACAAGGCAGGATCATATGTGGGTTGTGAAGGAGATAGAAGCTCTGTGCTGTGGACCCAGAAGGAGGAGCAGTGAGGTTCCCGGGTGAAATTTCAGGAAGACTAGAGTATAGAAGCTCTATGCAGTTATATCATTACTACTCACTACCCTGCTCAACTCTGTTTTGTTTCAATTTAGTATTTAGGAGACCAAAAGATTCTGACAAAAACTGGGCTCCTTCTAAGTAATTTTTCAACTTTTTATTATAACAGATTTCAAACATAGAGAACTTTAAAGAATGCTATAGTATTTACAAGAGACCTTGCATGCAGATTCTACAGCTGCTAAGTAATATTTTACCATATTTGTTTTATATATATTTTTAAATACCATTTGAATGTAATTTTTAAACATTGTAACACTTCAACCCTACCTAATTTTGCATACTTCTCCTAAGAATGAGGACTGTTCACAATTATCTTACCTTAGGTAGTTAACAATATTTAATGTCATTTAATTTATAGTTCATACTCAAGTCATTGCTGTTGTTTCAAATTTACACCTATAAAAGAACCTATAGCTTTTTTTTTTGACCAAGGTTTGGTGGCTAAATTCAAACATGACATTTAGTTTATAGGTCTTATTAGTTTTTCTTTGACGAGTTCAGCTTGATTGTCTCATAGATTCTTAATTTTACTGTTTCCTCATGAACATTTAATTTGTTCTCTAGTCCTGGTTATTTCCTGCAAGATGGCAATAAGTTTAGAGGCTTAACTAATAGATTCAGATTAAAAACATTTGATTAGAATATTTAATATGGAGATGATGTATACATATTTTATTGTATCAGTTTTTCTAAAGTTTTTTGTTTTGAAGAAAAATAGGAATATATATTGAGTGCCTGAAACCACAGAGATAATTTGTGGTGTTGGACTCATTTTAGTACAGAAAATTACCAAATGGGAAGCCAGTGTCTATTGTTACACTCTCAAGTTTAGAAAGCAAGATAGTCGCTGATGGAACACCAATAGATGTGTATGTCATTGTTTTGGTGGGTTTTGTTTGTTTGTTTTGTTTTTTATACTCGGACAACCTGCATAAAATGTAACTGGATTCATACTGGGCCACAGAGCAATTGACAGATTTCAAAGTGGGCTGGAAACCAACAAAAAATTAGAGTGAACAGGGCAGCCTCTCGAGCCCTCCAGTCAGAAAATGGGAAGAAAGGACCAGAAAAAAATTAGGAAAAAAAAGAAAAGTACCAAGAGCTAACATATAAGGCTGACTTTGGGGATTTGGTAATTTTTAAAACATATTATTAGAATGTAGTTGATTTGCAATGTTCTGTTACTTTCTGCTGTACCGTGATGTGAGTCATACATATACATATACTTGTAATAGAGCATGGCTGTATGCAGCACTTAGCATGCGGCCCTAGCCTTGTGCCATTACCCCCACCACCACCACCAAAAAGAAAAAAAAAAAAAACCCTTACCTGGGGAACATTAGTGGTCCTGCTCACTCATTGGTTGGCACCACAGTGGGCCCCCTCCTCCAAACAACCGACTGTCATTGAGCTATGGTTAATGTTCCTGCTTAGCTATTGGTTAGTGCCACAGTGAGCCCCTCCCCCAAGAGAGCGGCTGTTGATGAGCTACCATTAGTGGGGCTATTCGGTCAACATTCAGAGAAGTGTTGGTCCTTAGGTGCAGAATGAGGTAAGACGTGGCCCTCTCCCTGGGGCCCTCGATTTCACCCGGCCTCAGCCAGCAGCTGAACTGCGGGTCACAGGGAACAAGCTGGGACCGTGTCCTGCCGGGCTCTGGAGCCATGGCCAAGGCTGCCCACTGGCGGGGCCCAAGCCTTGAGGTGACGGTGAATCTCTCCCCTCTCCCTGCCTCTGTGACTTAATCGCCATGGCAGTCTGCATGGGATGTAATCTGCAAGACCTGGTCCCTGCTGTCCAGGCGGGCTGAGGACCTTGAGGGCCAGCTGGGTCTCCTGGGTGCCTGGCTCCCTCAGCGATGACAGCTGGGCTGTCTGGGGACCTGGCCCTGAGAGAGCTGTCAGTTGAGATCTGCCTCCTCTTAGCCAGGACCTGGACCTCAGAGGGTGACAGTAGTGTCTGAGAACCTCACCCTTTCTTGTCAGAACTGAGAATACCATTTGTTTTGTGGAGGCTTGCAGGGACATCATTACCTGCCCATGACCTGACCTCCAGGGCAAAGGATCTGATACCAAGAAGTTTGTAACAGCTAACCACGCCTCTCCCTCACCTTCCCAAGAAAAGGGCTTTGCTGAAAGCTTTCTGGGAAGTTGGGGTTTGTAAGAGTTGAGCCACCTATCTCCTTGCAGGGCCCTGTAATAAACCTTTCTCTGCTCTAAACTCACGTTTTGGTATTGTTTGGCCTTGCTGTGCAATAGGCATAGGGACTTGCATTTCGATAACATATCCACTCTTTTCTGGATTTTTTTCCTACATAGGTCATTACAGAGTATTGAGTAGAGAGTACCCTGTATTACGCAGTAGGTTCTTATTATCTATTTTATATATAGTACTGTGTATATGTCAATCCCAATCTCCCAATTTATTCCTCTTCCCCGCCCCCAACCCTGGTAACCTTGAAATTTTCTATATCTGTGACTCTTATTTCCATTTTGTAAAGAAGTTTGTTTGTACAATGTTTTAAGATTCTACATATAAGCAATATCATGATATTTGTCCTTCTCTGTCTGATTTATTTCACTTAGTATGACAATCTCTAGGGCCATCCATGTTGCTGCAAATAGCATTATTTCACTCTTTTTTATAGCTGACTAATATTTCATTGTATATTTGTACCACATATTCTTTATCCATGTATCTGTCCATGGGTATTTAGGTTGCTTCCATGTCCTGGCTATTGTAAACAGTGCTGTAATGAACTTTGGGGTGCATGTATTTTTTCAAATTATGGTTTTCTCTGGGTATATGACCAGGAGTGGGATTGCTGAGTCAAATGGTAGCTCTGTTTTCAGTTTTTAAAGAAACCTCCACACTGTTCTCCATGGCAGTGTACTAATTTACATTCCAACCAACAGTGTAGAAGACTTGAAAATTAAGGAAACTTTCCTCCACTATATTTTTTTTAGTAGAAAAGATAATCAACGATATTTATTTGCAACCCTTACTCAGTATTTACAAATCCTCAACTTTGAGGTAGGTTAAATATTAATACTGTGTTTTATAAACTAAAACTCAGCCAGAGATCACATCACTTTTAGAAAAACACAGCAGGGGTCATATCATGGTCAAGAAAACATAGTTTCTTTTAGATTAATCTTCTCATGTGTAAATTTAATGGTGACAGCTTACAAATATTCATAAAAAATATTAGCTATTACAGGATTTCTACTCTGGAATATTTTAAAATTCTTAAATCCACCCTACAATGATTATACATACTGCAGAATAACCTACTTACTCTCATTACAAATCTATCTGTATATAACTGATCCTTATAATAACAAATTAGCATGTTACTGATTTTGTTGTTTTCTGCCTTTTGGGGTGATTGAAGCAGGAAGACAACCCGCAAATGTTTCTCAGAGCACTAGGCAGCCTTTAAGTGCAGGGGCTATGCTCAAGGCACCATCTATGGTGATTTGGGGTCATAGGAAAGCATATATACAAATGATCCAAGATCCAGAAAAGATACCTGGATCCAAAAGAGGGGAGACTCTGGGCAGGTCAGGGATGAAGAAAAAATATACTGTCATCTCAGGCTTAGGATCCTCATTGTCATGCTACAGCAACACAACAACGTGTGGGGAAGGACTCCTAAAAGAGCAGCAAATTTGTCCCAGTGGTCTATAATTAAGGTTTTTGCCAACCAGATAAACCACAAGAAAAAATTAAATTCATACTTTATTGAAGTCACATCAATAGAAGCAAAAATTTAAATATTTAATAAGAATATATTCCATCTATCATGTAAATTACTCTAATTATCATAAGCATAATTCACTTAGCTCATTATAATTACTTAAAATTTAGCTCATCTTGACTTAGGTTCCGGGGCCAGTCTTCTCAAGTATTTGTTTAATTATAAAGTTCCTTTTAAAAAATGTCAAATATTAATAATAATGTAAAATTGAGTGGTTAATTAACATCTGAGAAATTATAAGGAAAGTATCATTATTGTGTTATAAAATGCAGCATTCAGCAGCACAAATTTCAAGAGTAAGGATATAGACACCTGTATTTCTAAATAGACTGAATAGCACAGCCCAACATGGTTTGAGTCAAAGAATCAAGAAAAAGAGGAAGGAGGGGTCATAGGCAAAGTGTTTTAGTGTTCCCTTAAATGACTGAGCAAGGAAAAAGCTTGACATTTTAAAAGTTTATATAAATTACATGAATTGCAATTTTCAAAAAAAATCAAAATGAAATGTTCTACAAGGACAAAAGATATGCCTATGCAACATATCATATTTGCACAAGGTCACACTGAATGTCATGGATATTAGTAACAACCAAAAAGGTTTAAGTCTATGGGAGACTGAGCGAATATTTCACTTTGGTATTCTATAAGCCCAAGTACATCATGTGAAATGCTGGGCTGGATGAAGCACAAGCTGGAATCAAGATTTCCAGGAGAAATATCAATAACCTCAGATATTCAGATGACACCACCCTTATGGAAGAAAGCAAAGAACTAAAGAGACTCTTGATGAAAGTGAAAAAGTTGGCTTAAAACTCACCCTTCAGAAAACTAAGATCATGACATCCGGTCCCATCACTTCATGGCAAATAGATGGGGAAACAATGGAAACAGTGACAGATTTTATTTTGGGGGGCTCCAAAATCACTGCAGATGGTGACTGCAGCCATGAAATTAAAAGATGCTTGCTCCTTGGAAGAAAAGTTATGACCAACCTAGACAGCATATTAAAAAGCAGAGACATTACTTTGCTGACGTATAGATCCCTCTAGTCAAAGCTATGGTTTTTCCATTAGTCATGTATGGATGTGAGAGTTTGACTATAAAGAAAGCTGAGTGCAGAAGAATTGATGCTTTTGAACTGTGGTGTTGGATAAGACTCTTGAGAGTCCCTTGGACTGCGAGGAGATCCAACCTGTCCATCCTAAAGAAAATCAGTTGTGAATATTCATTAGAAGGCCTGATGCTGAAGCTGAAACTCCAATACTTTGGCCACCTGATGGGAAGAACTGACTCATTGGAAAAGACCCTGATACTTAGAAAGGTTGAAGGTGGGAGGAGAAGGGGCCGACAGAGAATGAGATGGTTGGATGGCATCACCAACTTGATGGACATGAGTTTGAGCAAGCTCTGGGAGTTAGTGATGGACCGGGAGGCCTGGCGTGCTGTAGTCCATGGGGTTGCAGGGAGTTGGGCACGACTGAGCGACTGAACTGAACTGATGCAAGAACATAAAACAAGTTACCTAAGAAGAAAACAATTTCAGATTGTTCTTAGATTTTTGGCCACCCAGAACATGAAAAAAATTGGAAGAATGCCTATGATCGTGCTTCTTAACATTGTCTTCTTATCATTGAATTCTTATCCAGAATCACTTTGGAGCTTTATAAAAATCACAGATGAGTAATATTCATCATAGACTGATGAAATATGGAGGTAAGATTACATAGCCAGTGTTGAGATCTGTTCCTCTACAGAATTTGTCAGGAAAAGAAAAAGATTGTGACACAAAAAGTCTAAGCCCATCTACATTTGTGTGTGGAAGCAATGGAACAGAATTTACATAATCTTTAAGATTTTTAGAAAATGATCTATGTAAGTCCTCTTCCTGAAAATACATCTTTGTATGCATCTATTAATTCAATGAGAGATGAATCCATATTAAATTGTGAAGGGTACTTGGTACCTTCACAAAAAGATGTATGGAGAGCACCGAAACTTGTAACATATGCAGAAATAGGTGTTATAACTGGTCTGAATACGGTTGCAAGGTTGAATGTATGATTTTAAATATTCATAAAAGATTATGTTAATAATGATGATGGGGTTTGAAACCCCAGATTAATTAATTAATAAAAGCCTAGAAGTTGCAAAGGACACAGAAAAAGAGAAAGGATGGAGTTCTTTGCCTTCCATAGTAGGAAACAGAAAGTTGTTTGATTCTTGATCTTTGATATCTAGATAACTACAGGCTTAGAAGTACTTTTGAAAAGTGTAAAATAAATCACTAACAGAATTTAAATCAGTCTATATTATGTCAGTGCAGAAAACCAAAATCAAAGTGGGTATAGGAAAGAATGGGATGGAAGGAATTGAAGACAAGTAGTAGTAGAAGTGTTAGTCGCTCAGTCATGTCCGACTCTTTGCCACCCCATGGACTGTAGCCCACCAGATTCCTTTGTCCCTGGAATTCTCCAGGCAAGAATACTGGAGTGGATTGCCATTTCCTTCTCCAGGGGATTTTCCTAACCCAGGGATCAAACTCCAGTCTCCTGTACTGCAGGCAGATTCTTTACCTTCTGAACCACCAGGGAAGCCCAAGACAAGTACAGACAGCTTTTTAAGGATTTTTACTGTGAAAAAAATTTAGCAGAAAATCAGGGCAATAGCTGGAGGAGGATATAGAGTCAAGGGAAAATTTTTCTTTTTTTTTTTTGTTAAAATTGGGCACCAGGGGGCATGTTTGTATGTCTACAGGAAAGATGCAATAAGAAGAAACTGATGGTGTGAAAGAGAAAGAAAACAATGGCTGGAGTGACATTCTTGGGGAGATGAGAAGTGATAGAGGCAGAGATTGCCTTATGTGGGAGCTAGACAGTTTTTCCATTGTTACAGGAGGAAAGTTAGAACTCGTAACTATATCAAGTATTTGCTTTGTGCCCTTGGGCTAAATTCTAAACTCTAGCTCTAAATTGAAAAAAGTAATACCTCATTGGGTAGGGGTTGTGAGAATTAAATGAGTTCATGTGTATAAATTGTTTGGAGCAGTGGTTGGCAAATAGCAAGTAATCAATAAAAGTTAGATATTATTATTTCCTCTTAAAAAATACATGCAGATGAAAAAAGCTCTGTAGATAGTGGTGATGTTGGCACAACAATGTGAATGTACTTATGCCACTGAACTTGTACTTTAGTTTTCAGTTGGTTCAGAAGCCTAGACTTGTGGAAGGATATTGAAGAGGGCTTTCTTTTGTATGTGACAAGAGTCTTTTGAACTATTTTCTCTTCCCCTTTGCTGTCATTTCAAACTTTGAGACTGATTTAACACAAGGGCCTCATTAATCGTTATGCTTTCCTTCAGAGGTGGGCGACCTGCAATACAACCTCTAGTTTGCAGAAAGGTAGAATCAGAGGTGACACCTTCTAGTCAGTACCAGGACGTCTATAATGGTTAGAACAATGGCTCTGGGAATGGGTCTTCTGCTGCTGCTGCTGCTAAGTCACTTCAGTCGTGTCCGATTCTGTGCGACCCCATTGACGGCAGCCCACCAGGCTCCCCCGTCCCTGGGATTCTCCAGGCAAGAACACTGGACTGGGTTGCCATTTCCTTCTCCAATGCAGGAAAGTGAAAAGTGAAAGTGAAGTCGCTCAGTCGTGTCCGACTCTTCGCGACCCCAGGGACTGCAGCCTACCAGGCTCCTCTGTCTATGGGATTTTCCAGGCAAGAGTACTGGAGTGGGGTGCCATCGGTGCCCACAAATCGAATGTTGGATGATTTGTTCTTATTTCTTCTCAGGAATTGAAGTTAATCTTGGTCCGTTAACAATTTTCAGCGCACTACAACTCAACTGCCCTGACTTGTATGTACTTATAAGGATTGGTGTCCTAAAGTGTTCTAAAAGGAAGCAGCTGCTTGCAAAATGAATTAAAGAAATTTTACAGGAGTAATGATCTAACAGAGGATGGAAGAAGTCACTAGAATTAAGAAACTATCCAGTTACCAGCAGTCATGCCGCTCATTATCAGCCAACCTGGATTTAGCCAGGGTAAGAGTTTTTCCAAGTACATTCCATAAAGCTGAAGTTGTATTCAAGTAAATGATTCTGGTGCATGATATGGAAGTTGCTCAGTCCTGTCTGACTCTTTGTGACTCCACGGACTGTAGCCCACCAGACTCCTCTGTCCATGGAATTCTTGTCCAGGCAAGAATACTGGAGTGGGTTGCCATTCCTTTCTCAGGGGTATCTTCGCTACCTAGAGATCGAACCCTGGTGTTCTGCATTGCAAGCAGATTCTTTACCATTTGAGCCACCAGGGAAGCCTAATGATGGACTAAGTTAAACTGGTGTCTAGTCAGGCTACTATCACAAAATACCAGAGACTGGGTGACTTATAAACAGACACTTACAAACAGCAAACATTTATTTCTTACAATTCCAAAGGCTGGATGTCCACATTCAGGGTGCCAGCACGGTCAGGTGAGGGCTGTCTTCTGGATTGTGGACTTCTGGTTGTGTCCTCACATGGAAAAAGGAGGAGGAAGAAAGGGAAAGGGAGCTCTGTGGGGGGTCTCTTTTGAAAGAACATTAATCCCATTCATGAGTTAACACCTCCCAAAGTCTCACCTCCTAATTCCGTTATATTGGGCATTAAGATTTCAACATATGAAGTTTAGGGGGACACAAAGATATTCAGACAATAGTACTGGGTATGGAGAGGGTAGAGGAAGCTAGGATATAGAAATTAAGAATAATACATGGTCCAGAGGAATTGAAACATTATTGGAACTGTGTTACCTCGTGACTAGGAAAGGTAGGGGGTGATGGTCAGAGAAGGGGATTGTTGAGACTTAGATAATGGAGAGGATTCTGTTACTGGATTGCCAAGGCCCAGGCAATGACCTTGGCGGTGGATGACTAAAGTGGCGGAGAAGAAAGGTCACTGAGGTGATGAAGTGGTAAAGCACTAGGTGTTAAAACATCATTCATGTGGACATATACACAATGGAGTATTACTCAGCCATTAGAATACATTTGAATCAGTTCTAATGAGGTGGATGAAACTGTAGCCTATTATACAGAGTGAAGTAAGCCAGAAAGAAAAACACCAATACAGTATACTAACGCGTATATATGGAATTTAGAAAGATGGTAACAATAACCCTGTATATGAGACAGCAAAAGAGACACTGATGTATAGAATAGTCTTTTGGACTCTGTGGGAGAGGGAGAGGGTGGGATGATTTGGGAGAATGGCATTGAAACATGTATAATATCATATATGAAACGAGTCACCAGTCCAGGTTCGATGCACAATACTGGATGCTTAGGGCTGGTGCACTGGGACGATCCAGAAGGATGGTATGGGGAGGGAGGAGGGAGGAAGGTTCAGGATGGGGAACACATGTATACCTGTGGCAGATTCATGTTGATATATGGCAAAACCAATACAATATTGTAAAGTTAAAAAATAAAATAAAATAAAATGAATTGCAGTAAGACTGTGTCAGAGGGAGTGACAGAGAGTTAGGAACTAGAATCTTAAAGACGGAGAAAGAATGACCTAGAAGTTGTAGCCAGTTGTGTTAAAGAGGGGGTTGAAAGTAATAGTCTGCTGAGAAAAGATCAACAGATCAAAAGATGTTTTGTTTTTGTTTTCGTTTTAGGGAAGAGGGAGGAGACTTGCTATATCCAGGCAGCAATAGGATAAAAGAGAACTCCACCCTATGTCCATGCCCAGCGTGGAGGGCCGGGGAGCTAGAAAGCAGCCACCGCTTGAGAGGGCTGCAGAGGAAGCAGATCTTCAGTGGGGAGCCAGTTTCAGTAGAGCAAGTGGTGAAGGAAATGTTGGGACTTTGATGAAGACTGAACATGGGTGAAAGGTCAGTGCAGGCGAAAAATTTCAGGAGTTGGAGAGGGCTTGGAGATGGGGTCAGAACAGGGAGGTTGAGAGCCATATGGGACATGAGAGTTCAGAGCTTGCGGAATGACTTGGGTGTCCTGGCTGGACTTTGTGGCACCTGATGCATTCAGGCAAAGAGGGCATCATTGCCAGTCAGGGTTGTGCATTTGTGAGCATGGTCTTACCTGAAGCTTTGAGATTTTTAACAATTTAGTGTTTTTCTCATGCTCTTTCCTCTTTCTAATCTACCTGTCATAGCCTTCTACTCTTGGCCAGTTCCTGTTATCGTCAGCTGCAGGAAGTCTACTGACCTCTTCAGTGCTCCTATAACCCCTTGTAAATAACTCTATTAAAATTTCTACTACTTTAATTGCTATTTTTTATTTATATGTCTTCACAAACAGACTGCATATTTCCTGGGGTCAGGACCAGTCATATTTGTCTTTATGTCCTCTCTACCTAGCACACTGTGTAGAACATGGTATGTGAAAAAATACCCGTTTGTTGAACTGCACCCTGTATCTGAGACAAGAGATAGGCTTAGAGAGGAAAAAGGAAGAAGAATGGAGGGAGCATGAGGTGCACAGGTGATGAGGAAAAAGATGAAAATAAATGAGGAACCGTGGGCCAGATGATGAATCACTTTAATATTATCACTAAACCAGGAGACAAGGCTATCTGTTTAGAACCTAAAAGGGGGTATTGGAAAACAGGAGAAATTCTGAAGTAGCCACTGTGGAGAGTTGGCTTGGGGGTTAGAGAAAATACATAACAGGAGGACTAGATGTGTATAAGTGGCATTTTATGTTCTGAAAGAGGAGCAGAGAGATTTTTGTCTGCAGATGGGGGTAGGAGTTATAAACATAGTAAGACTGATGAGATATAGTATGATCAGGGAAATCATGGAATCAAATTAAAGACTGTCAGAGCTGTTGAAAAATAGAGGTCCTTCTAATTTGATTGCCTAGATCGGGAAATTAAGGCCCTGGAGGGATGGTCCAGAGTCACATAGCTATTTGGTGGTTGACCAGGGACTGATGATGGTGGTATGTCAGAATCTGGTTGTGAGCAATAGAAATGGACTCTGACTTGCTTAAGAAAAAAGAAATATCCTGGATGTGGGGAAATGGTAGAGTCAAAGGGAAAGCTGAAGAACCAGGCCCAGAAATTTGGGTACCAGGTCACTCTGAAGATTCAAGTTGGAGGAATAAATACAGTCCTTTCAGGGTCTTGTGGGACAAATGACCCAATTATTTTCCCATCTTTGTTTGCCTCCACTCAAGATTAAAATTCTTAGGAGATAAGAGCAGATTAAGCAAGTTTTGAAGGAAAACGTAAAGTTTTCCTTTAAAACTGTGTGGTCTTACCTAGACTACATACATACTGTGTAAAAGAGGCAATTTTCCCCCCAGAATGGTGTTGTTACCAGAAAGTGAATGGATGAAGAGACAGGAAAATGACAGATATACTATCCATTACAGTGATGGTCATGTAATATACCATAGTAGCTAAGATGAAGGACTCTGGAGTCAGACTCCTTATTCTTCCTTAAGGATTTGAACAAAGTACCTAAAAACCTTCCATGCCTCAGTTTTTCCATCTGTAAAATGGCTATCATAGAATCTTACCCCATAGGGTTGCTGAGATGATTAAATGAGAATAAATGTGAATAGGGAGCCTACCAATTGAATGCTATCTAAGGGTCAGCTGTTATAGTCATTTATAAATGAGTGCATGTCCTACCCACCTTAACATGCAGTTGCCATAGTGTGCGACTTGTAGAGGCTGCTTCTTTTACTACTGCCCTTTCCAGCTGCCTGTACCCATGCAGCTTATTATCAATCGTCTTCCTCCTTCCCCTAGTCTCTCACTCCACTGTGAGCAAGCTGGTTGGTGCAGACTAAAGCTCAACCTTTGACTAACAATAATATTTTCTTCCTTCCTTCTTCCTCCCCTTCCTGTCTTCTTTCCTCCTTCCTTCCTTTCTCTCTCACTCTCCCTCTCCTCTTCCTAATCCTCCTCCTTCTTCCTTCCTTCCTTCTCCCTTCCATTTGTTAACCTAATAGCAAAGGATATCACTTATGCAACTGTCATTTACCGGTGTAATGAGAACATATATATATTTAGAGTTTGACGTTCAAGGTTTGAGTCCCAGCTCTGGCATGTGTTTATTCATTAACTTGGGGAGATTAGTTAACATTTCTGAGGTTTGGTTTCTTCATCTGTAAAATGGGGATAATAATGTCCTCCTCACAAAGTTATTGTGAGGTTTAAATGCGGTAATGTACAAGAGAGGCATGTAAACTATAAATCAATTTACAAATAATAGGTGTCCCAATCTCAGCCATGACAGACATAGTCAGTGTCTTTCCATAATAACTTATCTTTCCATAAGTATTTCCATAATAATAAGTATTATTATTTTCCGTAATAAACTATCTTTCCATAATAAGCTTACTTCCACAGAAGAAGCCAGTTCTGATCAGGCATGGTAGACTGCAGACGGTTGGTGCATACATATATCCCAGGAGGCTGGTATTTTTGATGGACTCTATAGAGAAGAAATGCTTTTTTGCATTTCTTTTCCATTCCCATAGAGAAGAAATGCAAAAAAGCAAAATGGCTGTCTGGGGAGGCCTTACAAATAGCTGTGAAAAGAAGAGAAGCGAAAAGCAAAGGAGAAAAGGAAAGATATAAACATCTGAAAGCAGAGTTCCAAAGAATAGCAAGAAGAGATAAGAAAGCCTTCCTCAGCGATCAGTGCAAAGAAATAGAGGAAAACAACAGAATGGGAAAGACTAGGGATCTCTTCAAGAAAATCAGAGATACCAAAGGAACATTTCATGCAAAGATGAGCTCGATAAAAGACAGAAATGGTATGGACCTAACAGAAGCAGAAGATATTAAGAAGCGATGGCAAGAATACACAGAAGAACTGTACAAAAAAGATCTTCATGACCCAGATAATCACGATGGTGTGATCACTGACCTAGAGCCAGACATCCTGGAATGTGAAGTCAAGTGGGCCTTAGAAAGCATCACTACAAACAAAGCTAGTGGAGGTGATGGAATTCCAGTTGAGCTATTCCAAATCCTGAAAGATGATGCTGTGAAAGTGCTGCACTCAATATGCCAGCAAATTAGGAAAACTCAGCAGTGGTCACAGGACTGGAAAAAGTCTGTTTTCATTCCAATCCTAAAGAAAATCAATGCCAAAGAATGCTCAAACTACCGCACAATTGTACTCATCTCACAGGTTAGTAAAGTAATGCTCAAAATTCTCCAAGCCAGGCTTCAGCAATATATATATATTTTTGTTGTTGTTGTTGTTGTTGTTGCTATTTAGTCGCTAAGTCATGTCTGACTCTTTGTGACCCTCACGGACTGTAGCCCACCAGGCTCCTCTGTCCATGAGATTTCCCAGGCAAAAACACTGGGGTAGATTGCCATCCTTCTCCAGGGGATTTTCCTGACCCAGGGATCGAACCTGCATCTACTACTTTGGCAGATGGATTATTTACCGCTGAACCACCAGGGAAGCCCATGTATATATACACACCACATCTTATTAATCCAGTCATCTGTTGATGGGTACTTGGGTTGCTTCCATGTCTTGCCCATTGTAAGCAGTGCTTCTCTGAACATTGAGGTACATATATCTTTTCCAATTATACCCAGGAGTGGGGTTGCTGAATCATAGGATAGTTCTTTTAGTTTTTTAAGGAACCTCACATGGAGGGCTTATTAAACCACAGATTGCTGGCCCTCCTCAGAGTTTCTGGCTCAGTAGGTATGGGTTAGGGCTGAAAATCTGCATTTCTCACAAGTCCTCAGGTATTGCTGCTTCTCCTGGCCTGGGGATCACATTTTGTCTAGTGCAGTTACTGGCAAATGGTAAGTGAACAGTAAATGCTTTGGCTGCATGAATTCATGAGTGAAGGTGAGAAAGATTACTTTTATATGATACGAGGAGACTGAGGATAAAAAAAAGAGATTGCTTATCTGCCCCTTCTGCTTTCCTAGAGTGATGAGAATTAAATGAAAGCATGTACTGAAATCACTTTGAAAACTGCTCCACCTTTGGCTTGTCTTATCAATGCCTATTCCTCAGTCCTGAGGTTGTTGGGAGGTGTGTTCACTTAGTGGAGGAGCAGAGGAGACAAACCTTGAGTTTCTCTATTTGCTATCTGGGGGCAAAGATAGTAAAAACTCTGCACTTCCTTTTTCAAGGAGAGCTGCAAAACTGGTTTTCTGTTATCTTTCACAGGCACAGGTCTTTAAGTTCAGTCTAGCAGCAGCAGCAGCCTTTTTAAGAGGAAAACTGACTTCTCATATTTTTCTAGTCTAACAAAATCATTCATAAATTAATAAAACCATAAGCCAAGGAAAATAAATTAGTAGTTGTTTGGACAAACTTTAACCTATTAGCTTAAAGGCAAATTGAATTAAAAAATTGCATTCAAGCAATCATGTGTTCTATAAAGGTTTCCATGAAAGCTTCTGATTAATTTCATGGAACAAATATAAATATAACTTTCAAACAAGTTATTAAATATATATCAATTACTGTAACTGTAACGTTGTTGTGTTAGCGATTCATTTGCAGCACATACTCTTTTAAAAATAAAATGATTCCTGTGTTTGTACTGAGCCATCCGATCTCTCATACATGTTTTCCAAATCACTTGAAAATTGGGGTGATTTAAAGTGGATTAGCAGCAAAGGAAGGAGCATGGAAATCTACTAATTGAATTGTGGAGGAAGAAACCATTGAAGTCACGGGTTAATTTTTAACAGTGAATTGGTGGTTAGGCTTTTGGTAGAAAAAGGGAAGAAATTAATGGGGAAAAAAAGGGATCAAAGATTCAAGAGAAAGAATATTTTGATATCCTGATCAATGCTAGGAAGGGTGAACTCAGAATCTCAAATGGAAGGAAGAGTCTTAGGATGAAGAAGGTGCTCCACGTCTTTGGAGTCATGAGGAAGTGAAGGTGAGCAAGGAGGATGGTGACAGTTTTACCTTGTAAAAGTTTAGAGACCTCATCTTAACCTCATTTGATGGTGGAGGAAACTGAAGTCCAGAGAGGTGCAGTGACCTGTCCAAGGTCATCTCACATAAGGTCAGTCCCAGCTCTGGTCCAGGTTATAGTTGTCCTGTTTCACCACTCATCTTTTCTTTATAAGTCAGGCAATAGGTTATCAATTTTCTTTATCTTTTCAAAGAGCCAAGTCTTAGTTTTATTAATCTTTTCTATTATTTTTTAGTCTCTATTTCATTTATTGTTTTCTCTGATTTTTATGATTTATTCCCTTCCAGTAACTTTGGGTTTTTATTTATTCTTTTTTTTCTGGTTCCTTTAGGTATAAGTTTAGGTTATTTGAAATTGTTTCTTGTTTCCTGAAGTAAGCTTATATTTCTATAAAGCTCCCTTTTAGAGCTCTTCTTGCTGTTTTCTGTAGATTTGGATCACTGTGTTTCTCAGATGTGTGTTTGATCCTCTTATCTCTCTCTTCCCCTCCTGGAATCCCTACAATGCAAATATTGGAACGCTTAATGTTATTGCAGAGATCTCTTAAATTGCTTCGTTTAAAAAAAACTGCTTTTCTTTCTGCCGCTCTGATTGAATCATATCCATTATTCTACCTTCTAGATCACTGTTGTGTTTTTCTGTATCAGTCTGCTATTCATTCCTTCTGGTGTGTTTTATATTTCTGCTATTGAATTATTCACTTTTGACTGGGTCTTTTAAAAAATTATTTTCTAGTTCCTTGTTAAAATTGTTCAGTGGTTAGATCAGTTCTTTCCCCCTAATTCAGCTAACATTTTTTATTATCAATGTTTTGAATTCTTTATCTAGTAAATCGTTTATTTCTGTTTTGTTATTTATTTTCTCAGTTGTTTCCTCTTACTCTTTCAATTGATAGTAGTCCCTCTGGCTTTTCATTTTGCTTTACTTTCTATGCCTCTATGAATTTAGGTGAAATAGTTAGCTGTTACGGTCTTGAAGAGGTGGGAGTGTCCATATACAGTCTGAATGTACCCAGTGTTTTTGGTGGAAGACATGGATTTGATGTGGACACAAGTCATGTCTTTCCTCAGGGTGTACTTTCTGGAGGTTGGTGGGTTTGTGATTCTATTATATGTATATATAAGAGAAAGGGATGACAGAGGATGAGATGATTGGATGGCATCACCAACTCTATGGACATGAGTTTGAGTAAGCTCCAGGAGTTGGTGATGAATAGGGAAGCCTGGTGTGCTACAGTCTATGGGGTCGCAAAGAGTCAGACACGACTGAGTGACTGAACTGAACTGAACTGCTATGTATATATGGTACTGATGTTTTCTGGTACACATGGCACTGCTTAGCAGTGATATTAAGTTTATATCTTCAAAAATGTACTCAGCCGTGAGTCCATGAATATATACCATGATTCAGTGGTACATTTCAGAGGGTTCATATTAAAGATAAGAAAGTTGAAACACTCATGTCTTGGCCTGGGTGCACTTCACTGAGCACACGTGTGTTAGAGCACTTGTCTTCTGTACCTGCCTTTAACTGCTAATACTCGAGAATGTTGTGTTCTGCTTTTATATCTGGCATTTTATACATGTGTGAGCACTTGAGCTTGTGCCATTGTGTGGTCTGTAAAAAGGAAAATGAAATATAAATACATTGACTTCGACCTTGAGATAATCATTTAAGCCCAAACAGGTTTACAAAAGAAGCTTTTAGTTTCTTAAAGATATTAAGATTGCTTAAAGCACTAGAACAGCAGAGGCCCAGACCAATTACATCTCATTTTATGAGCCCTGGCAAGGATATGTATTTGATTCTTGTTGTTTGTCCTCTCAGAGTCCCTCTTTTCTCATAAATTAAGACCAATCAGTCATAGGAACATGAAATTCCATTTATATTCTCAAATGACTAATAGTTTGGCTTTTGGTCTTTTAGTTCAAGTTCTGATGAAATAGAATAGTAGCTATGTATAATTAGCAAATGGACCCTGTCAGGTCTGGTCACGTGCACATTCACAGAGGCTGAACCTGAGCACCAGCTAGCACTTTACTTTTCAAAGGAACTAATAATAAGCATGGCCATGACTGGGGAGAGACTTGAACCCTGTCCCTGACTTCCTAAGATCCACTCCCAAACCAGCAGCATAAGAATCTCTGATTCAGAGTCACTGCTGTGGGACTTTGCTAGCCTATACTTTGTGAGATACTCTTTTTCCAAAGGAGGAAAAATGTCTATTGATGCCCTTGTCTGATGTCTTCAAATGTATATCCTTCTTTTTGATACCCCCTTATTCCAATGTCCATGTTTGTGTAATGGCTTTCCTAATTTAATTGTGTAGGTTGATTCCAAACCTGGAATATTCCAGATATACTTTTTGAGCGCAGGGTGGCAGAACAGGAAATAACGTAGTAAGATAAAAAGAGAAGTAGGGTGGAGGACAATTTAAGGTTAACATTAGAAAATAATCATCTAGAAGTAAACCCATACTTAATTGTTGTTGAGTATTTAAGGCAACAGAATTGCATTTTTTTTGTGTGCAACACAGTAATAACAGCTTTCTAAATTGTCACAGTCTGGAACCTCCAATTCCAGATCTATTTCTTCTGTTCTCTCTCAGCAGGAGACTTTCTTTAGGATAAGAACAGACAGCCCTTGGCTCACCAGGTTGAAAACTGACTAAAAAGAGCTGGCCAGTGACATGTGGTAGGAGAAGAGATTTAAAACATTCCTTCTGGTACTTTATAACCCAGTACCTACACTAACAACTTCTTAGAATCTAAATACTCTCTTTTCACTTGTTTGTGAGGGATAGGTCAAGCTAATTCATCGTATTTATTGAACACCTTCTAGGCATAAAACAATTTTGGGGAGAGGGAGATGATACAAGGAAGCACTCTAGAAATTAATATTGTTGAGCAAAACCAATATCTAAGCATTGGACAGCCAGTGAGGGTTTTCTAACAACAGAGCCTATGATTTGATCTGCATTTCAAAAAGGTCATCCTGGAATAGAGGTGAGCTAAGAAGCATGAAGATTATGTCAAATGTAAGAATTAAGATGATCTGGATTAACTAAACAGCAGAAGGAATGGGTGGTGGAACAGCCTCATGAGACACTTTGGAGATAGACTCTACAGATGCAGTAATTCGTTGAAAGTGATGACAAGAGAAAGGAAGAGTCAACTGAGCTTCCTAGCCATGGAGCCATACTCCAAGTTGATAAGCATGGGGAGTAGAGTCAGTTTAAGAGGGGGAATTTTGATTTTGATGTGACAATGGGGCATCCAGTCAATGCCCAATAGACAGATGAAAATAAGTTCAAGAGCACATAAAAAAGTTGAGTAGAATAGAGGTCAGGCTTCCCAAGTCACTCAGTGAATCAAGAAACTGCCAGCAATGCAGGAGACACTGGAGACACAGGTTCAATCCCTGGGTTGGGAGGATTCCTCTGGAGAAGGGCATGGCAACCCTCTCTAGTATTCTTGCCTGGAGAATCCCATGGTCATAGGATCCTGGCAGGTTACAGTCCATAGGGTTGCAAAGAGTCGGACATGACTGAAGTAGTTGAGTATGCACGGAGTAGAGGTCATGAAATCAATGAAATAATCAATGTTCAAAACCATGTCACCAGAGAGTCTTTCCAAAATGGTGACCCTGATTATAATTTTTTTTCCTTTGTCACTAGCTAGTTGTCTCTACAGAGATTCTGAAAAAGAAAACAGAGAAATGAATAAGCCAAAACAATCAACAGCAGAGGTTGGAAGTGTGATTATTACCCATGCAGGATGTCAATGGAGCTGATTCAGCCACTACAGCCTTGGGCTGGTGAGGACACTGCAAAGTACACATTACATTGGAACCTGCTCTACATTAAAGCCACATGTGTAGAATGTGTCTTATAAAAATGCTGCTACTCTGACCAGAGTCTCCATTATTCCAGGAGGCTAGGCCATTGGGAGTTAATTGCTGAGAGCAACTTCCCTCCTTCTCCTTGGGGTTGTATTGGCTTTCTTATGAAGCAAACAGGTGCTGAGATTCAATGCTTATGTGCTTGTGGGGCATTTGTGCACAGGGTGATAAAACATTTCTGCATTCATCAATTTTCTGGAGATGAGAATGGTGTCAAATTTTAAACAGCCCACAAAACTGGACCAAAGTTGAAATAAAAAAATCCTCCCCAAAGTACCAGTGACAAACAACTAAATTCTGTCTCCATCTTGGGCTTGAAGTACTCTCAATATTTTTTCAAAAGAAAATAGAAAATTTCTGTGGGATCTGTTAAGAGTTTTAGGTCTACAAACCTTTTTCTGTAATTCATATGATGCAAGGTTATCTGGAAGTAGCCTTGACAAAAGCATCCTGTGATCCTGACCATACACAGTGCCCTGAAGCTTGCCATACAAAGATCCCTCATTGCTGCTGTTCCACTTGAGAAAGACTTTAAATGATTTCTAGGTATATGAAAAAAAGAATCCATTAAGATCACAAACAGTTTGGAATTTAAGTTGCTGCCTTGAAGGATTCGTTGATGCCAGATAGAATACCAGCTATAGTTCCTCAAGTGTTTCTCCAATAGTATCAAACAAGACACTCAGGAAGGGCCTCCCAAATGACACTGGTCCCCTTAACATAACAACATCTCTATGTATTATAGAAATTCAAGGGCACTTCTCATACTAAGGCTGTCCACTCTAACAGTTCAGTTCAGTTCAGTCGCTCAGTCATGTCTGACTCTGCAACCCCATGGACTGCAGCACACCAGGCTTCTCTGTCCATCATCAACTCCCGGAGTTTACTCAAACTCATGTCCATTGAGTCAGTGAAGGCATCCAACCATCTCATCCTCTGTCATCCCCTTCTCCTCCTGCCCTCAATGCTTCCCAGCATCACAGTCTTTTCAAATGAGTCAGCAATTTGCATCACGTGGTCAAAGTACTGGAGTTTCAGCTTCAACATCAGTTCTTCCAATGAACACCCAGGACTGATCTCCTTTAGAATGGACTGGTTGGATCTCCTTGCAGTCCAAGGGACTCTCAAGAGTCTTCAACACCACAGTTCAAAAGCACTTAGCTTTCTTTATTGTCCAACTCTCACATCCATACATGAATACTGGAAAAACCATAGCCTTGACTAGATGGACCTTTATTGGCAAGGTCCAACTGTCTGGGTTGGTCATAACTTTCCTTCTAAGAAGTAAGCGTCTTTTAATTTCATGGCTGCAGCCACCATCTGCAGTGATTTTGGAGCCCCCCCAAATAAAGTCCACCACTGTTTCCACTGTTTCCCCATCTATTTGCCATGAAGTGATGGGACCGGATGCCATTATCTTAGTTTTCTGAGTGTTGAGCTTTAAGCCAACTTTTCCACTCTCCTCCTTCACTTTCATCAAGAGGCTCTTTAGTTCTTCTTCACTTTCTGCCATAAGGGTGCTGTCCTCTGTATATCTGAGGTTATTGATATTTCTCCCGGCAATCTTGGTTCCAGCTTGTGCTTCATCCAGCCCAACATTTCTCATGATGTATTCTGCATATAAGTTAAATAAGTAGGGTGACAATATACAGCTTTGACATACTTCTTTCCCCTTCCAGGACCACTCTGTTTTTCCACGTCCTGTTCTAACTGTTGCTTCCTGACCTGCATACAGGTTTCTCAAGAGGCGAGTCAGGTGGTCTGGTATTTCCATCACTTTCAGAATTTTCCACAGTTGATTGTTATCCACACAGTCAAAGGCTTTGGTGTAGTCAATAAAGCAGAAATAGATGTTTTTCTGGAACTCTATTGCTTTTTCAATGATCCAGCAGATGTTGGCAATTTGATCTCTGGTTCCTCTACCTTTTCTAAAACGAGCTTGAACATCTGGAAATTCATGGTTCATGTATTGTTGAAGCCTGACTTGGAGAATTTTGAGCATTATATTGCTACTCTAAACAGGTTACAAAGCCAGAGGACATTGGAAATGGTACTGCAGATCAAGTGACATGGACTACATTTGGTGGATTACTGGAGTTGTCTTTTCTGGCTCTGGGTAAAGCTGACTTGATTCTAGGGAACTGAGTCAGAGGAGAAAATTTCAGGGTTGTTTCTTCTGAGGGACCTAGTCAAGGTTGCCTCAAGGGTAACCTTTTTGAGACTGCAGACTGTAGAAAACTTATGTGACTACTATACCCTGAAAGGTATGAGGCTCTCTTAAAAGGTTAAGGAGGAAACAGGAGACCTGGATCAATCTTTATAGGATAGAGAATGTCCTATTTAGAAAGGACACTAGAAATCACCTTGTCCTAACCTTTTCATTAACCAGAGAGATGAAGTGACTTGCCGGACACCGTCTAGACAGTAGCAGACCTGAGACTAGAAATGAAAGTAGCTCCTTTGTAAGCCAGGACAGTCCTGCTCTTCTAAACTTGGTTATAGCAAGAAGGTAGAAAGGAATGAGCATAGGATTAAAACTGGGAAATTTACAAAAGGTTCTAACTCAGTTACTTCTAAATTTGGTGTGAAGGTGGTGGGCCCTGTTTGACTTTCTTCCCCCATAGATTAGTCAAATGGGGACAAGGAACTTATTTTGAAGGTGAATCTCTCTCAAATCACTCCTTATCATAGGCATTATAACAAAGTGTTACAAATAGCATTAAGTTGTGGTAGTCAAATTCTTGCTGCCAAGATCCAGGGTACAATTGCCCAAACAGCTTCCCAGAGCATGGCAGGGATAGGGTGACAGAATCTGCTTGGAGTCTTCTGTTGGGTGTATGCTGGGAGAACAAAACAATCAAATAATTGTTCTGATTCAGTCAGTCACCATACAATTTTTTTTTTTTTTTTTAGTAATTAACTGTAATTAACTGTGGGAGATGCTCAAAAAGATTCAAGAAATAAAACCAAATGTCTTCCTCTTTCACACTGTTTATTTAGAATAGCTGGAGACACTGCATTAATTGTAAAAATCAAAGTAATATGCTGTGTCCTTGGGGACGCTCAGAATACCTTTGAACATTATATCAATGATTTTGTGTTTTTTTGTGACTCCAAATGCTCTACTTTCACTCTCTCAAGCAGCATTCATATTAGGCTGCCCTTTGTTGCAGGTGCCAAATGCTTGTTTCCAAATGTTATCTTTTCCCCTCACCTTATCCATGCTGATCACTGCTATGCTTTCAATATAGGAAAGCCCAACATTTGGGTCGTGCCAAGTCCAAATGTCCTACATACTAACCTACTTGTGAAAACACAAGTTATCTCCAGAGAAATACAGAATCTTTTAAAGCCTAGAGTTCTGCTACTTGTTGCAAGACCCTTGTCCAGACTCATGGTGCTTACAACTATTTATGAGTGCTCAGTTTTGTCAGACTCTTTGCAGCCCCATAGACTGTAGCCCACCAGGCTCCTCCATCCATGGGATACTCCAGGCAAGAATACTGGAGTGGGTTGCCATGCCCTGCTCCAGGAGATCTTCCTGACCCACAGATTGAACACACATCTCCTATGTCTTCTGCATTGGCAGGTAGATTCTTTACCACTGCGCCACCTGGAAAGCCCTTCTGCTTACAATGGGGCTGCTAATGATTGTTATATAGTCATGCCATCCTACAGCAGGAGAGAGGCTGGTTGTTAGGATACAAGGACTTTGTCTTCAATTGTACCTGGACTTTTATGAATTCACATTATCGGAATCTAAGTACTTCTACCCGTGTTCTAGAAGTTATGTTTTCTTTCTGGCCAAATGTAACAAGCCATCAATAGCCATTATTTTTTAACTTTAGGGTTTGAGGTATTTTATGGTAATCTTTATTTAAGGTTTATTTAGAATTTATAGCAGCAAAGAAGGAAGGAAGCTAATAATCATTGTCTGTCATTTGCAAGTTCACAATTAGTAAATACAGGGTATAGTTCCTACCAGTTTCTTTAATTTGTCCTCGGCAGACATTGCTATTAATAGCACTTTTTTTATTGAACCTAAAGAAGACCTCGCAATCCTTTTCAGTGTACACTCCAGGAAACTACTATCAGTCGGTCTGAATTGGACATATGAAACCAGTTTGTTATTCCAGTGATAGGCATTTAGTATATATTTCACTTTATAACAAAGATTCAAGCAGTCCATATTCCATGCAGTTGTACAAACTGAAGCTGAGTTATTTATGTTGCCCAATCACATTCAATCAATCTGCATCTAAATTTCTTAGTATAACTTCCATGCTGTTTGTAATTCACTATACAGTTTTTCATCTACAAAGTTTATATATGTGGATCAAAACACATTATCAAATATAGACAGCTCCTAACTTTAAAGGAGGTTTTGTTCCAAAAGTTCAGATAAAGTAGTAATAATAATAATCAACATCTGCACAGCACTTAGAATCTGTTTTCCTTGGGGCTCAGAAACAGACAATTGCAGAAGAAATCAAACACAACGCAATCTCATTCCTTAGCTTGTCTGTTAATTAATTCCATAAATATTTACTGAGCACTTAGCACTGTGACAGGCATTAGACAGATCTGTACTTTCATAGAACTTATAGGCTATTAGGACAGACTGATGTTAGAAAAAAACCCAAATAAATATATAGTTAAAAACTGTGATACATTCCAAGAAGAACAGACTTCTGATAGAGTATAGTGAAGAGAAACTTATATTTCAAGGAATGGCTGGTGACTGCCTCTCTGAGACAAAGGCAGTTAAGCTGATCACCAAAGGCCCTGTGGGGGTTAGCAAAAAGAAACACTAGGACAAGCATTTAGGAAGAGGAAACAGCATGTGGCAAAGAATTGGCTTGGTCAAGCAGATCTTGTTTGTTTCTCTATGAATCTTGTCTTCACTTTGCTAGTCCTTGATCGGAGATAAAGTGCTAAATCTACTCATTTTCACAGATGCTGGCAAGTATCAGCAAAGGTTATCATACTTAGAAGGCACATATGACTTTGCAAAACATTATACTCATAGCCTGTAGGGTTATTCTATAATGAATTCTCAGGAATATGATCTGGTAATCCAAACTGGGGAAGACATCTTGAGACAGACTGCAGTCCCTCTTTGCCCCTTTGCTAATGACAGGGTACTCCACTCCAAATTTGCAGGAGCTGATCCTGGACAACGGTTCAACAAAAACAGAGGGAAAAATAAGTAACCTTGACTGTCCAGAGTCTTAGCTCTCTGTCCATTCTACTTTGTGTACTGAATTGGTCAAGCAAACAAACCCTCTCTAGCCCTCCAACTTAAAGACCAAAGGGACTGGATGGTTGCCCAGAATTAAGAGAAGAAAACTATACAGTCAACCAATGCCATTTAGGGGAGGCAGGTGTTAATTATAGACCTTCTTTTGAGCAAGTATTAATTAAAAAAGGGCAAACATAAATATATGCTAGGCATTTGCAAAAAGGTAGATGACAACATAATTTTGAAGAAGCCTCATGCTATTAAACATGAAAATGAATGAAATCAGAGGGAGAAACTAGGAATCATCTCATAGGCAATGAAGTAAGGTGATTAAATAAGAAGTAAACTAAATAAATAATTTACTTAAGTAATTAAATAAAAGACTTTAAAAAAGGTTGACAAAACTGGAGATACAGACTCAAAGGGTGACTTCAGAGCTTAGAAAAAAACTGAAGGATGCAGTGCCATTTGTAGAATTTAAAGTGGCAACAGAAGCAATGGAAAAAGCAAAATTGATACCCTAGAAAACTGAATCTTGAGACAATGCTTATACTGTCTAATTAAGTTTATGCCCAGGAATGTATTTGTCACCAGGAGGCTGCCAATTAAGGAATGGGGCTTCGGACAGTACTAGGTATCTGGAGGGGGGATAGCCCTTTCTAAACATGGAAACACCCAGAGCTTCATAGACTCTGGCTCATAAAGTGAAGGACTGTCCAATCTCTGTGTATTAATAAGCATTATACGAAGAATGTTATATTAATAACCATGTAGGTAATGTGGGTTTTATTAAGTTAAAACTTTTACCTAGATGATCCATATGCAATTGTAAAATAAAAAATAATACAGAGAGACTTTGTATACCCAGTTTTCCCCATTGGTAGTAATTTGTACAATACAACCAAATATTGACTTTGCTACAATGTACTGATCTTACTCAGATTTGTCCTATTTTACCTGTGATAATGTGTGTTTAAAGGCACTGGGACCAACACATATAAATGAGACTCACCTACTTGGACTGATTTCAGCTAATTACCTTCACTAAGTTGATCATCAAACAATCCTGTCAATATACTGATTCTTGATTGTGAAAGTGCTTTGGAAAGCAGTGGCTTGGAGGAGGAACTTAACGTATATTAGCTCAATCTTGATCTGAAATGCCCCCTTGGGTAGGCATGATAAATGTGCTTGATAAACAGTTGTCAGAAAACTGTACACTTTGTCCAAAACACTGTGAAATCAGTGTGTTCTATTCAAAATTCAAAGCATCACATAAGATGGAAAACAGAGCAACATTTTTTTTTCCTCAGAGAAGTAACTAGCTGTTTAATGCGGCCCAAAGCAGGGTGTAAACACTGAACCAAGAATAATTACCCTCACCTTTGAGTGACATTAAATTGTTGTAACCAAAGGGTAGAAGAAGAACAGAGTGGTCAACTGTTTATTTACATTGTGTAAATATGGTTAAGTGGTAACTCAAAAAATGTGCAGATTTCAGGAGACAAGCTCTTTACAATGTTCTACTGTGACCAGCCAAGAAGAGAGATGGAAATTTAATGTTTACAAATGGCCTTTATTCAGGGGCTCAGTATGACTTGTTCTGAACAGTGAAAGTAAGGGAACATTGAAAATAAATTTCCAACACAGGAAATCACAAATATGCTGGGGAACTCGTGACTCTGGATACAGCACTGTATTGTTAGCAATCAAGCCCTTGATTCATGTTCTTGTGAGTTGACTTGTTAGTTTCCAAGTGCATCTCTTTTTGTTTTGACGTGCAACTCTTGAGTGTTGTACATATTGATTATGGGCTCTTTCTTTGAAAGAGTTAGTGAGTGAATGGATATGGCAACTTTGATCAAAGAAAACAGAAAGCAAAGTTGAGATGCAGAATGTACAAGGAAAAGTAACTATAGACAGGAGAGTATAAAATAATAAAAGAGAATTATGGACAAAAATCAATAGGAAAAGGATGGATTATTTAATAAATCATGTGAGGAAACCTGGCTTACTATACAGAGAAAAATAAAACGATCTCCACTAATACCATATGTTTGAACTCCATATTTCTCTAATTGCATATAAAGATAAAACTGTGAGGATAATATAGATTACATTTTTATAACCTAGGGATGGGATAAGGACTTCTTAAACACACAGAAGATAATTTATAAAGCAAAAAGCCCTAAGATTTATCATAGTAAAAAATTAGAGATTTCTGTTCTAAGGAGGAAACTATGGACAATGTTAATAAAGGACAGATTTGGAGAATCAGTTTGGAAACATGAATAGGCTTTCTGTTTAACCTGCTCTTTATACATTTGCAATGTATAAAACTGATGAGAAATGAATATCAATAAGAAAATACAGCAACCTCAATGGAAAATGGGCAAATGTTGTAAATATGTAGCTCATGGAAGATGAATGACAAATGTCTGAAATGCTTACAAGGAGATGTTCAAACTTACTAGTGTTTAGGTAAATGCAAATGAAAATACAATGAAGTACTGGTTTACTTGTATCAGACTGGCAATTCCACAGGAAGGTGGAGCTGTAGGAATTCTTGTACACTGCTGGTGGTTGTGCAAATCAGGAGGAGGTATTCAGGAATGCAATCTGGCAGAAATGAGCCAGGTTATGTACATGTGTCCTCTGTGACTCAGTAGTGCTATTTCTGATTAGATATCACTCTAGAAAATGATAGGTGATCTAGGCGTCCCTCACTGGGGCAATGGGCACATAAAGTGTGTGATGCACCATATCTGTGCCATGTACAGACCAGAAATAAGCTTGGAAACATGAATAGACTTTCCACTTAACCTGCTTTTTACTGTTATTTTCATTCTTGGTACTTCTCATGGTTAAGATTGCAGTATAAAATGTCCTCCTCAGAGATGCTTCCTGTGGTAGATTTTAAAATGGCCATAAATACTTACTTGGCTTCTTCTCTCATTAACAGAGGGGAGCTGCCATATGAGAAGTCCAAATCCTTTGGAATGCCATGGTGGGAAGAAGCCCAGACCACATGGAGAGACAGTGAATGCACTCAGTTCACCACCTCAGATGAGCCCCCACCTTCAATGTCCAGCCTCAGCTGCTCTCTGACTACAACTACATGGAAGACCCCACACAAGGAGGCTCGCTGAGCTCAGTCAACCTCGCTGGTAAAATGGAACAGAATGTTCTTTTAAGCTGCTGACTTCGGGGTAGTTTGTAATGCAGTAATATTTAACTGCAACACCTCCCACAATACACCCAGTGCCTAGTAGGGTGTCTGCTTTTGATATAGTATTGGTTCAACAACTGAAAAAGTTTAATTGGCCAAAATAGTTCTTAACCTTTTTATCAGATCTCCTAGTCCTAATTTCTGGTTCATACCTATAGTACAGTCCATTTCAGATACAGAGGGATCACTAGTTACATTTAGTTATTAAACCAGGTATTTTCCACAGTATGGTTACAGCAATGCAACTTTGTGTCAGGCAACCATCAGTTCTACTAGTAACTTTTCATTTCCCTCCTTATCCCCACTTACTTCTTCCCAAGTTCCATCCTTTTGTTGCCAGAAGATAGAGGCTTCTATTGTTTTAAGTTTTCAATGGGTCCCCTTCATTGTCTCTGATTGCAGGATTACACACAGTGGTATTCACAGCCTATCAATGCATGCTACCTTAGCTATGGGTGTTTAAATGAATAATTGTCAGGAGGAGCTAGTGATTATGGTTATGCCTCACAATGTTGGTGGACAACTCCCTTATTTGAAGTGTATGTTAGTAAAATTTCTTGTATTTGTTGTTGTTCAGTTGCTAAGTCCTGTTTGACTCTTTGTGACTCCATGGACTGCAGCACACCAGGCTTCCCTGTCCTTCACTGTCTCCCGGAGTTTGCTCAAACCCATGTCCTTTGAGTTGGTGATGCCATCCAACCATCTCATCCTCTGTTGCCCCCTTCTCTTGCCCTCAATCTTTCCTAGCATCAGGGTCTTTTCCAATGAATGGACTCTTCACATCAGGTGGCCACAGTATTGGAGCTTCAGCTTCATCATCAGTCCTTCCAGTGAATAATCAGGGTTGGTTTTCATTTGACTGGTTTGATCTCCTTGCTTTTCAAGGGACTCTCAAGAGCCTTCTCTAGCACCACAATTCCTTGTATTAATTGAAACAAACATAAATTTTGTTGTTTTTATCATTTGGTGATAAGCAGTTTTCTCAACTGCCTAACTGAAGAGTTATTGAAAAGACTTGGGATTTCTTTAGTCTAAGTGTAACAAGCTGGGTTTTGCACATCTCTGTCATGCACTATGCTTATTTGTGCACATTCACCTCCTACTAAATGACAGAAACCAAGGGCAGGCTCCAGGGTTTTTTTGTTTTTTTTTCCTTTTCTTTTCTCCTTTTGACAATCCCAGAGGATCAGCTAGCCCAGTCAGCATATTGGGTACTCTTTCAAATATTTGTGGATTTGAAAACCATGCCTTTAACTTTTCATCTTTTGATGTCCTTCATATCTGTGAACTGTAGATAGTAGTTTTCTGTTTTTTTTTTTTTCTTCTTCTTTTTTTAATGAGAGTTTTGAAGACAGGGAGTTATGGAGGCATTTCTGGTATATAAGAGAAGGTGACTGGAGAGGAAGGAAGAGCTAAGGGCTCTTCATTCCCTCCAATTAAAAAGTGAACTCAGAATAAATAAAAGTTATTCTGCAATTACCCTTTTCCCACAGCAGACTTTCTCTTAAACCTTCTAAGATGGGTCAAGTTATAGTTTATAAGTTTTGCATAAGGTTTGGTTTTGAGGGGATTCTGTGCAACCATACAATGCATGAAGTCTTGTGAAAAAGTCCTATGAAAATGTTCATTGACTTTTAGACTTCCATGACAGCTTTTAAAGAAAGCTTACATCCAACTTCTGAGTGGTGTTCTATATGAATTTCTGGATAAAGACTTACAGAAAAGTTGTTGTATCATAGTGTTCCATTGCTTCTGAGAGGAATTTCTGTTCTAGAAAAGTGAGACTTTTTTTTTCACATGGAACTGCTGGCATTAGTTCTCAGTAACAAGGCTGGCACTGATGTTGGAAGCTGGGGAAGGCTTTTTCTTCCACTTCTAATTGGCCCAGTCATGTAGTGTGGAGGAAATTGAAGTCACAGAGTTGAGAGCTGAGTCTTACTCCTGTAACATCATATACAAGTTGTGTTTAGGGAACCACTATGTCATGCCTAGATGGTTTACTTATTTGTAGAAAGGATGGATGATACAGAAACTCTGTGATTGTCATCAAGAGAGCATATAATGTAAGGGTCTTAAATCTCTCTTTATAGGAAACTGTCAACTTAAAAATTAGTCACAGCATGAAAGGAAAGAGTGTTCTATTTGGTGGGAACATTTTAGGACTCTAAGTCTAGAGAAAGCATCTCAGGTAGCCCTGAGAGGTGTGGGGAAAGGGAGGAAGGCTAGATGCAAATTTACAACAAAAGGGACAGGCAGTCTGAACATCAAAGATTATTGTTAAATAAGGCAAACCAGATAACAAGTTAAGGAATTTAGAGTTCTTCTATGTATGGGAGATGCAAAATCTGGGATTATTGAAGTCATTCCTTTCATATACATCTCAGTTATTTGGGACCAGCATCCTGCATTTTTACAGATGTATTCTTTGCTTTCTTGAATTCCCTCTCTTAGTGCTCAGCTCACCACCAGAGGGAGGGCTATACTCCCTGACTAGTGTGACATCCTTAAATTCAGAAATTCCTCCTGTAGGAAGTGGCACCACTTCTGGACGTGGCTCAGAAATTCACATTTGCAGGGCTGGAATCACGTGGGGAAAACCACTAGATCATTCTGGTATGACCTAAATCAAATCCTTTATGATTATACAGTGGAAGTGAGAAATAGATTTAAGGGACTAGATCTGATAGAGTGCCTAATGAACTATGGATGGAGGTTCGTGACATTGTACAGGAGACAGGGATCAAGACCATCCTCAAGAGAAAGAAATGCAAAAAAGCAAAATGGCTGTCTGAGGAGGCCTTACAAATAGCTGTGAAAAGAAGAGAAGCGAAAAGCAAAGGAAAAAAGGAAAGTTATACCCATTTGAATGCAGAGTTCCAAAGAATAGCAAGGAGAGATAAGAAAGCCTTCCTCAGGGATCAATGCAAAGAAATAGAGGAAAACAATAGAATGGGAAAGACTAGAGATCTCTTCATGAAAATTAGAGATATCAAGGGAACATTTCATGCAAAGATAGGCTCAATAAAGAACGGAAATGGTATGGACCTAACAGAAGCAGAAGATATTAAGAAAAGGTGGCAAGAATACACAGAAGAACTGTACAAAAAAGATCTTCATGACCCAGATAATCACAATGGTGTGATCACTTACCTAGAGCCAGATATCCTGGAATGTGAAGTCAAGTTTTAAAGCATCACTACAAATAAAGCTAGTGGAGGTGATAGAATTCCAGTTGAGCTATTCAAATCCTGAAAGATGATGCTGTGAAAGTGCTGCACTAAATATGTCAGCAAATGTGGAAAACTCAGCAGTGGCCATAGGACTGGAAAAGTCAGTTTTCATTCCAATCCCAAAGAAAGGCAATGCCAAAGAATGCTCAAACTACCACATAATTGCACTCATCTCACACACTAGTAAAGTAGTGCTCAAAATTCTCCAAGCCAGGCTTCAGCAATACATGAACCATGAACTTCCTGATGTTCAAGCTGGTTTTAGAAAAGGCAGAGGAACTGGAGATCAAATTGCCAGCATCCACTGGATCATCAAAAAAGCAAGAGAATTCCAGAAAACATCTATTTCTGCTTTATTGACTATGTCAAAGCCTTTGACTGTGTGGATCACAATAAACTGTGGAAAATTCTGAAAGAGATGGGAATACCAGATCATCTGACCTGCCTCTTGAGACATTTGTACGCAGGTCAGGAAGCAACAGTTAGAACTGGACATGGAACAACAGACTGGTTCCAAATAGGAAAAGGAGTACGTCAAGGCTGTATATTGTCATTCTGCTTATTTAACTTCTATGCAGACTACATCATGAGAAACGATGGACTGGAAGGAACACAAACTGGAATCAAGATTGCTGGGAGAAATATCAGTAACCTCAGATATGCAGATGACACCACCCTTATGACAGAAAGTGAAGAAGAACTAAAGAGCCTCTTGATGAAAATGAAAGAGGAGAGTGAAAAAGTTGGCTTAAAACTCAACACTCAGAAAACTAAGGTCATGGCATCTGGTCCCATCACTTCATGGGAAATAGATGGGGAACAGTGGAAACAGTGGCCGATTTTATTTTCTTGGGCTCCAAAATCATTGCAGATGGTGATTGCAGTTGTGAAATTAAAAGACATTTACTCCTTGGAAGGAAAGTTATGACCAACCTAGACAGCATATTAAAAAGCAGAGACATTACTTAGTCAACAAAGGTCCGTCTAGTCAAGCTATGGTTTTTCCAGTAGTCATGTATGGATGTGAGAGTTGGACTATAAAGAAAGCTGAGCACCAAAGAATTGATGGTTTTGAACTGTGAGGTTGGAGAAAACTCTTGAGAGTCCCTTGGACTGCAAGGAGATCCAACCAGTCCATCCTAAGGGAGATCTCCTTGGTGTTCATTGGAAGGACTGATGTTGAAGCTGAAACTCCAATACTTTGGCCACATGATGCAAAAAGCTGACTCATTTGAAAAGATCCTGATGTTGGGAAAGATTGAGGGAAGGAGGAGAAGGGGATAACTGAGGATGAGATGGTTGGATGGCATCACTGACTCAATGGACGTGAGTCTGAGTGAACTCCGGGAGTTGGTGATGGACAGGGAGGCCTGGTGCACAGTGGTTCATGGGGTCGCAAAGAGTCGGACATGACTGAGCAACTGAACTGAACTGAATCACAGATTTCTATGACATTTCTTGCTCACTGATATGGCAGGCATATCGAAATATATCATTTTACAATACTGACTAAGATACGTTATAGGATACTGATGGCCAGGCCTGGTGTTGTCTATGCACACGGTGGTTTCTTGACTGTTTGCCTTCTTCTGTGACTTAATCTCCTTGGGGGTAGGAATAAAGTTTTGTTCAGGAATATACCCACAGTGTTTAATGCCATACCCAGGCAATAATAGGCACTTGATAATTATTTAATGAGTGAATGAAAGATTTGAGGACATGATATGATCATATATGAGATTCTTTGAGGATATCAGGTATTTTAATTAAGATCCTTATTAAACTTCTGTGAATTTCAAGTTTTGTTCTAGGTCTTTATAACTAACCTGTCCCAGCTTTGCGAGAATAATCACTGTCTCTTATAGCAAGATTTTATGTATATTTCACATTCAGAAAATTTTGAACTTTTATCAGGAGTATAATTTCTCTCAATATTAAAAAAAAACACACAGTTGAGATCAAAAGAACAATTCTTAAATTAACAGATGTTAGCCCTAGGGAAATAGCCTTGTTAATTAATTCAATAAACTTTAAGTCCTGGATTATGCTAAGCATGGATAATATAACAATAAGTAGAATGCATTCTTGACCTTAAGATACTTAAGCTCTGATATGGGATGAACTGTGTTCCCTCAAAAAATCTTATGATGAAGTCCTAATTCTTGGGACCTCAGAATATGGATTTATTTGGAAATAGGGTCTTTACAGAGATAATTAACTTAAGGTCATGAGGTTAGGTGCTAACCTACTATGACTGCTGCTAAGCTGCTAAGTCGCTTCAGTCATGTCTGACTCTGTGCGACCCCATAGACGGCAGCCCACCAGGCTCTGCTGTCCCTGGGATTCTCCAGGCAAGAACACTGGAGTGGGTTGCCATTTCCTTCTCCATGCGTGAAAGTGAAATCGCTCAGTCGTGTTTGACTCTTAGCAACCCCATGGACTGCAGCTCACCAGGCTCTTCCGTCCATGGGATTTTCCAGGCAAGAGTACTGGAGTGGGATGCCATTGCCTTCTCCGACTAGTGTTCTTATAAAAAGGGGAACTTTTCAGACTGACACACAGAGGGAAAATCATGTGAAGACACAAGGGAAAAAAAACTCATTTATGCCAAAGAGAGACCTGGAGCAGATCTGTTCCTCATACCCCTCAAAAGGAACCAAACCTGCCTACCTGCGAGAGGGATCAGTGACCCACTGAGAAAGAGCCCCCAAGTGGAGATCTGCAGGGGTACCCTTCCACGCACGCGAATAGTGAGTGCAAAGGCCATGGGTAGGAGGTGTGGTTGGAATATTGTAGGAGCAGAAGAAGGGCAGTGTGCTTGGACCACAGTGACCAGTGGGAACTAGGGCAGGTAAAGATGAAGCTGGAGAGAGAGGAGTCATGGTAAGGCTCTTACTAATAAACCAATGTCCAGGATATTCCTGTATGTTTGTGACAAGTTCTTCTCTGGTACATACGAATTAATTTTATGGACATAAGAGAGTGGTTCCTCTCTTGTTTATTTGCTTTGTTTGTTTTTGTAGCTATTTTTCCTTCCTTAGTTTGGATAACTTAAGACTGCTGCTGCTGCTGCTAAGTCGCTTCAGTCGTGTCTGACTCTGTGCGACCCCATAGACAGAAGCCCACTAGGCTCCCCCGTCCCTGGGATTCTCCAGGCAAGAAGACTGGAGTGGGTTGCCATTTCCTTCTCCCATGCATGAAAGCGAAAACTGAAAGTGAAGTCGCTCAGTCCTGCCTGACTCTTAGCGACCCCATGGACTGCAGCCTACCAGGCTCCTCCATCCATGGAATTTTCCAGGCAAGAGTACTGGAGTGGGGTGCCATTGCCTTCTCCGAACTTAAGACTGCAGCCATTTCAATACATGGTGGATTTGCAGAGTTATCTGGGAAAAACGCATGTGAACTTCCTCAGAGTTAAAGGAGTGAAAGGAAAGTCCACAACTAGCTGAATGCCTGGGAGGAAGCAGAGTGCACCGTGACATCATTCAGTCTGCATCACTGACTCTTGAGTTGTCTCTGTTGCCTTTATAACTTAATGTTCTGGGCAGCCCAGGTTCTAATTTATCAGCAAGGACAATAAATTGCTAATAACTGCTGGCCTCTCCCCTGTTCTTAAGTTATCTGCTAACACAAACAGACAGATTCATTCAATTTGGAAAATGTTAATAAGATGTCAAAATGTGTTCAGGGAGAAAAAAAGAAAGCTTTTTTTAAATGGCTATATCATCCTTTCCAAAATTGAATTCCAACTGTCCCTGTTTGTGCAGGTGAATTAAAAGACTATCAAAACCCTAAATGTGTCTATTAACCCAATTAAACAGTGTCTGAATTGAGAAGTGATAAAGATGAAAAGTGTTTGTGCTCTCTCAAATGCACCTCCATGACAAAAGATAATGAACAATTATTCCCCCACTCAACCCTCCAGAAAATCAGTTCTAATACTTTGATTTGACTGTTTGGCAAATACTGATTTTCTAGGATTTTAGGAAGCTCTTTTAAGTAAGTTTAGCTCATTTTTTTACTTTATAAGGATGAATTATAGTATTTGCAATAGCTAGATTCCTAGTGTTGCTTCTGCTTCTCTTACCACACTGTCCCCCACAACCCCAAATTTGTGAGTTTTGTCACTACTTACTGAGATTTCTATGAAGAGGTAGGAAAAATTTGGTGGTGGAACAGAAATCAACACTTATTAGAAACTTGTGAGCATTTCATGTTGTTGCAAAAAGGATGCTTGACATAATTCCCTGAATTGAAGTTTGGAGGTTGTAAATATTTGAGTAATTTGCTTTACGCCCAAGTAATAGTGACTATTCTTGAAGAAAAAGTCTCCCAGACACCCAATAAGAAGAATATTGAAGACATTGTGTTATCTTTTGGCCTTTGGTTGAGGATGTCTGTGGCAGATATCTTTTAGAATTTTATAGTGTACAAGGAAAATGTTCTCCTCTCCTGAAGAACTTATTTCTGTAAAGATTTATCCATATTCCTATTTAGTGCTCTTTTGGTACTAGGAAATGAGTCATTTGTAAGGCATCTTATTCTCTTTTTGCCTTTTCTGCTAGTACTATACTTAATGCTTAACAGTTGTTTAGCAATAGCTTATATATTTAATATATTAATTTGTCTCCTTTTCTACACAGTATTTTTGTATATATGATTCTTACAAACTCCTAGTTTTTGGAAGTAGATCATACACAAGTAGAATAAATACATACATACTTACATAGTGTTCAACTCCCCACCCTCTGGAGAGAATTTCCTATTGGATTGTATTTTTTACTTTGGTAGTGATTTGTTATGTTTGCTGTTCTTGCTTTCTTTGATTCCTTCTTAATGGTGGGAGAAACATTTGTGATTATATTTCCAAGCAGATTATTTGATATAGGCATAAGTCAGTCATAAAGACTTTAAAAATACCATCATTCCTTTCAATTTCATACTTAAACTATGAAAACAAGGAGTATTAAGGACCTTTTAGTGGGCATGCCAGACATCAGGTGAAGTTTTGGCATGTTGAATCAAGCAGTTGGGCCACGGTAAAGCTTAGTTCTCCTGTTGTTCAGTCGCTAAGTCGTGTCCGATTCTTTGAGACTCCATGGACTGCAGTATGCATCTCCTCTATCCTCCTCTATCTCCCAGAGTTTGCTCAGATTCATGTCTATTGAGTTGGTGATGCTGTCTAACCATCTCTTCCTCTGCTGCCCAGTTCTCTTTTGCCTTCAATCTTTTGCCATCATCAGGGTCTTTTCCAATTCATTGGCTCTTTGCATCAGATAGCTAAAGTATTGGAGATTTAGCTCCAGCCACAGTCCTTCTAATGAATATTCAGGGTTGATTTCCTTTAGGATTGACTGGTTTGATCTCCTTGCAGTCCCAGGGACTCTCAAGAGTCTTCTCCAGTACCACAGTTCGAAGTCATCAGTTCCTCAGCACTCAGCCTTCTTCTGACAGTCATGTAAATAACACCTGGACTAAATGATGTAATGTCTTTCTACCAAATGATACAAACAGTTGCTTTTCTGTACATTGTTTTTTTTTTTTTTTAAATGAAGATGTCTGGTAGTATCAGATGGTTAGCAGAGTTCTAATTGCTCATGTGTTCAATGAGTCAAGTAGAAAGCCATCTCTATCAAACTACAGGAAGTGAGTCTAGAATGAAGCTGAATGCATAATGGCAGCTGCCTAACCCACTGATGACGCATTGGTTAAATTGGGATTTTATAATTTTGATGTTGATAATTCATGAGATAAGCTTACAGCTTGTGACAGTCCAACCAGTACTTGTTCAACTGCCTCAAGGGTTGGGTGAGCATAGCAGAGAATTGCAATTACTTTCTCACTAAGAGATCAGATTTCTCACTGGACAGCTCCCTAATAAAATATGTTCTAGCCTGTGCATCGTGAGACAAGAAAAACTTTTGGCACATTTCTATAATTGGAAGTTAAGCTGGAGGTAATGGTACCTCCTTTTGGGCTTTTGCACTTCACTCCTGCAAACCCAAAGCACCTGCCATACTCTCACTCAGGTCTGCCTTGAGGTTTAGTTTCTTTCTCTCTCTCTGCATATGTATATATGTGTATGTGTAATATGTGTGTGTGTTTCTACTTTTTCTTCCTGCTTCCTCTTCCATGCTTTCTCCACACATTTCTGTGCAGGGGGATCTTCCTATCCCCCTAAATCATTTGTTAGTAAAGCAACTTATCCCCTCCTCCCCATGTATCCCTGTATGTTCTCAGTCAAAAACACAAAAAAGTAGAGTCCTAAAAAGATAGAGTCCTCTATAATATCCAACTCCCTTGGGAGGTGAGGAGGGATGAATGTGAATAACTCATAATTTTGAATTGCATTTATTTTGAATTTCCTTTATTTTTTTGTGCATTCTAGGAGAACTTTATTTCCCACCTTATCTGTAAGATTCTTTTAAAACCATCTTTCTTTAGTCATTGAGTTATCTGTTATTCACATAAAGCTCAGAAAAAAAATGTGAAACCATGTATTCATTCTTTTCCTCTTCTCTGTCCCTAACACCACTTTCTCCCCTACTCCTTGTCTTTCAGTATATATGTCTATTTTTCATACTCTCTCTTCCTGTTCTTCATCCCTTCTCTCCATTTCATCTTTCTCTTTTTTTAATGATGTAAATTGCAAGGTTTCCTTTCTTGACAGTTATGATTAAAGGACTGTGCACCTGCTCAGGTGGAATAAATGGGGGATCTGCTGAAGCAAGTATTTATGCTAACTAATATCGTCTCCTTTCTTGCCTTCAAAAGCAATCCAGCAACTCAGAAAAGTCTCCCGTCAAATAAGCATACAGTAACTTTTTACATTCATGCTCTCTCTGATGTCAGAAGAGGCCCCTGCATCTCAGCTCCATGAGATTTGCTGGGACACAGATGCTGTTTCCTCAAAGATGAATGGATGCTTAGCTCACAGGAAAAGGGAGAAATTGTCTCTTCTTTGAAGACGGAAATAAGAAAAAAAAGCAGAGGAGAAGGCAAAGACAAGAAAGTTTTAATAGTAAATGACTTAGAAAAGCCTCCTTTCCCTGTAAGGTATTATAAACTCCAGGGTTTCTAGGTTAGATTTAAATATACTTTAAAAATAGAGTACCAAACACTGTTTAAGTTTGCATTCTCATTGTCAAAGCCTGTTCCAACTCCACTTCTCATCTCTTTTCCCTCTCTGATGAGAAGAAACTGTTCTGCTGTAACAACTAGTTAATTAGTAGGTAAATTTCATTGAATAAAGTCTTTTCTCTAAAGGACAAGTTATTTAAAAAGAGGGCAAAGATCTCATCTCTCTCTCTCTATTCTCCTCTCTTTATTTCTTCTCTCCTCCCTTTATTTCCCTTGACATAATAGATAATAAAAAACTGCCATTGTTCTAGTTGGTGAATATATCTCAACTCTATTGAGTCTCCTTTATCTTTTTTTTCTTGCAATTAAGTTTCTTTTTCTTTTCTTTTTTTGGTGGAAGAACTTGGTTTATCCTGTAGAGTTCTCAGTTTGGATTTAGCTGATTGCTTCTCTGAAGTGGGGTTTAATATGTTCCTTATTCCTTGCATTTCCTATGAACTGGTAATAGACCTAGAGGTTTGATCAGATTCAGCACCGAATTTGGGGGATGAGACTATGCCCCAGGTGGTGGTGTGTGCTCCCAATAGAAGGTACATCAGGATATCCAGTTGTGTCTCTGTTTTGAGAGTAGAAGTCATTGATGATCATTGCCTAGATTCAGTAGTTCTTTAGTAGTTGCAAATAATGGTATTTAATCTAATTAAATATCCATTTAATATAAAAAACTTTTTCCTTGTGGCTCAGCTGGTTAAGAATCAGCCTGCAATGCGGAAGACCTGGGTTAGATCCCTGGGTTGGGAAGAACCCCTGGAGAAGGGAAAAGGCTACCCACTCCAGTCTTCTGGCCTGGAGAATTCCATGGACTGTATAGTCCATGGGGTCGCAAAGAGTCGGGCATGACTACTTTCACTTCACTCACATTCTTAAATATCAAATTTCATTATTAAATATCAAATAATGATATTTAATTCATTTCCCCTTCATATATCAGCTGAAAGACTTGTATAAAAAGACTTCTTGTCAAATATTTATTAAGGTAATTTTATCCTATATAAGATAGGCAGGATAAATGCTTCTTTCTCCAGGGTTATACGTTTTTTAAGTAATCAGGTGGATTTTTAGCAACTTTGAGGTTGACCTTTGAAGTTGATGAGGTTGACCCTCTGAGATAGGTTTCTAGAAAAACCAGACTCAGAAACAGGGATTTAAAGGCACATGAAAAGCATAAATGAGACAGAGATAGAAGGCAGCCCAAACAGGGGGCATTATTGAGTCAGCCAGCAGAGTGAGTGAGAAGCTGCCTGGAAAACTGCAGGTGCTGCAATAGAATGCTTCCATGATATCTCTTTTGAGGGAGCTAGATGGATGGCTGTGTAACACCCTAGCTCTTCTGTCATGATATGGACTCTGGAAGCCAGACAAAGGTATCATGTAAAGAAGTGCCTCTTCTGGCAGCTGAAAGTTGAGCCAGTGTTCCCTGATGTATCCCCTTGATAATAAGGGGGTAAGGAGATGTGGATGAGGCATTGACTACTACAGCTCACTCCTTCCCCCTTTTAGTACGCACATTAGGTTTAGTCTGTTCTGTCACTGAGTCTTCAAGATGGTAATTAGTGACAATGGGGGAAAAAAAAACATTCTGTGTTCCTATTGCTGTAGGAAGAAGCTGACATAATGATGGAGCAGAAAAAATAAAAAGAACGGACGTCCTTGATGGTGATGCTGAATCAACCAACCCTCAATTCTACCTATCCTCTGAACTACCAGGTATGTGAGACAATAAATTATTTTACTGTTAGCCATTTTTGAGTTGAGCTTTCTGTAAATTGCATTCAAAGCCATGCTATCTATTATAGTACTATTATTAACCTCATTTAGCAGATGAAAAAATGAGTCCTGGACAGGTTAAAGCAATTTGCCAAAGGTTGATAAAGACAGTAAATGACTCAGCTGGCTGGTGCTTAAGCCTGAGTGTGTCTAATTCTAAAAATTTGATTATATAATCACTATATTCTTTATGGGGCTTCCCTGGTGGCTTAGCCCGTAAAGAATCCACTTGTAATGCAAGAGACCTGGGTTCAATCCCTGGGTCAGGAAGATACCCTAGAGAAGGAAATGGCAACCCACTCCAGTATTCTGGCCTGGGAAATCCCATGGACAGAGGAGCCTGGTGGGTTACAGTCTGTGGGGTTGCAAGAGTTGGACATGACTTAGCAACTAAACTGCCACCATGTTCTTTATAGCAAGAGGTGAGTCTCTAAAAGATAAGACCCCCAAAAGAGTTTCCTCAATTTTTTGTCTATACAAGAGCTTCAAGGACTCATGCACATGAGTAGAACCATTGGAGGATGGAGCTTGCCTACCCGACCAAGTTCTAGTCATGTGAAGGCAGCCGTGAGTCACCAACTAAGAATCCTGGCATCACTTTATTGATGGGCACAGCAGCCCCCTGGGAATCGTGGGTAAGAGTTGCATGAAGAAAGTAGCTTGGACCCAAACCCAAATTGTGGTTCCCTACTCTTACCTCCCTGGAAGCCTGGACTGAGGGACTTGCCGCTGGAGAGAGCTGACTTGGTGGAGTAGATCCTTGTCCAACACATGGTCTCATTAAACTCACCAGGCAAAACAGGGGCCAGGCCAGTGGGAGGGAAATAACTGACTTCTTTTGAGGCAAAGCAGTGCCAAATCTCAATATGTCACAGGATGCAACCTGTGGACTTCTTAGCAATCATTAGCCATTGATTTCTTAGGAGTGTTGTAGTAGTTGAAATTCTTTACCCAGCACTTCTCAAAGAAACTTGCAGTGTTTGTGGGCTGAGGTGGGAATGTGGAGAGAAGGAAGTGTTTTCTTCCAAGCCAGTAAACTTTTTCTGTAAAGAGTCAAATGGTAATATTTTAGGATTTGGGAGTCACACATGGTCAATGTTGGATAGTCTTCGTTTGTTTGTTTCTCAAACCTTTAATATTGTAAAAACTATAGGTGTCCAGAACCCGAAACAGGACACAGGCTAAATTTGGCTGGGACTGGGGAGAGTCTGACCCGATCCAGTTATTGCCAAACCTGGGGCCACAGTTTAGTGCCCTCTGACATGGCTCTGGATGGGACTTTACTTAAAGCAACTCTAAGTTCATACTGTACCCTGGGCCCAAAGTCATTCCCTTTTCTATATCTTAATTCTACTTATGTGTCTAGCCATGCAGTGCAATATAGCTTGTACTATATTCAATGCAATGATTAAACAAACTTGTTGCCACCAGACTAAACATAGTTCACTTAATACAATGCCTGCAGTATGCCAGTGTCTCAGGTTTGAATATGCATTATGTTTCATTATTAAAGTTCAAAAAGCTTCCAAATTAAAATCTTTGGCTTGTTAATTGAAGTTGAATGAATATCCCAACTTCTGCTTTCCTGTTTTGCTCTCTCTATAATAAGAGAAGCCTCCTTCTGCAAAGCCTGCTTCCCTCTACAACCCCTATAACCTGGGCACACAGGGTGTGTATGCCCTCTTGTTTTCAAAGTTGACTTAATGCTGTGCAGTCAGTAGGACTCACAAGATTCTCATAACATCAGCCCCGAGCTCATTATATTGAATAAACATATACAAATGAATAGAAACTTTTCTTTCTGCCAAAAAGCACTTCTTCTCTCCTTTCAACCTGGCTCAGTTTCTGCCTCATAGGGGCCTCATGGGGTTCTCCACTGTTTAAAAGCATCCTGCAACTTTCCCTTCCCAAGCCAGGTAATGCCACCAGGAGGTTTCCACATAAGCGCAGCCTCTCACCCAGATCAGTACTCAATCTGTCATTAGCCAGCCAGGCTGCACTTGACCATCTTTCCTTCCCTATGTATAACGCCCTCCTTATTCCGGCCACATTTTCTCACTGTGCAGACATTGTGTGCCTCTAGATCTTAACATTCTCTTACTAGTTTCTGAAATATTTCACACTGGTTTTCCTGGTCTTTCCCTCTCAAATGAATGTAAAAGTCCTGTGCGTCTTCTCTAAGTGCCCCAATCATCCAAGGGAGTTTCCCCATTGTTCTTATTAATTTGCTACCTGATGCTTGGAAAGGGTGGTCCAGGAGAGTGTCCTGAGCTCTAGTGTCCCCAGGCCATCATTCCCTTACCTTCTGTGGTCTCCCCACCTTCCTCTGTTGGACCAGCTTGACCCCATCACGCCCTCTGACCTGCTGATACCTGAAATGTCCCTTTGGTTGCAGTTTTTAAGCACTTAGGTCAGAGTATAGCTTTTTTCCCTTTCAAATCCATGTTGAGATTCCAGCCTTGTGTTCTCTAACTTTCTCTATTTTCCCAAAGCAAGCTTTCATCCCTGGAGTTTAATCAGTATATCTTTTTTGTTTGCTTTTTCCTTTTCTTTCCCCACCGCCAGTGTTCTGACTAAAAGACGAAATCTTGTTTCTTAAGCTGATTCGATTTTCCCTTGAGTCCCTGAGTAAACCTAATTTGTAAAGAAAGCATGTTTCCTGCTAACGTCTTTTTAATTCCTTTCTAAAACTCTGGGTTTGAAATAAGCTCCATGGACTTTTTCTCCCTGATTTTCATTCTAAGAAGATGGCTTATTTCCTCTGTAACAAACCACTCCACCCCTCTCATGTAGCCTTCCAGTTCACTGTACTCACTCATTGATAAAATCTACCACTTCTTGTCGACTTCTTCTAGCAGACCTTCAGGACCTAAAATAGAGGAACATAATTTGGGGCAACTGGTGTAGTGCCTCATGTGATGCACAGCTCTCAGGGTTTAAAGATTGGAATCATACAGTAATATTCTGTGGCTCATGGAGGAATGTAGGTCCTTTTCATAGTTCACAGTAGTTCTGGCCAAGACACAATTTCAAAGAAAGAAAACATGCCCTAGTCAGAAAAATGATTCCATATGCCTATACGGGATATATATTTATACCATATACCTTCATTGCCTTTCTGGGAGTGAAGAGACTCTCTCAGGGGTGAACCTGCTCAGCTGAGCCTGCTGTACCAGTTGCTATCCAGTCATAGGCCAGCTCTCCAGCTGTCTGCTGTGGTCCCAGTATGGCACTTAGGTTCTCAAAAACTGGCCCTTGTGTTTGCTCATAAGGTTTCCTCCATATGTTGGGTGCTGGGGCTGCCAGTCACAGGCCTCCTCCTCACTGAGTTTTGACCAACTGAGATCAGACACATGAAACCAAATTAGGAACAAATTGCAGCATCAGCTTTAGTCCTAGTGTGGGAGGCCCCTTCAAATCCACAATTAATGTGCCATTTCCCACTTAACATGGTAGGGATGCAAACCTTTGCAGCTAACCATTGGGAAAGAAAAGCAGCCCTTGGAACTTGGAAGCCAGTCAGTTAGGCCTTGGCGTTCTCCTGTTGAATGTGAACAATGTCACAGAATATCAACTTCAAGGCAAGGCCTCTCTGGTCACGATGTGAGTGTGTGTGTGTGTATTAGTCATTCTGTCATGTACAACTCTTCGTGATCCCATGGACTATAGCCCACCAAGCTCCTCTGTGCATGGAATTCTCCAGGCAAGAATACTGGAGTGGGTTGCCATTCCATTCTCCAGAATATCTTTCCAACCCAGCAATCAAACCCAAGTCTCCTGCATTGTGGGCAGCTTCTTTACCATCTGAGCCACCAGGGAACCCCTGGTCATGATGGCTCAAGACAAAAATAAGATGACTGTACAACCATTTCTGACTACTGGCAAAGCATGAACATTGTCAAAACCACAAAATACTAATCCTCTCCTCTTCTGGTTAATGTGAGTAATTGCCAAATATGACTTTAGCCTTGTAGTTTTCCCTCTTTCCAGATAAGATTTATTGAGGTATCTTAAGATAGCTCAGAGGTTAAAGCATCTGCCTGCAATGTGGGAGACCTGGGTTCCATCCCTGGGTCGGGAAGATCCCCTGGAGAAGGAAATGGCAACCCACTCCAGTACTCTTGCCTGGAGAATCCCATGGAGGGAGGAGCCTGGTAGGCTACAGTCCATGGGGTCTCAAAGAGTCGGACATGACTGAGCGACTTCACTCACTCACTCAAGATAGAATTAGCTTACCCATGCTTCCTGTAGCAGCCAATTCAGAGCAGAAATCCACTTCCTTAAACCCTCTGCAAAATCACCTAACATAAGCCAAAATCCTACAAGAAGTTCTTTACAACCCCTTGTTACTGAGATGTATCACAGTTCCCCATGGTGTGCATGTTTTTTTCATTGTGACAAAGAATAAACTCAACTTACTCAGCTTCTCACATATTCCTGGTGATCACTGGCTGGGGGATGTTGTCACCAGGAACAGTGTACAACAGGGGCAAAGACACTTAATTCTTTAGCCTTTTTTTTGGGGGGGGGTCATGCCACTTGGCATTGGGATCCTAGTTCCCAACTAGAAATTGAACCTGCAATCCCTGAATTAGAAGTGCAGAGTCTTAAACACTGAACAGCCAGGGAAGTCCCAATTCTTTAGACTTTAAGTTAAAAAAAAACAACAACAAAGCCCCTTTCCCTGATATGGAACAATATGGATTTACTCATCAGCATGGACAGACAGAGCAGGAGATTGGTAGTAGATGTCCTTTGAGGATGAAAGTAAAGGGCTCAAGACTGGAGAGAGGAAGACAAAGTTTGGACAGAAGAAAAGAATTAGGTTATGTGTTCTGACCCTTCTCTCCTAATCCTCCAAAGATTGGACGGGGAGCAAGGACCTAGGCTTAAGGCAAACCCAGACTGGGCATCTGGGGGATCCAAGAGTGATCCACTGGTGCCCTGCTTCCCACAAGGCCTTTCAAGACTTGCAGCTCTAGCTGTGCCAACACACATGGGTGATAACACAGAGAAGTAGAGATGTAGTGCATATAGACACATGAAGAGTTCCTGGCCCCACCACATCATAAGGACAGATCCAGTAATTTCCTCTCTCTCCTAGTGGCACCTAGAGATTAGCCAAGGGAGAGAAGCAGCATGCTTGCTTTGGGGGATCCCAGTCAGGAGTGGGACACATATTCAGGTAGAGCCAAGGCCAACCTGGTAACCAACTTAAAGACTGACTATGACATGTCACAGAGGTGAAAGCAGAATCTTCCCAACAATGCCAAGAACAGCCCCCCAGCCAAGTGCATCTACATGGCATCAACTGAGACTGAGAGAGGGGAGACACAGGTCTTCCCTGTTGGACATTTTGTTGTGGCTTCAGAAGTTTCCCCAGGGCACTGGAGCCAGTTCAGGTGGTGGAGAATGGGTGTGAGCAAGAAAGACTGGACTGTGAGACACACACACGGATGAACTGACTCCACAGGTCATTGCTGCTACAAATGGAGACAGCACAGAATGAACAACACAGCCTGAATTATGATGTTGGGTGTACGATTTCAAATTCAATTGTAGAAATTTAACACGCATGCAACTTGTGCATTTGCCGGTTCAGGTGAGAACTCACACCATCACACTGGTACAACTCAATGGAGGAATGGCGGAAGCTTCTCTCTCCTTCCTGGGTTTAAGTGACAAGCCCAGTGCTAGAGAAAAAAGCTGGAGTGGGGCTTGTTCCCTTAGAGGAACCCCACAGGTATGGTAACTGGAGGAGGAAAGAAAGCTCTTTTGGGGGCTTACAGTTTTGAGAGGGTGAGAGGGAAAAAAGGAGAGGGAAAAGAAGAGGGAGAGAGGGAGGGAGGAGAATAGGACTCAATCCTTCCCAGTGAGAAAATATTGGTGGAGCTTCCTTTTTGTGTATAGCGTTGAAGTAGAACACATTGGGATGGGGATGCATAGGAGAACAGTTCATCCTCTGCTGCTGCTGCTGCTAAGTCACTTCAGTTGTGTCCTACTCTGTGCAACCCCATAGACAGCAGCCCACCAGGCTCCCCCATCCCTGGGATTCTCCAGGCAAGAACACTGGAGTGGGTTGCCGTTTCCTTCTCCAATGCATGAAAGTGAAAAGTGAAAGTGAAGTCGCTCAGTCGTGTCTGACTCAGCGACCCCATGGACTGCAGCCTACCAGGCTCCTCCTCCTCTAATAGCTAGTATTTGTTCCCTAGTCATACATCTCACATGTCTTTGGGGGAAGCCATTACCTGAGCTCTCAGCTCTAAGGACAGGAGTTGGAACAGGATGATTTGGGTACCACCTGGGCTGGAGAAAGTCAAAGAATCATAGAGAAAGCATGGCTCTGAAGAAATGATTTAGGCATTCCCCCATACTTTCTTTTTAAAAGTCTGTCACTTTAACATACAAATATATATTCTCAGAAAAATTTAAGCACCATTAAAAATTTTAAGTCCCCATTTACCATTGGCTACAGGCCAGCCCTTAGCCCAGTAGTAGAGTAAGATCTATTATCCATTTGGGATATGTTGTTCTAGACTTTATTATGCACACTTCTATTCCCGTATATAATAAATAGCATGTGCCTTCAGTGTCATGCTGCTCTTTTTGCACATATACTTCTTGCACAAGCTTTCCAAATTGGAATTTTACTTCACATATTGTTCATAACTTGATTTTGCTCTGTATAATACCCATTAATCATTTAATCTTTAAAAAACTATTTTAAATTTTTATCTAAGTAATACATATACATTGTTTAAAGTTTAAACTATGTCATTTAAGATTTATAATGAAGAATATATTTCTTTGTATGTATCTCCTTCCCTAAACTTTTAGCTGTTGCTTTTGGTAATTGCTTTTATTTTGATATTTGTTACAATTATGCTAAAATAAAATTGGAAGAATAAAAAAAAAAGAAATCACAAAAAAATGCAGTGCTTTGCAAAAATAAATTGTAGAAATAAAAAAATAAAAATAAAACAGTATGCTTATATTATTTCTTAATTTATCATTTTAGACATATCTAGAAAAGTCCTACTATAAAAGAAGATGAGTTAGACTCCTTCTATCTCACACATTCCTATGGTCCCTCTTTCCAATCTTTGAATACAGTACTGATTTTTTATTAAATAAATTGGATGTTTTTCTTATTATAAAAATGTATTATTCACTGAGGAACCAAATGTGTATGTTATGATTAGATTTCCTCCCTTGTGCAACTGCCCCCACCCCCCCCCTGCCCCCGCCACTCCTTTACTTAGTTTTCTATCACATTATCCAACAGAACTTTTAAAACTTCATATACCTGGTGAAACAAACCAGGCATTCCTGGTTAAACATACCAGGCCTGTGGACATATCTCTCCTAGCCTCCATCTAGACTAACTGCCTTCTCAGCCTGCTCTACAGGACTTTCCATTGTCCCACACTATGTTAGCTCATCTGTGTCTCAAATATCATGTCTTCTTTTTTCCTGATATGTCCTTTCATTTTGGTGGAGTATATCTTTTATTACACTGCTGTTTGCTTAACCAATATCCATTATCCTCTTCTTACCATCTAATGAAATTCTTATATTACTAGGTTTAGCAAATAACAAAGCTATGTTTCCCAGGCTGCCTTATGGATGGGTATGGTTAATGACATATAAATATGTGAGATTTCTAAGACAGTTTTTGCCCTCTGTGCTTTCTTCTTTCTTCCTCTTTCTTCTGCCTGGAATATGGATGTGACAGCTGGTGCTCTGACAGCTATAAGTGACCATGAGGATACCTGTACTAATAATATCAATCATAAACATAGAATGAACTATGTCCCTGATGGTTTCTTGAAGTCACATGCTGGCTTGACTTTACCTCTAGACTTATTTTTACTAGTGAAACAAAGAAACAAACCTGTATATGTTTAAGTGGACTGCAGTGGACTCTGTAACTATTACAATTCCTAACTGATAAAATTTCTTCCTAAGACAGAATGAATTGAAGTAATTTTTTAAAGACATTCTGTGTCTGAAATGATTTTATTTCTTCATACAAATTAACTGATAGATTGATTAGGTATCAAATCATAGAAATCACTCTCTAAGACTAATGAATGTGTTATTTCATTGACTTCAGACATTCACTTCTCCTATTGGGAAGAACATTGCCATTCTGATTCTTGACTCTTCTTGGGAGGATCTTTCTTTTGAATTTGGTATTCTGAAACTTCACAGTGATGTGAAATAAAGGATATCTCTTTTAATTAACTATGCTAGGCATTGAATGGATCCTTTTACACTGGAAGTTTGAGTTCTTTAATTCTTATATTATTCATTTAATAATAATTTTGTTGTTTTTCTTCTATTTTCTCTTTCTGGAACTCTCACTCAGATTTGGTCATGGGAATAGTGCTCTAGTTTTCTGATCTTTTCTTTCTGATTTTATTTTTCTTTGTCTTTTGGTTCTATTTTCTGAGCAATTGCCTCAACTTCATTTTCCAGCTCTTCTTTTGGATTTTGAAAAATTTGGGTGCTTTTTCCCCCAAGATCTTTCCTGTTCTTGAATTTTCTTTTCTACTTTCTTTACCTTCCCTTCTCCTCTTCTTTCTTTCCCCAGCTCCTTCCTTATCTCATTCTGTCCCTGTCCCTTCCATACACTGATCTTGTTTCAGGGATGCAGTATCTTCTCTTACTCCTGAGGGTATTAATTATAGCTTATGCTGGTCTGTTATTTATTTTTAGTGTTTTGTTATTGCCTAAAGCGCCTCTTCATGAAAGTGAAAGAGGAGACTGAAAAAGTTGGCTTAAAACTCAACATTCAGAAACTAAGATCATGGCATCTGGTCCCATCACTTCATGGCAAATAGATGGGGAAACAATGGAAACAGTGAGAGACTTTATTTTGAGGGGCTCCAAAATCACTGTGGATGGTGACTGCAGCCAAGAAATTAAAAGACACTTGCTCCTTGGAAGAAAAGCTGACCAACCTAGACAGCATATTTAAAAGCAGAGACTACTTTACCAACAAAGGTCCATCTAGTCAAAGCTATGGTTTTCCCAGTAGTCATGTATGGATGTGAGAGTTTGACTATAAAGAAAGCTGAGAGCCAAAGAAATGATGCTTTTGACCTGTGGTGCTGGAGAAGACTCTTGAGGGTCCCTTGGATTGCAAGGAGATCAAACCAGTCCATCCTAAAGGAAATCAGTCGTGAATATTCATTGGAAGGACTGATGCTGAAGCTGAAACTCCAATATTTTGGCCACCTGATGGGAAGAACTGATTCATTTGAAAAGACCCTGATGCTGGGAAAGATTGAAGGTGGGAGGAGAAGGGGACGACAGAGGATGAGATGGTTGGATGGCATCACCAACACGATGGACGTGAGGTTGAGTAAACTCCAGGAGTTAGAGATGTACAGGGAAGCCTGGTGTGCTGCAGTCCATGGGGTCATAAAGATTCGGACATGATTGAGCAACTGAACTGAACTGATACAATATTTCTTTCCTTTGACTTTCTTTCTTCTCTTTGTGTGTTTGATTCTTGGACTTTCATGTTAGGTGCTTCCCGGATGTAATGATGTTTTTGATGTTTTCATATTTAGGAGCAAGGTGCTAAAAAGTTGACTGAAAGCTGTGCATATACATGTTCATCATTTCATAGAATTTATATAGAATGATTGGTACTTGTATATTCTCCAAATACTCAGCACTTATGGGTCATTTTTATGTGTCATGTAGGGTTTCAGAACAGGCCGTCTCAAAACATAGCACTATGACATTATTATTTTGAACTGCAGGCAATTGGGAAGAAGCAGATGCAGGGTAGTTTTCTTCCCTCCCCTGTTTGCCTAAAAGTAGGACATAAATTTGTTAATGTGTCTCCCTTTCCTATACCAAGAAGAGTAGAATTCTTTATCACCAGGAAAGAGCTTTGGACTCTTATCAACCGAGAGATGGACACTAAGAGAAATTTACATAGCAAATTACCAAATGACTCTTATTGTCCTTTAGTTTACCCCCTGTATTTACCTTCCCATAGTTTGTCATCCCTAAAAACCTAAACCTATCTTCCTTTCTCTTGTCATTTCTCCACAAATTTATTATTTTCTTAAGATGCTACATAAACCTCAGCTTCTGACCACCTCTTGGAATGACTCATCATTGACTTCTCCCATGTGTATACATGATGCACATGTTAATAATTTTTTTCTCTTGTTCGTATATATCTTTCTGTCAGTTTATTTTGCATTCTCAGCCACTGAATATAAGAGAGTAGAGGAATTTTTTCCTCCTCTGTGATCATTTTTGGGACCATTTGATTTCTCCAGAGACAGATTTATCAGTATCCTCCTGCCTGGTTGCCCTCTGTTTAGCTGACTTTTTTTTTTTTTTTTTAGGAATGACCATATCTTTATTAAGCTGTCATGTGCTAGAGGAGGGGCTCTGTGTGTGAGCAGTGGATATGAGCAGATGGGGAAGGCCTTTGGGAGGGTCACCCTACCCAGTGACCCCCTCTCACTGTGTGCTCCATTCCACTCCTCCAACTTTTTTTAAAGCTGAGTAGCGGACAGGCGGTTTTCTGCTTCAGTAGGTGAAAGTGAAAGTCCCTCAGTTGTGTCTGACTCTCTGCAACCCCATGGACTATACAGTCCATGGAATTCTCCAGGCCAGAATACTGGAATGGGTAGCCTTTCCCTTCTCCAGGGGATCTTCCCAACCCAGGGATCGAACCCACGTCTCCCACATTGCAGGTGGATTCTTTACCAACGGAGCTAATGGAGGGGGCAGGGAGTTCAGTAGGTAGACTTCCGTTGATCCAGTTTCAGTAGATATCTCTGCCCTGCCTGATTTACTGGAGTCTAGAGACTCTCTGATTCCATTTTTACCCAGTGTCTTGTGGTAGAAGGGGAAGGTAGGTGTTCTGGCTGGTGGATTGGGGAGGGAGCTGGGAATTAGTCTTCTAATGACTTTAAATGTCTCTCCTTTCCCCTCTGCCTTTCTCAGACTCCCACCTTGATCCCATCCTCTCTAGCTCTGAGTGTCTCCAATTTGTGAGTTTTTCTGAGGGTCTGCATTGTGAAGTGGCTTGATTCTCACTTTCATCCCTCTCTGATGGCACTTGCTATTTACTCTTTGTCTTTTCTAATTCCTTGATCCATGTTCCAGTTTCTCAATTTTGTGAACACCTCTTGTCTGCTCTTCCCCTACTGTCTTTGTCTTTTCCCACATGTAGTCCTTTTAGTATGCTTTAAATAGAATAAATTTTTATTTTCAACTTTAAGTTGAGTAGAAGAGCAGAGGAGCTCTTATAAACAAACAGACTGAGGTCAATATGTGATGTGACTCTACTCAAAGTCAATCAGTGGCTGGCAGAATTAGACTAGAACTCTAAAGTTCTGAGTTAATTTCTGTGGTGAGATTTACTGATAAGAAGGTTTAACCAATCATCTTTCATACCCAGGTGGCTCAGTGGTAAAGAACCCACCTGCCAAGTAGGCGATTCAGGTTGAATCCTTGGATTAGAAAGATCTCCTGGAGAAGGAAATAGCAACCCACTCCAGTATTCTTGCCCAGGAAATCCCATGGATAGAGGAGCCTGGCAGGCCACAGTCCATGAGGTTGCAGAGTTGGACATGACTTAGCGACTAAACAACAACAAAGCTTCAACCAATCATCTTTCATAATTGAAGTTAAGAGCCTGACTCTTTCTCCTTCTTTTTAAAATTTTACTTTTAAAACTAGAATCTACTTTGGATTTTCCTACATTCCTTTGGTACAAAGGGTTACAAGAGAGTCTCACGGGGATGTAGACTCCTGGTCACATCAGTAGAAAGCTCTCATCTACTGGGATTCCTAAACATGCAAGTGTGTCTGGACCTACTGAAAAAGACATCGTACCTGTCAGCCCTCCAGGCCCTGCAGAATAAGATGACGGGCTGAGACATCATGGGCTCCAGTTTTAGCAAAAGTAGTTTAGAGGGAGGTAAGAAGAGAGGAAGGGGGCTGGCATGCTCCAGGAAATTAAAGAATGTCTGAACAGCGGAGCAACAAGATGGTAATCACCAGCAGGCTGGCTAATTGAGACTTGGCTTACTAGGATGACAGCAGAGGAGGAACCAAGATTAACAGGAGAGGGAAAAAAAAGGGTCTAATTGGAAGCTGCATTAATTTTTTGAAGAGTCAGATAATGACTGAGAAGCAGAGCAACTCTTCACATAGACAGGCTCATAATGGAAAGGAAATAGAAGATTAATCCACTGTGGATTCTCTACGCTTGGGCTGATTTAATACCCAAAGACCTCTTCTGAGCCTGTCTTCCCTCTCCTCCCTCTCAGAATCATTTTTGAACTGGAAGGGAAGCGTTTATGTCAAAAGAAACTCGTGGGGCTGAAAAGAGATGATAACTTTGTGGTGTCAGAATAATGACTGTGTGTCACTGCCCCGTGCAAACAACAGAGGCTCAGAACTGCTGAAGCCTTCCCAGGACCTTAGAATAGGCATCCTCATGGGCTGTAAAAGGATGTCTGCTGGTTAGTTATAACTGAGCCAGGGTCATGGAATCTGAAGCAGTTTCACAAGGAATTTGTCAAAGCTACTTTGCAGGAGCTACAAGTAGAAGTTTGGAGATTTTAAACATAGAAGGAAGCCACAGAAACAGAAGCATATAGAACAGAAAAGGAGCTTACTTGCAGAGAGATTTTGCAAGGGAGCCCAGGCTTTTAATAGCTACTCTCCAAATAAAATATATTAAAGTTCTTTTAAAAAAATGTTACCAAGATTACTGTAGTATGTTTGTGGTGGGAAAACAGCAGTTGTTACACTTGATTGTCAGGTACTCAAAGGTAATCTTATATCTGGAGACATCAGGACTTCAGAAGTCAGAAATAAAGTTTTTTCTTGCTATGTTTTAATGAGTTGTGACCTAAGGGCTCAACATCTCACTTAAAGGCATACATATTGTGGGTAGTTTTTTTTCCAGACCACAAGTGCTTATGGTAATAGAGCAAGTCATGCAATTTTTTTTTTTTTTTTTTTTTTCCCAGTGCCTATGAAGTTATATTTGCACTATACTGCAGTCCATTAAGTATGAGATTGCATTGCATCTAAAACATGTAAATAAAAATTGCTAACCATCATCTGAATCTTAGCAAGTTATTATTTTTTGCTGATGGAGAGTCTTGCCTCAGTGTTGATAGCTGCTATCTGATCAGGGTGGTGGTTGTGGCAATTTCTTGAAATAAGACAACAGTGAAGTGTAATGCATTGATTTTCTCTCTTCCTTTCATGAACGATTTCTCTGTAGCATACAATACTTCCTAATAGCATTTTACCCACAGTAGAACTTCTTTCAAAATTTAGGTTGATCCTCTCAAACCCTGAAGCTGCTCTATCACAGCTAGGTTTATGTAATATTCTAAATTCTTTGTTGTCATTTCAACAACCCTCACAGCATCTTCACTAGAAGTAGATTCCAATTCAAGAAACTACCTTCTTTGCTCATCGATAAGAAACAACTCATCTTTCATCGTGAAATTGCAGCAATTCAGTCACATCTTCAGGCTCCACATGTAATTCTAGTCCTCTATTTCCACCACATCTGTAGTTACTTCCTCTACTGAAATCTTAAACCCCTCAAAGTCATCTATGAGGATTGGAATCAATTTCTCTTAAACTCCTGTTAATGTTGATATTTTTCTCATGAATCACAAAAGTTCTTAATCACATCCAAAATGGTGACTCCTTTCCAGAAGGCTTTCAATTTACTTTGCCCAGATCCATCAGAGGAATCCCTATCTATAGCAGCTATAGCCTTATGAAATATATTTCTTAATAAGACTTGAAAACTAAAATTACTCCTTGATCCACAGGCTGTGGAATAGATGTTGTGTTAGTAGGCATAAAAACATTAATCACCTGTGCATTTCCTTCAGAATTCTTGAATGGCCAGGTGCATTGTCAATAATCAATAATATTTTTAAATGAATCTTTTGTTTTCTAATAGTAGGTCTCAACAATGGACTTAAAATATACAGCAAAGCCTGGATGTGCTGTCATTCAGGCTTTGTTGTGCCATTTATTGAGCGCAGGAAGAGTAGATTTAGCATAATTCTTAAGGTCCCTGGGATTTTCAGAATGGTAAATGAGCAGTAGTCATGTATGAATGTGAGAGTTGGGCAATAAAGAAGGCTGAGCACCAAAGAATTGATGCTTTCAAACTGTGGTGCTGGAGAAGGCTCTTGAGAGTCCCTTGGACAGCAAGGAGATCAAACCAGTCAATCCTAAAGGAAATCAGTCCTGAATATTCTTTGGGAGGACTGATGCTGAAGCTCTAATACTTGGTCTATTAATACTTTGATGCAAAGAACTGACTCATTGAAAAAGAACCTGATGCTGGGAAAGATTGAGGACAGGAGAAGGGGGTGACAGAGGATGAGATGGTTGAATGGCCTCACCAACTCAATGGCCATGAGTTTGACCAAACTCTGGGAGATGGTGAAGGACAGGGAAGCCTGGCATGCTGCAGTCCATGAGGTCACAAAGAGTCAGAAATGGCTTAGCAACTGAATAACAATAATAAAGAACATTGGCTTCAGCTTAGAGTCATTGTCTGCATTAGCCTCTATCAAGAGGGTCAGCTTGTCCTTTGAAGATTTGAAGCCATGCACTGACTTTTCCTCTCAAGCTGGTGAGGTACTGAATGACATCTTATTCCAAGATAAGGCTGTTTTATGTACATTGAATATCTGTTGTTTAGTGCAGTCATCTTCATTAATTATCTTAGCTAGACCTTCTGGATAACTTGCTGTAGCTTCTAGATCAGCACTTTCTGCTTTTCCTTGCACCTCTGCTAGATTCAAAGTTCTTCTGTGGCTTTGTCACTTCTCTCAGCCTTCACAGAATTGAAGAGAGTTAGGGCCTTGCTCTGGACTAGAGTTGGCTTTAGGAAATGTTGTGGCTGGTTTGATCTTCTATCCAGACCAGTAAAACTTTCTCCAAATCAGCTATAGGCTTCTTTGTTTACTTTATTCATGTGTTCACGGGAGTAGCACTTTTAACTTCCTTCAAGAACTCTTTATTTGCATATACAGCTTGGCTAACTGTTGTAAGAATCCTCGCTTTTACCCTGTCTTGGCTTTCAACATGCCTTCCTCACTGAGTGTAATGATTTCTAAATAAAGTGAGAGACATGTGACTCTTCCTTTGCTTGAAACTTAGAGGTCATTGTAGGGTTATTAATTGGCCTAATTTCAATATTGTTGTGTCTCAGAGAATAGGAAGGGCTGAGGAGAAGGAAAGAGATGGGAAAACATCTGATCAGTGGAGCACTCAGAACACACACAACATGTATCGTTTGCTGGCTTTTATGGGTATGGTTCATGGTGCCCCAAAATAATTATATAATAACATCAAAGATCGCAGATCACCATGACAAATGTAAAAATGATGAAGCTGGAAATATTGTGAAGATTACCTAAATGTGACACAGAGACATGAAGTGAGCAAATGCTGTTGGAAAAATGGTGCCAATGGGCTTGCTCAACTCAGGGTTGCCACAAGTCTTCAATTTATAAAAAGCATAATATCTTCAAAATGCAATAAAGCAAAGTGTGAGAAAAAATGAGGTATCACTATATTTTGAGAATCAAGCTAAAATGGGCAAAGCTGGGTTTGCTTCTTGTTTTGTTGTTATTGCTGTTCTTAGGTACGAAGTACTTTCTAGCAGGGGGCACTGGGAATGTTTTGCAGTTACTCACTAAGGAGGCAGAGCAGGGTGTCAGTTTTGCTTTCAGACCCTCCATACTGATTTGCTCACATACTTTTACTTAGCACTTTTATCATTCACATCATTAATCTGATATTTGCTTTTATCTAGCTGCTTTAAAAACGTAGATGTAATGAGGAATGTTAATTAATGCACAAATACCTGCTTATGATGCAGTTAATAAAACTAGAGTCATAAGATCCTAAAGCTTGGGAGTTAGTTTGTGTCTGAAAGTTTTATAAAACTTTTAGGGCTGAACTGTTTTCCTTTTTATGTGCTAGAAGCATTTTTATTACCTTTATATTTGTCTACTGAAACCAAGAGCCGTCCAATTCTCTTCTCCCAGGTTTCACCTGCAGTACCACTTTTCCTGGCCAGCTAGGACATAATATTCTTTACCATCAGTAAATCTAGGATTTCATAAGCCACAAAACAGGTGCCACACCAATTTTTTGTAGAACATTTATAGGCATCATTTTCTCATATAATATGTAGTTCTTGCTCCTTAATCGTCAGCTTATCATATCCAATTAAATGAGATTTATTTTTCTATGTGACATTTATAGAATGGTCAAGATTATAAATCCAGTTTTTCTAATTATATTCGAGTAGAAAGAAGGGCCTATTCTTACTAAAAATTTGTAAATAATGTGGTCTTAGAAAATAAAAAAATTAGTAAGCACTTCACATAATATTTAATCATTGTGATCTCTATTTTGAGTTGTTTTCTAGAAAAGAATCATCAATTTATGTCATTTTTCCAGAATCATAAATCTTAGATTTTTAAATTTATTTATTAGTTTATAATCTTATTAAGATCTTTTGTAGAATTTTTTCCCTGAATTTTGAGAGTTTGGTTGTAGTAAGATACCATTTAAAGAGTATTTCATTTTAATTTAATATGTGTATATGCCTATGTATATATGTATCCTTCCTTCTTTGTGTGTGCTCACTCAATGTCCAGCTCTTTGTGACCCCATGGAATGTACCCTGTCACACTCCTCTGTCCATGGGATTTTCCCAGCAAGAGTACTGGAGTGAGTTGCCATTTGCTTCTCCAGGAGATCTTCCTGACCCTGGGATTGAACCTGCACCCCCTGCATTGGCAGGTGGATTCTTTACTACTGCCCTTCCTGGGAAGCCCAATATAGCCTATTAAACTGAAGTTTAGGGATATTTCAATAAGAATTAAGAAGGAATTTCTCGTATAACTATTAAAAATATGCTATTAATCACAACTGAGTTTCATTTGTTCCTGCGTAATTAATTCTTGTTTTTCTGATCTTGGGTTGCAGGCCAATTTTGATGAATTTCTCTGCTTCTGGACCAAGGATCCAGACTTACACCTTTGGTACAGACACAGATGCCTTTTGGTGATGACAGTGCCAGCATACCCTGGAAAGCCTACACCCGTTTGTCCGTTACTTTAATTTTACTAGTTAAGAGAACATGGGACATACTGAGGCTATTTTAATATTTCTTCTAGAAGACTCAACTGTCTCATATGTAGTTTGTAGCAGGAACTTTTAGTCAACTTTGAAGAAAAACACCTGCCAGTGACATGGTCGATAACAAACAACAATAATATCACGTACAAGGCTGATGGACTCCGCTCTCAGTGTATAATATGTTATGGAATTTACAAGGTGTTAATCAATGACTACCCTACAATAAAAATATACGGTGGACAAGGTGGGCATTGACAAATATGCAGGGCCTTTTAAGTCAAACTGCAAGGTGTTATAATTGTTCCTAATTAGTAAGGATATTTAAACACACAAACAAAATTTTAATTTTTGGAAAAGTGTTTTTTGGGAGTTATTGTGCCAGTCTTTGAACATGACCAACAGTATACTTCCATCCAGTTTAAAAGATATTCAGTTTTAAAATATATTAATATTAATAACATTTCATTTGTGTATAATTAACTTAGGAAAGTTGTGCTTCTCTTTGGAAAATCTCAGCTTCTTTACTACCGTGGACTTTGATAAATACTGTGGATGTACATTAAAATGTGGAGATTTTCCAACAATATTTTCCAACATATTATTTCTAGTAATTCTTCTTTTGTAAGAAGCAAATCTTTGATATTATCCAAACTGGAAAATTCCAAAGGCTAGTTTATATTATAAGGATGAATTATTATTTTTTTTTAAATGTGGGGCCTAAATTGGGAAAGGCACTATCCAAAATATTTATCAGAGAAAGTAAGATATGAGCTTTAGTCATAGGTGACTAAAGGCAGAAAATGATTAGACTCAGACAAAATAGGAAATAACAAAGCAAACTAACTAATTATTAGAAATTCTAGCTTTTTCAAAAGTAGACTTTTGTTCAAACTGACTCAAAAACAAATAAAGCAAGTACAGAGAGTTATGATGTTACTGAGTACAGAGAAAGTATAGAATGGTCTTTATTGTTTCTTGTTAAGAGCAAACTGTTACCCAAAGATCAATCTGTTGTGTTCTCAGGAAGAGTACTAAATTCTAGTTTTACTCTTTTTGTATATAACTCACGTGACATTTTTCTTTAAAGGATTTGCAGCCTTTTATCTGTCTGGGGTCCACAAGCTGGGGCCCACAGGTCAAACCTGGCCACATTGATTTGTTTACTTGTCCCTGGAAGCTTTGGGGACTTAGCAGGAGTTAAATAGTCACAACAGAGACTGTGACCTAGACCAACGAAAATGTTTACTCTCTGGCCCTTAACAGAAAAAGGTTATCAGTCCCTGAATCCTATCTTACAAATGAATCCATCAAAATTGAGGCACCTTTGGTAAACATTTTAGTACTTACAAACTCATTATTTGCAGATATAAAACAAAGGAAAATGCAATTCATTTTCCCTCTGTTCTTTTACAACTTGATTTTTATTCCTTCAAATCAAAACTTGGTGTTTACTACTTCATTTCACATTCTTGAATGATCAAATTTTAGGACAAAATCTTTTTTTCCTGTATAAATCAAAAGACAAATCACATCCACCATTTATTAATATAAATGTTTTCATCTTGCTTTGTAATGATTACCCATAGTGTAGTTTCAATCTCTTCTGTTGGTTTCAACTTCTAACAGAGGTAATTGACTTCCTTCTACAGGCACAGAGGCTTCTGGGAAGCAGGTAGCTGAGAATAGTTCAGCAACACAAGCACCCTGCTCACCAGCAGAGTTCCAGCTTGGGCTGCTATGCCTCATGTACCCCCATGGTATACATTTGTCTGTGGTCACCTACATCTGTTTCATCCTTCTTAAGGCAGAAAAAATAGCATGTCTGCCAATATGCCTCCAAAGTATTTGCACAGCCTTGGTCACCTGTAAAGTGATAGCTTTTCTTATAAGTAAAAGCTAAAGCAAAAGTTGCTCAGTCGTGTCTGACTCTTTGTGACCCCATAGACTGTAACCCACCAGGCTCCTCTGTCCATGGGGTTTCCCAGGCAAGAATAGCGGAGTGGGTAGCCATTCCCTTCTCCCTATTGTAGGCAGATTCTTTACGATCTGAGCCACAAAATGATATAAAGTTGGTATTCTGTATATAATGCTTGGTATTTTTGCATTCACTCTATTTTAATGAATTTTATTTTTTAAATGATTGTTCAAGTAACCAAAATTTTCTCAGTTTAAATTAATCAAAAGTCTCAAGGTTAAAACGATTTTAGAAATTATGCTTATGTTTAAGATAAACATAATTCCTATTAATATTATAACTTACTGGAGAGATTACACTTACATTTTTTGGTACAGATTCATAAGAATTAATTCTTTTTAATAAACACATGGCTAACTAATTCAATTTAAAATTTATGATTTGACTTTCTATAATTCTAAATATTTAGTGGAAATACTTATTTACTTGATCCATAAAATTATTTTTAAAAGTTTAGATAGCTTAAAATAATTAGACTTTTCTTGGAAAATAAAACCAAGTTTTGTATTAAGTAAGTTATTATGCCAACATTTTCATGCTGTGTTAATACTGAGAAAAATTATTTTGTCAAAGATTCACCTTTATTAGAAATATTGTCTGAGCTTCATTTTAAATTTATGTGCATATTTTAAAACTCTTTAACTTTTGTTGAAAGTACTGAAATTCTGTTAGAATTATTTTTCTTGTATTAATTTGCTTCTTATCTTGGAAACTCAACAACCAAGGGCAATAATTTATTTTAAAGCTAAATTCTTCCTGTGCCACACACATTTTTTTCCCCTGAGATACTGTTTCAGTAAGTATCTGAAGCTTTCACAAAGGACTAGCACATTTCAAACATTAGAAGTTCAAATAATTGCTTATTTTATGGAAAATCTTGATTTATTTTGAATGTATGCATGCCTGCTAAGTCACTTCAGTCGTGTCTGAGTCTTTGTGATCCTATGGACCATCACCTGCCAGGCTCCTCTGTCCATGGGATTCTCCAGGTAAGGATACTGCAGTGGGTTGTGCTGCCCTCTTCCAGGGAGTCTTCCAGACCCAGGAATAGAACCCGCATCTCTCCTGCATTGTCTCTCTTGCAGTGGCAGGCAGGTTCTTTACCATTAGCACCACCTGGGAAGCCCTGTAAATGTATAGAAGTGCTTATTCTTTATAAGCTAATCAAAGTGGAGGATTGCTTAATTTAAGAGATATATGTGCTAATTTGTTAATTTTCACAGGAGGTAGACAAGATATCCCAATATGTTTGCTCAAAAGTATTTCTGCCTTGTATGACTGAAGACTTCTATAAACTCCTGGACAAGCTAGAATTTATAGCTAGATTTCTCTTTATTTTATTGTATGCTCTTTTCCATGGTTATTGTTCACTTGTGAGTGAAGCTAAGGACAGAACTCAAAGGTTTATTTCTGTTTATATCTTTACTTGTCTCATTTGTGTATCTCTGTGTAATTGTCTATTGAGTGAGGAGAGGAAAATTGCATACTCATAACTCTTCTGTTTTTTTTTTCTGGAGGTTGTAAAGCATCAGACAAGCCCTGACCATTCCAACCCAGGTCTGGCTCATTCACATAGCTGTTATCAAAATTGTACAAACTACACAAAACTCTTTCAGCGGTCAGAGCTCTCTGTTTTCAAAGCCATGCAAAACCAGTTTTATTAATTTAAATCTTTGTGTGTGTTCATCCCTCTAATGGTAGGTAGATCTGTCTGGTTAAATTATTTACCCTATAGTTTGTACACATAAGAGATTTTTATATATAATTAATTTTTTAAGGTTTTGAGAGAGAGAGAGAGCTATTATTACCAAAGAGAGGTATATAAAGATTTCAATTATTCATAAACCCTTAAAAAGGGTAACTACCCTCCCTTTGTGAAGCCAGGAACATATGCTATTCATTTACATGCTCAGAGACAGAGCAAGAACAAGCAACCTCCATTTCTCAACTGTAGCATTGGTCCAGAAAATTCACTAGTAGCTTGCAGCTGGGTAATAGGGTAACCAGGGACACAAAAAAGATTTCAAAGCCACCAAATTGGCTGTTCCTTGAATCACAGGTTACTCTCCATTCTAGAGGGAACATTTTTTCTTCCTAAGTGAGAACTGTTGCATCTGTAGGTATAGTCTTGATGCATCTGTGTAGAGACATGCCCTCCATGTCTACCTACTCCTCTGCCATCTTGACTCCTCTTTTTCTTTTTGCATGCATGTGTGCTTAGTCGCTTAGTCATGTCCAGCTCTTTGTGACCCCATGGACTAGCCTGCCAGGCTCTGTCCATGGGATTTTCCACGCAAGAAAACTGGAGTGGGTTGCCATTTCCTTCTCCAAGGGTTCTTCCTGACCCAGAGATCGAACTCGCATCTCCTGCCTCTCCTGCATTGTCAGGTGGACTCTTTACCATTGAACCACTTATCTTCTTAAGTGATTTTAATTCATAATAGTGCACAAACAAAATAAATCACAGGAGATAGCCAGGAGGTGTCAAAATCTTTGGGACAAACAGATAAACACAAACAGGAAAGATTTCGTGTCCTCTTCCATTGAATAGACAGATTGTCTGTCACCTGCCACTCACAAGAGACAAGATTGTTGGACCATGTAATCAAAACCAGGCTTCCAATGAAAGTCATACAAAATGGTGACCAGCATAAACTCACTCAGAAAAAAAAAATCAAAAAAGAAACAGAAAAACAAAAAGAGTATGAGTGAGACTGAAAGCAGTATTGTGGCACAAGATTCTCTGCAGGAGCTGGAAAAGACTTCCCTTCCCATAAGGCTTCCATATGAGGTGCACTTATCCTGCAGTGCAGTTTATTTGGTGCTCATGAATGACACCCCAGAGCATCTCAGTGAAACCTCCAAATCACTTCCATATTGTATGGATTTTTATAATATTTTCAATTTCCTGTGCATTATCCATGATCATGCTTTTGAAATCCCAGCCTAACATTTTACTGCCACAGGGAAGAGTTTTCAACTTACTGTTCAAGAACATTCCCCAGAACAGTGGTTTCCAATCTGGGAATGGATGAAGAATTATTGTAAGAGATCCATTAACACATACATACACCACATATTGGCTGTGAACTAAGTAAATATGGGCCTCACATAGAAATATTTTATGCTGCTGTGATGACTGAAATACAAATTAACTTAGAAGCTTACTGAATTCGTAGACCCTTTTTTGATCATTATGTATTTTGCCACACAGTGGATACTAAAACTTGATGTCTTGTGGCAGGAATGCAAGGGGCAAATAGTGCTGTGAACATTTTTTGTGCGAAGATTTTCACATATGCATTGAGACTCTTTGAGAAACCATTGTAGCCTGCCAGGCTCCACTGTCCATGGAATTCTCCAGGAAAGCATACTGGAGTGGGTTGCCATTTCCTTGTCCAGGGGACTTTTCCCACCCAGGGATCAAACCCAGGTCTCCCACATTGCAGACAGATTCTTTACCACCTGAGCCATCAGGGAAGCCCCTGAAGATGGGGATGCTAGCTCTGACTCCATGTTCCTCAGGCCTGCTCTCTTCTGGGAGGGAATACAAGCTGAAAGAATGGTCTCTGGAGCTTTCATCATCCACAGAAGCTCAACCAGATGGGGTGCAAGGACCCGGCAATTAGGTTTGGGGTGGGATTTACATTTCTTTAAGGATCTGCTGTGAAAAGATTCCATACTCAGGAAATACACTGGTAGTGGTTTGAAGGGTGGGAAATAGAAAACAAGGAATAGAAAAAACTCATCAGAGAATAACAGCTTGAGAAGATGGAGTGAAATTAATTGTGCTGAATAAATAATGGGAGAGCAGATTACTAACTTATGAAGATTTATGCTAATGTTCATGTGAAGGAAATTAAAATACCCAGGGGATATTTGCAAATAACAACACTTCTAAACTGCTTTCATAATTCATTTTCATAGTCCTTTTGAGGAATTCTGGCTTTAAGTTTATAACTCACTCTTGGAGCCTAAAATATCTTCTTTCCTTTTGCATCTTCTGATTTACTTTGCTACTCAGAATTTTCTTATCCTTCTCACTAGCACTCTTTTAAGAGTTCATACCTACTCTTGAAGAATTCCTTGTAGTCTCAGCATGATTTTCTTTCTGGGTTTTCTACTAGACTTTAATGCATTCTACAAGTCAGCAATGTTTTCTGTATTATCCAAGGTGGAGTTGAACCCAAGAGGACACTTACCTCCTTTGATCTAAAGGAAGGATAAAAGTTTTCTGAAATCCAACTAACTCTCTGTGTGTATCCACTGGAGGGGGATAGTTTTGCATTTGGAAAGTTTTGAAATGCAGAGAAAGCATGGTTGAATTGTAGACAATTGGTTCAAGTTAAATTGAGAAAGGATGTGAAAACACTTAATTGTATGCAGTGTTAAAGCTAATGAAGCAGTTGATTGCCATGCAATATGTTTTTTTTAACTGTTAAAAACTTTAATTTTTCCAACCATTTTATGTTGTAGTTGGCTTTCTTTCAGTATGTAAACTATAAACATTTTAATTTGGGCTATATGATTTTATAGACCTAATTTCTTTTTCTCATTATTAAATTAAGAGAATGTTTTCATTCAATATACAGTTCAATCTAGACAGAAGTCTATAACTGAAGAAAAATAGGTTTCTCTTATTTTATATCCAAAATTTAAATTGGGAAAGTTACTTTTCAATTTTTTTGTGTGAGAAGGAGGGGTGGGAAATAAAGGTGGGAGTAGGGGAGAATGGTTGTTTTTTTCTTTTTTAACCTCTGTTTTTAAATAATTATATATTCACAAGAAGATACAAAGAAAAGACAGGTTATTTGTACTCTTTAGCTAGCCTCTCTCAATGTTAAAATTTTGTGTAATTATAGTATAATATCAAGACCAGAAAATAGACATTGGTACAATCTATAGAGTTTATTCCTATTTTACCAATTGTAAAAGTATTCATTTGTGTATACATGCATGTGTGTGTGTGTGTGTGTCACTATGCAATTTTATTATATGTATAATTTATGGTAGCCACCAGTACAATCTAGATTCTTAACTATCCCATCACTATAAGACTCTCTTGTGGTATCTCTTTATAGCTACCCACACTCCCTCTCTCCTAATCCCCTGGCATCTGCTCGTTAGTTCTCTATTGCTATGTTATTCCATGGATGTTATATTAATTTATCAACCAGGATGTACCCTTTTGAGACTGACTTTTTTTCACTCACAAGTTCTTTGATTTTTATCCAAGTTGTTACGTGTATCAATAGTTATTCCTATGTACTATTAATTAGTATCATGGGGTATGCATATCCACAGTTTACTTAACGATTCACCCATTGATGCACATATGGGTAGCTTGCAGGTTTTAGCTATTGTAAATAAAACTATGTGAACATTCATGGACAAGTTTTTGCATGAAGAATAAGTTTTGATTTTGCTGGGATATATACTTAACTATAATTTCTGAGTTGTGTGCTAAGTTAATTTTTAGTTTTGAAAGAAAATTGCCAAGCTATTTTCCAGACTGGGTGTACCATTTGGAACTGATCCTCTCTGCCTCCACCTTTTTTCTTATTCCAACTAAAACTGCAGCAACAATTTTCACCCCAAATTGTTCCTCACCACAGGCTTGTGTCACTTAACTACCATTCTGCTCCTCTGAACTTGTTGCAGGGCATTACCCCATCAAGCTCACATGTGTACAACTCAGTAGTGTGGAGAGTAGACAATGGGCCCCTGACCACTGGGGGACAGAGGCCAATGCTTCTCCTCCTTTTTCAATCCTAGGTTTGTGGCTTTGAGACACATTCTCAGTACTCCTCACAAGGTCCCAAAGCACAAATCCTCAGTTGTCTGAGTTATGCTTTTTTTGTTTTGACTGTAGTTTCTTTCCTGTTTCAATGCCCATCCCTGGCTCAGATGGTAAAGAATTGCCTGCAATGCAGGAGACCTGAGTTCAGTCCCTGTTTTGGGAAGATCCCCTGGAGGAGGAAATGGCAACCCACTCCAGTATTCTTGCCTGGAAGATCCCATGGACAGAGAAGCCTGGCGGGCTACATACAGTCCATGGGTTCACAAACAGTTGGACATATCTGAGTGACTTAGGACATATCTGAGTGACTTAGCACACACATACACTCTGGCTGCTGGACTAGGGGTGAGGAAGGAGCAAGAAGGAGACAGGCAGAGCAGTTAGAGATATGATCCAGTTCTTCAGAGAGGGATGATTGTGGCTTTAGTAGAGACGACTGTGGGAGTGGGAGACTTGGCTGGATATAGACTTTGGGGGTAGAACCAACAGGAATTTTCTACTGGATTGGATGCAGGGAGTAAGAGACTAGAGTAAAGTATGATCTTGAGTGCCTGGGTGAGCCAAGAAGGCATGAAGTTGCCAAAGCATTGGTAGAGATTGATTTGGGGAACTTGGTTCAGGACAGTTAGCCTTGAGAAGGTGACCATGCATTCAAGTAGAGGTTCCCTATGTTATGAATATTGAAATTGAGACCAAAGAAGTTTAAAAACAATCACTTTTCCCAGGTCTTATCAATAAGAAACCAAAATAAAAACAAGTAAGAAAATCAGAAGGTAAAAATAAAAACCCTATATCTATGTTTTATATCAATATATATCCTAAATGTCTCACCTCCTCTTTCACCTCATCTTAATATGTTCCAATGAATTTGAGGAGAGAAAAGTCTTATGGAACAAATGTGTCCTCTGGGTTTGAAGTGGTCTCAGGGACATGAGGGTAGGAGAAATGAAGTCTGAATAGTTCAACTAGGTAGTAATCTGGGCTGTCATTTCATATCCTCCTGAACACCCTTTGATTATATTTCTCAGAAGCACTGAGACGTGGTGGTTCACAATCCTTGTTACCACTTGAAGGAAAAGACAGGAGGCTCAGAAAGGCTGAGTGGGTTATCTGAAACTGCATGATTAATTAAGGTTGCTCCTTAATTGAGGATTTATGCCTTGGAGCTCTCCAGTGCTGGTTGCTTCGCATCTCTTCCTGACTGCACAAATGTTCCAGTGGAGCCAAAGCCATTTCCAGGGGACGCTTTTCTTACCTGGCTCCTCATACTCCTCCTTGACAGACTCCTGAGAAGGCCGTGTGGAGCCATCGTGGAGCCCCAGGTCCGTGGGCTGCCTTACTGAGAGGGGTGATGTCCACACTCATTTCTAAACTGTGATCCTTCTGTCTAATGTCTTAACAGAAACTTGAAACTGATGGGACAAGAGATCTCTCGTTACTATGACATTAACTGAATAAATAAGTCACTCACTGGCCCAAGGCCAAGTTTATCGTCAGGTGCAGGAAAGCTGTGAAGAGAAGATAGTGCATTTTCCTTTTCAGGGTAAAGCGAAATCATGTTGCCTTCTTTCATCCGTATCAAAGTTATCAACTTGACAGTTGTCTGATTTTATAAAACTAGGCTTAAAATTCAGTAAGCACTTATTGGGTTTTTTATTTTTGGTATAATAATGTATTTTTTGTCTGTTTTTTTTCCGTAGAGTTAAATGTCTTTGTTCGGTAACTTACATATATGAATTTTCTGTACTATATCACAAAATGCTTATATGATATGAAGCAACTAGCACAGATTTCGGAGAAGGCAATGGCACCCCACTCCAGTACTCTTGCCTGGAAAATCCCATGGATGGAGGAGCCTGGTAGGCTGCAGTCCATGGGGTCGCTAAGAGTCAGACACAACGGAGCGACTTCACTTTTTCTTTTCACCTTCATGCACTGGAGAAGGAAATGGCAACTCACTCCAGTGTTCTTGCCTGGAGAATCACAGGGACAGGGGCGCCTGGTGGGCTGCCATCTATGGAGTCACACAGAGTCGGACATGACTGAAGCGACTTAGCAGCAGCAGCACAGATTTGGAGTTAATAAATGGCCAACAAGTGTAAGAATGAATTATTTTACTAGCCAATGAGAACTGAGACATTGAAATCATCCTGGAAAATCACAAGATTTGGCTTTACAGATATGGTAAAATTCTAAGGACTAGAAGGAACCATATGAACTATAGAGAATGAAAAGAGGAAATATGTATTTTAAAAGTTTCTCTATCCAACGTGTTAAAAGTTAAATAGCACCTTGATAACTCCACCCAACACAGGAAGCAAACACCAAGCTTTTTACATTCAGTGAAGATACGCACCTTAATGCAGAAACTCTTGATGGTCTCAAAAGCAGCCATACTTAGTTGTGTCCTTGCTTCTCACCAAGTAGGGCTCTGACCTGTTTCCAACACCAGCACCTTTCAGTGATGTGGTGCCTGGTTTTGCTTCATTAGTAAAATAAGGTGATCAGTACTAATTGTTGACAGGACTTACGGAGAGGTGGACAGACACATGGGTACTTTTGCAAAGGTCTTAGGGTAATACAACCTGAGGGATGCATGTTAATATTGGCTTAAAGGATGGCTCCCTTGCTTCCCCTGGGTGTGGTGAAGAATAGAGTTTTGTCTGTCTGTGGGCTGAGGGCAGGACCAGATTCTCCTTTAGTTTCACAATGGCTGACCTGCTTGGTCCACAATTAAGCTTTTCATCATTTGGGGAAATTCTCAGAGATCATTGAAACTAATAAGAAAATAAAGGCAAATGAAACTAAAACTCAAAGAGGGGAGTTTATCACAAAACAAAATGTAAACGGAATTATCACAACCTTCATGATATAGTTATAGAGCACAGGTTCAAGTTGGCCAAGCAATTTTTTAAAAAGTTTTGGGCTTGCTGGGGATTTTGGAGCTCAGAAGAGAAGTGATCATGGAGAACCAGAGAGTTGGGCTGTATCTCATATGTGATCCAGCCACCCAGCCTCTGCTTACTTGGATAAGCTTGGTACCTAGCCAAACAGGATAGAATTCTCTTGTGTGCGGCACCAAAGGTCTTCAGATCTCTGATATGGATTCATGTAATGAGTCCTACAGGAAGAATAGGAGATCGTGGCTCTTAGATTAGATGCAAATAAAATACAAGATATCCAGTTATATTTGCATTTCAGACTGTGCAATATTTGGAGCATACTTAAACTGAAAAACTGTTGTTTATCTAAAATTCAAATTTAACTGGGCATCTTGTATTTTTATTTGGTAAATATGGCAACTCTGTATTAGACTAAATCAAATGGCCAGAGATGTTATATACTGGCGGGTATGCTATTATATGTCTATAGGAGAAATCACCAGCTAGTTCACCTTTTTATCATTGAGTGAATAGTGAGCATTACTAAAAATTATACAAGACTGTTATTGGTTTTTCATATTTTATTATTTCTTTTTTGGTTTTCATATTTTAAAACAATTCTTTTCTTTCCCTAAACTCTGGTGTTCTAGTAATCACTGGTTTGGGATTTTTGCAGATAAATATGGATTTGCAGTGGTTCTGCTTCCTTGGAAATAAAGCCAGCTAGTGACATTGTGTCTGTAACATTGCATCAGAGTGAAGAGGATTGGGAAGGGGTGGGATTAAAGTCAAGCCTTGTCTGATAAACAGAGCCTGGTTTGGGTGCTTTTGTGCCCCCAGAAACAGTCTTCTCTCTGAATGTAGAGAGGAAGGTTGACAAAAAGGACTGAAATTAAATTTCCTTGAATGGGTGCACATTTAGAGATTACACAAACATTTGGATCATTGGCAGCAGTTCTGGCAGGCAGCCTGTACCTTGTGCCTAGCTAGAATCGTTCCAGATGTCCTTTATGCCAGCTGCTCCTCCATTCCTAGTAGACAAGTTTGGGAGCAGTTTCAGTCCAGTAGAGGTGTTGATAACCTGCAGGGGCAGGGGGCTCTTGGCATTAGGCTCAGAAGACTGACAGTCTTATAGCTGGTGCGCTCTTTGAATAACCGCTGAGGCTGTAGGGCCAAGACCTTTATGCTTTTTGTCCCTCTAATAGCCTTGAGAAGAGGCACGCAAAGAACAGGAGTAGATGAAAGAGGAAACAGGATATAAGTTTGGGAAAAAGAGAAAGAAAAGAACTGAAATTGTTTTAGGAGCTCCGGAAGTTCACTCTGCTGAAGCATTCCCTTTAGAAGGAGTGAAAACTAGAAGGTAAATATCCTTAGCTTTCTCTTAAAAGGATCATCTTTAAACAAGTATGCTACAAAGATTCAGTTGAGACAGGACACCACTCTGTCTCAGTCTCCAGTGGATTCCAGAATCTTCAAGGCAGATAAGACTCTGAAAGTCACCTGTCCTTCGTCCCCCACTTAGAGGTGTGCCGAGGTCCAGAGAGAAGTGACTTGTTCAGTCTCCTTCAGCTCATCAGGGGCAGGGCTGGGTCTAGAACCGAGATCTCCTTCAGAGTCCCTGTATCTGGTGATTCAACTGAAGAGACTTTTGTGGGGTTTCATTTTATAGAGGTGTCGGAAAAGTTAAGGAAACCCTCAGGGAGGTATGCAGAAGTGAGCGACAGTAGGAAACCACTGCCTCCTCTAGGCCCGAAGCAGCAAAGGGAATAACCGGCCTTGAAGAAATCCACTGAGGGCAGAAGCCTGGGGGAGATGATGACTGACTCTTAGATTTGCAGGGACACAGCCACTGACATGGCTGTGCAGAGAGGAAAGGAGGACCAAATTCTCCAACTTCTTTCTTGTGCTCCATCGACTGGAACAAAAAACCATATAAAGACAGCAAAAAAGCTAGAGGGAAATGGAGGTTGAAGGAAAAATCTTTATGGGTTTTCTTTAAAAATTCATTTTTCTTTTAAACAAATTACCTGGCTTCTTAGTGAAAAGATTATAATTGTAACTTACATGAATGTTATCATACCTTACATACTGTTCATGAACTTAAATTCTTTCATTTAAGGCTTTCTTGAGATTTATTCTTATTGACTGACAAACGTGCATCAATTAATTTATTTTAACTGATATATAGAATTCTTGTGTATGAACTAAACAGTTTATGTCTCCATTTCCTAAGACAAGTTAGGTAGCTGTTAACTTTTCACAATTATAAACAAT